>NC_090930.1:723288708-724488708 GCF_040938575.1 Ambystoma mexicanum
TAGCGGGAAGGCGACCTGTGTGAGGAGAGAGAGGAGGTAAGAGATGGAGCATCTGATGTTTATCCGGAGGATAGCTCAGGGGCAACACGCTTGGAGTAACACAGGTTCAATCCCCAGTCCGCTCAAAAACCTCTGGGTATTAAGCGCGTTATAAATAACCAATTATAATAATAAGTGAGGGTCTGGATGTTGTCAGAGGCTGCGAGCAAAAATGTAGGCAGGATAGAGTTGAATGCAAGTACAGTTTTGTGATTGCCCTGCCTCAGTACAGTGCCATTTGTATAGGTGGTGATGCCCACTTTCATGTGCGTGGGTGTGAGGTGCTGTACCAGTATCTATCTCTGTTGATGTCAATTTAACCTAGAGGAGAGAGTGTGGTCGGAATAAGGAATTCCCAAGTCTCAAGATTTTGGAAAAATATGAAGATGTCAGTTACACTGGTGTAGGAGTCAGAGGCGAGCAGGCATGGGTTGCACTGTAAGGCGCTCTTCTTGTCCTTTTCCTGGCAGAGACAGTAGAGCAGGAATGTGGAAAGGTGAACAAGGAGCAGTTGGAGTAAAGCAATTAAATGATGCAAGGCATAGTAAGAGAGCCTGTGAAGTGGCGAATGGAGAGGGAACAAGGTCAATATAGATTAACAGGGTATTCTATAATATGATGGGATGCTCAGGTGGCTGTGTGGCGGGTGTGTTGGGAAGGGACTAAATGAAGCAGCTGCAGCAGACGGCATGTATGAGGGAGGATGACTGCTTTGCTGTCATAGAAACTACTGATTTCCTGAGCACTCACAGTAGGTCCTCCACCATGAAACCTTTCGCCTTTTATTAATTAAAATTAATTATTAATCATTACTTGATTCATGTTTTGTTACGTAATGCTTGTTATGTATTCACTGTTTCATGCAAAGGGCTTTGGCTTAAAGCGCTATATCAAATTTAATAAATACTAATAAATACAAATTAACCTAGTCTAATTACGTAGAATACAAGAGTAATAATAATAAGATATTTTAAACATGCGAATACAGCAATGGTGGGAGCAATCTCTTTGCAGAGTGCCTTACATACGGCCGAAGTGATGCGTGAGTAGGTTGAAGACCAGTTGTCGAAGAAGGGATCGCAATGGGAGCATGCACGACTGTGGGGGCAGCACCGACAAAAGACATAAGTGTGGTACAGTAAACACAGACATTTCGAATACATTAGACTGGGGTGAGGAGATCATGAGGAGGGTGGGTTTCTTGTTACTTTTGAGGGAGAGGAGTTTGGGTTTAAGGGAAGTTTGAAAGCTGAGATAATATGCGGGTTGTGCTAAAGAACCTGGATACACACTGAGTGGGGTTTATGTGCCACAGTTCTACCCAGTACGAGATTGTTTGTTATTTTATAATTCACTGTTGTTAATTCCTTCCCCCAAAACCTGAATTTTCTTTTTCTCAGGAAAAAGTGTGACCTAAATGCCTTCTCTGCTGTCCCGGTAGTTGACCTTTCTGTATTTGTGTGTTTTATTATTTGTATGCATATAACAAGTAGCTTGAGCCTTGCTAGAAAGCAACAGAGCCCTGTACAAAAGGGGGCAATACAAAGGTAAACGGGCAATTACATCACTGGGTATCGGGGGAGGGGAGGGCTAGAGGGAACACCAGATGGTATATTCTTTGAAGAGCACCTTCTTCTGTTTTTTTTCTGAAGTGCAGGAGAGATTGAGCCAGTCTGGTGTGGATCGGCATGCTGCTCAAGAGCGCAAGAGCCCGGCTGTATAGCAAGAGAAGGCATGCTTAATGTTTCCCTCCTTCTCACAACTGTTAGATTCTAGTTTAGAGATTGTGTGGCATGGGGAGCTGCGGAATCCTCCAGGGGAGGTGAGTTCATGAGAAGCATTGGCAACGGCATGAGCAGCGACTGTGCCACCCAAGCAGGAACCACTAATAGGCCAGGACCAAAAGCAAAAACCAGTTGGCCTGGTTGAGCGTGTTTTAAGGCCCTCTTGTGTGTGCTGCCACTGCTTACCACATTCCAGTGCGTGTCAGTTGAGACCAGAGCAGTTATCTCATCATTACTCATGTGAGAAAGGTTGTTTGGCCTTGTGCTAGGCCAAGCAGTTCTATTTTAGTGGTATGAGGTCACAGAGGTTCGTCTAAAGATCAACTGTGATGATGCATGTGTTTCTGAAAGGTTACCCACTTTTGCAGTTCCTGGTAGTTCATATTGGACAGACAAATAAAGTACAAAGACAAAAGAGCACATTCGTGCTTAGGACAAACGGCTCTATTTTGGACGTAAGTGAACATGTCTAATCCATTACTGACTTTTGAGATACATATTTGGGGGTTCATTGCAAATGCAGTATGGATTCCCAGAATTGCCAGCCAGTGCCCTCTCTGAGGGCTTTTCATTGGTTTGCATTATTTGTTGGTGGGGGTGTAGATTTCTGGGCCTTTTCTAGACCCCCAAAGAAGTGGTAACTCCGCCCACCATACGAGTGCATGGCTACTGGCATCACAATGAATCCCCATGGAGACGGCCTGCTCTTCTGTGGGATTCAGGCATCGACATTACATCCGGGCGGCCATGCTAGTGGCTTTCCTGCACAGAGCAGAGAAACCTGTGGAGGGGATTTTCCCGCTCTGTGCTCCTGCTCGTCTAGGACATATCACATGAAATGTAAAATTCAGGCAGAGTGCTTGGCATTCGGCGCCTCCATCAAACAGACCACTAAATTCATAGTTGTAACTGGGATATATTGGTTTTCACATGACAGCATACCTAATTAAACCTTTTTAGGGCCATGTGGTGTCCAAAGCTAACTCATAGCATCAATGCACTGCATTTGTTGGTCCCATCAGAGGTATCACAAAGAGGTACAGAATCAAAGACTGCAGTCACACTTAGACACACACTTCCCAAGCTGATTCTCTCAGAAAAATCTGAATGAACTGTAGGTGCCTACATTGGAAATAAATAAATTGCTTCCCCCATTACCAGCATGCAAAGGCTGATGTCCACTCTTTTTAATATTGTTTACAGATGTGTGCCCAGCAGTGTTTTACTGCATTTCATCAATTGCATTTTTAGTTAGTTTCAATTAATGAAAAATGAAGTTCATGGAACTAAATATTATAAACCATTTTCATTGTTTATGGGTATATTGTTTACCCTTTTCAATTTAAGGTTTTCCTTTTGTATTCATATTATTCTATTATAACTATTGCCTTGCACACATCATTGGCTGATAAGTCAATAAAAAAAAACATTTTGTGATGTTGAATATTTCTTGGAAATAATTGAATTATCAGCCAATGATGTGTGCAAGACAAAAGTTATGAGATAACGTGCCACAAGGCAAATGAAGACTGAGAAAGAATATGAATAAAAAGGAAAACCTTAACCAGTAAATAATGAAATTGATTTATAATATTTAGTTCCATGGACTTAATTGTTTTATTAATTGAAACTAAGTCCAAATGCAATTGAAAGAAATGTCATAAACTCTGTTGGGCACACCACTGTAACACATATTTGTTCTAGCCCATTATACCCAACAAACTGGTTTCCCTTACGCAAAGGCAATATGTTTTTAAGCCACTAGAAGCTCAAATACCCCATTCTTAATGACAGTGAAAATTGAGCTTAGCCTGATTTGCAGGAGCCCATTTTTCTACAACAGAAAAAAAAATGTGCACACATACTAATACAAATCCGTAAACTAAAAAGCTGTCTAACTGGAGACGAAAACCGTGAGTTTGATTCATAATCGTATTGCTATGACATCACTGCTGGCCGATTATATCATAATTCGGTAGTTGTGAGGCCCTAGCGCAGGAAGTCCATGCAGAGTTCGTGGGAAGTGGTGCCAGCCCTCTGCGGTCCCTCGTCTGTTTTGATGAAAAGCACCTGGGTGTATTAACTGGCAGACAACGGCACTCTCCTAAAACCAAAAGACAGCCCTTCTAATGCTGTAAATGTTCCAGGCTCGAAGGAATTCAGTAACTGTTTTGAAAGGAGGCTACCCATTGCCATTGTGGCTTCTAAAGGCTATCATAAGTCGCCTTGGAGTTCCACAACTGCAGCCTTTTGTCTCAAAGGGCAAAGAACTGTCACTTAGAATGCCACTGTATAATATTTGCATAGAATACCATAGTCTACCCCTTGGAGTAGCTTGTTCGGCGCACTGCCCTATCAGATGTTCCTAACGAGTAACCACACAAAAATGTTGATCATAAACATAGCTTTCACAAAACCAAAAATGCATATTCCAAAATACAAAAGCACACTGACTAATCTGCACAATGCCAGTGAGAAGCCAAGCAAGATGAGAGACAGCCAGACAGAGCAAACAAACCACAATGCGGAAGAAGACAATGACTGACTATTGGCCTATGCTTGCACATCCTTTTCCGCTTTGCATAAGTATAGCGATAACTGTGAGATAGTCGAACTAGAGACAGCAGGAACACAGACATTTCGCGAGAACCATGACAGCTATGCACAGATGTAAGCAGGCAGATAAGCACCCAGATAAGCATCCAGAAGAAGCCACACATAGACGTGCAGTCACACGAATAATGAGGTGGAAAGTCAGGTACCCACAAGTGCCACATACATGCACAAACTACTTCCTGGTTTAAAAAAGTAGAATTCTCCTGCCTTATATTTTTCAATTTTAAGACCAAAACGGAGAGCAAAGAAGCAATTTGATTGGTAAAAGTCTTAAAATGGCCACATGCGGTGGTGAAGAGGAATTGTTTTTTTAAGAAAAGGGCAATGCACCAATTTGAACCCCAATGAGAATTGAATATCAAAAGTGGGGAAAGCTTAAACAAGTAGATATAACAAGACCAGAACAATATGTGCTAGTTGCTTACAAAGAGAAACTGTAACACAAGCTGAGAAAGCCCTGGTAAGCCAATACCAGGCAGTTGAAGAAGAGAAAGTCCTGATGCGCAAATACAAGGAACTTGAAGAAGGAAGTTCCTGGCATACTAGGCCGTAGTGAATGCAAAACAAATCCTGGCATGAGAGTATACCAGGAGGTTGCAAGCATTTAAGCAGTCCTGGCAGGAGAGTATACCAGGCAATTGGAAGTGAATAAAGAGTCCTGGCAGGGGAGTATACCAGGCAAAGTGTAAAACAAATAAGAAAAGACAAGATAATGAATTAAATTATTCTTTTATAATGCACTTAATACCAGAAAGTGGTTTCAAGCGCAGGATTGGGATTTCAACCTATGTTGCGCTGCATTGTCTTGCTACCAAGACAAACACGGTGCCCATGAGCTAACCTTCCTCACCACAAGACTGTTTTATAAAGAAGGAACTTGTGTTGAAGGACTAATAAGATTAATTAGCTTTTGGAATTGTTGTGAACCAAGAGAAACCTCAAGACCTTTTAGTCCTAGAGACATTGTTAAACCATTATTAAAGAATCCATGTGGATGGAAGCCCCCTGAAACCAAGTTCTTTACATCTTGGAGAACATTGTTATTGGAATTGTGCTATTTTTATTTATGAACACTTTTTTGCCAAGCATCAGGTTAAAAACATTTCCCTTTTCACTTTATTATCTTGTTTATAGGGTGCAGGTCAGGTTAGAACGTTTGGACACAAATGCGGCTTTCGATTTCTGACATCCTAGCATAGGCAGTTCCTTAGATTTGTGTTTCAGGTAGGGAAATTCCTCTTAGTGCAGGGTCAGAGAGACATTTTCCTAACCCATTTCATAAAAAAATAAGTCTTTACCAAAAACATGACAACTTTGCTTCCGGCTTTCATTTCTGACCCCTCACAAATGCAAATGCTTTGTTCGTGGGTTTGTGATGGTCATGTTTACAGTTTAAAAACATGACCATCACCCCCCTCCCCGCCCACAGGAGAAATTATTAGCATTGCAATTAAGCCAGTGTTAACAGCCATTCACCAATTGTTTAAATAATAGTTGTGAGCGGGCTAAAGGAAAATCTCACAGCACCATTGGTGAATCATTTCATTATGATGGATCATGGTGCAGAATAATTGAAATGGACTATTTATGGCAACTTGAAAAATCAAAAAACAGTGATGCTAACACCCAAAACCTTTTTTTTCAAAGAGCAATGGCTCATTTTTTTTTAACAAGTCCTCTGAAATAGGGCTGAATGAGCAAGTTGATTGGACGCATGACAGCTAAACTTACTCCACCCATGGTATTATATTCGAATTAGGATTTACAATGCACATATCTAAAAAGTTGATATACCAGGTGCTCTGGAAACAAACGATATATCTATGCAGTCCACAGGTTCTGTATTCTTGGGGTAGAACAGACGCAACTCGCAAGTCATCTGGAGTTGGTGTTCCGATCGGTAGTTGGACACCCTTTGGATCTGCGGGACTCCGCGATTGACCAATAGACATTGAACTAATATACTATGTGACGGCAATCAGTTGCTAGGTCATCAATAAACTACTCTTGCCATCTATACACCTATCTATGGTCCCGGGTATCCCTGCTTGGGAGTGTTCCTGACAGCGAACCGCAGCAGATGGGATGCGGGGCTTGTGAATGGTCTGTACACTTGAAATGTCACATGAATTGACGCGAGTACTCGCATCTCCATGTCACTTCTGGGTTTAGACATAAATAAGGACAGCCGATTCATGATCGGAGATGGGGGAAGGACACCCAGACAGCTACAACCTATGTTTTGGAGACGAGTCTCAGGAAGAACCAGTAAGTGACCTGCTTTGGGAGACGAAGCAATAGTAACAGAGTGCCTTTCACTCCACCTAGTCCTTTGATGACACTGATCAAGCAGCACATGTGCACTTCTATGTTTTGCAAACATTTGTGCCCCTGTGGAGGCGAGCTTGCGCATTCCGATTTACAGCAGCACTGAGGGCAAGTTTGGTAGATGCACTAGATGCGCAAATTGGAGTACGTCCTCAAGAAAGACTGAAGGTGCGAGTGCACATTTACAGTAGGAGATGACCATATGTTGACGTAACATGTGTAGTATAGCTGTAATCCAAAAAGAATGTCACTAGTTGACCCAATATGTTTGATGGCTAATTTGTTTTAGATCCGTGACCATACCTGATAGGTACAAATGAATTATGCAACTTGATAGGCAGTTAGATACAATATGTACATTGTGAACACTAGGTCGCCCTTCTGAAGTATTGTGTGCTACTGATTTCCAGGCAGCATTGTGTTAGAGTACACAGTGCACTCAATTAGCTCTTTTCTTTATTGTGTTCCCCTCTCTTTGTAATAGTGTGACTACCGTCTACAGACAAGACGCTCCCCCGTTGCCAAGTTCAAGACTAACTTAGCACTCTTGGTAAGTCTTACATAGGTAAATAACAGCCTAGTAAGAGAAACAGTATGTATTAGTAGATCATATTCTAATCACGGTTTCCTTGACTCTCCTATCTGTCTCCTTTCCTTGTTTGTTTCACTCTGTGATAGGTTTTGAAGTTTGAATTCAGAATCAACTCCGGACCGGCTACACACCTACGGGTGTAGGTTGGCAGAAAACCATTGTAGTTAAACATGTGTTGTCAGGCCACCTATGGTCCCCTGATGAAGTTCATGTAATAATGTAAAGCAATTTATGAACAAAACATGTTGGGTATTGATTGGCACCAAAAATAAGAATGGGACCGCATAATAACATTCATTTGTTGTGGTCACCCAAGTAGCAAGATTTAGGGTACACAGTACTCAGGTAACTAATGGTGGTCTTGGAACAAATCCTAAAGTGAGGATTCTGAGATGCTATAAACCACTGCGTTGTTTTGCACATTGTTTTTGTCCTGTTTGTCTCAAATTTGACTTAGTAGATTTGTATAGGCAGGAAGTTTTCTCTGGGGTGTGTTTTTTTGTGGGGTGTTCAGGGTAAATCTTTGAAAGATTTTGTTTTAACATGTCCTACACTATTGGTTTTAGAAATGTGCACTAGGTTTTACACATTTTTATCTTGATGTATGTTTTTGATATATATGGAAAGATTGTGATTATAATATTGTTATGTGTTAATAAATTGGTTAATATATTTTTTCATTATCCCTGACTCGGTACCTATTTGGTCCATGGACCGAGTTTCTTAGGAAGTAGACAGAAGATATTGGAGAGGGACGGTTGGGTTCATTTGTTTCATATTGTCTATAATGCTTTGGTTGGAGTAGAATCCAAACGTCGGTAAACCACTCCACTAGTCTCTTGTATGGTGTCGGGCTAAAGGTGAATCATGCTGTGTCATTGCCGCCATGCGGGCAAGTGTCCCTCAAATTGATTTCAGAATGTTGGCCACCATATGACAGAATGAAACACACAGACATGCAAACATGTATTGCCAGACACCAGGGCTTGCAGCCCCAATGTGACATTCTGTTCTTTGTCAAGCAGTAAGCAGAGGGGAGCAGATCCAGAAATTGACTCCTTGCTTGATGCGCATCGTGACACAAGACAGACATCTTCTCATTGTTGCTTGCAATGCCTGCAGAGATAACACTGATATGCTGGCAGAGATGACATAGCATGGTCGAACAGACTGGTTTTTTTCGACAAGGGTAGACAGATTCGATCTGTCTTAATTTGCAGGTGAGCACAAAATAATGGACTGCTTCTCCAAGGGAAACACAAGGATTAGGACCCGTGGTGAGAAGTGTACGGTCACGAATTTCCATCCCTTGTCTTGTTCTCTGCAATGTATGTGGGCCGACATGCCATAAAACAGTGCTAAGTGTAACAACAGAGCCACCAAAGCAGGAGCATGATATGTGTGAGGAGCATTGATGAGATGTATATAGGAGAGGAATGTATCTACCAAGGGTAGTGCTCCAGATACGATTTGGAAGTGGGATTATTTTATTCCCTATTATTTGGGAGTAAAGTGATTTTTTAGGGAGTACAAATGTAAGTTCAATTCCCAATAGCAGTATTTTATAAGCGAGTAAAAATATATGTTTTAACTGGAAAACGGAAATTGTTTTTGTAATCATTATTTCTTTGTACCTAGTTATTCATAGACATTAAAAGATACATGTTTACTTCTTTCGATCAGGCTATAACAATAGTTTCTTCCTGCGGTACTACGTGCAGTATTGGTCCAAACATATCCTTATAGCTGTCTGAGTGAAAGCAGATACACAAGGTCCTACGTGTCTTGTTTCCTATTTTTTGTTAGGAGTATTTGTACTCCCTATTTACATTTTTTGGGAGTTGTAAGGGAGGCATAGTATCAGACGTATGACACTGGCACAAGAGGTACAAGTTTCAAAACCGTTATTCAATTTTTCGGGTTGTGTGGAAAAACACCTGCTTTGCCCTATAGCTACGATGGGAGTAGTCTCTACAATCAAACAATTAAAAAAACACAGTCCTAGTCAGTCTCTTGCCAAATCCAAATGGCCTATACAAACAAAACCTAATGCCTGCTCTATCTCTTATACAAAACGTGTGTAAAGCGGAATATGTATGCAAAGGAAAATCAGTGTAATAACAAAGGATCAAAGTGACCGAGTCAGCTCTCCTCCCCACGTTGGACAGCACAGAGTAAGGCAGCCCCTGTAGACAGGATGACACACTCTGGCTCAGGAACACAAAACAAAGACAGTTAAAAAATGTGGATCGAGGCCTGACTGGCCTTCCACGTTAAAGTCACTTATTTCAGCGTTCCAAAAGTTCTTTCACAGTTCGACAAAATGTTCACGTAGGTCTCCCTCCGTCAGGATTGTGCCTCTCAAAACGTTAAGAGTTCACACAGGTTTCCCTTGGCTGGGCTCGGACCTCTCAATCACAGCCCTTGCAGGGGTTTGGTCCCCAAGCTTAATTCACATTCGCTAGAGTTTTCCTTCCCCTAACACATCACACTTCTGGTCTCCCTCAATCATGCTCGCACCTTCCACTGATGTCGAAGATTTTTGAATGTGCAAGGCTTTTCCATAAACCTCTGCAGGGCCACTTCGACCTTTGCTTCAATTAACACTCTTGTTTTTATTTTCCCCATTGTCTCTTGGTCTTGGTAGTTCAGTACCATAAGCACAAATGCTCACAGAAATCTTAATCTTAAAGTATTCACTTTTAAGTTCCCCTTTCGCCGGGGATAACCTTAACCATTGTGCATTTCAGAGTTTGTTCGTTTTGCTGCTTTATAACAAGATATCAAATATTTTGCAGATACTTTCGAATGCACTACTTCCGTTCGCCGGACCACTCCACTACTCTGTATCACTTGCTTCACAGTTATTGGTAATTTAAAGTTCACCACAGGTCTGCCTTCCTTTGTGTCTCTTCCACATGCATGCAGCTTTCAATTGTGAGATATACTGTTGCAACTTCAATCTTTCCTTAACACACACCAGCCTTTTATGTCACTCGCCAACTCACCGTATGTGTGTATTTCTTTCTTGCCTTTGCGGTTTTAATTCATGGTAATACCACAGGCTTGGCCACACCGCCCCAACTCTGTCGTTCACCCGGGAGGGTCGATGGCGTCCTTGAAAAACAATCCAGTCTTCTTGTCTGGGATTTGGCCTTCTCTGCGTATGTTTCACGGCTCTTCGGAGGCAAGGACCTCCTGCAGGGATCTCCTGGGTTTCTCTATCCTTTGCTCTTGTCCCTCTCTCGGTCGCTCTGCACCATTAGGTTTGCCTTTGCCCCCGAAGTTCTGCTCCTTTTTGTGTTCCACCTTGCTCAGAGTGTGTCTCTATGTTCCGCCTTTTATCCGTGTGGGGAGAGCAAATGGGTATCAGATGCATATGATTAAAGTCAAGTGCCTGATTTTGCCTGACCCGATTAGTGGCACATGTCCAATGAGGTCTATATGGGTTAGCCTCTTTACTCTCAGTCGCTCTCTTCCTCAGCCCAATGTTTGTGTAGAAAAGGGGTGGAGGATGTTGGGACATAGGAACATACTATAAAATAGGATGGGGAATGGGTACTGGAAATGGGGGAATACCACGTCTCACCATCGGCTGCCTCACCCCCACTCCCCGAAAGACCTCTCACCCAGGTGTTCCGCCCACACCGGTCCACCCCCAGTGTCTGGATCCAAAAGCGATGGCCGTGCACTTGCCACCTGAGAGAGATCCCCGGGGACTAGCAGGTGAGACACCCTTTGGTTTCTCACAGAGTATATGCCTATTTTTAGTGAGTAAAAGTAGGCGATACACCCCTTATCTGTAGGGCTGATGTCCAAGCCTATAGAAGTTGTGTCTGAATTGCAGCGATAGTTAGCTTCAAAAACAAGTTTTCAGCCAAGACATTCTTGTGCCCTTCAAAAGTACACTTTGCAATGGAGATATTCTGTACCCAGAAAGGACATTTGTGTCCATTAGGTACATTTTGATTCTATTACACAGGAGGGGAACTAACTTATGAAATTCCCAGGAGGCCGGTGACCAGATTTTAGGGAAGTGTTTCAGCATTCGAGGCAGTGAGCGAGCAGCATGAAGGTCTGGGCTTTGGATCCCCGGCAGGCACCCATGTTAGATACACTTTGTTGGTATGCAATATCGCGCTGTACAACCGAGGCATGTTCATGCCTGATTGGTATATGCCTTAGGCCTGCATTGATATCCCATCCCAGCAAAGATTGTATGTCCAGGTAAGGTTTGGCTCCGCAGAGAAACAATTATGCATAGTAGAGCTAAGCTGCGGCGCTCTTCATGCCACTCGGTACGCAAGGTGGCTCCCCTATGCAGCTGTACATGGTGCTTATTATACAAAGGGGTATGCTGTGCCCCTCGTTATACAATTGACCTATGATGTGTTGCTATTCATGCTGCTCACTATCTAAGCAAAGGTAAACTAGCAGGAGCACACAGGACAATGCACTCACTCAATTTCTGCAGGGGAATGCGGCCTCCTCATGCCCTGGTCACCATGACTTCTGCTCGTTTATCTCCAGGACCTCAACTCACTTGTTGGGCAACCTGTCTGTCAGTCTGAGACTCAAGAGTAGGATAACAAGTTGACTCGATGATACCTGGACGCTACTTAATCATTCAATTAAAAAACCCTTGGTGCTTACCTCCACTGTATTCATGATTCCAACTCCCAGAATACATTAGCTTTAAAAAGTGAGGTCCCATTTAGCATGCTGTCATCTGGTTCTTCTACTCAGAAAGCTGGGGCAGTCTAGAGGCGCTTAGAAGACAAAAGGCTTAACACAGACAGGCAGGGGGTGATTCCACCTCAACGGACAGCAAGGAGATGAGCACTACCATGGGGAGTCCTTTTCTGCTGGAAAATTTGCACGGTAATAAAACACATTTGAAACAATGCACTGTTCAGATATTTTGGGCATGTTCAGCCATTTTATGGTTCACAAAAAGCTGGAAGCACATAGATTTCGCTGGAAATCCCTGAGTGGGGCCATTGCGTCTGCTGCCATTTTAAACCTCGTTCAGGGACATGCAGTGTGAGATCTGGTGAAAGCAAAGAGACGCAGCATTCTACTTTATTTCTGTGCTTTTTGTTAACAGTGACTGTCCTAGATTCCGAGTCGCCACAAATAAGATCTCAGCGCAGACTTGGTGCCCACACTATTTAAATGGATAACTCACTATTATACATGACGTTTATATGCTTAATAGATGGTTTAGTCATGCAGGTGACACTTACGCCCTGCATGGTTACACCAGATGGTCTTTACATGTGGATGTGGGGTATACATGCTTCTCAGATAGTGCCCTAATTGCGTTGCGCTATGTTGTACGCTTGTGACTCCTGTTGGGCGTGCTTTTGCCGTCATTGTCAATGAGTGACAAGTCCACCAGTGGAGGTGACTAAGTGCCCGAAGGGACACCAGGTCATCGTGCAAGTGTTGTTGAAAAGCAGGAATATTGTGTCTCCAGGTTGGGTATATTTTTGCAGGGTTGGGATAAAGGGAATGATTCTTGTTCCTGAACCAGGCCAAGATCATACTCTGCACTCCAAGCAGAAAACCTAGCCAGATCATTTCAGCCATCTTGTGTCCAGTGCTGATCCCTCTCTGCAGCTTTTGGGACGTTAGACATGTTTCCCTGACTGCTGACATGGGACCATCAGCTGCAGTTAGACGGACTAGCACCAAGGATGGCCCCGATGCTTTGGTACGTTTGCGTTTGGAACCACCTTATTCCCCAGGGACCAGAGCTGTTGGTGGCACCTTTATGCTGGATGTTGGCGCCAGTGTCTTTACCCAGCTGATATGATAAAGGTCTTCTATCTGCCAGTGGGTAGCGCAACATAGTGTTACATTTTCCACTTTTTCCCTTAAAAGCACATTCAGGACCTCTCGTTTCTGTATGCTGTGCGGTGATCCGCTGTGATGGCCTTTTAGTAGTAATAGTACAAGGTATTTATGAATTGCAAACATTACCAGAAGGAACATCAAGTTTTAAGGCATTACAAAATAAAACAAACAAGAGAATACAACACATTACAAACTGATCAAAATAAATAATAAAATACAGTTAATGCAGAGAGGAAGCCGCCACCTGAGGAGACAGCCTTTCCCTTTCTCAACCCAAATTTAGATCACAAATGCGCAGGTGCCATTTCGCTCCTGCTTGTAGCCCAGAGAATCCTGGATACCTTCTCACCAGCAATCACTAGCATCTATTTTTGACAGCAGAGGTCAAGTGTGCCTTTACATATGTATATGGGAGCCTTAGCAACCTCTAAAAGACATTTAAAGCATACGGGGTGATATGTAATGGAAAGAAAGGCAATTGTGGCAAAGGGAAGTTAATTTGCTGCATGCTGTGTACTAGCTCCTCACTCCCTCGAGGTAGCCTCGCATGCTAGCTTAGCCCTGATGCCCATGTGCTGCTTTTAGCTCCTGCTCATTAAATATTCATTTCGATCTCTGAATGTGCGACGGAATCCAGATATTAGGAACGTCTGTCCTCTAACCTAGGCGTTAGCTTAAACCTGTGCAGTAATACATTGTATGATATGCACAACGGTAAAGCTTGAGATTTCCGTGCCACTGTTTGCAGTTTCAAGTCTTAATCCAGGCAGCATCGGTTCGTCTCTAGCTTTAATGCATATCGACCATTTCTAATTGCATTTGAGCTAGCTATTTACATACCCAAAGTCATATTTTTGGGCAAACTCTTTAAAGTCGCCCGTAGTGAAATGAGGCTCATTACCAGAAATGGCCGTGTCTAGTGCAGCGAGTTTGTCAAACCTTTATTTATCATGCCTGCTCACACTACAGTTGGTTGCTGGTGAGAACACTGCTCGTGCACCCATGCTCACTACCTGACAATTTGAATACATTTAACCCCACATTGCTACCTTTTCACAAATTGTGTTGGGCCATTTACACATGTTCTTATGCCATATTTATGGAGAGCAAACCCACGTGTTTGAGGAAAAATGGTAGTTGCATTTAGTGTAACATGAAATCAGGGTCGGAAAAGGGCACAACATTGTCTCGGGCACCAATGAAAAAGTGGCCCACAGTTGCAAATGGCAATTCATTCCTTTTGTGACACACTGTTTAAGTAGTACCCAAGGGGGAGGTTTGTGATCAAAGTTGATGCAAATTGTGCATTTTAAAGACTATTGGTGAAGTAACTTATCAAACTGGTCCACGTGGGCCACAAAAGTTGCCCACTTTGACCACAACAACTGACCCACACTAGCATTTTGTGTTTTTGGTTCGGGCATTGCCCTATAGGCCAGTTCGAGCCTTCAGGAAATGATTGATACAATTAGGTCAACCATGCAATAATCAACCTTCAGCACTAATCTCAAAGCCAGAAAAACAACCCGACAAAGTTTGTTGTCACACCAAGTGCACGCGGTGAAGTATGGATAAATGCAAAGCTACACACAGGATGCAATTCTCCAGTAATTTTCCGAAATTCCATTGGACCACTTTAAAGCGTTTACAACTGGACAATTGCGGCCAAGGGGAATTTTTGGTATTGGAATATGCCAATCAGATGAAAAAACAATTGGAAATGCTGCTGGATAATGAAAAATAATAACTGAATCCAAACACTACCATTAGCCACCAATACCCAGCTCCAAGACTCACAAATAGTTTTCTCCGGAGCATTTCAGCAAATGACCGAAACACCTTAAATCAGCAACTGTATTCAGTAGAAACAGTTTCAACAAAACATTTCTCCAGGGAAACCCAGTTTACGAGAACTGTCCAGAGGCAGCGGTACAAGCTTGTCACAGTATCTTCTGTGACAACTCCATTAGCACTGACCCTAGAAAGCTAATTTCATCTGAGACTCAGGTATTCTTTTATTTTGTAATATTCCCAATCTCTATCTAGAACGAGTGCTTAATTTGTGGGGGTGTTTGCCAGGGCTCACCCCTGGCAATTATTTCAGAGACCAGTTTAAGTTGTATTTTGGCAACTTTATTATTTTCATTGTCAGTCGTAGTAACACAAAAAGCAACAACAGCATGGCCTAAATTGGCAGGTCATTGCTAATTGTCAATTTCCATGAATAACAATGAGTTGGAAGGTGACAATGCTGGTCACTCATGCTAGCCATGCCTTCCCACTGCTCCACTCAGCCTGCCTGACATTGGTGCAAATTCTCTACCTTCATAACCAGCAGCACAGTCACAGCAGGGTGGGTAGGCAATAACAGGACAGTCACCAGTGAGCACCTCCAACAGAGGGACAAGGTCAGTGAAAAGGCCAGTGTCGAAGAGGAGTGCTTGTCACAAGTGACAACCTGTACAAGAAGACCTTACTGCAATGTTTGACAGGAAATTTCATTAGATCAGTAATGATTGTGCCTGTATTTGTCTATCAATTGGCCAAAGGAGGAAAGCATGTTTGCTCTTGTCTGTGGTTAGATGGCCTTATGCTCCACTTGCCACTGATAGAATTAGAGCAAAATGTTAACGATGATGTGTTTTAAAGAAAAATGTAAACATTTATGTTATTTCGAGTCACAAGTAATATGTTATGTCGACGCTGCCAGAGTCAGATCATTCATCACCTTCAATGAACCAGTGGGCGTTGCAGCTTTAACCCCAAATATGTTGACACTGTATGGAGCAGACGAGGGTGGTGTCCACCCCGGTGTGTCACAGGCGTGCTAGAACATATTTGGGCCTTGGCACATATTTCATACAAATTAAGCACTGTCTAGAACCTGGACCAGTGGTCAAAGTGTATGCAAAGACGTAGTGGAACTATGTTCCCTATTGGTCTGCACCTGCTCCCCCACAAACCACATTATCACGCCCCCTCCCAGGCTCAATCCAAACCCCCAAACAAACACATTTGCTGTTTAAGGGAATGTTCAGTGCAGTGCACTGAAGTGTACGTTTCAACTTCTTCCTACACTTTTATTTTAAAACTATTCTGGAACGGTTTCTTTTTAAGTATAAAGTATAAGAACAGTAAAGCATACAAAAAGAAGTAGAGGAGCACCGTTTCCAATCGCTCCCACCCACATCAACCACTGACCTGAACCCAAAACTAGTCTAAAACCTTCCAGAGGTCATGTCTGCCATAGCTAAGCTTGTGTTTGTATGCTACTGACTGTTCATGTGTCATTGAAAATATAACCACTTCATCCTTCACTATTGGCCAGAATCGTGAGACGGGTTTAGAGCCATAAACTAAAAAAAACAAAAAAAAAAGAAAATTCTTAGGCCCTAATAAAGCATTTTAGTTAAAAAAATATATATTAAAACAGCATAAAACTAAAAAGCACTGGAGTGGAAGACAGATCGGCACATATTTGGGAGCAGTGGAAGTTAAAGCTGGCAGGAGGGGGAATATATATTTAATGATGAAGTAAAAAAAAAAGTCCAAATTTCATCATATATAGATTCTACTAAATGAAATGGGCTAAGCGCCGTCATATCGTTCTTTGATAGCATAGACACACACCTAAAAATAATATATCTATTTCTTCTGCTAGAACAGGACCACAACATTTCATATTTTTTAACAATAGATTTGGAAAAACATTTCTGAAATCTAACAATCTTACTTGCTTTGGTGACAGGTGGGGTCGTCAGTGTTATTGCCTGAACAAAGGGTTCCAGTGTTGTTCCATTGGTCAAGGTCTGGAACTGTTAGATTTAGAAAAAGGGAAAGAGCATTGTTTTACTGTGGAGTTCATTCTAGAGATGACATTAAGAATTGTTTACATTAACAGCAAATCATGGAAATTATGGATCAAAAAATGCCTCTTGATGGCATGGTCAGCAAAGATGTAAAAAATTACGCAAACGGTTATTTACTTATACGCTCATCCCGCTCTGAGGCATACAATCTGACAATCATACCTAAATCAGAATCTTTTACTGTTTGTAGAAGTATCAACTAGCCAAGACCCCTGTTGAAGAGATGAAGTCTCGAAACGCGTTGGGTCATACTAATACATTTATTTTTCTGAATGTACATCTTTTCTTAGAATATGATGTATGAATTTTACTAAAATACAGTTTACATACAATATGCATTCAAGTTATTGAAGATACTGAGTTATCAAACCGGCATTATGATTGTTTTCTTGAAAACTATGTGTTCAATTCTTGGTTGATTACTTGGTCTGTGAAAGTGTGAAGGGGATGGGAGTTTCCTTTTCTTTTTGTTATTATTGTTCAGCCCATGTTTCAGGACTGTTTTTTCTCCCCCGAACCTTAAAATATTGAATACTACATCTTTACCTCTATTCAAATAAATATCTACCCAATAATTATACTATGGTGTGCATTGTGTAACTTTTTGATTTTTTGATATGCCATGAGTGCAGCCATGATATGCCAGGGTAGAGAGATCATAGTCACAGCTATCATATCAGTACAGTCGCAGATGACCAACTCCTGCCAATGAATGCAAGCTATAGTATTAAATGTCAAGCATTGTCATCGTTTGCTTAAAGCAGTCTCACATGCCAAAAGGGTGCCAAAATGTCCATCCCTATGTAAAGCCACATAAGACCGGGTGCAGCCTCCAATGACAGGTACATCTATCATACGAAGTGCAGACTCATAAGCCGAGGTACTGTTTTGACAAGCTGTACGCAACCATATTTGGGCAGTTAACTTCCTTGTACCCGGTATAGCCTTATATTTCATGTAAAGGCATTATGTGTTAGAGACAGCCTTGCATACACTTGTACTGTCATGAAACAGAAACGGCAGGCTCAAGAGCCCATGTACTTTCGTTATTGGCTATATGCAGTGTCATGGGGTCATGAAATTCCCCCTTACAGAGGGTTTAGCGTCATTGGTAGATACAGTCATTGTATGTTAGATGCAGGCTGATATGCCGACATGCTGCCATCAAAGGCCAACTGCAGCATCATGTGCTGTGACAAATCCAGAGAGATTGTCACCTCACCCTAAAGGGGAGCCACCCCTTTGAAACTAAGGAGGTGAGCCCACTATGCTTAATAGCCACTCTAGGGGACCGGGCAAGCAGGCTGCCCCTGGAGGGGATGAATACCCAAAGAGGGGTATATGTCACCATCTCTCTCCCCTTCCGCCCTATCCCCTGAAGTACTAGCACCTTTGTAGGGTATCCCAGCAGAGCTTAACTGTGCCAAAGGAGGTGTGGCCGATGAGGGAGAGAGAACGCTAGTGTTGACAGGCAGAAGCGGGACACCCACCAGGAGGTGTGCAGTAATACTATTGCAGGGAAAAAGTCTGAAAGAAATTGCGGCAAAAATGCCATGGTTTGACCTGCTAAAGGTGTACCCATTATACCATTTAAGGAGAGCAGGGGTTGTGGGGGTGTCCCCGCTTCACCTTAAATGGTATAATGGGTACACCTTTACCGGGTCAAACCACCCCATTTTGGCCGCGATTTTAACACATGGAACCCACCAGGAGGGTGCAGCAAGGCCTTGTCTAGTCTATGTGGAGTCCAGCTGAAAAGTCGCATAAGCAGCTCCGCGATGACAGGAGACCCAACCCGTCTCAATGTCCCTCCCACGGAGCACCGCTGGAGAAAACCAGTGGAACGGGAGGCGGGCAAAAGAGAATGGAGAAGCACAGCCCAAGGGGGGGCGTGAAAAGAGAAAGAGCCCAGGAGCACACAGAGACTGAGGAAGCCCCAGACAGGTAAGAGCGTGAGAACACCCCGGAGTGGGCAGTTGTAAGGAAGGTATGGCGTCAACAGTAAGACAGACACAAATGACCACCGTTCAAGGGTGTTTATTGAACTTCAAAAAAAGGGTATGATAAACGCCTATCTAAACCTAAATCTACAGTTGGGAGCAAGCTACGACCCTCAAATAATAATAACGCAGTCCTAGTGGTGTCTTGTCAAAATAAAAGGGGCTATACTCAAAGTCCTATTGCCAATCCTTACCTCAAAATACAAATAGTGTGGGAAATAATGTTATGAAAAAGAAAGAAGTGTTAAAAATGATAGGCCGGGTTTTCTGGCCGTTGTCCTCCCTTCCCAATGTTTTTAGCATGGGATAAGGCAGGTCCCTTAGGCATGGCACAGCTCCTGGCTTCTTTAGCATGAGGTTACAGTTTACTCATCATCATCAGGGCCTTTGGAGCATAAGTCTCCTTGCTTCTCAAAAGTCTCTTCACTCAAAGGGCCTGATGCAACCAAATAGACAAGTTATTTTCCCTTCTGGATATTCACAAGTATTCACATCAGGTGATTCACTATCGACACTGCATCCCCCTCAACCGGGCTCAGATACTTTTAGCAAAATGTTCCCCAAAGGCTTCCCTCTGCCGGGCTCAAGCATGTCTTTCACCTTTCACTTTATCACACAATGTTCGCAGGTTCCTCCTTTTCTGGTGACTCAAGGTTCACCACAGATCCACTTGTGCTGGGCTCAGATCCCTTCTACACAATTAGTCTCTCTCAGCCTGAACTCCGACCAATGTAATCTTTACATCAAGTATCAACGACTTTCGAATGTGAACAGGGTTTGGCTTGACCCATTGCAGGACCACTTCGATTTCACAATTCTCTTTCTTTTAACGTTTGCACCCTTCGGTTGGATACCGAACAGAGACTTTCGAATGAGCACCCACGTGATGCCGGACCACTCTGTCTACGGTATCGTATTTTAGCTTTAAATTCATTCACTCATCTACTGTCTTAATAATCTACTTCATACAATGTTGCCACTTGCAACCTTGGTTTCCACACAGATGGTCTGGTATCGGTCTCCCCAACTCACCGGTTCTGCGGACTTCACTGGTACTGTTTTGTTGTAGGAGCCAATGACAGTACCACAATGGCAAACGCTTCTCCCCACCTTCACTATCGACACGGGAGAGCCTTGGGTATCTCAGACATACAATGCAGGATTCTTTAGCTTTAATTCCAAGTCTTACGTTTCCTCCAGGTGAAGGCTCATGAAAGATGTGGTTTGTTGGTGAAAAGGTCAATGGTATTTCCCTCCTTGCAATCCTCTTCGGTCTTGCCAGATTCCGCCTTGTATTAAACTACCATCTTGGAACTGCTGCTTCCTTTTGTGCTTTGCCTTGCTCTGCATGTGCTTTCGTGCTCCGCCTTTTATCCGTGTGGTGAAGTGTGATGGAAGTCAGGTGTGTGTAATAATCAGGAACTGCCTGAACATTGTAGTGGTACATGTGAGGTATACGGCTCAGGTGTTAGTCCATTTTCCCTCACAGTGAGTTGTCCGTGAGAAAGTGTTTGTGTCGAAAAAGGGGGCAGGGTTGAGACTCTATGTACCCTACCGGGTATGATGGGGTAAAGGTGTTACAGGGAAGGGGATACCGCATCTCGGCATCCGGTGTCCCGCTTCCACTCCCCGAAGATCCTCCATCAAGGTGCTCCTCCCGCACTGGTCCACACCTAGGAACTGGATCCAAAAGAGATGGCTGTGTCCTGGCCACCTGGATGACAGATCCCAGGGGACTAGCGGGTGAGACACCTTCAGGTTTCTCACAGATTGGAAAGAAGAAGAACCCCATAGTAGGAAGAGAATGAGAAAACTTCAGAGTTGAGTGAGAAGGTGAAGAACCCCAGTGAAGGAGAAGAGTGAGAAACCCCCAGAGTGGGGAGTGGAGACTGAGAGAACCCTAGTATGGGGAGGAGTAAACACTGAAATAATGCCAGAGGGGAGAAAGACTGAAAGAATCCCAGAGTGGGAGGAGAAACAGAAAAAGAAACCCAGAATGGGAGAAGGCGATGGCAAACCCAGATTGGGCAGTGAGACAGAGAAGAGCATCAGAGTGGGTACAGACCAACAGAAACCCAGAATAGGGAGTAAGAAAGATTGAAGGACTCCCCGAGGAGAGAGAGCGAGAAAAAATCTCAGAGTGTGAAGAGAGAGATAGCGAATGAGAGAACCCCAGAGTGGGGAAGAAACAGAAAAAGAAGCCCAAAGTGGGAGATGCCGAAAAAAAACTCTTCAATCGTCAACATCCTCTTCAATCTGGCTTCCGACCTGTGCAGTTTGCTAAGTCAGCTCTCTTCAATGTCAGCAACCACATCTCTTTCGCTCGTCATGCTAACAGTTCATCTATTCCTATTCTTCTCCGCCTTTCTGCAGCCTTCCATACCATCAACCATTCCTACCTTCTCGCAACACTATCTCTCCTAGGCATCAGGGACAAGACTCTCACTTGGTTTGCTTCATATCTCGCCCAGACACACTTCAAGGTCTGCTGGAACAGCCTTACCTCCCTTTGCAGCTCCATTAAGGTTGGTGTTCCCCAAAGGTCAGTCCTGAGTCCACTACCCTCCACTATCTATAATTCTGCTCTTGGAACTGTGATCTCCTTCTATGGCTTCTCCTGTCAACTCTTTGCTGATGACACTCGGATCTTCTCCTTTCCCTCCTTATCTGACGAGCTATGGTCAAACATTTCCAACTGTCTGCCATCAAATACTGGATCCCATCTCAGTCACTAATGCTCAACTCCACCAAGACGGAAGTTCTCTTCTTCACATCTTACAACCTATTGCTCTTCATCTCCAAATCTGCCACTGCGGCCAAACTTTATCTCCTCAACATCAGAAAAATAAGACATTGTCTACCCTTCAACACTGCTAAGCACCTAATCTCCTCTTTAATACTCTCTCGTTCTGACTACTGTGCCAGTCTACTCTGTGGCCTTCACAACTATGCTTGTTCACCTCTCGACAAAGTCCTCAAGTTTGCTGTCCATGCACTCTTCAACCTTACCCGTTTCACCTCCACCTCCCCAGCCCATCGTCAAATAAGCTGGTTATCAATGAGACAGAGGGCAAAGTATAAACTCATTCTCATTATCTTCAAACCTATACATGGACTTGCTCCACTGTATTGTCCCATCTAACTCCCTACTCTCCCTCCCTGCTCCCTATGATCATCATCTTTTTCTCACCTCCTTGCCACCTCTCGTGCCCCTCGAGCTCCCTCTTATTTCTGCTCTCTTCCTTTCCTTGATCCATTTCTCTGGAATGCCCTCTCTCCCTCTCTGAGCTATTCCCACTCTTTCTGTATTTAAATCCACCCTCCTAGCTCTCCTTTCTGAAGATACATTTGCATAGCATTCTACGCCAGTACATCTCCCGGGTCGCCCACGACAACCCCACAGCACATAGTCTTCGTCCCTTCCCCCTAAAACATAAGACTTCCTCCAGTATCCTGTTCCTATATCATTAACTACTGTACTTGTCCTTGGTTTGTGTATATACCTCCCCTGCATCATCTGATCTTATATCTACATCCTCTCACCCATTGTTAAGGACAATGATCCTCTGCTCTGTAAATCAACGTTAAACATTTTTGTAAGCATTTTTGTGCCAAAACACATTGTTTTCCCATTAATGTTCAGAACATAAAATAAACCACAGAGTGGGGAGTGAGAACCGAAAGGGACAGGGTTGAAGTCAAAATCCAGCAGCCAGCACTTGTAAAGTCTTTTTGTTGTTTGACGTTTTCTTTTGGCGATAAGGAAAGTGAGCAGGTTAGAATAGGATTGTGGACAGAGGACTTCGTTATTATGTTACAGACATCCTGAAGGCTTTCTTTTACAGAAAGGGGAACAAGCTTGAACGCTTAGGGAAACAGTATTTTGAACATGACAAAAATAAACTCTTTAAACTATGCCTCTCTGTCCAATTCCTGATTCTGACCTTCCACGGTGTCCAGATACAGACTTGTGCCCACCTAAAAGCTCTTATCTTAAGGGGTTGGGACATAACATCAAAGGAGCTTTGGAAGCCAGCAGGCACAGGCTTCTTTGGCTTTTTATGATATGCACATATACTAAACCAAAAATCAAGGGAAGGAACACATGTTAGAGATCTCAAGTGGTCCCGTGTCATGTGTGAATAGTGCATTCAGTTCTGTCTTTTCCTTGCATTTTGGCCCTTGTTTTTTTCCATGTTCCATGACAAGGGAGTTTTACAAGTGATCGAATGCAAAGTCCAAACAGAGGCCTGTATGAACTGCTCACATCTACAAGGACAAACTGGGGAGTCTTCTGTCTATACAATTATAATCCTTTCCCATGTCTCGCGAGTCCTGTCCAAAACCCCTGCTGCCCCATATGTGTATTGCTGTGTTAAAGCACTATGTATATGCCCTATGTCCGACCCCCCACCCTAGCATATTAAAAATGAAAAAGCAACTCTTTGGAGAAACTTCATGGACCCAAAGGTTTATTTTGCTCCCGATTGTCATAAAGTCACACAAATTAATATGTGCTTTTTATACCTGCATGACTTTGAAAAATGTAATAGACTCCTTATTCACAAAGGTGTCCTGCGCATTGCGGCAAAGCAAATGATACGCTGGCCTGCACCCTTCTATTCAATAGATTTGATATGATAGGTTATTAATAACGCGCATAATTCCGGGGTCCGAACCTGTGGTGCTCTGTGTCGTCTTGCTTCCAAGGCGAGCACGCTGCCCCCTGCGCTATCCCCCTGAGACACGAAGCACACGCCTGAAACTATTGCACTCCCATTTGGGTGCTTCAAGCACATTTGACAAAAACAGAAAATGCCAACAAAAAGGAAGCACCATTGCTATCCCTGTTTGGGGGGCAGAACTACAAGTAGGACAGCAGCAATGTATACCTCTGCTATCCCAATTTAAAAAAAATTATGAACGGGTTAAACACGTCCCTGCCTTGTATGGCTATGTTCCAAACTTGTGTAGGGGAATGTGTTTGCTTTCTGAACATTTCCAGCTTGTACAAAAGTGTGTAGAAACGCCACCTTAGTTGAACAAATGAGCAAAGTAAATGAAGGGGGTGAAGTGGGGCCATCTAAGATGCACACATTCAGAAGCAGTTTGTGCTTTGTATGAAACTTTACTTGGCAATGGGGTGAAGGAGAGGCGCTCGTGTATCTCATAACCTGATGTGAAAGAACGTTTTGAAACTTGCGTCTATAAGGCAGGTACATCTACTGTTTAACATTTCATAACATACAATGCACACACGATTGCCGTCTAGCAATACATTCAGATTCATGAAAAGACACATTTCTCCCCTAAAACAAAATGCAAATGTTTAAAAAAAGTTGCCTCCTCAGGTCTTAGAAAATAAGTGCATACTGAGCAGTATTGGGACACAAAAAGGAGTGCAACAACTGAGCTGCCCAGGTCAGATCTGAAAAGGAGGAGGCCCAGCAAGCACTGGGAGGAAACCAGCTAACTGAAAAGACACGAAGGGTGTCATGTATTAATTACACTTCAGAGGTGTGCAGGTAGCGGGGAAAGCTAGGCCTGGGGACTGCTTGCACACCCAGTAACATGCTTCCAAGGGTAGTCGCTGCCGCCTTGGTCTCCAAGACAGGGGTCACAAGGGCAGTGCCAGGGGCCACAAGGGGGCCGCCGAGGGCTACTGCACAGACGAAGGCGGCATGTGCAGAGCATACCTGTGTGACTCGCCGGGTGGTGCACAGCCCCAGTGCCCCCTTCGAGGATCTGCACCCTTTGAACAATTGCACTAATAGTGTTGAAGAGTCCCTGTCCCGTTTCCCCACAGTCCCCTATGCCTGTTAGAATGCCAAGTGGGAAATACTTTCATCCATCAGTACAATTTAGACCTGTGTCATTTGTTGTGTGTGTCTACTCCTGACAGTTTAGCTAAGCGAAAGTCTCACCGTTATCCGCGTGTTATTAGGCGGGCACATACTTGCCGCCCTCCAAGAAACGCTACTATGCCCAGTTTTTGGGATATCCACATTTAAAATAGAGCTGCATGACATGCAGAGCAATTATTGCCAGCTCGCCAATTCAGCTGTAGATTTGAACACAGAACATATGCAGCACTAATGGGTACAAAGACAATCAGACTGGTTCATACCCCACTCCAAGGATTTGTATTTGCCGAATTCCTTAAGATAGTAGGAGAATTGGAGTAAAAGGCATCTAAAGGTCCTCTCGGCTAGCATACATCTATCGGCCAACTCGGTGCATGCATCCTTAGTTAAAACCAACTGCTTTCTTATTTAAAGTCACGTTAATGTGTATGACAATCCCACTTTAAGTGGACTAAACCCTCTATGCGCGTTCTGCAGCGTGGACGATGAGTGGGACGTTAAGAGCACAGAGCAACGGCCAATCACGGGAGCAGAGCATGTCAATTCCATGCCACCCTTCAACACGTCACTGGCCCTTTCCTGTCAACCTTGTTAGCCACTTCTCACACTCTGGTCGAAAAGGACACCTTGGCAGGCAGCCAAGGTGGCACATGCACATTCAAGAGGCGGGCAGCATTCTGGCCCCAGGGCCTATGTGTGTTTGCATGGAGCGAATGTACAGTAACACGTGCACTATGGCAAATACTTCCACTGCAGCATTGCCAAACGAAATGTTCAAGAAATCATTCAAATGAGTACAGCATTCACATAGCTTGGTACACACACGACTATCTGGGTTGAGGGGGAAATAGAATCAGCAGGAGGGAGCAATAGAGGGGAGCTCTATAGCACTACCCTGGAATCCCAGTGAGCTCTAGGTGCTCCCGGAACAAGATGGAATGCTGTAGAAGGAAGGGTTCACGCTTTTACCAAGTGAAAATTGGCAGTGCATGCAGTTGGTTTGTAAAGCATGTGCCCTACGGCTGATCTTATGGGACCGTAGCTACTCCCCTGCCGCTCCTGTGCATTTTGAAGGTCATGTCTCAGTGTGGTGGGTCAGAGCCACATCAAAATGTTTGCTTTTATGTTCTTTGGGGTTTAGGGGTATGGGTTTGCATTGACCCTGACCTGTACTTAAGGATCCTGTAGCAAAAACGAAGCACTCTTCTGCCTGCAAGACCAAGGGACTTTCAACATATTCCTCAACCCCATCTTGGTCATTTTCATTGGCTCCCAGAGGAACCTGTCACCACACCACAGATGCAAATGGAAATACCACTGTAGGGCTTTTTCCATATCCTTATACATTTCAGAGGACTGTGCCCCCCACTTGAAAATTCTCTGGGAAAAACGAAGCTGTTTTTCCTTGCAAGAACTCGAAGCCTGAAACTGCTTCCTGGACCTGGTGGAAGGCATCATGAATATTATCACTTGCTCCTAGGTGGTCATGCGACACACCCCCTCCCTCCTTCTGGCATCGATCCCAGACGTCAACTGTCAATGGTTAAACGCAGCAAAGGGCAACATCCATTTTGAGACTGTCTGGGTAAAGGCCTGGCCCTCTGATAAACAGAAGGCTTCCTAGCCCTGTAGTGTTATGCAAAAGAGGGTAGGCGAGGAAAGGGGTTCACATCACCTGCTCCCTGCTGCCATACTCTTCTCTACAACCAATAAACACCAAACCTCTGTGCCCAGCTACCAAGTTATGTTCCTTTTGGGGCTGAGCATCAGAAAGGGACGCTGTGGCGACCCCCAAAAGGACCAGTAGAAGAGGGAGAAAACAAAAGACTGATCTTGCAGGGGGCGGCTTTCAGTCGGTCTTTAGTTTTCAGTGTTCGGACGCTAAACCTCTTGGTCACTCAACCTAAACCCATTCCATTCCATTCACCCATCTCGTTTCTCTCAAGGAGCACCCACTATTCCCTTCACATCCAACTGTTCCCCCTTAGAACACACTCCAATACAGAATCTCCCTGTAACAAAACCTCCCTTCTTGCTGACCACTTTGACTAACCCCATCACACTGTGAGGAGGCCACTGAAACAAGGATTCCACAAAATGACACTGGCACTTATGCTACCTTGAACACTGGCTACTATTTTTCTCACTCCCCTCAACTCTGTACGAAATGTGGGGTTGTTGGCCTCATGATCAACAAAGGCAGTCCAAATGTCCCTACGACTCCCCTCTGATTTTCTATCCTCTTCTTTTAAACCCATGCTGCCCATCGTCTCACACCACATGCTCTCTTCCACCAGCACCTCGTCTGTCTCCCCTGTCACTCTTAACCCATTCTTCCAGTATCTCGACCTCCGTTGCTTCTCCCCAGCATGATGAAGGCCCCAAACTCCTGCTGCAGTACACTCTCTTTGATCTTTCTCTCTTTGATCTTTCTCACCCTCCATGACCTGCTGACCCCCAATTGTGGCAGCTCAATTAAACTCATCTTCGTTGCTTAATTCTCCTCCGCCCCCCATGACGTTTCACCCTCTAACCACAACAACTCATTTCAGTGTGTCTGTCTCCCTGCCGTTTCCTTTTACCATCACTCAAAGAAAATGACTCTTTGCTCCCTACTTATACCATGTCAGTACTTTCTTTAAAGCTCTTTCCACCTCTTTTCAAATCTACTGCATTGGCATTCTTGGACTTCAATTCGTCTGTGGCAGCTCCCATCCTTAATCATTCATCTCTCAAGCCATCCAACAGCTGAGAAAAACCATGTTCTTCCACCATTTCCACCCTTTCCCCCCACGTGCCATGCTTCATTTTTAATTTTTTTGCTCATTGTTCTCACTACTGTTTTGCACTAAGCTAAGTCCAATTAGAACCCGGCGAGGGCGCAATCAGAATGAAACAAGCATTCTGATTGGCCCTCGCTGAGGGCATTACCCGGTCGGGATTCCACTGCCATTGTCCCCGGCAGGGGGTGTGGCAGCCCCTCAGCCAATGAGGTTCGAAGCGGGGACATCCCCGCTCCGAGCCTCCCCATGGCTGAGAGGCTGCCTTCGCTCCCCGCTGGGGACTCATAAGGCTTTTTTTTTTCCTTCCTCTTTCCTCCCGCCTCCTTGCAGCCACCCCACTTACATTCTTGCTCCTGTGTCCCTGTTGGGGGGCGATGGCAGCCTCCAGGTGTGTGGAGACTCGGAGCGGGGCCATCCCCGCTCCGCGCCGCTACACGGCTGGAGGCTTCCATAGTCCCCCGCCGGGGACCCAGGTACGTATTTTTTTTTCTTCCCTCCCTCCCTCCTGCCTTCCCAACCCCACCCAACTTACCTTCTTCTCTGTCTTCTTTCGTGAACGGACGCGCTGGCAACAGTTCTGTTCCCAGCCCATCCATCCCGATGGCCGCCATGGAAAGGGAAAATGGACTCCGTTTTCCCTTTCGCGGAGACCACTTACTCGGCAGGTTTTTTTTTTCTGTCCTGAAACGCTGAAGCGTTTCGGGATAGAAAAAAATGCTTTTAGTGCCCCGGTCACGCAGATATTGCGGGCCGGGGTACTAATAGCTATATGCTCCTCACAGCGGGGGCATTGCCGACTCTGGTAATGCCCTGGGGCATTACCTGATTCGGCAATGCCCCCGCCGCTTGGGGCATGTAGCTCAATTCTCACACTAAGCCCATTTCTTCTTTCTGACCTTGATCCCACAGAAATGCTCGACCTTCGAGTCAATACTTGCCCCTGCCACTTCACTCTTTCTTCTTCTCACACTCCACTGATCACTTTATCAGTAAATTCTCCAATAAAATCTCAAAAATCTGTATGCCCTACATGCATGATGTAATAAGTGATGTTATCAGTCATGTCATCGTTGTGGTCATACTCTGCGCAACAAGGGGGTGCATAGTTAAGGTGGAGTTGCTCAAAATGCGATTGCTGAATTTCAGGGGTTTTGTTACGTTAAATCTTGTCACCTTAACTCTCTTAACAAAGGATTTTCTCACTGAATATATATATTATAGTGCTTCTGTAGGAAACGCGAACATTTAATTGCTAATAACTTTTGTCTTGCAGGATAGATTTGGCTGACATGTTGCAAACAAGAAGTTTCAGATCTGAGCCAAATCAGCAAGGCATTGTGGGTATGCAAATTAAACCCAAATGTGAGCCTTTTTCTTCACGAAGTAGTCTTTGTCTTAGAAAGCACTGCTACGTTATGCATAGCTTAATCAACCCAACACAGACATTTTGCAAGCCTGTTGGGACAACTACATATCTGGTTTTACCCTTATTAGGGATCACCACTACAGTATAGTCCTGGCAGCCTTGTGGTTGGAGCATTGGGGCATGTATACAAAACACCAAAGAGGTTATGATGGGTTTAAAAAGTCTTGGGAAAAAAAAACTTTCACCTGAAACATGAAAGTATGATAGTCCATTTGAGCCATTTTACAAATTCCGCAATGCCACACTGATGAAGGAGGGTGCTGGAATTCGGGAAACTAAAATCATACAGGGATTGTCAAACTGGCAATATAACAGGAATGAACAGTGATTAACTGAGCTCCTACTATTTTTGGCAAACTGAAAATGTATCTGGGATTGTCTAAGTAAGTGAGATTAATGTGGGTTTATGCAGAAAGGTAATATCAGTGCTGTTAAAACTGGGATTGTTACACTGGCAGTATACAGTGCTTGTTAAACTGTAAATATACTGGGGCTGAACAAACTGGTAAAGCACAATAAGAAGGTCAGACTGGGAGTATACTGGAATTGTGCAAACTGGGAATGTTCTGATATTTTCAATAGATGATCTACAGGGATTTAGCAGACTGGGAATATATACTGTGCAAAAGTAAACTTGGAGTATGCTGAAATTGAGAACTCCTGATCTAAACTGGTATTGTAAAAATTGCAAAGATACTACAGTTATGTAAACTGGGGTAAATTGCATACAAGAAAAATGTAGGGATTGTAAAACCAGCAATATACTATTAAATCTCAAACTGCAAAAATACCACGATTGTAAAATTATATATATACCACTCTAGTGCACCCTGGAAATATATTGTGGTTGTCAAATTGGAGTATTCAAAGGTTTCACAAACTGAAATTACACTGAGATGTTAAACCTTGGACCATACTGGGATTGTCAAGTGGGAGTAAAATTAGATTGTCAAAGAGAGAATATGCTGGTATTGTGCAAACTAGCTATATACCGCATGTTTTGGAAAGAGATTTTGTAATAGGATTGTCAAAGTGGGAAATACTGTGATTGTCAAAATGGGAATATACTAGGGTTGGAAAACTGGGATGGTCAAAACGGGAAATATATTAGTGTTGTGTAACTGGGAATATCAAACTAGGAATATACTGTGATTGTGTAAACTGGTAGTAATCTGTGATTAGCACACTGGGGCTATGAACACAGAATATACCAGTGTTTTCCAAAGTGTACTGAGTTAGCAAACTGAGAGCATACTGGATTTGACAAACTGGAAATCAGGGTCTAACCCTTTACTATACGATTGGTTGGTCGGGGGCAATTATGGGGCGACCATTCGAATTGAAGCATTCTTTCAATAGTTTCCTCAGAATCATTAAGGTGTTTGGTTATAAGGTCATCCTCCCTATATCACACACTGCAAACACTGCAGAGAAAAGGGCACCCTGTATGTAAAGTACCCACAACAAAGGCCTGCTTGCTGTGCTAGAAACAGCAAAGGTCTGCACATAATTGAATGCAGCCCTCACGCATCACCTCAGCTATAGCACGAAGGAGGCCAGTAAGGATGACTGAGGAGAGAGTTCAGCATGTCAGAGAGTAAAGCTGGCGGATGGTGCATTTTTGGTGGGACTGAGTATCAGGGTTGCAGAGGAGTATTTGGGGTCAGTGTTGGCTTGGTAGAGGGCACAGTAGGAAGGCTTAGGAGGACTGCGGCAGGAATTATAGATGGCTTTTAACAAGAGGCTTAAATACAAAGAATCATAGTCATTTCTACTGGTGCATCGCTTCTTCCCTGGTTCTTGACATATAGGATGTCCAAAGAGGTACAGTGAAATACCAGAGGCAGTGTTTAGGTTGTTGTTTGCATAGACTAGATGTAGATGTTAGGTTTTTGTATACGGAGCGTTGAATTTTGGCAATGTTGTAAATTAAGAAAAGGGAGACTTTGTTGCATAAGCACTGATTTGCATTGAAACCAGATTTTAGATATATTCGGTCAAGTGTCTGGCATTCTAGTTTGATCAATTCCCCCGCCTATTTTTTGCATTTTAGAGTTTTGCTGCAGCAGTATTCACTTGTAGCTGTATGGTTTTCTAGCTGAGTTTGAGGTTCTCAGCGATGGTCGGGTTGATCTGTGCATACTCTTGCCCATGTCTTCTCAGTGAGTGAGCATGCTAATGAGCTACAACCTCAAAGCACTATGATTTCTTGCATCAAGTGCAATTCATTAGATGTTATTGCAGATGGCAGAACAAGCTCCCACAGCCCTCTTCTATAACTCTGAAAATGCTATGAACCGCCTTTGACAATGGCAACTAATATTCAGCTGCCATATTTGCAAGTATGCACTTCATGTGCCTAATAGTTTGCTGATGCAAACCGCCACAGCGGTTTCTGGAAAGATGGCTTACAAGATGAAATCTGATAGTGGAAGTGGTATGACAGCTTTTAGAGTGATTGGGGAAAGTACTCTGAGAAGTATGCCAAAAGGTTTATTTTGAAGCATTGGGGTCGATAGCAAAGGAGAATGCGAAAAAAGCTTCGTAGTAGGTCGGACGATCTTCAAAGAGGTTTCAAGATATATGGTGTAACTTGAGAAAGACATGGGCCTGATGCATTTTTTGGGCACAAGTGAGAAGATCCACTAGCACATCTCCTCCCTTGTGATAAAGGAGCAGCCCAATTCACAAAGTGCATCATGCTCATTCAGATGCCCCCTTTTAGCAAATAATAATGAGGTTTTTCTGCTCATCTGAGCATTTTGAACGTGAGGCTGCACGGCGAATTTCCCACATCTAGCTGCTTAAGACTCTTGCAGCGTGTTGCTTCGTTCCCAGGAGGGGGCGGAGCCTTGTTTCTGATCACGTGAGGAGCCACGTGACCCAAATCAGCCTGAAAACACATTCACCGTCACCCTTGCGGCGTTGAGCCCGGAAGGAGTAGAGGGCGACGGCTGTTGTGCGGCTGTTTGGCGAGCCGGGGCGATACAATCAAGCACACAGCATTGCCAAGAGTCGTGTGGGAGGAAGCCCTCGGTGAAACTGAGAGGGAAGAGGTAAGTCCTCTAAATGACCGATCAGGGCCCACAAACACGTGCCAAACTAAAGCATTCATTACAAATGCGAGATTATAATGTTAACACGAGGTCATCATGTGTGCTTGGGGGCGTACATGACCAAACAGGGTCGCTTGATGGATATGATTGGACAAGAGGAGGGCTCGATGAACATGTGGAAAGACAAACATTCTCATGTAATCCATCCTATGTGTTAAACCAGAAAGCCTGTAATACACCAGTACTGCACCCAATATGTGAACAACCAAAAACCTTAGTACACATTGTGTCAGAGAGACTAAAGACTTTAAAAATAGACACCAGACCAGCCGATGAAATTGATATGTCCCTTAAACGCCCATGGATAAGAAATGAGCATCCACTTGGTTCTCTAGCGGACGCCGCCGCTGGCGCTTCGCTGGTCGAGGCGGAGGTCTTGCCCCGTGTGGCAGCCGTGGAAGCGGAGCTTGGAGTTATCGCAAAGACAACGATCGACGGCCGGGCGCTTTGGAACTTGGAGAACAACAGGGAAAGCGCCACAAATGTGATTGAAGTGAACATAACGGCCTTCCAGTCGCCATTTGATGTAACTGACATCGAGTTACTAGAAATAGAAGTACCTGCAAACCAGAGCGACTCAGGCCTGGTCAAATTCACTTTTCCCTGTAATGTCCATGATGCCAGCTCTAGCGTGACCAACCCTGCACACCTTACATCTACCACACGTGATGCAAATCGGGCTCAAGAGCAAATGCCTAAAATGCCACAAGTGATAAGTACACTCAATCTAAATCAAGAGCCCCTGTTGGAAGCAAATAAACTAAAACCAGAGAGAGGAAAGGGTGTCTCTGACAGCCTAATACAAAACACGTCGTCAAGATCAAACTCCAAATTGGTAATAGCGGAGACCAGTATCCCAAAGCTAAACACTTTTGGAGTGGACTTGGCTGGTCGTGAAGCCAGGCTGACTGAACGCCTAAAAGCCGACTTTGAAAAAATGAAGGAGCGCCTGTCTGAGAGCTTCATAACTGATAAAAACAAAAAACAAAAATAGTGTGCTCCACAAATGTCAAATCCTCGATGGATGAAGGGACATATGTTCATCAGAACACAGTTTCGAATATTACAGCCCGACAGTGTTCAGATGACCAAACGCTGAACAAAAACGGCGATGCTAGCTGTGGTGAGAATCTGTTTCCGCGGAATCAAAACACCATTAATCAAGCAAACACTCTCCACTTGAATCGACCTATAAATTCTTCGGCAGCTAGGATCTCCTCGTACTGCTCCACTCCAAATACACAACAACATACGAATGCAGCATCGAAGTCGTGGAAAGGGACTGTGGACCACGGAGTTCAAGGCATTCCTGACTCGAGCATACTGCTCGATGAAAACAACTCAGCTCATAACCACAAGGAGGCCCCTTCGTTTTCGAAATCAAATCTGTCAGCTGCTGCAGCGATACAGATACACAATAATGTCCTCGCAGCAACCTCACTAGCATTAATTCCATTCACAAAACTATATGAGAATCTCCACGAAGCAGTCCAAAACAATGGTGCATACATGGTCCAGCTTAACGACAAGCTCACAAAACTAGAAACCATGAATTTAATGCTGCAAGATCGTCTGGATAAAGAAGCAGAAACCTCTAAATTGTGGCATAACAGACTGAATGAAATCACAGGAAAAGACACTGCGGAAAGGAAAACAATGATGGATACACTAACTGCATGTACGAACCACCTGATGGAAACTAAGAGCGTAAAGCAAGTAAGTTCGATTGAATTGAGTACTATGGAATCTAAAAAAGCGAATTCCAAACAAAAATCGCCCGAAGCGGATGTGGCGTTCACCTTGAGCGACAGGGGATGCCAGCTAAATTTTGGAAAGGGCATCAAGATCCCTGAGGTGATTGCGACTCCTGCAGTCCAGAGTGCCGTTATGACGAGCGAGTCCACCTCCGTCATAACTGCTAAACAACTCCATAGCAGCTTAAATGCAGTACTTGTCCCTGATTCAACTGATAATGTAGTAAAAATAGTAAGCAAACAGCTTCTTGAAACAATCGAAATACCTCATTCACCAGATGTTGCTCAGTGTTCATCAGCCAAAACATCATTTGGAATTTTCAATGGGCCTGCTAAAACGCTGACGACTAAGATCCCCATGCAGAATCTGCAAGGGACCAGCAGCGGTCCTACTAATAAGAAACATAAAGAAAAAAAGAAGCATTGCACAGTAAACAAGCAAACCAGTAAATCAAAGAAGTTTATAAGAAACTTGACTACACCTGCCAAACTGGGACTCTTTGAAAGAGGTAAAAAAGACGAGCCAGCAAAACCAAGAAACACAAAAGAAATGAAACTTGTGGGATCTAAACCGACTACACCTCTAAAAAACAATTCTAAAAAACGTCAAAGAATAGACTCGGATGTCGAATCTGATCATTCAGAGTCGTCATCTGAGGACTTATGCAACCTCTCTACATACTACGACGAGAACGAGGACGAGCCAAGCGGTCAGGAATATCTCGACACTATAATCGTTCAAAATAAAATGGAAGGCGAGGCCAAACTGGTTGGCAAGACAACAGTAAATCCTTGGCTCGCTATCCCGAAGATTGGGAAAAACGAGACTGTGCATGAATATGGGAAATCGAGAGCATCTGAAGTTCAACTGACGGGTAAATCAGTAGCTCCTCGTCAAGCAGTAAAACAAGTACAACGCCTTGCCAGCGATGAGCGGAACCTAGTAATGAAGGAAATTTTGAACCCTAAACAAACGGCCGCCCAGAGACTTATAGTACAAAAACATATTGAACAAGAAACGCCCAAGGAGTACAATGCCATGATAGCAAAAATTCTTATTGAAAATGTTTTTGTAGACGAAAATGAGGTTAATCTAAATAGAGGAAATGTCATTCGACTTCTTCACTCAGTTCCAGCATTAAGAACGGTATCCTCTCGGGACATCCAAATCGTTGAGTACATCTCTGAGATGTATGCAGACAGAGTCTATCTCCATATAAAATCACAGGCGGTGTGTAAGACAATTCTATCGGCAAAAGATGAACTCTTGTTTCTGGGCTTCGAAGTCTCTGAAGTGCAGACTGAAAACCCTCCCATCCGATCAGAAAACAGACAAAAAGCCTTGAACGAGTCTGTCTACGCTAAACGCCGTGAACACCTACGTCAGCATCTAATGACTGCTTCAGGACCACAACCGTCGACCAGTAATTGGAAATCAGGAAGGACTAATCATTAGCTATGCCAAAGTGGGGAAGGAATCCCGCTAACCTTGATTTCCTGGAACACTCGAGGATTCCATCACTTGTATGCTGACTTCCCGGATGATTTGACCAACAATTTAGCAATTTGTCTACAAGAAACATGGTTGAGGACTACACCGACGAAAGATGGATACGTTACCCTGTTAAATCCGGCAAAGAAAAATGCACAGGGCCGCCCGTTTTCTGGACTCATAACCACGATCAAAATCGGAACCGCTTGGGAAATTCTCGAAACGGACAATCCAAATATCTTCGTACAAAGTACGTTATTACAACACCAAAACGGGAAAAACTCCAATAACCAGTATATCCTGTTAATTAACATATATTGGAATCCTGCTCAGATAACCCCAAAAAAATTCATATCTTCCGTAACGAAGATCATAGATAAATATCAACAAATAGATGGTGAAATTTGTATTCTTGTTTGCGGCGACATGAACACATCCTGGTTTGACTCAAACAGATGTTGTATCATAGAGACCAGGAAAGAACTGTCACGCCAACATTCGAGAAGTGCACTATGGTCACTCGCAATGGATTCACGAGATTGCGAAATGATAAATGGACGTGTAGAGGGTGACACACCACCGAAATATACCTGGAATAATATGGGCCACAAAAAAAAATTTTTTGATTATTTCTGGATCTCAAAGCATGCATGGCATAAAATCAAGAACATGAGAATCTTGGAGACAATAAATAGTGACCATGATGCGCTAGTTCTAACTATGACTTTCCCTTCAAAATCAGATGGAATGAAAATGAACCAGAGCCTAGAGATAAATAATGGGCAAAATAGACTAAGAATAAACACCAAACAAATAACTAAACTGGACAAAGACTTCCAAAACTTGACATGGTCTAAGGATACAGCGTTAAACTATTGTGCGCTCTTACCATGCAGGAAAGAAATTTCTCTCCTGAAGATGCCACCAGACAAAATACACGCTCACGATTGGAGTCTCAAAGTTAAGAAGGAAAAAAAGAAATTGCATAAAGACATACATAGATTAAAAACAGAGGGAGTGGTGGGTACTGATGCAAGGATAAAAAAACGCAAACAAAAATACCGTAATTGGGTGAAATCCTATGCCCTTATGCGCGACCAAGAACGCGGTGAGGCCATGTTGAAGCTTATAAAATCAAACAACTGCAGAGAAATTTGGCGAATCATGAACAAATTTTCTCGTAATCAAGCCGACACAATGGCTAGTGGAGTCGCTGAGAGTGACTGGAAAAGCCACTTTAGTAAAGTGTTTGCGATTGAAACCAACCAAACGATTCCAGCACAAATAGAAACTAAAGCCAAATGGGACTGTAACGAGAATATCGAAGACATCATTGCGGCCATATGAAAGCTTAACAACTCTCGTGCAGCGGGTCCTGATGGCATCACAAATATGATGTTGAAAGCCAACAAACAAGAATGGGCGATCTTCATTAGTAACCTGTTCGCAAAGATCGCTGAGCTTAGAAAAATCCCGCCCTCTTGGACTACAGCGATTATAGTACCCATCTTTAAGAAGGGAAATCGGGCGGATCCGGCAAACTACCGCCCAATCGCTTTACTCGATACAATCGGAAAGGTGTTTGCTGGCTTCTTACAAAAGAAACTCTCTGCTTGGGCTAAGTCGAAGAATATCAACGACTGCCGTCAAACCGGCTTCACTAAGGGAGTCGGCACAGAAATCAACTTGACCCTGGTAACCATATTAAAATTGAACTCCATAGAAAAACGGTCAAAGTTATTCATGGCCTTTATCGATATGCATCAAGCATTCGATACAATAAATCGCACAAAACTATGGCTGAAGCTAACCACGTGGGGCTGCCCAGAGAACTTATAACATCCCATTAAAGCACTACACACGATGACATCTATACAGATCCGACTAAACGAAAAAGGAAATTTATCAGACCCAGTGATGACACATAGGGGCGTGAAACAAGGCTGCCCGATTGCTGCGTGCCTATTTAAACTTTACATCGCGGACATCCCTTTGGCACTGAAAAAAGTAAAGTGTTTTCCGCCAAAAGTAAATGGACAGCACATCAATTGTTTAACGTATGCTGATGACATCGTTCTAGTTGACACAACCCAGATAGGACTGCAACGCCTCTTAACTAAACTACACCAATATATGACTACAAATGACTTAAAAATAAATGTAAATAAAACTAAAATAATGCAAATTGGATCGGCCAAAGGCTCCAAAAATAAAAACTTTGTGTGGAAGATCGATGATAATCCAATTGCTGAAATCAATGATATCCGATATCTTGGGATAACGATAAATAAATCGATCCGAGAATGGAGCTGGGTACAGGATATCACACAACGTATGAAAACGCTGGCACTTCAAGGTCGTCAAATTCACAATCTTTATGGCAAATTTTCACTAATACCTGTCAGAACATTTTACTATCAAAAGGCAATACCCGCCATCACCTTCGGGTCAGAAGCTGGGTGGAACTTAGACTATCAAATTTGGGCCAAGCTAGAAAGCATGTTTTGGAAGACAGTGCTACAGCTACCAAAACATGTGTCAATTATTGCCATTAGACACGAGTTGGCTCTAGATGAATTATACTCTAGTGTCCTTTGGAAATCTCTAGCGCTCTTACGAAAGATGCAGATGCCAAATTCGGAACCAGCGTATGAAATATTTGCCACATCAATCAGACATCCGCACACAGATGTAACTCTAAAATGGGTCCAAGGTGTAAGGGAGATCATGCTTGCTGCAGACATCAAGATGGAGCTGCTCCTTGCGCAACCCCAAATTGCAAAATGCAAGCTATATGAATGGGCCTGGATGACAAACTTAGAAAAACTAGATGGGTTAGCTTCTGCACTAAAACTTGGACCTATAAAGAACCAACGGAACGTAATGCCAAGGTATTTGGTGCAATTTCCATCACGTTACCATCGAGATAAATTTCTCCGCCTGCGACTAAATGTCATTAAAGTAAAGGAAATGCTATTCATGAGACATGATCAGGCCACTTTGGATAATATCTGTCGACACTGTAGAGCTGCAGTAGAATCCTCTAGACATTTAATAGCAGAATGTGCAATCCTTAAAGATCTACGAACACTCCATCTAGCGAAGTTCGCGCCCTTGAACATGAATATGGATGAGTGGTGGTTTCGCGTTCTAAATGGAAGCTCGGTCCACTTGACATGCGCAGTTATAAACTTCATGGATTCAGTGATATATCGTAGCTGAACAGAAAGTGATGTCGACGATAGCGACGAGCAGCGAGACCACCAGACTATAAATAGAGATGGGAAAGAGAAAATGGGAATAGTGGTGAAGTGAATGTTTTGTAACAAAAGTGAATGTTTTGTAATAAAAGTTTGTAATAAACTACAAATTACAAATAAAAAAAAAAAATAAAAAAAAAAATTTATTAATTGTTTCTGGGCATTTAAAAGCACATCACAAATTTCCAAACGGGGTACTCTTTTAAATGCACAGAAATCAGGGTAGCCCTCTGTGCCTTTTGAAACAGGTGCAGGGAGGTGCAAATTATGAGTATGTTGTACCTGACCCGTCATGATTTTTTTTTGTTAAGTGCGACAGCCACAGTGTCGACCGCGGCTGTCACGTTTTCATTTCCATCCCCCAAACAAGGATGGAAATACTTTTTTTCTCTCGAACATTTCACAGAGGTGGGCCCTTTAATGGCCCGTCTGGTGAAAACACCCTCCCACCAACCACAAAGATGCTGTATGCAAGGGGACTGGAGAGTACATATTTGTGCTATTGTCCAGCCCCTCCTGAAACGCTCAGGTCACCTTAGAGAATAAAGTGACCTGAGCATTTCAGCAATGAGCGCAAATTAAACTAGCACATTTTATACGTCCTCTTCATTTGCGCTCATCACAGAGGCCCCAGCTCATTGTCCAATGCTGCTGCAATGTCATTCGCGACCCACCAGTTTCCAGAGTTGGTGCAGGCACTTCATTGTACTGTGGCCGGATGGACGAAACACATGAGGTTTAAAGTACAAATTATGAAGTTATAAAATATAATCGCGCTCGCAAATGTCTTGGTTTTCCCATTTTTGTAGGCATGTGCTTTGTCAGTCTATTAGCCTTAATTCAGTCTCTCAGGATTCCATGAGAGTCCAGCAGTCTCATTGGATCCCATCGGGATTCAGGGTATTTATGAGGCTCTGGCGACCTCATTGCCTTCCTCTGCCCTCTCAGGTTGAAGTGTATGTGGGACTTCAGAAGTCTTTTTGCTTGTTCAGCTCTCTTAGAATGCTGGTTAGGTATCACACTACAACAAGTCCCAATGGCTTATTTAGCCTCTTTTCAGGATGCTTTACAAGGCCTGAGACTCACTTTCTTTAGGAAAGGGCAGGGGTTTTGCATCATTAGCGCTGCATACATCTGATTTGTTAGGTTAATGAGGAGGTACACCTACAGGGTCATGACCCAGCTTCCACAGATCGGAATAAGTACTTACCACCACTTTTTCTGGTCCACAGTGATGGGATTTTCTTTCATTTGGCAGGCAGAGTTGAACAGCGAAGTGCACTTGACATGCCTGCCTGGCCTTCCAGCTATGCCTACCAAATCTGCATAGTTTTCTGCCAACATGCATTTTCACATTGGAGGAAAAACAATGGATTCCTATGGAATCCACCTGACTTTACCACCTGGTAAAAGGAGGTTGATTCCATTGCAAATGCCTCCCATTTTACTGCGGTAGGTAGGCATTTAAAGTGAAAATGAGATTTCACCTTTATTTTATTTTTTACTTTTCCACTAAGAGGTGGACAGGATTAAAATTGCATGAAGGGGACACTTTTGCACAGAAGTGCAAATAGAGAAGATCCACCTCTGTCCAATTTCTACTTTGGGGAACTTGAGCCCCATGGTGTTTAAGTGTTTAAGAGATGGGAGGAATTCCCCACAGAAGACTCTTACCTCTGGTCTCACGCCGTGGCATGACACTCAATGTGCTCGTCACTGGCTCTGCGATCAATGGGCACCATTTTGTTTGTGCAGTGTACAGTGGGGGAAGAACCCTTCTGGAGGAGTGATAGTGGCTAGCACTGCTCCCAAAGCCCACTTAGAGTAATTGGGGCACTGATAGGGATCGGTTCAACTGGTAAGGATTACATTTGGCCTGATTATCATAGCAGGAGAGAGTCCGATGGAGTTCGGTTTAGTGAGGCGCTGATTTCTGGCAGCCATCTTTCATTACGGATAGCCACACACCCCTGATGACAACCTATACAAACATGTTCAATTGTGACATGCAGAAGGAAAATGCAAATTTGTGGTGTGAAGGCATCATGAAGCAAGACACAGACAACTGATTCAAAGTTCAAACAAAAAGGTATTTATTAACTAAAATGTCAGGGTAGTATAAGGCCTATCTTGATCTATACTAAGGCGGGATTTCCCTACTTAAAGAAACTAAGGATAGTCTGAGTCAGTTCAACTTAAAAGTCTGTCTGTGTCCAAAACCTATACTTGTCCGTACAACTAAACTATACAAGGTGTAAGGATATCAGCAACAGATAAAGTGTTCCAAATAATGTTCTGAGCTTCTTCCAGCTCTAGGCTTACTCTCCACCCCTTCCCCAAGTTCAAAGCAGTTCCACAAAGTCTTGGAATTCCTTTCCCCTAGTAGACAACAGTTACAAAATGGCCTCAGGGTTTCCTTCCCCAAGTCTACAAGTCTTCCTGCTTGCCAATGTACAATCAGTTCAAGACTCTTATTTCTCACCACCAGTTCGAGGTCACCTTTATAGTCCTTCAGGTTCAGTAGATACAGATTGCTATCTTTCTCATTCACTTCAGCAATCTTGTTTATCAATGAAGATTCTTTATCTGGATTTTTCTTGGATTTTCAAGACTCTGTACTCTCGGTCTAGGTGCATTTGTCAGACCACACGGTCCACTCATTACGGGTCACACAACCGATAACCCAAGTTTTCCTGCCCACACAGGTTTCTCTCTTGTCACTCCTGTGCTTGAATTCGCATACACTCTTAATTCTCCTTGCCAGTCGCTTGGCTTTGCCACAGTGTAATCCTCCACAAAACTCACTTTGTGGGGCTCTCTCTTGGTTTCACAAACTTCCTAAATATTTATTTCTTGCTTTTCATCTTAGCCATAACGTTTCATCTTTTGCCTTTAAAATGTTCATCAAGTGTGTCTCACACTTGTTTAAATTTCATTCATGGGTTTCTCAAAGCTTTTCTTCAGTTTGTTATTCAAGAAAATTTGCAAAGTGTTTCTTTACTTCGATATTCAATATTACATGCTTCTTGTTTAAGCACTTTCACTTTAAAGTTCAGCGTTTTGTTTGTAGTATTCAAAACCCTCTTTCTTCAGTTTCACAGTCACTTGCACATACATTTCCTTTCAATCACATCACCATATAACTTTCAGTAGCCCAGGAAGCCCCTCTATTTCACTCACCGGTCTCACCGGTCCTCCGGGCAGTCTCTCTCGCTCTCTCTCTCTCCACGTACACCTGACTGTGGGTCTGTGAGCGGTGCTCACCTGCTACGAATCCCACTGTGGGTTACAGGTAGCTCTAAATAACAACAAATAGGGTAAGCTATTGTAAGCTATTGTAAGCAAGAGAGCACGGACAAGCCGTTGGGTTCCTTTTAACCGTTAACAGGATAGACGTGATAGCACAAAAACAATGGTTTTGCAGGAAAAGAGCAAATCATTGGTTTCTGTGAAACGGAAAACTGATAATACAATAATACAATTTGCTCAAACTCAAGAACAAGGCGGGGAGTGGGTGGTGTTGGGAGGGGAGGCAAATCCACTTTGGTTATTTCAGCACTGTCCAGAACTGTGGATTGAATTCTGAAGTTGCCTTGATGTAGTTGAAACGACCTGAAATCAGGTCAAGTATTCGTATTCCTTTTCATGTGTCAGTCTTTTAATCATTCCCATGGTTCACAACAAATAGTCAATATTTGTAGTTCAAAGTATGGAAAAGCCTAAAGGGAGGCAAAATAAAAGGGCCATGGGGCCGTGGGGTTTAGAAAGGCTCTTGTAAAACATGCACACTCTTTCCATCTGGGTGTGCGCAGGAACGGTTTTGTGTCACAATATCTTTTTCCTTATACTCGAGATATTTGTAATGGGTCATGAGAGCCCTCATGACCTCTGGGGTCGACCGGTTTCAATGGCATGCATGATTGGTGCCATCTTCATCAGGACCTTGATTCTATTTAGAGAACAAATCCAAAAGTTCAGAATGGCTGAACTTGGTCAGGCATCGCCTGCAGGGGCACAGAAGGGGGGGGACAAGGAGAAGCAATGATGATTAAGGTGGGACGTGGGCTGAAAGAATCTGGCCATTTTGAACTTTTGGATTTGTTCTCTAAATGGAATTAGGGTCCTGATGAAGATGGCACCAATCATGCATGCCATTGAAACCGGTCGACCCCAGAGGTCATGAGGGCTCTCATGACCCATTACAAATATCTCGAGTATAAGCAAAAAGATATTGTGACACAAAACCGTTCCTGCGCACACCCAGATGGAAAGAGTGTGCATGTTTTACAAGAGCCTTTCTAAACCTCACGGCCCCATGGCCCTTTTATTTTGCCTGCCTTTAGGCTTTTCCATACTTTGAACTACAAGTATTTCCTATTTGTTGTGACCTATGGGAATGATTAAAAGACTGACACATGAAAAGGAATACGAATAGTTGACCTGATTTCAGGTCGTTTCAACTACACCAAGGCAACTTCAGAATTCAATCCACAGTTCTGGACAGTGCTGAAATAACCAAAGTGGATTTGCCTTCTCTCCCAACACCCCCCATCCCCCGCCTTGCAGGTAGCTCTGTCTCTCTCTCGCAGATGCTACTGGTGGCATATAGCACCTGTGAGTCCTCAGTGCCCCACAGCTCTGGCTGTGGGGACCACACAGAAAGGACTCTGCCTACCTTGATCCTTGCACGGCCCTATCGAGCCTCGCTGTCACAACTTCCTAACAGCACACGCTAGCGGCCTGGACCCTCCTTGGCAGCCGCCTTCTCCTCTGCAGGACTTCAACCCTCTCAGACTCATTTCTTCAGGCCCGGCATCTCTCCTGCTGGTCTCTTCTCTACAGGGCTTCAACCCTCTCAGATTCGTTTCTACCGGCCCGACGTCTCTCCTGCTGGTCTCTCTTTCCATTCAGTTGTTTCTACTTTTCATGCACTTGTAGCTCCTTAACAGGTTGCAGAAGTGTGAGCCCTTGTGTACAATTAACTGATTACAATTACTGGTATTCTCTGGACATGCCTGACCATCACAATAGTTCCCATGCCTCTTACTCGTCTCAGTACCAGAGTGGTGTGACTGCATGTTAGTGTGGACAACTCCTAGATGCCTCTTCCTGGTCTCAGTACCAAAGTGATGTAACTGCATGTTAGTGTGGACAACTCCTAGTTGCCTCTTCCTCGTCCCAGTCTAGAGTGGTATGACTGAGGGGAAATATAAGGAAGTGATTGGCAACAAAAGGACCCTCCACCCAGGTTATCCTTCCTCGCATCTCCACCCCCAGGATCAGGGTCCAGTAGTGAGGACCTTTCCCTGGCCACCCGAGAAGAGACTATTAAGGGGAAAGAAGTGAGGATGCCCTCAGATTCTTCACAGCAGATAAGGATGGTGTGTGGATTAATGCCGTTTAGGCCACATCTACTGGAATGGGGTCAACTTTTCTGTTTGTACAATCTGACATCCCCTTTATAGCATAGGATGTTTGTGGTCATATTGGACCTTCGTGTGCCTGGGCCCTGGGGCCCAGAGCCCCAGCAGGGAGCTTTATGTGAGCAGCTTCTCACTGTGGCTACTGCTGCGTTCTGCACCCTCCTTTGTTTTGGGCTTGATGAATTCAGGCATTTATCCACAGCGCTTGGGGGCAGTGCTAGTTATCTCTCTTGCTAAACCAACATATCTATGTTCCCTCCTTCCCTTTTCCTGATTCCCCTTTCCATACCCTTCGCTTCCATGGCTCCAGCATGGTCTAGGTGCTGTGGAAGCATCCACATAATATGTGGTATCTTAAGTTTCCTGCTTCCTGTTTCCCTCTCTGTACCCCTTTTGCTGCTTTAAAGCAACCAACTGTGACAAATTGGATTCTGCTCTGCAGGAATACAAGGATGAGTAGGGGCGAAAATGCCCAATCTGCCCTCACAATTCTACAAACTAAGAGCCAATGCAATCATAAAGGTAAAACAGGTACAGTTAAGAGATATACCTCCTTTGCCTTTTGTGGTAACGTGGGCCGAGGGAAGGCCATGCTCTTAAGGGGTGTGTGAATGTGACCCAGTAGTGGTCCAAACAACACAGTGAAACAGCCCAAAATAAAGGGAATGTTCAATCAAGGTTCTATAAAAATATATATATACTTACTCCCTTTGAATGGGTGCGCTCTTTTGATGCCTGGGCCCAGAGCAGCTGCCTGGTGGGTGGCTGTCTCTGGCGGAGGGTGTTACCTACCCTCACAAGAGATCAAAGGCATGGTCATTCAGGTTCCTGTCCTGTTATTTGGCAGGCTCTGCTCCTCGGGCCAGAATACAGATCACTATCCACAGCTGAGCTGACTCACAGGAGCAGACACGTGTGATCAAAACTGGATGTGGCTACAAAGATCATAAGTAGTGCCATGCACCATGCTTTAACTCAAGCGTGGCTTTATTTTAGAATTTAACCTGCCACCATCATGGCTTTGGTACAAGAGGCATATCTTAAATGCAGCCCCTGCTCTGCAGAGACATGGCTGTCACTGCAGCTGTCAAATGGGCAACTGTGACCTTCAAACCTGCTCTATGCTACTAGTAGAGGCGGCGCTGCAAATCAGGATACTGATGCAGCAGGACCCCGATACACCTATGCTGTTGGCATGTACCTTATAAAAGGGGAATCTGATCAGTAGACTTATGACTTAACAAAAGCGAGGGCTTTCACACCCTTGCCTAATGACAGCTCATCACAATTATGAACCCTAACGCCCCCAAAAATCACACCACTGCCACAGAATGCCTTTACATAATTTATTTGCTGGATTCATGAGGAAATGGTGCAGAAGCGCCCCTGTCTGCACTCTCTTACGGACTAGCAACGCAGGTATGGGATTACCCCAAAGGTGAGCTTCAGTGGTGAAATGATCAGGTTGCTAAATTGATGACAATGATGACGATTGATGACCCTCCATATGAAGACTATGTGCAAGCACACACGCCGAGCAGATCATGCTGCAAATTATGGATTTGATAAATGGTGTGATCTGAGTATTGCCAGAAATCCTCCCTTTGAGTGAGATTGTACAACCCCTGCACTGACCTATTGTCAAACTCTTTCGTGGATATTTTGGGGGGGGGGAGCTCTATCTAACTCGCCCGCCCTGTAATGATATTGCTAAATTACACCTTACTTCCCAGGACCGATAACTTCTTGTAATTTAGCATGTTTGCAGGTGACCCTATTGTGCAGCCTCGATCTCAATTACGTATCTAGAAAATAAAATGCACTTGTGGTGCGATGAACTACTAAACATATGTCGAAATCTGTAGCTTCAAATCAATCTGGTTATTCAGAGTGGATGCTTTAATCGTACGTTTTAAAAAAAAAACCTCCTTCGTGTGTGGCTTTGCCCTAGGCCGACCTGCTTCACAGGTAGCTGGCTCCTTTGCCTTCTAAGTAGGAGTAAGGAACTAGTAAACTGGTGTATTCTTTTCTGCAAGGCGTCCTTACGTGCATAAGAGTGCATCACAGTGCAGTGGGAACCGGCTGAATTGTTCAGGGGTGACAGCCCTTGGGGTTGTCCCTCAGCTTTTGATTGTGAACTTTTTCACAGCCCTGCAGCCTCAGTCGTCTTTTCTTCCAGTGACACCATAGACCCTGTCTGTGGGCTGCTGTGGGGAGGGGTGTGCCAGCAACATGGAGGTTCGGGGGCTTGCAGACCTTTGGCATTCAGTGGGCGGGGTGGGGTGTAGATTAGAATGTGCCTCCTGGGGAGGTGACATCACTTACTTCACTACAGAGAGCTTCAGTTCGGAGCCAGGGAGGGGCAGGTCATGCTTGGGGTGGGGTGGGGTGGGGTGGGGAGGCAGTATCTATTCTGTACCCTCCCCCACTTCTCCACCCCCACACCTACCGGAGTAAGCAGCAGACCCTCAGTGCATATCAGGAAAGCACGCTGGAGGCAGAGGGCGAGACATTTACCTCACTTTATTACCGCGGCTAAAGCTAATATTGACGAAGCTGGGCTGTGTCCAGTATTTCATACATATATTTACGACTCATCATTTATATACTTAGAAAGGGTCATTTATTTGTTTAGGGTAAAGTGCTACACCCAGTCACTGCCTTTCAGAAGCCTCAGACCTCATGGGAGAAGAGGGGGGAAGTACACAGAGCGTCTACAATTTTGTAGGCCAATCAATCGCTGCTGGCATGGGTTATTTTTGGTGTGGTGTGCATGGTTTCGACATCTTAATGTTGAAAAAGCCCACAGAAGCCCAGCGGCTATGGGGAGTTATTTGAGCTGGTCTTATGTGCACAACCAATTGGAAGCAAAACTATCAATGGACTGAAGGCGGCGATAAGATTTCAGAAGATGGTGAACTTAGTCGCTAAGGAATGCTATTGCTGTGTACCACACATCACAGGTGAGTTTATATTTCACCCCCTTGGAATATGATGGCGCCTGCCTCAGTTCAAAGGTGCATCAGGAAAGGTTTTCTGTAGTGCAGAGCAGTGGCCGTGGGGAGTTCCGCCATCAAACTTTTATGTCGTGTCAGGCAAATTGGAGTAGATTTAGGTTAGCCCAACCAAGGTGTGTAGATGGTTGGTGACGCTGGAAGAAAAGAGATATTTTTAGACGCGCCCATTCCGGGATGTATAGACCAGACAGAGTCTTGAATTGTACACTGGCCTTATCAGGAGCCGGTGCAGTTGTGATGTGGTTCTGGATTTTCTCAAAGATATCAATAATTTTGGAGTTTATGAAGATCCTAAAGAGTTTCTTTTCCAGACAACCCAGTGTACGCAGGGATATAGAGGGCCAACCTCGAAGGCGGGCCCATGGCACGTATGACTGTGCTTTTGTGGAGGAGCTGCAAAAGGGAAAGGATATCATCGAGATGGAATAGAAGGTAGAATACGACCTTGACACCCAAGTTCACAAGAGTGATGAGAGATGTTGCTATCAAATATGACACTCCGATTGCAGGTTTTTCAGATGGGTGTAAATTGGTGGATTAAAAAGGCTGGGTTAACCAGATGGTAATCAAGAGTCGCCAAGAGGATCCGTGAATAAGATCTCTGTTTTATGATGGTATAGGAATAGCCTAGGTATCTTCACCCAGCATGTGACTTGGTTCTCTAAATCTTCCACCTGCCCATCGTCCCTAGAACCGCCATACAGTTTGAAGGGAAACTGAGTATCATTTGCATAGCTTTGGTAGCCCAGGCTGTGTGCTTGCAATCTGTGGGCATTATGCAGATATTGAATATAATCTGTGAAAGGATCTTTCATAGAGGTATATACCTTGTGTGACTGGTGTCATTGCAAGGATTTCCAATAGCACATTTTGAGCTAGAGTGATAAACGCTGATGAGCGGTCTAATAGGTTATGCATGAATTACAATTGTGTGAAGCTCATGTGTTAACTTCAGTAAGCTGCTTTCTTTGAAGCATGGTAGTCTGAATTCTGCTTGAAATTGGCCTTATAGATTGTTGAGCTGCAGATAGGTGCAGAGTTGTAGGGTAACCACTGTTTCCAATGTCTCTGCATAGCACTTGGTCTTACACGATGAAGTACATACAGTGCTGCAAGCCCTTCAATGATTGCTTAATCATTTTGTTACCACAGTTTAGATAGTTCTGGTGTAAGAAGTGACCCTAAAATATGCTCAGAAGTTCAACAGTACAGATTCCACAATAAATCAAGTTAGCCTGTCAATCGTCCCATTTTAGCCCTAATGATCCATGTCCAGCACACAGAGATCATTATGACACCATTCCCCTGCACTCCCCCCTGGACTCTGCAATTAAGTGCACCTACTCCATTTTTCCATCATCGTTTCAATCATGTATGGGTGTACGGCGGGCAACGTGTTGTAACACCAAGACATGCTATGAAGTCCACAACTTTAGCGTAGAAATATTTTTGGGGGTAGGAAATGTGTCGCATTTAGATGGATTTGAACGCTGAACAATCTGTAGTACTCAAACAATAGCCCATTGTGCGCAGAAGTAGTATGATGGTATCCTGACAACAGCACTCAGAAGAAAATAGGGAGAAGTGGTCCAACGCGCCTTGAATATATATGAGGACAGACCGTTTATCGCATCTACATGATGTATTAGGATAGCGTTTCTTCTGCTCAATAGATGTACTAGGACAGCCTGTCCATTGCAATCAGCCATGGTATAGCACCAGGAAGATTGTCTATGCTCTTATAATAACAGAGTATAACTGATGATTTGAACAAAGATTTATGTGGGTAGCCCTGATATTGCAATAATATGATCGCGGAGGATAGATTTGTACTTGCAAGATGTATTAGGACAGCTCTCGTTTGCGTTTAACAGATTTATCTGGATAGTCAGCCTATCGCACTTAGCCTTGGTATTGGGCCAGGAAGTTTCTTGATGTTAACCCGTCTTTTGCGCTAAACTCAAGAGGATAGCCTAGGGCTTACACAATGATATGCGGGTAACTGGATTTGGCACCTAGAAGATCAGCACATGTAGGTTAGCACATGTGTTGCACTTAGAAGAAATTGTGTAGGCTAGCTCATCTATTACATTTGAAGATCTGCAATGGTAAAAACATGTACTGGACTCATAAGATATTGGGTAGGTTAACACATGTGTTGCGCTGAGAGGAAATTGTGTAGGTTAGCAGATGTACTGAATGTTAAGAACTGTGAAGGCTAGCACATTTACTGCTGTAGAAGAAATTGGGAAGGTTAGCACATGTATTTCACTTAGAAGATCTGTGAAGGTTAGACAGATTGGAGTGTGGGCAGCGTACTGCACTTAGATGGATCCGTGAGTGGCCACTTTGTGCTTCACCTTATAATGTTAGCTTGTCCGTTGCGCTTGAAAATATATGATGGTAGCCTATCCATTGTACTTAGTAGATCTATAAGTTAGCCATTGTAAAACATAAAAGTTATATGCTGGTATCCTTGGTATTGCACTTCTAAGATGTCTGATGGTAGCCTATTATGGAAGATCTATATTAAAACTATAAGGGTAGCCTGTCTATTGCGTTTAGAGAATCCTATGATCCCAAGATTTTAAGGTAGTATTAAGATAGCCATTCTATATGCGCTTTGATGGGAGCATGTCTAAAGGGCCTAGAAGAGCCTATGAGGGTAGCTTGTCTTTTCATACAAACGATCTGATCACACAGCGATATTAAAGATTAGCTCCATCTCAGTGTAAGGTACGTATAAACGCCACTTCGGTGGACATATGCCGCAGGCACGGCTGTTCTTCCATACACTTTAGAATGCAGCTATGACTCTGAAAATTGAGCCTAACTGGACACGTAACGTCTTCTCCTCCTACACCAGACCTCTGCCATTAGAATACAACACTATGACAATATTCGGTGTAGCTGGACACATAACAAGTCTCTTGCACTAGCACACTCTCATGGCCTCCCTCAGGACCCATCCACATGCCTGACCTTATGGGTTGCTTATTGGAACCTAGCCAGCCCACCTAATTCCTAATATTGGCTAAATGCACACACACATTCTAAACCTTTTCTGAGAATGTTCTCATACCGGGACTTCGGTCCCTGAGGGCGTTCCCACCACAAGCGCGTTGAGGACATACAAACGGGAAAAGGTGCTATATAAATGACTACTACTGCTATTAATTAGACATAGGGTTTTGCTGTTTTGTCTGGGATGACCATTGCTTTCACATTAGGTGCATTTTTTGTTTTGGCATATTTTGGTGGCCACTAAAATATCACCCACACCATTGCTACAGAGAAGAGAGAGAGAGAGTAAAGGGGTGCCAGAAAGCTGACTTTGTTGTTGGCATAACAACTGGAAATGCTGTAGCATAATTTCCCGACACACTAAATGTTATATCTTGAACCATTACACCAATGTAATCCAAAGGTGCTTGTTTAACTAATTTTCTCCCAATCAGGAGTACTCTTCCATGTCACATGTCAGTGTCACTTTCAAAGCTGGAGCCGCGTAGTGGTCTTTCTTTTTGCAGTCAGGCGTAGTTGGGCTATACTTGGGCTACTTTTGTGGCCTCTTTGGGCTACAGGTAGGTTTCCCTTTCTGGAAACTCTTACCATTACCATACACACAACTATTTTTTAGAGAAGTGCAGTAACACTGACAGTATACAGATATCTTCATAATAAACCTCAGATTTCTTGTGAGCACATCTGTATGTTATCAGTGGTACTGAACTTCTACAATCTCAATGTGACTTCTTATGAGGACATCTGTATTTTGTCAGTGGAACTACACCTCTCTAATAAAAATAAGTTGTGAGGACATCTGTAAGTTGTAGCTCCTTGGCGAGGAGTAGTACCACTGACAAAGATCTTCTCCTGCTCACAGCCTTTTTCCATTTCTATTTTCTGTTTCCCTAGTCCTGTTTTTTTTGGGGGAGAGGTGCAGTCCCACTGACAAAATACAGATGTGCTCATAATACATCTCAAATTGATTTCTTATGAGGACGTCTGTATGTTGACAGTGGTACTGCATCTTTTCAATCTCAACGTAATTCAGCGCCTTGAGACTGCCCTTGGGTGGCAGGGGTGTGCAGTATAAATCAACATAACACAACATGAAGACATCTGCATGTTGTCAGTGGTAATGAACCTTTACAATAGAATAAGATGTGAGGACATCTTCAGGTGGTAGTTCATTGGAGAGGTGCAGTGCCACTGACAACATACAGGTGTCCTCGTACGAAATCACAGAGATCAAACCTTCAATATAGGACATCTTTGACCAAAGGCAGCCGCAGTTATACATACAATCAACAGATGTCACTTCCCACTTGCTCTGTTGCTTCCCCCTTGTGCTGTCCTTCCTCCCTGCTTGTACTGTCCCTTCCCCCTTGCGCTGTCCCTCCTCCCCCTTGCCCTCTTTCCTTCCCCATGTGCTGTCATTCCTTCCTCTTTGTGCTGTTGTTCCTTCCAGTTTGCTCTCGCTCCTTCCTCCTTGCACTGTTGCTCCCCCTTGTGCTGTCGTTCCTCCCCTATATCACTGCCGGCCATTCCCACCTGGCGCTGTCGTTCCACTTCCCTCTAGTGCTGTCCATCAGCTCCCCTTTGTGAGGCGCACCACCCCTGTTGCCCTGTCACCCTCGCCACCATTTGCACTGTCACTCCTTCCTTCAAATGTTGTACAATGCACTGTGTGCTGTTGCTGGCCTACCTCTCATCTATTGGATTTTTTTAATTCTCCCTCGTTTTGCCATTTATTCCTACTGCTCCTTTCCATGGAGAGGCAAATTTAGAGCAGGGTTTCCTGTTTAGGCCCTTGTCGCTGCTCCTTGCGCTCTCCAAATCAAGCCCCCCCCCCCCCCTGGGAAAGCCGTTACTGCTTTTCTGTTACGTGACCCACCTTGACTGATGGCCAAGAAAGGTTTTAGACATCTTAAGCAAAAGGCAATTGCATGCAATAGGCCATTAAACCTTTGAGTACAAAAGATGATGATTCTAATAGAAAGGGCCTCCACTGGATGCGTGGGCTGAAGGATACCCTGATGCACTAACATACACCCTGCCCTTCCATTGCCCCGCTGAAGTGCAGTGACACTTTCTGCCCTTCCATTACCCCGCTGAAGTGCAGTGACACTTTCGGTGGCCACCAGTTGCAATCAGTAAAGTGCGGCCCTTACCATTGACACTGCCATCTCACCAGGGCAGCTCACACACTTGGTCCGATAACCACAGGGGACCGACAACCTGCACCCATAGATTTGTTAAGTATTTTGGCCCCCATGGTAGGGTGTTGAGATCAATCCATAATGTCAGCTTCCATTTGCTAACATGAAGTTTCTGGAGACAACTCTAAAAATGCAGGAGTTAGTTTGGTGATAGGCCAAGACTGGAAAAGATTGCCCGGGTGGCATAGAGTCCTCTGGATCTCGATTTCATCCAGGTAGAGGCGATGCCGCATACAGAGCCATGTTAAATGCGTGTAGCGAGTCCTGTTAGTATCGTTTGCATTCTGACAGATGTCATTTTGACTTTCCATTATAAATGCAAATTAGTGCAAGTTCCAGAATGCGAAAAAAAACAGGAGTGTTTGGGCTTTACCTGCTAGAAAGGGGTCCTTTTGAGAGCTATGTTGGTAACTGATTATATCGACTTGAAACAGTGCCTTTAATTCTGGCCTTTAACAAAATAATGCCTTTCACCTGCGGCATGACAGATTCCACAGAGCTGCAAAAGAGAGAGCTGCATTGGAAACACTATCAGATTGACACAGACAGAGCCACATTGACGCCAATGTTGACGCCAGTCTATTCCTCCAATCAAAATGGAAGGGGATGCTGGCACGTTATTAAAAAAAACACGGTGCTTCCGCGACAACATGGAGCCATCTGGTCGCGGCCTACTCGTGTGCTGTGGGAGGAGAGGCTTTTTGAGTTACTGGCGATGGAATGGTTGTTCCCGTTCAAGCACTTCATGCTTGTTGTGGGGCTCTTTCCACGCCCCTGATGCGGTCCCGCAAGCCCCGCCACACATAGCACACGGAGACACAGTGTTGCTAGTTCGGGCTTCCCGGTCGCTCTGCCGCGGCCGGGAACGCCCCCTTTATTTAAACAGCACGCGGCGGCGTGACGTGTCACGCCGCCGCGTTAGCCCGTCATCGGGCAACGCCACAATGCTATGGGGGCAATGTTCATCAAGCACGCGTTAAAAGGTATCTGCTACCAGGGCTCAAGTCGAGCGTACAGTACACGCGGGTGTGCGGAGTTCACCCAATTTTTTTTCAGAGGGTGGGCTCAGTCCCCCGCCCATGAAAAATCACAGACAACTAAAGGTGAAATGTCCTTTTTCGGTACTGCGTGTTCCGGGGACAACATCTGTATTGGTTCTTGGAGCTTAAAACATGCACACCTTTTTATATTTTGAAAAACACTAATAGTAGAAAATATTTCCTCTTGGTTTTTTGTGTGCTGATTTTATGAAAGACAAATGCCATTCGTCCTGTGCAATTTGGAGGGGTTATGAAAAGCCATTTTAATGAAATGCGCATATTTCACCTTGATATCCCAATTTCTGTCAACGTCACATCCCATTGCGTTTGTTGATGAGTCCCCCATATTTATTTTCAGGACTTGACCACTGTCTGCTACTACCCCGGAGCCTGTGGGGATAAGCTCAAAATTAACTGCGAGATAGCATTGTCTAATGTTGAAATAACTGGGCTGTATAAATAGAAACAAAGCCCCCCCCCTCTTCCAATGGGGAGGCCAAAGCGTGCATATTAAACGCCTACCGCTCAAGGCCCTTTCCTTTGATAAAAGCCCGGCTTCCCGCTGCGGTGGCTCGGGAATGGCTCACGCCAGCAAGTCTTTTCCTTGTACTGCTAATAGGAAAACAAGACGCCTTGCGCATTGTGATTGTTTTGGCATTTCTGCTCGTTAGGCGCAGACAGCCCGTCTCTTGCCAAGGTCGGAGGAGAGTTGTGCCCATGGCTCGACTCCGTGAACTATGAAAAAGGGCACAACTAACAAACCATGGCTTTTAATTCCAGCCCTGCGTTATCTGCAGGCTTCAGCCTTTCACAGCCTTGGTGAGGTTCAGCGGGCTGGTGTGTGGCACTTGTGCACACTCTCCATCAGCTGAAAGCAGGGCACGGCATTTAAAGGGTTGAAGGGGTGGGCAGACATTCATCAACCCTTCAAGCAAACTTAGAAACTCCCGTACATGCCGTGCATATCTGCCAGCAGGCCGCTCCCTGCGCTCACAGGGGCTTGTGCTGCAACCTGCAGGGAAACTCGCCACCAGTTCCAACAAAGCGCCGCTCTTCTTCACCTGGTGCCCGTCTCCACGCGTGCACTGCGCCCAGCCATGCTTAGCTTCCCTGCAGGGGAGCATGCAGCATTGTAAGAGAGGTGAGGGGAGAGGGTTTGGGGGGGGCAGCCACGAAAAAAGTCCTGGTGCCCCCATCCCCTTAATGCAGTGCGCGCGATTCCATATAGTCTCATTCCCGCCCCAATCAACTTTTTGGGTAACCTTCGTGGCAGATGGCATTTTAACACATAAGAAAAAAATAAACCCTCAGGTCCATTACAGATGCAGAACTCTGATTGGTTTATAGTCATTGCATCGAATGCAATAGCATCAAATGCCATACCAGAGAAACTTTTTTCATTTTTCTTTTTTAATGGGGGGTGTTGTATACCAGTGTTCCGGAGGACCCCGCACGTGGGGCTGGCACCGGTCCAGGAGGCCTGGGGCGCGGCATCAGCAGGAGCGCAGACAAAAGACACCCACACGCTGTGCTGGGTTGGCCCGGAACTGCCTCCCACTGCCGGGGGCGGGGCTTTTATTAAACCGCCCTACGTCACCGCGCTGCGGGACGTAGGGCGGATATAACAGGGGGGTCCCCCAAAACCCCCTTTTTGTAACCTTTAAAATCCTTTTTAATTAAACGAAACCCTTTACCTTTAAAAAAAGAAGCATTCAATGTTTTTTTTCCTGTGGTATGGCATTCGATGCTATTGCATTCGATGCAATGACCAGATACCCTCTGATCAGAAGACTCACTGCCACCACTGCAAACCTCTTTGACCGCTACCCGCGGCCCATCACGGCAAAGACCCTGTGAAACCAGCCCTATTGTGACAATTCCACACAGACCAAGAAGAATCTGAACGGACGACTACATACTCAAACCCAGAAGATGGAGTAATGAGGCTCAAGCCTCAGTATCCAGAAATCAGCACTGATGGATAAAATCTATCAGCAAGAAGAAGACATATGCAGGGAATTAATCTGTAGCGGATTTGGAAGCTACTTTAGACTCATGTCTGTGTTTTCTGCCGAAAATAGGGAATATGCGATTCGGCTGGTTTATGTACGCTAATGGGACTATTGCTTGATAGGACACCAATTGGATTACAAAGGACTTTGTAAGAGTTGTATTCCTATTCTGAAGGGAATATACTTGAGGTGAATAAGAAAAGCAAATATTATGGAGACAAGTCGTAAGAGATAGACTCAACATTTTGTTTGGGAAATAGACAGTGAACCTACAGAAAAAGTAGAAGCCTGTGTTTATTTGGGAGCACTTATCACTCCTGCTTGCTCCATTCAAGCAAATGGAGAATACATTATGAATAAAGCACTTCGTCGTAATTTGGGATCAATAAAAAAATGACAGCATCCAGGGCTGGAACCTCCATAGAGGGTTTAATATAGGTTTCTCACTCTAGCATTGTCCCTAGCATTATATACATTAGAGATGCTTAAGAACAAAGAATTAAAATGGCTTAAGATCTTAGAAGGACTTATTTGGCGGCGTACACAGTCTCCCTCAAGGTACTCCGGTTGAGGCCAACTGATGGAATTAGATCAAGTTTCACAGGAAATTACATTAAATATTAGGAGAAGTATGCTGATGCACAAGATACTTAATGACTCTGGAGAAAGTGGATGTCTGCCAATTGGTTAAAGCTAAATGGAGAGAAAACAGAGGTGTTGGTGTTTGACCCTCCAACTGCTAGCAATTTATGGAATTCCCAAAACTGGCCCAACTCCCTTAGGCCCTGTGCAGCGCCATGTGCGTCTGTAAAAAGCCTTGGGGTAAGCCTTTTACCTAATGGTTCGCGTGAAGCACAGATTTCGGCTATCTGTAATGCAAGCTTTGGTAAACTCAAAGTTCTGAGGAAGATCCTGCCACTGTTACCTTTGGATAGTCGAACTATGGTGGTCACATCAACAGTTATGGGATCACTGGACTACTCAACAGGATTTATCTGGGGTAACCTAAGTAACAGATACAATTGTTGCAGATACTGCAGAATTTGCCAGCTAGATTGGCATTGAATGCGCCTCGTTTGACCCCCTCTGCAGCTCTGGTACGGTGGCTCCGCTTGCACCTGGTTGCAGCGCAGATTGAGTTTAAGATTCTCGGTGTCAGTCAACGTGCGCTTTGCAAAGTAGGTGTAGGTTACTTGAAAGACAAAATAGAGCATTATTATCCAACTAGGCATTTGCGCTCATCTTCTCAGGCACTCCTCAAAATACTGAGGCATCTGCACGCCCGGTTGGGAGGACGCTCCTTCTCAGTAAAGGCTTCCACGCTATCGAACATGCTTCCATTATTGCCGAGAGTCATAGAGGAGTATCTGCCCTTCTGCAGAGCTCTTAAAACCCATTTGTTTTAACTGGATAGTGTGCAACATTGCAAAGAGCATTTTTGTGCTTCATACGTCTTGAAATAATTAAACCCAGTATGGTTGGTATAATACCTTATGGAATAAGCAGTTCGCTGTTTTTGCCAACTCTAAAATAGGATCACGAAAAGGGGAGCTGGCTAGCCTACGCTGATGACATCTTGGTGCTGGATTTCACCCCAAGGCGAATTCAGCGTTTGCTTGATGCCATAGGCAACTATGCTAAATCCAACGAGCTAATAATCAACCCGGCTAAAACTAACATCCTTAGGATGGGCAACCGAGCAAAAAATGCCCAGATAAACTCCTGGCTGCTGGAGAAAACATTCATCAAGCCAGTTGTTGAAGATAATACTTAGGCTTTAGACTATTAACTCATCCCAATGATGCACTATTGAAAGGGTAATTGGGTGAGAAAAAAGACCAGTTTACAGCCCAATTGAAAAACATCAGAATTCAATTTTGTACGTTCGCATTAAAACCAATGCTCACCTTCTATAAAGGTAAAATCATCCCCAGTATGTTGTATGGCCTGGATATTGAATCGCAACCCTGGGACCTACATTGGGACTACTGGGAGGGGCAGGTATAGAAAAAGGCCCTGGGTCTCACTCTGTCCAGTCCAATAAGCGCATTGAGATATGAGCCTGGCTTAAAATCCCTGAGAGTATGTCAACAATGGAAACTATATCAACTATTTAGATTTATCAAATGTCCTCTCGAGAACATGTTATTCGTGGACTTAACACAGCAAGAAGAGAGGGAGTCAAACATCTTTATCAATAAACTGAAGATGGAGGTTGAAACCATCTTAGTACAATCAGAGAAAACCATTACTGATTTGTCTACAAATCCTAAGGCCTGTAATAAGGCCCTATTTGAAATGGATTGGATACGTACAATCAATGCCATGAGAAGCTTAAAACTCCACGTCAATCCTTCAATCTTAAGATACAAATTGGGGAATCCTCCCTCGTTATCTTGTGCAATTTCCTGATAACTGCTGTAAAGATGGGATACTAAGACTACGGCTGAATCTGTTGCCATCTGGCGAGATTTTGGCAAGTAGACAGCAGATTAGACTGATCAGAAGTGCTTGTGAGCTGTGTAATCTCTGTGTTAACCAAACTCTATACCACATCTTGATAGAGTGTGCTGGAACTAGAGCTCTAAGAACCCAAATATTCTCTAGATTTGGGGAGCAATCGATCTTTCTTAACTGCAGGGACCTTTGGCAACGCCTATCCTCAGGGTATGAAACCTTTCTATCCTTGGAATTTTATAAATTACTTAAAATCTTGAAACTATACGAAGACCAGCCCCGGGGATTGATGGGATGAAAATGGAAATTTTGAAAGTTTTGTAAAAACTTTGAAAGAATTGCATAAAGTTTGTGAAATATTCTTGTAACTTCAAGAGAAAGGTGAAATTATTTTCTTCTTTTTAATTCTTTTATATTCTACATTGTTGTTTTGAGAAAAGTCAGATAACTGAATATAGCACAATATTAATAAAACAAATACAAAAAATAAGCAGTTTACTACTTGTGAACACAAGAGAGAGTGGAAGGAATCAGTAGAGGCATTCCACATAAAGATTGGTTTACACATGGACTAATCTGAAAACCAGACGAATAGCAAACTGAGAACATCTCCAGGGGAAAAGTACTTTCCAGTGTTATATTAAACAGAAATGTGTATTCCTCTTACCATTTCCTTACTTGATACTATGGGATAATCTTGCTATGAGATATTTTGGATTGAATCTTTGATTCAACCTCTTGCCTTGTTTGATAAGGTTGGGTCCTATGATGCAGCTTGTGAAGGACAACAGAGTATGTAGGCTGTGCAGAAGCCAATTAGAAACAACTAAACATCTACTCACTGGCTGCCCGGTTCTGAGTAATTTGTATGAGAAAAATGTTGGTTGAATGGGTATACTGGGTACTAGCGGAAATTAATTGCAACTGTGTTAGTCTATGTATAATATGCCAATGTGTTCCTTGGTCCGAGCTGCATATAACGTATTGAATTATGCAATGAATAAAATTGAATCAGAGAAAGTGACGGATCAAGTGACAAGTATTAATATTGCATAGGACGATTCCAAGATGGCCGCCAACACTAGACAGAATTGTCGGCAGCCGCTCCTGTTCCCACTGAATAAATACAGAGGTTCCACCACCCAGGCAGCTGTGTGAGGATATATTGGTGGTGGTAGAGGGGACAGAGGACCCCCGGGAATGTGAGCAAGGACCGGGGGTGAGCAAAGGCGCAGTACTGCAGGACCCCTGCAGCCGAAGCAGGAGAGCATGGTGCTGCAGCTCCGGTCTGTGTACAAGCAGCAGACAGGGGCACAAGAGCGCAGTGAACAAAGGACTCTTCCCCTGCTCCTAAGCAAAGAGAGCAGGGAGAAGATTGAAGCAGGCGGCCAGGTCCCCACGGGGAGCGGAGAACCCTTCCCTGCACCTGGGCACACAGAGCGGGGAGGGAACTGAGGCAGCAAGGACCCTGTCTGGGTCAGAGGTCTCCCCCTCGCTCCTGAGGAAACAGACCAGGGAAAGACTTGAGGAGGACAGGACCCAATGGCACTGTGCCGGGACCGGTGGGTGCAAGGAGCCGGGTCCCAGGCAGAGAGGTGTGCAGCAAAGGAAGATCCGCTTTGCCCAAGGACGGGAGGAGCCTCACTAGGAAGCTCTGCAAAAAGCCTTCAGTGCGGCCCGGGAGCACAAAGAAGAATGCGGTGTCCGGCCTCCAGTCCATAAAGGTCTCAACACAATCAGGGGCGGTGTGCCCAGCGGGGTTGCAGCAGCATGCCACTGACGCCGGGCAGCGGTGATGAAGCGAACACCTTCCGGTGAAAATGAGGAAAGGTCCCCAGTGCATTTAAGGACTCCAGCAGCAAAACAATGCTCTGCAGCAGTAGGGAGGAGGGGGCAGCCAGCGCAAGGAATACCCACTGAGCCCCCAGGGGAGAAGGGGCTGGAGAAAGTTCCCAAGTGAGGCCCAGGAGCACAGGGGGCCCAGAGTGGGAAGGCCCGTTGCACTGGATAACACACATTGAGAAGGCGGAACCAGGGCCGCACTAGAGCCATCACCTGCAGGCCCTATCACATGCCCAGTGGACCAGCGGGGGCCAGTGGGGACTCTGGAGGCATCAAGGTAGAACCCAGACTGATAGGAGGTAGCAGGTGGACCTGACCAGGGGGGACCTAGCATAGGACCACCCCACTGGAGAGCTGTCAGACGGACGGCCACTGAACCCGGTGGCACTGAGAAGAGGTGGAAGTAACAAGAGAAGAGGGCACGGGCATGGGACCCCCCCCCGGGGAGGGGGTAGTGCGACCAGGGCGGGGAAGGTGCCCATAGAGATAAGACTAATCGGCAGGTGGTGAGATCCACCGTCGGGACCCTCTGTGGAAACCCATACTAGGGGGATCATGGAGGCCGGGCCCTGGCAGAAGAGAGTTGGCAGCAATCCGAGGAAGGGGGACCCGGAGGTGAGCTCCTCTGTACCCCTCACAACAGAAGGAAGGGACCTGGTGGAGGGAAGTGTAGAAGAGACCGAGTGGCCAAAGTCAAAGACGTAGCCCTGGAGCCCAGGGCAGAGGGGCAGATGCCCAAAACCAAAGCAAGGGCCTCAAAGCAGGCAATACCAACAGAGGACACGCCGGACACCCTTCCCACCATGTGGGTCCTGAGGGATGCAGGGAATATACACAAAAGTGCTCCAGTCACGACGGGCCACAGGGACCGCACAGAGATAGGGGCAGCTGAGCCAATATCAAGGCAGGATCTGCATAACGACGATGCTCAAAGCCTTTCAAGAGCAATTTCAATTAATATGAGCATGTCTTAATACAGCTCTGGCAGAAATATGGCAGGAGGTCGGACAACTAGGGGAGAGGACAGACATCTTCGAAAGTGGGCTTGAAGCAGTGGGCAGCGATACCACTGCGAACAGGGAGGCCATAGATAGGCTCAATATGGCCACGCAGAACCTAGAGATACAAATGGAAGATATGGAGAGCAGGTCGAGGAGGATCAACATATGGATAAAAAATCTACAGGAATCTGTCATGGACAAAGACCTGAAGGGAGAAGTCCAGAGGGTCTTTGCAGATCTGGGGGACACGGGACCAGAAAGGATCAATCTGGAACGGATACACAGGACTGTTAGACTCGTAAAGGGCCCCAATGCCAGGCTGAGAGATGTATTAGCTGTGTTTGCTCGATACAGGCACAGGGAAGCAGTCTTGCGTGCAGCAAGGGCGCAAGAACCAGTGCTGTTTAAAGGCTCCCCGATCTCCCTCTTTTAGGATTTAGCATGCAGCACCCTTTTTAAGAGAAGAGAGATGGGCACAGTGGTGAGAGAGCTGGCCCGGCAAGGAATTCGATATAAGTGGACTTTACCATTCCGACTGGTCTTCGAATGGGAGGGGGTTCAAAAGCCTATCACTTCTCCACAGGAGGGAGCTGACCTCCTGCAGATGGATGCAGAGCAGGACTGTGAAGAAGACTGCCCGCCCCCGCCCCATGTGGAGAATTGTACAAGGCCCTAGCCCTGGGAATGGGGAGCGGCAGGAGAAAGGCAAAGAAGGAGGGTCACGTTGCAGGCCCGCAATCAAAGACCGGGGGAGGCTTAAGGAGGAAAACCAGAAGAGGAATAGCAGCAGGGAAGGGAGATTCCTCAAGAAGATTTGATATAAGGGTGTGGTAGACTATGAAGGCACATAATTGGGCTGTGGGAGCATAGGAGGATGTTCCATCTTGGTTTCAGTTAGGCAGTAACGCCCGGAGTGGGGGAGTGAAGTGGGGAGGGGGGAGAGGGGCGGTGGGATGGTGTTTGACATCCCAAAGTTGGCGGGATGGAAGAAGGGGGAAAGGAGGAGGCTAGGAGGGTGTTGGGGGTTTGTTGTTCGGGGCCAGGGGGAGCAGGGAGGAGACCGGTTGGAAGGGTGGGGGAGGGAGGAATCGAATGGAGAGGAGGAAGGGGTGGACAGGGAGGGGGTAGGGATGAAAAGATGATAACACATCAGAGGGAAAGAAGGGGAGGGTGCCCCCGAGAGCTATATCAATTAAAATGATCAACACATAATGTAAGAGGACTTAATATCCCTCTCAAAAGGAAATAATTGGAACAGCTTAACAAAAAAACAGGCCCGGACTCATCTCCTGAAGTAGGACCAGTCGAGACTCAAATTGCAGGGTTTCTCTGGAACCGTTCACACCTCTGGCCCAGCTAAGACATGCAGGAGTGGCAATGGCCCATTGGAACGGAATGGATTTCAAAGTGAAGGACACCAAGCCGGATAAAGGGGGCAGATACATAATAGTTCTGGGGGGACAGATCGGGGTAGCATATACGCTGACCTCTGTATATGCGCCTAACTCATGGCAGGGGGTTTCCTTGAGGGAATTCCTAGCCATAATTGAGGGTTTCGCAAAAGGACACAGTCCCCATGGGGGACTTCAATCTGGCCTGGTCCCGGAACTTGGTTAGGACCTTTGGAGGGAGCTTATAGGGGTAGGAGGGGCCTCTTTCCCACTGAAGAATAGATTTGAAGCCCTGGCACTGAGACGTTTGGAGGAAGGTCAGGGGGGATCAAGAGGGTTATACATTCTTGTTCAGTGTGGGTGTCAGCCCACTTGTTGGGAGCAGTTGAGGACATAGAGGTGGGGCCCCTCTCGCGCGGTAGTAACTATTAAGTTGAGCATACCCAGGCGCAAGGCAGAGGTCTGGGGCTGGAAGGTTCCGGGTGAGTCGTTACTAGATCCAGTCATTAGGGAAGAGTTGGAGGGAAAGATCAGGGACTTCGAGCTAAACAAGGCCGCCGACATGGGGGAAAAGTATCCGATGGGATGCATTCAAAGCACTAATAAGGGGGGAATGTAAGCCACAAAAGGCTCAGAGGGAAAGGTAGATGCTCCTAGAGGCCCAGCTAGAGGAGGAGGTGGAAGAGACTAGGCAGTGGGCCAATTCAACGTCCTGGAACTTCCTGGAGAGATGCCCCCTCCAGGAAGTCATTCAGGGAATACATGCAGGCGGCAGGCCAATTCAATGTCCTCAGGACGAAGAGAGCAGAGGGGTCATTGTTATACGTCCGACAGAGGTATTACGTGAAAGACAACAAGACGGAGACGATCTTAGCGTGGCTACTGAGGGAGGCAGCGGGGGACAACACCATTGTAGCTATAATGGATGACCAGGGTATCCGCCACTCCCATACAGAGGAAATTCAGGAATGTTTTGCTACTTATGCAGAACTATATGCGATCCAGAACCCATCGAGTCAACATCAGACTTTCTGAATGGAATTCAACTGCCCTCAGTGGCGATGGTGGGGAAGAAGGAGTCATTGGGACATGACGTCACGACAGAGGAGGTTCGGAAGGTCATAGCAGGCCTTCCCCTAAATAAAGCACCCGGGCCGGACGGCTTCACAGATTCCATTTATAAAATCTATGCAGGAGTGTTAGTCCCATATCTCACCAGCCTATTTAACCACTTTCGGGAGTTAAACAGAATCTCGGCCTCTATGAAGGAAGCTAAAATTAATCTAATACCAAAGACCACACCAGGTGCACGTCACACAGGCCGATAAACGTTGACGCTAAAATATATATGAAAATCTTGGCCAATAGACTGGAGAAACTTCTCCCGAGCCTGATCCATCCAGACCAGTCAGGTTTCGTACACGGGTGGCAGACGTTTGATAATATCAGGGACGTAGCACATCTTATAGCGAAGGTCCACAAGACGCTACTCCCTCAGTCCTCCTCTCCCTTGATGCGGAGAAGGCATTCGATTGAGTGGAGTGTGCATTCCTTTTTAAAGTAATGTAAAAGATGGGAATGGGAGGGGATATCATACGAATAGTGCAGGCCAACTACAAGATGCCAATGGCATGTCTCCTCATTAATGGAAACCCTGTCCCAGATTATCCGGTTAAGCAGATGGACTAAGCAGGGGTGCCCTCTCTCCCTCTTGCTTTATGCAATTTATCTGTAGCTGCTACTACAGTCTCTGCGGGAGTCTCGGGAGGTACATGGTATACCCTTTGGTGGTGTCCAACATAAAGTCACTGCCTTTGCGGACAACATGCTCCACTCGCTTACAAGAACGGGAGAGTCGTTGAGAGCACACAGGGAGATACGTATGGGCTTTTGGGCTGTCTCGGGCCTCAAGATTAACATCACCAAGTCGGAGCTGCTCAATCTGACGGTGAGGGGCAAGGAAGTGGCTGTACTCAAGGCGTCCTCACCTTTTATATGGAATCCAGTGGGGATTAAATACATCAGAGTTTGAATCACGCCATCTCTCTCCAGCTGGTTTGCAGCTAATTACCCTCCCTATGCTATCAGTCACAAAGATGGGCTTACAAAAGTGGATGAATTTTAGGATTTCCTGGGTGGGCAGAATGGCATCAGTTAAAATGGTGACGCTGCCAAGGCTGCTCTATTTGTTCCAAGCGATCCCACTGGCAGTCCCGAACAGTTTCTTTAGGGAATTGGGAAAGATGACCAGAACCTTCATATAGGAGGGAAGGGGAAGAGGCAGAGGATACACCGCTTCCTATTGACATCCCCTAGGAGGGAGGGAAGAAAGGCACTCCCCAAATTTCAGCTGTATTATGAGGTGGCACAAATGCGAATAACACAGCAGTGGTTTTCGGGACATAAGGGGAAAAGTGGGTGGCATGGATCGGGCAGTAGTGAGGCATGGTTTGAGGGAGGCACTGTGGCTCCAGCACCAGCACAGACCAAAGCATATGCACTTGAGTGCAATAACGAAGTTAATGGCAGACACTTGGGACAGGTTGGCAGGGAAATATGGGATCACAACCATCCCCCTTCATCCCCCATCTTTAACAACCCAGAATTCATGTCTGGAATGGAACACGAGGCGTTTAGCCAGTGGTAGGAAGGAGGGTGTCATATGCTGCGATACATGTTTCAGGGCCCAATCACTAGATCATTCATAGAGTGCAAGGAATGCTTTGAGGTGGGCAAAAACAATCGGTTGCGATACTTTCAACTTTGACATTGGCTCCAGGGTACATAGATAAAAACAGCCGTCACCCGACAATTTACCCCTTTCGAAATATACCTCCTAACATACAATGGGGTTAGAGGCCTGGTATCGAACCTCTATAGATTTATGGACTAGGCCACCCTCGAACAACATGCCCCTATTTGGACTTTTGAGAGAGGGTGATTGGGAGGGAAATTAGCAGACACGATTGGGAGAGATTGTGGAACCTAATACCACGGGTGGCCAGGGCCTCCTAATTACAAGAATGTTGATACACGATTCTATTCGGGTGGCACTATACCCCAGCACGCCTGGGGGTGGAGGGAGGCATGTGGGGGGAAATGTTGGAGAAAATCTATAGTCATTAGGCTTTTTTTTTAAATAACAGTATGCTATATTAACATAAACTGTGAAGTGAATCAAGTACGGAGCTGCAGATAAGACACTGTGTGATTAAATGATTTGCCCAGCATCACACACTTTGGTTAAATATAATATTATAGCAGGATGTGGAAGATTTAAGCAACTGAACACATCTTCCAAGGTTTAGTTGATATAGATATTTATTAACATTCCTATACACCAATTACAACACAAGATGACAGAAGCATTTGCAGCGGCTCACCATGACAAATTATCGCCCCATGAACAACATACCTACCTGACAAATACACCAGGGAAGCCAGCCGTTTTCGTTGTGGCACACCGCAATAAACTCACTCGCCTAGCTGCTCAGACATCTCGCATCAGAGAGACCACGAATAATGAGACCCTGTCGTCCACACTGGACATCATCGAAGCCCACGGTACGTATACCATACACCCCTTCTGTGGACACAGGCTGCAGGCATGGCCAAATATCCATGCACCGTAGAATGCAGCTATGGCTATGCTCATCCGGTCTAGAAGTGCACATAGTTGTCCACACTGAAACACCTGACGTACCTCAACACCTCTGCCACTAGCATACAGCGACTACCTACGAAAACAAATTTGGTGTAGCTGGCCACACATTGACTATTTTCAACAATAGCACTCTATCGCAAACCACCAACTCTCCCACCCACGTACCTGACCTTTTTGGAGCTGCTTAGTCGAGCCTAGATAGCCATCGAAGTCCTAGACCGGCGAAAATGCACACATGCATCTCCAAACCTAAACTCTTAGAACAGGGCGTTCCAACCACAAAGCGCATTGAGTCCATACAAATGGGGAAAGAGCGCTGTATAAATAACCAAATACAATACAAGGTTTTGCTTTGCATTTCATGTGCTTAAATGATACTTTTATAGCAATGCCTTGGAAGCAAATCATATTACATAATAAACTAGCCTTTCATAATGAAATATACACTATAAACATCGTAATAGATATATGTTGAGCAACATGAGTATGGCTTCAGTTGTATTCTCCCCATCCTGTAAACAAAGTCACAATAGCATCAAGCAGATTAATGTGCGCCTAACAACCCCCCCCCCCCCCGGGTTTTAAAGCCATAGTGATTATTTCCTAAAGCATGCAGCATTATGCACCCTTCTCACTTATGATCACTCCCATTCACATTTCTTAAGGGACGAGTCCCTCCTCCCTCCCATCAATGTCTAATGGCTCCCACTGTAATGCTCTTTGCCAGGAAAATGAGGGAGCTGAGTAGGAGCACCTTTCTGGGCACCCTCATTGTCCTGCCATTGAGACACCTTTCTCGTTCAGCACCCTACAAGGGTGCCGAATGAGGGCGATGTCCCACTGCCAAATGTCCTGGTTGTGCTCTAAAGGTGCCACTGGGGGAGCAAGCTGCTCCTCCGGCCAGCTCGGTATGCCACTGCTTCCCTAAAACAGGGCATTGCTCCCATTTTCCGTTCAAGCATTCATTGCCCTCTGATTTACCACAGCACACCCACCACGCCCCACAACGAGGGGTGCAACCCCCTCAAATATGTCTCTATGTAAGGTCTTCAAATTGTGTGGCTGGTCCCCATAGAGGGCTCCGAACGGTGACTGCTTTTACTAGAAAATATGAACGGATATAGCATATGGGTGCCCAACAGCAATAAGCAATATTTGTATTCAAGGGGACGGGGGGCTCAGCATAAAACAATTTGAATACCACTGCTCTGGGTTGTGGAGTGATGTTACATGTGCTATTTTCATTGCATTCTGCCAATTGTGGCGTTGTATTCCCATTATAAATGTTGAACTAAAAGCACTCGAATGAGATAGGCAAATCCAGGCATGTGTGAGCTGTTCCCACTATTGGCACCTCTTAGTGGCAGCGTCCCTAGTCAGATGTGATCCAATGGCTACACTTCTCATTTTTGAAGCACACCTACATTCTAATCCCAATGTACTCACTTGCACTGAATGCTGTTGCCTCACTTGGGATGATCACCACCTAAAATGGACACCAACCCACAAGCCTCTCCACCACCTATCCCGACTGCTGTTTCCACTGCGGCCTCCATTGCCCACCTCTGCTGCCTGTATTCCGTTTCTGTGTCTGCCTCTCTGCTCCTGCTGCTCTCTCAACAGCTTGCCTCATTCCACTTAAATCTCTGTATTCCAGCCTGAGGCCAGCGATGCACCGAGCAGCTCCACCACCACCTGCAGCCCCCCGCACCACTCCACATTGCTAACCTGGGGCTACCATGCCTCAAAAAGCCTGCATCAGCAGTAACAGCTCTAGTGCCTTCCACTCTGGAGTTGTAAAGGTCCTTAGCCCACCTTCCTACCAGAGCAAGCCCACAAGGGAGGGGTATAAACATCTGTTTTAATTTCATTAACACAAGAGAGCGTATGTTTATTATGGTGTGTAGAGCAACATTCACGCATAAAATGTCTGCATAAACATCTTATGCGTGGCTTTTGCGCCATGCCATATTTTAATTCATTTGTGTGGCGTAGAGGCGGCACAGAATTGAACATCTATTTCCATCACCCCCATCTTCTCTGCTATACAAATACACCAGCGTTTACGCCGGCATGATGTTTTCCTGCGGGTGTAAATGCTGTGGTTTCCTATTAATCCGCCTGCACTACAGTAGCAAAAGGTAGACAGTTTCCATAGGAATCCATTGTAAATGCTGCCTGCCATGCGTAAATGGCAGGCAGACTTTACTCAATTGCCACTATGTAGTGCAAAAGGGAGACAGAGGTGATCTAGCCAGCATTTTACACCTCCCTTTTGCACTTTGTAGTGCAAATGACAAAAAGTGCCTGGGTGGGACCCGTTTGCTCTCATGTGCAAATAACAGATAGGTTCTCAGCAATTTACGCACGCCCGGGAGGAGCAACATGAACCCCATGGTCTTGTGCAGAGGTGTAGCTGTTAACATAGCTACATGGGATAATGCATCCGATGCAGGAAGCTGTGTGTATGCCAGCGGGTTGTGCCTCAGCCTTTCATCCTACTGAGAATGACAACATTAGTAGAGTTGAGTAACATGTACGATGCTACAAGGCTCTGCTGCTGAATAGGATGTCGTATTGTTGATGGGCATTTACATTTCTAGAAAGTATGAATATTGCAAAAATATACATTATTTTCTGTGAAAGAGTGCTTACCGTCATTATATAAAACTGGAGGCAGGGGTGAGTACCATTCAAATATATTCAAAGAGAGTAAAAACACTGAGCATTGTAGCTTCTTTCCAACAAGCGACAATCACTGAAAAGGTGAACAGCACAAATTAGACGGATGTGGGCTCTGTGCATGCGGAATAACATTACGCAGTGAGGCAAAGCTGGAGACTATGAAAGGTCTGTGCGCCCAGACCAAGCAGGGAATGGGGCAGACCCCATGGATGGGGAAGGATGCCCACATCTCCCCTCATTGCCACACTTCACCGTCACTAAGGCTTAGGAAAAAGTTTTGATCTGAGGTAAGAGACCATAAAATGGGCAACTGTTTGAGATTGCGCGCGCGTGGTGTGTAAGTCAGGACAAGCTAAAGCGAACTATGATGAGGGAGAGAAAAGGAACTCATGGTCCTTGAGCCCGGCGATGCAGTATGAGGAATACGCGCTTGCTGTACACCACCTGCTTAGGCTGCTTGCAGCACTAAGCTCGGGCTAAGGCATGTAGAGAGCTCAACCTTTCTATTGCTTCCTTGACTAAACCAGGAGCTAACACAAAAGCCAGGAGCAGTGACGGTTTCTAGAAAATCTCCGAGAGGCGGTGTAATGGATTCAAAGTTACATTAGTTCTGGACCAGGAGGAGTCTGTCAAGGCTGTGTCCAGAAAATTACGATGCCAAACCGACACACCCTCTCCGATCAAGTCGGTAGACTTTGACCGCCACTAAATTGTAATCTCCACCCACCCACCAGGTGTGGCAGCAAACGCAATGCCTCATCACACCACTCGCAGGGCCCAGGATCGAAGGCTCCACAGCAAGCCCAACCCAGGGCAGTGCAACAGGCCGCCACGGCGGGAACTGGTTCCTCCGGTCACCCTGCGCCTGCGCAACCGGAGGAACCAGTTTGTGGTTAACAGAATGATTGAGCATGGGGGATGCCTTCCTACGCACAACATTCTGTCTCTCCCCAGTATCAGTCCAGCACCGAAAACCCCCTATTTCTCTTAATCCACACTGGAATTGTAGGCTTAAGCACCATACCGTGCTGGGCGGAGCACTGTACAAAAAAATGAACAAGTGGGTAGGGGGGCGCGACAAGTTAAATTGTGGTCATTAATAGGAGTGCAAGATGCACCTATTCATCTCTTAACTGTAGGTACATACATTAAATTATTTCTGGTGCGTATGGGTCAAACAGTCCAAGGGCCACCCAAGATTGTAATGGGGAACAAAAGTGAAACAAAACCTTTTTAATCGCTAACAGGAGACCCACTAGCGCACTCTTATGAGGATAGAAATCCGGTGGTAACTCTTACAAAGGTTTTCTGGGACAACAAATCCACATAACCAGTGTTAATATTACATGAATCAAGTAATCGCATTCAATATGTTTATTGAATAATCATTTCGTTTTTAGCAATAAATTGCGAACAACTGTAAGTATATGAAAAGACACTCCACTGGTTTCAATTTTCATTTTTTAGTATACATAATAGTTAATAAAGGTCAATTCTAATACACCATTGACATCACGATTTCCCAGTTCAAAATTAATACATAGTCCACTTAAAATACAGTGGTAAAGTACGTGGTTGTGTTGTTGTCACACAAAGGTATACTCACATTTCTGTAAACATTCAAAGTCTGTAGTCTGACACTAATAGGCTCCGACGCGTTTCGGATATAATCCGTCTTCAGGGCCTGGTGCATATTGTTCCTTATAAAACTCGATTCTGTTTTCAATGTTGTCACTCATATGAATTCTTGGAGTCTTGGCCATTGCATATGTTTAAATCCAAGATATCCTGGTCCCAAATCTCTGGTCTGGATTACGATGGAGGGTAGGTTTCCCATATTGGGTAGAGTGACACTGCAAAGCATGTAGCTGCAGGGCGAGGGAAGGAGCGAGGGTGGTCGTTCCACCTACTGCCTGTAGGTTCCCCCACCGCTCGTCTGCAGCAGTGAAGCCGCCCCGCGAACCTTGTAAAGTTTGTGTACCCTGCGGTTGCCGAGTGACGCCCGTACACTGTAGCACTGTACAACCCACCGCAATGCCACAGACTCTCCAGCCCACACCCCATCTTTCACAAGGCCTCAGCTCAGATGTGGAAAGTTAAGTGTGTGTGTGTGTGTGTGTGTATATATATATATATATATATATATATATATATATATATATATATATATATATATATATATATATATATATATATATATATATATATATAGGGCGGGGGGAGGGGTACCAGGGTACTGCCTTATGTACGATATATGGATATTGCAAGTCACAGAGACGTTTTATGACCACATAGAGGAACGTGTCCAAAGGTTGAGTTCCTTTATAAGGTCATAGAACTACAAGGTGACTTGCAATATCCTTTTTATATAGAGTAGGGGGTGTGGTGTCCTTCTTACATGGTACATCGGGGCAAAGGGCCTCTCTCGCCTTCACACATACACAACACGGACCAGGGGATGTCTTGCCAGTTTATTTCTCATAACTCCCCGAACATCCCTATACCCTCCCTAGCGAACGTCCCTACCCTTCAACTCTAACTAAGGATTGCCCCTCCCACATAACGATGCCAACGGGCAACGACTAATGCCATTACATCTCCCCCTTTTAACAAAGAAATCCAACCAGGTTACCCCATCTCCAGTCAGTCTTTGGGGTTTTACACAGGAGCTTACTGGGCGTCCCTCACACCTCTGCTCCTAGACCTCTCGACCACTGTTCGGTACGACGGTCTCCCACTCTTCATCCGATGCTTTGCCATCCCCTAGATACGAGTCCTCAGAGTTCTATCCACTCTGATATGCCTGGTGGAGAACCAGGGTTACACTTCTTTACTTGAACATTTCCTGAAATGTGACATTTCGCGTTATCGCCTTACGGTATCCACTTCCCGCTGAGAACATAGTGCCTTTTATTGTCTGTCAATATAAGAAGTTCAGATGCAAATGCAGGGTTTTCTTCTCTATGCCGGGGTTTTCGAACTACCACCTGATCTCCCACTTGTATGTCAGCCTCTTTGGCTCCTGTAAGGAAGGCATGGTATCAACAGTAAGACAGACACAAGTGACCACAGTTCAGTGGTGGTTACTGAACTTCAATCGGGTTAGAAAAATGGCTACCTAATTCTAAATCTAAAGATGGAGCAAGCTACAACCATCAAAAAATAATAACAGTCCTAGTGGTGTCTTGTCAATATAAAAGGGCCTATACTAATAAACGTATTGCCAATCCTTACTTCTAAGTACAAATAGTGTGGGAACCAATGTAAGGCAAAAGAAAAGTGTTCAAGAAATTATATGTGAGGATATTCAAGCCGTTGGCTTCCCTTCCCCACGTTTTCAGCACGGACCAGGCAGCGCACTTGAGCTTAGCACAATCTCTGGCTTCTCTAGCACGAGGATGCAGTACAGATCTCAATATCGGGGCCTTCTGTGCCAAAGTCTCTTTATCATTCAAAGTCTCTTACTTCAGAGGGCCTGATGCGAAAAAACAAACAAAGTTCCTTTCCTTTCAGTATTTCGGATGTACACAAGTTACTTAGGATTTTCACTATTCACCTCGGATCCCCGCTTCCGGGCTCAATCCACTTTAACACAATGTTCTCAGGATTTTCACGTATCCAATTTCTCGGGTGTTACACTATTCACCCCGGATCCCCCTCCACGGGGCTCAGATTCATTTTGACACAAACTTGTTTTAACACAAAGCTTCCAACTGATCTCCCTCTGCCGGGCTCGCACCAAAGTTATCTACTTTGCCATAAACTTTCCTTACTGTATCAACATCGAAGACTTTCAATTGTGCACATAATTTTGATTGACCCGTCGCAGGAGCACTTCGATTTACAAATCTTTGCTTCTCTTACAGAGACCTTCGAATGAGCACACACGCAGTGGTGGACCACTCTGTAAAATGTATTGTATCTTAATTTCAAAGTTCAATCACTCATCTGCAGCTCAGCTTTACTCGCGCTTCTTATCACATGCATTTTTAACAATGTTTGTTCCAGCGCTCGCCATATAATGTTGCCGCTTTCAACCATGGCTTCAACACAGACTGGTCTTGTATCAGTCTTACCAACTCACCGGCTGTGTTGCTTTCACTGAGCCGGCTTTGTTCTTGGAGCCAAAGACAGTACCACAGTGGCTGGAGATTATCCCCGCCTTGATTACTGACGCGGGAGGGACCCGGGTACCTCAGACACACAATGCAGGATTTTTCAGCTTGCCTTCCTGGTCCTACGCTTTCCGTTCGAGATTTTGCGAGAGTAATGGTTCCTTATTCAAAGGGAACTTCCCTCCTTGCGATCCCCTTCTGTTTTGCAGTCCATCGTCTCTCGTTAAACTGCCATCTTGGAACTGATGTTTCCTCGTGTGCTTTGCCTCGTTCAGAGTGTGCCGTGCCCTGCGTTTTATCCGTGTGGGGAAGCTTAATGGATGTCAGGTGTGTGTGATGGTCGGTAATTGCCTGACCTTGCCTGACCATTGTATTGGGACACTTCAGGTGATACATGTTAAAAGGAAAGGAATTGTGAAATCCAAGTGGTCCGGCAACCGGTCAAGCCAAACCCTGTGCACATTCGAAAGTCTGATACTTGAAGTAAATTGAAATTGGTCTGAGCCTGACCGAGGGAGACTAATTGTGTTAAGGAGACCACTAGGGTGCGCAGATGGCAATGGCTGCCTGAAGCTAAGCTCCAAAAGCCAAGGGGATCCACAAGATGAATTAGAGCATTCCTGAAGCCCCTAAAGCGGTGAAACAAGAGGTGAAGTAACCAGAGGCACCGTAGAACACAACACGCCCAGCAAATTGAGAGGAGTAGTAGAGAAAGGCTGCAAAATCGTATTAGTTTGCGCCACGGCCTGGGCGAAGCCAGCAAGCCGACTCGAGCGTGAAACGAGAAGGTGGAGGTGCGCTGTCTCAGCCCGGAAGGTGAAGGTCTCCGCCAGAGGTGGAAGGAAGAACCGCAGGGCCCCAACAGCGAAGCAGCCGGCTGTGCAGTCCCAGGAGGAAGTGCGGAGGTCTGGACCCCGGGCAGAGCAGGAGAACAATCAACAGGACCCCAGCAGAGAAGATCCAGCAGCGCTGTGAGCGGCGGGCAGGTGTCAGCAGCCCGCGGCGAGCAGGATGCAGAAGAGAGGTGGGGAGAGTGCTCCGCTCAAGATGATGGGACCGGAGAGGCGCAGACAACACAAAAGGTGAGGAGGCAGGGTCGAGCCCTCTCACAGCACTTCCCGGATCGGCGAACGCAGAGCAGATAAGAAGCAGAAAGGGGAAGCGGCTGTCAAGAGACCGTGTGGAGGCAATCAAAAGCACGACAAAAACGTGAGAGGCGCTCTGGTGCCCCGCGTGCATTGATCCTTGCGGAACAGGTGGGGGAGGTGCCTTCGCCTGCACAGGGCCCCGCACGCAGCCTGCACAGAGTGGGCTCCACACACAAGTGCCAGAAGAGAGAGATCAGAATTAACGCCCCCTACAAATAAAAACAACATCCTTCCCCACTGGAGCCATAAGGGGAAGGACAGGGAACTGGACCCCCCACACTGTACATCCGCCAAGCGGGGAACGTCAAAGGACAACCAAAGCACCCGGCTGAGCAGAACTCACTAGAGCTGCAGCAAGAGAGAGGCATACCTCTGATGGGCAAAGTGGAAACAGCAGAATGCACCCCAAAGGGCACCATAACAACAAGCTGCCAGCAGGAAAACAGGGAGGACTCCACTAGGGGACCAACCCTCACACTGAGAGCAGTGGGACTCGAAGAGGAAGCCCACCTGGGTGCCCAGCCACAAAGACAGAGCGCAAGGAGCGAGGGCAGAGAGAGGAGGGACTAGAAGTCAGGAAGGGCTGAGGGACACTGAAAGTGGTGCAGTTCCCCGGCAGAGCAGTGATCAATTCTGGTGGAAAACAGGTGCTCGAGGGGGGGCCCGCCAAGCATAATAGCTGAGACGTACAGGACGGGGGGACAACACAACCACCCCCGGAGTAAGCACCGCGGAATAGGAATGCCAAGTGGTAGTTTCCCACACGGGGAACGCCAAAGAGGAAATGCTAGATTCCCTTTTGTCTGAGGGCCATTAGCAATGCTTAGAGAAGCAAGGCCCGGAGCATCAGGTACAGCCCAGCGGCAAACTTCTGGGGGAGAACAAACCAAGCACCAACATAGGCTCACAAGAAAGAGAGGCGGCCAGCACTGGGCCTCCGTCCAAGGGGTCTGGAAGTGCTACAATTCAGGAGAGAAGAGGCCCCCCTAACCCGGATCTCAATATGACCATTGCATCCATGAAGGAGGATATAGCAGGGTTAATGGCCGAAATAAGAGCCCTGCACACAGACATTCAAACTTCCATTTCTGAACTGCGAGGAAAACTAGAGAAACTAGAGGGGGAGGTGGAGAACTGGGAGCACAACCAGGTCAATGTGGACCTCGTTGAAATGAAATTGAACGCAAGGATGACAGACATTCTGCTGAGAGAGGAAGAACTCACCCTGAAACTAGAGACCTGGAAAACAGAGAACGGAGATCGAACATACGAATAATAGGCCCAGAGGAGACTGAAGGAGAGACACCGGCCCAGGTTGAAAAGAAAGCACAGGACATTGTGAACCTCCTGTTTCAAGTGGAAGGTGGGAAGAAAGTGCAGATTGAAAGAGCCCACAGAGGAGGGAGAGCGTTCAGCGGCGGCCCACACACACTCCATGGTGGTGAAATTCTGGCAATATAAAGAAAAAACTGAAGTTCATCTCAGGGCAAAACAGGCCCAAGAAATTGAATATCAGGGTAAAAATTATCCAAGACCTGTCAGGCTTCACCCTAGGACGTAGGAGTGAATGTAGGCCGCTAACTACATGGCTAACAGAGAAAGATACGGTACAGGTGGGGGTACCCCTTCGCATTGACATTTGAGTTCAAGGGAGAAGAATATAGGGTCACCACACCGGAGGAATCAAAGCAAGCCTTCCAGCATTTGACCGAGAACGCAGAAACAAGAGGCCCAGCAGGCCCTCAGGGGGCCCACTGGCCTATGACAATGCCTATGGAAGTGCGCCACCAAAGGCGCAAAAGAAGTAAGGTGGGTAGGAAGTACGTGAAACTGAGCTTCCCATCTCCATCGAAACCGCCCTGACCCGGAAGAGGGTGCCAAGACAAGCTCCACAAAAAAGAAAGGCCCCAAGAGATAAGGGGAAAGGCGAAGGACATTAAAGAAATATCCCCTGGCATCAGGGGAGCTAACCTAGTGGCTCTCGGTTCAAGGAGGGCGTCTCAACACATGTTATCACGGGTTGGGTTTACACACGTGGGTACATTTCATTATTTCTGTTCTGTTCTTAGTTGTTACTAAGGGAGGGGGGAACGGAGACAGGCAGGGTTGCAACCAGAAGACAGAGAGAGATCGAGGAAGCATGGATAGGGTTCGGGGGTGGGGGACCGATGAGATGGTAATAAGAGAAGAGAATCCACCCAGGAATGGAAGAAAGAATAGTGCAGACAAAAGGAACCAGCCTCCTGCGGGTGGGCTCATTAAACGTCAAAGGAATAAACTCTCCCACCAAAATATCACTGGTAGTGTGGGAATTTGAGAGGGCATCGCTCATTGCTCTCTTCATTCAAAAAACCAGGCAGAAAGCAGGGGAAGAGAGGCCACTGAGGGGAAGGGGAACTGGGACAAACATGCTGGGCCTCAAACGCACAGAAAAAAGGAGGGGTTGGGCTGTTATTACACAAACGGGTTCGGCTGTTGAACCCCGGGGTCCAATCATTGATGAAAGGTAGGCTCCTAGTGGTGCAAGGAAGCTGGGAGGGAACCTGGTTCACCCTAGCGCTAGTATACACCCCCAACCAGGGACAAAGTGCCTTCAATGAGGAGGCCTATGGCACGATGTAGAGGAGTGCTCATAATAGGAGGAGACTTCAACACATGGTCGGATCTACTAATGGATAGACAAATGACGAGAACCCAACAAAAGGGGCCACCACCGGAGGCGGGATACGTTTAAAAAAAAATGGATACACATTCCTATCTAGTGTTGACGCAACCTTCACTAGAATTAACTACCTTCTAATCAGTAAAGAACACCAGTAGCAAGTGAGGGAAAGCACAATTTGCGCAGTGGGTTGGGTCAGACCATGACATGGCACCGTGAACCTTGAAAAGGTAGGCATAAGCAGAGGGGAAACCAAGTGGCGATGCAATGAGTACCTGTGGCGAGACAAGCTCTTCGCCCGGGAACTCACCACTGCAATAGAAGAATACTTCCAGATCAACAACAATGGGGAAGTAGACAGGATCCCACTCTGGGAAGCAGGTAACACCACATGGAGGGGGGCCCTAATAAGAAAGGGAGCCAAGAGGAAGCGGGAGAGGAGGCTACAGGAGGAGAAACTGGGCAAAGAAATTTGAAAAATAGAGGACAGGTTACACACCCAGGGGACTTACCGGGAGGAGGACCTGAGTACACTAAAACCGAAAAGGGCCGGCTTGAACGCGCTGGGAGTAGGGGACACAATACATAAACTAAAATTCCTAAAGCAAAAATTTTATGGAAAAGGGGACAAGGCAGACAAGATGTTGGGCGCAAGGTTGAGGGCTGCTAGGGCCAAGAGATGGGTTAAATGAAAAAGGAAGGAAGAAGGAGAATGGGCCTCCTCCACAGGAGAGATAGCTAATCAATTTGCGAATTACTACAAGGAGCTTTACAAAAAGGAAGGCGGCAATAAACAGGCTACCACTGGGAGGGGTGCCAGGCGAAGAAGGCTTCACAATGGGATTTTACAAGCAATTTGCCAGAGCCCTGGCACACCATATGACCAAATGATTCAACCACATTGAAGAGTCGGGTCTAGCACCGCCCTCGTTCACAAAAGCACATATAATAGTCATCCCCAAAAGCAGGAAAGACCCCACCAACTGCAAATCATATCGCTCAATATCACTTTTAAATACGGATGCAAAGGTCTACACGAGAGCCATGGCCACTCGTATGGAACGAATCGTGCCAAGCCTGATCCACCCAGATCAGGTCGGCTTTATAACAGGGAGACAAGGAACGGACGCCATGCAGAAAACCTTAGATATCATGGAACACCCGAGGTGGGAGGGGGGAAGACGGGCCCTGATTCTGAGCGAGGCCTTGTCGACGAAGGGCCTCATCTCCCGAATATACAAGGCCCTGCTGAACAGTGACACAAACCCGAACGAAGCCCTCAGGGGGAGATGGGAGAGAGACCTGGGCCACCCCTTGCATAAAGATCTCTGGAAACGCCTTTGCGAGTGTGACCACAAAACCTACAACTCATGCCAATACAAATTGCATGGCCTAAAGCTCCTTCAGAAGTGGCAATATGACCCCAAACGCCTATCCAAAATGTTCAGAGGGTCCAGCATGCTATGTTGGAGAGGATGCGGCAAACAGACTACTGGCACATGTGGTGGTACTGCCCGAGAGCGCAAGCATTCTGGAAGGAGGTCCTGGCCTGGATCAAGAGTGTAGAAGTGGTAGAACGGAACTCTAACCCCTGGCTTGTTCTATTCGAGCTGGAAGACAGGGGTGCCAATGGCTGCGGCTTCCCCACATGCCACACTTCCTGCTGCTGGCAGCAAGAGTGGCTCACTATGAGGTGGAAATCGCAGACCTTACCGTCAGAAAGAATATAGGCCCAGAAGGCAAGAGAGATCTACGAGATGGAGAACATTACATGTGCGCTCCATGACCTAACCCCGAGCAGAGAAATGGAATGGTCACCCTTCCTCAACGCATACAAGTAATCCGCGAATGCGCCCTTCACAGGGCCACGCACCAATCCATCCGAATCCCACAACCAACAGCTGCCATCCATGTCCGGTCACGTCTCCGGGGGTAGGGAGAGGGAGGTAAGGGGTTGCACTGCAATTATGGACTCAAGCGTAATTTTAATCTTATACCTGACTGTAATGGTCCATAGTACATGCACTGTATTTCTAAAATGCTTAATAAAAAAAAAGAGATCTGAGCCCATCTGAGGGGGATTCGGGGTGAACCGTGAGTCACCCGAAAAAGAATATCCTAAGAGCATTGTATTAAAGGAATCTGAGCCTGGATGAGGGGGATACAAGGTGACAAACATTGTGCTGAAGAGATCTGAGCCCGGCTGAGGGGGATCTGGGGTGAATAATGAATCACCTAAAGTAAATACTTGTGAAAATCCAAAGAGGAAAATAACGTTGTTTTATTTAGTTGCATCAGGCACTCAGAGAAGAAACTTTGACAAGCAAGCAGACTTGCACACCAAAGGCCCTGATGCTAATGATTCAACTGTAATCTCGTGCTAAAGAAGCAAGAGACTGTGCTACGCTCCAGTGGACCGCCTTGTCCCAAGCTGAAAACGTGGAGAAGGGAGGCCAACCGCCTAAACATCCTGACATAATTTTGTGAACACTTTTCTTTTTCGTAACACTATTCCCCACATTATTTGTATTTACAGGTAAGTATTAGCAATAGGTTTATTAGTATTGGCCCTTTTATTTTGACAAAACACCACGAGGACTGCGTTATCATTTGATGGTCGTAGCTTGCGCCAATCTGTAGATTTAGGATTAGATAGGCATTTATCAAACCCTTTTTGAAGTTCAAAAACACCCTAGAACTGTGGTCACTTGTGTCTGTCTTACTGTTTATGCCATGCCTTCCTTACATCATGCAACAGGTGGCACATTTCTGTAAAGTTTCCTCTACCCTGGAGTCCTGTTTCGGGAACCAGACTTTTTGTCATAGCAATCTTTTGGTCGACACCACTCCTCGATGTCCTTTGTGTGCGAGGTCAATGACTTCTTGTTGCAACGAGTTGGGTAGCACAATTCTGCAGCCTTTCATGATGCTGTGGTCCTCCATGAGGTTGAGCTCGTCCTGCACCAGCCAAGACTGTGTACATCCCCTCGGCCAGGGATTTTGTGTGTTTAATTTTTCCCTGTACCATACAGCTGGTGATAATGTTCAGTGCTGGATCCAGTTAAGATTCACTTTTGAATCTCTCCCAGTCAACAGGGAACAGCTTCATGTGATGTATCACAATGAATGTAGGTGCCTGCTATTGAAGGTTCCACCCTAGCATGCCCCGTAGGATGTCGAGACAGGTAATCTGACAGGTTTTCGTCCTTGCCCGGGCGATGTATGTTGGTGAATTTGTAATCTTGAAGGTGTGGGCCTTCGGATTGCCATAACTGGTTAGTAGTGCTTCATGGTCTGTGATAATGGTGAATTCCTTCCCATACAAGAATAGGTGAACGTATTCACAGGCCCATACGACTGCTAAACTTTCTTTTTCAGCCTGAGAATACGCTTGTTCAGTAGGGGTTAAGCTTCGGCTGGCATATGTCACTATGAACCCCGATTGAAGGGCTTCTGGGTCATACTGTGTCTGACTGGCACTCAGGCCGACCTGACTGGCGTCAACAATCACCTCTGTTGTTCTGTTAGCATAGAAATATGCCATAAACTCCTTTTTAGTGATGTTGTGATGAACAGCTTTGAACGCCTCTTGACACTCCGGTGTTCATTTGAATCCCTGGTTGAGCTTTTTGAGTTCTCCGAGTGGTGCACTGGTGGTGGTATAATTCTGTAGATACTGTGAGCAGCCGCAGGAAAGATAGTAAATCAGATACATTTTCTGGCCTCAGGGTTTCATTTAGGGCCTTGTTCAGAGAAGATGTGTCTGAAAGGAACTTGCACTAGTTATTTAGCATCAGATGGGCTGCTTCCAGCACTGAGCACATGCGATTTAGGGTGGCGTTGTGTTCCTCTATCGATCTGTCAAATGCTAATATGTCATCTGAATAATTTAGGCTGTTTGGGACGTGTCTTATGACCTTGTATATGTGGTGATGTATCGGGACTCTGGGGCTATTTCCAGCTTGTGGTGCCCTTTGTTAAGGTCGAGTTTAGAGAATATCGTCCCTCCCTGATGGAGGTGAATTGTGTCTGTGATTCTCAGCACATGGAGTCCTCCTCTCTGAATTGCTTAATTTGCCCTCCTCATGTCTACGCATAGTCGTATAGCCACATCAGCTGCCTTCTTAGGGAGCAGTACTATGGGAGACACCCATGGTGTGGGCCAAGTTGCTCGTTCAGTGGTATGTTGGCCCAGTAATTTCTTGATTTACTCTTCCACCTGCTTCTGTACATTAAACGGTATGCCCCAATAGTGCTGTGCTACCGGCTTGATCTTTAGGGCGATGAGTCATTTTTCCTTGCAATTTCTGAGCTTACTCAAGCTCTTGTATAGATTTGGGAATACGCTTTCGACATCTGCATCCTTTGCCAGGTATTTGTGCACCATCATTTGGCAGAGGACATGCACCAGTCGCGTGTCCACTGCCGTCCTGAAGCAGAGGATGTATGTAGCCACTGTTAGTTTCTGTCTTTAGTATGTGGAGTTGGAGATGGGATGAGTTTGACTTGTGGGAGCAGACCGCCAATATCACTCCTCTGCATGACATGGGATTACTGGACCCGTAAAGGTAAATGTCTATTGTGGATGGTTATAGTTTTCGAGGTTGTGAAAGAATGTTGCATGCTTCCTCACTTGAGAATGTTAACAGTTGCCCCTGTGTCAATTAAGAATTTGGTGGTGATATTACTTACATGCATCACCAGTGTCGGGCTGTGTTCCTTGGCTGCATCAGTGCCCAACGCCCACACATACCCCTTGTTCCTTTGAACGTCTTCGGATGATGAAGAGTCACTGCCAGATGGTAAGCGCACCTCAATATATCTGGCATTCCTCTTGGAGAGCCGGTATCCTTGCCTGTCGGGTGAGCCTCGCTCTCTTCGGGTGGAGAATCTGCTGCTCTCCTTTTTTCCAGTTCTGTATTTCCTTTGTTCATTGCTTGTTCCTGTGTTATTTAAGTTCAACCGCATGAACATCTGTCTCTCTCTTGGTGATCCTTTCCCTTGTCTCAGCACAGGTTTATTATTGCAGACAGCCCGGAAGGGATCTACGCCGCTGCAGGACTCACATTTTTGACCAAGCGAAGGGCAAAATCTTTTGTGAGGGTATTCATACCCACATTGGAAACAGGTGTGTTTGGTGCACTTTGTGAGGTTGATGGTTCAAAGTGTCAATTTATTTACACTTTCTGCCTCTTTTTTGTTGGGGTTGGAGAACATGTAGTGTCCCTCTGTTCATGTTCTCAATTTGTTGGTCTATGGCGGATTCTGTACGTGCCATGGCGAGGATGTTCTCGACTGATCTCTGCTTCTGCAGCAGTTTCTTCCGAACTCCTGAGACTTGCACCCGGCAATGGCCTGGGATTGGAGTACTTCATTATTCAAGTACCTGCGAAGCTCACAGTGCTTTATTTTAATGCGCAGTCTCATTACAAAGTTGTCAAGAGTTTCTCCTTTTTCTTGTCTGGCCGTGTGAAACACGTGTTTCTCACAATTCACATTTGTGTGTGGATCGAAATATGTCGACAGAACCTCCTTTCAGGTCGTCAAAAGAGGCTTTCTGATTGTCCATTAATTTGCAAAGAATATCAATATCGCTTACTGCGGGACCCACCGCTAAGGACTGCGTGTTATTTTTCCTTTCATCGTCTATGAGCCCCATGCCTCCTATGTGGACCTTGAAGTCCTGTATCCATCTTGACCATTGTGACCCCAAGTTGCTGGTGTCCTTTAAGTCGAATACTGGGGGTAGATGCAGAATCAGTGACTCACTCTCGGCTGGCTGAAAGACCCCTGTGATGAATCGGACTACGTTATCACTTCTTTCCCAGAGGTAGCTTCTTCCCATGTGGCCATGGGACGGCAGCCGCTACCTGATCCTGACCATGGGGTGGCTATATGAAGGAGGACCACACGGCTAAGGGGGTGCATGCTGAGCCAACAAATTGAATGGAGAAGAAATGAAGAGGCATGAGGGACATTTAAAGCACCCGGTAAGCCCAGGGAAGACGAAAGGGTTACCGGGTTGCCTAAAAATGTATGCCGCTCCATGAAAGTAAAGGAGAAATGCATGGTGAAACCTGTAAAGGGTTTAACGTATTTTTGAAGTGTGCATCACACTGTTCAGTAATGTCCTCTTCCTCGGAAATAAACTCTGTCTCCCCTCCTTCCCCTTCCTCCTCACCTTTAAAAATCGGTTTGGAATCTCTCCTCTTCTTGCTCCTCAAGGATGGCTTCTCTCTTTTTTTTTAAAAGATAAGGACGACCACGGAAGGACGCCGCAGTGCCACTAGAATAGTGGGCTGTGGACGGATTCCTGTGCACGTCTGTTAAGGGGAAAAAGCCAGAGGCATAAAAAAAACCTACACAGGATCAGATGCAGTCGTAGGTAGTTCCAATGAGAAGACTCCGAATTCAGGAAGGCAAGTCCGATGGAGGAAATCCGGAAGTAGACCGAACAGCAAGGAGACAGAGAAATCACAGAGATCCACGGTAAGTAAGGGAGGCAATGAGAAGGGCAACAGCGAAAAACACAGGAAAATGGCGAAAAGAAACAAGGAGCGGGAACCAGCCAGAGAAGCGGAAAAATAACGGAGAGAGAGAGGGGGAACCTAGAAGGTAGAGGAAAGAATGGCGGTAGGAACTGCAAGGGAAATCACAAAACGAGCATTACCAACACAGGGAAGCCTAACGTTGCAACGCGTCAGTAAGACGGAAGTGAAAGGCTAAATACTTCCGGGACTGACGTGACTACAACGACTAGACCGGCAAGGCGCGTTGAGAAAACAACGTGCCGGAACATCTAATGGCGGCCGGTCTTCCAGCGATCCCAGATACGCCACTTGCTCCATCGCATGACAGAGTGAGAAAAACAGGTTGCTGGACCCATGTTTAAGAAGCGAAAGTAAAGTAAATCCAACAGGCAATATTTAAACAAACTTTGCTAGACAGGAGCTGATAAACCAACACTGGGCAATTATCACTTAGTGAGCAAAAAGAAAGATAATTGCATGCAAGTCCTGGCAGGAGAGTATACCCGGCAAAATCAAGTGTTTAAAAAAAGACTGCAAGCCAATTGTGTGAAAGCATGTACAAAAGTCCTGGCAGGAAAGTATACCAGGCAAAGTTAAATGTTCAAAGGAAAGTGACAGAGAATCTCAAGGAAAATCCATGCCTTTGAGATTAGGAATTGTCATGTGGGTGGAAAAGAACCTGGCAGGAGAGTACAACAGGTGGTCTGCGAGTCTGAAACCCACAGAGATTGGAGTACAGTGAAAGAGAACCTCAAAGAAGACCCATGCCCTTGAGGACAGACCCCTTCATTTTGGGTTGAGGTAGGGAAATGCCTCCTAGATTAGGGCTAGTGAGGCCTTTTCCAACCCTTTTGATTTAAATAATAGTTTCTAAGCAAAAATCACGAGTCCTCTGTGTCCGAGTCTCATTCCTGTCTCTGGACACCCCTGATGCCCTAAGAGGCACTGTGGCCGGCATCTCATCCTCTGTCATGATGATGGGTTGAAGTGTGGTACCTGTGAGGGCTGGCCTTCTGTGTCAGCTAGGCTCTTCTTTTGCCGTGAAGACTCACCCCCCTTTGCTTTCCTGGTCCCCACTTGTGCCGGCGTGGAATACTGAAATGCCTTTTATTTATGCATTTATTTATTTAGTCCAACTGAACGCTGTGGTGTTCTCTCGTTCCACCACCAGGTGACAGCACTCTGAGTTCGCCTGAGGCCTTTCTGGCTTGGAGGGCTGGTGCGCTATGATCTGTGCATGGTCCTGCGCGGCCGCCGCTGGTTGCAATGCTGTCACTCTGCTGGGCAGGGGCTGTCCGTCCTGTGGCATACATACTGCAGGCCTTTCTTTTGCCAGGGGTGTAGCCTTGCAGAGGAGGGGCAGCGGGCTGGCTCCCTCTCCTTGCTGCTTGGCATTGGGCCGCTACACTCCCCCACGTGGGGCTGGTCGCACGGTCTTACGCCAAGCACTTACGCCTGTGTGCGACTTGGAGCACTTGCCTGGTTATACCCACTCACACCGCCAATGTGTGGAAAGTGCTTGCGGGGCTCCGCTGTGTCATACCATTGTTGCCAATGTGGTGTACTTCCTACGTGTGAGCACACACTTCCCCCCCCAATTCAATGTGCCCAGTTCAATTTTATTCATCAATGGACACTTCAACCATAAGTATTCTGTTTTGACTTGTTTATTAAATCTAAGAGTATAAGTTTACTTTTCATCAAACATAGTGTACCTGTCCCCTTGTGTTTATGCCTCCATCAACCATTGGTGTTTCGCCATAGACGGCTTTATCGAGACTAGACATATGATTTCTGATCTAATAAAACCTTTGTCATACATTGGTAATATCATTCTTAATATATTAGTAACAATAGTTTAGCAGATGGACATTCAACTTGCCACAGAGCATATAGAGGAGAAAAGGAGATAAAACATCTGTTCGTGTAAAATAACTATTAAAAGAGTCTGATGTGAAAAATTAAGGACCAGTGGGTCAAGATTACCCATGCTGACTCCAGTGGTGCATTCAGTGATATGGCATCCCAGCTGAGAGGAAATGACACCCCGACACCACCTGACCATGCACATTCAGTAAAAGTGGATTGCAAAATGTCACCATGAGTTGTTACTACTAAACTCCCTTAGTGTATCTCTATATCACCTCTCAGTTTAAAATCAGATGCACTGTGGTCTGACAATTTATTTTCTGTATTGTAGCCACAGCGTTGAGTGGCATGCGTCTATGGGAGTAGTCACCAGTATTGCAATAGCCTATAAAAACATAAGGTGAGAAAAATATTCATCATCCCATTCTGGGTAATCCACATCTATTGAGTTTTGTAATACCAGAGTTTTGTTTTATTTAGATTACCTTTGCGGCTAAATGAATTCCAACACAGGTATGGGTATGTCCGGATTCCCAATCTGAGCGTCTCCGGTTATTTATATTCACGACACGCGTGTAATAGTGTCTTCCTACGTGGTACACTGGGGCGGAGGGCTTCCCTCGGTTGCACACACACAACATGACATGGGGATGTCTTGCCAGTTCACTGTATTTCTCACATCCCCGACCCCTCTCTGGCCGCGTGTCACTTCCCTTCAGTTCCAGCTAAGGATTGCCCCTCCTACATAATGCTGACAACCGGCAACTACTAACCACATTACAGGGGGTACTATCATAGCCCTTATTACTTGGTCATGTTTGTACTCTAATGCAAGAGATATCCATATAGTTGATACGTATAAACGATGTAGTATCTGTTTGGAGAAAAAAACACCAATATGCGCCTCAATCTCGTGCAGAAAATATGGTAAGCGGTTTAATGCAGCTTTGTGGTTTCAATTAAGTGATAACATGCAGATAGAGTCTTACTTTCTTGTGTTAGGCTCAAGTGGTGCACAAAATAAACATACCACCATAAAGATCTCCTTACCAATTAATGTCTGTAAGGTGTTACAGAAAGGTATTTCAAAGAAATCTATCTAAAAGGATAGACACGGCTTCAATTGAGTGAACTGGCAGCAGCTGAAATTCTGCTCTTTGCTTGCACAAGCAGGGTGTACTGACAGCGGAATCCGACTGTAATAAGCTGTTACAGTTGGGTAGGCATTTTCTTATTACAGATATGAATATTGATGTCCCTACTAGTCTGCAATAAGGACATTATTTACTGGCTTTTATAAAAATATTCCATATTTATGTATAGGACTACTGCGTGGCGCTATGACATGGGTGGCTTCTTAGCTGGAATGGACTATACTACTTTCACAGTTCAGGTAGAATGGGGTTTTCATCCATTCTAACATGTATGCTGTTTGCCAAACATAGCCCAAAGCTCCAATCACGAGGATGTAAGACTATACCACACTGATAATCACCAACGTAGTTGACATGTGTATGTGGTTGTATGCGTCCTTGAGAGCTGTCCCTCTTCAGTTGATATCGCACAGCTCAAAAAACAAAGACAATTGTCATGTGTTTGACCTATACATTGGATGTGAACTGGGCGTGACTTGCCAGGGATCTCTACTGCGTGCGCTGTTAGCCGACATGGCCTATTCTTATAGACAAAGAATACATGCTCGCCCAGGCTGTTTCGGCAAAACCCCTTGAAGGTAAGAGATAATCGGAGGGCTATTGACCAAATTAACTCAAATGCCCTTCTCCATTCTGCTTGAAGAATGCTTAGTCTGGGTGGTTAATGTTGGTGCAAATTAATGTGGGCTTCCAAAGGTTTGAATGTAATCCCACCTGAGTTTTGAAAGTATTTTCTGATGAATTCCCCATTTACACTGCTGCTGGCAAATTACCCAGGTCTCAGAGTGTTTTGGAGGGATTCATTTATATTTTTACAGGTTTTAATGCATTCCCACCGGCTTCTATTCATTCATTTGAAAAAATTAAGTTCAAACCTTTTTTTACCCTCTTGTTTATATGCTGTACACCTTCTGTCTGCCTTGATATGAGTGTTATCCCCAATGCATTCTCACTCTCTCTACCTCCTCACCTCCTTCAAATTTTGGACATAACAGGGGTTTAGTGATATGAGCATGTTATGATACAACGCGTTATCTTACGCTAGATTATGTCATATTTAGTTATGTCTTATTTGTAATGTCATGCAGCTTTTTATAAGGCCAACAAGGACTGTGAAGTAGCAGGAAAGTGACAAGTAGCATTCCACAGTCCACTAAATAAATACACGTGAGCACACTCAGTTCAGGAAAATGGCCATATCACCCATTGTTGTCATGCAAAGGAAGACACTAGAAACACCTGTGTACAGGCGCGTTTTAAATGACATCACATCATTACAAGCATTCCTGAACCTAACATTACCCTGCTGCCAGCTATTAACAGGTAGTGCAGGAAGGCCTCAAAGCCCGTGCTTAAGGTGCCCGCCAGCTTATAGTGATTTCATGATTGCCAAAACAAAATCTGCGAAATCGGCCTTTTAGAAAAAACACAAAATGTCAGTTTTTGCAAAGATACACAGGAAAATAGCCATGTCTGCAAACACTAAAATCTGCAGTTTAAAAAAAAAAGAAAGTCATGTTAAGAGGGGGAAGAAAGGGAGAGAGGGAGCAGTGAGCCAGTGAGGGAGCAGTGAGCCAGTGAGGAAGCAGTGGGTCAGTGAGGAAGCAGTGGGCCAGAGAGGGAATCGGGGGCCAAAGTGGGTGATGAGCACTGGTCCAGAGGCCAGTGAGGAAGCAATGGGCCAGTGAGGAAGCAGTGGGCCAGAGAGGGAGCAGTGGGCCAGAGAGGGAGCAGTGGGCCAGAGAGGGAATGATGAGCATTGGGCCAGAGTAGGAGTAATGGGCCCGAGAGGGAGCAGTGGGTAAGAGAGAGAATGATTGGCAAGAGGCCAGATAGAGGGCAGTGGGCCAGTAAGGGAGAGATGGGTCAGACAGGAAGCTGTGGGCCATAGAGAGAGAGATAGGCCAATGAGGGAGTGGTGGGTCACACGGAGAGCAATGGGCAAAGGGCCAGAGAGGGAGCGGTGTGTCAGACAGGGAACACTGGGCCAGGCTCCAGAGAGGGAGCAGTGGATTAGAAAGGGCATGGTGGGTTAGAGAGGTAGCATGGGAAAGAGACCAGTGAGTGAGTGGTGGGCCACCGAGGGAGTGTTCGATCAGAGAACAAGCGGTGGGCCAGAGGGCAGACAGGGAGTCGTGGCCCAGAAGCCAGCAAGGGAGCAGTGGGCAGAGGCCACAGAAGGCGTGTTGGGGCAGAGGCCAGTGAGGGAGTGATGGGCCAAATGGGGAGCACTGGAGCAGAGGTCAAGGAGGGAGCGATGGGCCAGAAATTGAGCAATGGGTCAGAGAGGGAGTGACTGGGGAAGAAGAAGTGAGCAGCAGATTGGGAGAGAGGATAGGAGGGAGACCGCAATTGATTGTGAGACAGGATGTGAGATACAGAAGGAACTGGACATTGGGGAAGCCAGCAGGAGAATGGGGCAAAGAGATACTGAGAAAACAAACGAAGGACTAGAGAATGCAAGATGAACGGGAGTCCAAAGGGGTGTGTTTGACTGGCAGAGTGAGAGATTTGAGTGTGTAAATTCTGATGGACAATTGGTGAGAGTGATGAGTGTGGTGTGGCTTAGGGGTTGGACAACATAGAAGGGGAATATTTGCATCATTAAAAGTGATAACAACCACTGAAGTTAATTTAAAATAGACACGCATGCCAAACAAAAAAGGTAGAACAAAACATGCACTTTTCTGGCAAGCCTGGCACATCTGGGACTCTTTCATACTGTCTCTTTCTTAAATCCTGGCTCTTACACCCTGGTTCTCTCACATTCAACAGCCAAAAATAATTGTCTGTAAAAATGCTCCAAAGAATATAATTTCTTACTGCAAAATGTGTTTTATGTCGCAAAACAATTAATTTCATGACAAACTTTCCTGGAGGCTCAATATAATGAACTGTTGTCCTCCTATAGTTCTGTCCTTAATGTTGAATGTCTCCTTTGGCCTAGCTAGCATGGCATGCTTTATTTTACAACTGTATCTCTAATTTAACTGTCTCATATACTCTATTGCAGTGGTTTATCTACTATTTCACCACATACAATGGCAACTTAGTCTCCTTTCTCTACGAGAGGCCAATCTGGTATAGCCACCTGGTATGGCTCGGGCTGGGGGAGATCTTTTTTGTCGAACTCTGCTTTTGTATCCCCATCCCTCATTCTGCACACAGCCAATTCCTGCCTCTGACACCTCCTTCATTCAGCTGATTTACCAGAACCTCCCCTCTCTTCCCGGCTATAAGCAGGAGGGAATTCAATATAAGACTGAGTCCCATGACAATGGCGGGCGAACGCGCCAACGAAGGTGGCATGGCGGGTGCCGCCCCTTAGTGGGGGCTGCCCAGTCGGCCTCCTCCCCCCTCCTCAGGCACGTCAGGGGGCGGGGTACGGAGGAACAGGAAAGCTCGCCCCCGGAAGAAACAAGGAGCGCGGAGAATGAGGGGCAGGGCAGGGAACAGAGGGAGAGGAAGGCCCTATAAAGAGGCGGGTCTTCCAAAAACTCGTCCATTATCCCTCGGTTCCTTCCTCGCCGGATAAGGGCAGCGCAGCAGACGAGTCCAGGGTTGGGTCAAAGCAGAGATGACAAGCAGGTGCATGGGCGGTTGCCTAGGAAACGGGGCCCATGGAGGGAAACACCCTACCTGAGTGGGGGGTTGAGCAGGTATGCTATTGGATCACCCGTGAACGTCAACCTGGGCATCATCTCATGGGTTCGGATGCGTATATGCAAGTCGCATGTGATGGGAATTGCATATTTTTATATATATATATATATATATATATATATATATAATATATACTGTCCTTATATCGGTGAACAGTATGCTGCGCTCGCAGTGGATAGGCCGTTGTACTCGGCGGGTTGACATTTCGGGATCATGCATGGTGTCCAGATGCCTCGGTCCTTGGTCTCCGCCCATGCTGGGATGCCAATGGAGCTGTGCGTGCTGTTTACACCACGGTTGGCGGACGCTTTGCCCCGGTTGGATGCAAGACCACACGGAGCACCACACATTCGCTTCGAGCCCCCTCACCCCGAGCAGAGAGTTGCTGGGGAGTGGGGTGCTCGGTCCAGTGAAACAGGGAGAAAGTGGGGCACAATATTAAGGGGTACAGAACCAGACACCGCGAAATGTGCCACAGGTGTAAAGTACGGTTTAATGGAATGGTCATCTCCTGGAAGGGGGCAGTAGAGTACTCACTGGAATTCACTGGAAATAAGTTCCAATCCACTATAAGTACACATGGTAGGGAAGATAATCAAGTTGCAAACAAACTCTACGTAAGGACATCACAAATTTAAGTTAGGGTTGCTCTAAGATGAAGTTTCAAAATCAAGCATTATATAATAATCAATACAGAGCTCTTTAATCCTTTCTCTGCAAGAACGAAATTAGGGATTTGCCGACCGGTGTAAGTTTTCTACCCCCTCACAGTTACGAACCAACCTCGCCTAGGTCGTCAACCCGACAATGGCAACCAGGGGTGGAAGGCCAAGGGCGACCCGGGGCAGAGGAGCGCAGGAAAGAGAGTGCCCTGTGCAGGCTGGGGGGGAACTCTCCGCCGCCGGCAGCCAGCAGAGTGTCTTGGAGGAGTCACAGGTCAATCCCTATAGCAAAGCACTGACAGGCCCATAAGGGGAATGATCAGCCAACAGATTAGATCTTATGGCGCCCTAAGAGTTCTAGACTCAGGGGAGGCCCTGGGGAAAAAGGGGAGGGGTTTAGGGGACTTGGAAGCCAATTCCAACCCACAATTGCAGGGGGTGGGGGGGAAAAGGAATAAACACAAACCTACAACAAAGGTCTTCAAGGGAAGTCGGTCGGAGGGGAAGCAAGAGGAGACTACGGGGGCTCAGGTAACATTAACAGACAAACAGTAGGGGGAAGTCTTTACGGAAGGAGGGAGACACGAGGGCGAGGTGGGGGAGCCTAAGACAGGGCAAGAAGGCGACCCGAGGAAGCAGAAGAGGGGGACTCAAGGTTTAGGAGGGAAGGGGGGGCAGGCAATGATCAAGGATGGGGGAGGTTAGTGACGGGGGGGACGGCAGACCTGGGCTGGGGAAGCCGGCCTTTAGGGGGACGAGAGGGCCGAGGCTGTGCTGGGGGAGGGGGGGTGGCCCGAGGCATAGAATCCTGGGGACAGGAGAGGGGACGAGCAAGCCACAGATAGGAATGGTCAGGGTTAGGGATCATGGAGGAGGACAGGGGTGGGGGGCTCTGGGCTAGATCCGGTAGGGAGGCTTGGGGAGAGAGGGCGCAGGGGGAGTATGGGGCCCGGCGAAGCTCTGGCCGGGGGACTGCAAGGCGCAAGGAGGACACCTGGGGCTGGATCAGTTGGGGCGAGAGGCTTGCAGCAGAAGCGGCACAGTAAGGGATGGGAGGCTGGTTAGTGTAGAATGGTGCGCTAGGATAGCTGGACATCACCAAGCGATGACTGTATAGGCAGGGAGAAAGGTGTGAGTCGGCACCGGAGGGCGGTGTCGGCCCATGTGTAATGTATGTGGGGTATGAGTTGCATTGGGACACTGTCGGTGGTGTCTGTATAGGAACCTGCTATTAGCGAGGCACCAAGGGGCTGCCTGTTTTAGATAGAAGCGGACATTGGACACATTGAGGTGTGTCGGGCGGGGCTACCCACCGGTCCTTAGAGCAAATGGGGGGACAAAGTATGAAGTATGAAGCATGAAAAAACGAAACATTGTATGGCCAGGGGGTAGAGAGAAGTTGATAGCAAGGGCCGGGCTCCAGCGGAGGCGTCCACCTGACGCCGACGGGGGGCGTACCTAGGTAACTTCACACGGAGTAGAAGAACCTGTGGTGTGGTGAATTACGGATCGCCTGTAAGATAACTCCAAGACTTTATGCAAATAAAGCTGCTGAGGCATTTAACTCTTCCAACTTTACATAGTGGGCCCTCATTACGACCCTGGCGGAAATCGTGGTGCAAAATGCACCATGGAGCACGGCGGAAAGCTGCCGATAGCGCCATGGGGGTTGGCGGATTTTCCGCCCCATTCCGACCTTGGCGGGGCGGTAAATCCCCATCCCCCATTTTACCCTTCCCCATTCCCATTTTTGCCCCATAGGGTATAATGGGAGTGGGGAAGGCGTTAATTACGCCACCGTAAAATACGGTGGCGTAATTAACAACAAGGTCCCGTAGCGCCATGGATTTCTCCGCCCGGAAAAACCAGGTGGAAAACGCTCCATGGCGCTACGGGAACTCGTAGTAGGGCGGACGGGTCCGCCGCGAATAACGCTGGCGTAAACCCACTCCGCCAGGGTCGTAATGAGGCCCAGTGTCTGATGTGTTATTTCTGGTGTTCAATGCATTACCTGTGCGGGGAGGAGGGAGTGGGCAGGAGGGGCCAGGTCAATGGAGGAGGGGGGACACGGCACTGGGATGACCACGCTAAGCAGTCACTGACACAGCAAACCGCGCCTGAACTCTCTTCAAGTGTTAAAAACCACAGTCTCGGTACTGCACTTTCCTTTTCCCCTCCCCGAGATGCGGACATGAATAGAGCATCCATCTGTGGTCCTCAGAGTTGTCAACCCCAGAACTAAGATTCTGGAGTTTAAACCCTTGGAGTATTTGGGACATATATATCCAGGGCAATTGGGCTTTCTTAACTACATGGTCTGCTTGAGCACATCTCGGGACCCTCCCACACCTAATGCAGTATTTTTACTCGGGAGCAGTTACAATAATCGGCATTCAGGCTTTCTGCTGACACTTAAAACACATCACAATTCTCATGCTACATAGGACCCGTGTGTAACTAGACCAACACTCTTTTTCAAATACTCTCCACTTGATATTTCATCCCCGCTTCCTTCCCTCCCCAGCCCACCAGCGCTCAGTCTAAACCTCCTCTTTCAGAGATCGAACAAGAAACCCATGGCCAACCCTCGGACAAGCCTTGGCGCTCTGAGGCCTCCATGGCGGTGAGTTGGCGCAGTAAAAAAGTTCTACAACACATGGCCTATCACTGAAGGCTCGTATGCAACTGTGCACGTTGGTGTGTATCTATGTACACAAGGTGCACCCCATGCCACCTTCCTCAAGACCCCTTCACACAGCGTATTTACTGTGTGATTGAAGAGGGGCTCTCTGCATGAAAATGATGGCGTACCCCGCCATTTCCATTGTAGTGCTGCTGCAGTAGAATAACGACTGTCGCAGCCAAATGTGACCGTCGTGTTACCCGTGGACTCCTCGGCTAGAACTGATGTGCCTGCGAGTGTGGAGGGGGGTGGAACCACTTATTGTCGGATACATGTACAGCTCCTGGCCACGTCACACTACTTTGTGGTCAGCCACACCCGCCCCTGCGCCAGACACACACCCATGACTGAACACAGGGTTAAGGGACATCAACGGAGGGCAGTAAACTGTCAAATATTAACACGGGTAGAAAACGCTGCCCCAGTGCCACTCGTGAGAGCTTCCTGCGTGCACACTGCGCATCCTTTACACTTCACACTGAAGCTCGGCCCCTGGCCAAGCCAGACTTGTCGCACCGCAAGCATCTCTGACCAAAGATGACCTAAAATCGCCAGCACCATAGACGGCAAACAAAACACAAACATTGTGCGAAGGAGGGGCGGGTGCGGGGGGGGGGGGGGGGTAGACTAAAGTAGGGCAGATACTCCCATAATAGAAATATGCTATCTTTCAACAACATGTACAAAACAGTACTTTAAGTCCCACGCTTTTCGAGATGATGTCAGGGGCTGTTTTAATAATTGAAAGGGCACGACCCCCAATGTGCTAACGGGCAGGCATGTCACCCCTCCCCTCGCGCCCCCCTCAGTTGGCTCACCTAGAATTCATTTCAGAAATTACAATACACTTTCCAACAAGACAAACTGCTCAGATCCGTAGTTTAAAAAAAAAAAAGGTGTCCTGCTGCTCTGCTGACAGCCGGGCTCTGTAGCGAAGCAGCCCCCGCTCATCCTGTGCGCACTCACAGCGCTCCCCCCTCGCCGCCCCCTGCCCCCACCCCGAAGCCCAGTCACATACCTCAGAGTCTGCCGGCTCTTGTCCCCGCGGCCATGTCCAGGTACACGAATAAATATCCACCGAAACCCTCTCGCTGCTGCCCTGAGAGAGGGTATGTTTTGACGGGAAGGTAAACTCCTGCAGAAAGAGGGCTCCGAAAAGAGGCGAAGCCTCCGCCTTTGCCTAGTCTGACTTAAAAAAAAAAAAACACCGAAGAAACCGGCCGAGTCCGAAAAGCAGAAGTGTAACGAACTCCCAGCTCCCCGAGTGACTCAGAAGGCGAGTCAGCCGTTTCAGGGTGAGGTCCTCGCTCCCTCCCACGGGCTGTGCGCGCCAATCCCCTCAGCGGGCCTGTCCTGGCCAGAGCAGGTGAGGCGGCGAGCAGTTCCCTCCAGGGGCCGCTCCTGCTGCCTCCCTCGAGACGGGGGGGGGGGGGGGGGGCAGAGGTGCGCCAGACGCCCAGGGAGGAGGATGAGGCAGATACTGTCCCCCGCAGCAGAGTGCCCCGCAGAGGCGGGCTCGAGGCACCAGGCGCCCGTGCTCTTTACCTGATGCGCTTAGTTCTCTCTCACACAATGGATGCCGAAAGTAACCTGCAAAACCTGTCCCCGCTGGGGTTCTGTATCCCGTCTCAGACCAATGCAGTGCACTGGGCGAAGCGATCCTTACAAGAGAGGGACGAGCAATGCTAAGAGTAAAAAAAAAAACAACAACAAAAAAAAGAGTGCAGCCGCCAACACCTGAATTCCAAAAAAGTAACCCGTCACAATAAACATCCAGTTAAGAAAAAAAATGCAGTAGTCATTACTGAGCTGGGCTGTCGCGGATTGGACTTTCTGGGAATCACAAGCATGCAACTAGAGAATTAGTGCGCATGATAGCCAAACACTGCAAACCATCTCGTTTGTGCGAAGTCGGACCATGCAACTGCAGATGTGAACACCGAGAAATGTTTGGAATGTAATTGCGCTCCGCGGGTCCCCCGAATAATCAAGTACTTGGCTCAGTGAGATGAGCCCGGCCTTACAACAGGTCCACCTCCTTTCCCAAGATTAGTCCAGCTTTCCCATGACTCACCATATGAATTCTGTGAAATGCTGCTTGGTGCTGAACCCACACTTGGCCACTGAAACACCTTTTGTCACCCGTCTCTCTGGCCCCCTGCCCCCCCCTACCAATAATTCACTGCAACAGCATTATGGGGTGATCGAATGCCACAGCTGCTTTAGTCATTGGCAGGAGTTATCTTACAGGTGATCAGTACTGTTGTCTAGCCCCTTCAATCTCTGCCCTCTGCTTCCCAACCTGGTCCAGCGCCCCCAGGATTGGCCTTTACACTAGCCAACCTTCCCTGCCCTTGCCTGCAACGGCAAGATTATTTCCCCCTTCTGTCCCTCATTGGACTATATCACCCACTTGCCTCCCCCAGACCTTGTTCCCCAGGGGATGTGTTTCTTTCATCCTACCTCCCCCACGCCTGCAGGCCCTTTTTGCCGTTAACAGCAGTCTCGGCTCTTTAGATACACCAGGTAACTCCGCTGCGGCGCTTCTGAAAGACAGTATCAAAGCAATTTATTAGACATTGCATGCTTTTCTGTTTCCTCCACCCCCATCCCTATCTAAAAGGTGCAGTCCTCTCGCCTTCCATAGCTGCAATCAAAGAGGGCTACTCCCCCAACTCATCCCCCCTTTATGTGGTGCTTTTTCCTCACTTCACTATCGTCCCCGTGATGGCGCCTCAAACCTTGCTGCTGTGGTCCTGCCATACCAACCCCTGCAATGCCAACCCTTTCCCTCGCTTCCCCCAGCCATCGCCTCTTCCCTCCCTCTCTCTCTCACAAGGCCTAACACCACCACCATGATTACAGCATTTGTGTTTTAAAGAAGGCCACTTAAATCGGAAGTTACACATATATACTAACACCTAGGGTATGGCCCTAAATTCCATGCCTAATAAGAATTCACCCATGTGACCTAAAGGCAACTGCCCTATGTCAACTTATCATTCCTATGATTTGACAGTCACATCTTCCCAGGCATAATGATTCCTACTCAGGCCTGGAAGGCTCCTCCGTTTTTGGGCTTACTGCACAGAATACCCAGACTCGCTTTTAAGTGGAAAGGTCGCTTTAGTGTGACAGGCCAACAGCTCACAAAAACACGCTAACCCAGCTCCCTGGCCTTACAGACTAACATATCCATTTTAACAATTGCCAAAACAAATAAATAAACAATTTAAATTCCTCCCTTCATGTGCCTTGCTCTCGCCTCTCCCCTTAAATTCCTCTCAACCTTCATTCCTGCTTTCTCCCATCTTCTCTCGGAGGCCACGCCCCTCCTTCTTCAATACCTGTTCCCCCTCTTTGTAGCCCTGGGGTAGCCCGTTTGTGCAAACAGCACCACCCCCCTCCTTTAACCGTGCTAGTACCCCATTGTGCTCTCCCCACCCCTCCTCCAAAGGGCCATGTCCCCGGCACCAGGAAAACCCTCCCCTGAGGTGTTCTTTCTGCCCCACCCCACCCCTTCCCCACCCAACTTCTCCTCTACCTCCAACTCTTTACGATATCCTCCACAGCCTACCTAACATCCCCCAGGTAGTACATGTTCCCCAATAATGACAAATGCACCCTATCCTCCCGAAATAAAGCAAAATCCTCCTAAATGGTTGGCCCCCAGGGGAGCGCACGGATGAGCACCACCTCCGTGTGAGCTCCGCACCTGTGGGTCCATGAAGTGACTTGAGCCCCCGCTTCGTGACCCCCCCCCGAAACAAGAACAGGTGAAAAGTGGTGTGAAGACTACCCCCATCCACAGGAAAAATCCCGCCCAAAATCAGAGAAGAGAAAGGCATGAAATCACTGTGCAAAGTTTTGGCCCGAACGAAGACACACGTGTCCAAGGGAAACCCCGACTGGACTACGCAGTCCCCTGCAAGCCATGTATGAAAGAAGGCAGATCCTTGGTCCCAGGACCCGGGGAGCAACTGGCCGGGTAAGCGCAACATATGACATTCCACCTAGGTGGACCCTTCCCCCCTCCAGTAGAGGGGAGTGAACACCCCTGCAGCGTGAGCCAGAGCACCTAACCTGCTGTATCTTGTGTCCAGTACACGTGCGGACCAGTGAGAGCCGCCCGGTAAGCCGCACGTAGCCCTAGTCTCTGGCCTCGCACAGGCGGCGCGCCTCCACGGGACACCGCAACAGCCGGGAAGCAGCAGGCCCTGCAGGCAGGTGCCACCCACTTCGCCAGCAGCCCAGAGGACCCCAGCACAGCACCCCCCACTAGCGGCCTGCCTACTGTACAGGCGGGTGTGGGGGTCCTACTCGGTTCCCTCCCGTGGCGGCCGCCCGAAAAGCACAAACCGCGGGAGGGGCCGGAGGATGCACTGATAGCCATAGAAGTGCCACGGACGCAACGGGGAGGGCTCCACCAGGCAAAGGGAGCATACGGAGCTCCAGCAAGTACACTCCAGCGCACCCTGCATCGAGGTGGCACGAGCGAGCCAGACCAGCCACACGAGTCACTGGAGAGCACGCGAGGCAGCCCCCCACGCCCAAAGAACGCCACTTACGGAGAGGGGTAACCCCTGAAACACAAAACCACCAATCCAATGTTGGAAGGGTCTGAAGAGGAGAAGGGGAGACACAGACCCTGTGGCCCCTGCCCATCCAAGAGAGGACATACAGAAGGGAAGGGTTCGGTGCCGCAGCCCAGCAGTACTGTGTGCTGCTCTGCTATAGCGTGATCACGCGGTAAACTGACTGCGGCCCCAACAAAGCAGGGCCACCCAGGACCACCCCAGTGCCTGGGGGAAAGTCTGGCTATGGGCCCCCAAGTAAAAAGAAAGGAAGACAACTGCCGGAGGCATACAACGCCAACAAAGCAACCCCCCGCCCCCATCATTTCCATCCCAGACAAAGTGCATAGCCACCCAAGGGAGCTTATTTAACTCGCAACAAACCACCCCCCACAGGGTACCACTGACCACCAAGTGACAAAAGGACTCACTTCAAAGTCAACAGTGGCAATTACCACACCGAGAGTTGGGCCCCCGAAATAGGGGCGTGTGCCTCCTAAGTCGCGGCAACCCCACAGAAACACCAAAGTGTGTTACGCGAGACGCACCTACACCTCAAGCCTACCAACCCCAATTAATTAAGGAGGGGAATATTGAACAAAAGGAACACTGAAAACAAGTGCGGCGGACACCAAGGGGCTCACTGCAACCCGGTCAAATGGCCTCAAGTGACTGCACGTAAAGTACGAAAGACAATAACGCAAGAAGCAAAGTATCAACCAACAAAATACCCCCCTCGCCAAATACATGCCAGATAATGTGGAAAGACGTTAAAGGAGATACACGCAAAACCTTCCAATTACTCGCTCTCCAACTGCCAACAGCCACCAAACATGTCCAAAGCCACACTATAGCTGACGGCACATTCTACTGCACTGAGGGTTGGGCCCTCGGAATAGGGGCGTGTGCCTCCTCAGCAGTAGCTACCACATATGAACGCTAAAGAGAAACTCGCTAGATACGGCTACGCCTCATTCCCACCGACCCTAGGCACAGAGAACACATTGATAATGGATACGTCTCAAACAGGCGTGGCAGCCACAAAGGGTGACATTGCTGCACTAATGAACGAAATCAAGAACATGGGAGCCAACCTGGGCGGCAAAATAGATCAGATAACCCAGAGAATGGACAACATTGAGGAAAGACTTGAAGGGGTTGAGAATAATAGAGAAAAGGGAGGAGGAATTTGAACTAAAAGTGGACGATTTAGAAAACCACGAAAGAAGGAACAACTTATGTTTTTTCGGTATCCCGGAAAAAGAGGGTGAAACGGAAGGAGACCTCAAGAAAACAATCCATGATATCATTAAAATCCTGACGGCCGATGAAGACATTGATGAATTTAAAACAGAGCAGATACACAGGGCCGGGGGAACACCCGGTGGCCCGAGGTCAGTCCTTGTCATATTCCATAGGTACCAAGACAGAGCCAGGATCCTAGAGAAATCCAGGTCTGGAGGTCCACTCACCCTTGGGGGTGCCCAGATGACCATTTTTCAAGACCTAACCTTACTCACTCTAGCCCTGAGACGATTATGCAGCCCACTCACAAAATGGCTCAAGGACAAAGGTACCCGATACAGATGGGGATACCCCTTCTCCCTCACATTCGAACATGGAAGTAGAAGAATACACCTGAAAACTGAAGAGGAGATCTGAGACTGCATCACTCAACTCCTGGGAACAACCCCAAAGGACGCAGATCGAGAAGAACCTGAGCAAGGGAGAACGCAATGGGAACTCCAGGGCCCAAGGAGAAAGAGTGAAGGGATCCAGGAAATACAGACAAGGCAACAACACTCCAGATAATGACAAATGAAAAAGTTGGATGGATGGTCAGAACTCAAAAGAGGAGATACTGAAAGACCTGACCTGGCAGGCCAGCGACGACAACGCAGCCCAAAGCGCCTAAACCCACTGACACAAAGCAAGACGCACCCGAAAGGATACCCTCCTGGAGGAGGGGCACATTGACAAGCAGAAGTTGGGCCAAGGAAGTGCTCGTGCCAAGTCATATCCTTTTTATAAAAGTTAATGTTGTGTTTTAAAATAAAGGGGGTGGGAGGGTCAGAAGGGGGCTCACACTGTTAAAGAGATTGTTGATGAAACACGGACCGTGCGGTAACGGTTCACCCCGGTGGTCTGACGTTAGATTGACGGTTTTTGTCCAGTCCAAACCAGACGCCACCAACCGAGGATGGAAAACATGGACATGGGGGGGGGGAAGAAGGGATGGAGGAGCATGGGAAGAGGGGATGGGTGTAAAAAACAATAAGAGAAGGGAGGAGGGATGAGGGAGGGGGTTTCAAAACTTAAACTCAAAGACAGACAGGCATACTGAGCAACATATCCGCAGATCATTGGCAGCTAGAGATGAAAGAATGGGCTCCGTGAACAGACAAGAGACAAAAAACAATGGCTAATATCAGACTGTACAACCGACAGGCCAGCCTCCATCAGAATCGGAACACTGAACGTCAAAGGAATTAACTCTCCTACCAAAAGATTGCTAATCACCAGAGAATTCAAAATAGCCAAGTTAGATGTACCTTTCCTACAAGAAACAAGATTTATAAGAGGAGAAGAACGAAAGGTTCTGTATACCAAATTGGGAACCGAATACTGGGGCTCAGGCCCACTCCGAAAAACGGGTGTTTGCACACTAGTAAGCAAAGGACTCAAAATGGAAGTACTAAAAACATGGGCAAGCGGTAGAGCACTCATCCTAGTGGGCAGGATACGAGACACCACCATCACATTCGCCTCCATCTATGCCCCCAATACCGGTCAGGTCAAGTTCCTACAACAAACAATCTCCAAAGTCATGATTGAAGCGGAAGGTGAAGTGATTTTAGAGGGCAACTTCAACATGTGGGCGGACCCAACACTCGACAGACAAACTGGTAACCCACACGCAGGCAACCCACCCGAGGCTGGCTGCTCAGAAGTGATCGAGATGATGAATACATACAAGCTCACAGATGCATGGCGCCACATGAACCCCCAACAACCAGGGTTAATATTCTATTCCACACCACATGCCACGTACACCAGGATTGATTATGTGTACCTCTCATCGTGCCTAACGGAAGCGATGTCAACAACAGAGATAATCCCCATAACTTGGTCAGACCACGACATGTTCACGGTTAATCTCACTCAGATCGCGCTACCCCACAGGAGCATGAAATTACGCAGCAATGAAACACTCTGGAAGGATCCGGAGTTCCGTGATCAACTGGAGAAAGACATCAGTGAATACTTCGAATGGAATAACACAGGTGAAGTCTCAAAACACATGGTATGGGAAGCGGGGAAGGCCACATGGAGAGGTATACTAATGAAGGAAGGGGCCACAAAGAAAAGAGAACGAACCCTGATAGAAAACAAGCTAAGAAATGAAACAACACAATTGGACCGATGCGCGCAATCTACCGACTTCGAGAGAGAAAAAAGAATAGAGGAGGCGAATTGGAAGAGAGTGGAACTGCGTCAGCTGGAGATAAGCCAAGTCGTTCGCAAACTCCAATTTCTGAAACAGAAACATTATGAGAAGGGGAATAAGGCAGACGCGCTACTGGCCACTAGATGAAGAGCTCAACGAGCAGAAAGATGGGCATCAACCGAAGAAAATGAAACAGACTTACATGCATCACTCCCCGGCAACATTCCTGAGGCCGTCGGCAACTTCTATGAGAAACTATATACATCCCAAGCCACGCCGGATGAGGAGGTCATCAACAAATATATGAATAAAATAACTATGCCGAGACTAGCCCAAGAAATAACTGAAGCGCTCGAATCCCCCATCGCAGGCAAAGAAATAGAAGACGCCATCAAAAGACTCCCGACTGGGAAAGCTCCCGGAAACGATGGCTACACTGCAGAGTTCTACAAAACATTCCTCAGTCCCCTCCTCCCATTTATGGTTGGACTCTTCAATCACATTCCCCAAACCGGCACCGCACCCAAATCCTTCTCCGAAGCACTCATAACATTCATTCCGAATGAAGGCAAAGACCCCAATCAGTGCACGTCTTATCGCCCTATTTCCCTCCTTAATATTGACGCCAAAATATACACATGCATCCTCACAGCAAGACTAGAAACGCACATGCCCGCCATAATCCACGCGGATCAGGTTGGGTTCATCCTTGGTAGACAAGGGGCCCACTCCACTCGCAAAACCCTCCACCTGATACACGAGGCCAAGAAAATGCCCAACACACCAGCGCTGCTCTTGATCGATGGGGAAAGCAGCTGGAAGCAACACTAAAGAAAATAGGACTTGGCCCAATACTTCAGAGAGGAATAAAAGCGGTAATCACCTTGCCCCGAGCATCTGTAACAGTGAATTCACAGTACTCCCGATGTTTCCCACTGACTAGAGGTACAAGGCAAGGATGCCCGCTCTCGGCAATACTATTTGCACTGTACCTGAAACCCCTAGTACAGACACTTAGAGCAGACGCAAGAGTGGAAGGCCTATTTGTACAGGGAAGGGAATAATAACTGGCCCTGTACGCAGATGATATCCTACTCCAAGTCCAGAACCCCTTGACATCAATACCACGTGCCATACAACTCATCGAAGAATATGGCTCGTTATCGGGCTTTAAAATCAACAGAACCAAGTCCATCTTCTTTCCACTCCAAGAACCCACCCCACACCAATTATCAGAATTCGCCCAACTAGACCCCACCATCGGAGGACCGATGCTCCGCTACCTGGGCATCAACCTGATGAGAAACATAACCGATCTACATGAAGCCAACTTTCCGCATCTCCTCTCCGCACTCCACGCCGACTTAGCGAAATGGCAACCCCTCACAATCTCATGGATGGGCCGCCTCAATGCCATCAAGATGGTCAGCATCCCATGCTTCCTATACACATTCCAAGTCCTCCCTATAAGGATCCTGGAAGACTTCTTCAAACAGGTGAAAAAGACAATAACCAGTTTCCTGTGGGCGTGGAAAAAGCCTAGAACACCATACGAAACTCTCATACTACCCAAGGAACTAGGCAGAGTCGGCCTCCCAGACATAGAAAGATACTACCAGGCGGTCCAGCTACAAGTCCTCGTCCCCCACCTAAGAGACAGAAAAGACCTACAACGGGTACAACTGGACAATGATAACTTGACCCCAGTGACACTCTCAGAATGGCTGTGGATCCCACGACCAAAGCTCACGCGAAAACTGTGCAAACAACCCATTCTGAGGACGATATGGGATATATGGAGAGAGGGAAAAGCAATAACGGGCATAACAAACTGGCCCTCACCCCTGAGCCATGTGTGGGCCACGGGAATCAGAAGAAATCCCAGAGCACTCTAGATACCAAACCTGGTTTGATGTTGGACAACTATGGAGAGAAGACAAATTCATACCAATATCAGAACTAGAGGAAGCCCTCCAATTGCACCCAATACCAATATTCCTCTACCTACACCTGAAAGACGTCCTATCCAAACTGGCATGGAATTCCAAGATACGTAGAGAACTCACCACATTTGTGAAAATCCTCGATGCAACCACCACGAACAAAGGTCCAATATCATGCATGTATAGGGCCCTGATCAACAAAAATCAAGACTCCACCTCAAGCCTCAGGGACAAGTGGGAAAAAGACTTTGAAAGAAAATTCGAGCAACAAGCTTGGGATACAATATGTAAAACACCATCCCAAATATCAATCGCTGCACAATACAAGCTCCATGCAATAAAGCTTCTTCATAGATGGCAATATGACCCTCACAGACTTTCCAAAATGTACCAGACCAACAGCCCAAAATGCTGGAGAGGATGTGGAATGGACGCCAACTATTGGCATATGCGGTGGGAGTGCCCTAAAGTACGCATATATTGGAATGAAGTGCTGGGATGGATTAAACAAACAGGGTCGAGAGGACAGCAACACCCCTCCTGACCTTATTTGGTCTAGAAGACGAGGATGAGCTGGTCAGGTCAAAGGGACTAATATCACCGCTATTACAAATGGAAATCACTACGCCTCCCAACGAAAAAGGAATGGTTAAACATTGTGATAAATATATACACGATGGAGAAAATTACAGCAGCGCTCCACGGAAAAGCAGCACGCAATGAAGAAATATGGTGTGACTTTGCCGCGCTGCACATTCCAAGCCCAGGACAACAGTAAACTAATGATCCCGAGATTCAATCAATATACACAATGGAGGAAGGCCTGTACACCACCCACCTACCGCACTTAAAGGAGCCAGCCGCAAATCAAGGGAAAGCCCGACCAAAGTACGTCAATTGTCCCAACTAACTTGAAGTAAGCAACTCTGCCAATGAACTGCACAAAAATAGCGGACTGTCTAGGAGGGGGAGGGAAGGGGACACAGTGACGAACTTGGGGAGGGAGAGGTTAATATTGACAGTTGTATAGTTTTGTTCAAACTTTTTGTTGAAGCAAGGTAATATCATTACGATAACGAAAGTCTGTTACTTGTTACTTGTATGTATTAAAACCAACAAAATCCAAATTGGAAAAAAATAAAAAATCTTCCTAAATGATCTCGTGGTGCGCCAGCATTTGCACACCCCAGGATCTGCAAAACTTCGCCATCTCCCTGTTGATCTTTCTCCTTGTAGTTTCTATCACACCTTCATTCACAGCCCCCATCCATCCTCTTCCTGGCAACAACTTGGTCCAAACCAACCCCACCCTGGGCCATAGCTCCTTTAACCAACTCAGATCCCTTTTCAACTTTTTTAGCAGTGACACGCCCATATCCCTAACTAGATAGTTCTCCCCTGCATGCAAAATGCAATGCAGTTGGTCCCACCTCAGCCCCCCTACCTCCAATCATCTCTCTAAAGCAATGTTATAGTTACCTCCCAACTGGGTCCCAAAAATTCTTTTTGCTGCATCTTTCCCTGCCCATTTCACTATGGAGTGTCCACATATCCAGATCTGCGGCAACTCACCACTGTCCCGTGCCACACCTGAAAAAGAAAAAATGTCATGAGTCTTCTCTCCACCAACTACTTTACCCCTCCCCCTAATCTCTTTGCTTTACTAACTGACCCCATTACGCAGCTCTCTAATGTATCCCTTGTATTTTGCAGATTTCCACCGCTACAAACTCCTTACCTTCTCTTCAGATAGACCCATCTTACTACCTTCCAATGCCGACCCCATCCTAAAAGAAGGAGTACCAAAATCTTCAACTCTCAACCCCACAGCCAACAGAGCTCTCATCATGATCCCCAAAACCTGAGCTGCCGTCACCTCAGACCCATTTTCATGCTGGAAAACCAAACCCTCTCTTCCTTTACATTTTTTCCGCCACAATGCTCCCGCCCTCACTGGACACAAATCTTTACTACCTCTATCCAGAAGCACCCAAAAGCCCTTTCCTTTCTGATCCGTCTTGGATCTACAAATCTTTATATCTATGTTCATTTCTGGTAAGTGTACATCTTTCCACTGCAGACCTTCACCTCTTCTCCCCGCCACCAGTTCCGACACCCTAAATGCCCCAAAAAACAACCAAAATAAACAGTTCGAAAACATGTCCCTCTCCCATGATGACCAGCACACCCCCCACCCACCAAACCTTGGACAACCTTAATAACAGGGCTGCTGAAACTGGTCTCCTGCTATCCTTACCCTGCCCGCCAATTGCCCTGCTATCGTTGCCCTAGACCCACCCTTGTCCATACACCCCAGTATAAAATCAACCACACTATCCCCTTCTTCTCTCCTCCGTATCCTCCATAGCCTTCCAACTGCATGCTCCCTGTTTTATAAAGTCCAACCTTACCCTCTTGTATGCCGTCCTAGATGCAGGGGCTAGAGAACCCTATACTAAGCACAGTGCTCTCAATTTCCTAGCCGCCACAGCTCCTCTGGAATCCGATGCCCACTCACGTCTGCTTCTGGTGCCATTCTAGGGAACCTATGCAACTGAAAACGAGATAATGCATCAGCGATGCCATTATCCTTCCCTGTCACATGCTTTGCTCTAAACACCACATTCCACTTCATACATCTCAGTACAAATTCTCTGGTCCCTAGCTGACGGCCTGTTCACAATATTGACCACTGCCTCATTTGTTAGGTTAAAATGTACTCTTATTCTGCAACTCTCCGCCCCACAACTCCAGTGCCACTAACAACGGGAAAAACTCCAAAAAGGCCAAGCGCCTTCCTCCTCTCTACCAATGCTCAGGCTGCTTTGCAGCATACCACCTACCACTCCAGAACACTCCAAAACCTCCTGAACCTAACACGTCTGAAAAAACCTGAATGTTCCACAAAACTGAGCCCCCCTGCAGCCACATCAAGACCCCATTGAATTCTTCAAGAAATTTAATCCAAATCATGCAATCCTCCCTGACCACTCCAGACATGTGGATACTTAGCCCCCGCCATAGAACATGCCATGTTTCTACAAAAAGTGTGACCTGGGGCCACTAATCGACATGTAAAATTAAGATGCCCCACTAAGTTCTGCATGTCCACCAGTGTCATTTATTGGCCCGCTATCGCCTTCTCAAGCAACCCTACAAGCCTGCTCACCTTGTCATGCGGCAACCGTGAAGTCATGGCCATACAACACAGCTCTATCCCTAAAAAGGACAACACTACCTCCGGCCCTTCGCTTTTATCCTCCGCCAATGGCACTCCCAATTCCTGCATCAAGGTTTGAAAAACCTCTAGCATCCGCTGACATTCCTGTTCTTTGCCCGCCCCAATGATGAAAAGAAAATCGTCCACATAATGCAAAACTCCCTCACAACCCAAACTGCAAGTAAATACCCACTGCAAAAAGGAGCTAAAATGCTCAAACAATGTACATTAAATTGCACAGCTTTGTCAACATATATTTGGCCCTCGAACTGCACCCCCAGTAGCCAAAAATCTTCTGGATTCACCGGTAACGCCTTGATAACGCATTTGGCCATGAACGCCCCACACCCTTCCTTCCTCACTAAGCCCACTGCCTGGTCTGCACTGCCATAGGACACCCCGCAATCTTCCGGTGCAATTAAGTCATACACTGACATGCCCTCCGGCCATTATAAATGAATTAATCTGAATGCCCCCACTGCTTTCTTTGGCACGACTCCCAAAGGAGACACCACCAAGTCACCCGGCAAATCCGTAAATGGCCCTACCACTCTCCCCGCTTCAACCTCCTTGTGCAGCTTCACTCTCACCACTTCCAAATTCTCCCGAGCAGACTTAAAACCAACTTAAAACCATCTTGAAAACCTTCCCCCAAAATCCTGGCCTCTTCCCTATCTGGGTAAAAACTGAGCCATTCTTCCAAAACCTCAACCTTAACCGGGGTATAGGCCTTTCCTCCATACCTCCTCCCTCTGTCACCTGTTTGAAAACATTTGTAAGCGGATGCCGTCCTGTACATCGGCTACACTCGTGTCTAAATTTGCACACCGTTCTAGTGCAGCTTTCCTTTTTGAATGCCCAGCATGCTGCCGATGGCTGACCCCTGCCTCATCTCCTACCCCCTCCATGGCAGGGCCACCATGAAAGGGCTGGTAAGGCATTGGTAAACCACTTGGCTGTATGCAGCGTCGGGGCTGGACGTGTAGGCGCCATCCACTGTAACCATAGGTCCATGTCTATCTCTCCCCATGCTGCTTGGTTGTTCTCACCCATCCTTGCCCTAAATTCTTCATCATATCTCACCCATACAAATCCCCCAAAACTCGTGAAGGCTTTCCTGATTACGTTCATGTATTTTACACACTCGGGGAACTTCTCACAATAAACACTAGCATATACAATAAATGCTAATGTCCAATTTTCAATTGCCACGGTACCCTTGGTCTTGCCGCCAACTCCCACTCTTCTTCCTTGGACCCTTCCTTTGCTCTCACCTCCCTGTGTAAGAGTTTAAAAAATCCACAAACTCCCAGTCCATATTTTTTCCTTTGTCACCACCATCAGAGACGCACCCAGTGGCTTTCTAATGCCCATTTAAGGCATCGTCTTTGTCTTCTCTGTACTCTCAACTGTCCTCTCCGTAGGAACCTCTACCACCCCGTGGGCCACGGGCTCCGCAACCTTGTCCGTTTGTACTTCAACTGAGGAGAAACTTCTTACACTCGCCCTCACCAATGCCCTTGCAGACACCCTCTCCATCTCACCCTGCCCCCTGTGCCCCTGCCCCCTGTGCCCCAACCCCCCGCTGTGTGTCCCCCACCTAGTACCCAGCCTGACCCATGCTGCCGACCACTCCCTTTCATGCTCATCACTTTCGGCCCCTCGGTCACCTAGACGTTTCATCCTGGCCTCCACACTGATGCTCCTCCTCTCCGTCCTCACGGGGCTCCTGCTGCAGGGAAAAAACATCCACCCCGATGCTCCTGTGGCGTCTTCTCGGCGGGTTCGCGCCAACCCCTTCCTGCTCTTCTCTTCTCTGGTGAGGGTTCTCCTCCTCCACCTCTGCCGTGTTAGGGGCCGTACTACACCCTCTAGGCTGTCCTCTTCCGCCTGGCGGAGGGGCCACTCTCAAACCCTCTCCTTCCACCTCCTCTGTGACCACGGGAGCCGTACCATTCCCTCTGCGTACCACCCTATTTTGCGGGGAGGTTGCTCCATACCTTCCCCTTTCTTCGCTATCTAACGAGGATAGAATCCTCCTCCTCCCACCTGCCCTCTTCTGCAGGCATTTCCCCCCTTGGGCCCTCTCCACCGCCACACCTCTTGGGACCAAACCAACCCCAACATCGTCGCTAACCCCCCTGTGCCCACCTCTGCCCCTATTCCTCCTCCGCTAGCAGCCTCGCCCAGACCCTCAAATACCAGCCCGCTACCTATTCCCCTGACATGTGCCCCGCCACTCTTGGTGGCCCTCCTGGGTACTTCGTTCCTGCTCTTTCTGGCTCTTTTGTCCCATACCCCCCCCCCCATCCCCGCTGACCAGCGGCAAGCCACCACTGATGCAAGGGCTCTGTCCAAAACCACTCTGCAATGTGGCCTCCCCTTCCCGAGCCCCTTCTCCCCTGTAACATCCAGTACTGCCGATAATGCTCAGCGCCTCCCACAAAGACTGGGTGTCCACCAAACCCATACACCCAGCACCCTGTACTGCCAACCTGCTCCACTAGCGAAACTTGATAAATCGCTGAAGCCAACCCCCGCGCACCCCAAAATATTCCACCCCCCCCAAGCCTGGTTATATAGATCTCCCTGCATGGGCTTTTCCTGGCTGCCTTAACACGTGTAACGAAATGCAACCCACAAAAACACCACTGTTAGTCCCCACACACCAAAGGTGAAAATTATCCAACCTTATTATCCCTTTCTCCCTGCCCTTAACATATCCCACCCCAAAATTACTTTGTAAATTAAAATTGTGTTCTACTTTAAAAAGAAAAAAAAGACTCATTTATTATGGCCGCCACCACCCCCACCCTCACCCCCACCGCTCCCACCTCTCCCAGCAAACAAACTGAAAACCGCCTGCTTCGCACTGCCACCTGGTGGCCAACTGTAACAACTGCACTTTCCTCTTAAAATGGATCAAAACGTGAAGATCATATCACCTAGGTAAAAAAAATAAACAACTGCCTAACTAGTCTGCCCATTCCCACCTAAACGCCTGACACAGCTGTCAAAATCTCCCTCACAGTTATACAGGGAACATAGATACCGCTTTAAGGCGCACACCGCACTGCCCGCCTTGTGGCACAAAACGGCACTGCAAGGACCTTGTGTGTAATCAAGCTTTTTCTGCATTAAGCAAGACCAATATCGCTGGGATCTGCACAATGTTTTTTTTTCAGATTAAGTGTATTAGATTCCTGGTATTATTCCCAGTTTGCTTGCCTTTTATGAAACCCGATGGTCTGTATCTATAATATCCGGGAGAATAGGGGTGACTCTGGCAGGCAAAATTCATGTATACATTTTTGCATCTAAATGCAGGAGAGCAATGGGCCGATATGACCCACATCTTGTCACTACAAATGACTCTGAGCCAGAGGCTTCCTTATCCTGTCTTCGCCCGACTGCTTTTTAACACCATTTAGACAGAAACAATTTATTCAAATTACTTAATCCTATGGTCTGAGTCCCTATATCTAACTAAATGTCCCTATATTCGTTAATTGGCCCTCTCTACAGGTAAGAGGCTTGTCCTCGGTGGTTACGAATATTACACCTGTCAAGGATACACAAAAGGAGGTGAAGTCTATCCCTATCCTTGCTCACTACTTTCCTGTCTGCTAAAATGTTGCACACATCATCAAGGTCGATATTTTTACTTTATTGTCATCCCCTTGGACCTGTGTGGCTTACAGTACTCAAAGCCTTGATTTTACTAATCAAGGAATTTCTAAAAACCAAAAAAAACAGCTACCAATCTTGTTGGGGCTGCTTATCTTAAAAAGATGCAATGTCTATGCCGTATCTACCACTTCCGTTTGTATCGAACACGGGATCTAGGTCATCACCACAGCTGGTCACGTCTTTATTGGGCTTACCAAAAACAACTACTTTCGCCTCCGCCATGGTATGGGTCACTTTCCCACCCTCCCTTATAGAATTGAAGAGGCCTGTAAGGTTGGGACTCACCTGCCTGAAATATTTCTGATATAAGCTGCTTGAAAACCCATCTGGCCCCAGAGCATTATTTGTGGGCAGTTTTTTAATTATCACCACTACTTCCTCGTCTGTAATGTCTTCCTCTAAGCGGTCCCTCTCTTGGTCTGTTATTTTTGGGGGAGAAAGTCAGCTCAAGTACTGTTCGACAGCCTGTTCAGGATCATCCGTTTTATGTAATGTCCTATAAAATCCTACGAAATCGTTATCGATTGGGAGTCTGTCACCATTGTACCATCTTGTTGCCTAATACTCAAAATCCCCCTTTGCGCTTTCATCCCACTGATCTGTCTGGCCAGAAGCCTATCTGCTTTACTGGCACTTACATAATATTGATGCCTTGTATTCAACAGTGACCTTGCAGCGTTTTGTGTACACAGTAATTACAATTGGTCTCTGACCTCCCTGATTTTTTTAAATAGGAATTGTGTTTCCTCCACCAAGTCCCACTAAGCACCTCGTAATTGAATTTCTAATTCCGTTTCCAATGCTACCCTTACTTTCCTTCTCTGAGCTTGGATTGCTATTTTCGCACCTCTAATAACCGCTTTGAAAGCCTCCCAAAGCCCCTCTTGTGTTATATCCTCATTTTCGTTATTCACAAAATAATCATCTATTTTGCTGGCCACCTGTTCCGCCGACACTACGTCGAACAATATATCCCCGAGGACATGTCCATATCCACAACCCCCTTCGAGGTCCCCACCCTTTCAATTCCACCATTAACAAAGCATGATCTGACGTTGATATTGCCCCTAAATGCACTTTCTCCACCTCTCCCAACAATGTGGACGTCATCCATACATAATCAATCCTTGACAGTGTTTGATAAACATGGGAGAATTACGTGAACTCGCTTTCTGTTACCGTTTTAGGACACCACACATCCCCAAGGGCTAAAAATTCAAAATTCTCCCTCAGGAATTTTGAGGGGGTACCTCCGCTAAAACGATTGCTCATACTCCTATCTAATATGGGGTTGCATGATAAATTGAAGTCTCCAAACAACACTGTCTCCTCTACTGCACGTTTTTCCAATTTCAACAAAATGTCCCTTAGAAACGTCTCTTGTCCAGTATTGGGTGCCTATATTGTTCCCAAAGTCACCTTTGTGCTTCCCTGTAGATTCACTAAGAAGAGGAATCTACTGTGTGTGTCCACTAATGTTTGCTCTACCTTTGCGTGGAGTGTGCCCTTCAACCCTATCAGCACCCCCACAGTTTTGCCTTGTGCATTAGCTTGATATAGATGTGTAAAATGGCAGAAGAGGGGAAGTAATTATCCTAATATGGGTCTCTTGTAGCATTATTATGTCAATCTGAAACCACCTTATTTGCGCTTTCACTTTTCTATGTTTAACAGGGGAGTTCTTTCCTCTCACGTTATGAGAATAAATTGTCATAGACATCATTTGTCTCAGATCCACTATCATTATTTGTCATTGTTCCCAGGCGGTCAATGCCTCCTAACCCTAGATAACCGGCATTGTCGGTTTCCCCTCTCCCCCCCATTACCTCCATTCCCTCCCCACACGTCTCCCCCTCCCAACACCCTTATCACTTTCTTTGCTTACTTAATTCCCCCAATTCTTCTCCCTCTTCCCCTCGCAGCGCCCTTCCTGCCCCTCCTGGCCAGACCCAAAGATCCTACGAAAACCCTCAGATGCCATCCTGAGGCTCCGATCCTGATACAACCCCGGCACCTTCCCAGTACAGGGTGAACTACACCCTCCTCCCCCTTTAATTCCTCAATGCCTTTTACTCCACCCTACCTCTGGTAGACTTGCAATGCTACCGCAAACTTTGTCCATATTGCTTCACCTACCACTTGGCCAGTCCAGTTATCCTATAGTGCCAATAATGAGGTGGGCCAAGTGTAGAGGAAATCCGGTGTTTCTCAAATCTCCTCTGGCATTCCTACTCTGCCTGTTTTGCCTGAAGGCCCTCTTATCTTAGTGTCTTGTTGTTTCACCTGCTCTGAGTCTCTGACCAGTCCCACTGGCGGTTATGGTTTTGGGGAAAAGAGTCTTGTTGTTGCCCATTGGATCGCTCTTCCTCTGTCACATTCATGATTGATAGAGCCTCCTCGCACGTCATGGTCCTCTGCTGTTTGCCTTCCCAAGTAAATAACAATCTGAATGGAAATGTCCACTTTTAAGGGATATGCTTTGCCATTAATGTGTTAGTCACTGGACTCATGGCCTTCCTTTTCTGCAAAGTTGACAAGGCCAGATCTAGGAAAAGATTAATTAGAATTCCATTGATTGTTATGGTAGGTTGTACTCTTACCTCCCAGAGTATGTCCTCTTTCATTATATATGACGAAAGGGCCACTAGCAGGTCCCTTGGCCTTGTACCTGGACCCGATCTCTGGGGCCCACTCTATGTATCCAATCAAACCTCACATCTTCAGGTGCCATTTCGGTGAGAAGACTCCCAAAGCACTGCTGAATCGTGGTCTTCAAGTCTGAATCTCTTATTTCTTTGTATAGCCTTTTACCCCGAATATTTGCTTTCTGGCGTCGGTTTTCTGTCTGTACTTCGAGATTATGCGTTGCCCTAGCTAATTGTTCCAGCAATACGCTATTCTGGGTAACTTCCTCTGTTACTTCCATTAAGTCACATTCAGTAACGTCCATTCTAGCGCCTATGTCATTAATCTCCTTCCTCACTTCTGTTGGTGAGCTCTGTAAATCTTATTTCATCTTTTCCACTTGTACCTGAAAGGTGTTCAACATACTTTTCTCCATTCCTTTAAGACATTCTTGGAGATCTTCTTTATTCAAGGCCATTTTAGTTGTCTCCATTTCCTTTTTTCCTGTACCCCTTTGTCCCCCGTGGGGCTTCCTTCAGTACGAGGTTGCCAACAGCATTCCAACTGGCCTCCCTGTGTATTAGTGGGTGTTTTAGCCTTCAGAAAGGTGGTTTTCCCTGTAGTGCCTGTGCCTGGCATCTGGATGAGTGCATGTTCACCTCCTGTGGGGGTTCACCAGGCAACCTTTAGTTCAACTCTCAATGTCTCATTGGCACCTCAATGCCTCTTATTAATTAGTATATTACTAAACACCTGCACACCTCGTTGATGGTATAGTGTCCTCAGCATTCTTCCCCCTAGCAGTTTTAAGCCCCTTAACAAAAGAGAGTTAGATAAATTCCTGGTAAGGCCCCAATATGTTTATTATTAGAGAGAGGTGCTTTATGTGTCTCCACCACACGTCTGCTACAATCGCAGTTCAACCTTCCTTATTTAAAGGAAGGCATGGCATCGAAGTAAGACAGACACAAGTGACCACAGTTCAAGGGTGTTTATTGAACTTTCAAAGGGGTGCGATAAACGCCTTTCTAAACCTAAATCTAAGATTGGAGCAAGCTATGACCATCAAATAATAAAGAATGCAGTCCTAGTGGAGTCTTGTCAAAATAAAAGAACCTATACTAAAAAACCTATTGCCAATCCTTACCTCTAATTTCCAAATAGTGTGGGGGAATGTTCATGAAAAACAAAGATGTGTTCACAAAATGATGAGTCGGGATGTTCGGGCCGTTGGCCTGCCTTCCCCATGTTTTCAGCACGGGGCAAGGCGGTTTACTCGAGCCAAGCACACACTCTGGCTTCCTTGACACGAGGATACAGTTCCAATTCCAGCATAAGGGCCTTCTGTGCTCAAGTCTCTTTTCCATCAAAGTCTCTTGATTCGGAGGGCCTGATTTACAAAGACAAAAATAGAAAATTATTTTCTTCTTATAATATATGATTTGGGCGTCTCTCCCTGGATCCCCCTCATCCGGGCTCGGATCCCCTTTATTTTACGATTTCAAAAGTATTCCTTTATTCCTTCTTGGGTGACTCACGGTTCACGTGGATCCCTCTAATTCGAGCTCAGATCTCTTCTTCACATTCAATTAGCCTCCCTCAACAGGGCTCGGACCAATTGCAGTTCACTTTATACTTATCAAAGACTTTCGAATGTGGACGGGGTTTAGCTCGACCCGTCGCAGGACCAATTCGATACAAAGTTACTTCTTTTTACAATGCAGTTGCCACTCAGTCGGATGCCTTACAGAGACCTTCGAATGAGCACCCACGCGGCGCTGGTCCACTCTGTACCGGTATCCTATTTGACTTTTCAAAGTACATTCACTCCTTTAGTTTCCACTTGTTTGCGTCTCTCATCACATGCACTTCAAACACTGTCCTTTGTGGATTTCTTCATACAATGTTGCCGCTTGCAACCTTGGTTCAAACATAAGCTGATTTTATATCGGTTTCTCCGACTCAGCAGCTGTGCTGCTTTTACTGGCACGGCTTTCATGCAGGAGCAAAGGACAGTACCACGGCAGCAATCACTCCTCCCGGCCTGGGTTATCAACATGGAAGCGCCCCAGATACCTTTGATGCACAGTGTCGGATAGACCAGCGTCAGTTCCCGGTTTTAGGCTTCTCACTTTCCAAGACTCGTGAAAGTAACGGTTTCTAGAGGTCAAGGGTCCCTCCTTGCAACCCTCTCTGGTCTGGCCGTTTTTCTCCTTGCGTCAAATCGCCATTTTGGAACTGTTCCTCGTGTGCTTTTCCTCGCTCAGAGTGTGCATTCATGCTCCGCCTTTTATCTGTGTGGGTAAGTGTGATGGGAGTCAGGTGTATGTAATGATTAGTAATTGCTTGACCTTGCCTGACCAGGGTGTTGAGACATGTTAGGTATACAGCTCTGGTAGCAGTCCGTTGTCACCCACGATGAACGGTCTGTGAGAAAGTGTTTGTGTTGGGAAAGGGGTGGGGTTTGAGCTTCTAGGTAGCCAGGTTCCATTTCTTACAACATCCACCACTCGAGATATACTCTCTGCCACTTGGTTCCCTTCTTCGAACACCAATCCACTCCGGGTGTGGCCCGCTCACCATCCTCGCTCCTCCTCCTTCAGGCACCTTTCCAGCTGCACCAGCCTCAACAATCGAGTCGTTCCGTCCCTCCAACACATGGCTCAGATCTAATCCACTGGATCAGGGGCCTCGCCTCTCAGAGCCACAGCCCAATGTAAAGTCCTCCTCACCCTTAATTCTACGTCAGGGGCGGGGGGGTGCAGGGCTGCTCGAGTTTCTTTCATCACACCTCAAGTTCGTTCACTATATCAGAGCCTGCAGCAGGGTATTGTCCCATTTATTGTCAGCCCGCAGGCACGCTTTAAATTGGCCTCACCGGAGCTCAGGGAACACTATACCCCGGCAGCCATCTTGGAATCTCCATCATTGTTTTTTTAATATGTACAGTTATGCACTAAAATGTGAGTTATCTTTTTGATTGAAATGTGTGCAATTGTTGGTAAACAGATAAACAGAATTGTTCATGTGGCAGAGGTGGGTGGACTTTGGCATAGTCACTGATAGAATGACTTTCTACAGCTCTCTTGGTGGCAGGTACCAGGAGTGAACTGGCCCACAGGGAACTCTGGAGATTTCCCAGTAGGCCTCTGCACCCTCAGCCTCTTGTGTGGTATTTCAAAATGTTATTATAGGAAAAGGGTTGTGCCTGCTCAAAATGTGTAATATGGGGCAATTTTGAAAATGATTTCCAGCTTCTCTTTTGGGTCCCAGTCCACACCTGGCAGATACCCTCAGCTACTAAATCCATGAGCTACAAAAGCCACTGCATAATACTAAGAATGTATTTTTAGTAATAGGTAGAATAAAATAGTGTAAAATTATAGGTGCTCATTGGCTGTGTTGTACACAATAACATTGTACAACTTAATCAAAATACAGTCAACCACAGTCAACCACATAAGAAAACTGTAGGCTTTGCTTTGGTCTAATTTGTAAGAAATGGTGCCTCCCTGTCAAAATGCTCTTTACATAATGACTTATATTTATTAATAATGGCCGATACGAAGTTGAACAAAACCAAAGGAAAAGAACATTGGTTGTCCAGGGGCAACTGAACTTTGAAAGTAAAAATGTAATACATGGCATTATAGTGCCAGAGTTTGACAGTTTACCTATGAACATATGTTATGTAGGAGGGATTGAACCAGTTACTGGATAAATGTATGAGTTAGGCTTCAGCCAGTTCCTCTACTCTCTGGATGAACTGCCTCAGTCTGCACCATTCCAAATATGTACTATATTGCTGCAGTAGTGTTTGTACTCTGAAAAAACAGTATTCACTATAATGGAATACTTATTTTATATCTTATGAAATGCCAGAAGTACCGTAGATGATACATTTTTATGTTTTTCAGGTTAAAGTCACACTCTGCTGGAAACTGCAATAAAACATATTTTGTGTATACAGACTGTTGGCTACAGCGAAATATTGTATTCCGCTGATCTCTCTCCAGCTATATTCGTTCCTTGGTTAAGATGTAAGATATTATTTTGTAGAACAGTTCATATTAGGAACTCTGCAACATCCAATAACCTGTTACACATTTATTTAATGGAATGTTTGTTCAGCGCTGGCCCTACCCAGAGGGTCTTGGAGCATCTTACAAGGTCAAAGGTTGAAAAGGTGGGAGGTGAAACAGCTTGAGAAAGTGGGCGGCCATCAAGGTGATGATGGTGGAGATACAGTTTTTGAGAATGTGGAGCTGTGAAGCCTGTGAGATTTGTAAGTATATTTGTGTGCTGTCTGCCTATTGGTAGACATGGACACTGTGTTTGCTAAGGGGCTGTCCAAGGGATTCAACATATGGGTTGAAGAGGAGTGGAACCAGGGAGGAGCCTTGCTGGACACCGTACTTGACTGATGTGGGGTCAGATCGTAAAGGGGGCATGAAGACAAAGCGTGTCCTGTCAGTAAGGAAGGAGGTGAACCAGTCGAGGAGGTGCCTGAAAGTTTCATCCTGTGAGATAGTATGCGGATTAGAATGGTATGGGCTGATAATGCTGAAGGCTGCAGAGAGGTCAAGGAGTATGATTAGTGCTGTGTGTCCTTTGTCTGTGATGTTGTAGAGGTCTTTGAGGATGTGAAGTGTAGCAATCTCAAGCCAGGTTGGAGGGGGTGGAGTAGGTCGTTTGTGGTAATGTGTTGTTACAGTTGGATAGTGACAATGCGTTACATTATTCTGGCAAAGTATGGCAGGATAGTGTTGAGGTGGTCATTTTCAGGGAGTGATGTCTTTTTGAGGAGCAGTGAGATTTGTCCACTTTTGAGTGCAGAGGGGGTAGTGCCATGTGAGAAACAAGAGCTGTTGATGTAGAGCCAGGGGAGAGCGAGTGTGGTGATTCATTTGGATGCAGCTTGAAGTGGGCACATATCCAGGAAGTGCGCAGGTTTTGTTTTGGTAGGAAGGGGGGTGAGTGTCTGTGTTGATAGGGTGGAAAATGTCCCATGTGGTGGAATGTTTGACGGTGGGAGTGGGAGAGCAGAGGGGGGCGCCCTCTGAAGCCCCCTGCCCGACACCCCTGTAGCTCAAGTGCCTGTATGACCTGCTGGGTTCTCCCCTTCCAGCCCCCATTTCAGCAGTAGCACACTCCACTCCGCATGAAAGTCACTTAATCTATCATTCACTATTGCTGTCAGCTTTTCCATAACCATCATGCTATGCACCTTCCCCTCCCAGGTTTCCCTCAATAGGAGTGTTTCACTTTTCCAGCTCTGCACTACAGACAGTCTCCCAGCTCTCAACATTGCTTCCCACATCCTGTGAAGCCTATATTCCTCCCTGTCTCTTCCAGGGACCCCTAGAAGCATTTGATTTCTTCCATCCAACTACGCACCTCCTTCCAGAGCACCTGCACTCTGGGACATCGCCACCACATGTGGGCCAGAGATCCCTGCATCCCACAACCCCTGGGATACATGGGGGCGGCTCCCCCAAACATCCTGGATAGCCTCAGCCCCCGTGCCAACCCATTCACATCTTGAACTTATGTTCCACTGTCGAGATACACAAACCGCCCTGGAAGGCCACCTTGTAAATTCGCGCCCATAACTCCTCAGAGATCTCCTCTCCCACCAAGTCCACCCAATACCTATGGAATGTTTGCCTCCCCTCCAGTCGGGCCCCGTTGATGGCTCTATATAGTCCAGACAGGATACCCCTTTGTGTGCCAGAGACATCAGTTACCTTCTCCACAGCGGTAAGCCCTCTTGCCACCGAGCCACCCCAATTTGGGTCCATCAATAAGCCCTTGATGCGGAGGTACTCAAACACTGAAACCATTCAAGATGGCCGCCGGCAGCGACTAGACGTGCCGACGGCTGCTCTTGCACCCCGAGGCCTTCGTCCGGGACCCACCACCCCCCGAGGGCACTTTGTAGCAGCGGAAGAAGGGTGCGGTATTGGGGAGACCAGGCGGCACGGGTCTTCGGGTGCTGCAGACCCCGAGTTTCGTCGGCGGTGGCGGCGTGTCCTGGCGGTTGCAGGCGGGTGTGCCAGCCCGCAGAAGTGAGCGCTCGCGAAGAGGATTCGCGCAGTGAAAGGAACGGCGGGCAGGCCCAGTGGCGGATATCCCCGGAGGGGCTGTCCGGCTGTCCGAGGCAGAGGGCCGTGACAGCGACCAGAGGGCGCAGGAGGCGACGGGCTGCCCAGTTTCAGAGCCGCCCCGCCAAAGCGGGTGCTGCTAGAGCCGCCGGCGGATCAGCTGCGCGGCAGTGACCTGAGGAATCGGAAGGGGCCGTCGGGCCTGCGAGGTGGCGTGCGCCAGAGGAGGTGAGGCGCGGGCAAGTCCCCGTGGGGGGCGAGGACTGGAGGTGACCCACCGTCCGATCTGTGTTGGGGAGGCCCCGACCCAGAGCGGGTGCTGGGGGACCCCGGGGAGGCTGCTTGCTTACCGGGCCCTTCCCCCATCCCAACGTTGGTGGAGTCCCCGAGGGGAACGACGGATACCGTTGAAGTACGTTGAGCCAGGGATCCCCTGGTTAAGGCTGCCGCAGTGGGGGAGGGCCCCTCCCAGCATTACTTTTGGTGGTTGCCCCCCTCCACTGTGGGGCCTGAGGTGGAGGGCTGCACGTCGCAGCGTGCGGTGGAGGAGTTGGGGGCGCGCTGGGAGACGCTTGGGGGTGGGTGGACCCCCCCCCCTTATCGCAAACCTTTGGTCTTCCAGGACTTCCAGGAGTAAACATTTAAAAAAATAATTTTTAAAAAAAGAGGAAAATTTATATCTCAAACAAGAGATCCAATGCCCTCCAGACCCAGGGGCAGGGCGCCGCGCTCTGGACAGAGAGTGGGAGACCCACTGAGCACCCTCCCCTCATTGTGGTCAGCAGCTATGGATGTCAGAGGCAACGGTGGAGAAGATAACCGGGTCCACAATGTGCTTACGGTGCCCGGTGAGGCCGAGAAGCGGGAGCCTCCGACGAGGGGGGACCTTAAGGGCGAGATGCATGCCCAAGGAGAGACCCTAGCTAAAACCTTCCAGGATCAGTTCCAGTTGCTGAGATCTGATTTAAATATGGCCCTTGGGGAGCTGAAACAGGAGGTAGCTCAGCTAGGTGAAAGAACTGACATACTGGAAAGGGGCCTGCAGGAAGTGGAAAAAGATGGCATGGCCAATGGTGAAGCTATCGATCGCCTGGACCTAGCGACCCGTAATCTAGAAACCCAACTGGAGGACTTGGAAAATAGGTCGAGACGAGTCATGTCAGAGTGAAACTCCTTCCAGAGTCGGTAACGGATAGGGATTTGAAGGGAGAAGTTCAGAGAATCTTTATGGACTTGCTGGGAGGAGAGGACCCTGAGGCAATCGAGCTGGACAGGGTGCACAGAGTGGGCCGGCTCATCCGCGGCCCTGGCACTAGGCCCTGGGATGTTTTGGTTGCGTTTGCACGGTACGCCCAAAAGGAGGCAGTCCTACGGGCTGCAAGGCTTCGTGAACCGGTGCAATATAAGGGTCAGGAGATCACTCTGTTTCAAGATTTGGCAAGTAGTACGTTGGTGAAAAGAAGGGCCATGCGCCCTGTTCTCAGAGAACTTGCGAGAAAAAATGTTAAGTACAGGTGGACTTTTCCCTTGGGGATGGTTTTTGAATGGGAGGGCGTCCAAAGAAGGGCCACTACTGTGCAGGAGGCGGCTAACATCCACCTGGACCTTGAGAGTGGGGGTGGGGGGGGGAACTGGGGGAGCCCAGACTGCTCAAGGAGACTGGCTAGACCGTGGGCATGGTCGACGGTGGGTGACAAAGCAAGGAAGAAAACAGCTCGGAAGCGTCTACAGGAGGGGAGAGAGGAGACTGCTCAGGGAGGGGAGGAGGGAGGGATCCCGGGCCTGGGGTGATCCTGGTGATACGAATTGGATGGAGTGTTAAAAGGGGGTGGTGGGACGCAGGCTATCAGTGGAATTGGGGGGGGGGGCGGGGATGCACTTCTTGGATCAGGCAAGGACAAGAGAGTCCGGGGGAAAGTGGGGAGGATTGCGGTACGCCCTCCAAGTTGGGGTTGGGAGGGCAGAGGGACGGGCAGGGGAGGGGTGGTGTAAAGGGGGGGTAAGAGTGGGGGGAGGGTGGTCACAGCACTCAACATGGAAGCGTTGTCCTGAGAGCCCAGCAAACAGAGAGCTGGCGTGTGTGGAGGAGAGGGGTAGGAATTTGGGCCCCGTATTAGATAGAACGAGAGAAATTTTGACGGAGCGCCTTATTGACACCCCGGAAGGCTGGCTGGTAATGGCGCAATATGACCAATCGATACCTTCAAGTGGCAAACACATAGTGTGGGGGGGTTCAACTCCCCTCTCAAGCGTACAAAGTTGGAGCAATTTGTTAGGTCTCACAAGCCGGACGTGCTGGCCCTGCAGGAGACCCATCTGAGGAAGCAGGATCAAGCCCGGTTGCGGCTTAAGGGTTATCCCCTGATATGTTTCGCGTCTGGTCCCATGAAGAGGGGGGGCGTGGCCCTTGCCTTTGGTAGGAGTATTGATTTTCAGCTCCAGGAGGTTATCAGGGATAGCAACGGGAGGTACGTTCTGGTAAGTGGGACTATAATGGGTTCCTGCTATACCATTGGGTCTATATACGTGCCGAATGTGGGCCAAGACCAGTTTTTACGGGATATCTTGAACACCATCGAGAATTTAGCCAGGGGCCAAGTGGTACTGATGGGGGACTTTAATCTGGCTTGGGATAGGGTTAGAGACCGTTCCAGAAGTGAAGAGGGGGGGGAGGCGCTGTGGCCTCCCCCCAGGTGAGGGAAAGATGGACAGGGGCTGGCCTCCGTGATGTTTGGCGGTCTTTGCGGGGGAGCGAGGAGGGCTTCACATTCCTTTCTGATGTTCATAGGAAACAATCCCGAATTGACTATATCTGGGTGTCCGCCAGTCTAGTGGGAGCGGTAGAGGCGGTGGAGGTGGGCCCCCTGGGAGTTGCCGATCACAGGGTGGTAGAAATGGACCGGAGGCTGGGGAGGCATAAGCCAGGGGTGTGGGGTTGGAAATTCCCGGGGGAGCTTTTGAGGGACCCCATGATACGTAGCGAGCTGGAAGACAAGTTTCAGGGATTTTTTGGGAGGAACACGGCCACGGACACGAGTTTAGGCATTAGGTGGGACGCCTTTAAGGCTACTTTGAGAGGGCACCTCATCGCCTTAAAGGCGGAGACGAATAAAAGGCTGAGGGGTTTGGAGGCCCAGCTTGAGCGGGAGGTGGAGGCAGCTAGAGCCCTACTGCAGGAAACCCTCACGAGGAAGGTTTTTAGGGCGTATATGCTGGCAGAGGGCCAACTGGGGATTTTGAGAAATAAGAAGGCGGAAGAATAAGAAGATAAGAAGATACATTTGCAGAGTTTTCTGTGACTTCTAAAAAGAACCTTTCTGGGAGCTGTCTTTGGATGGCTGTGAATAAATATAGCAATCGGGGGAGTACATTCATCTTAATTGATTTCATCCGTCCGTACCAAGTTAATATTAGGTGGTCCCACCTTTTAAGGTCTGCTGTAAACTGTGTATGAAAGGGATCATAATTTGCTGATATCATCTCCTCTAGGTCCCTAGTTAACTGAATACCCAGGTACCGTATTCCCTTGTTGTCTACTCTCATGGCCTGGTATCGCATCTCGGAATGGAATAGGGACTGTGTTTAAGTATCGGCATAATGCATGACTTCCCTAAATTAATCTTTAGCCCCGAGATTTTGCCATATTCCCCAATCTGTGTCATAAGAGCTGGGAGTGAATGCTGGATGTCGGTGAGATATCCCAGTATATCGTCCGCGAAAAGTGAAAGCTTACACTCGATCTCACTACCACCTATGCCCTTAATCTGCCCATTGGAACGGATCGCAACTGCCAGCTGCACCCTCGTTAAGGCACAGAGTAGCGGTGAGAGGTGGCAACCCGGTCTAGTCCCTCTGGTCAGCATGAACATCTCTGAGAGTCCCCCATTGACACAGACTCCAGTTCTGGGCTTGCTTGTTGTAAAGCTATGTTACCCATCACAGGAAGTTCGACCCGAACCTCATCTTCTTCAGGACTTTCATCAAGAAGGGCCATTCGACTCTGTCAAAGGCCTTCTCAGAGTTTAACGATACCAGGCAAGCATCCAATTTCCCCTCCGGTGCACTGTGAATCAAATGTATAGCTTTCGTATGTTGTTGGAACCCTGTCTTCCGCTAATGAAATCCAGCTGGGTTTCATTAGAGGAAGTTTGGTACATGGAGGAAGTCTCCATGTACCAATTTCGGCATCCCCCCTCTAGTCTTGTTCCTAGGATTTTTGCCAGAATCTTTAAGTCACTGTTAAGGACGGAGATGGGTCTGTACGAGGCGCACAAAGTCAGATCTTTCCCTTCTTTTGGAATTGCTATCATTGCCAACAACATTGTCGGGGGCAGAGCCTCCCCCTGCAGACATGCATTGTATAACTTCTCGAAGCATGGGGCCAACAGAGACCTGAATAGCTTATAAAACGTAATCGTGAAACCGTCCTCCCCCGGGGCCGTCCCTGCCTTCATACCATTAATGGCCAGCAGAACTTCCTCAACACTTATAGGGTACTCAAGTGTGTACCAGCTGTATTTGTGTTATCTTGTTACACTGTATCTTGGGGAAGCCCTGGAATGGACAGAACCCTCAGGAAGGTATCTATTTGTGTCTCCTCCCATCCACTCCGATGCATAGAGGTTGCTGTAGTACTTTGCAAATTCCTTTCCAATGTCCCTAGGGACGAAGACAGACCGACCCTCCACGGGGTTTATAGCCCCAATTGTTCTTCACTTCCCCACCTCCCTCCATCTCCATGCCAGTATCTTGGTCTGCTTTGTCCCCCTCTCATGACATGCCTGTTTCATGAACAGGAACTTCCCTTCCGTGTCCTGGGTCATAACGGCTTTCAATTAGTTTTATAATACCAGCTCTCCTTCGCTTCTGGCGAGGAAATATATTTTCCTTGGCCCCCGCCAGCTGTATTTGTGTTATCTTGTGGCGTAGAATGCTTTCCTTCTTCTCCGCCCCTCTCTTGTTTGTTGTGGGAACCTATCCTGATCAGCACCCCCCAGATCGTTGCCTTGAAGCCCTCCCATACGGACTGAATTCCCACCTCTCCGGTGTCATTGAAAGAGAAATATTCCTTCATTCATGCAAGCAGCTCATGTTGCACCTCCCTCTCCTTTAGTAGGAAGTCGTTACACTTTCAGCTCCCTCTGGGATCTCCTCCCCGCCCCATGTCAACCGTGATTCTAACAATATGATCGGATCATGGGATTGGGGCGACCTGAGATTCCATAACCTGCGCTTTCAGGGTTGCATCCACCAGGATCAAGTCAATGCGTCAGAATTTATTGTGCACCTTCGAATAGAAGTTGTACCGTCTATCACTTTCCAGGGGGGGCGAGAGGGAATCTCCCAGACCCAAAGCCTTGTTTACTTGTTTAAAACGTTCTCATTCCCTGCTCTTGTTCTCACAGTCAGTCCCTCCCCCATTCACCTCCAACCATCAACTGACCCTCCACAAACTCAATTAATTTATCTCGGACCCCTTGTGCCACATTGGGAGCGTACACAGATTCCAGTGTGAGTCGAATGTTGCGCCATAACACCCTTACAAACACATCTCCCATTAGGGTCAGCTAAAACTGATTCCACAGCAAATCCCAGTCAGCTCAGATCAGGATCGCCACCCCCCCCTGTCTTTTCTCAATATCAGAAGCCATGATCTCTTCCCCCCACCTCTCAGGATCATAATCGGAGCTCTTTGCCCATGGGCCAAAGTGTTTCCCGAAGATACATCCAGACTAACTTTGCCTGCTTAAATTCACGGAATACCATCGATCTCTTACTTGGTGAGTTGAGGTCTCGTGCATTGAGAGAGCCAGTACCCATTTAACCCAATCCTTTTGTCCCAAGACATTACTCCACTGTCAGAACACCATATGACTTCCCCCTCCCCTAAGACATTTCCCTTGATGAGCCTCGGTCCCAGGAACCCACGGAACATTTAATAACCTTTGAAACCCTGCACTCATGACTTTGCAGATAAAACCCAACTCCAACATCCCCTTCCCCCCCTCTCCCTCGGCATCCAACCACGCCCAGATTCATCACCTTAGACGGGATCAAATCACCAGCGGTCCTCCCAAACCCGGGACCCGCTATGAATTAAGCACTTTTCCCTGAGCCACCCTTCTCTGAATACCTCAAGTCACTTCCCTCCCCACCCTTTTCACAACTCCTCCTCTCCACCCCCTCTCCCCCCAACATCCTGCCCCCTGTGCCCGACCACTTCTCCCCAACACGACTATAATTTTAGAAATGCGCTTGCCCATGGTACGCATCGATTTACCCTTCCTCCAGGGGGAGTGTTACGTTTTTTAAACTTCTGTGTCCTCAGGATCTTCGGCCTATCCCTCATCTGGCCACTGCTGCCCGCTATTTCCATTGCTTCACCAGGACACTGTGGCAGGGGTCGAAGGTCCCCCATATGTTCGGTGATTGTTCTTTGAATGCCATATTCTGTTATAAGACTGATGAAGGAAGAAGCTTGTTGGAAAGTGGATCCCTGTGCTGATCTGTTAAATAGTATGATTAGGTCAGGTGTCTCCTGATATGTTATGTTAATAAAATGTCTAAAGCGCACATTCACCCGGCGGTATCTTGGCGCTATGAAAAGAAGAAGGGTGCAGCAGCAGAGGGACTAAAACAGATGGGTCTTGAGGTCACGACGGAAAGCCAAATGGTTTTCAGTGGCACGAAGATGGAGGGGAAGGCTGTCCCAGGTTATAGCTCTTGAGCTTTAATTTACCCTGTTGTTTTTTCCAGGTTATAGCAGCCAGCACAGAGAAAGCGTGACCGCCCATCCGGGACAGCCTAACTCACGGAACAGCGATCAGTAGAGCCGACAGAGCGCAGAGGACGGGATGGCACATACCAGGAGAATTTTTCCTGTATGTATTCAGCGCCTAGATTGTAAAAAGTGCAATGTACAAGGTACAAGGATTTAAAAAGAATGCGCTTCTCAATCAGGAGTCAATGCAGTTGTCTGAGCAACGGGGTCATGTGAGCACAGGGAGGAGGGCGAATCACCACTCGAGCAGAAGAGTTTTTGGAGCAGTTGAAGGTGTTTAGTGAGATAGGTCGGCTGACCCAGGTAGAGAGAGTTACATTAGTCTGTAATGCTCAGAACCGGGGCAGCCACCACAGGAGCGCAATGTTTAATAGGAATGAAAGGGAGCACTTTGAGTAGAATCCGTACTTCGAAGTGCCCAGATTTACATACAGACGACACCTGGGGTGCCATGGAAAGAGGGTGAAAGCAGGACACCCAGGTGTTTAACTGAGGTTGCTGGTGTAGGGCACGTGCCAAGTGAAGTAGGCCAGAACTCAGAGGTCCAGAAAGAGTGGGGTTTAGAAGTGCCCACCACCAGTACCTCAGTTTTGGAGCCATTAAGTTTAGGCCAATTTGTCGCCATCCAGGCACAAAGATCTTCCAGGCAACTTCGTAGCTGAGATGCAGTACCAGCCCTGGTGAGGTCAAGTCGAACCAGGATCTGCCTATCACCGGCATACAAATAATATCTGACCCCATGCGCCAATATAAGAAATAGAAGGGGATGGATGTACATGTTGAAAAGAATGGGGAGAGGGCTGAGCCCTGAGGGACGCCACAAAAGAGCAATCTGAGGGGAACAGAAAAGAGGCAAAGACACAGACTGGGTCTGGTTGGTCAAAAAAGCTTGGAACCAATCGAAGAACTGACCTGAACTGCCTGCGTCAGACAGCCACGCCAAAAGAGTGGAATGGTCTACTGTGTCAAAAGCGGCAGATAAGTCCAATAATAGTACCGCTCCCACCCCGTCCTCGTCGACTAACCAGGCAAGGTCGTCCATGACAGAATTAAGTACAGACTCTGTTCCCCTTCGAGGGCGAAAGCCAGACTGGAAGGGATCAAAGAAGCCAAAAGATTCCAAGAAAGAGGAGAGGAGGGGGAGACCAAAGTCTCAAGCAGCTTCATGTTAAACGGGAGCAAAGAGATGGGCCGGAAATTAGCCATTACCTGAGGATCAAGAGTGGGCTTCTTCAGCAGGGGGAGCACTAATGCATGTTTAAGTTGGCTAGGGATTATAGCAGTTTGAAGTGAGTTATTAATCGCAGCAGTAATGTAGGGAAGTAGATAGTAGCAGTGTCTTTAATCAATGTAAGAGAAAATGGCATCTGCAGGAGAAGCAGATTTGAGACCATGAATGGCTTGGAGTATCTCAATATCAGAGAACACAGGAAAGGACGACCATGATACTGTAGGGACCGCAAGCCTGCAGCCTTATCCAGGGTTCCTGCGTGACAAAGCTCCTAAAGTCCTTTGAGTTGAGGAAGGTTGTAGTTTTGGTTGGAACCCTGGTTGAAATGGTGCTGGATCAGGTTGTTGCCAATCACTACTGTGGTGGATGCTTGTTAAAACAGAAAGCCAACACGTGTATGGAGCGGCCCCGACGGGCACAAGAGATGCTAACCAGCAGCCTAATCAAGGAGACCACACAGCTTCATAATCTTCCGCCTTAATAAAGGCCCTTGGTCGAAACATGCGTTTGCTTTCTGTATTTTTGGCCTGCCAATCCAGGCCTACATTTGCCTATTAAAAATCAGAACATGAAAACCCTACTGTTGCCAGAAGTGATTACTTGTCTTAACAAGCATCCACCACAGTAATGATTGGCAACAACCTGATCAGCGCCATTTCAACCGGGGTTCCAAGCAAAACTACAATCCTCCATTGTTAGTCTGTATGAGTAACCCTCGTGCTCGAAAGATATTAAGAAGGGGAAGCCCCATCGATACCTCACGCCCTTATCAGTGAGCCATTTTGTCAAAGGACCACATTGCTTCCTCCTAGCCAACGTGAAGCCCAAAAGGTCTTGGTAGATTGCCATCTTTCGGGCCCACTTTCCTCACCTTCTCCAGTATCTTCAACTTTTCAGGCAAGTAGTGGAACCTTGCCAACACTGTCCTTGGTCGCCCGCTCCATCCCCAGCTCGGTGCGCTCGGCCGATCGTGGGCTCATCAATCGCATCCGAGCCAAACAGGATTCTCAGGACCTCCATGATTGACCGCTTGATATCTCCCTCGGTTTCTCCCTCTCCTTCCGGGAACCCGAAGAAACAGAGGTTGGTCCTTCTTTCCCTGTTTTCAAAGTCATCCATTTTTAATTTCACTTCAGTCTCTCCTCTTTCCAGTTCCGAGAGCCTTATATCCATTTGTGTCTCCAAAGTATCAAGCAAGGTTTGGTTGTCCTCCAGGCATTGAACCCTCTCTTCGATGCAGTACACTCTCTTATACATGATGTCTAACCTGAGGCCCAGGGCTGAGCGCATTCCCCTGATTTCCTCCATCAGTGCAGCAATGTCTTGGTGGACATCAGGTCTGCCTCCATTTCACTGTCCTGGGCGTTGGGGGGCAAGGTCTAGGATGTTCTGGGTATGGGGGTTTGAAACTGGAACCTCTCAAGGGCTGTTCTCCAGCTCATTTATCTTCAGGCTTCTTGTATTTTTCTACAGCCCCTGCAATGTCCTGCCTGTCCCGCTCTTTCCCGGTCAGTTGCTCTGTCTTGATGCTGCACAGCTCTGCTCTGGGTCCACACTCTCCCCACTCCATTTGGGCAGACGAGCTTGGTCAAAGGAGGACAGAACAGGACCCTTCTCTTCTTCTGTTGCTGGCCCCCCATCTGCTGAGTCCAGTGGACCCTGTGACTCCCCCTCAGGGGTCTTTGTTATGACTCCTCCTCTCCTCCACCTCCAGCATGACGGGCGATCTCCCCTTCTTATCTGTCCGCACTCTCCCGTGGCAGTCCCTATGTGGGTTGTGTCAAGGTGGGCCCATGCCCCTCTTCCAGCCGAGGGAGCCCTCACCTCTCCACTTACGCCCTGCACTGGTCTCACTTGTCCCTGTCCCTTATGTTGCCCTTCCCTTTAGTGGGGCACAGAGCCTCTCTGTCGCAGCGGAACCTCGCCACGTATGGAAAAGTGCCACGGGGGTGCTTCACCTAAACTGTTCCCCCAGGTCCCCAGGAATTTCCTGCGGAGCCCCGGTCAAATCGGTCTTTCAGCAAATTACCACCGTAACATCCCCCCGTAACATCTGACCCACATCTCCAAGCAAACCCAGACTTTTGAGGCTAGTCTTATATAGGTTCCTTTGGGAGGGGCTAATGTTAACCCAGTGGGGGATTAGGCATCTTTTGTCGAGTATTAGTGCTTTGTAGGTCAAAACCTATCGATTCTGATATAGCAACCATATGGGCTTTGGCCTTGGGACTCAATTTACTGAACAGTATGGATCTCCAGCTTTTATCAGTTGGTGACGATCCCAGTCCTGACACTATATGAGGTGGGTCAGAAGGAGGACTCAGACTCAGACTCCTGGAGGACATTTTCAAAGATGTTTTTATTCAAAAATAAGAATAAGGCACTAACTTTCCCTATAACTATGGGGTGTTCCCTACCTATCAAACTAACTAAGGTGCTTGTCAATCGTCTGTGAATGCCCCAAAGAATATGTCCACAGTCCAAACTGACCCTACCATTATTCTAACATCTAAAGACAGAAGAATCACTCCCTGCTTTGCTTCTCACAAATCTCTTCTTTCAGGTTCTTCTTAATATGTGATTTTTAGATAGCCTTTTGTGACTTCTTTAATCAGTTTGTATAACTCTTAATATCCCATTATACTTTGGTTCCTTCTCAACTATTGGTTTCTTTGACCTTGGACAAATGCGTTGATCCAAATGAATGGGTTTGACGTTACTTTGGTTCCACTCTTTCCCTCTACAAAAAGGAGATGCTTTCCCCTTTTCCCAGGGTAGTGATATCCTGCCTCTACAACCCTCCCTGTTGGAATTCTCTTGTCTGTTTCTTAATTCATAGTATATATTTCTCTTTATAGTCTCTGTTTTCAGACATACATAACTGTCAAAAACTCAAAAGGGATGAAAGGGCGTCAACCCCCTCTCCCGAACCACAGAAGCCGAACAGTTCGTCCCTCCCACTGTGGTTGGCACGGGCGCCTGGATATTGATAACACAGGTAACCATGTGGCAGCCAAGTGGGTGGGTGGGGGGGCGGGAAGAAAAGTTAGGGAAAGGGTGCAGACAGATAAGGGAAAGGTAGGGAAGAGATATCATGTCTATACATATAAACATACTCCTGAGACTACTCCAAAATCTGTAATCCTAAACCTAATCTCCAAAGCCTGTTGTTTCCTACTCCCATGTAACACAACCTTGACTCACATAAAACATGATGTCACATTACCTCCAACAGATAGTTTATGAGAATCACAACAAAGGACATATGTTGGACATCAAGCAATATGACACAATCAAGGGAAGCTCCCTGTGATGAAAAGACAGTACACATGGCCCATAAGGCTGCCAACATAAAGCAACGTAACATTACATTTAGCAGTGCTCTCCGTAACCAACTAAAAGAGCACCCCTACTGCGCATGTATTGGTTCCTACAACTGCACTGATTACGTGCTGCTAACCTCGGAGGAGTGTGTGTAGCCACTTAATGTTCAGAAAATAAGAAGAGAAGGAACGTGCCCAGGATTTCCTTCATGTATCCTTGTCAAACGGCTTCATAGAATCAACAAGGCATGGAAACCATAAGAGTCACTCACCCCCAAATGGTTCAAGGAAACATGTGCCGTAACCTTTTCCCCGCATATGTAAGACAGTCTGCAAGGCCCCAAGTTCCCAATAGCATAGTGGGCCTGCAAGAGAAATCCCAACATTAATCAGGAGATATGAGTTATATTAGGCATTTATCTGAGTGCCCGAGTGTCTCGTGAAGACACTCGAGCGTCGTAGAATGAAGCATGATAGCTGGCAGTGCCGTCGCTGTTCACTGCCGCGCCCCAGGGAACTGCATTAGCTCGCCTCCATTTTGAGTAACAAAGAGTCATTTGCTAACTCTCATCGCTGCCGGCCGGGTCACAACTTCAACATTCTTCCTTATTCCTGGATTCACCCAGGTTCCTTCCAGTGACCGCCGTAACCCCTGTGCTGCAATCATCAATTATCCGCACCCGAGCACGGCGGCCTGCAGTTTTAATAGGCGTTCCAATCACGCCCAGCTGGTTTGTAGCGCGAAGCCCTAGAACTACACAAGCCCCCATAGAATGCTGGGAAGTGTAGTTCAAAAGCTACTTCCCATACTTTACTAGTCTTTTTCTGCCCCAAACCCTATTCCTAACAGTACCTCCTCCCCAGGGTTCTTCCCAGGACCTGCTTTGTCAGGATGGCACAAATGGAATTGTCTTACCAAACGGGGGGGGCATGAACAGAACTAGCCAGTTCCCAAGAAGAGTATTCAGGGACATAACCGGACCATTGAATTAGATACCATAACCTTTGCTTTCTCAGTCTCAAGTCCACAATCTTTTTGACCTCATATTCCGTCTGACCTTCCTTCGTGAGAGCTGGTGGACTCTGCACACGTGTCCCACGAACTGCGATTTCAAGCAAAGACACATGGAATACCGAATGTATCCTTAAAGTTGTAGACAATCGTAATTTAACAGCCACCGCTGACACACTTTACAATCTCATATGGCCCAATAAAACTGGGTGCAAATTTTCGAGGTCCGACCAAGGGCAAGTTGTGCGTCAAGAACCATACTTTATCTCCCACCTGGTACCTATGTACCTAGGGGCTTCCCATCTTTTCCTATCTGCATGTTTCTTATAACTTTCCTTAGCTCGCTCTAGATGGGCTTGTGCCTTCTGTCTGATGGTCAGAAGCAATCGCTTTCTCTCGAAGAACTGGAATGTGGTCCACTTCCGGTAAATGTTCAGGCAACATATTTTGTACCTGCCCGTATAAGCATTCGTTAGGTGCCATCCCTAATGATGCATGCTCTGTATTGTTATACGTGAACTCTGCTAGCCACAACGCTTGAACCCAGGAGTCCATGCCATCATGCAAATAACGCAAATACTGTTCCAGAGTCTGATTGACATGCTCAGTTTGTCCATGAGTCTGGGGATGATAGCTAGTAGAGAGAGCACAACTGATTCCTAACATCTGACAGAAGGCGCCCCAAGACCTGGATGTAAATTGGGGCCCTCTATCAGATACAATACTTTGAGGCAACCCATGTAATCTGACATGTTGCAAAAATAATTCTGCCAATTTCCCCGCTCCTGGAATTCCTTTGCAGGGCACAAAGTGAGCTTGTTTGGACAAATCGTCTACTACTACCCGAATCGCGTCATACTGCTCATCCAGAGACAAATCAGTAATGAAGTCCATGGAAATATGAGTCCATACCTTCTCCGGAGTGGGCTGTGGCTGAAGCAGTCCTGCTTTTCTGGCGTGTTCTGCCTTGCTGCGTACACAAGTTTCACATCCCTGAATTTATTGAATAGTATCCGGTCTCAAATTTGGCCACCAAAAATACCTCTCCAACATTTCTGGTGTCTTCTTACTACCGGAATGACCGGCTAATGGTGGATTATAACACATAGCCTTTCCTTGTAAATTCTGAGTAGGCAAGTATAACTTCTATGCATAATAAGGAAGACCCTCAAAGAAAGTTTCTAATGGGTTCTCCATCCCATTTCACTTCCCTGGTCTAAAGGTTACCATGAAATCAACTTCATTAAAGTATTGAGACCAACGTAGTTGCCTTGGACTTAAGGTATGTGCTGTTTTAAAGTACTGGAGGTTCTTATGGTCAGTTACTGCCATTACCTGATGTTTAGCCCCCAACAAATAATGTCTCAGCTCCAAAAAAGCTGCCCGAATGCCCAACAGCTCTTTATCCGTAATAGAGTAGTTTTGTTAACAATTAGTGAGTTTACCAGAGTAGAACGGCACTGGGTGCCAAATACATTCCTCATCTTTTTGCGATAACACTGCACCAACTGCTACATTGGATGCATCAGTCTCCACTTGGAAAGGTTTTACAGGATATGGGAGTCTCAATACCGGGGCTGACGTGAATGCTTTCTTCAATTCTTGAAAGGCTCTTCCCACTTCTTGATCCTAACAGAAACAAGTTGACTTCCTTAACAACTTAGTTATTGGAGCAACAATTTGTGAAAAAGTTGAAATACACCTTCTATAAAAATTAGAAAATCCCAAAAAGGACTGAACATCCTTGATACAATGTGGTGCAGGCCAGTCAGTGACTGCCTGTACTTTCTTTCTGTCCATCACTATGCCTGAAGGGGTCAGAGTAATCCCAAGAAACTCCATCTGAGTAGTATGAAATGCACACTTTTCCATTTTTACAAACAACTGATAATTCTGTAACTTTTTCAGAACTACCCTAACATGAACTATGTGTTGATCTACTGAAGAAAAATAAATCGGAATGTCATCTATGTAGACGATAACAAAAACATCCAGAAATTCACTCAACACCTCCTGCATAAAATACTGGAATGCTGCAGGCGCCTTACACAATCCAAAAGGCATAACTAAACATTCAAACAAACCAAATCTGGTCCTAAAAGCAGTTTTCCATTTGTCCCCTTCCTTTACTCATATCAAATGATATGCCCCTCTTAAATCCAGTTTCGTATACACCACAGCTGTCTTTACCAGATCCAATAATACTGAAATTAAAGGCAATGGATATCTGTTCTTTACTGTCACCTTGTTGAAGGCTCGAAAATCAATACAGGTTCTCAGCGTACCTTCTTTCTTGGGGACAAAAAACAAGGCCGACAATACAGGCGAGGTGGAGTGTCTAATGAAACCTTTTTTCAACATGTCGTCCAAATATTATTTTAAATGTTGATTCTCTGTTTCGGTCAATGCATATATCCTGCTACAAGGCAATTTGGCTCCTGGCTCTAATTCAATCACACAATCATATGCTCGATGGGGAGGTAACCTTTCGGCCCCCCCTTGTTAAAAACACTGGCAAAGTCACTATACTGGTCAGGTATCCCTGACCCCACAGCTCCCACCACTCGGGATTCGAATGTCTGATCCGCCAGGTACAAGGCAGAACCCACTTCTTCCTCCATATGACTCTCACACTCCACTCCTTCAAAAGCTACCTCCTGAGTGACCCAATCAGCCCTTGGATTATGCTGTATCAACCAAGGCATATCTAGAATGAGCCCAAACTGAGGTGCAGCTATGAGATCAAACACAATTTCCTCCATATGCCCGACCCACACCTCATCTGAATTGGGGGAGTCTGCTGACAAATAGGCCCAGAAATTAAGGGTGACCCAACTACCGACTGCACCCCTTCCACCTGTGATTTGTCTCTCAAAGGCAACCCTAATCTTTTAGCCATACTGATATCTATGACATTTCCAGTAGCCCATGAGTCCACCATAGCTGACACCACCTCCTTGGTGCATGCAAATAATAACGTTACCAAAATGTACATGTGGGACTGTCTGTTCCCTACCGTATTCGCTACCCAACTGGGGTACCTATCTCCCGCTGGGCCTGACACCCGAGTTCCCCCTAAGGCTGGCCCGATACTTTTCTGTCTACCCCTTACTTACATCATTCCTGGTTACTTTCTTTGGAGTGTTCGGTGTTAAGATGGATTTCTGAACCCTGACCTGGTGGGCAGAGGTTCAGAAGGCCAGCCTAGTTTCTAGGAACAGGGTAACCTCTGGACAAACCAGACAAATCAAGGTAGCTTTGGCAGGCGGTCAAGACTAAGTCTCAGGGGGGGGTGAGGGTGACAAAGAACTCAATGAGCACACAGAGCAAGGACACTTACAAATTACTCCAGGCAGGTGTTATATTAAAAATATAGACATATTTATTACAAGGCCTTTGTAACATCGACCATAGCAAAAGAATCACAGTAACACTAAGCCCTGAGGAGAAAAGGGCTGAGGATTTTTCTCTCTGCTGTTTAGCTGTGGCGAGTGCGAGTGGCGATACCGAGTGACTTACTTTCTCTTCCGTGCGTCTCAACCTACTGCCAACCTACTGCCAACAAAGAGGATAAAGAGGTGCGTGTGCCGGTACCTGTACCTTTAATTTCAACAACCAATAAGGTCACAGGGTACAAAAGGCCGCCTCTTGCGCCCTTGTGGCGCTAAGCCCTGAGGATTTTTCTCTCTGCTGTTTAGCTGTGGCGAGTGCGAGTGGCGATACCGAGTGACTTACTTTCTCTTCCGTGCATCTCAACCTACTGCCAACCTACTGCCAACAAAGAGGATAAAGAGGTGCGTGTGCCGGTACCTGTACCTTTAATTTCAACAACCAATAAGGTCACAGGGTACAAAAGGCCGCCTCTTGCGCCCTTGTGGCGCTAAGCCCTGAGGAGAAAAGGGCCGAGGATTTTTCTCTCTGCTGTTTAGCTGTTTGGCGAGTTGGGAGTCGAGGGGGGAGTTGAGGGGCAAAACCTCATTAAAGTACTTTTGACAAAGATGTCCTCGCCCAAAACTCGTGCTCAGAAGAAACATGGGGATTCAGCAGCAATTCATCGAAGACTGCTAAGCAACCGGCAAAACCAAGTAAGTAACTATCATTCATGTGTATCAACAAGCGAAGATCCGGACGACATGGAAACACACACGCATACAAACATGCTTGCAAAATCTGCCGCATTATCAAACTTTGGCATTCTAAATGATGATGTATTTTGCGAAGGAAGCACCTGTAACACACAGACTCAGCAGGGGGGGACAAAAACTCTCTATTCGATTGACTCACCAGAGGATCAAGTGCAAGCTCCGCCCCTACATCCTGCACCTGAGCCACGCAGCACTGTGGTAGATCAAGTAGCTCAACCCCCACATGACATACTGGAGACACGGATAGACAACAAAGCCAAGAGAGACACAGGAACTCACACAAATTTACCTGTGGTGTGTTGTTCCTTGGCGGAGGCCGAGTGGGGGGCCGTGTTGTCGGTGGCGCCGGGGGCGATGGTGGGTGCCTCGGCTGATTTGTCCGCGAGTGCGGCGCGGGGCGAGGGGCTGTTGTGCGGGGAGTGGGAGGCTGGAGTGGAGGACCGGCGAACAGTCGATCCGGGCGCCCGTGTCTCGCTGCCTCCCGCAGGGTGCCTGTCTGTCGGCGTCCGGCGACCTGGCCCGCCCTCTCCTTGGACCGAGGACGGCCCGGCGACTGGCGGGATGGGCGGGATGGGTTGTTCTGGCGGCTCTGGCATGGACGCACTCGCACTCGCGGAAGAGGAGAGGATCGGCCTGCCCACTGACCTTTGCGTGGGCTCGCGAGCTTGCGCAACGATGACGGACACGCAAATTACTCAGAAAGCACGGCGAGAACCGTCAGATACCGTAACAAACGTACTACAAAAGTCAGATCCCGTAACAAATGTACTACAAAATTCAATTACATTAAATAATGTACAAATAAAAGATAGTGTAGCTGACACAGTCACAACCATAGTCACCCCTAACAACGAAGGGGTTAAACTTTTATTAAAACGCGACATTTCGAGATTAACCTGTGGGGGCGGCTCAAAAGATGAAGGAGCCGTAAACATTCCACACAAGCGAGCGAAAATGTCGACAACAAGAGAGCGGGTGGACTTCAGCCCGGATTCGCACAGTTTACCACCTCTGTCACAAAAAAGATCAAATAACACAACAAAATGTCAATTGACCATGACTTCTGCACACAAAAAAAAGACACTGTCGCTGAGTAGCAAAAACTCTGACCTTGACTCAGACAGTGATGAGACCACTGAGTCTTCCTTCATTGAACGACCATTCCCGAAAATTAGAAGAAACAGAACTAATAATGCCAGAAGCCTCAACCAGTCGAAAGCACCCACTCACAGCTCCTTAGATAGCACCGCTATGACGACCACATGTCTGCAAGAACTAGTCTTATCCACATTAACCATCTCTCTTGCCCCGTTCATAAAACTATACGAACATTTACATGAGGCCACCCGAGATTTGACCACGGTAGTGGCTCTACTCAATTCAAAAGTAGTGAATGTAGAACAAATATGTGGATTAACTAATAAAACACAGCTGGTGGGCGTAGGAAAACTAGACGACCTACATAAGCTTGTGACTAAACAAAGGAATAATGAGGCAACTGACAAAAGACTACTCGCCGAAGTAGCCAAGGAAGCATTAGCCTTATTCAAATGGGAAGGAAATCGACCACACTCACTACCAGGACAAAAGGGATCTTATGACCTATCACAACTGGCAACTGAAGATTCTACGCAAGGAACAGATCACTGCGGTGTCACCGCAAATTCGCTAGGCCTTTGTCCAACTATTAAATCTAGCCTAACACAGGTGAACTCTGGAGTCTTGTCTGAGAAGACACTTGATCAGACCCCACCTGTGGATTCCTCTACGGCCCCTATTATCACATCAAGAAAACCCAGACTACAGCCAATAAGTCTCTGTGCCTCAGCAAGTATAGCAACTCCAAGTTCTGATGCTATTCCAATCATTGAAATTACTGACGTATCCTTCCACACTGCATTCGAACAAGCTAAAAACTCTGCAAATTTAGCTTTGAGAGATTCACAAGTTGAATCAACTTCTACCACACAGCCGCAGTGTGCGGAATCAAACTGGACCGAGCAGGGCCCTATTGAAGATACAAATCGTCCATTATTCTCCATTTTCAACAAAGAAGACGAGACATCATCACAAAAAAGTGTGGGTAAACATCTGACTGGACAACAATTAAAAAAAAAATCCAAAAACCTACCTGTCAAGAGAGGCAACAAACAAAATGGAGCACGCAAATTTTTACGTAACATCAAAGTGGTCCATACGTTAGCCCCAGGAACAATAAAGCAGTCTGCTAAGCAAACTCAAAAACAGGCTTCTGCCAGTCTATCTGACACTGAGAGTGTCCCTAAGGAATCCAATAAAGTAAGCACAGAGAAAGAAACCTCAATTGACTTATTAAATATGTCAACTTATGATGACAGCGTGTATGAAGACTTGGAATCCAGTGCTGTACTTTGTGAAAAACCATGTACTGGTAACGAGCCGAAAACGGAGTGTTTAAAGATAGAAGCATCCGCGGTGGGCAGAGCGATTTCCACTGGGAACGACGCCAAAGCGAGTGCTCCTACCACGTCACTCAAGGCTGACGTTGAGTGTCCACCTGGGCGAAACTTCCAAATAAACGACAAGGGAGTCGCCCTACCGAATAAGAGTTACAATTTTCTGACCATGCAAGACAAACGACAAGAGCAAAACAGAATTTACCAATTAGAAAAGTGTATTGATCAAGTTCATCCACCCTCGGATCAGAGAAAGAGTCAAGTAGGAGCCTGTAATGAAAGAGTCGAATTCCAACGCTCATTACTACCAGAGAGGAACAATAATGATTACAAAACAAGATCCACAAATACAACTAAAACAATGAAAGAGATTCTAACATCCAGGGGATCCCATCATCATCCCTTAGTCAGAATACTTGTCGAGCGATTGCAGCCTCATGACAACTTGATTCTAAAACGCAGGAACATAGTAACATTATTACATCACGTCCCGAGATTACGTGCCATCAACTCAGACGACCTGCTTTTAGTCGAATTCCCAGAAGAGTCCCGGAACGACAAAGTGGTGCTTCACATAACCTCTCCCTTGATCGCTTCCTCCATTTTGGAGGAAAACGTGTCCCTGCTTTCTATGGGCTTTGATGTCTATAAGTTGCAAGACGAATCATCCACCGTAGTAACATACAATCATAGTCCCCAACTCAAGTCTATAGGACGTGTCTGGGACACCCAAAAAGCAACAGAGAGCCTGTCCGAGGCAGCGGTAAACGCCTTTGTGGGACGGTTAAAGCCCCCGCACCAGAACTCAAATGACGAGAGTTCAAAAGCAAAAATAACAAATAATAAGTTTCTGTCTATTGGTAAGAAACACGTCTCATTTGATAACGGTTGCTGTCAAGAAGAAAATGTACCCATAAAGCAGTTTTCCATAACAATTCAAGGGTATGGAAAAACAAACGATGAAGCAACAAATACTCATATTACCTCTCTTCCTCTTGGGGTGGAACAAAACTGGAACTGGGTAGCAGCAACACTGAACATCAACCAACCACAATAATGCCAGGCTGAGCCCCCATCCCAGACATGTTCATTTGGATCGTGGAACACACGGGGTTTCAACCATTTGTTCTACAGTGAGTGGTTGGGTGATTTGACAATTGCTTGTTTACAAGAAACATGGTTAACTGAAGCTCCTGTAGCGACGGGCTTTCAGATCGTCGTAAACCCTGCTATACAATCTGGCAAGGGGCGCCCAATGGCTGGCCTGCTAACGATGGTAAGGAGTATATCTGGGTTCAGGATTACAAACTCTGTGAATCATTCTCCTTTCATTCAAGAATCAACCTTGACCAGACCAGACTGCGACAAATTAGCACCTGAACAAATGACGATTATTAACGTTTATTGGAACCATGCCAGTGCGGGGAATGACGACTTCATCGACGCAATCTCGACCATTATAGATCGTCTACTTGTGAACCAAAGGAGCTCCAATATAATACTTTGCGGCGACTTGAACATTGATTTCTTTCATGCAAGAAAATCCTTAACAAAAAACCTGGGGTCAAAAATAAAGAAAGAACTAGGCGCTCGAAATTTGCAAATGCTAAATGGTCACACTCAAGGCGACATACCACCAGCGCACACATGGAAAAGTGGTTGCCACGGCTCAATAATTGACTATATATTTGTCTCAGCAGATCTTCACAAACGAGTAACCACACTAAAAGTGATCTCAAAGGAAATGAGTGACCATGACATGTTAATAATGAACTTTACTATTCAGACGCAAAACGCCAAGTCGAAATGGCCACAAAGGATCAAAGTTGGACCAAACAGAGTGAGATTAAGGCTTGACGCCGAAGAAGTCGTTCATATATTAGACCAATATTGTACAGGAGAACCAACACCTGACTACGCAGGTCTATTAGTAAAATTTCAAACAAACAAAGGTGGGCTAAAACGACCTAGCATAAAACGCCTTCATTGCTTTGATCTCAATGTATTGCAACAAAAACGTTTAATGAGGCGTACTATCCGACTAGCCCGGAACCACGATAACGCTACACGCGTAATTTTGACCAAAGATGCCAGACAGCGGTACAAAAACTGGATCAAATCTCACAAAAGGTCAATGTTACAAGGTGACTCAGAACGAATGTTAATAAGTCTTGGAAATAAAAATACCAGAGACTTCTGGAACATCATTAACGATTCAGAAGCCTCCCAGTGTGGCATGCAAGCCGTGATGGTGCCTGAGTCAGTTTGGATTGCCCACTTCAGCGATTTATACAAAAAGAACTTTGAAATACCTAATCCGTGTGCCACAATCTCAAACAAATGGGATTTGGTATTCAATAAAGATGACATCATAAACATAATTAAGAAAGCCAACAACTCGCGAGCTCCCGGCCCGGATGGCCTTACAAATTTTACAATCAAGCAACAACCAGAGTTGTGGGCCGACTTTTGCATGATACTATTTCAGAGAATAAACGATCAAAGGCAAACCCCAAGATCATGGAAATCAGCAGTAATTGTACCCATCTACAAAAAAGGTGACAGAACCTGCCCAAAAAACTACCGACCAATTGCGTTACTCGACGTATTAGGAAAAATTTATTCAACCGTGTTACAAACAAAGCTGGTGACGTGGGCAAACCAATCTAATCATGTTGATACGCGTCAAACTGGCTTTGTCAAACGTGTGGGATGTTCTTTGAATTTATTGCTACTGAATTTACTGAAGATGGAGGCCATTAGATCCAACACAGCTGTATACCTCGCATTTATTGATTTTTCCAATGCTTTCGACATGGTAGATCGAGAATTGCTATGGGAAAAACTGAACAAATGGGGGTGCCCAATCGACCTTTTAGACGCAATAAAAGACTTACATACTGGCACCACTGTGAGAGTAAGACTGGACCAAACTGGAACATTGTCTGCACCGATCGAAACATTTAAGGGGGTTAAACAGGGTTGCCCCCTGGCGGCAGCCATATTTTCCCTGTTTATTTCTGACATTGGAATTCCAATAGAGGCAGTAAGATCTTTCCCGCCGAAGATTCATGGGTCTCCCTTGAATTGGCTTCTGTATGCGGATGACCTTATATTACTGGATCGGACACCGATTGGTCTGCAAAGGAAAATCAATGCAGTACAGCAGTACGTGCTTGAAAATCATCTTCTTATTAACACAAAAAAATGTGAAATTCTTGTGTTAAACAATTTGCAGAGCGGTCAGAAAAGAACGCGAAAAAACCAATCTTGGTTCATAGGAACGGAAAAACTTCTGATATCGCAGAGTGTAAAATACCTTGGAATGATCGTCAGTTCCTGTCTTAATGACAATCCTTGGGTAACAGAGGCAAAACGTAAATGTAAACAATTAGCAAACCAAGCTCTAGTTCTAAAGAAAAGATTCGGCAGGTTTTCACTCAAAGTGGTACTAAAATTCTATCAACAAAAAGTAATCCCATCCCTAATATATGGAGCTGAAAACGCCTTGGGGTGCTCTTGGAAAATTTGGTCCACGCTCGAGAACATTTTCTGGGTAAAAGTCCTGGGACTACCCAAAGGGACTTCAACAGCATCAATTAGGTACGAACTATCACTGATCTCCATGCACGCACGTGTTTGTTGGAGTTTGTTGTCTCTATATCGGAAAACAAAGGTCGGAGAGGGAATTCCGCAATTTGCCATTTTCAACAATGAAACTACATCAACTTCAGGAGTACTAGAAATGTGGCTAAAGCGCTGTGAAAGCTTAATGTCGGAATATGACATCAAACCAGCCCTGTTAGAAGGAAATCCGGATGCTGCAAAATTAAAACTATGGCGTCTAGACTGGGAGCTGACTTGCTCTGAAAGAGGAGCCTTGAAACTATTGAGCGAAGTGCCACCCGAGGCTTGTGCTTTTAATAAATTGCAAAAATACATAGAGTTATTTCCTGATCCGAACGCAAGAAGACTATACATGCGGTTTCGGCTTAACATGTTCAAAACAAAAGAACGTCTGAGAACATGGACAGTTAACAGGAATACGAATCCAATGTGCCGACTCTGCGATCAAGAACCAGAAACTTTAAAACACTTAGTGCTATTTTGTACAAATCTACGCACAGAAAGAACCCGATTGCTGGGTAACTGGAGCGAGAGTCACCCTTCCCTCAATGCTGAGGAGTGGTGGTCTCACATGTTTAGAGGAACGGATCAAAAATTGATACTACCACTGACAACTTTGCTAGTATTAATTGAGAATTGTTTAATGGATTAATGTGGTGGCTCAAAAATCAATGTAGATAATGTGAATGTAACGAAGAGCGATTTATGGTCTCATCCTTTTTGCTTTTCTTTTTAAAGGTTTGTAAATAAACCAATAAAAATAAAATAAAAAAAGTAACACTAGATTAAACCAACACATCACAATCAACACAATATACATACAAGACCATTGGGGTCTAAAGGGTTAAATGCACGAAATATGTCAACAACCTAGAGGGGAAGGAAACAGGCAGTGCAGATAGTCTTTAGGCCCAGTTCAACATCAACAATACACCTAACTAAGAGGCAGTCCAAGCCCTACGAAGAGAGGAGCCTTGTGCTCAATAGTACATGCAATGCAGGTGCATGCGCTTGTGCCAAGGGGCAGAATAGGGTCTCTTCAAGGGTCTCTAGCAGCTCAGGAAGGTGGATGAGGCAATGCAGAACAAGTTCCCACTATTCAAGAAGGACCTCCACTTGAAGGCAGAGCAGGTTCGAGAGTGCGGGATGGAGTCGCTATTTTGCAATAGCAGTGGACAGGAGAGGGACCCCCAAGGGCCACTACTGCGTAAAAATGGGCTCTTGCGCTAGGGGCCACCGGTTGGGGTATTGAGTACTCACCGGTCCCCGACGCAAGCAGACCCAAACTTTGCCAGTTCAGTCCACTTCGCTGGCAGGTTCGAATGCGGCAAAAAGGACGCCTCGGCACCTTTCAGTTCCTGAGATACAGCAATGATTCCCAAACTGGACAGTGGCAATTTCTCAGCTCCGGGTGGATAGATCGACCCAGCTTCACTGCAGCAGGCTTCAGGGGCAAGAGGGTCACAAATGCAGCGAACTTGCAAAGGACATTGCAGCGGCAGGGCAACAAGGTAACCACTTTTACTCCGGTCCTGGCGCACTCGTCTCACTTCAGAGCTGGGAAGCCAAGTGTACGAAATTCAGTGTGAGGGTGCCGGGGACACAGAGCTAGCAGTATACCAAGTTTCGACGGCCTCCTCGAAACGGCAGCGGTTAAACAGTAAAGCAACTGGGTAAGCTGGTCAGTCCACTGGTTGGCCCAGGGACACTTCTGAGAAAGTTTACTTGCAGGGTTTGATGATGGTGCCGAGAATAGATGGTCCCACTATTCCAATGGGTCAAAGCGTCTTCGCAGACCTTCTGGGACGACCAGATGCAGAGGAGTGCCACGGGACGACAACGGGCTCAGGATGCCAAACCTTCCAGCGGGTCACCAGCGGTTCCTCGACTCAGCTTCGTGTTGCAGGATACTTGGATCTTATCCTTTGTTCGGTGTGAACTCAGGAGATCGACATGGTAGTGGTGTTTTCAGCCTCCTCTTAGCCAAAGTTTCCTTTGCGCCAAAATGGAGAGGAACCTATGGGAGATCTGCTCACAAACACACACTCCATACGTGGACCAATCATGGACCACTGTGGTCCCAGTCATTCATGGCACCCCAGACTCTCTGGCACCTAGGATGTGGATTGGAATCAGACATTCCAGCCCACCTCCTCGAGGCACACACACAAGGCATTCAGAAGCCTGCGAAAGCATTGTTTCCCGCGGGAAAGTGCATGACCAAATAAGGACTGACCCGGGTCGACTCGACCTGGGGAAGGTGAAGGGGCAAGATTGCCAAAGGACAGGACAAAGAACCTCGTGGCATGGCCATTTTGGAGCCAGGCCACCTATTCGTGCCAAATGCGGTTAACATGGCAGGAAAGGGTTAAAAATATTGCGAAAGAATAGCTGCCATCAGTCCTGTCCATGACACATCTGCACAGTTCATAAAAAGCCAGCGAGAGTATCTGGGGCCTTTGGAAAGGACTATAGACCCAAGTGTGCTGTATGGTTAGATACATTGCACACTTGTTACATGTTGCATAATAGTTGCAAAATGAGGAAAGGACTAAGGGAAACAAAGTCTCCCAGTACTGACTGTCTTAAGGGCATGTCAGTTTTCCCAATAAAAAGTGAGCGAAAGCCAAGAGGAGTGCAGCTGAAGGCTGTGCTTCTCTGGCAAAATCAGTCAATGGTGGCTAAACAGCAGCAAAAGGTTTGGGGGTTGACACATGGAGGGAAAATTACATACAAATATGAAATCTTTCCTAACACTCAGGCAGGTCCGAATATAATGTCCTGGTTGCCCACAAAACAGACATAGATTATTCACCTTACATTGCTGTTTCTCCGCTGCTGATAAGGGACCCCGTACTCCACCAATCTGCATAGGCTCACCTTCTCCACTCCTGCCTCCCCGACATTTATCCAATCGTGCAAAGGGTACCACCTCCGGTCTCCTTTTATCTCCCTTACGTTCAATCATACGAGGATCCAACTAGGTTGAGGTTCCACTTGCGCAATCACATCCTTTAATTCCTCCTTCAACCCCTGATAGAACAAAACGGTCTGTTTATTTTCCGGCCAATCTTTCTCAATGAAAAGTCTGTTAAAGTGAGTCACATATGATACCAAATCACGAGTTCCTTGTCTTAAAGCCAACAATTCTTTGTCCTGTGCCAACAAAAATTCACTACGATCAATCTTCCCAATTCTGCCAGAAAACCATCCCAATTATATAATAAGGGGTCACCTATTTGCACCAAAGGCATCGCCCAAGCTGCGGCATCCCCAGTTAGGTATGAAATTACGAATGCCGTCCTGGCCTGAATTGTTTCAAAAGTGGTGGGTTTGCATAAGAAATGCAGTCTAGACTGAGTCAAAAACGTCATATTTCTTTGGATCCCCAGCAAACCTTTTCGGTGCGGCCAAAGGCACACTACTAGGGGGCTGCACAATCACTGGAGCTGGCCTTCCTGCTGTGACCCCTTTAGATGACCCTGCTCCCTACAAAGGGGTACCTTGTGCTACTAAACCTTGCACCTGAGCCTTAAGAGTACCTGATTCCTGTCTCGCATGAGCCAATCAAGTTGAATGTCCTGTAAAGCCTTTAGCTCTTCTGCTAATGAGAGAGAAGTAGACTCCATTTGGCCTGGGTGGTTCAAATACCCCGAAATCGGGAAGCGGATAATTCTATCAAAAACTCAAAAGGGATGAAAGGGTGTTAACCCCCTCTCCCGAACCACAGAAACCAAACCACAGAAACCGAACAGTTCGACCCTCCCACCGTGGTTGGCACTGGGGCCTGGATATTGGTAACACAGGTAACCACGTGGCAGCCAATGGGGGGGGAAGAAGGAAGTTAGGGAAAGGGTGTTGACAGATAGGTGAAAGGTAGGGAAGAGAGATCATGCATATACATATAAACATATACTTCTGAGACTACTCCACCTAAACCTGTAATCCTAAACCTAACCTCCCAAGCCTGTGGTATTTCCTACTCCCGTCTCAGTCATGTAATTTAACTTAACCAATACATCCTATCAAATGCACATGTAACACAACCTTGACTCACATAAAACATGATGTCACATTACCTCCAACAGATAACTTATGAGAATAACAACGAAGGACATACGTTGGACATCAAGCAATATGAACGCAACAAAAGAAAAGCTCCCTGTGATGAAAAAAAAAGTACACATGGCCCATAGAGCTGGCAACATAACATTACATTTAGCAGTGCTCTCCGTTACCAACTAAAAGAGCACCCCTAGTCCGCATGTAATGGTTCCTGCAACAGCACTGATTACATGCTGCTAACCCCGGAAGAGTGTGTGTAGCCAGTTAATGTTCAGAAAAAATGAAGAGAAGGAACGTGCCCAGGATTTCCTTCATGTATCCTTGTCAAACAGCTTCATAGAATCAACAAGGCATGGAAACCATGAGTCACTTGCCCCCAACTGGTTCAAGGAAACATATGCCGTAACCTTTTCCCCACATATGTAAGACAGTCTGCAAGGCCCAACGTTCCCAATAGCATAGTGGGCGTGCAAGAGAAATGCCAACATTAATCAGGAGATACGAGTTATATTAGGCACTTATCTGAGTGCCCGAGTGCCTCGTGAAGACACCCCGAGCGTCGTAGAATGAAGCGTGATAGCTGGCAGTGCCGTCGTTGTTCACTGCCGCGACCTGTGGAACTGCATTAGCTCGCCTCCGTTTCGAGTAGCAGAGTCATCTGCTAACTCTCACCGCTGCCAGCCGGGTCACAACTTCAACATTCTTCCTGATTCCTGGATTCACCCAAGCTCCTTCCAGTGACCACCCGTTCTGCAATCATCAATTATCCACACCTGAGCACGGGCGGCCGGCCGTTTTAATAGGTGTTCCAATCATGCCCAGCTGGCTCGTAGCACAAAGCCCTAGAACTACACAAGCCCCCATAAATGCTGGGAAGTGTAGTTCAAAAGCTTCTTCCCACACTTTAGTCTTTTTCTGCCCCAAACCTTTTCCTGACAATAACCCTCTGCCTTTCTCCCCAGGTGCGTGCCTTGTAGTTTCTCTCTCAATCTTTATTGCATTTAGCCCTCTTCGTTGCCATTATTCTAGCCTCTCACGTTCAAGTTTATGCTCATGCATATGCCCTCCGATTTGTCTCTGCATCTGTGTGTCGCTGCTGCCTTACAACATGGGGTAGGCACCATGTATTTGCCTATTGCTGGACTACTGAATCTGTGTGTCGTTGTCGCCCTACAACAATGGGTAGGAACCATGCATTTGCCTGTTGCTGGACCACTGCATTTGTGTGCTGCTGCAGCCGCCTTGTAACATGGGGAGGCACCATGTATTTGCCCATTGCTGGACTCTCGCATCTGTGTGTCGCTGTCGCCCTGCAACATGGGGTAGGCACAATTTATTTTGCTGGACTATTGCATCTGTGTGTCGCTGCCGCCCTGCAACATGGGGTAGGCACCATGTATATGCCCTCTGATTTGTCTCTGCATCTGTGTGCTGCGGCCACCCTGCAACATGGGGTCAAGCTCAACGGATCTGATCACCATGTACTTCTCTTTTGCGCTTTGCATTTGATGTATCACCTTTGCACGTTCCACAATGCTTGTAATGCACCTCTTACGCCTAGATACCTCTGGGTTTTGCGCGCTATACAAATAAACAAATACACATTTGGTATCAGCTTCCCTGTCCTAGCTTCAAAACTTTGGAATACACTGCCTATTTCCATCAAAACCGAGCCGTTGTTCCCAACTTTTAAGAATAATACCAAATCCTGGCTGTTCACGCAGATTCCATGAGGCTCCCTTCACCTTAGCTCTGTTACCATTTTCTAATTTATGTCACTGATGTATATATGTAATTTCTTGTATCATGTATTGTAATTTTGAAAATGCGTAATGTGTATTTTTGTATATATTGTAACTTGCATCTAAGAACATGCGCCCGGCTGCCCTTGGGCCTGGCTGCGCTTTATAAATAAACTAAACTTCAAACATACTTTAATTTGAGTGGAATGGGTATGAGCAGTTTTACATATACAAAGAAAAGTCTGGTATTTTCATGGGTAAACTTAACCCCTCTTACCACGACAACAATAGTGTCCAATATCACAAAACTTTATTACAATTTCATATAATAAAACAATCATAAAACATGATCATAGTACATAAAAAACCATTATGTTTTAAAACCACACAAGTTTAAACACCCATAGTGAGTAATGTTTGCAATTATTCCGTAAGGATCTTACACTGTGTGTACATCTCACACTCAGATTCCTGTGCCACACTACTAAAGGCCTATTTCCTGGCAATGTAATGCAATCTATCTCCCATAACTATTCCCCGGCAGCCTCCTGGGTCTCCCAGTCATCTTGGAATTCTCTGGGGCAACGTCACTGGTGCCTCTGTTCGCTCGGGGTTCGGCGTTTCCTTCGTTTCTCTAGTTACTCTGGTGTCCTGCATTGCATACTCTCCTCCTGGATGGATTAGCAACTCTGTGGGTATCCGGAGCTTATGTCATTTTGACCGCTTAGTGGTTTCAGTGTTGTTTTGTGGACTATAAGGAAGGCAGGGTTGGTATCAAAGTAAGACAGACACAAGTGATCACAGTTCAAGGGTGTTCATTGAACTTTATCAGGGGTGTGAAAAATGAAATCTAAGTTGGGAGCAAGCTATGACCATAAAGTAATAATAATGATAGAGTCTTAGTGGAGTCTAGTCAAATAAAAAGGGCCTATACTAAAAAAAACTATTGCCAATGTTTACCGGTATGCTATGCATAGTGTGGGATAATGTTCACAAAAATAAAGAAGTGTTCACAAAATGTCAGGATTTTTAGGCTGTTGGCCTCCCTTGCCCACATTTTTAGCATGGGACAAGGCGGGTCACTCTAGCACAGCACACTCTTGGGCTTCTTCGGCACGAGGTCAGAGTTCTTTTTACCAACATCAGGGCCTTCTGTGCCCAAGTCTCTTTCGTTAAAAGTCTCTTGCTTCAGAGGCCCTGATGTACCAGAAACAACAAAGAAAAGTTCCTTTCCAAATATTCAAGTCGGGCGGTTTACTCTTCGCCCGGGATACCCGTCAGCCGGGCTCAGATCCTTCTTTCACATTTAGCCTCCCTCAGTCGTGTTCAGACCAACTTTAATTCGCAGGCATCCCTCAGTCAGGTTCACGTTAGCCACAACAATATCTTCACAGGTGAGTTTTACTGTTCACCCCGGATCGCCCTCTTCTGGGCTCAGATCCCCTTTCGTTAACAAATTAGTCCCCCTCTTCTGGGCTCAGACCAATTTTAGTTTGTAGGCAATCGAAGACTTTCGAATGTGCATGGGATTCAACTAAACCCGCTGCAGGACCACTTCGATTTCACCATTCAATAATCTTTTACACGCTCTGGGGTTACAAAACAGCAACCTTCCAGTGAGCGCCAAGGTGGCGCCAGACCACTCTGTATCCAGTACCTATTTTGGTTTCATCAAGTTTAATCGCTCACAAGTTCTTTGTTCATACAATGTTGCCGCTTGCAACCTTGAGCATAACAGAGTCCGGTCTGTTATCAGTTTCTCCTGACTCACCGGCTGTGCTGAACTCGTTGGCGTTGCTTTGCTGTCAGAGTCAAGGACAGTACCACAGTGGCAATTGCTTCTCCCCGCTTTGGCTATCAATGCGGGAGGGCACCGTGTACCTTTGACACACGCTACACTGATCGTCAGCTATAATTCCTGGTCTTAGGTTTCTTTTCCTTGAGACTTCTTAAAAGTTGCAAGGGTAATTCCCTGCTTGTCGTCCTCTATGGTCTCGCTGCCTTTCTCCTCAGTTTAAACTGCCATCCCGGAATAGCGGTTTCCTTGTGCATTTGGTCTTGCTCAGAGTGTGCTTTCGTGCTCCACCTTTTATCCGTGTGGGGAAGTGTGATGAAGTTAGGTGTGTGTAGTTATCAGTAATTGCCTGACTCTGCCTGACCCGTGTGTGGGAACATGTCTGGTATACGGCTCTGGTGTTAGTCGGTTGTCGCTGACGGTGAACTGCCCGTGAGAAAGTGCTAGTGTTGGAAGGAGGAGGGGCGGGGGTTGAGCTTCTAGATATCCTACCTGGTAGGATGGGGAAAAGGTGTCATAAGGAAGGGGATACCGTGTCTCACCCTTCAGTGTCCCACTTCCACTCTGCGAAGACCTCTCATCCAGGTGATCCTTCCACCCCCAGGAACTGTATCCAATAGTGATGGCTGTGTCCTGGCCACCTGGATGACAGATTCCCGTGGACTAGCGGGTGAGACACCTTCAGGTTTCTCACCGGACCGCCGGCCCACCACAAAGTCTTTGTGGTCACACTACCACCCTCAGCTTCTCGCTCTTTCCTTCTCCAAGGACGCTGTGCATCCAGCGCTCTGCCTTCGGCACCCGGTTGCAGAGTCTCCTCACTTCTCAGGTGTTATGTCGCCATGGGGTTTCTCTGGTTGATGTTTGTGTCTCTCTCCATTCTAGCCTCCTCGTCCCAGTTAAATGGAGGGTCTGTTTCTTGTTCACAATAACATATTGTAGTTATTTCTTCACACAAGTCTTTATATTGCATATTTCTTTGTGGGTCTGATATTCCTAAGTAGGCCATTTCAATGTGTCCTTTAGGGAGTTCCTCACAGGAACCAGAGTCCTTGTCCCCACAGGGGGAGTCTCTCCCAGTGAGGTCCAACTTGCCTTGACCCCTAAGGAGAGTATTGCAGAGCGGGCTCACCTCCCTAGCCCCACGGGGGGCTCTACCTTGGGGAGAAGGGACGAATTCCCTCGATTCGTTACAGGGTGCTGAGTTTCAGAAACTAAAATGTGATTCTTTAATGGTTGGTGTTAAATCACAGTGGCCACTGACATATAATCTCACTGCTCAAATGTGCATGTAGGCATGTGAAATTAGGGCCTGGGGATTCTGTGTTGGTTTGCAGGAGCAGGTTTCTTAGCCGCTACAATTCCTTGCTGTCTTAAATACACCTCATAAGAAGGATGGGAATTGTGTTTCATAAATTGTATTGCACACACTGTCAAACGCTTGATACAGAGCTCACAGACTTTACCTTGCCAGGGCAAACCAAAGTTTGAGAAAGGCCCAGGTATCACTGTGCAAGCAGTGGTTTGCGTTGTATAGTTTCAGAAATAGGGACATATAGATGGGGTTAGTACCAGTACATGTTGCCACCGAGAACTCAAAGATTGTGTGTGTAGTATTTCACCTTCTTCCACGTTATGTTAAATATGATCGCAGGCAACGGAAATGGAATGAAGAGGTATGTTGCAATGTAAATAAAGGCAAGAGCAACCGCTGAGGTCAACCTTCTTTGTTCGGATTTTTCTTCAAACTGAGCCTTCTCTTTCCCGCCTCCTCCCTCTACTTCACTTCCATTTCTTTTCTTCAAACATGTTCCACCTACCACGATGATGTGGGGTAGAAATAGCATAACACACTACAACATCCACCGCACTTGAATGAAACGTCACTTAGACCATTTTTCTTCGTTGCACAAACCAGTTTCTTCCTTTTCCCGTAGGGACGTTCTCAGGATAAATCAGGCAGGACATCCTCAGCCGACACCTCGGCTTCAGGACAAATTCTTCAGTGGTGCATTTGTTTGGCTAGTTCTCAGCAGTTATTAGAGAACCCTTTGCCTTGCTTATTGCGAGAATGTCAGGATTGGAAGGAGACAGACTTGCGTGTAACTGGTTGTCAGTGTATCACAGTACCACCGAATTTCAGAGAAGGGCTCCTTGCTTTTTTCCTTCTTCAGAATATTGGAATAGTCATCCATTGCCAGAATATAAGTGCAAGACTGAAGGGGCCCAAAAAAGTCGATTGCAACATCGGCCCATATGGTTTGAGGCAGTAGTGTCATGAGAAAGGTTCAGGGAGCATGCTTGGAGCCACTGCTTGACAAGTGTTGCAGTATTTAAGTGTGTCCTCTACCAACAAGTCAATTCTGGGGAATAGCAATCTTTTAGTGGACACAATTCCTCTGTGACCTTTGTGTGCTAAATCTATGATCCTTTGACCCAGGGACACTGGAATGACAATTGTATTCCCGATCAGTAATATGTTGGATTCGAACAACAGGTCATCCTTCAGTAGCTCATATAGGGTGAGGATATTGTATGCAACTCTGGGCTGTTTATTTGTTCTTTTGAAAATCAACAGGAGCCTTTTGAAGCAGTCCCAATAAGCCCAGGGGAGAATGACCAGAGTGTTTGAAAAAATATACAGTCGTTTTTGGTACCACTATCATTTTAACCAGTCGATAAGTGAGAAGGCCATTTGAACATATCTATTTCAGTTCCAACGTGTTTTTAGAGCTTTCCTATAGGGGACCTTTTTATCAGGGGGAAGTCACAATGCCCATTTAAAAATGTCTGTTTGCCACTTAAAACCCAGGTCTCCTCCCACAGTTGTGTCTGCTGAGGTCAGATCACACTCTGGATGTTTACAAGAGCATTCATATATCGAGAAGCCAAAGTCCTAGGTGAGTATATGCAGATTCATCTGCGTGAAAGAAATGTCCTTATATAACATGCACCAGGTTGCATGGTCAGGGCAAAAAAGTGGAGGGAAAGGGCACAGCCCTTACTGGAGACAATGGTCCTGAAGGATTAATATTCTTCAACGTCATTACTCTCAGGGATGTGTAGAAAAGATGTAGCCAGGCAATAAATCATCTCCCCATGCTTGACCTGCAGAGCAACTAGAACATGAAGGTCCCTTCCACGCAATCAAATGATTTCTTCGTGTCGAAGGTAGCTATTACCACAGAGAGTCCCCATTCTATGTTGTGGAACAATTAGAATAAAGTAAGTAGGTTAATTTACGTGGATCAGACCAAGAAAAGCCATGCTTGCTCTTCAACAATGTGGAGGGCATTAGGGGAAGCAAGGGTTGGACAATTATAATGTGTTGTTCATATTTATCAGCGAGAGGCGCATTGGTGTGGAGCTCGGGCCTTGCCAGATTAACCAGATCATTGCCAAATTTTATGAGATCTGGGTGGAGCCGAGAAAGTGGTAATAGAAAAAGTGACAGGATCTACACCTTGGGACCCCGCATGTTAGACACACAAAAACCAAAGCAGCCAGGAAACGTCTGTATATGCATCGACATTCTCCTGCCAAATGCAACAATCATTTGCAAAAGACATCACTCCGGCCCTGGACGAGATTGTGCCAGACCTGGCAGGTTCAAAACTCTTCTTGAAGCTGGACCTGAATGCAGGGTACCACCAGCTAACGCTGCATAACGTCTCACGATACATCCCCACCTTCTCATCACACCTGGGATTGAGAAGATACAAAATGGTGAACTTCAGGATCTTCTCTGTGGCAGAGGTGTTTCAAAAGACCAGTCAGCCTTTCAGGGCATCCCAGGAGTGCTAAATGTCAGTAACAACATCCTGGTCCACGCTGACAGCCAGGCGGAACACTTAAACAGGTTAGCCTCTGTCCTTGACAGATTGCATGATGCTGGCTTGACCATCCACAAGGAGAAATGCAAATTCTTGAGGAAGGCGCTAACGTTATTTGGATACCTGTTTAATGACCAGCTCAATGAGATCAGGGACGACGGCAAACCTGCCCTCCTGCTACTCCCTGCTCTATCGGCTGTATTTGATCTGGTGGACCATAAGATCCTTTGCCGCCACCTGACCTCTGCAGCTAACTTCTCACCCGAGTCCGTGACTTGGAGGGCCTTCTTCATGGGTGAAAGATCCATTTTAGTATTCACAGAGAATGCTAGTGCCCTCCTGGCACCCATCACTTGCAGCGTACCACAAGGGTCCTGTGTGTTTCTCCAACCCTGTATAACATCTTTCAAAAAAACGCTATTTGTCCTTCTAGACTCCATCGGAATATCCTACACAAATTATGCCGATAATACACACATTTTACTCCCCCCTCTCTTGCAACTATCTCAAGGACGACTCCTCTCTAAATACTATCTACATGAACATCCAGGACTGGATGGCTACACACCGCCTTTGCGTGAACGACGAAAAGACAGATCCTCTTGGTGGGTCCCTCGGTAGTGATCAAGAAGCTTGATGCCCAATATACCCGTTTCAAAATTGATGTCATCCCAATCCCTGTGTCACCTTCAGTGAAGACACTAGGAGTTTATCTGGGTGCTACGCTGTCACTCACATGGCAAGTGAATGCCATCGCCTCCTCTGCCGCCTACACTACAAAATTAATTAATGCATCAAGACCATCCCTTTCCCAGACAGTTGCCTTACAATCGCTGAGCTACCATCGGATGGAGGCTCGACTATTGTAATACACTCTTTGCAGGCACCACTAAGCACAGCATCCAGAAGATGTAAGTTGTTAAAAACAATGCACTTCGAGCAGCTCTGAACATCCCCAAACTTGAGCACATCACCTCAGCAGGGAGACAGGCCCACTGGCTCCCCAGTTACGAGCGGATTCTCTTTAAAACATTGTCAATCACGCATAGATGCCTCTCCAATTAGGCACCCCCTACCTATCGCAGAAAATGATGAAAGCAAATTCTTCCAGACCTACTAGATCGGCTTATGCCCACCATCTCATCCAGCGCAAATTTAAACAGTCCAAAGCTGGAGGCTTGACCTTCCCTACCATCGCAGCCAAACAATTGAACTGACTCCCGCCATCCGTGCGAGCCGAACATTCTTACTGGGCCTTCCGGAAATTACTAAAAACATTGCTGTTCACTTAAGTGTTGATCCTGAAACTGCTTGATATACAGACCTGCTGTACATGCTCTGTCTTTGTGACTAACTGGTCATGTAACAGCGCCTTGAGGCCTCAGGGCTTAGTGCGCTTTATAAATGGAAAAATAAATAGCAAAGGTGTATCCGCTGACTCTCTCAAGGTCACAGATATCCAGGGAGCCACACCACGCCCACAGAGGTACAAATCATTTTGGGCATGGCCATTTACTGTGACAGATTCATACTGTGAAGGCATCATGAAGTAACACACAGACAACAGAATGGTTTATTCTTCTTAAATGGCAGGATGAAGTAAGGCCTACCAGGCCCTATGCTAAGGTGGAATTTCCTTACCTAAACAAACTAAGAATAATCTGTGTCATTAAGTTCAACTCAAAAGTCTGTCTGTGTCCAAAACCTGTACTTGCCCTCACAAATAAAGATATACAATGTGTGGGGATGTCAGAAACAAAAGCAACAGTGTTCCATCATGAAGTTCTGAACTTCTTCCAGTTCCCCCTTTCCCCAAGTTCAAAACAGTTCCAACAGACCTCAGGTTTCCCTTCCCCAAATTCAAAACAATCCCAAAAGGCCTTAGGGTTCCCTTCCCCAAGTTCAACACAGTTCACAAATTCTTAGGGTTCTCTTCCCCAAGAAGGCAGTGCTTCCAGCTTCAAAACCACAGTCATTTCTCTCTTTCTCTCTTCCTTCTGCAGATCTCTCATTTTATGCAGTTGTAGCCTGCAGGTGCACGTCCTTTGCCTGGCCATAGTTGAATCTATTAGTGGGACATGCCTGGCCATTGTAATAGCATTCTTCCATAGTTCTACTCCTTGTCTCAGTACCAAAAAGGTGTGAATGAATGGAAGTGTGCATAACTCCAAGTTGCCTCCTCCTTGTCCCAGTCTTAAAGGAATATGATTGGGGGACAGTTTGTGTGTGTGAAAGAGGAAAAGACTGAATAGAAGGGTGCATAATTCCCAGTTATTTCTTTCCTGCCTTGTTATGGCTCTGATATTTCCCTGTATTAACAAGAGGAAGTTGTTATGAGTTTAGCCTGCCCATATAAGGAGATGTCCTCCTAGTTGATCTCTTCCTTGTCCCTCTATAACAACGGTATTTGCAAGGGTAATTTAGGAAGGAAGGAAATGGGAGGTGTTGACAGTACCCTATAAAGGCTTCTGGGACTGAAAGTGCATTGTGAAAAGTAAATGGGGATACTGTGTCTCACCTAAGGACATTCTCTCTTCATTCCCCAAAACACCTCCACCCAGATGGTCCTCCTTCACATATCCACCCCCAGTGTCGTGATGCAAAAGCAATGGCATTTCCCTGGCCACCTGAGCAGAGGATATTGGGAAAAAGTGACACCACGCTACAGACAAAGCTGAAGCTGTATGTTGATACAAGCCCAGTCTGACTGGGAGGGATATTAGTGCAAACCTTCCCCACTGATGAAGTAAAACCGATAGCATACGCTTCTCAAGTACTGATGCCACCAGAGCAAAGATACTCCTACATCGAGAAAGATGCCATTGCCGTCCTATTTGAGTGCAGACATTTTCATCTCTACTTCTACCTCTAATACCTATTTTTATGGGCTCAGTGCCACATGCCCCTGCAAGAATCGAAAAGTGTCTTCTGCCCTTATAACAGTACGAGTTTGACCTAATCTATCAGGTGGGGCAGACAACCTTGCCAATTTTCTATCAAAGCACCCCTGTGCCACAACGCCAGCAGAGTCTACAGAGATGGAGGAGCACATCTGTCAGATTGTACACACAATGAAACTGAAAGCAATTGGTATTGCAGATATCGCAGAAGCGACCACTGCAGACCTGTGCTGTGACCTAGAGAAGAACGCAATACTAGCAGTAGAGGTGAACTCGTTCCTACATAACAACCAAAACCAGAAGGCAGCAGCCAATTACTTCTCAGCTAGGGAATTTGCAGTTCGCCACAAGCTATCCATTATGAGCGACAGACTAATACTAAGAGGGGCAAGCATCCTCATTTTATTTTTATTTTAAAATTTGTTTATTGGCATTTATGGTTAAAAGCGTTTTACATTATTACTGGCCAGGGCCTTTATTCAGGATACCTGACAGACTTATTGCAGTTATGCCTTGTTTATGAAACAAAATAACATTTATACAACAAACTTAACATTAACAGTCTCCTTACAATGGGCAAATGGTGGTTGGTATTGTCGGGAGGGCGAGTATAGTTTCCACAGGGGAGCGGGAGGAGTCCTTTCTGGAGTAGTTCAGGGTTTGGGGGGTATGGTGTTTAGTGTTCTATGCCTTCACGTTTATCAGTGGGATAAACATTTGCGTCGTTCAGGGAGGTTTATCATCGGAGGATCGGGACAGTTTAGATAAGGTGTCTTTCCATGCCTCTAATGCCATGCTTGAGTCTTCAGTGGATCTAGTTACACTGTCCTCCCAGGCTCTGGTTTCGGCGTTCGCCCATCTTTCCAGTTCTTTGCGCCATACTTTGTGGCTTGGTCCTGTGGGCTTTTTCCAGGCCATGGCGATAGTTCTTTTGGCCGTTATGCACAGCAAGTTTATTAATTTTACAGCATGTTTAAGCTTGGCTAGTCTAGGGTAGCTGCCTAGGAGGCACTCAGCTGGAGTCCATTTGTATGTTGTGACTTCTGCTTCTTCACAGGTTTGCTTTACTTTCAACCAGAGGTTCTTTGCCTTGGTGCAGTTCCATAACATGTGAATCAAGTCTGCCCCATCTGTCCCGCACCAGGTGCATTGTGAGGGGCAAGCATCCTCATACCACTCAGTCTGCAAGATATGATCATCACTCCTGCACACGAGGGACAGCAGGGCATTGTGAGGACCAAAGCCCGGATACGAAACAGAGTGTGGTTCCCACAACTGGACACAAGAGTGGAGAGCGTTGTATCATCATGCCTCCCATGCCAGACGACAAGTGCACCTCCGAGGCCTGAACCCATCCAGTTAGCCCCAAGAGGTACATAACAATGGGAAGCAATAAGCATTGATTTCTGCTTGGTACAAGAAGGAATGTACCTTTTAGTAGCTATTGAGGACTATTCACGCTACCCAGAAGTGGAAGTTATATGGTCAACAGCGGCAGAAGCAGTGCTACCAGCGTGGGACAAAATGTATGCCGCACATGGGCTACCCAAATCCATAAGGATTGACAACAGGCCACTCTTGCAAGGGAAAGAATTTGCAAAATGTTTGGACGACTTCCACATCCGCCATCACATCACCCCGCGATGGCGCCCCAAGCCAACAGGGACGCCGAGCGTTTCATGGTAACAATCAACAAGGTACTACGAATAGCAAAGACATGAAACAATACGTGGAAGTTCGAGCCGTATCGTTTTCTGCAGAATTACAGGTTAACACTGCATGCCTCAACCGACAAACTCCCAGCCGATCTGATGTACTGCACAATATTAAACTCCTCAATATCACACCACCACAGCAAACATGTGAAAGGCCTCGACCGACACAAAATGCAGGCTAAAAGAGTCAAGGCCAATGGACAGATGAGTGCCAAACGACAAGCCAAAGAGTCCAGTAACAAGGTCGGCAATCAGGTACTGGTCCTGTTGAATGCTATGAAGTCAAATCTGGCAAGCCCATTTGATACCACCCCATGGACAGTAACCCGGCGGAAAGGAACAATGGTAACGGCCAGTCGGGACAGCAAGACAATAACAAGGAATGTGTCTTTAGAGAAAACAAGTCCCCGAAACCATGTGGAGAAAAGGCTGCAATCACTACTACACCAGCGAAGACAATGAGACTGGCAGCATGAGCCAGGGCCCAGCAGAGGAGATGGAGGCCGGGCCCAGCCTGGAAGGTGAAGCAGAGGCACCGAATATGCCTGCCAGCCCCACTGCAGAAGTCCAAGCAGCTGACAGCCAGCATGAGAAGCCAACAGGTCAGGTACAACCTGAGGGTGTCACCTGGGCAGTGCTGGACTAGCCTAGAGGGAACGCTGGGGATTTTTCGATCGGCCTTTGCAACATGGGCCACTTTTGTGCGAGTGCTCACTCACTCACTCACCCCACCCCTTCCTTCCATCTTTCCTCATCCCCCACAGCTCTTTGAAGTAAAACATGTGCTATAAAGTTTCCGGTATTGTTGCTCCTCACTCTTAACAAATATATGGCAGTTTTTGTTATGTTTAACTATTTTTTATTCCCTATATAGGGACACATTCTCTTTAAAATGTAATCCTTTTTTAAATTCATTTATTATTTTTTAACATACATAATAGTAAGTCATTCCAGAAAAACCATGTAATATGTCATCAATTGTGTTTCATGGCATGTCATGAACTTTACATTAATTTTACAACATTTCTTAACTATTCCCTCCCCCTCCAACAGCATACCCTCCCTCTGGTCCTGCCTGCTGTGCTACAATCACATAACCGCTACATCTTCCAAACAGTTAGAAATTGCTACCTGCCCAACAAGTTCAATTCCCCTTCCTAACCTCTATAACTTCTTCACTGAACAGGGTTTGTGTGAAGGCATCCCATCCTTCGATCTCCATTGTGCCCCCCACTTGGTCCCTCCCTGCAGCCCTTTTCCATGCCACTGATTCCGCTGCCCCCCACCTGAACATGTCCTTTCACCATTCCTCCACTCCCAGGCCCTTCAGCGATTTCCATGCCATAGCAATCCTCCGTTTGGCTCAGGATACACGCTAGATCCTTTAGATTAGTAACATGCTTCCGTCCCTTCGGGTGAAGAAAACAGCTCAAAAGGCAAGCTCCCGGGGAAAGCGTATCCAATTCCACCTCCCCTTTTTGTAGTCTATTCGTCACCTTGCGCCAGTATGCCCCCACCACTGGGCATGCCCAGAACATGTGTAGCATCCCTGCATCTGTCGCCTTAATCCTAGGGCAGCTCCGCTCCGTCGCAGCCGGAATTTGCAAAATCCGTTGCAGCGTCATATATGCCCTATGCGTCACAAATAGTTGTATAAGCTGCAGTCGCGCATTACGTGACACTTTATGGTATCCCAGGACCTCCTCCCATTGTGCTTCCGTAAAGGCTGCTCCCAGATCTTCTTCTCATTTGTTTCTTACATTTAGAGGGGAGGCAGGCCCATTAGACAGTAGGTCATATATACGCGATATGGCATGTCCGCCCTCCGCAATATCATACAGTACATCCACTATCGATGTATGCGGGCCACCGGCATGTGATCTCATGCTTAATTATGCTATGCAAGATATATTGGCCTGCATGGATGCCCGTCTGTTCGGTCAGTTCGACGAAGGTTATGTATACAGTATCCTGTAGCAAATCTCCTATGGTGGCCACCCAACAGACCTCCCAATACTTGTGCACCCCCAACCTCGCTTACTTCAGGTGTGATGCCACTGAGACCAGTGGAATTTGTGTCAAGACTGGGTCAGTCAGTCCTAACACTGCCATGGCCCTATCCCACACCTTCACGCCTAGGGACACTAGGTGTGACCATCGTCCACCACCAGGCTTCTTGAGCCACAGTAACTCTTTCAGGTAGTGACTTTGCACAGTGGGTTGCAGCATTTTTGTATCTGAGGTGGGGTCACCTGCTAGCCAATCCACTACAAATTGCCACTGCCCTGCTATATAGTACAGCTCAAAATGCAGGACCTTTATGCCCCTTCTGTGTATGGCCTGTATAGAGTTGCTAACGCTATCCTATTCTGCCTGTGTCACCACAAGAATCCCCTACAAATACTCTCCAGGGTCTTAAAAAAGGATCTAAATATGTAAAATGGAACGTTCACAAAGTAATGCAGCAGTCTAGGTAGCACTACCATCTTTTTGTTCCCTTTTCCAGTTCCCATGCCTCTGAAATGTGCCTGCCCGTCTTGATCTTTGCCATCGGTCTAATGTACACCAACCGTACGCATTTAATAAAAGTCTGTCCAAAAACGAATCGACGCAGTGTTGCATAGAGCCAGTCCCATTTCACTGAATCAAACGCTTTAACTGTGTCCAGTGTGGCTATGGCACACAGGGTCTCCCAGGATGCCGTCCTATCCAACACATGGTGCAATCTCCGCAAGTTCCAGGTCATGCTCTGGCCTGGGACATAGCCAGTCTGATCTGACTGCACTAACTTGGTTACCATGTTTTTCATTCTAGTCGCCAATATGGACGTTAGTATCTTGTTATCCTGATTAAGCAGTGAGAGGGGCCTATAAGAGCTACATTCCAGCAGGAAATGATGGGGTTTTGAGAAGGGGTATGATTATAGATTATCTTAGGCTAAGCAGAAGGACTCCTTCATAAGTCATTAAATGTACTAAGCAAGTGGGGGGCCAATTTGTGTACGTATTCTTTATAGAATTCATTTGGTAGCCTGTCTGAGCCTGGCGTCTTTCCTGTCGGCAATCCCTGTCGGCAATCCCATAATTATGTTTTGTACATCTTCTAAGGTGATAGGTGCCTCTAGGCTGTCTATTTCCTCCTGACTCAGCAGCGGGAGCTCAATTTCATCTTAAATATCCTCTAAGTGAGTTCCTGATGTCGGGGGTCCATTTTGATACAAGTACTGGTAAAATTCATGAAACACATCATTAGCCCCATTCTGAGTGTGGCATAGTACTCCCTGTCCCTTGTTTATCGAGTGTATGGGGCTCCGCTGTGCTTCATTCTTGTATAAACATGCCAGCAATCGTCCAGGTTTATCACCCTCTATGTGTTGTCTTTCTGCATACTTCGCAAAACTATGTTTACCCAGTCCCTCCCAGCAGTCCATGCATTTCTGTTTCAATTCCCCCATCGTTGCATTTCTGCTCCTGCGTTTGTTCTAGTTTATTCAATTGTTCCTCTGCAGTGGACTATTCCTTATTTATGGTTGCCTGGACACTGCTAGATCCAGCTATGGCCGCCCCTCTGACTACCACCTTCAGTGCTTCCCAGAAGATTCCAGCCCTGGGTACACTGCCCAGATTGTGTGATACGTATACGCTAATACTATCTTTGATGCTTTCCCGCCATGAGTCTCCACGTTGGTATTGGGCGCCCAGCGGGGCACATATTGCCACTGCAAGCTAAGCAGAGAATGATCTGATAGGACCTTCCCTTTATACTCAGCATGCTTTTTATGGTGTATTAGTTCCTGCCCTACAAAAAAAATCTACCCTCATATATCCTCCATGTGGCGCTGAAAAGTGGGAATAATGTCTGGGTGAAGAACCCTCCAGGCGTGCCTCAAAGCAAAGGAATCCAGGAGAGTCTGTAATGTTCTCGCGGGCGGTGCCAATTTAGTGTATTTAATGTCTGATCTATCTAGGGTAGGGTTCAGTGTGCAATTAAAAATCTCCACCCCATATCATATTACTATCTCGATATGGAGCTAATCAGGGATATAGTGTCTGGAAAAACCTGGCGGCACTGTGGTTAGGGGCGTACGTGTTGACCAGACAAATGTCTATTTGATCCATGAGGGCTTGGACCAGCACCATTCCGCCCTCATTGTCAGTCTTTACATGAGTGACCTTGAAGGGTACTGTGGGCACTATCCATAGCAGTACTCCACAAGCGTACGCCAAGTACATGGAACTGAATACTTGTCCACTCCATCTACCCGCTAATATTGTCTGTTTTTCAGCTGTGAGGTGTGTTTCTTGAAGCATAGCGATGTCCACCTTACATCTTTTGAGGTACGTGTATACTCTATCCCTCTTTGCATAGGCGTTCAAACCCCTTACATTCCAGGTAAGCACGTTTACGGTCCCTGCCATTTACATTTGTCTCTGTAATTCGTCAGCTACCTCTGGGATCTCTCCCAGCCTCCCATTACACACCACTAGTAGCTGAACTCTAAATAATAAGCTGTTCTCTACTTCAACCATGCATGCAGGCAACCCCTTACACCATTGAACTTCCCCAAATTCCCCACCCAAGAACAACCGCCCAGCCTTGCCGCCCTTGCTCAGGCACATCCACTTCTCGCATCTGCCCCAAGTAGTCTTGCCCGGGGCCAGTGCACAGCGGATGGGCAAACAATTGCCCCTACTAAACAAACTGAGCGGTGTGGCCATCCCAGCCGCAAGCTCGGTCTCCAATGTGTTATGAACTGTTAACGAAACCCGCCATATATACAAAACACTTATACAAGCTACTTAGCGTTGATCCCCAGTGGTGTGACTCTCCAATCTGCAAGCTCTGTAATCACAATACATTTGCATCATCCTAATGCCAACGGAGCAGCCACTTGCACAATCCGTGCAGATCTATCCGTCCCAATTGTTCCCAGCTTCAGGTCCGGTAGGGCTCCCTTTGAGTTTCCTCCATTCATTTGCATCATCATTGGTGCTGTATCCGATCTTCTCCCTATCCATCCATGCCTGCGCTTCTTCTGGGAGGTCAAAGAACCAGGCACCCTTTTTAGCCTCCTGCGCCACTTCAATGTTTCCTGCCATTGCCTGCTGCTTAGTTTTAGCAAACCCGTCCAAAGTCAGTCGCCTAACTTTGTTTTTGCTTGGTTTGGGAGGCATTCAGACCCTATGTACTCCTTTCTGCTTGGCCTCGGATTCTTGTGCCCTGGTATCGTTCCTGCCCAAATCTTTAATTATATATTACCCAACTGGCTCTATATATGTATTCTGGCCCTAGTTCTGTGATTCATGGCCGTCTCTTCTTTTGGGTGGCTTTGTTGCATTTGATTCTCCTACCGTACACAAGGGTAGGCTACTTGGCTCATGTGTCCTGTGGGTACATAGTGCGTTGTGCGCCAGAACTGTACCCCTTGCGTGTCTGTCTGCAGGGTTTGAGCTTCAGATCCTTGCCAGGTATGTACGTGTATATATGACAGGCACTGTCTGCTTTGCACCACTTATCTCCTGCTACTTAAGTACTTGTGGCTGTCGCCCGTCCCTTACTGTAGGAGCTCTTATTCGCTGATCCATGCACATTTGAGCTGCACCTCTCTCCACACGCTTAACCGCCCCCTGCAGGGATATTGTGGTTCCTGTCCTGGGCTCTGCAGGGCAGGAGGTGCAGGTACCCTGTTCCGGTTTCAGCTCTTAGCCCTTGTCCATGTGTACCTCTTTACGCTAGCATGTACCTCATGCAGGTTAGTTCTTCCTTCTTCATGCACTGTCAGTGTGGGCTAATACAGTCATTTATGAGGTTTCACTGTAAAGCCCAGGTCTTTGCGATTGTTCCTCCCATAATGTTTGTGCACAAGCAGTATGCTGGCTTGTCTAGTGTTAATCATAGCCCCTTCTCAGCAGGGGCCCACCACTGACTACTGCTGTTCAACCCGGGCTCCTCCATTCACTTAACATATACTCTGCACCTCCCTCACATGCCCGGTGCCCTCGCGGGCTAGTGTGGCTTATTAAGGAGCCTCCTCTGCTGTGCACAATCTCTGCGCCGGCCAGCCGCACCAGTTTCCAGCTCGCTAAACACTCGCAACTCGGAGAAGGGGCCAGACTATGCAGTGAGGGGGACGCGCAGCACTTGCAGTGTATTATCTTCCATACTGCATGGTATGAGGTCCCGCTGCCATCCTTCTCCCCACTCCGTCTCTACTCTAGACACTCCTGCTGCTCTCCTTCACCGTTCACAATCCCGGCACACGCTGTAGCTCTCCTGTCCACCGCCTGCGTCCCTCCTGCACATCTGTACTTCACCATCCACACCGGCCTTTCGGGCATTCCTCACAATTCCTTTGTCTTCCTCAGCATATGGGCGCCATCTTGCTCAAGGTACTTTACTTGACTTTAGATTATTTCTGAGGCGCAACCAAAGTCGTTCGGAGGCATACGGCGCCGACAAAGCAGTTGATGTTAAAGATGTTAAAGAGGAAAAGAGGACTGGCCGCCAGGGGGCGCGCGGATGTGGTCTGACTTCGCGTGAGCTCCGCTACTAGGAGGGATTGAGCCCCCACTTTGACGACCCCCCCCAAGATTCTACACCGGTGTGCCGCCAGCTGAGGACCGTCCCCTCCGGTCGGTCAAAAACCCGATCGAAAACGACCCCTGCAAACCTGAGATATACATCCTTCAAAAAGACGTCACACATAACGGCTCCGCGGCCCGCTCGCAGGGAACTGCGCAACGGTCAGAGGCGGACCCTGGGCCTGACGAATAAAGAAAGCCTGAAAGAACCTGAACCCCGGCCACGGAAGTCATACTCCCGACGACGTTCCTCGCCGCAAAGGGGACGTGACAGCCTCGGTCGAGTCGGCGGAGCTTCCGAAGAGCGTGATCGGACTAGGCCTTGAGACAGCGCTGAGCGGGGAGACAGTAGGCCCATCCCATCTACCCCGTGAACAACGGGTGGTGCGCCATCACCGCGCAGCAGCGGTTCGGACCTCTCTCGCCCTGAATGTTTACCCCTGCATCTCGCACAAGAGGAAAACACCCCCAAAGCGTCGGCTGACCTGGACACTGCTTAAAGGGCACCCCGGGTGACCCATACGCCTTACTGTGCCGCCCGTACCCTGGGCATATCAACAAACGCACCACGGACACCCCTCCCAACACCTAACGAACTTCCCGAGACCACCGACATCGGAGTGCAGAGGGTAAGGCCCCCGACCCAGGGGCGTGTGCCTCCTCTGCCCCCGACCCCATCTCCCCGTCGAACAGCACTGGTGACACCACGGAACTTCGGGAGAACCAATGGACATAAGGGAGAAACTAGCTACATTCTCCTACGTCTCGACTCCTGCTGAAAACTGTGACCATACCATGGCGAACCAAAATACCTCAGGGAGTGAATCAGCAGCTACCAAAGGGGACATTGCCGCCTTGCTGGGCAAAATAAAGAATATGGGTGCCAGCATTGGCTCCAAAATTCACAAGATCACCCAACGCCTAGATACCATGGAGGAGAGGCTCGAAGGGGTCGAGAACAATCAAGCGTCCATGGACACCCTTGAAGCACAACTCGACCAGCAGATGACCGAACTGGAACAACGAGAGGAAAGCTTCAAACTCAAGCTTGATGACTTGGAAAATTGGGAGAGGCGGAACAACCCGAGGATTTTCGGAATCCCAGAATGAGAAGGGGAGACGGAGAGCGATCTGAAGAACACCCTGCATGACATCATCAAACTCTTAGTTGCCGATGACGCGGTTGATGAACCTAAGACAGAGAGGATACACAGAGCCGGAGGGCCTCCAGGCGGACCAAGATCTGTCCTTGCTCGATTTCACCGCTTTCAGGACAAAACACGGATTCTCGAGAAAGCAAGAAGCAGCGATTCAATTACCCTCCAAGGATCCCAAATCTCGATATACCAGGACCTATCATCCATGACCCTGGCACTCCGACGCATGTGCGGGCCTATCACCAAACTTCTGAAGGAAAAGAACATAAGATACAGGTGGGGATACCTCTTCTCTCCGTCCTTCGAATACAACAGAAACAAAATCAAGCTAAGCTCAGAGGGGGAGATCAAGGCGTACATCTCTGACCTTCTTGGACCAAGCGCAGAGGAACACGATCAGGGAGACCCACGTCGAGAAGAAAGAGGATGGCGTATACAGGGCCCCAGAAGGAAACGTGTCAAGGGATCGAGGACATTTCGGAGAGGTAATACCCCCCCCAGGGGGAGAGAACCGATGAACTGCAACACTGGTAAGATGACATATATTCTAATACATATGTCCATGGCCTGAACTGTGTAAGGATGTCTAGGCTCAAGAGAGACTCGGGCCATGTAAATGAAGGAGGGAGGTGAAAGGGGGCTCAATCAAGATTATGATGTTATAATAATCTTGGGGACCCGAAGTGACGGTCCCTAAAAGGTGGTTCGATGCAGGACCAGTGTCTTTATCTGGGTCCGCATGGATGCCGTCAATGTGGGAAGGGTGGAGGGGGGGCGGGGGGGCTGGGCACACAAGAAATGTACAGAGGATGAAGCATTATCAGCAATACAAAGGATCACTCAAGACGACGTGAGTCCTTATGAACAATATATCTACTTGACACAGGTCACAAATCCACAACCGAAATACTCTGATAATGGCACCAATTGAGGAGCAGAAGGGTATGGAGTCCCTAAGGATAGGAACACTTAACGTGAAAGGCCTCAACTCGCCGACCAAGAGATCACTAGTGGCAAGGGAATTCCGTAGATCTCAAATAGACATTCTCCTTCTACAAGAGACAAAGTTTGCCAAGGGGGAGGAGAGAGGACTACTAGGAAAAAGAGGGGGAAAGGAATTCTGGGGCTCGGGCCCACTCAGGAAGGGAGGAGTTGGAATCCTGATCAAGAAAGGAATCAATTTCTTAGTAGATAAGACCTGGTCCGATATAAGCGGGCATGCCCTCCTGATATCTGGGACAATCGCAAAGGTTAAAGTAACAGTCACAGTAATATACTCTCCCAACGCAGGACAAGCCAAGTTTCTAGAAAAGACAATACCCAAAATAATGTTAGAAGCATCCGGCCAAGTTGTTCTCGGAGGAGACTTTAATCAATGGGCAGACCCAACAAAAGACTGGGAACCAGGCAACGCCGAGATAAGAAGCCAAACAAGAAGTGATCGCACTGGGCTTTCCGACATAATGGAGATATATGACCTGCAAGATGTGTGGAGAATTAAACATCCTAATGAAAGAGGCTACACATTTTACTCCAATCCGCACAAAACTTTCACCAGGATTGATTGACACCACAACGCTATCAGAAATAATTCCGATAACATGGTCAGACCATGACATGGTCCTGTCAGATATAAGATGGGCAGACTTACCTGTTTCAGGCGGGAAGTGGCGCTGTAATGAAAGCCTGTTGAAAGATACAGTATTTAAAATTGAAATGGCAACTGCAATTGAGGAATACTTCAAACTAAACAACAATGGGGAAGTCTCCAAGCAGACAACATGGGAGGCGGGTAAAGCTACCTGGAGAGGCATCCTGATACGAGAAGGATCTACCAAAAAAAGAGAGAGAAAGATCATTGAGCACAGACTTGGGTCCGAAATATGCCAACTGGAAAGCGAGAACAGGGAACACCTGGGCACGGACCGCGACAACATCAACATAGCACAACGTAAAAGGGAAGAACTAAGACTATTGGAGAACAAACAAACTGTGCGCAAACTTCGATTCCTCAAACAGAAATTCTATGAGAAGGGGGACAAGGCCGACGCACTATTGACAGCCGATGCACTATTGGCAGCCAGACTCAGAGAACAAAGGGCATAGCGGAAAGTGAAAGATAATTGAAGAAAACCCTACGACCCCCCCACCCAAACCCTCCACACTATCCCAGAGAGTTTTGCCAACTTCTACGAGGCGTTGTACACCTCGGAAGTGACTCCAGGACAATCAGATACAGATCACCATCTCTCCCAGATAGAGATGCCCAAAATCTGGTACCCCAAAACTGAGCTCTTAGAATCCCCGATATCCGAACCTGAGGTCCAAGAGGCAATTAAAAGACTAACTGTAGGCAAATCCCCCGGAGAGGACGGCTATACCACTGGGTTTTATAAAATAAAACCTTCAGCGACCAGCTAACACCATTCTTGACGGAGCTCTTTAACGAGATATTAGAAACAGGGACAGCCCCCGACTCCTTTACGAAGGCGCTCATAACAGTGATCCCAAAGGAGGGAAGGAACCCCAAACTTTGTGGTTCATACGGCCCAATTTCATTGCTCAATTTAGATGCCAAAATTTACACCAGGGTACTAGCCGCCCGATTGGAAGTACTGATCCCTCACCTCATACACAATGACCAAGTCGGATTTATATTGGGTAGGCAAGGGGCCGACACCATGCGCAAAACTCTCCATCTCGTCCACTCATCACCAGAACTACCAGGTGACCCTGCCCTACTGTCAATAGACGCAGAAAAAGCCTTTGATAGAGTGGAGTGGGAATTCCTGAGGGCAGTCCTTCGCAAGGTGGGGATAGGGCCGAGATTTAGGAAAGGAATACAAGCAGTATACACATCCCCAAAGGCATCTATCTCTGTTAATGGGGAATATTCCAGATGGTTTGATATGGGACGTGGTACTAGACAGGGGTGCCCCCTCTCTGCAATACTTTTTGCGCTCTCCCTAGAACCCCTGGCCCAAAAGATACGATCCGACTCCAGAATAAAAGGCATGCGATTGGGAACGAAAGAATATAAGATAGCACTCTATGCTGATGACATACTTTTACACATTACCAACCCCTCTGTATCTGTCCCTCATGCTCTCCAACTATTAGAAGAATATGGCAAACTCTCTGGGTTTAAGGTGAACAAAACAAAATCAATATTGTTCCCTTTGAAAGGAACGAAAGAGGAAAACGAAACCAAGTTCTTGCCCTTAGGCCTCAAACTCGAACACTCTGCGTTTAAATACTTAGGCATCCAGATCACTAAAAACATAACGGAACTATACAAAGCTAACTTCCCTCCCATCCTCCAGAGCTTCTCGGCCGATCTGAATAGGTGGGACAAACTCACGATCTCGTGGTTAGGGGGAATTAACGCCATTAAAATGGTATGCCTCCCCCGATTCCTGTACCCTTTCCAGATGTTACGTATCGAGATACCAAATGCGTTTTTTGAAGAGGCCAAAAAACGTATGCTTAGGTTCCTCTGGCAGGGAAAGAAGGCAAGGATTGCATTCTACACTCTGACGCTTTCCAAAGACAAAGGAGGAGTAGGTCTCCCCGACCTGCGAGCATACTAAAGCCTCACAACTACGTATCCTTATCCCACACCTACGTGATCACAACCACCTCCAATGGGTCCACATGGACAATCATTACTTCTCACCGGCCACTGTGTCAGAATGGCTATGGACCCCTCACAAAATAATACAATGGAAAATTAAGGGCCACCCAATATGGAGTACCATCTGGAACATCTGGCAACCAAGCAAAGCAATGAACAAGATCACCACCTGGCCGTCCCCACTTATCCACTTATGGTCCCCTGGCATAAACGATCACATACCTGAGGTAGGAAGATTCCAATCCTGGTACGAGGCGGGACTCGAAAGGGTAGGGCAACTCCAGAAGAAGGACAACTTCATAACTCTTCCAGATCTAACTGAAGCCCTAGGGATAGGCCCATTATCCACCTTCCAATACATCCAGATAAAAGGAGTCCTCACAAAATCTGCATGGAAGGAAAAGCTGCAGAGAGAACTCACCCCATTCGAACAACTCTTGGATTCTAAGTCTGCAATGAAGGGTTTGGTATTGGCTATGTGCAAAGAACTTATCGAAGCAGGCACCGGGTCCACGGAACATCTCAGAAGCAGATGGGGGAGAGACTTAGGAGAGGAGATGGATCCAGAACAATGGGAAATGATGTGCAAAAACGCATCCAAAACATCCTTATCCAGTCAATATAAATCACATGCCATCAAACTCCTACATAGATGGCAATACGACCCACTCAAATTGTCCATGTGGATGTGGAGAAACAGCCGACTATTGGCACATGTGGTGGAGCTGCCCACGCATTAAGGTATTCTGGGAGGAAGTCCTGGCATGGATCAAAGACATAGATGGCATACAAAGAGACGTTGATCCACGTTTGGTTCTCTTCGGAATGGAAAAAGACTAGGATGAATGGACTAGACTCAGGGGTCTTGCCCCACACCTATTACTAGCAGCCCGTGCACTGCTAGTAACAAAATGGAAATCCAAAAAGGTTCCAAGGAAGAAGGAATGGATCCATTTGTCAACCAACATTTATACAATGGAATTGATCACGGCATCCCTACACAACAAAGCATCGCAATGCGAGATCTTATGGTCAGAATATCGAGGCAAACGCCTCTCAGATACGACGGACTCCCAACCCGAAGACACTACAGGATCTTAATTGAACCAAGAATCTCAAAAACTCTCAATACAGGACAGTTGTGACCCAAGAATCAAGGAAACCTCACAATAGTGAACCGAACATTACCCGCTATGAACATGTCAACAGAGAAAAGATGCCGCAATGATGTCTGCCCAACCATGGGGAGGGAGGTGGGTGGGTATGGGGTATGTTATACTGACTGTTATTACTAGAGATCGGAAACGAACACAAGGACGATCAGTTGTATAATGAGACTCTAGTTTTGTTCTTTTGATGTAACCATATGGTAACAGAGTTGTTAAGTGAAATGCTCAAATCTTTTTTTAATCTTTTGTTTCTCTTTTTATTTTTTGTTTCAAAATCAATAAAACCAAATTTAAAAACAAAAAAGAGGAAAAGAGAAAAAGAGGGAACCGAGCTGGCACCTATCTAAAAAGATGTGTTTTAAGTAAGAAACTTCTTAAACACTCCAGAGAGGGACACCTTCTTAGTTCGAGGGGCAAGGCATTCCATTTGGCAGGTGCGGCCACCCAGAACGCCCCCTTTTTTACCAATTTGAGCGAGACTTTCCGTATCTGCAACTTTTTAGCATTATTAGAGCGCAGAGATCGAACTTCAACTTTATTTTTAAGTCTAAAGGCTACAGAAGCAGGGTAGAGCCCTGCAAAAGATTTGTAAGTGACAGTGAGTAGCCTGAAATCAATCCTAGAGATGATGGGAAGCCAGTGCAGGTTTCTGCACACCTCTGACACATGCACATAGCTCTGCATTCCCATGATCGCTCTGATGGTGCTGTTTTGAACTATTTGAAGTTTGGAGAGTTCTCTTTGTCAAAGCCCCAACAAAAGGCAGCTGCTGTAGTCAGTTTTGGATTAAATAACTGCTTGGGCTACCATTTGGCAGCCCGTTTGGGAAATAAATGGGCGGATGTGCGAAAGGAGCCGTGTATAATAAACCAAGGCTGAAACCAGGCTATCGACCTGGGCTATCAAATTAAGTGACTGGTCGAAAATCACACACTGCATTTTTATGTTTTTTTTTTGGTGGGGATAGCCTGGTTCGTAATGCGAAAGGAGTCATAGTCCGGGTTTAACTTCAAGAGTCTGGGCCTGGAACTCACGAGCAAAAGTTCAGTCTTGGCGTGGTTCAGAGCAAGCACACTCATGTATATCCATTTGTGTATCTGATCATACATTTCCAACGTTTTGGAGTCTTTCTAATAAATGTCTGATAGTGTAATGAGGCATTGAGACTTGTCCGCTTAGAGAAGCATATTTCTTTCTCCTCTAGTATTTGGAAGAGGGGGGGCCTAAACATGTTGTAGAGAAACGGGGATAGAGACGACCCTTGGGAACTGGGTCAGCTTCCGCTAAATTGCTACAAACCCACATGATCCCGTTACCTAGAAAGGACTGCATCCAGTCCCTCGCCTGGTCACTAAAGTTTACCACCTCCTGTAATCTAGTCAGCAGGAGAGGGTGGGCCACTGAATCAAAAGCGGCAGACAGGTTTAAGTACAACAGCAACATAGTTGTCCCATCGTTGATATTGGCCATCATATTGGACTTTAACTCCAGTAGGACTGATTCAGTGCTTAAGCCGGGTCTAAAACCTGACTGACCTTTATTCAAGATCGAATTACCTTTTATGTAGCACAATAGTTTTTCGCAGGCCACTCTATCCATGATCTTCAGTAGAAAAGGGGAATTCGAAATAGGACGATAGTTGGAGGTCACTTTGAGATCCTGTCCTGGTTTTTTTTTTAACAAAGGGGTAATCCAAGAACCCTTCAATCTAGTAGGCCCTTCAATCTAGTAGGCACCCGTCCTTCTTTAAAGGAGGCATTCACAATTTTGGTGATAGAACTGATGAGCCTCTGAGCAGGCCTTAATAACAACAGCTGTAGACAAATTCCCTTACAACTAGATGGTTTAAGTTTGGACAGGAAAATACAAAGTTCATCTTCAGAAATACTCCTGAAGTTGAACTTCAGGATAGTCGGCGCTTGAGGGGCGTTTTCATTCAGCACGCCCTTAGTGGGTATAACTGGCGGTAAGGTTTTTAGCTTGTGCTATGGCCTTTTTGATCTTTTCCATCTTGTTCACCAAGGTTTCTTGAATTTGTGCGTACCAATCCTTATCTTTACAGATGGCTTCTTGAAATGTAACGTTGGGTTTTTCTAATTCTTTCAATATGGCAAATATTTCTTTGGAATCATGTTGGGCACTCAGCTATGCATACTTCATACGAGTCTTTTTTAGCTTTGATATTAGCCACTTTAAATATACTGGCTGCCTCCTGACAGGTTAGCTTGTGATCTTCCGCCATTGATTTTTTCCACTAATAGAATTTTCTCTGTGTTAACACTCTAGGCATTTTGAGGTCATCAGTAAACCAGGTGTTATAAGGATGGTTAGTGACCTTCATATTTTTTAGAGGGGCTAGGGTGTTGATAGCTTTAGTAAGGACATCTAAGGGGGTGTCGTCATAGCGTCCACATTCTCCTGGGCCGAGGAAATCATCTGGCACACAGGACGGATCCACTCCTTCATTGACTCTGAATTGATCCTCTTCATGTTTCTAGACACAATCCAGTCTTGTTTAGCTGAGCTGGTTTTGAGCCCGCTAGCAATAATTATGCTAAATTCAATGAAGAAGTGATCCGACCAAGGGCAGAGGGAGATGTCAAGTTCATTAATCTCTGTGTTAAGTGAAAAGACCCAATCCAACATATGTCCCTTACTACGTGTGGGTTTATCTACATGTTGGAATCCCAGAGCTGTCATCAACTTAACAAGTTCACCAGCAGCAAGATCTTTGGGATCATCTTTCCACAGATCATGATCGGCCATTATTAGCCATTTTGCAGCCCCCTTAATTTGGGCTAGAACCAGGCTGTACAAATATGATACAAAATCAGGCATGATGGTGGGGGGACGATAAATCAATAACATGTTTGTTGAACTGGATGCGTCTGTTCTGACTTTGATGTAAAGAGTCTCGCAGCAACTGGGACCTTGTATGTCAACTGTCCATATATCCAAGGCATTCTTGAATATGATGGGGACCCCCCCCCTTGATTCTTCCTGTTGACACATAGAATGGAGTATTCTTTGGGGGTTGCTAGGGCCAAAGAGGGACCTTCCGCCGCATGTAACCAGGTCTCTGTCAGAGCGCAAATGTCGATATCCTGGTCTACTATGTAATCTGCAATTTCAACTGCATGTTTAATTAGAGACCTGGTGTTGAGAAGGCGCACTCTGAGCCTCATCTTACTCATTACCGGTGGCCTTGGCATTTCACTGCCTATAATTCTCTGATCTGCAGGTCTCCACTCTTCTCGTTCCAGTCTGGTGTGCCTGGGATGTTCACCCACTCAAGCCTCCGTTTGTAGGCTGCATATCAGCATGAAGCTTGTGCGTTATACAGATCTTTTAGGATCCGGCGGGCACTCACTCCAAAGCCGACCTACACCATCAGCTGCTGGCCACGCCCCCCAAAATGTAATCCTTGTTACCATGTTTCCAGATTTTCTTGTGGGGGAACCCCGCAAACAGTACTTCGAGAGGTTTGCTCACACAGTGTAATATGGGGCTACTTTGATAAATATTTCCAGGGTCATTTTTGGTTTTCAGTCCACCCCTGCACCTGGGACCCCAGGAAGACTGAGCGACTACGTGTGTTAAAGTGGACAACAGTGTACAACATAGCCCTGGCTAGAATGTATATAGTTATTTGAGGGAAAAGGACAGGAATGTTATTGTAGTGTCCTCGGTCTATATCCTTCTTGTGAAGGAAGGACTCAGTCCTCTGTCCATGCCGAGCGTCTACGCTCGGCATGAGTAGGCAGAGCTACTGGCAAATGTTTCGGCAGTTGCTGTTAGGAGATTAAAGAGGTTAATACGCAACACGCACCGGGTCCTTGTTTAATTTGTATGCGTGTTTACTGTTGCAGTACCTCTGCCTAGATTTAACACTGTCGATGAGGATTTTCCTAGAACGGACGCATGCAGCACAGTAAGACACGTCCTCAGGTGCTCCAGCCTCAGGCGGTGTCCACTGAGCTGAACGGAGCTCCCGCTGATGTCCCGCTGCCGCATATTGTAGTCCTGGCAGCCCTGGACAAAATCTGCCCACACGCCTGAGGGCCAACAGTGAGTGTGCAATCACTTTGCCTGCAATTATACACCACGATAGTACAACAGAGCACTTTCCCAGTGATTGAGGGACAGTCCACGTGCACGCTTCTGAAAAAAGAAAAAGAAAAAAAAACATGGCAAGGAACTACCTGCCTGCTACAGCTACCCTGGCACATGCTCCACATGCCTCCAAGTCTGCATCCTCATCTTGTCTGCTCCCACCTGCTATAGCTACAGGGGCACATGCCTCATGTGGCTCCAAGACTATACATTTTCCTCCCATCACAGTGGTCACTGTGCCTCCAAAATTTCAGCGCACATAGTGAAAAACATATTGCAACATGTCAAGGGAAGAAGCAGTTGGCAGCTCCTCCTCACAAGCCTCCCCACCCCATATATCCCTGCCTCATGAAAGAACTGAAAGGGGAAATGAATCCCTGCAGCTACAGGTGGTCCCCCCACTTCAACATCACGGACACCATCAGCCTTGCCCCACGGTGTAACCGATGGTTACAGGAACTCCAAATATACATTGATGCTACAGGGGTGAGGGAAGAGCGCCGCCTCAGGGGAATACTGCTACACCCGTTTTCCCCTACACCCGTTAGGACCAGTAGTCTGCGACATGGTCCATAAAATGCCACAAAGGTCAACCAATACATTTCAAGGTATAATTGATGCCCTGAACACCTACTTGGCAACACTACGAGACGTAGATTATGAACGCCATTTTTTTCATATGACCACGCAAGAAAAAGGGGAAACCCTCGACAACTTTGTCATGAGACTCAGGAACAGGGTGAAATATTGTGACTTTGAACATTACTCGACCAAAGAAGCCCTAAAATCACAAACAATTGCCGGGTGCGAGTCAGCAGAAATTTGAAAAAAAAACTGCTACAGATGACCAGGTCATTAGAGGAAATACTACAATTAGCCAGAGCGGACATGGCTCTCGCCGTACAAACCGAATCATTAGGAAACATTAAAATCACGTAGGCGCTGTCCACTGAGCTAATATGCCAGATCCGGGCATCAGAACGAGACAGTAATAAAGAACAAAAGAAATGCTACAGATGTGGCTACAATTTCCCTCATGTAGGGCCATGCCCGGCGGTTGGTCACACATGCGACAAGTGTGGTGGCGAAAACCATTTCCAGTCCGTCTGTAAAAACATCAGACATTACCAGAGGTCTACGAATCACAGTGGGCCAAGCAGGAGATGGGATAGCTCCCGCTCCAGACAGCTATCACCACCAACAAGCAGAAGTCAACGATCTCCGAGCAGGAGGAGGGAATCCCCTTGAAGATCCAGACAAACAAGAGACAGGGGAGATGAATCCAGAAGAAGACGTTCCCCTGAATTCATGGAAAAGAGATCTACAACGCACATAGAGCTCTACATTGAAGTCTCACCAAGACGCAGAAACACATCAGGCTCATCGTCGTCCAGCGGTGTCCGCAAACGAGGCTATGTACATAGATAACATGCATAACAAGACAGCAACAGAATATAGCCCGACATTAGTGCAACTCAACGGCAGCCCCCGACAATTCCTAATCGACACCGGGGCAACCATGAATAATCAATGAGGCAACATACCAAGGACTCAAATACAAGAAGGCGCTTCAACCAGCAGACATTGACATTTATACGTATGGCGTAAACACATTGCGAAAATGTAAAGGTATGTTCAATGCCACCTGCACATACAAGGACAAAATAGCAAAAGTATTGATGTACGTAATAGAAGGAGAGGGACCAGGTGGCGGAATCCTCAGCTTCAAGTCTGCTATACAGATGGGTCTAGTACACATCATGTACCAAGTAATGACAGCATATACCACGAGCCCAAAAGACATGATGCAAAAACTCTTCCCAGCCCTATTCAAAGCACTTGGCCGACTCAAATGAAAATAAGTCAAGTTATATATCAATCACGATATCAAGCCCGTGGCACAACAAAACAACGGAATATCGCTGAACATCCAGAAGCAAGTCGAGGACGAAATACAAGCTCTCCTAGATCAAGGCATCATATAGCATGCAACGGGACCTACACCCTGGGTATCCCCTATCGTCCCAGTCCTGAAGAAGGAAAACTAAAAAAGCATCCACATCTGCGTGGACATGAGGGCACCAAACACAGCCATTGAAAGAAAGAGGTATATGTCACTGAAAATTACAGACATGATGCACTTGCTACACGGAGCATCAGTGTTCTCAAAATTAGATCTCAATAAAGGTTATCATCAGCTTGCGTTACATCCCGAATCCAGATACAGAACCACATTTTCCGCCCATGTAGGTTTATTTGGCTACAAGCGACTGAGTTTTGGAGTGACTTCGGCAGTGGAAATTCTCCAGAATGAGATACACCAGGTAATTAAGCAGGTTCCACAATGTCTCAATTATAGTGATGACATCCTAGTGTTTGGTGCCACTCAGGAATCAAACAATGACGCACTGTAGCGCGTGTTCATAGCACTGGAAGAGGAAAATCTAACCCTGAATGTTGACAAATGTGAACTCAATAAGACAACGCTCAAATTCTTTGGACACACATTCTCGCAAGAAGGCCTCCGACCTGACCCAGAAAAAGTTCATGCATTTGTAGAAGCTCCCATGCCACAATCTGTTTCAGCCATCCGTTCTTTCCTGGGAATGGCTAGTTATTGCACCAGATATGTACAGGACTTTGCATCCATCAGCACCCCACTAGGAAATCTAACAGGAAAGGGACAAGAATTTGCGTGGTCAAATGACGGAGGACGCTTTTCAGGAAATAAAACCCTGAATCGCATCAGCCTCGTGCATGGTGTACTATGATCCAAACCTGGAAACGGAACAGACCGTTTTGCGAGTCCAGTTGGCTTAGGGGCGATCCTTGCACAATTCAAGCCTGGCCCTCCTCCTTTGGAATCACGGCGAATCGTAGCATATGCCAGTCGCAGTCTATCGCCGGCAGAGTGTGCATAATCACAGCCCGCATACTCACAGCCAGAAAAAGAGAGTTTAGCTGCTGTGAGCACTACCATCTATTTCTATATGGACAAAATTTCACCATCATTACCGACCATCAGGCCCTCACAACCATTTATGGAAAATAAACAGCAAAAATGCCCCCACGAATTGCCAGATGGGGACTCCGCCTCCAAGAATACGCTTTAAAAATACTGCACCGACTTGGGAAAGAAAACGACCCGGCCGATTTCTTGTCAAAATAGCCTCTGCCCGCAAAAGACGAATCACAATCTCTCAAAGCAGATCAATATGTAAACTATATCAGCAAGGCACTTCCCAAAGTCACTCACCATTCCAGAACTACTCCACAACCTGAACAAGGACTAAGTCCTCTCCATGATGAAAGAAAGAGTACTTTCCGGCAGATGACACGATGCAAAACAAATGGAAATAACTCTGTCGGAGCAAGAACAGAAATACTGCCGAACACTCAATCTTCTGAAGCATTCCCTGTCACTGTCCCCGGAAGGTCTGCTGCTGAAGGAAGACCGGATAGTAATTCCACACACACTACAAGACTGAGTCATTGACAATGTCCACACTGGACACAGGGAAGAATAGTCTCCACCAAACGACTACTGCCAACGAAAGAACCTCTAAAGATGACAGCCATGCAGACTAAAGTATAAAGTGAAGTGTGAATTGACATGTTTGGGCCCCTTCCCAATGGCAAGCACGTCTTGGTAATCATGGAGGAGATGTCACGGTTTCCAGAGATACACTTGATACACTCCACATGCTGTCATTCCAGCTCTAGACAAAACATGTACTGATTGTGGTATCTCACAGCTCCCACATGCAGAATGGAAAGCAAGTGTACAACAAATAAAGTGCACATTAAGATTGAAGCAGAGTTGTCGTTTTATCAATTGTTTGAAGCAACGCGTGGAAAATACAGTACTGCAACAACTATGGTGGTTACTCTGGGTTTAAAAGCACAGTACTTGCGCTGTCTGGGTGGTTTTCGGGCCGAATGACAAGCAGAAGAACAAGTTACTTTCTTACCTAGTAACGTTCTTTCGATGGGAAGGTCCGACGACGTATTCCATATCTATGACAGGTAATGTCCACAGATGTGCTGCTTCGGAAAATCTTTGGCGTCTGCGTCGATGACGTCGATGCGCCGTCCCCGAGGACCTCCTCCGACGGCCGACGTCACCCGATGTGATAAGTAGGATGCACGACGCCCATAGTGTAACGCTCACCTGATTCCCACGGAGGCGGCGACCCGTTCTGGACTGCTACAACTTCTTCCACGGTAAAGCGTAGTGCTTGGAAGATGGACTGGACTGGACCCCCAAACCTCGTCTGTCTGGCCCGTAGAATAATCCTTCTGTAGATGGGAAAAGGGAGTTAACTGTCTGCTAGATTGTGTGTGAGATTCCCCCCTTTTTCCCCTTCTCACCCTCCTCGAACCCTAGCTGTGCCTTCCGCAGACTCTCACCTTAATTTCTGTATGGACGAGCTCTCCATCCTGCTTCTGACGCAGGGGAGCGTAGATTTCCAGTTACTTCACTGGATCTCGGATTTGGCGAGGGTTCGATGTCTGCTTGCCTTTACCAAAATGCTGCCGTAAGTATATAGTTCAAAAGATCAAGTCTTATTTGTCCCTTGGCTTTTGTTTAATTTTCAGGGACTAGGTGAGTAATCCGTGTGGAGGAATGGATTCGCCGAGGTAAGCTCAGGTGAGTACTTTTAATGAAGGTGTGCCGTAGTGGTTTGCTCCAACACCTTAATGAGTGTGTCTTATTTCCCCATAGGGGCCGGGGTACGGAAAATCCAGAAAAGCCGCTCCGACCCGAAAAGGGAACTGAGGTCCCAACAAAATTCAGGTAAGACTTCAGGTGAGTAATCTGTCCTTTTGCAATTAGTTCGTTGCTCACCTTGTTTTGTCCTTTTTCTCCGTAGGTCTTGAATGCGACTGATGTCGCCTATGGGCGCTGAAAAGGTTGCCGGCGCCACGTGAAGGTAAGTGGAAGCGGCGCGGCAGCGTGAGAAGCGGAGCGCTTCTAACTATTGTCTTTCTTTTCCGTAGGTGCTGGGATGCGGCCGATGTCGCCTATGACTGCTGAAGAGCTAGACAGCGCCACGTGAAGGTAAGTGGAAGCGGCGCTGCAGCGAGCGATGAGATGCGTTTCTAACCCTTGACTTTCTTTTGCAGGATCAACGGAGTGAAGAATCCGGATGCTGGATGAAGGTAGGTAATGTCCTAATGCTTGCCTTTCTCTCCTTGCAGGTGTTCCAGGTGCGGGCGGGCGTGGCAGGAGCCAGGATGCAGGAGCCGACTCGGTGAGCGTCCTGCTGCAGATGCAGAATAACGCGAAGCACGTGTGACCATCCGGGCGTGGTTTAAATAGCCTTGGAAGAGCTTCAGGTGAGTGTTCTTCCACTGGCCCCACCCGAGTAAGAAAAGAGTTCCTGAAAGAAAATAGTTCCTCCCAGCCTTAGTTGGCTTGGAGCTTCAGACAGCATGGTCTGCCTCGGGTGAGTATGCAGCATGGTCTGCCTCAGGTGAGTTCACCCAAGCATTACCATATGTTCTGCCATGATGAGCCTGGCGCCTATGGCGCCAGGACAAGGTCCAAAGAGCCCCTATATGGGTTTGCTGGGTCCTGCTTGGTGAGTATGAAGTCTGCTTCCGGGGACGCTGGGCCTGACCTGGCTCCTCAGGAGCAGGCATCATGACACATAGCCTCAGTTATAGTTTTTTCCCAGAACGTGTGCCACCAGTTTTCTGCCAGTCAGACACACAAGGCCTTGCAGAACGCAAGCTGCAATCGCAAAAGAAATTCTGCAGCGGGGAAGGCAGGGAGGGAGCGATATGGAATATGTCGTCGGACCATCCCATCGAAAGAACGTTACCAGGTAAGAAAGTAACTTGTTCTTCGAGGGGATTGGGTCCTCCGACATATTCCATATCTATGACAGACTCCCAAAGCAGTACCAAGCAAGGAGGTGGGAAAGAATTTACAATACAAATTTAACATGCCCAATCAAATTGCAGAATAGAGAACTGCCTTGCCAAAGGCCAGATCTTGCCCTCTGATGGAATCAAGGGAATAGTGACGTACAAAAGTATGTACTGAAGCCCAGGTGGCTGCATCACAGATGTGACGAATAGGAACTCCCCTCTGCAGGGCAGTAGATGCAGCCACTCCTGTGCTAGAATGGGCCCGCAAGCCAGCCGGAGGGACCTTACCCGCCAAGCGGTAACACTCGGAGATAGCTAAAATAATCCAACGAGACAAAGTCTGTTTCGTCACAGCTTGTCCCAAACGCTTTCCAGCGTAACCAATGAAAAGTTGATCGTCCACTCTGACCCGGGACATGCGCGAAATATAAAAGCTCAATGCTCTCCGAGGATCAAGCCTATGGAGCCTCTCCTCTTCCTTACCAGGATGTGGAGGAGGATAGAACGCCGGAAGAACAACCTTCTGGCTCAAATGAAATTCCGAAACCACCTTCGGAAGAAAAGAAGGACGAACTCTAAGGACAACCCTGTCCTTATGAAACACAGTGAAGGGTGGCTTAACTGAAAGTGCCTGTAACTCACTCACTCTGCGAGCGGAAGTATCTGCAACCAAAAACACAGTTTTCAGAGTTAACAGCCTCAAAGGGCAAGAATGTAAAGGCTCAAACGAAGCACCAATAAGAAACTTAACAAGGTTCAAATCCCAACCTGGCACCAAAAAAGGTGACGGAGGGAACACATTAGCGAGCCCTTTCAAAACCTGCGAAATTAAAGGAATCTTAAAATAGGAACACTCTTCAGATGAGCGCTTAAATATGGACAGCGCCGCCAGGTAACCTTTAAAGGTCCCCACTTGCAAGCCCCTGTGGGCCAAACAAAGCAAAAAAGACAGAACCATTGGAATGTCACATTCAAAAGGATCCACATTCTGAACTCTGCACCAGTCGCAGAACTTTCTCCAACGGCAACGGTACAGAGACTTTGTTGCCGGCCGCCTGGCCGAAAGCAACACCTCCATCACGTCTTCAGGGAGGTCCCAATCCTTATACCTCAACCTTTCAGAAGCCAAGCCTGAAGATTGAGGGATCTGACCTCTGGATGGAGAACCTGACCCCCCCCTCCCGTGAGAGCAGATCGTCTCGGTAGGGAAGACGACGTGGAGGGCAGATGGACAAGTCTAGAAGGTCCGGGTACCACGTCCTCCGGGCCCACGCCGGAGCAGGAACAAGTTACTTACCTGTAACTGTTGTTCTCCAGCATGGGTCTGGCATGGATTCACATGCTCATGAATATTCCCCGTCGTCAGGCCGGGAATCCTCGGTATAGAAAAAATCAGTATCAGTTTCGTTTCTGATCTGTCTTTCTCAGTAGTAACCAATCACTGGTCTCTGGGTCATACTGCCCCCAGCCAATGACTGCCCTCTCCCTAAGCCCCGCCCCTGGCAGCCATCCTCAGATTTGGTAGCACGTGAAGTGGCAGTATGACCAAGTGAAGAGCCGCAGAGGGGTAGGCGGGAGGGTTCGTATGTGAATCCATGCCAGACCCATGCTGGAGAACAACAGTTACAGGTAAGTAACTTGTTCCTTCTCCAGCATGGGGTCTGGCATGGATTCACATTCTCATGAATATAAGAAGGTCTCTCTTGAGGTAGGTCACTTCAGATAAAGAAAGGGTCCCTGGATATTTTTAACAGGGTAACCTCAAATGGAACGAACAAAAACTGTGCGGTACGTGTTCTGCACTAGGTTAGAGTCGTTCTCTTAGCCGACCGGTTTCTGTGGTGCAAATAAGTGGGCCACATTCATCAGGGCTTGTACATGACATCTGGGTGTGTGCCTGTTAGTCTCATAAAGCAGCACTGTCTGCATATCTTGACGTCTTCTCCCTGTAGGGGTAACAGGAGGGAGGGAGGAGAGAGAGAGGAAAAGCAGCGGTAAATATCACATGCTGTCATTTCGAACTATTAGAAGACACTGCACTGGTGTGTCAAGAGGGGGAAAAAAGCTTACCCGCTCCGTATGATCTGGTGGCTTAATCATGAACGGTGAGACGGCCCGATACCTGGGGGCCAAAGGACAATAATTATTGTCTTACTTGATGCCTGAGTACTTCAGATCGGAAAGGTGACAGTACAAAACGTTACTAATTCTTTTAACCAAATTGAGTAAATCTCCTAACGCGACACGCGCTCGGCGTTGTCACTACACGTTTAGCAAACATTTATCCAGGACATCCCGGGTGATCACAAGGGCCCGCGTGTCTGACAACAGGGGGAGGGGGGGTGGCTAAACCAGGTGGGCTACAGGGGGCTTACCTCTGAGCAGAGTTCAGTCCGTATTACGAGCCGCGCGCGAGAGGGCTACATCTGCGCGGGCCGTGTTAGTACACTATTTATGTTGCCATGGGGTAGCTCGTGATCACGCGTGCCTGACTCTGGCATGGCCGTACCATAGAGAGGAGGCGGCGGCCATCGCCAGGTCAGGCCCCGCGGGCCGCGGGTCCCCAGGAACTCAACGTCAAGTGTTATGGGTGGGATGAATCCCCAATTTCCCATCATTGTTATTGATGCTAGTGCCTACATGTATCATCCCAGGCAGCCATTCACACATACAGCACTTATCACGAACACAATCAGGAACGCCAAGCCAGAGTGCATCAGAATCAAAAACCTCCCTGCAACAATCGGTCAGAAAGAATGTTAACCAACTGGCAGTTTGGTTCATAAAGTAGCCAAGGTTTGCCAGCTGGTTGCTTCGTTCAATCCGTCTTTGTCTGTTTTGAGCCGGAATATCCAAAGTTGTTCACGTTTGAACAGTAGGTTCTGTAGGTTCCCACCTCTTGTCGGGATGGGCAATTTTTCAATTATTGTCCATGTGAAATCTGCCGGGGTGTGTTTAGCAGCTAGGAAGTGTTCTACCATGGGTGCCGTGATCTTCTTAGTGCGGATACAAGATCTATGTTCTGCAAGGCGTGTTTTTATAGGACGTGTTGTCATGCCTATGTAGCGTTTGCCGCATGGGCATGTGATCATGTAAATCACGTTGCTACTATTGCAATTCGTCAGGGTTTTCTGGATCCACGGGTAGTGCCACCCTATGTTGATGGAGGTGGTTCTCTTGGTACTTGAGCAGGCATTACATGTGCCACAGGGAGTGTGGCCCGTCGCTGGGTTCTGCCCCCACAGTGTGTTCAATCTGGGTTCTTTTTCTCTATATGAATGTACCAGGGCGTCACGTAGATTCTTCCTTCTTTTAAATGCGAACCTCGGGGTTCCAATACTGTGCTGGCCAACGTTCAAAATTGGCCATAATTTCACAATCTCTTTCTTGATTTTGTTGGCAATTGGGGAGAAGCTCATTACTGCAGTTATAGTGTTCTCGGCTTCATTGGGCTTGGCATGATGTTCCATAGTGACTTCTCGTGGGATGTTGCTGGCTCGTTTTCGTGCCTGTTTGATTATTCGTTTAGGATAACCCCTGTTGCGGAGTTTGGCTGCGAGGCTTGCTGATTGCCGGTTGTAGTCTGCTAGTGTGGAGCAATTTCTCCGGTATCTAAGGAATTGTCCAAATGGTAGGTTCCTTCTCAGGCTGGTGGGGTGGAAACTTCCATATGTAAGAAGTGAGTTTCTGTCCGTAGGTTTATTGAATACTGTGCTGATGATGGTTGCATTCCGTATCTCCAGAGTGAGATCCAGGAAATGTACAGATTCAGTGCTATGTGTCTCTGAAAATTTGAGAAAAGAGTTCTGCCCGTTGAGCCATATCATGAACATTGCATGTTCTGGTTCGGTACCTTTAAAGATTAATAACACATCGTCGATGTATCTAGCCCAAAGATCCAAATTGGGTAGCCATGGATTGGTTAGATTGTAGATGATTGCTTCTTCAAAGTTTGCTACATAAAGGTTCGAAAGACTCAGGGCAAAGGTAGCTCCCATTGCGGTCCCGGAGATTTGTTCATAGAACGAGTTCTCGTAGATGAAGAAGTTTTTAGTTAGGGCAATCTCTGCCAATTGCATCACCAGGGAGACTGGGGTTGTCATCGGAGGGTCTCTTTCCCGTAGTATTTTGTCAATGACTCCGAGTGTAGCCATTTGCGGAATCTTCGTGTAGAGTGATTCAATATCTAGTGTCACCAGAATGTTCAGTGTGGGATCAAACGGTCGGTCCTTAATGAGTTCTAGCACAGCTGTGGTATCCTTCAGATATGAACGCATCTTTGTAACTTCAGGTTTCAAAAAGTAGTCTACAAATTGTGACAATGGTTCAAGTATTGAGCCTATCCCAGATACTATGGGTCTGCCGGGTGGTGGATTCCTTCCTTTATGCACTTTGGGGAGGGCATAGAAGGCCGGTTTTTTGGGGTATTTTGGATTGAGGAATTCATACTCTTTGTTACTGATGAGTTCCTCAGCGTTTGCTTCCTCGAGAATTGGTACTATCAGCTGTCTGATAGCTTCAGTGGGGTCCGTTCCAAGTTGTCTATAGCTCGCATGGTCTTGAAGGAGCTCCATCACCATACGGTGGTATGCCGTGGTATCCATTATTACCGTGGCACCCCCTTTGTCGGCTGGTTTTATGGTAATGGCATCATTATTGGATAAGGATTGGAGTGCCTGTCTGTTTTTCTTGGACAAGTTCTTGAATCCCGGCATAATCTCTCGCTCCAGTTCCTAGAACACTTCCTAGCTGCTAAACACACCCCGGCAGATTTCACATGGACAATAATTGAAAAATTGCCCATCCCGACAAGAGGTGGGAACCTACAGAACCTACTGTTCAAACGTGAACAACTTTGGATATTCCGGCTCAAAACAGACAAAGACGGATTGAACGAAGCAACCAGCTGGCAAACATTGGCTACTTTATGAACCAAACTGCCAGTTGGTTAACATTCATTCTGACCGATTGTTGCAGGGAGGTTTTTGATTCTGATGCACTCTGGCTTGGCGTTCCTGATTGTGTTCGTGATAAGTGCTGTATGTGTGAATGGCTGCCTAGGATGATACATGTAGGCACTAGCATCAATAACAATGATGGGAAATTGGGGATTCATCCCACCCATAACACTTGACGTTGAGTTCCTGGGGACCCGCGGCCCCTGAGGCCTGACCTGGCGATGGCCGCCGCCTCCTCTCTATGGGACGGCCATGCCAGAGTCAGGCACGCGTGATCACGTGACCACGCGCTACCCCATGGCAACATAAATAGTGTACTAACATGGCCCGCGCAGATGTAGCCCTCTCGCGTGCGGCTCGTAATACGGTCTGAACTCTGCTCAGAGGTAAGCCCCCTGTAGCCCACCTGGTTTAGCCACCCCCCTCCCCCTGTTGTCAGACACGCGGGCCCTTGTGATCACCCGGGATGTCCTGGATAAATGTTTGCTAAACGTGTAGCGACAACGCCGAGCGCGTGTCGCGTTAGACAGGAGATTTACTCAATTTGGTTAAAAGAATTAGTAACGTTTTGTACTGTCACCTTTCCGATCTGAAGTACTCAGGCATCAAGTAAGACAATAATGATTGTCCTTTGGCCCCCAGGTATCGGGCCGTCTCACCGTTCATGATTAAGCCACCAGATCACATGGAGCGGGTAAGCTTTTTTCCCCTCTTGACACACCAGTGCAGTGTCTTCTAATAGTTCGAAATGACAGCATGTGATATTTACCGCTGCTTTCCCTCTCTCTCTACTCCCTCCCTCCTGTTACCCCTACAGGGAGAGGACGTCAAGATATGCAGACAGTGCTGCTTTATGAGACTAACAACAGGCACACACCCAGATGTCATGTACAAGCCCTGATGAATGTGGCCCACTTATTTGCACCACAGAAACCGGTCGGCTAAGAGAACGACTCTAACCTAGTGCAGAACACGTACCGCACAGTTTTTGTTCGTTCCATTTGAGGTTACCCTGTTAAAAATATCCAGGGACCCTTTCTTTATCTGAAGTGACCTACCTCAAGAGAGACCTTCGCTGAAGAAATTTCTTCACAATTTTAACTAATTTGTATCTGCACCTGCCTACCCAGAGAAAACCTAATAAAATTAATATTTATCTTCATTTGGGGGGCAGCTAACACATGCCAAAGCCAAGGTGGTAGAGCATGTGTCTTTTAGCACACCATAAGTGCAAAAAGAGACTATTCGGAAAGCGCAATTAGGCATATTGGCCTTTCTTTGAAAAACTCTCTACAAATCGATATAACTGTGTTATTATTAGTGTGAAAACGAGATTGGGCAATACACAGTTGCATTACCCTAAAAATAGTCCTCCTTTTGATTTGGTTTAGTTCATGAATATAAGAATACACAGCAGTATACACATGCACAACCACGGGAGGTGGCAAAAGGCTCAATATCAAGCAATACAACAACTCAACATTAAGCAACTCTTACCTCCTCACCAGGCTCTCCTTAGGCGAACAGGTGAAGGTGTGCGTCGACCTCCACGTAGCAGGCCTGCAGATGTCGAGCAGGGGCACACCAGACAGGAACGCCGTAGTAGCAGCGATCGCTCTGGTCGAATGGGCCCTCGGACGGCCTGGCAAGGGTCGGTTTGCCAAGCGGTGACAGTGCATGATGCAGCCGGAGAGCCACCTGGAAATGGAAGTCTTCGAGAGAGCCTTCCCTTGATTCACAGGTCCAAAGTTCACAAACAGCTGTGATGTCTTCTGAAAACTCTTTGTGCGGTCCACGTAGAACTTCAGCGCTCTAGCTACATCCAGCGAGTGCAGAGTCCTCTCAGCCGGCGACGGGAAGAAAACTGGCAACACCAAGGGCTCGTTGAGGTGGAAGTCCGACGGCACCTTGGGCATGAAGGAGGGGTGCGTCCTCAGCACCACCCTCGTGTAGTGAAAAGTCAAGTAGGGAGGCTTGCAAGACAGGGCCTGGATCTCTCCCACTCGTCGTGCAGAGGTGATGGCCACGAGGAATGCTGTCTTCCACGACAGAAACTTCAACGGCACTGAATGCATAAGCTCGAATGGGGCCCCCATGAGCCTAGTTAGCACCACGTTGAGCTCCCACGCCGGGGCAAGGGCCTTCACCGGCGGGAATGATCGGAACAGTCCTTTCATAAATTCCTTCACCAGACGATGAGACCACAAGGACGCCCGTCCTGTAATTCTGGTGTAACGTGAGACGGCAGCCAGATGTACCTTGATGGAAGCGTGAGATAGGCCAGCCTTGGCCAAAGACAGTAGGCACGGCAATACTTGAGGGGCCATAATCGGCAGAGGGTTAATCTTCTGTGCACGGCACCAGACAGAGAACCTCTTCCATTTATGTCCGTAGCACTTGAGAGTTGAGGACGCCCTGGCCTTTGCAAGAACCTCTCTGCAGTCGTATCCTCCAAACTCTAGTGCTGCAGGAGCCATGCCTGCAAGTTCAGCGACTCTGGTTCGTGATGAAGAATGGCGCCTCCTTCTCTGGAGAGAAGATCTGCGTCCGTCGGCAGCTTGACTGGTGTGGACGCTGACAAGTCCAGAAGGTCCGGGAACCAGATCTGCCTCGGCCACGCCGGTGCGACGAGGATCATCCTGCACCGGGACCTCTTGAGCTGGTTGACGAGCCGGAGTAGCAACGGCGGGAATGCATAAAGGAACAGGCCGTCCCAGGGGAACGAGAAAGCCTCGCCCATGCTCCTCGGTTGGGGAAACCTGCTGGCGAACCTCCGGCACTTGGAGTTCGCCGCCGTTGCGAAGAGATCGATCTGGGGTTTGCCCCATCGTCGGAAGAGTCGGTCCACTTCATCCTGGCGCAGTTCCCACTCGTGGCATGAGCGCAGCTCTCTGCTGAGTGAGTCGGCGATGGTGTTTTTTTATCCCTGCCAGATGAAAGGTTACCAGAAACATCCCTTGGGCGACGGCCCAGTGCCACAGATCCTGGGCTTCCTTGGACAGGGCAGGGGATCTGGTTCCGCCCTGCTTCCGAATGTAAAACATCGTGGTGGTGTTGTCGGTGAAGATCATCACCACCTTGCCCTTGAGGGAAGGAAGGAAGGACCTGAGGGCCCAGAACACAGCGCAGAGCTCCAAGATGTTGATGTGGAGAGTCTTCTCCTCCGAGCACCAAAGGCCTCTCGCGTGTGCGCTCCCCAACCTTCCAGGAAGGCATCAGTCGTCACCGTCACCTGGTGGGCCGCGGCTAGGAAACCTGTTCCCGCTGTCAGATGAGCGCGGGCACCCCACCATCGTATCGCCTGATGGAACGCTTCGTCGAGTGGGATCCTGTCCTCGAAGCTGCCCGTCATCTAGATCCAGTGGGCGTCGAGGAATTCTTGCAAGGGCCGCATCCGAAGTCTGCAGTGGGGCAACAGATAAATGCAGGAGGACATCATTCCGAGGAGGGACTTGATAGACCTCACTCTGGCCACATCCGTGGCCAGTAGACGTTGCACCTTTCCTAGGATGGTCCTTATCCTTTCCTCCGACGGTGAGGCCCGCCGCGCCACTGTGTCGAGCTGTGCTCCCAGAAACAGGGCGACTTGCGACGGGACCAGGTGGGATTTTGGAAAGTTGATGGAGAACCCCAGGACCGTGAGCAGCTGGACGGTCTTCGCAGTGTGTTCCACGGCGAGCTCCCTTGTCCTTGCCCGTATGAGCCAGTCGTCCAGGTAGGGGTAGACGTGATTCCCCTGCAGGCGCAGCCGCGCCGCCACCGGTGCTAGGCACTTGGTGAACACCCTGGGCGCCGATTTTAATCCTAACGGGAGGGCCTTGAACTGGTAGTGCCGCCCTTTGACCACGAACCTGAGGAACTTTCGGTGCCTCTTTAGAATAGGGATGTGGAAGAGAGCATCCTCCAAGTCCAACGACGATAGGAAATCGCCCTCCTCCAGTTGTCCCAGCACGTGCTGGAGGGTGACCATCCGGAACTTCTGTGCCTTGATGTATTTGTTTAGTTGTCGCAGGTCCAGGATGGGACGCCATCCTCCTGTCATCTTCTTCACGAGGAAGTATCTTGAGTAAACTCCGGAGCTCCGAAGCCTCTTCGGGACGAGCTCGATGGCACCTTTCCTGAGCATCGCCCGTACTTCCAACAGCAGTTGAGGGACGTGATTTTCCTTCCTGGCCACGGGAGGAATGCGGGGGCACCTCTTCAGGAACGAGGGCGTGCCCCAGGGCCAGGGCGTCCAGCACCCAACGGTCGGTGGAGATGGACTCCCACACGCCGATGAACTTCGTCAGCCGGCCTCCCACCGGGGTGCTTCAGCGGGGGCCCGACCCGACGGTCGGTTCAATCTTGCTTGGAGGCCGCTTTGCCTCCTTGACCACCTTGGCGACGACGGCGGGATCCACCCGACTTGCCGCGTCCCCTGTAGGCCTCCTGCGATGAAGACCTTGCCGCTTGACGGTACGTAGAGGAGCTGCTGCCGGCTCCCTTGGAGGCACCCTGTCTGCCTCCGGAGCTCCGAAAGGACGGCCGTCGCTGTTGGAGCACACCCAGTGCACGGGCGTCTCCGTGTCCGTCTTATCGCCTGAAGGGATTCATCAACCGCCTTGCCAAAAAGGTTGTTCCCATCGAAGGGCATGTCCAAAACCTTGGTCTGAACGTCCTGGCGGAAATCCGTCGCCTTGAGCCATACTCGTCGTCTCAGGCAAACGCTGTTGCCCAACTGACGGAAGCCGGTGTCGGCGATGTCCGTAGCCACCGTAATGGCGTGGTCCGAGGCAATCTCACCTTCCTGCAAGATTTCCAGGGCCTCAGCCCTCTTGGCATCCGGAAGGAAGTCCAACAGAGGGGCGATCTTGAACCACAACTCCCTGTCGTAGCGGGCTACGATGGCCAGGGCGTTGGCAGCCTTGATGGTCGTCGCTGCAGATGAGATGACCCGTCGTCCCATCGCATCCAGCTTCCTACCCTCGCCGTCCGGAGGGGAGGTTGAAGTCGAGGCCGATGCCCCCCGCTTTCTTCTTGGCCGCCGCCGAAACGACCGAGTCCGGGGTAGGTTGCGCCCTAAGGCACAAGGGGGCAGCGTCGGGGACCCGGTACTTCTTCTCGTACCGGTCCCTCTTCGCAGGAGCCGTGGCAGGGTTCTTGAGGAGGGCGAGCCCCTCATCCCAGATGTCATCAAGAAGCGGTACGGCGAGGACCGTCTTCCTTTTAGCCTCGCGCCGCTGGTAAAGGAGCCCCTCCTCCTTTTCCTCGGGGCAGAGCTGGAAAAGCTTGGATGCCCTGGAGATCATTGCATGGAAGGATCCAATCTCGTCGGGCGGGGACGCCCGGGCAGGGGGCGACGGGGAACACGTCCTGTCGTCGCCTACGTCATCATCCGTACCCGTCGTAGTCGTGTCCATGCCTGTATCATCCCTGTGGGTAGTGGACCGGGGGGGAAGGCAGAGAAGGCCGTAGAGGCAGGAGAGGAGGCCTAGGATGCGTCCTCCTCCTCTTAAGTGGTGGGCTCCCCGAAGGTCCTGGCTCCGGTTCCTCCGTCGGGTCTGGCTCAGACACCTCCGTCGGGGGAAGGGGCAACCTAGTCCTTATCTCCGAGCATAAGGACTGGAGGGCTGACAAAATGGCCACTGAGGTGTCCTGCGGCGCCGGAAATGACGGGAGCGAGGGCTCTTGAGGAGCCTCGTCTGCGTCACCGTCGCCCTCGTCGGGATCCCTCCCGATGGGCTGGGCCTCCTCCACGACTTGGATGAGCTCCTCTTCAGAGGTCGTGTCCGTATCCACGATGGCCACCAACCCCTACCCCCCCTTTCCAACGAGGACTTCGTGGGGGTCTTCTCAATGGGCCTGAAAGACGACTCCCTCCGCGGTGGCAGGGAGACTCTGGTACCTGAGGGCGCCTCCACTGGTGTAGCCTCCACAGGCTGAGCCAGGGCCACGGCGAGATCCTCAATCGAGGTCTTAGCAGGGTGAATTAAGGCCAACGTCACCTTCTGTACGCCTGGGGCCTTCACCTTGGGGGGAGGGTCCGAGCCTCGCTCCCCCTCTGCCGAAATCTTCGAGATCGACCGGGGCCTCTCCAGAAGCTTCGCCGGGTTCTCGGACTTCCTCTTACCCGAGCCAGAGCGTTGGCTCGTGGTTGATGGCGCCGGGGAGGGTGCGCCCTGCCTGGCAGCCAAGGAGCCCGACCGTTCGGCGCTCCCGGTGCCCGCGGACTCGCGGTGCTTAGCCTTTTGTTGGGCCCCCGTCGCCGGAGCACCCTCACAGGACTTGGAAGACCGGTTGGACTACTACTTCTTCTTCTCACCTGGCGGGCTCTTAACTTCCAGCCAGTTGGCGAGACGGAGGTGGCGATCCTTCATGGCCTGCTCCGACATGTTCCCACAAAACACGCAGTCCTTTTCCTTGTGCGTCTTGTCCTCATGTAGACAGTAGAGGCATAACGAATGCTCGTCCTCCTTGAAAACGTTCTGAAGCTGGCATCCAGGGCAGGTCCTGAATAGCTTCCCGGGCGTCGAGCTCCCTTTCTCCTGGGCCATGTCCGGGGTAGGCCTTGGAACTTCTGTAATCCTCCAAAAGCGCAACTCGACGAAATCTTCACCCTTGAGGGGCGTAGAAACTCCGAAACGGATCCCCGTTGATCGGAAGTAGAAACGGTGGAGCTTGAGGCTCTATTTAACCGAAAAAATGAGAAAATCTCCTGAAAAAGCGCAAAAACGCAGCAAAAGCTCGAGAGCTAAGCACGAGGAGTCCCTTCACTTGAATGTGCGGTAAAAATCTGAGGATGGCTGCCAGGGGCGGGGCTTAGGGAGAGGGCAGTCATTGGTTGGGGGCAGTATGACCCAGAGACCAGTGATTGGTTACTACTGAGAAAGACAGATCAGAAACGAAACTGATACTGTTTTTTCTATACCGAGGATTCCCGGCCTGACGGGGAATATTCATGAGCATGTGAATCCATGCCAGACCCCATGCTGGAGAAATGAGGATCATCCGGGAACCGAACCTCCATAACCTCCGCAGCACTTGCGGTATGACAGGGACTGGAGGAAACGAGTACAGCAGTGGGAATGACCACTCCACCACAAACGTGTCTCCTAAGGCTCCTTTTGGAGGAAATTCCCGCGAGCAAAACCTTTCGCACTTCCGGTTGACACTGGAGGCGAAGAGATCCACTTGAGGGGTCCCCCAACGGGCGAAGATCTCCAGGAGAATCTCCTGAGCCAGCTCCCACTCGTGAGAGATCGAGCTCTGCCTGCTCAGAGCGTCCGCCGTCTCGTTGTCGTCTCCGGCCAGATGAACAGCCGAGATCGAAACTTCCTGCTGGATGGCCCAGAATTCGAGCTGCATCGCCTCCCTGCACAGCGGAAGTGACCCCGCCCCCCCCTTTTTGTTGACCAACGACCGCTGACTGTCAACTCGTTGGCATGAGCTCCCCATCCCGTGAGGGATGCATCCGTCACGATCGTCACCTCCGGCCAGGGCAGCCAAAATGGGGCCCCCTTCATCAGATTGCCCTCTACGGCCCACCACAGAAGGTCCCGGGCTACCGAGGGTGGCACCTGAACAGGGTCCGACAGCCTGCCGGAGGACTGAGACCACTGGAGCTTGAGTGCCCACTGCAAAGATCTCATCCGCAGACGAGCCTCTGGCACCAGAAGAATGCAGGATGCCATGAGGCCGAGCAGTCTCAAGAATTCGGACGCTGGGAGATTCTGGGCAAGCTGAAACTTGTGCACCATCTGCTGAATGTGAAGAGCCCTCACCTAAGGAGGAAAACACTGCCCCAGGGATGTGTCGAGCACTGCTCCGATGTACTGGAGCGGCTGCGTTGGTGCCAAATGGGACTTCTTTAAATTGAGGGAGAAGCCCAGCCTGTGAAGGGAGTGGCAGGTGACGGACAGATGATCCAGCACTTGCTCGGGAGAGCTCCCCCTGATCAACCAATCGTCCAGGTAGGGGTAGACGTGAATCCTCTCTTTCCTGAGATGCGCTGCCATCACCACCATGAGCTTGGTGAAAACCCTCGGGGCGGAGGTCAATCCGAACGTTAGGACCCGAAACTGAAAGTGCAAGTCGCCAACCGCGAACCTCAGGTACTTCTTGTGCTTGGGATGGATCGGCAAATGGAAGTAAGCATCCTTGAGGTCGAGACACACCAACCAGTCCTGAAGTTGAAGGGCCTGGAGGACTTGAGAAAGAGTCACCATCTTGAACTTGTCCTTCCTGAGGATTTTGTTCAAACCGCGCAAGTCCATGATGGGTCTCAATCCCCTGTCTTTCTTCGAAATCAAAAAATAAGGGGAATACCATCCCTTGTTCCTCTCCGCTACAGGCACCAGTTCTATAGCGCCTTTCTCCAGCAGGGCTTGAATTTCCTGCGCAAGGAGCAGATCCGGACACTTCAAAGAGAGGCTCCCTGGTGGATTGTCGTGAGGCCTCCGTCGAAAAGGAAGACAGTAGCCGTGGGTTATGATCTCCAGAACCCACACATCCGAAGTAATGGCTTGCCACTCTACAAGATGCTGCGCCAGCCTTCCCCCAACCGGCGAACCATGGGACCTGGCCTCATGACTGAGTGGTAGCGGCTGCGGCGTTGCCTGAGGGCAAAGAGGCAACTGCCCGAGCGGCCTTGGCACCTCGAGTACCTTTGTTTCCACCTCTGGCACTCTTACGATGGCCTCTTTGACTGCTAGCTCCCCTCGCTTTACTGAAGGACGAGTAATAGCGAAAGGAACCTCCCCTCCATTGCTGTCCTCTAGGACGAAAAGGCGGAGGTTGGCGAACTGCAGCGCCCAACGACTTCGCTGCAGCTTTGGAGGTCTGCAACCTCTCAAGGCTCTCGTCAGCCTTGCTGCCAAAAAGGTGTTCACCGTCAAAGGGCAAGTTGAGGAGCCGGGACTGCACATCAGGAGCGAACCCAGACTTCCGCAACCACGCAAACCTGCGCATTACGGTGCTCGCCGCCATGGACCGGCTGACACAATCCGCCAAGTCCAAACCCGACTGAACGGCCTCACACATGGCATCCTTGCCATCCTGAACCATAGCAAGGAAACCATCCCGTTCGTCCCCTTCGGGAATATAATCAGCCGCTAATGCGACACAGTTCCGCAGAGTATGTGTGAAACGAGACAAGGCACATATGGAGTTGGCCGCCTGAAGCGCCATACCCCCCGAAGAAAACACTTTCTTCGCCCAGCCGTCAAAACGTTTGTCGTCCCTATCCGGAGGGATGGTAGGATACGACGCCTGCTTTGCCGGGGCCGTAGCCGCCTGCACCACCAAACTCTCCGGGGTGGGGTGCCTAGACAAGTAGCAGGGGTCGCTACTGGCTGGACGGTATTTTCGCGACAAAGACTTGCCCACTGCCGGGAGACTCTCCGGAGCAGTCCAAGCCGCCGCCGCCCTTCTCTGCAGAGCCATATGAAAAGGCAAAACCGGGTCAGTGGGTGGACCAAGATCAAGGATGTCTGTGAGATCATCCTGAACGAACTCCCCTGGGGGAGCTGACCAACCCAAGTACTCGGTAACCCGAGACATAAGGCGCTGATATGAAGAATCGGCATGAGTGCCAGGCTCCGGCCGACAAAACTCCACCTCCGGAGAGGTGTCCAGTCCACTGGCATCATGCAGTGACTGCCTCAGGTCATCAAACTGGCTATGGCCCGAGATAAGCTCATCTGGAACCGTAACCGGAACCAGGCCGCCATCAGAGCCTTCATCACCCTCTGAAATGTACTCCAGGCGGGGAGAGGAAGACCTCTGTGGACCAAAGCAGTGCCGGACCTTAGCCATAGCCTTTCTAGGAGCAAACCCCGTGCCACGGGGCCCCTGCGACACCACCGCCTCGAAAGGCGTCGAGGGCGCCGAACGAGTCGGCGCCGGCGTCGACGTCAAGCGAATCGGCGTCGACGTCAGCTGCAGCGCCGCCAGCATTGGCGGCGTCGACACAGTCCTCGAAGCCGGAGCTCCGAGCGTGTCTCTCGACAACCTAGGCGCCGACGGCGTCAACGACCCCCTCGGAGGCGGAGCCTCGAGAGAAATAGTCGACGACCTCGGCGCCACAGGCGTCGACGTCTTCTTCGAAGACGGCACAGGATCACACGGTCTCGAGCGCGTCGAGGACCGGGACCTGGCACGGGCATGGCGAGAACGGCTACCCTTGTCCGAGCGGGACCTCTCCCGCGAGCCGTGCCGGCCACTTGAGCCCGAAGGCGTACGAGCGGTTTCTCTCGACCGGTGCCGACCTACCCCACTCAGAGGCGCGGACGGACCGGTGTCCTGCGATTCCAGAATCGCTAGCATCTACTTTCTGATGGAAGCCCATTCCTCCAGTGTCGCTTGCATGGAGGGATAAGCGACCCGCCGACGGGCGGAGTCCTCGGAAGAGGACGGGGAAGGCGACCTATGCCGGCGCTTCCTGCAATGCCTCGAAGAGGCGAGACCGACTCCTGGAAGGAGACCCACCGGACTTCCGACGATGATGCAGAGAGTCGCCCCTCGAGTCATCCGTCGAAAACCCTGCAGACCTCGACTTCCGGGGCTTAGACACCCGGCCTACCGACAGCTTCTTCTTGCGTTCCCGCAAGGCCTTTGCCGTGAGCGACTGGCAGTCGACACAGTCGTCCGTGTTGTGGGCCTCCCCGAGGCACCAGAGGCAGGCGTCGTGCGAGTCCGTGACCGACATCTTGGACCCACAGACCCGCAGTTCTTGAAGCCCGGACGCGGGGTTGAAGATGAGAAAGACATTGCCACGAACAGGTCTACACAACAAACTGAACAGGTCAACGAAGCGAGAATTGAAAACCGCAAACTCCAACGAGTCGAGGCGTACCGAGATTCACAAAGCGAACACGTTCGCAGAAAAAACGGAACTGAGGCTATGGGCGTCGTGCGTCCTACTTACCACATCGGGTGACGTCGGCCGTCGGAGGAGGTCCTCGGGGACGGCACATCGACGTCATCGACGCAGACGCCAAAGATTTTACGAAGCAGCACAGCTGTGGACATTACCTGTCAGATATGGAATACGTCGGAGGACCCAATCCCCTCGAAATGAGGATTACTGCCCATGGTAATAGACACTATTTTATTTATAGATTTCTGCCATTAGCCATCGATTCACACAGCGTTTCCATTTGGGAGAGATTTTATTACATATTTAATATTCCTTCCGTTTTGCACACGCTGTTATGTGTGGGTCTAGTTCTGTGAACACGAGAGAGCGTCATGCCGCCTCTCTAATAAAAGGGGCTCTGCTGGCACGCACAGGCCAGTGCAGCAGAGCCCCAGGAAGCAGCAACTCGTGTCTGTGTGTGGTTCTTGGGGCTGGGTTTTGCCACGTGATCGTGGCCTACCAGGGGTAGCCCGGCCTGGGTGTCCCCAAGGCCGAGCCCCCTCCCCCCCAAGAACTGGGTGAACCCAGCAGACTTCAGCAGTCCAGTAACCGGAACGTGTGGGGTGATACCTGCACCCATCAAGCTGCGTGCTCGCAGTTTCAGGACTCTTGTCGGGAGGTCCCGACACCTGGTGTGGCCCGCCCCGGTGACAGGAGGCGGGCCACCACACACGCGTGGAATGGGTATATTTTTCTGTCCCGTTTGTAATTGTACACCGAGGACTGCTTTCAGTCTTGAGTTTGAGGTTTTGTTTTTAGTTTTAAACTGTGGATAGATGTCTGGAAACAGGTTATGCTGCATTTTTTGTTAACATGTTGCTGGGTTTCTCCAAGTGCCCAGCCCATAAAAGAACCCCTTTTCTTCGACTGGAGAGGGAAAAACAACCACCGTCCCACGCACATCAGCAACACCCACAAGATGCCTTCAGGCTTCCCGTATTAATGATTCTCGCTATAGATAGGAGGGTTGGCAGTAAAAGTGCCCCCTTGGAGGCTGATTTAACATAGCAGAGGTTGAGAGCTTAGCATCACAGTATGGGTGATTGGAATCATAGTTGCCAAGTTTTGATTTTCGCTACACCCATCCCCAGTTCGAAACAGCACATTTTGTAGGAAGAATTGGAGAAAAAAAACGTAATATTCGCAGGTGGGCCTAAACATACAACATCAAAGTATGACCTGCTGAGCTTTGTTTGCAGCATTCTGCTAGGATTCCCTACTTCCCCTTCAAACAGTTTCCCCCCATAACCCACCTAGAGCTGAAGGAGCCAGGGATTTCATGGGCAGGGCCGAGTCTGGGGGGTCAGGCCTCGCTCTGGGAGCCCACCACAGGCCAAGCCCATGAAATCCCTGGCTCCCCAAGAAAAAGGGAAAAAATGAAACGCAGCCCTGGTGAGCCACCATCAGGGCCGTGTTTATTTTCTTTTTGCTATATGGGCATTTCTTTCCATTTGCACGCGTGGCGCAGGCAAAATGGAAAGAAATGGCAATTTTCTTTTCCTATTTGACCATTTCTTTCCACGGCAAAATGGAAAGAAATGGTGATATGGGAAGAAAAAAAAATGGGGATTTCTTGGCCAACTGTGAAAAAAAGTCACCAACAGGGCCGTGTTTATTTTGTTTCACATGTGGGTATTTCTTTCCATTTGCCGGCGTGGCGCAGCCAAAAAGGAAAGAAATGCCTTTTTTTGCACTGTGCACCAGGCAGCCTGTGGGGGCGGCCCGTGGCATCCGGGGATACCGACCTGAAAGGAGGGCTGGGCTGGAATCCCAGTTGGAGACCAGCCATGCCAGAGCCTCACCAGGCTCGCCCATATCTAAACCCACCTCATCCCAGTAATGAAGTTTCAGGTGGCCCATTGATGAAGAGGCTTTCCCACTTTGAATTGAACAGAACGTGCTAATTTTGCAAGATGGATGCTAACATTTCACCAAGCCTGAGCCCAGCAGGTGAGGAGCCAGAAGCCTTACCCAGTGATTTAGAAGAGCCTGGCACTCGATTCATATTTTACATTTTGGTTGCTGAATCTCCACAGGTGTGAACATTATCCGAGCACAGCACCTGGGGCAGTCTGTGTGTGGCAAAGGTTTTCTCCATCGCGATAGCAAAGTTCTCAAAAGCCACTGACTCGAACTCTACCTCCGGGTATCTGGACCATTCATTCACGACCACAAGGAAGTGTGGGTCCCGGCCTGTGGACTCTAAGTCTAAGTGGACTACTTCCCATGGCTTGGTGCCTCTCGCATGGTCTCTATGATGGGTTCCCGCTGAGCCGGGGACGCCGCCTGACACCACACACAGGCTGCCACAAACTCTTCGACCTGCCTCGCCAAATCTGGAAACCACATCTTTTGTCACAGGTGGGCCTTTGTCTTGGCGGTGCCCCGATGCCCTTGGTGTGCCTGCTCAATCACCTGATCACAAACCGGTCACCCCTGAGCAACAGTCCTGACTCCCAGAATGCCAGCTCATCCTTGACCCGCCTTAGCTGTTCCAACGCTGCCTAGCTTCCTGGGTCCTCAGTGCCAATGTGTCCACCACAGATCTCCATGAGCCCTCAGGATGATGAAACTCGTCCTCTGCTGCCGCCTGTTCCAGCTCACGGAACGGCACTGAGTTCGGAGTGGCTGCCCCCACCACCAGCCGGACGTGCTCATCAGCCTCCTCTGCACTGATGTCCTGCAGCCCCTCTAACTCCCCCCTCGGGTGTCTGGACAGGAAATCGGCTGCATTGTTGTTGCCGGGCCGGTTCACGAGGGATACCCTGTACTCCAGCAGGGCCAGCATTCACTGCTCAATCCTTGCCAGCGGCTTCGAGGACGACCCCACCAGTATGGGCCAGAGGGGCTTGTGATCCGTGACCACCGTCACCGGCCTCCTCAGGACATACAGCCGAAAGTGACAACAGCCCCACAGGACTGCCAAGGCCTCTCAATTTGAGAATACCTTTGCTCTGTCTCTGACGGCACCTTGCTGGCATAAGCGACTGGCCGGACTTCAAAGTTGGAGTCCATCTGATTGAGCACGGCACCCAGTCCAAATGGGCTGGCATCAACCACAATCTCAGATTGAAGAGACGGGTCAAAGAAGGCCATTGTGTCCTCTAATGTCAAGGCCCCCCTTTGCGTCTTCAAAAGCGGCCTTCTCCAGCGGCCCCCACTGCCAGGTGACATCTTTCTTAGTCATGGCCCGTAATGGCTACGACTGGGATGCAAGGTTCTTGATGAACCGGCCACAATATGTGACCATTCCCAGAAAACTCTGGACTTCCGACACGTTCTTCGGAGGTCGTGCCTCCACAATGTCCTTCACTTTCGGTGGGTCCGGTGACACTCCCTTCTTTGAAGACAAAGCCAAAGAACTCGATCTTAGTTTTCAGGAATTCACACTTGTCCCTGTGCAGTGTCAGTCGAAGGGATTGAAGTCGCTCAAGGGTCCTTGCCAGCCTGTCTAGATGTTCTACCTCTGACCATGCAAACACCAAGATGTCATCACTTATGTTCAACACTCCCTCCAAGTCAGCAAGGACACCGCGGATAATGTTCTGGAAAACCTCATTCGCTGATGACACCCCAAAGCTCAAGCGCTTGTAGCGGTAGAGACCACGGTGTGTGGTAAATGTTGCAATGCACCTCAACTCGGGTGCAGCACTACCTGATGATATCCGGCCCTCAAGTCCAGTTTAGAGAAAAACTGGGCTTCTTGCAGCTCAGATGATGTCATCTATGGTGAGGGTAAGACGGCGCTCCCTTTTAATGGCTGTGTTTGGAAGCCGCATGTACACACATGTGCAGAGTCTGGCTGCTTGGGTTTCCTGGCGATGACAATGGGAGACACCCACGATGTCGGGCCTTCCACCTTCTCAATGATATCCAATTCAACTAAGCTGTCCAGTTTTTTGTCAACCAAGTCCTGCAAATGGAACGGGACCCGGCCATGCTTCAAAGCGATCGGTTGGCTGGACTCATCAATGTGGAACCTCACCGGATCACCTGCCATGCACCCAATGCCCTCAAATAGCTGGCTGTACTTCGCAAGGAGCTCCAGAACATCCTCCACGTAGACACAGTAGGCAAAACTCACTATGCCAAGCGCCTCCGGAGCCGCACTGCTCAGCAAGGTGTTACTGCTGATGGTTGTAACATAGAAGCGGGACCTGATCGATGCCTCTCTGTGTCCTACGTTGGCCACAAATGCCCCATCCAATGGTATGGGTTGCTCACCACCAAAACGTAAAGATACGTGCTTTAGGAGTCAATAGCGGCGGGCATTCCATTGCATCATAGTGTTCCCACGCCATGAAATTCACTGATGCCCCTGTGTCAAACAGCACCGGGACCGAGGACCCGTTCACCTATACCAGGCACCGTGGCTGTCTCCTGTTCTTAGGCCGCAGACCGCCCACACTCAACACAAAAAATATGTTCTCCACCTCCACGTCATCTTCCTCCTTTGGGGCACCTTCCTCCCCTTGGACGACCTGGGTGACGTTAGGCTGGCGCTGTTGCTGGAAGAACCCCGCTCCAACGGGTCCCTTCAGGACCATGACCAGCAGTGGAGCTCTGCACATCAGGGCATAGTGGTCGGACGCCCCGCAGCGGCCACAAGGTATCCCCTGCGCTGGGCACTCTACGGGGTGTGGGAGGTCATATCCGCACTTCATGCTGGAGTCCATTGTTCTTGTGCTGAAGTACATGTCCAGCCTGTCTATCCACATTTTCCATCTTGGCCCCAGACTGGACGGAGCACCCGAGATGTCAAATTCGGTGGTTGAAGTGCCCCTTGCTGTCTCATCACAAGCGGTGCCTGACCATCCTGCATGGCAGTGAGCGCACAGGCACCCCACCCACGCTACATGGGGCTGCAACTCACAGATCTGCCCACTGAAGAGGAGTGTGACAATGTCAGTCAGGCGCTGTTGATGTAGCACACAGAGGGTGAGTGTGACAATGTTAATGAGACACTGCTCCTGAAATCTTCTGATGACTCCACCACCACCATGCAAAAAGCCTAGACTGCCTTCCCAGGCACCATGGAAAAATGTCCAAATTGTGGAGAATTGGAGGCAGAATACCCCAGTCCAGCAGTGCACAGATTGGGCAGATGTTGCTGCCAACTCCTAGCCACCCCAGCGGCTCCATAAATTGAGTAGGGTGGGCCAAGGGGAACAGACAAAGGAATTGCAGGCCTCCTCCAGCTCCTCACCTCATACTTAACGTGAAAATGCAGAAAAACACTTCCAAAAGCACAGCATGTGGAATATCAGCTGTTCCACTGAGAAGAAAGCCAAAATTTCAGCCCGGATGGTGCACAGGGACACTAAATTAGAGCTGCGACCATCCCAAGCATGTATACAAAATGGCGGCCAAACCACGCATCCAGAATGGTGAAGCTATCACAGAAGAAGAAAAAAAAAATCACTGCCTTCACCGCCGTGCCCGGGTTTACAACATCTCCCGTTTCGTCGCCACTGTGAGGTGTCTGTTACCGGAGTATCCGTGAGCCCCTCCTCCCACCAACAAAGACCACGCACACTCACTTGTTGCTGGGTCGGGCTCCCCGGTCGCTCTGCGGCAGCCAGGAATGTCCACTTTATTTATACCGCGTACATGTGCTCTTAAAGGGGCAGCACCACAACAGGGGCAATATAACACTGTGCCCTCTGCCCACACTCGTCGCCTAGGAATGGAATGGTGTAAATTGCATCAGACCAAATTAGAGGAGATGATATTCATGAAGGAAATCAGGCCAAAACTAGAGCATTGAAAATTAGCAACAGCACGTGAGTTCCTTCCTTCTGTCCAGACCACCTAATCTGTCGTCTTCTGCCTAGCCTGATCTTCCTATCCATCCCTGAAAATATTGTAACTTCTTTTCACCCACCTACCCTTCGAACTTTGTAAGGCACTCAGAGACCATCTGGCTAGGGGCAGTTCTTGATCAACCTTTAAATGTCCTCTCTTCTTTACTTTCTTCCCTTCCCTATCTTTATCAGGAATAAGGCATCACCCTGTAGTGGCCAATGAAACTGAATCCTCCATTGCGGATGTTAAAAAACGATAGGTTTTAACTTTTTCAGTGATATCGTGAATTGTATTGTATGCAAGACAGGCAAGAACATCAATGACGTGGCCTGATCGCCATATATTCTGATGCTTCCATGTTTCGCCACTGGTGCAAAGATTTTGCTCTGGCTTAGCAGCATCAGAGTAAAGTTCTTGGTGCAGGAAAATCGTGTTTTTTTTATTTAAGAAAATGGTGATAGGCAATCGCCAGACCCTTCTCCATTTTTTGCCCTACTCGTCCTTTTTTTAACTATGCTGTGGGATGTTTTAACCCACTAGTCTATGCCCTGCAACATCACTGTGCGCTGCTTGCATCAGAAACAAAAGAGTGGCCGCCAAAAAGATCTTTGCGCTAAAAAATCTCTGAAAGTGCGCAGGAACACCTGAAAAATAGGCCGCCAATCCATTTTGCCTATGTCAGTGGTAACACAGGAGACCACTGCCAAAACCCATCATTTGGCTGCCCACAGAGGAAAATGAAACTACTTGAAAAAGCAGCACTGCATTGCAAAGGAAAACCCAAAACTGCTTTAAAAATCAGTTTTTCCTTGGCTGTGGAAAGTGGAAAAATCATGGTTCCCAAACATCACCAAAGATCCAACATCCTTGTTGGGTGTTAAACATCACTTTATTTAAAGAATTCACCTAAGCACAATGTCAGCAGAAACATATTTTGTCAGAAGAAAATCCACATTCAAAGATGCTTGCTTGGAAAAATATGTTAAAAATGGGCGCAGTACCGCCGCTCGCCTGTGTCAGAAGCTAGCATTTACTTATACTGTCATTTAAACTTATTCCTTAAAATCAAAGTATGGAAAAGAGACTTTCCCATCAAAAGCAAATAGGGTGACAATTCAATCTCTAGATTTTAAAAAGGCTGGAATTAAGAGATTTGTGGCTATATTTGTAAAAATGTAAATTGTATTTTACAGAAAGACTATTTTAAACATGGTTTTAAAAGTAAGTTAAAGCCAGCCACGCTGAGCTTCAAAGACATTCCAGAGTTTCTCCCAAACAAAGGAATTTTCCCCCCCTGCCCTCTGCTGAAGAACTGGCAGGAAGGTGTGAAAGGAAATGGGAGGGGACTTTGGCCTGTTGCTCTGACAAGAAACAAAAGACTCCCTTGAATGAAAGGAAATGCAAATTCGGGTGTGACAGAAAACAACTGCGGCAGGAAGGCGCCTGGGCTTGCTCTGGCCCAGCCAAAACCTTGGGGGCGAAGACAGACAATTTTGTTTATTCAGAGAGCACAGAAAATATCTTTTTGAAAAAGACTCATAGAAAACTGAACAAAATTGGTAAAAATCTGTAAATATAGTGTTGTTAAAATGAAATGTTTGCTCACGTTTTAAAACCACTCTGGAATTTGTGGGATATTCAGAGACTGAACCACGAAAATGTTGATATTGTAGCAGTTGTGATAATGCTAAAAATATGAAACTTCACAGGAGTATGCCCAGATGTTATGTGCATGTATCTGGAAAAATGTGTACAGATCTGACACTGGGTAATCAACCAAAAGCGCGAAAAACTAATTTGTGAATGGAAACTCTTAAAAAGATGGGACTTGGGCAGATACGTGCCTTATTTAATCTGTAATGTAAATATGTATTATTAGCAAGTTGGTGATGTTGGAAATATGTTTTATATGAAAAACAGATTTTCTGCGTAGGAATAAAGGGGAGGCTTTTCCCTGGATTGTAAATTGCAGCATCACTATGACACATGATGACACTCTGGTTGCTTCTCAAATCAGGAGAGAGGGACAACTTTAACCAATAGGCTTCTTAGAGGGTTGGGCATAGTATAATCAGGCTACCTACCCCCTTGGGAAATACATAAATAGGGACTGTCGAGGACCTAGAGAGACACATTCACCCATCAACCGATTTACTGGCGAAGCACTCTGCAATAAGAACCCAGATCAAGACTCCAGAACCCAGATCAAGACTCCAGAACTCTGAAAGCAGAAGGCCCAATCCAAAGCTGAACCCGTCTCAGCTGGCCTTTCAAATCTTGCAACCTGATTTTAATCCCAAACTTCCAAGGGGCACAACCAATTCAACAGCCGGGCTGTGCTGTGCTGTTTTTCTGCTTCTTGCCAAGAACTCTTGCTAGAACCCAGAGATCCAAACCAGTAGAGCAGAGCTGTAACCCAGAACCAACCCATCAGATCCAGTCCAGGAGGCCGTGCAGAGACAGAGTGGTGTGCTGAGAGCAGAACTAGGTGCACTGAATCCTGTCCGGTGACGAGCAGATTCCAGTCCAAAACCCTTGACCAGATCCCGACGGGCCTATTCCAAAACCATAGTTGAGTATTTAGCATAGAATTGTCCATAGCCAATCTCTTATCTTTAAGTAATCCTATCCAACCCATTTTATCATATCCAGAACTGCATTGTAGAATCTCTTGTCTGTCCTGAATCCTTCTTTCATCCATGTAATCCTGTGATCATTGTAGTGATAAATCATCTTTGCGCTAATATATTTTGCTGAAGAAAGTCGAGTGTCGCAGCGGGCAAAGATCAGACAGAGGCGCCTCTGGACTGGTGGCTGTATCGTTGGTATCTTGCATCTTCATAGCCACCCTTAGTGTTAAGAAATCCTTGTTTGTAATCTTCAACAGTGCATATCCCATTTGAAATCTTGACTCTTTTTGAGAAAAATCGACCTTTACTAAAACCTCTAACTTTTGAACCGTACATCTAACATCCTCATCTTTCAAACGAACCCAGAACCGCATTTGAACTCCTTATAGTTTTCCCGCAATCGCGTTTCCCGCACGTGGAAAAAGTTGCAGCGAATCTGCAGTTGGCTCAATTTCATGCCATTTAAAATAGCTATTTCTTTGCATTTAACCTCTGAATTCAGTTTCTATCAGTCATCCCACCATAATTGGTAGTGTTTACCTGAAGCTATACAAAGCAGCTCCCACTAGTTCTGAATCCTATTTAGTGAATTGAAGCCATTTTTAGCATTTTTCCATTCATTACAAAACCACATTCAAAGCAATTGACCTGTTTTAAAATCACTCCTGTTTCTCTAAGCTTGCTGGGGGAATTGGGATTGAAACTGCATTTAACAGTGTGTATTCCTGAAACCTGTTTTCTCTCCTTCCATCTCAATATTGCATATTGGGGGGATTGAGTGATTATATTGCATTTGATTGAATTCATATCAAGTTTTATTTCTGTGCTGCTTTAATTCCATGTCATTGCATTTCATTGAACCCACACCCAGTTTTATTCTATGCTACATTATTCTTTTCATCCATACTCCTATTGATTAAAGAGATTGTTGACTGCAATATTACCCAACGCTGATCAATGTATAAATATTAATAGTGTGATATCCAGATATTGTTCATAATTCATAAAAGTGTGATCTATATATTGTTCAATCCATCAAATAAATCTTTTAACTTTGCAAAACAACCTACTTCTTGGTTCAGTGAGACTGGGGGGATTCAAAGAGGGGTATGATATAAGGGTACATCATTCAGAAATAAAAGAACTTTAGACATAAAAATATATCATTAAGAGTTCCAGCTGGGCATCTCACGCCAGGCATTGACTTAGGCGGAGTGCTGGGTTGAAACCACTTAGAATGCCCTCTTCCCCTATTTAGTTTTGGTTATTAGTTGTCACTTAAGCACCTCCTATAAACCAAAACTATTGCATGGGAATACAGATATGCAGTAAATGGGATGTGAGGAGCAATACAGAGCTCATGTGGGTGTTCGTTATTTACTCACACTGCGCGCGACTGGCATAGAACGACAGTATTTAGACCAACTGCATGGACTCTTAGGTAACAGACACCTGGCCAATTGCCAACCTCACCTCAAATGGGTATTACACTCTTGTCCAGCTCTCCTTCACAACTGTCTCAGCAATAACTGATGGAAGTCTTAATGAAAAGATCTGACATCTATACCCCTCTCCTGCACTGACGCTGTACAACAAGTCAGATGAGGCTTTGCCCTGCCGAGCTATGACCGCCTGAATAATCTAGATTCTAGATGAAGCAGCCACCCAAGCCGTTCCCTCAGATGAATAGCACCCAGAGGGCTCCCCAAAGAAATTGAGAAAGGCCCTGAAGAAGGCAACAGACAGTTGCCGAAACGTCATATTGCAAGACAGATAGGCTAAGAGCCATCACCACACGATCCAAGTGGGTTTTTCAAGTGTCAACCCTTTTAAAAATACAATGTATAAAATCGCTACACTGGTATATCATTTAATGTGCTTGTAAGAATTTGAGTAAATGTGTTTTGAACTGTATGTCATGTATTGAGTTTCTTGTTTATATTTTAACTTGTATATACACCAATATGTATTAGGTAATGTCATTCTGTCTCACATCCTGAGACTTTTCGTTTGTGTGTCTGTTAGTAACCACATGTTCAAATCATGTCACAAATATACAACATTTTTGTACACAGATACTAAGAATACATTGATATTTTTTAAATATTTAATGGCGAATAAGGACGTGTTCTTCGAGCAACAAAAAAAAACTAAAACTAAAAAGAACTTTCTTTTGGGTCAAGGATCTCTTTATGCAGTCTAAGTATGTGCAATCACGCTTTTTAATTATGCACACATATGTAGGGAACCCACCTATGTAAACGGTTATTTACCCACCCATTGATTGCCTGTGGCCATGCTAATTGCTATTACTATTCCCACCTACTGCATGCCTATCCATACCCAAAACACATCCTCCTGGCATCTCTTTAAGCTCAGTCAGTCACATCAAACTGTCTTATCAAGGGCCTGTCAGTGTTATTACTCGCAGTCTTCTGAGAGTTAATGGATTGATTGGAGCTATAAATGTGCCATTGATGTAATAAAAATGTCTTAATCAAGTGTCTCTTCAACCACTTGATTTAAAGGTATGTGTTTTCCTCGCCTCTGTTCATTGCACTGAAGTCCTGTTAAAAACAAGCATTGGCAAAACATTTGTTAGGCATAACTATCCTATGCCTATGTAGTCACACCATTTCCAAGCAGCTGTCACCTTATAGCAAGGCAGTACGGTAGTGCCTCACACATGTCTATCCCATGCATATGCAACAGACAAAACTGTTGGCTTTGTAAATGCTTGTTTGAATTTCTTTTCTTGTTTCCTGAAAATGTGATGCATTTCAGTGAGCAAGAAAAACATAACATTTTTATCCGTGGAGCACCCAGACAATCTGGGTGCTGTGTTTGTCAACATAGTGCAATATGACATTTGGGGGAAGCAAGGCCAAGGGTGCCTGAAATGGCCGCCATGTGAAGAAGCTCCGGAGGCCCCCAGGGAGAGAAACGTCACTCCCTCGAGTGTAGCACTGGCTGCTGGCACCAAGCTATGAAAAGCTGCATTGAGTAACCGGCTGTTGCATTCTCAGAGCCTGGTGAAGCTCAGGGAGGCTGAGGGAAGGCGAGGGCCTCCTCCGTGGGATTGGGCCTGGGGACTGAGCTTGCCGCCTCGGAGGAGCATCAACGGCAGCGGTCCCCGACCGGCAGGGAGCCAATCAGAGGATTGGGGGCTGAGCGAGGTGAGGAGGGGGGTTGAAGTCCCCCAAAGGACACTTCCCGGTCTGCGGCGGGTTCCGATCCCCGGAGGCAAGGCCCAAGGTTCCCGTGACTGAAGGAGGTTGCCAGCGACAGCATATAGTGCTTGCAGGTTGTGAGCAGCAGCACTGGAGCAGCCCAGGCTGGTGTGGCGGACCTCCACTCTGCCTGGAAAGAAACCAGGGAGGAATCGGGAGGTACTGCATCCCAGGAGGGGTACCGGAGCGGCCAGAGCTTTCAGTACAGTCTGGAGAAGCACTTGGCAGGGGGGTTAGGGAGTGGTGCAATCTGGCTGGTAATTGAGCGATGTGGAGGTTGCCTCTCCTGATTTGATTAGATTACCTTCGCAATGACATGGCATTACTGTTGACTTTGGCGGTGGATGTCAACTTGAACCTCCAGGGGGTCTTGTGAGTACACGGCTGGGAACGGGGTTCCAGATAGGGCCCATCCCAAGGGCGGATGTTCACACGGAGAGCTCCATGAAGAAATAAGCCATTGAGTTCCTTCTTGTCACCAGGCCTCGGGGCATGGAGAGGATATCGTTGGGCGACATTGCCCCGTAACCTGCGGTTTCAAACCCCGAGGGAATGGCCACATCGCAGGCATTAACGAAGAACGAGCTCCAGAAATGTCTGCAAGCGTTGAAGGAGGAGCTAACCTGCTCAGTCAAGAGATAAGGAAACCCATCGCAGAGTTAACTAGAGACACTAAGCAGTTAAACAATAGGCTGAAGGACACTGAATCATTGGTCCAGTCCCTCCAGGAGGATGTTATTCATTTACAGGTAGAGCTTGCAGATGCTAAGCAGAATATGACTCCTGGTATCAACAATTGAAGATTTGGAAAACAGACACAGATCTGAGGAGCTGCAGAGGGACTGGAGGAGGCGGATCCCAGGAAGTGGGTGCTACAGATGTTCCACTCTGCATTCCTGGAGGTGGCAAAGAAAGGGCACAGTGCTGATCAGAGTGCATAGGGTGGAGCCGGTTCGTAAGGGTCCCAAAGCGCAACCTTGGGACATCATTATGAAGTTTAATTCCTACACTATGACAGAGGAGATCATTAGGGCCTCGAGGAGTATGGGCTCCATATCCTTCCAAGGGCAGTGTCTCTTGATCTTTCAGAATATTGCAGCACTAACTCTCCAAAAAAGACAAGCTTTCCAAGCGATCACAGAGAAATTGCAAAATGAATGAGTGAGGTATAGGTGGACTTTTCCCTTTGGCGACTGGTCACCTGCCATTTGTAAGCGCAGCCCTGTTAAACACAGGCCAGTGGGTGCCAGAAGGCAAGTGCGGAATGCTGAAGGCGATTGGGCGGCAGGCTGAAAGCCAGGACACGAGGTCCAGGCCATCAATCTCAACATCTGTGGGGTGAGGGGCAAGGAGGAGGTGAAGAGGAAAGTCTTGAGGAGCTTCTGGAATTAGAGGGGGTCCGGCTCAAGACAGAGAGAAGGGGGGAGGCTGTTCCAGAGGAGGGAGCCAGCCGACGAAAGAGATCTGCCACCAACTTGCTGCTTAGAAAAGCACATGACACGCAGAGAGTTGGAGCCGGAGGAGCATAAGGATCTGGAAGGAAGGTATTTGGTGAGAGCAAGTTGTAGATCGATTTGTCCCCGGCACCAGACAGTCTTGTGGATGATGTAGAGGGATTTAAATGTGATCCTTGCCGCAACCGGGAGCCAGTAGAGGGATTTTAGGGCTGGAGAAATGCAGTCTCTGGGTTTGAGGCCAAGAATATGTCTCACAGCCCTATCCTGGACAAGCTGGAGGGGTCAGAGAGAGGAAGAGGGTAGATTAAGGAAGAGGCTGTTGCAGTAGTCAAGCCTACAGAGTACCAGAGCTCTAGAGACATGCACTTCTGGGGAAAAGTGAAGAAAGGAAGGATACCACTGAGGAGGTGGAGTTGAAAACGGGCCTTCTTGGCAAGGTCCAAGATGCGAGGAAAGAGTGGGACTCCAAGGTTTCTGGCTTTGGATGCAGGTGAAAGGGGTGGGGGGTGAGCCCATAGAGGGTGGCCAGAGTGAAGGTAGGAAAGAAGCAGTGGGAGTCCCAATAGGAAGGATCTCAGTCTTCCTGGCATTGAGGCAGAGATCAATGGAGGTACACCAGGACTGGAGAGCAGATAGCTAGTCACAAATGGTAGAGGAAGAAGGGGGAGAATCAGGGGGATGTTTGAAGAAGAAATGGGGTTTGTCTGCATAACACTGAAAGTGTAAAGAGAAAGTGGAGATAAGGCGAGCAAGAGGAGCCAGATGGACTTTAAAGAGCCAAGGTGAGAGGATAGAGCCATGTGAACACCACAGGTGAAGCTAGAGGTAGGAAAGGAGAAAGAGCCCAGGATGACCTTGGAAGGACTGTCAGTGAGGAAGGAGTTCAGCCAGTCCGTGCCCGCTCTGCGATACCAAGGGTATTGTGGAGCCGATTTATGAGGATGGAATGGTTGACTGTCAAATGCAGAAGAAAGATCAAGTAGAAGGAGGACAGCGCGGGGGTTAATGTCAAGTGATGCAAGCAGTTCTTCACGAGTGTTCAGAAGAGCAGTTTCCATGACTATGGATGCTCAGAATCCAGACTGATGGTTGTGTAGGCAACTAACAAGCTCAGTATGCTGGGCCAGTTGGGGGTAAACCAGCTTTTCAAGGCGTTTCCCAAGGAAGGGAGTGATAGAGATGGGGCAGTAGTTAGCCGGACACAAGGGATCAGCGGAACGTTTTTATCAGGAGGGGGCGCACAAGAGAGTGTTTGAGAGAAGAGGGGAAAGACCCAGTAGCAAGAGCGTGATTGCAGAAATCAGCAAGTGCAGGGCCAAGGGAGCCAATGTTGTCCTTAATAGTTCTGGAACAACAGGAGGAGACCTTCATAGAGCGGCCAACCCTAGTGACCTTGTCTGGTGTGATGGGAGAGAAGGAGGAGGAGAGAAAGGCTGAGGGAGGTTGGGAGGCAAGGGGTGGCAGAGGGATGGGAGGCGGGGGAGAAGGGGAGGAAGATAGAGTGCTCAGCATGTCCTGAGTTTTTACAGTGAAGTGGGTGAGACGGAAGAGGTGAGGTGGAGACTGCAGAAGGATTGGCTAGTTCCTTGCAGATTTTAAAGAGTTCAGCCATATTGTTAGATGCTCCAGGGACAGTGGCCTGGATGTGGGCACTCTTCTTGGATAGACTGGTGAGACAGTATTGCCTTTGGAGGCGGCGACAGGCCAGTTTGTCAGAGGATAAGCCAGTGGTCTGCCACTTCCATTCTGCAGCTCTGGATTTGCGCTTCAGGTCTGCTAGATCAGAGTTGTACCAAGTGTTACACTTGGTGGTGTCTTTCAGGCAGATCCTCATGACTGGGGCAAGAATGGCTGAGAGTATTAGAGATGGCAAGATGGAGGTTGCCGAGAGCTGAGTCGGAGGTAGAGTCTGTAGTGGGAGGAGAGGGTGGGACAAAGGTGTATGTAAAGGCAGCAACTGACTCATTTCATCGGGCGGATATCTGAACGAGGTTGGCAGGGCTGGGGAGGTGCGGTCAGAGGGCCCAGGTGGGAGGAGGGAGTGGTCTGACCAGGAGAGAGGGGTGGTGTGTGGGGAGGAGAGCGAAAGATCTGTGTGGATAAAGGCATCAAGAGTGTGTCCAGCCGAGTGGGTAGGACCAGAGTGGAGAATGGAGTGGGATAGGGAGAGGTGCAGAGCTCACGGAAGAGAGTGGACGCCATGCACGAGGAATCAAGGTGGATGTTGAAGTCACCCAGTAGAAGGAGTTTAGAGGAAGATGTCAGCAGTGAGGGTGAGAAATCGGTCTATTCAGAGAGTAACAGGGTGATAGAGCCAGATGGCCTATAGATGGTGGCAATGGTCAGGGAGAAAGTAGGAGAGATGACCAACTTGAAGACCAGGCTCTCGAAGGAGTATGGCTGGGTGGGTACGAGGGACAAAGGGACCGACTCACAGTACGGGATGGCTGTGATCACTTTTAACACTTAATAAAAAGGGTGAGCGGCTTCCCGCTCGCTAGTTACTTGCACACTTAAGCCGACTCTGTGTGCATTTATTGTATGTGTCCTGGGGTAGGGCCCGGCCTCCCAGGAACCCTTAACAACTGGCGATGAGGTTCCCAAAGTGACCTGTGCATGCGCCGGCCTCCCCGGTCTGCACACTCGGTCTGGCTCAGTGTGGGAGCTCCCAACACTCAGGAGCGTACCCCTGCACGTGGCCTCCCCCTCGCGCCCCCACGAAGTCAGTGGTCGAAGTGTACGAAAAGAAGTAGTGGAACTATGTTCCTTGGTAGCCTGCATCCACTCCCCACAAACCTCATCGCCACACCCCCTCCCACACACAATACAAACCCCTAAACACATGCTCCTGCTGTTTTAGGTTAACGTTCCGTGCAGTGCACAGAAAGTGCAAGTTTCGACTTCTTCCTGTACTTTTATTTTAAAACAAAACCGTTCTGGAACGGTTTCTTCTCAAAATAAAAGTATAGGAGCAGTAAAGCTTATTTTAAAAAAGTAGAGGCGCACCGCTCCAGTTCACTTCGACCACTGCGCCCGGTGCATGGCAGTGCCTCCCCGGGATGGTGCCGTGGGAGAGCAGTGCTGCTCTGTGCTCTCGGGTACACAATATAAAAAGAAAAGTTGGAAGACGCTAGGTGCCCGCAGCGCAGGACCGCAAAGGCGCGAGGCAGCAGAGAGAGGGTGTAATGCCATAATCTACCGAGAGTGGTGAGCCAGTGAAGAGACTCCTGCGATTTGCACTGTGGCCACCTGTGCTCCCGCCTAGATAAGCCCCCTTGCTGGTGGAGTGCAGGCGTGGAGAGCGACAAGGAGGACTGCCAGCATTCCCAAGTAAGGCAGGGGGCGGAGCGGCAATTGCCGGTGGCAGTGGTGCGGCCTCCTGCAGGGGCTGGCTGGGGTTTGGGGGGCAGCATAGCTGCAGAAGGAGACCAGCTGCAAGGGAAATTGGACTGCTGGCAGAGCCACTGGCCCTAGACATAGAGGCAACGTTCTAGGTGAACATGTTGGGGGAGCTGGGATCAGTGAAGAACACAGGTGGGTGGCCACCAAGACCCCTCTCAAATCGTTGAAGTGACACTGCAGCCCTGTACAAAGAGGAAAGTGATGCTACAGAAAGAGGATGTCACTGGTTGAGAGGCCAATATCAAGGGTACACTGCGCTGAAGGTTCCTGGCACATCTGACAGCATCCTCAACACAGTATTTCATCCGCCTGGGACAATTCATAAGAAACTCTGCTGGGGGATTCCTTTCCTGCCGTGGGAGGTGACACAGTGCCCCAACCAACTTGCCCTCTTCAGCCTCAACCCTCTAGAGGTTGCTTGGCGGGCAGATTTTCACAGACACGTGGGCAGGAGCTCCCAGTGCTTGCAGGGGGTGTTCAGCAAGGCACAGAGAAGGGGCAAAGAGCGCTGGCACAGCCACCTGGCCTGTTACCACTGCGGCCCTCAAGGAAAGTGGGACGCTCGCGCGACTTGGTCCTCTAGGTTCAGATAGGAGTGCAGCCAAAGACCCGCAGGAGCAATCATGCAGGAGGGTTTCAGTTTCACCAGCAACGGTAGGGGCACTGATGCCCAATGGGCATGGCTCAAACCCAGAGCTTCTCAACTTCCAGACGCAGAGTCCGAGCCTAAGGGGTACAAGTGCTGCCAGCAGGCACGTTGTTTCACTGCCACTCGGTGCCAGAATTCGACATGAAGGCAAATCCTGCCACCCTAGGCCCAAGTTGGGTACATTGGCTGGAGAGGCTCGACCTTTTTTTTGAAGGGGCCAAAAAAACCGATGACGCCAAAAGGAAGGCACTCCTGCTGTTCTATGCAGGGAAATAAGCTATATAAGGGGCTGCTGCCAGGTGATGGGTCATATCGAGCTGCAAGGAGGTCACTGTCCAACTACTTTGCCCCAATATTCAATAGGGACTACGAACGTTTCCAACTGCAACAGGCTGCTCAGGGGCCCAGAGTCCATTGATGCATTCCACACCTGGCTGCGACAATTGGCAGCGACGTGCGAGTTTGAAGAAGGGGAGTTGCGAGGCCAGATAATGCAAAAATGCTGGCCAAACAAGTTGCGCACCCAGATCCTGAAGGAACCAGGAATTCCTCTGATGCAAATTCTCGAGCTAGCAAGAGCCTAAGAGCTGTCCGAGGTGTGATTGACGCAAAAGTTGGTGTCTATGAAAGGGATGCACGTGGAGGAAGTACACGCCTTCAGGACCCCGAGCAAGAAAGCCGGTCTGATGACAGGGGCCAGGTTCAGAGTCGCGCAAAAGAAGGTCATGGATGAGACACCCCAGAGACTGAATTCAGTGGAGGAGGATTGCCAAATGTAGGGCCGTATCCGGTGGTGGGGGCGGCAGTGTGGTAGGTGTCAAAAGGCAGGACATTATGCCAACTTCTGCAAAACCTCCTGGGCGTCAATTACCGGGGCCAGCGAGCATGAGCCATCGAGAAACAGGAGGGCCGTAATAGCAACCAACATGGAACCCATCGTGGAGAACGCAAGAGCGCAGAAAGGAGGACGAATTGGTAGACAGTCAAGTATGACTACGATTTCAAAGACAGGTTCTTCCTGTCAGAGCAGGTTCCAAGACCACCAGCAAGCGACCTATAGGTAGCAGAGCGGAAAACACAGAAGATGGCAAAAAAGGCCTGTGCCCGATGGCGCAGAAGCGCGAGCAGGCAGGGCTAGCTGTGCAGAGGCAATCTGGAGTTGAATCGTATGAAGGATATAAATGTTTATGGTGTCATTTTGTGTTCCTACCCTTGGCTTGGGATGCTGTGACGTGTTGTAGTTTGAGTGATAAAAGCACGTCTCCCATGGGGACGTCTGTGATCACGTGTAATGCGTAATAAAAAGGGCTAGCGGCTTCCCAATCGCTAGTTACTTGCACTCTTAAGCTGACACCGTGTGCATGAAAATCTAGCATTCGTATAAAGCTTGCTACATGAATATGGACATATGTGGGAAAGAGCAAGTCAGTCCAGGCCCCCTCCTGTGCTGAAGTGGTTGGTAAGCAAAACACTGTGGTGACACGGCGTGGCCGACGTTGCAGAGTACACCGGAAGCCTCCTAGTCCTGCTTGCACATTTCAAAACCCTGGCCTTGCTTTATAACTGCATACTCTTGTGAAAGCCCCACAGGTGATTTGATTCTGCTTTTTGATGTCAGTTATATGCCCCTTGCTGCGGTAACTGGATGAAGGTATGCGTGTGGGAGATTACACTATAGCTTTAAATCAGCAACTGGAGAAACACGGTTAACCTATCTCACAGAATTTTAAAATACGAGTGTACCCTGCAACTTATTCCTCCTCGAAGTGCTGGAGTGTGGCCCACGACGCCTGTACCCTTTTGACATGCCAGGAAACGACAAACGATTGCAGAAGTTGACACTTTCCTGAGAGAGGCGAACCACAACATCCGATTGAAGGGCCGCTGGCTAGAGTCTGAAACTCGTTTCGTTTGCGAAAGGCCACATGACGAGACGCTTCCTCCATTTCAAGCATACTGCCGATATAAGCGCAGTCCTGCCCTCCTTCAGGGCTAAAAGGCACCACTCCAAGTTCTGTTCACTGTTCCTGAGGTTCACCATTTATCTGCTGCATGGTTCGAGAATAAAGTGTCATATTGCCGCTTTAACACCACAGCCCTATAGTTTACTGTTAGTACTAAATGTACCAGTATTATACACACGCCCCAACCAGGAGCCTTATTTGGAGATCTCGCCCCTCCTTTTAACGGCTCTTATCAGACTTTCATAAAATCATCCACAATTTCTACTTAAAACATGAGAATATGCAAGTCTTCACGTGTTTGGGTGCCATAAACGTTCTTGTAAAGTGCTTGCTATGGTTTCCAAACCCCTGCTCCTCTTTCACATGTTCTTATGAGTGTTTCTATAGTAATCTAATGAGGATTTTGTAGGGGCATCTGCAATGCTAGCCCTGGGTGTTGCTGCTCTGGACGAAAATTCCCCCAGTACGCCTGCCTCGCTGATTCTTTTGCTTCCTTTCACCACCCCCCTCCTTCCTCCAATCTGTCCCTGCTTCCATCCACCCATTCATCCTTCCTTCCATTCATGATCCCCTTTTTTCCATCCCCCCTTTCACTTCCTCGCTCTTTTACTTCGCCCCCACCTCTTTCCATGATACTATCTTTCCCCCTCATTTTCTCCTCCCCTTCTCGCTGTAGCGGGTCCGTTATTCATCACCTTGACACTCGCGGCCTGGGATTATGAGGTCAGATTGACTGCAGCCTTAACAGACACCGGAAACGTTATTGGAGTGCTGATATTTGTTGATGCTTTATTCGCCAGTTCAGCCCCACCCCCTCCCCCAGCGTTGCCATGCTTGCCACATTTTGTGCGTGCCTAGGAAGAGGACTGTCCCTTCTCAGAGACCACCATGTTTTGTCCTGAGCCACCTTAAGGCGCCCAGGGGGACGGCAGTGGTAGAATTCAGGGTGGGTTTCCTCCCTACCTCTCTCCCAGAGAACATGTGGGTTGATGGAAATGGTGTATTGTACAGCAGACTTTATTTTGTTGAAAAATGCAGTAAAGGCCATACAATTTGCAATCGGTTCTGTGAGGAAACATGACAAAAAATGTGATGGGTCACCAATAGTACCTAGGAGAACTTTACATTTTCATGTTGCCTCTTCGCACAATATATCAAAGTAATGTCACGGTAAAACACTCATAATGCTGTACCCACAATATACGGCAGCACTGCTACTGCAAAAACACTCGCTCGCAATATATGGTAGCATTCCCATTGTAAAGCGCTTTCACTAGGCCTCTGCTCACAATATATGCCAGCATTCCCACCATAAAACATGAACATGATGCTGCTTACCCTAAGGGAGACGGTCCATACGGCTGGCTGTGCGAGATACACTGTATGGGGTCAGCCTATTGCAATTCTAAAGGGCTGCAGCTACTCTATCTTGCGGGTTTCATTACTAAGAAAACCCATATAAAATGCGGTACGAAGATCAACAGCCAGATGTTGTTCGTACAAGTGAGTGAGTGAGTGAGTTGGATTATGAAGGTGGCAATACATGTCATGGCTTCCCCCTGCCACAAGTGTCTGGGCTACATTTGCCAAGAGAAGATATGACCAGTTCTTTTAATAGAGTCTTGGATTCCTACCTTAATCCATGCCTCTGGGAAAGCCCTGACAGAAGGCTGCACAAGTTCAATGTGGTATTCCCACTTATTGGGTGTTCACCAGAAGGTTTGAATGGGTGACTACCTGTGAAGGCATGCCTCTCTCTGAAGGGATGCCTCTCAGAGCAAACACAAAATGTGAAAGTGGGAAATTGCTCATTTACCCCGTAAGACTGATAACAAGATCAAAAGCATGGATAAAGATGCCAACCTGAAGATGGACCAGGAGTAGTCCCTGCCTAAACCGGCAAGCTGCCAAGGCTACAGCTAACTGGAAGCCTTTAACGCCAACTATGCACAGACCGGACACAAAGGTGAGAGCACCAGACACCAAGCACACCAGCAACCAAAACGGTCCAAGACCTGTGGATGACAAAGGACAGGCAGTTTGACAACTACCCAGACAAACCCAAAGTGAACATTGGAACGCTAAGGTGCATCACCTGCCTGAAATACCACTGGTGGGTACCAGCTTAATCTTAAAAGCCAAGTGCTGCCCCTACACCCAACCAGACAGTTGCACTACATCTCAGCTTCATCCGTTATCCTCTTCTTCAGCAAACAAGGATCTTCAGTGGCTCCAACTTGGTCATGTTTGATTGGAGAATCTTAGCCAGCTGTACAAAAACCACAGCCAACACAGTGGATTACAGTAACTGGACAGTGGGGTACCCAAGCTGCCCCATACTGAGGCCCTCTTGAACATTGGCACCTTCCAGCTAACCACATCTTACAGAGTAAAGACTGAAGAATGAGTGTGCAGTGAGCATATATGGGTGCACATTGCAGTTTAGGGGTGCATGTGTGAGTGAATATATATGAGCAGTGTGCCGCATGTGTATGAATCGGTTGGCATATGGACCAGCGAAGAGAGCAAGCCTCTGACTGGGAGAGGTCTGCATTGTTTGCGCAGTCAGCCCTATGGACGTTTACTTAAAGTGGCATATCTTTTTTTACTGACTTTAGACAAGACCCCATCAGAGATCTGACAGTGTAAAGGGAATGGGAGGGGGGGAGGGTCCCTCTTAGTCTGGTGTGGGAGGCCTACTACAGGGAATGCCAGAGCCAGTCCTGCCCCAGACGTGGTGCGTGGAGTTGGGAAGGCTCCAGTCCCCTGTCCCTTCTTCAAAAGCATGCATGCAGAAAATGATTATCACTGCCAAACACTGTATTCTTGCACTGCCCAACTTTGGCCAGTTTCTACTTGTTCCATACGACATCCAACATCGGTAGCACCAGTGATGGAACAGCCCACAAACAACCTTATCCAAAGAAAGACCAAGAAGAGCAGATGGGACAGAGCCAACCGCACAGCAGCCTGAACAAACCAAGCCGCTAGACGACCCACATCACCACAAGGCCAGCAATGGCCAGTGCACCGAGCGCTCCAGCAAAGCTCAGAGATTGTACTCACCTGCGGGGGTGGGGAGGCACAGAGCAGTATTACTAAACTGGCATCTCTAAGAAGCCAGAAAGCTCTCACACGAACTGGGACATTGAACGCTGCAGGCCATCAGTGCCAGGACCAGTGGACTGCATACGGGAAGGGTGCAGGGCTTAAGACCCCTTTCGTATTGTTGATTGCATGTGACACCTCCCTGGGGAAAAGACAGCAGTTGGCCAGAGGATCTAGCCAAGGAAGAGAGCCAATGAAGGTGGAAGGAGGACAAATTGTCCACGTGGAGGAAGGACGGTGAGGAGTAGCATGGAAGACAGAGCGGCTCTAGGCATAAAGAAATCAGATCACATCTCGAACATCAGGCGAGAAAACCATTGGCTTCCCATTAAAGCCACAATCATTTTCAGAACTATGTGTAGTATATAAATGCCTCACAAATAAAGCCCCTAGCCCCCTCACGAAGGACGTCAAGAAATAAATCACCTAATAGAGCACTCAGATCAAACAGCAAGGCACTATTAGAAATTCTGCGTCACCAAAGTACCAAAGCAGGAGGGAGCAGCTTCAGAGTCCAGAATTAAAATCGAGCTAACCATGGCAAGCTTCAAAAAACCATTGACAACTTGGTTGTTCAACCAATATTGAGGGATTAAGACATCCTACCTGCAATCAACCAATTCAGACTCACACCACACTTACAAACCATGTACGGTCTCCTTTGAATTATCTGTCTCTCTGTAACTATCTATTTTGTGATCCGAGCCATTTGGCCATATGTTATTTCTATCTGCATCATTGTAACAATGTTTAACCAATTTATAAGCTGTCTGTAACCTTGCCGTGATACCCAAGGTTCTGGGCGTGTAACAAATGAAATAAATAAATAGCCGATGAAGTGTGCAAAGTGAGGCATCATTTAGTGGGAGAAAGTGGCACTTGGGCCTGAATGTGTGTGCAAGGTGAGATTTTGAAAGAGTAGGGAATTAATGATCTGATTTGGCATTTATAACACACCTATACACAAGTGTTTCAAGGCACGACGAAGACAAGGGAGGGGGAACAGAGGTAAGAGACAACGATCCTACTGGGCCAGGTGGCATTGAGATCGCGCAAGTGCAGAGGGGAATGGGAAAAGTGCGAGGGGAAGGGGAAAGTGCAGTACATAAGGTAACAGTAAGATAAATGAGGACAATAAATAAAAGTGCGGCCAGCTAGTGGCAAGTGCAGGGTAAGTGCAGTAAGTAAGTGTCAAGTGCTAGTAGGCGATACAGAACAGTCCCCGAGTGCAAGGGTTGCCAGGGGACCAGAGCAGGTGTGCAACTGGTGGGCAGGGGACCTGGGCCCAAGATCAGAGGGTAGCCAGATACCCTCTGCAGTTTCAAATTCAGCCAGGAGATCTGCAGGGGAGAAGAGGAGAAAAAGCAAAAGCAAAGAGGAAGGTCTTGAGGTGCTTCCAGAACTGGAGAGGGTTCTCCAAGTTTCAAAGAGGCAGAGAGGCAATTCCAGAGGGAGGCCCCAGCAGAAGAAAGTGATCTACCACCAACTCACTGTTTGGAGAAGCGACTGACCCTGAGGGAGTTGGAGGTGGACAAGCATAGTGCTTGAGAGGGAAGATATTTAGGAAAAGAGCTGAAGGTATTGAGGTCCCAGGCCCCAGAAGGCCTTGTGGACAATGCAGAGGGTTTTGAACATAATCCTCGCCGCCACTGGGAGCCAGTGCAGAGATTTCAGTCCAGGAGATACACGATCCCTGGGCTTGAGGTCAAGGACAAGTCTTGCAGTCCTGTTCTGGATGAGTTGCAGAGGGCGGAGTGTAGATGCAGGCAGATTTAAAAAGAGGCTGTTGCAGTAGTCCAGCCTAGAGAGAACCAGAGCTCTAGAGACAGTGAGCTTCTGGGGAAAGGAGAGGAAAGGAATAATACCTCTGGGAAGGTGCAACTGGTAGTGTGACTTCTTAGAGACGTCAGATGTGAGGAGAGAAGTAGAGTGTGGAGTCAAAGATGACCCTGAGGTTTTTAGCCTCAGGGGTGGGAGCAGGACATGAAAGGTGACTGAGGAAGTGGAAGGAAACAGGCTATGGGAGGTGGAGTGAGTAGTAGTGGCGAGGGGAGGGGAGAGTTGCGGTGGGGAGAGGGTTGCAGTGGGGAGAGGGATGTGGTGGGGAGAGCTGCAGTGGAGGGGAGAGTAGTATTGGAGGGAAGAGGGCAAGTAGTAGTGGTGGGGATATTAGTACTAGTGTGGAGGGGGAGAAGAGTGGGAGAGGAGAGTTGCAGTAGTGTGGCGGGAGAGAGACTAGTAAGGAGTAAGATCGGAAGGTGTAGGTAGGTAGTAGAGAGAGAAACACTGGAGGGATAGAAGAGGAAGTGTCAGGGAGAGAAAGGACAGATGGTGGGTGGAGTAGTAGTGGGTGATTCAGAACGGATGCATCGGAAGCGGCCTGTGTGCAGAGTTTGGTAGTCACGTGAGGTGCGGCTTGATGCAAGGTCCTTTTCTCTGATTGTTGGACCAGGACGCGGACGCGGGCTGAGTAACGCTCGAGGCTACGGGTTTGTGGGGGCTGAGGGGGCGCGTGAGTTAAGCCACCAGCTGCCAGTGCCAGCAGCCAGCGAAGTTGCCAGCTGATCCCGACACGGACCGAGTGAAAAGCGGGAACCGTGTGTGGCGAGTTTCAGAGCGGAGCTGTGAGCATTGACGCATTGATCAGTGACCCAGCTGAAACCCAATGCTGTGAGGTAAAGTGGTTGTCCGGCCGACTCTCTCTGCTAAGGGCCATACGGGCTATTCTGTGGCCCGACTTGCAGAAGGAGTGGCTTGGAGAAGTGACGGCCCCTAAAGTGCCTTAGAGTGGCTACCTTGCCGGCTCCTGATGTATGAGTCAGGCTAGCTGTGGCTAAGTTGAGCGAGGCAGCCCTACTGAAGTTGAGTGGGCACTGGAAGTAAGCCATCAACTGCGGGCCTCCAAGGGTTTCGGGGTAGGTGACGGCAGGTGGGCTGTGTTGTAGGCAAGGTGCCATCAGCGAACCTGGTTGTCAAACTGTTGTGGGAGCATTGGACGAGATATCTGTGCACTCTCGCTACGTGTACAGGGGGTGTCTCTGTGGCATCTGAAGAGGATGTCAGCTCCCCTGTAACTACCCTTTTTTTTGATATAGAAGGGTCTGTGACAGGGGTGGCTAGCCTGCTAGCAATATATTTGGGCTTACTGAGCGCATTTGTAGTTATTTCCGCCCATGCCTTTGCCTCTCTTTAAGCATTAAAACATAGTTTGACGTTGAATCCTGACGGTTGGGGGCAGCATCTGCTCCTGAATTAAAATATTGATTTTTCTGGAGACTGCAGGGATTTGTTCCCTTTGATCCTGAAATCTGTTTAATCTATATCTGTTGTCCTGAAAGCAGCATACACAGCCCTGAGTGGATGGCACCTTCTAAAAAACCCTCCATTTCCAAATACAACCTAAGGGAAAAGAAACAGGAGGCAGCCTTGGGACCTATAATGGAAGAAACTAAAAGTAAGAGGAATAAAGTCAAGAAGGGAATTCCTGTAGATCAGGGAAAGATTACAGGTTTTTTCCCTTTAAATGTGCCAGTGGAAATTAATTCCACAGCCTTGGAGATACCTATGGAACCAGTGACTAACATCTCTAATTTGGGCAGCTCGCTAAATTTTGAAGACATTGACAAAAATTCTTTATTGGATCTGTGTCTGAATATCTAGAGAGGCATGACTCCTCAGACAGTAGTCCCTCTGGAAAATAGGAATCTCTCAATGCTGGAGAGCCAAGCTAAAGAACATGGTAAATGGTCTCACCAAGCTGGGTCATCGGTGAGATTATCAGCCTCACCTAATCTAATTATTGACACCTCATTGGCCACTGATACAGAGAAAACCAACAGTAATTTTCCGGTAGTGCCAGAAATTGCGGAATTACAGGCATCTTTACAATTTGCATTAAAAATACTGCTGCAGATGTCTGGGAGAATATTGGCAAACACAGACGCATTGATCAGTGACCATGCACATAGACAGAATCTGGTAGAGGAGGTGGAAGGTAACTTATCTGAAGCTATCTCAATAGCAAATGAGATACATGAGCAACAAACCCCAGTTCCAGTTTCACGTAAGCAGCGTAAGCAACGCAAGATGGCTAAGCAAGTATCCTGCGGGGCCAGAGCCAGTAGCCATGGGCTCACTATTAATGCCGAGAAAACACAAGTGATGAGACATACAACTAAAGGATCTGCACGTGTTTTACTTCGCATTGATAGTGTTGAAATCTCATATGTCCCGGTATACAAATATCTTGGGATAGAGCTTGAACCCAAAGGTGATAGATAAAATACCCAAAGAACAACGCTATTGCCGTCTTTGTAAGAATCAGGAATTTCTCGAGACAGCGAAGCATGTGTTTACGGAATGTTTGGCAATGATAGATGATATAACAACTCATCTGGGAAAGCATGTACATAATTGGGAAACCATAGGCGATATGCTTTTCTGGAATCATTGTATTAACACCAATAGCCTGAGCTTGTTAACTGCACTCTATACAGTTAATGGATATGGTTAAGGGTAGAAGTTAAGCTGGGTATATCTATATAATGACTGCAATATGGAAATTGTGATATTGTTAAGTGAACCATAATGTATGTGATAATGTCTAAGACTATGAGGGAAGAATGATTAGTATGTTTGGTTTAAATTGCTGATGATGAATTTAAGAGACAGTGAATGATTCATAATTTTGTATTGTTTGAATTTAGATTTTTAGTGTATATATTGTATTGTAATTTTATCTACTGCACGGTTTTATCGACAAGATTAATATGTGTAAAGTTTATTATTTAAACTATGTCACATTAAAGTTATTATTATTATTATTGTAGTGGGAAAACGGTTTGTGTCCATGTGTCCGATAGAATTGATTTGACCTTCCTTTCTGTCTAAAATGCAGGGGGAGACCCCTGCAACCACCACCATGTCCCCTCAACCTAATCTATACACGTACCCACCACAAATATATACTTAATTAAATGTGGCCAAAATAAAAAGATCAACAAAATTCGATCAAATGCTAATGCCTGAGAGAACAGTAGGAGGAACGAGAGGTCAAACAGAGGACCATCAGGGTGCAGAAGAGTAAGCCCAAGCGAAACTCAAGTGTCTGAAGGCACAACCCTGAAGGCACAACCCTTAAGGTATATTGCATTGTGGAACTTCGATCAGGGACCACCGACATTGCTCACATATGGATTTTGCTATAGATAAGGCTTTTGCATAAGGCCATCACATCCAGATATAGTGTGGCAGTGCACAGCCCCCAGTGAACGAAAAATGAAGATAATGTACTGATCCCGAGCGACAGAGAAAAGTATGAAATGATGAAGGGACACCGGGTAAGGGGGGAGGTGGGAGGGCGCAGGGAGTTTCCTTTGAAGGCAATAAGACAAACATGTTTTTCTGCTGATGTCCAATCATGACATCATCCCCTAAACTTTAGCATTTATTATCTTGTAAATCTCAGGCGACTTTGGTTAGAGTGCACCACTGCCTAGAGTGGCGTTGGGTATTGATGGCTGCTATATTCCGGACTGTGTATGTGCACCTAAATTGACAGAGACTTGGCCTATCTAGAGGACTGGGGCAAGGTCACTGAACTTCAGTCAGAGAATTGCACTGGCCTGAACCAGCACTGAAAATTAACTTCACATACACGTTGGATGGAATCAGGGGGTTGGGGCCCTACACCCCTTGCCCGAGGAGGATGTGACCGGAAGTACGTGTGCAATATTTAGCTCAGAAACACACCACCACCCGACATACAATGGGCATAGCCATTGAGGACGGATGAGTCCCTCAGGACAGTGAGAACCTTTGGTCAGACGAGTGGATGCTCACCAATGACGGGCACCAAGATAGATGCATATATACATGCACACAAGCAGAGACACACCCATATAGCTTCTCTCAATCATTCAGTGATTGGCACTGCAAGTAGCCAGCAAGTACATGTTTTCTTTCCTTGGTATTGCCATGAACTAATGCCCCCTTCGAGCCCACACACACATTCATATATGCATGCATATAAGCAGTTCCGCACCGATGCAGCTCAATCATTCACATTACACCCACTCCAACACTTCACTTATGCAGAAACGCAAAATGACATCTGTGTGAGTAAAGTGCTTCGGTGGGTGTTGTGTGAATGATTGAGAGGTGCTGCATCGGTGAGTGACTGATGTATGCATGCGTGGGCTCGGCCTTGGAGGGGGTATTAGTGCAGCAGTGGCACCCCCACCCATTATGGAGGAGCCAGCCCAGTGTAAACATTGAGCACTCACTCAGCTGCTTTCTGCGACTGAGGGGACGCTCCTGGGCTGGCTTGAACTGTCAAAGAGAAACGCAGTTTTCCTTAGTTCTTCCCCCAGGCACATGCTGAGAGCCATGCAAGGCCAGGGCGTTTTGTTTCCTTAGGCTTGCGCAGCCCATTGCGAATGCAGGCTGGAGAACTACATGTTTGCGAGGGAGGGTGGCGCACCTGTGCCTTACAGCACACACAAAATCAAGAAGGGGTGCTTCATCAACAGTGCTCTGGTTCCTGGAAGTTTTTGTTTCCTGAATCCTGTTTGTGCTACACGGGAGCCTGAGCACTAGGAGGACATTTCAGGACTAGGGCAGAAGGTAAATTAATGTTAATTTAAATACGTGTATGGATGTGTGTATGCATGTATTATGAGTGTGTGTATGAGTGCACTTGTGAGTGCATGCTGTGTTTGAATATTATGTAAATGTGTGTGTGTGCTGAGCCAGTAGGCTGATTTTGGCAGTTGGTGGGCGATTGTTTTACAACAATGACATTTTAGAAATACCTTTGTTGCTCAACCCCCTCCACACCAGCCAAAATCAACTCCTCCTCCAAGACGCTGGGGGGCAAAGGGATGGTATTCTTTTTCTTCTGGGCACCCATGCTAATGTCCAGTAAAAAATGCCACGTGTGGGCCTCCAGCACCTCACATGCACACAATTGATAATGGGTGTCTGCAAGGTGCTAGGTACCCCAGAGGGCTGACAAGGCATTTACTGGGCATCTTTGCCCAGTAGAAATGTGATTATGTGTGAGGAGCTGGCGCACTAGGGGGCAGCGATGGCATTGTTAACTGGGCATCTAGGATAAAGCAAGCAATGAGTGTTATTGTGTGGCTAGACTAGCATTTTGGTGCAGTTTGTATAGCCCTTTCTTACCATGGCATCATATTTTGTATTGGACATCCTTTGATAAAGCAGGCCGGATACGTTACTATGCTGTTAGACTGGCATTTTGGTGCACCCAGTTTGGACACGTTTTCATACTGTGGCTTGCATTTCTAATGGTAAACCCACTGGAATATGTCCTTATGTGGGGATACAACCATAGAATTGGCAGAACAAGCGTGGACATAGTTTCTTATAGTATTACTGGCATTATGCACAAAGCAAACATGAGTATGTTCTTATATTGTAATACTGGCCTATACTGGTGCAGCCAGCATGCACATTTTTATACTGGCACACATTGTTCGCAAAGGCATGATGAAAATGTCTTGAAATGCTTCTGTGCATTGTTGGTGACTTGCAACTATTGGATTTTTTTCATGAGTTATGCTACAAAACCAATTGCAAACTGTTTGGCTTTTTACCCAATTTTTCAAAGAAGTGTTCTGCAAAAGGCACCATTTTAATCCATAATTTTAAAACATTTCTCGGGAGGGGTGAGCTAAGAACCACCACAAAACCCCCTGTCTAAGTTCAGGCTCCCTTGCTACACTTAGTCACTAGGGCACATTTGGGGGAAATATTGACGCATCTCCAATAAAAAATTCACCAGGCGCCACTGGTTCAGACGGGAGGTGGGAATAACTTGCCCGAAGTCCATTTAATGTTTCTTGAAGGTTCAGGTTGTAAAGTCTCAGAACCCTGTAAAAGAGCAGGTCTGGAGGGCAGGGTCACTTAGTTGGTTGGGAATGGGTTAATAGCTAGGAGGCTGTCCATTTGGCTTGCAAGCAAATGAGAATAAACATGTTTCCTGATCATAAACAAGGTCGAGGACCCTTCGCAATGCAAGTAGCAGCCCCAATGCATGTAGCAGCCCAACCAAACCTGGGCCCCCGATTCCAGTATGACCGCAAGTTTCAGGCAGTAGAGCACACATTTTATGTTTGGGAGTGCTTGGGCCCAAAGGCACCAGTGAGGGCAGCTAGTCCATAAAGGGCGACAAGGCACAGATCTGTCCATATATTATGGACCAAACAAAAAGAGCTTGCGTAGTGAAAGAGAGCAACCCCCCTAACTGCACTGTGTAGCCGAGGGAGTGCTCCTTGGTTGGCTGTGTTCTGGGGAAACAAGGTTTTCACTTGGGTGGTCAATAAGTCATGCAAGATTGAGGAGTTTTTCTTCTCCAGCCATGCATGGCCCAGTAGCCATTGCTGGCTGGGGGAATCACACCATGAAAATACCAGAGATGCGCCTGAACCTCCCTCCGGGTTAAGCGTGCCTGGGCCGGTTAGTCGCCGCCTCTCCTCCTCGCTCTCTTATTCACCAGGCATCAGGGAGAGGAGTTTGATTGACACCTTCCCATGTTTCCTACCTCAAAAGGTTTACCAGCAGATCTTCCGGGAAGCAGGAGAGTGAGTCTTAAGACTGAAGCCGAGGAGCAGGTAAGCAAGTTATATTAATTATATTAATTAAAAACGGAAAATGTATGAGTGTGTGCTTGTTTGATTTCTGTGTGTGTTTGTGTGGGTATGTGAGTAGAGCGAGGTGTGCTTGGTGGAAGTGAAAAATAATGAATGCTTTTGATTGCGCAAGTGAATGCATGCTACTGAATGCATGAGCGTGTGAAAGGTGGTGGTGTACAGTAGTGGATTTTCTCAATTTATTTAATCAGTGCAGCTATGTGTGCCTACAAGGGGGGCGTCTGTATAGGTGCGACACGACTTGTCTGAATGGGTTTGAATGTGTGTGTGTGTGTGCGCGCGCCTGTGAGGCGTGGTGGGCATTGGCGCTTGCAGCCACCAAAGGCATGCTTCCTTACTATGGCATTGCATATGGCATTACGGGCAAAATCGTGAGTATTCTTACATATGGGGAGGAGGGGTAATTTGTGTAGACAACAGAGATCTTTTTTTCTTTTTCGTTTACTAATGCATGGTATTTTATATTGCCATTAAGAGCAAAGCCAACACAATGAGTGGTAGTACATATGTAGAGGGGTGCAATTGTATAGCCACTAAAGACAAGTTGTCTTACTTTGGCATGGCTTTTTAAAATAATTAATGTTTCTTTTTAATACCGGCGTTAAGAACAAAACCAAATGATGTTCTTACTTGGGACAGGGGTATTTTTGCAGCCAGCAGAGAGATTTTTTCTTACTGTGTTATGGTATTTACTACCGGAGTTAAGGGCAAAGTCAACACGAGTCTTCATATATGAGGGGCATTTCTTAGCCAGCAAAGACATGTTTTCCTACTATAGATCAGCATTTTTGCTTGGCATTAAGGGTAAAGCCAAGATGAGGAGTGTTCTTACATGGCCATACTGGCCTATATTTGTGCAGCTAGCCTGGACACTTTCTTAATTTGGCACAGCATTTTGTACCGCCATTAAGGGAAACGCCAACAGGAGTATGTTCTTTGGTGGGGGTAATGACATATTGTCCGAGGTAGGACATGATTGCCATTAGTATCATTAACAAATTGGTGCAGCCAGCATGGGAATGTATGGGCACAGTCATGAAAAGTTTTATATTGCCAGAATACTGGCATATAGTTGGCAAAGAAATCATGAAAATTCATTGGTGAATGCTCCCGTGGGTGAATTAGCATCTAATGGAACTTCTACAAAACTCATTGTAAACTGCGTGGCTTTTAAACCAATTGTTCACAACAAGTGTGCAGTAAAATGCACAATTTTAGCACATTATAAAGCATTTATAGTACGGGGGCCAGGGTGTGGAGAACGCCCAGCGGTTGGCTTAGGTTCCTTCGCTAGGCTCAGTCACTCGGGCATATGCATGGGAAATGTTTAAGCCAGTCCAATAAAAAAAAATTCACAGGCCGCCACTGCCCAGAATGATCAAAGATTCCTTGGAACCGAGGATTCCTAGGATGATCGTGAAAGCAGACAAATCAATTGCATCACAGGACATACTCGGGTTATGTTCAATGTCACAGTATATCTTGTTACTTAAAAACACACGCACATAAGTGCGCACAGACACAAAACTCCAAGTTAAGAGAGTGTTCTTCAGCTTACTTAGACCAGCTCCTGGAGGACAGGAGAATGCAAAGCAAAAAAACCATAACAAATTTAAGCTGCAAAATCAAAGGAACAGTTTTCATTATAAATTCATCATTTTCAAACAACCAACCACCACCAATACAGCACTGTCAAAATATGTTTTAATTTAACAACCACATTACATATCTTAAATGTACAGTCTTGTTTTATTTTTCAGTGCGAATGGGTAGAGATTAGGCCATAGAAATATTCACAAAGGACGTGGTGAGCACATGCAGTCTGTGCATTGGGTCAACACTGAGTGCCATGCCCTAAAATATCTTCAAATGTTGCACGGCTTCTACTGTGATCCTGGGTAATTTTGGAAAATAAGTCAGGTGTTTGATCAGTCTTCGTGGATATTGAACAGTTTTGCCACCTCGTTGAGATCATCGTGCTCTTCACCATCCTTGATGATCTGAAGTGATTGGGAAAACACAAAGCAAATTAATGTCTTATGACAGACAACACAAACACCATGCTGTAAACTTCATTATGCATGTAGTGCATCTATATCGTGATGGTCCCAGTGTAACGTCTATTGTTTTAAACTTAATTTACCATTGTTCATCCTGCCTGTCAGTCTTTTTGGACATTGTGAAAGCTTGACTTAGGATCAGAGATTCTACAAACTGAAGGCCTTCGCTACTCATTCATCCAATTCTTGCGGAGATGTACAGTCCAACAGCATTCGCTGCTACTCTAATAAGTGGGAAGTCTGGGCACCAGATGACTGTTACACTGCCTTTTGAGTGAAAGAATGTCTTTGGGGGCACATTATAGCATATCAAGGTATTTGTGAAACAACCAATAGCAGTGTCAGTTGTGAACGACCCCAGTGGAGATTTGCCACTAATCACATGTGTCACCTTGAGTGAGTTGTAGGAGTACCACCTAAAGTAGTGCTCTGTGATGGCATACATATGAGTCTTGTTGAGCACTTCAAACCCTGCAAAAGGGGGTGAGGGGGCAAGGAAGCAGTCCTTGCTGGGACTTGGTACCTGCATCCGGGGCTGGATTTGAATGATCTCCCCAAGCAAACTTCAACCCTTGAGTCCGAATTAGCCTGTGTACATGTCTTGGTGCACACCAAACCCACCTGGGTTAACTTGACCCAGAAGTGACTTAATATGACCAGACCAATTTAGACACATTCTTTGCAGATGAGGGGTTTGTGAGGCGTGGGTGGCGGGGGGCTGGTAAGAGCCCCAAAATGTCAGATTTGGAAAGGGGACCTTGTTAATTCCTGCAAATGTTGAGAATTAGATACCACCAATGTTCACCCTGATGTATCCATTCATGGTCTGTAGGTCATGGCGACAGAAGCCGGGAGCACAAAAGGTTGCATACAGAAGTTCAAGATGCCAGTCAGTGGGCTTCAGTCTACGTGGTCTGCAGATAACTGCTGCAGGCTTTGGCTGCTTCCCGCATCTAAGTGGCCGGGGGAAGATGGAGGGGGAACGGGAACACCGAAAACTTTTAGAAGCCAGACCCTTCACCAAAGCTCAATTTGTTGCAGTTATTAGCAATTACATGAATTAAGCCAACATTGGCTGTGAGGAGGTGTTTGGGAGGTGAAGGGGGCTGAGCAGCGGAGGGTGGGTACGGGGATGGCATTCCCAAAAGGACTTGGAGAGGGCCATGGACAAAAGACAGATAACTTGTGGGTGCAGCCTTGTCTGCCTAAAATCTGTAAAGTCAGTCTTTTCCCCCCGGCTTTTAGACGTAGATTCGATTGATCTTGTTCTTCATAGAACTAATCGATAACTAATCGTAGAACTTGAAATCTGGTCTAGGTGATGCAAACAAATTTAATTACAGAAATTTTAGAAGAACATATGAAACTCACAAGCTAGAGATGAACACATTTTGTCATAAGTCACTAAGGAAAGGAAACTACTTCCTCTCTCATTCCTGACTGACTACTAATTAGGCATGGTGTGCTACTAATGATCTCTGCCTTAATGCCAATAAGCCTGAGATCCTTCTCATTGGAACTACTGCCCCTTCCGCCCCTCCTTGAGCCCTCACCCTCATGTGAGGCAAAAAACCTGGGTGTCTTAGAGTACTCGCTTTCCTTCTCTCCTCATATCACTGACCTTGCCAAGAAGGCACACTATATCAGCTTCACCGCCTTAGAAGCATTCTCCCTTTCCCCACTTTCCCTCAGAAACTCAATGTCTCCAGAGCTCTGGTTCTATCCAGGCTGGACTATTGCAACAGCCTCTTCCTCAATCCACCGCTTTCCTCCCGCCACCCTCTTCAACTAATCCAGAATAGGACTGCAAGACTTATCCTTGGCCTCAAGCCTAGGGACATCATCTCTCCAGCCTTAAGAAGATCAAATTCAAGACCCTCTGCATCATCTACAAGGCTTTCTGTGGCCTAGGGCCTAGCTACATCCAGCTTTCTCTCCCTAAATACCTCCCTGCTAGTGTCCTTCAGTCCTCTAGTTCCAACTCTATGCAGATCAAACATTTCACCGACATGAGAGTGGGGGGTAGATCTCTCTTCGGCAGGGGCCTCCCTCTGGAATGGCTTCCACACCCTCTCAGACCTGACCCGAATTGCCTTCCGTTCTGGAAGCTCATTTAGACCTTCCCTTTCTCCCCCTCCCTCCCTCTTCACCCCCTCCCTTGCTAATGCCCTCTGCCCTTGTGACTAGTTCCTGGTCCCTTATCCGTCTTACTGGGACAAGGCCCTCCTTGACCAATTCAGCCCACCCAACTCTCCCTTAACCAGCACTTGCCCCTGGGCACCCTTCCCGGACTAGCCTGCGGAGTCTGGCCCACCATACTCTTACTAATCACCCTCTACCCCCTGCATTTGCCCTCTTGGCTCCAGCACTTGCCCAGCCCCTGGGGCCCCACCCCCCTGCACTTCCCCCTTTCCCTCTACCTCATCCATCCTTCCTCCCTGACCTGCTCCCTCCCACTTCCTATTCTGCACTTGCACAATCTGAATGTCACAAGGCCTAGTAGGAGCATTGTTTCTGCTCCTCTCCCACCCGCCCCCCACCCCTGCTTTGTGTCGCCTGGAAACAGTGGGTGTATAGGGGCCATACAAATGTTCAATACATTCAAATTCAATGTATAGCTCTGTACAGCAGGTGTCAATGGCACGTTTAACACTGGGGAACAGTGATGAAGACAGAGTGTGGCATGAGGAGTAAGGCCCGCCCTGATTGCCACAGGGGTCAACCCAACTTTCTGGCCACATCATAGCTGTGTTCAGAGCCTCTCTGGACATCTGATGCAGGAGTATGGGTTATTTGTTGTGCACATTATGCATGCCGTGTCAAAAATATCTACAAGCGTGTAACTATCACATAGGTTCTTCTGGAGTGTGCCCAAGAGTTGAAAGCAGAAGAACTCATTGGGCAACATCTCAAGTTGTTCCATGCTGTGTGTGAAATAATCAACAAATCTAGCATTTTTAGCTCAGATAATTTTACATTTTGGTACTTTTAGTCCCTTATTTTATAAACTGTACTGCATTGCAAAATGTCGTGTGCTAACAATCCCAGGACTGTTTTTAATTTGTTTTTATTCAAGTGCATTATGGCTTAAACATAAACCTTCTGCACATAAACAAATCACAAAAATTAACCACGTTACAAACTTCTATAGTATTAAATTACAATTTTTAAAACCAATATCACAAAACAGTTATGTACACCAAAAAACAAATTTCAAATCTGCTTCTCGTATCAGTCTTCCATCTTGATGATCCAATCTACCATAAACTAAATGTGTACCATAATTACTTTGTCACACTAAATTGTCTTTTAGCAATTTTTCATACATGCTACGAAGCTGCCGTAATGACTAATACTTCCGTAGAGTATACAATAGCCCAAAATTGATTTGTACCTATGCTTAAATTGGTAACAAATCTTGCATATCCCTTCCAATAGGGTTCCGTCAAATGTGTGCATGCAGTTAATACATGTCTGGCAGTTTCTATCTCTATACTGGACATGCGCCATCACTTTTTCCCATAAGGAATACTGGACCAAACTCCTACGTAATCCAAAGTACCCAAGATGTTAAAACGCAAATGTAATGTATACCACAAAGCTTTAACAAATAACAACAGGGAACTCCCGGCATGAACCCGTGCCCAATGTATTTGCAATCTCTTTCTCCGCTAAGGACTCTAAACTAGAAGCTCGATCCAAATCAATAGTTTTCTGCTCGAGTTCCCTCAAATTCATTCATATTCGCCTTTATGGAAGGCTCTAGCCCCATCACCCTAAAATGCTCCGATACACTCTTTTGAAGCACAACAAATGCTGGACTTGTGTTAATATTGTTGTTACTAGAGCGCACCATCAATCTCACCAGAAATCTTCCCTTTCTACTAATTTAAGATCTCATTTGCATCGTAACTCTCACCAAGCTAGTAAAGAGGTAAACCCAATCTTGCCCGCCTCCACAGGGATGGCGTTAGGTAGGCTTAAAATAGTGCCAAGGAGCTTCCCCTCAGGTGTCAATCATCTAACTAAAACACTTACAATACACAAGATATTAGACTGATATTACAGATCTGAAGATAACCCTCCACCGAGTGTCTACCCCAACCCCCATTAGCCTGACAATTTCTAATCACCTGCCACTTCGTCACTTTGTTAGTCAGAAGGGTATCTTAGAATGCTATATCGGGATGGTCTTTAAGCAGGATTCCCAGATATATGCAAGTATACACCACTTCCAGTGTCTCCTCCCCTATCTTCCAGACAAAGCCTTCTTTACTTAAATTTTTTTCCAATCACCTTTGGTTTCTTAAAATTAATTTTAAGGTTATTGATGGTGGCATATGAGTGAAGCCCTTCTAATGACCGTTGAAGTCCTATGGGAGTACTATCTAATAGTACTGTGTCATCGGTGTTGGCACGCCACAATAGCTGCTCCCCTACCACTTTAGGACAGTTGTGAAAATTATTTAGGCATCACTCATGTCAGCGGTGTATAGGTTTAATAAAGAGGGCACATAGCAACCCTGTTTTAAGCCATGGTTGGCATCTATACATTTAGTTATGGGCCCTTCTTGATTAAGGCTTATAGCGAAGGTATTTGTATACATCCGTTTGAGGAAATGTAGACTATAGGGGTTGATGCCCCACATCTCAAGTTTATCACACAGTTTTGTACGTATTAAACTTTCGAATGCAGAACCATGAAATCCAAATATAACCTACTACCAGGGATCCAATATGTATCTGCTATGATAATAATTTAGCATTTATATAGCGCTACGAACCCTCAGGCATCTGAGCGCTGCTTATTATTACCCACAGTGTGTGGTGCTCATTTATCGACCTCGGAAGAATGAAAGGCTGAGTTTGACCCTGCCGGGATAAGAAACTGCGTCAGCAGGCTTTGCACAGATGTCAAAGCGAGTGCTCTACCCGCTATGCTATCGGACCGGCTGATATATTCTACTGTTTAAATATTAGGGATTGTGCCCTGACCCAGTCTAAATCCAGTTTGCCCGTGTAATTCTCCTCCACCCATTTATTCATTTTACTTAATAGTAGTGCAGCAAACATTTTACAGCTGGAGTCAATCATGGCTAATAGCCTATAATTTAAGAGATCACTTCTAGAACCCTTTTTAAAAAACGGAATCAAAACAGACTTTCTCCTGCTATCCAGTACCACTCCCAGCTTTGACATGCAAGAAAAAATCCTGTAGAGTAATGATTGCCGTAATTCAGGGTTCTTTTTGATGATAAGATCAGCCAGGCAGTCGGATCCAGGTGTTCGAGACGCCTTAATCTTCATGACAACACCATGGATGTCATCTATTTCAAGCCCCCCAACTATTATTTCTAAAGGATAGATTCAAACTATAGCCTCCATTCACGTCCTCTACCAGGAAACTATAAAGCGCAGCAATGTGGAATACCAAATCTTGTCTGAAATGGGGCTAATGTCCTGTGACGTATCCTCGGACAAATGCTTACAATAGGTGGTGACAACATTTTCTGGTGTCATTTGGTCTCACCATGTCAAAAATCTACTTCCAATTGGCATTATTAAGATTGTGCCTATATCAGTTAATCCAATATTTGGATTATGATCGAATACATGGCACCATCTTCTTCTTTACTTCCTTACAACTATTCCTAGATATATCTTCCAAAAAGCTGCACAAAAGAGTTCTCTCAAAAGGAGCCTCTATGTCTTTATCTTTTGAGTCCCATCAGCTTCCCCTTCCTAGTGGGTCGCTTTATAATCTCATTAATAATAGGGAAGATATCAGAGCCCTGGCTCATCTCCATTACACTAAAAAGGTCCTTATTTGGACTCAAAGCACAATTAAATGTATACATTGGCTTCATTCCACATTATGATTCCCTGGTATATTTACTCATTTAATTCTTTCACACGCAATGCTTCTTAATATTATTCTGCCTATAGTGAAGCAGAGGAACACATGATCAGTAAGAGGTGAACTGGGCCACAAAACACTTTCCTCAATTTTTTTTCACGATTACCTAAAGAAATATAAATAGATAGTCCACCCTGGAAGACAGCTTCCCATTAGTCCAAGTATCATGACCTAGTGGTACCAGAAGACAGCTTCCCATTAGTCCAAGTATCATGACCTAGTGGTACCAGCCTTCAAAGAGGGGTGGATGTACATTAATATGCATCTCTTCAAAAATTCAACCTACTGATGGCAGTTACCCCTCTGTTGTCGTCCATGGGAACTGTAAGGGACCAAGAGTAAGACTCAAAGTAATCAGTTTCAAGAGCACAACCTATTTTCAAATTAACAAGAGGGCTGGGAATATCCTATCTATTCGTAATACTAAGCGGGGCTTCCCTGCCTCAACACAACTATGGAAGATCTGCGTCAGAATGTCAAACAAAAGAGCGTTCTCCGCCCTGTGTCCAAAATCCCTAATCTGACCCTTACACTCTTTAATATAATGTGCAAAAGGGCTTTTCTATAGACTATGCATTCGTACCCTTCTTTCAAAGTTATAAAATTATTAAGTTTAAGGTGCGGAAAAGAAATAAAGTTCCACCAGGAAAAGGGATACCCTCTTCCCCTATGTTTTTTCTTATCCTTCTGTATCTATCCGGTGCACCTGTATTAAGTTCCGGCATTCAACAAAAGTGGCGCTCCTTTTCAGTGTTTCTCTTCCCTTTTTAAGGCTTCGCTTTACAAGTTCCTTGAGAATGACTTCTCCCTTCAGCTTCTCCATCTTTTTTCATGCTTTTACGCTTTTTAAGGAAAATCATATTTTCCCTTGTATTCCTTCAATGCTTTACTTTAAGTATTCACAATCTTAAATGATATAAATCTTTCCATGAGTTTCCTTTACACATATGGAGCTCTTTATTTCACAATCTCAAGGGGATTGGCCTTTCCCTGCATCTCCTTTTAAATACACAATTCCTTTTGAATGTTCCAGTTCATCAAACTCTGTATTTTCCACTTGTTATCTGAGGGTATAGCTCTACCCTTCTCCGCCGCACGGGTCCAGTGTTATTCTCAAGGTTTTACTTTACAATCTCAAGGGGGATTACCCTTCCCTTGTCTTTTCACACAATGTCTCATTTGGTCTAGTTCTTCACACTCTGCATTTTCCACTTGTTTTCTGAGGGTATGGCTCTACCCTTCTCTACTGATTGCTTCTCTTTATGTCCCTGGTGTACTCTCCTACCAGGGTATGTATTCCCTTCTCACGGATTCCAAAAAGTTGTATAATACTTCCCTTTTATGTATTGAGGACATTTTTTGCAAATTAAGGTGCACCTCCATTCCCACTCCTGGCATACTCTCCTGCCAGGATATCACACTGTTTCAAAGTTCACTTCTCTTGAGGGTTTCAGCCCCAGATTCACCATTTGCCTGGCTCACTAACCTGCCAGAGCTTTTCCATTCTCCAACTACTTTGTCTTCCATGAAACAATCTTTTCTAAATACTGGGTCACCGACCCTTCATTACAATTCCTTTCTGCTTTTACTTCTTCCTTCAGATATGGGATCCTTGCCCCTTTTCCAGCACTGTTTGCATACACACTAATTCCTGTTTTGAAACATTGGGTCCCGACCCTTTTCTAATATTGCTTACACTCGCTTCAACTTCTTCAATGGTGTTACTTAACACAACGCAGCATTCACCAACACCTGCTCTGGTAACCCGCGTGCGTTCTCTGGGCTTAATGGGTGGCTTCGGTGTTCCTCATGTCTTCCCTTCTTTGTCTTCGTTTGCTGATTCTCTGTGCTTCCCGTGACCTGGTAAGATTTTGCTTTGTCCTGCTTTGTTGTGCACAGATTTCGTTCATTCAGGCCCTCAAGCAGTAAGCTTCCTCTGGTTCGCCTCTTCAGCACGCAGTTCGTGTCAGCGTCTATACTGTTTCTGACGGTCTGCTTGTCCTCTGCGTTCTGACCGGCATCAGAACAAGTCAGTGACAGAGCCTCTGCCTGGATCTTCCTTCTGGTGTTCTCTCAGCTGTGTCAACTTTAAACTTCCGGGCACAGTGTAAATGCTTCCAAAGACTAGAACGTGGCGTTGGCTTACCGCTTCTGGTTATTTTTATTACTCCATCCCTCTTTCTCATCTTAATACTGAAAAAAAGGGGGCTAGGGGGCACATAAGGTGTTTGAGTGCAGTACGGTGGGATGTCTCCATCTATGCCACAATAAGATAGGTATGTATGTAGTAAAGGCATATATGTCATTGGGAATGACTGCAAGACTATTTTTATCTAGAAATTCATCTGTCCCTCTGGAGTTTCTCTTTCCCCTACGTGGTCCTTCTGCAGATAGCCACCCCCAGGGTCAGAGTCAGGTAGCTTCTGCCTTTCCCTGTCCACATACGAGAAGCATCCCCCCAGAGAATCAGTGACGATATTGCTAGATTCGTAACATAATCCATGCCAGGAGGATTATACTCCCTAGGAGTTACCACATCCATTTCTTCATAGTCTGAATTTGTGTCCAATTCTTCTACAATAAGAATTGAAATCACGAACAACCAGAAAAATCAGTGAAGTGAATCCTGTACCTTGGGGAATCAATAGGGGCCTTTTCCCAGGCCCAAATGTCCCACCATTTCGGTACAAAGCACCAATTGCGATTTATTATAGCTTTTATATTCCCTCATCGTGATATGAGTTTTGCACCTATACATCGCCCCCTGATGGACAGCCCCTCGCTGCACATGTGGCTGCTCTCCAGATGACATTGCATCCATTTATAATAAAACCTTCCCTAAGCCAGGTCACTTGAAGCAAGAATATATCCGAAGAGAATAACAGAGCTTGACCATCAGGATTAACTTGAAGGGAACAGCGGCCGCTGGTGTTGCATGAAATCAAACAGTAAGAATCTGACTCTACATTCTGTCGACATGGTTGTTTCTCCACAGAGACTGGAATGCACTGCTCTTCCTCACTTTCATATTGTTCAGCCAGATATGTAACTGACTGTCCCCTACCCCCCCTCCCCTCCAATAGGCTAAATCTCTCAGATGACTGCATACCATTGATATGATCACTTCGGTATTTTCATGCATTTTCAAACTGGCTGAAGGCTTCCTTGTAAATATTTCCTACAAATAATTAAGTCAAAACCCATTTTTAATAATGGGGTAACGTGAAATGAGGAGAGCTACAATAATGGGGGAAACAAATTTAATCGGCGCCCAGTGCGGAGCGTTTGCAGAGTGTGCAGCTTCGAGATTTGTGGAGTTTTGCTGCCCAGAGGAGCTTGTTTCCGGAGACTACCCGAGTCTTTTTTCCTGGTCTACACTACTACTCTACTTAAAATTTCCACTCCCGGCGCGGAGTGTCACGCAGTGGTTGCAGGATGTTGCGGGAGTGTGAAACTAAGTCTCACACTGCCCGCAAACCAAGAGATCCCAAAGAATCTCCATCTTCTGCACACAGCTGCGATTTAATGGAAGAAGCTGTGGACATGGGCCCGCTACAAAGAACACGGAGCAAGGTACATGCAAGCACGCTTCCGAAGGCTGCGTTAACATACAGTGGAAGTTCAATTGAAGGCCAAGTTGAACTGAGAACGCAAGGGCTGCCGGTAAAAAAAACACAAAGTGGATGGAGTACCCATAAATGACACTCAAACTCAAATAAAACCTGTGCCGTTAATAAACGCCCTGCCATATGCAAGTCCCTGCCCGGCTTCAGACCATTGTGAGAATACTGACGCAGAACCCATAGAACTACGATGCCCAACTTCGGCGCCAAAATCTCCACTCACCTTATCGCCTGCAGTGTCGACATTTCTGATAGATTTAACAGAGACAATCACGCTTAGTGCATCGGATACCTCAGAATGCTACAGCATTGTTACAGCTGGGGAAAAGTTCCCTTTGTCCTCCTTAACACGAGCTCCGGATTCCACAAAGTATGTACATGCCGAGCCTGCACGAAAGTCGCAACCTGACTCTCGTACAGCGACGGAGCCGCTCTGTACCGAAATGACTTCTGCAAATGAATCTGATGCCCGGTCTCCAATAGTTAAAGATCTGTTCCAAAAGAACATAGGAGACAGCAGAGTAATCCAGTTTACAGAACCTCGTGACCGCATTCCAAGCTACTGCTAAATTACTAATAACAAAAGAAGCTATTCAATCAGGCTATGCAAGATTTGAAGACTTTATCACCATATAATGGTAACTTAAAAGGAAAGGATCAGTTAAAAGGAAAAAACACAGATCACGCTCTGAAGAAAAGAAATTATTCAACATCAGATTTGGGTACTTTAAGATGGCATTTCAAACCGCGAGATGCAAAAAAAAGATACACCATGTGAAAAAAGCTTAAGATCTTTTGGAAATGAAACCAACTCAGAGAAAGCATTTAGTCCCCGAGAAATAACTGATGAAAATTTATTTTCCAGCGTTATCAACACCTCTGGTGACCTATTTGCATATCCCCCTGTAATTCCATCAGAAAAGACTAATGTAGTAGCCGTTGCTTTTACAGCACTATCAACACTTGTATCCAGTTAAACTGCTCCAGAAAAGGAAGAAAGCAGAGAATACATAAAAAACAGTGCAGCAGAAGATTAAGACCAAAGTTTTGTCCTCCCTATGTGAACCAGAGATGAAATTGAATGTCTCAATTGATCGGCTGACAAATGTTCAAGAGGACATAATCGTCCTGCGAGACTCTCAAAAGAGCCCTTTCTGCAAAGCTGTAAGCTAAGTGAAGGAGGGTCTTGCACAAAGACGGACGACGGTACAAAAGCAATTGTGAAGGAAATGGACAATCCCGCGTGTAACACGAGATACACATAGGAGAGAAGAGTGATTACATTTAAAAACCTACAAATTATACCAGCACCATCAGAATGAGAATTGAAAGCAGATTGGGCAAATCAGAACCTGTGAGAATTAAAACTATACCTCCAATAGTGGAATGTATACCTGAAATAAGGGTGCCTACCCAGACCAATGTAAATCATGCATTTATTTCACAATCCAACATTAACAAAAAAAACAACCCAAAAGAGTTCAACTAGCAGGGAATCCGACTCATCCGACTTGACATATTCATCCGATTCCATTCGCTTTAGATCCGTAAAAGATAACTTCAAACAAATACATGACACAAGAAACGCTCCAAAAAACTCTTAATATCCCGCAAGGCTAGGAAAAACACTTTGTTACCTACGTGACGTCAGCAATAACTATATCCCTTGCCCCGGCGTGTGGCTTGACGGCCTTGCCGTAGACAGCAGAGTTCCGGAGCTCCCTGATGATCCTAACCGAATCTTTGACAATCTGGTATTATATTCAGTGCAGAAGCAGCGGAGCACTACAGAGGGACGCGTAAAGGTGCAGAGCGACGCTGAATAGAGCCTCTGGAGGAAATTGGAGTGTGGAATAGGCCCGAAAAAGACTTGCAAGATACCCCCCATGGGGGGCAAAATGGCAGACGCATGCAATGCGGCCTGCCTGGTGGTGCCAGGGCCGATCGGGCTCTGAGGGTGGCCAGAAGACGAACCAGAAGAGCGGCGGCCCGCCTGGTCGGGGTAGCCACGATACGGGCAGCACCCATAAAGTGTGCCCTTGGCAGGGGGAGAAGAGACAAGATCCGGAGCCATGGAGATCTGACTCACTCTGGGAACACGGGTGGTGCGGGACGCGGGAGCGGATCGAGACGGTGTGGTCCCCGTGCCATCAAGGATTGAGGCATGTGTCAGCGTAGTGCCAGGACACCGACCAGCGACAGTTAAGAGGGGGAAGACCCCCTCCTCGGCACTGACAGCTGGGGGGTCTGCCCCCCGAAGCAGGGGTGCAGCCAGGATCCGGCGGACCCGCCCCCGCCACGGCAGGAGACAGTGGGACACAGCAATGCAAACTGAGGCGCCAACAGTGAATAAAGGTGCCCCCCCCTCCGCTCCCCTGGCTGGGGGTGAGGTGTTTCCCTCAGGGCTGTGCCGGACACCAGGACGAGTCTGCTCCCCGCGCTTGAGGCAGACCGATAGGGTGGCACAGCGACCATGGTCGTGCGGACTGTGTAGATGCCATATATGTGGTGACAAACTCCCAACAATCAATCCAATGAGGAGAGAGCATACTACCTATGGAACCCCAGGTGTATTTTGCTGCGGGCGATGCCGCAGGCCGCTCTAACACTGCACTAACTTAGATATCGCTTCAGACCCACCTGTGGGGGCCTACAGCAGAGCACTGGGAAGGCACAGTGCCCTCTGGCCCGCACTGAAGCTATAGGGAACCCCCTGGGGGTCCTGGACACTACTAACAGTCTGCGGCAGGGCACACCGTGTTGGGCGCACTGGAGCATTGATCCAACCACTAGCATAATAGGGGTGACGTGGAGGGGCCTATCTACATAAGGCAACGACATGAAACGTACAAGGTGGCAGAGGGATGCAGGCAGAGGCATGCAGCGTGACACCTACAAGAGGACCTGGCCAACCTTGAGTGACGCTGGTCACCTCGAGAGGACAACTGCAAGACAGATCGCCCGGGACACCCGCAGAGGAAGGTACGCCGAGTACAGGGTTGGAAGAACACAACTACGGGCCCCTCGTGGTAAGGCTATCCTGGACCGAAATTAAGTGGGATATTGGCTGGTGCCCGCAGAGCCAGAGGAAGGGTGCGTCAGGCGCTCGGTACCTATGGACTGGCCCGGGACTCCTAATGAAAAGTTGAACACTGGGCATCTCTCTCGGCCGACAGGTGCAGCCACAGCGCATATTATTCCCAAGCAGGGAGTAGATCCCTACAAGAGTGGGAAAGAGGGGGCACCACAGGATGCTGCAGAGGGCCTTGGAATAAATAGCAGATTGGCAGACGTGGGAGAACACAACCCACCCAAGAACTAATATATTGTGGAGCAGAAGGGGAGTGGGGAGGAGGATTAGAGAACTGTGCCTCAATGGGACAAGCCACAGATCAGAGAAGAGTCAAGCGAGCAGTGATCTGGACACCCAGGTGGGCCTGAACATCGGGAGCACCCGGGTCGGCGCTCGGGCGGATAGAACTGCCGGACTTAGAATTGCACAATACAGCATGCAGTAGATACCTGCCCGTGGATCTGTGTAATTTATTTGTGGCCAAATTTCCCACGACGGAAATGTCTGCATTTCCGGGTCATACTGTAAAGTAGGGTAAGCGGGGTGTTGCGGGGGACACCCCTGCAGCCTTTTTTTTTACACCGACCTCACCAAAACATACATAACACCAAAAGGTTTGAACTTTTAGTAGTTAGAACTTTTGGTGGGATGCTTTTTAGGCCTTTTGGTGGGGTCAGTCATTTTAACTCAGTAATTTTGTCCTATACCCCTGCCCACGAAGACCCACCCGGCTAGGCCTTCGAGAAATAAGAGGGGGGAAAACGACACCTCAAGCCTGCGAAGGGAGAATGCCCAACAGGACAGACAGAGGGAGAGGCAAGCAAACCAGCATAGACTCCTTTACCAGGAAATCCGAAAAAAAGCAATTTGGCAAGTCAAACGCAGTGATGGCTTCGTCAAGCGCCACACAACAAGTGGGAAGTGAAGGACCAATACTGGAAACAATCGGTGCCCCGAAGGCGTCCCTGGAAAATGAGATGGAAACAGCATTAGGTGCCCTGAAGGCGTCCTTAGAAAACGAATTAGACACAGTCATAGAAATGTGGGCCTCCCTCTGGCAGGATGCACAAAACTTAACAGATCGAGTGACGACAGCAGAACAGCAGCTGCCGCTGAACACCACCAATGTCGCCATCCCGCAAATGTCAGAAGTAATGTAGCGAGTAAAGATCCTGGAACGCAGGGCGTAACGGAGGGCACGAAGGAACAGCATTTGCATAGTTGGACTGCCGGAAGGTGAAGAAGGCAGAGACCCCAAGGGGTACGTTGAAAGTCTGTTGCTCCAGGAGATTGGGGCAGGGGCACTGCCCCAGGGTTTTGCGGTAGAAAGAGCACACAGAGCCCAGACCAGAAAGCCCCAACCGGGCGCTCCCCTCCCGAGATCAATGATCGCCAAGCTCATGAATTTCAAAGAAAGGGATACGATACAGAGATTTTCAAGATAAGGGGGAGGGATTACTAGGAGTTCCTCCAGAATCACTATATATCCAGACGACACAGCCATGGTCCCCAAACAAAGAGCATGTTTCGGCCCCACTAAAGAATGCCTAAGGGCGGCAGGCATACGTTACATGCTGCTATACCCAGCTAAACTCAAGGTGCTACATCAGGGTTAGGCCGTGCTTCTTTGAGACAACAGGGGAGGCCCACACATGGATGGACCAGCAAGGTATCCCCCCCAGCAAAGAACTAGGAACGCCAATGATGATGGGAACCTACCCCGGTGATAAAGTGCAGGGACCAATATGTGTTGAGATATTCTAGTACACAGAACATAATGCAAGCCAGAAGGAATTTATAAGGGAGCAACGGGCTCCAGATCTACAGTAAGAACTGACAAGACGCACAATCCCAGAGTGTTTTACGAGTGCAGGTGTCAGTTATGAGGCATCACGCTACGGCGGGCTGGTTCCACTACGGTGGGCCGAGCAAGAGAAGCAGCAAAGACCGAGCAGGCAGAGGGTGGCTCGGCATTGGTTTGATAGTTGTAGTTAGTGCCTTTTACCAACCAACCAAACAAACAAATAACTAACAGTGGAGGAAGCAGCATATGCAGGAGCAGAAGAAATGGAGCGAGAAGAGGCGGATATGATAAAGAGCAAAAGGCCAGGCTGAGAGAAACATCCCCAGTCAGAGGCCTATGGAAACGGAGACACAGGAAGACATTGGAGAGAGGATCAAAAGGATGAAGAGAATCGGCCTCTGGGAGGAGTGAAGGGGCCCCTGGAGGACTCTCAGATGTGGAAACAAGGCACAGTCACCACACACAAATAGATACGCCAAACACAAGGTTCTTGTAACGCTCACCTGACTCCCACGGAGGCGCTGGTCTAGTCTGGGTTGCTGTGGCCTCTTCGAGCGTGATGCGCAGAACTCGGAACACCGACTGAACAGGACCCTCAAATCTTGCTTGTCTGGCCCATAGGAATATCCTTCTGCAGATGAGAAAGGGGATTAACAGTCTGCAGAATAGTGTGCTTGCTCCCCCCTTCCCCCCTTCGTTCTTCTCTAACTTCCTCCGAAATCCCCGGTTGAAGCTCACCTTATGGTTTGAAAGGATGAACTCTCCATCCTGCTTCTGGTGCAGGGGCGCGTGTTTGTCCAGTTACTTCACTGGTTTTCAGAATGGCGCTGGCAAAATCCACTTGACTTTTCCGAGCGGAACGCCGTAAGTATGAAGATTACAAAAGTTCAAGTGTTGAGCCTCCTTTTCTGTTGCCTTCCTAACCTGTGATCTGTCCTTTATTTCAGGTGCAGAATGAAGGCGATGCGTTGAGGGATTGAATTGCCGATGGTAAACTCAGGTGAGTTAGCGATGGGGGCGACCCCTCTTAATGTCTTTATATTCCTCCAGTAATGTCTTTTGTCCTTTCCCCATAGGGGCCGGGGTGCGGTACCTGCCAACGAAGTGGCGCCGACCCGAAATGAGGAATGGTCCACCAACAGAAGACCGGTAAGTGTTATGGCGGAAAATTAGGCTTTCCTCATATGTTCCTTCTGTTCACCTTTTGTCTCTTCTTCTCTCCCCTAGGCGCAGAGATGTGGCGACCGGAGCAGACAGTCGCGGTGGAGCCAGAAGAACTCCCGAGGACAGGTGAGTGAAGCGCGGCGCTGCAGCGAGCAACGCGGTGCTTTTAAATGAAAGTCTTTTCTCAGGAACGCTGGCGTGAAGGTTCCGGATGCAGGTAAGAAGTTTGATAAAATTCTTGGTTTTCACCTTTCTCTTCTCTTCTTTCCTTACAGGTGTTCCAGGATCAAGGCGGGCGTGGCTGGAGACCAGATGCAGGAGCAGACACGGTGAGCGTTCAGCTGCTTGGATGCAGAACAACACGAAGCGTGAGCTACTGTCTGGGCGTGGCTTAAATAGCCCCCAAAGTAGTTTCAGGTAAGTATCCTTCCCTGGCCACGCCCGAGTGGCAAAATAGTCCCTTTCAGGTCTCAGGGAGGCCTGAATCTTGCAGCATGGTCTGCATCAGGTAAGTGCACAAAACACCTTCCTTTATGAGCCTGGCGCCTATGGCGCCAGGACTGATGTCCAACATGAGCCTGGTGCCAACGGCGCCAGGAGAGAGTCCAAAGAGCCCCTATAAGGGGCCGCTGGGCTTTTACCCGGGGGCATGCTGCTTGCTCCCGGGGGTGCTGGGCCTGGCCTGGTGCTCCAGGGGTAGGCATCATGACAGTTCTGTTCCCAAAATCTAGGGTTTATTGCAACACCAAATAGTCCCAGTTGGCCAAGTGGTCCCACGCCCCGCGACGTGTCTCTAACAGACTTCAGGGGACGCAAGAGAGCGTGAAACGTACATAAGTTACATATATACAAACGGAGCATCTTACAATCAGTAATGACACATTTGATGCCGCCCCCAATTCATTTCCGTTTGAATTAGAGGCGATGATTGACCAGTGTGACAAATAAGACACCTTAGACCACTATATTTAGTAACAGTTTGCAATCTCCAGTTTTACAGACACCATTCTTTGTTTGCGAGAACACAGCATTTGTTTTTCATGGGCAAGGTGCGCGTAGGAGACTGGCATATACCAGGCCTCACTATCTCCAAGTTTCGATTCTCGTTCTAGAAGTCAGCCCGCTCTCCAGGGCCTCACTGGGCTCAGAAAGGGGGGCCGTAAAGAAGATCATAATTCAACTCTTTAAATGCTAGTTTCGTACATTGCTATTCTTTCAGGAGACTCGCTGGCATTCGTATACTGATTAAATGCCTTGCTCCTTGTCTTCAAGGATACGTGAGGGAGGGAATCTGGCATTCCTGTCTGGCTCTCCAGTGTAATGTTTTAACATGTTTCTTAGCCTTGGGCCATTGAAGCGAAATAATATCTACAGCAAAGCGGTTTTACATGAGGCAAAGTGGCAACGTTAGAGAGCAGAGAGAGAAAACAAAATGGCGATTCTGGTCATCTTAAAATGGCTTCACTCTAGTTAAACTAATAGCTACGTAATAACTAATGACTAATATATATTCTTACACTGTAAATGAGGCGGTTGGTCTTCGGCCAACCAATTATTTATTTCCGGACCCTCAAGGGGTGCTTAGTATTTCTGGACTGACAGGAGGGGATTCCTCATGCCTGGGACGAGGGATGGAGACAGTGAGCATACAAAGTGCTAGGGGACAGCGGAGCCGGAAGAAAACACAGCGAATATGGGTCCAGATGAGAGAACAATAGCAACTTGGAATGTTAGGGGGCTCAATGCTTACGTTAAGAGTATATGCCTGGCTAAACAGGATGAAGGTTAAGATAGCAATATTGCAAGAGACTCACCTAACACGGGCAAAACAAACCAAAGTGGACAAGAAAAGGGGGCGGGGGGGGGACAGGTATACAGTTCCACATACTCGAACTATGCTAGGGGAATACTGATATGGGTTGCCCCAGGGGTCCCATTTCAGCTAATCAAGCAAGAAAGCGACTCAGAAGGAAGACTGGTGATACTGCACGGAATGCGCTGGAGAGTAAGGAAATATGCCGGATAAATACATATGCTCTGAATCACAATGTAACAATTATTTAGGAAACTTGCGCCCAAACTAGCCCAATACAGAGAAGCAACGTTCATCATGGTGGGGTACTTCAGCTGCACACTGGACCCACTTCTGGACAGATCGGATGGAAGCCAGCACCCCCAGCCAAGGCATTACAAACGGTCATGACCCGATTGCAGCTGACGGATGTCTTGAGAAAGGTACACGGCGATGAGGGGGTACACATTATAGTGCACCTCATGGAATATTTACATGCATAGATTATTTATTCACGGGTATTGAATCTTTGAAAGACTTTATGGGGATAATTATTAAAGCATGCACACTATCTGACAATGCACCATTGCTGGCAACATGGGCACAAACCTATAGAAGGGCTCTGATACCAACATGGCGGCTGAGGGCGGAGGTACTGAAGGAAGGCAAGTTTGAGGAATATTTGTATGTCGTGATAGAAGATTATTTTGAGCATAACGTGGGAAGGGTAGAATGTACTGGTACGCTCTGCGATGCGTTCAAAGTGGTGTTAAGGGGGGCAGCAATAGGGAAATTGAGGGGACTAAGGAGAGGCCCTGACAGAGCTTCGCAACCTGGAAAGGGAGTTAGAATTGAGGGAACGCCAGGCGGGGATCACTGGGGATGAACCTAGAGAACTAATGGCACTGAGACTAAGATGCGTAGAACTCCGAGAAACTGGGAAGACTGGATTATGGGAAATATATTCAGCGGCTTTATGCGGAGGGGGACAGATATGTCAGGCTCCTGGCATGGCTCACCAAGCAGGAATATAAGAGAGCCAATTAATTCAATAAATGATGAATCGGGGAAACAGGTCAGGAGGGCATTAACACACTGTTCTCCCGCTTTTATGAGCGATTGTACGCCCCTAACCCAGAGGTGGAGCCAGGGATAAGGCAGATGCCCTGGTGGAGATAGGTCTGCCGAAGCTAGCAGCAGAACAGGCCCAATTGTTAGATGCTCCCCTCACATTGGAAGAAATAGATACAGTAATCAACTCCCATCAAATAAATCCCCAGGACCGGATGGGCTCCCGGGTGAATTCTACAAGACGTACAAGGGCACCATAGCATTGAGACTGCTTGAAACATATCAAGGAGTGTATGAGAAGGAACAGCTGTCGTAATCAGTAATTATACCTACCCTCAAACCAGGGAAATCACAGCTGAAGTGTGCCTCACATAGGGGAGGTGTGGTTTTATATGTGGTACAAAATATCAGAAGGGGGACACAGTCTCTACACTGATCAAACCGACAGTGCTAGATCAGGGGAGCATGGCCGCAGATTCGCTTCATAAGAACGAAAAGGCGGAATCCACAAGTGCCAGAGTAACTTATTATTTTTTTTTTAACAACAAACAAAAAATAATAAAGAGTTAAAAACAAAAAACGATATCCCTTGCCCTATACTTAAAATTGCATGAGACATTGTGTGATAACTATAAAGATCAATCACACTAATTGCACTAATGAATTCGAAGTTAATCTGTATAGAAAATGTCATCGAGTCAGTGAAGGAATAAAAATGGAGAAAGAGTTAGATGGAATAATATTGAAATATCAAATAGATTCAATGCAATATGCAAAAGCAGACAAAAGAATATTTTTGGAGGGAGTTCGCAAGATTGTCTTGCATTCAAAAAATGACCCAAAAAGAGACGGGGAGAAAATGTCCTCGCAACGCAGAGATAAGGAAGTAGATAATCATATAAGAGAAGAAACAGGTGAATTTGAAAAATACAGTAGGACCTGTAACGCTCACCTGACTCCCACGGAGGCGCCGGCCTGGTTTGAGCTGCTGTGACCTCTTCTAAAGTGATGCGCAGGACTCGGAAGACAGACTGGACCGGACCCCCAAATCTTGCTTGTCTGGCTCGCAGAAGTATCCTTCTGTAGGTGGAAATAGGGGATTAGCTGTCTGCGGGGTAATGCGTCGGCCTCCCACTTCCCCCTCTCACCCTCCTCAAAACCCTTCTGCAATCCCCCGTGGCGTCTCACCTTAGGGTCTGGAAGGACAAGCTCTCCATCCGGCTTCTGATGCAGGGGCGCGTTGATATCCAGTTACTTCACTGGATCTCGGATTGGTAAGGGTTCAAATTCGCTTGACTTTTCCGGTAAGATGCCGTAAGTATACTGTTGTAAAGTTCAAGCCTTAATTGACCATTGTCCGTTTACTCTTTTTCAGGTGCTGAGTGAAGATGCCGAGTTGAGGAATGGAATCGCCGAAGGTAAACTCTGATGAGTCTTTGATGGGTGGTTCCCTAGTGTCCTTGCATTCACCCACTAATGCTTGTCTTTTTTCCCCATAGGGGCCGGGGTACGGCAGAGCCGAAGAAGCGGCGCCGACCCGAAGTGAGGAGAGATTGTTCCAACAGTAATCAGGTAAGTATTATGGTGGAAAATCAGGCCTTCCTCGATCTGTTCCCTAGCTCACCTTTGTTCTTCTCTTTTCTCCCTTAGGCACGGAAATTTGGCGGATGGTCCGGATGGTCGCTGATGGACTCGGATTTCGGATAAAAGCAGGTAATGTTCTTATTTCACCTTTTCTCTTCTCTTCTTCCTTTACAGGTGTCCCAGGATGCAGACGGGCGTGACTGGAGTCAGGATGCAGGAGCAGACATGGTGAGCGTCCAGCTGCTAGGTGCAGAACAACGCGAAGCACGTGTGGCAGTCCGGGCGTGGTTTAAATAGCCTTGGAAGAAGTTCCAGGTAAGTATTCTTCCACGGTCCCCACCCAAGTAAAATAGTGCCTTTAATAAAGTAGTCCCTTCTAAGCCTCATTTGGCTTGATGCTTTATGCAGCATGGTCTGCGTCAGGTAAGTGCACCAAACACCTTCTTTTATGAGCCTGGCGCCTTTGGCACCAGGACTGATGTCCAATATGAGCCGGGCGCCAAAGGCGCCAGGACAAAGTCCAAAGAGCCCCTATTAGGGGCCGCTGGGTTTTTTCCCCCGAGGGCATGATGCCTGCTTCCGGGGGTGCTGGGCCTGTCCCGGTGCTCTGGGGGCAGGCATCATGACAGGACCTGACAAGACAATGGTTAACACTGCACCTATGACATTACGATGTTCAAGTCTCACCGTGACTTCTAATAACTCAATCTCCCCTAGTCTCCCCCTCACCATTCCTCTTGCCTCAAGCAGTAACAACTGCTATGATTCACAAAACTGATAACAGTGAATCTAGTGGAAAACATCCTAAAAGTACACAACAATAACATTGAGCAAACAGAGAGCTCAAACAATGAAAATCCCTTTTTTGATTTTTAACCAAAAGAACAGCTTGAATAGCTCTGGAAATACAAAAGGCAAAACAAAGCAACCACAAACAGCAAAAACACTAAAAAGTGGACAAAAACCAAAAGCACCAACTCAAGGAAATTCCTCAGCAAAAGAGGAAAAAGCAATGCTTCAAAAACCGCCAAACAGCAGAGACAACAAAGATCACCATCACATCACAACCTGACAAAAATATCAAAAGGGTAATTCCCTCGATCCCTGAGCCTTACCTACAAGAGAAATTGGATCTGAGCGTACCAGACTTACTAGAGTTATCAACATATGAAGGAGATCTTGACTCATCGCATGAATCACAGTGTAGGGTTGTACTATTGAGCGCAACAAAATAAAGTGAGGATAATGTCGAAAAACAAGAGGCACCCCACAGAGACCACCTAGATTTCGTGACGTGAAAGAAGATCTCATTGAAGTACTATAGAGATCCAGTAAGCCTACGGCGGAAAAGTCAAGTACGATAAAATTTAAAATAAGAATAGATAGTTGGCAATATTCCAAAAATGAAGAAAGAAAGAAAACTGGAAGCAAAGGAAGAGTTATGCTGATAACTCCTTAATAAGGACACAAAAACTTGATGGATTGATCCTAAATCGAGCATATTTGACGATTTTATTACATCACATTCCAAAACGTTGAGTGATCTCTTCAAAGGACATAAAAGCAGTTAGCTTCCCAGATGAGAATACCAACGTTAAAGTCAAAATATGCATGAATTTGGCGTTCACAGTGCTAAAAGCAAGAGATGACTTTAGATCCCTGGTATTTGATGTTGAAATTAGCAAAGCATATGAAAAGCGATATGCCGAACCACTGACAAGCTTCCCTTTAAATGAGAATGTAAGACAGGATTCGAAAAGATCCCCCCACATGGTGGATGATGAACACCTAAAAACATCCACTTGGTTGAGCTGGACCTCTAAACCTACAGAGAAAGACACTCCCAGAAACACTCCAAATAAAGGTCAATTTAAGAGGAGTGAGCAGAGGGAGTTCGCGAAGCCTGAACCCCAAGCATTACAAAGGATAAAAGTCACTTTTCATTGCAAAAACCCTTAAAATGATCAAACCTAGTCCTATGTGAAAACAAAAAGGACACCAAGTCGCCTTGGGACTGGCTAGCAAGATTGCTTATAACAAAGTCCCAGAAATAGATCCAGAAGGGAACGCAGCATGAAAATTGGAAATTTGGATGTTGGAACACTCGTGGTCATATACATCTATTTAACGAGATGCTCCCCATCTTTCATGACCTAGGAGTGATTTGTCTCCAAGAGACATAGTGAAAGGACCCGCCTATACTTGATGGTTACACCGCTTACATAAATCCAGCAAGACGAGGGCCAAAAGGCGCACACACTCATCGGGCCTTTTAACCTTAATTAAAAACAATCGAAACTTTTGCAAAACAGAAATATCAAATCAAAATCATTATGTTCAAGCGATTAAGCTTAGGATAGAAGGCCACCAGAGAACTGTTTTATAAGGAATCTGTATTGGAAAACGGATGGCAAAGAAAATTATGTTTTCATTGAAGTCGCAACAGACATCATTGATAAAAACCTGGTAGAACAACCAGACGTTAAAGTACTAATCTGCGGTGATCTGAATGCAAATTGCCTGAAAGGGATGACAGTAATGACGCCTAAAATTAACTGCAATTCCAACAACAACAAAAAAAGCGCAGAGGCGATATTGGTTGGAAGAAATGATGTTGAGAGATGATATGCCCCACGCTACTACATGGACTGCTGGAAATAGCAAAGCAACTCTTGTTTATTGGTTCGTATCTGGAAACTTGCTTCCCGAGATTTCTCGGATGGAAGTCAAAGACCTTGTGCAGTGACCACCACCCGTTAATCATAACGATTAAAAGGGGAACTACGCGGCTACAAAAGCAATGGAGCCATAAAATAGAGCTTGAAGGAGGCTTAAATCAATTGAGAATAAAATCTGCTAATGTAAATAAAATAAAAAAATTAAATGAGCTTCAGAAAAATGATTTAGACTCAGTTGAATATAGTAACACATTATTGGCTTTCAAAGAGATAAAAAAAAGGACCTTTAAAATCAAGATTTAAACATTTACATACATTTAACAAAGACATATTCCTACAAAAAAGGCTTTTACACAAAGATCTAAGAACTGAAAAATCGGAACATTTCAAATAAAATCGAATTATCAAAAACAAATACAAGAAATGGTTGAAATCCCCAAAAATAAATATGGATTTAAAAGATGCTGAATGTATGCTAGAAGCCCTCGCAGAATCAAGCGGAGTGAAGTTCTGACAATTAATGAATGAAAAAAGAGAAACAGCTGAGCCTTGTCTACTTAATCCAATAGCTGAAGTAGTATGGGTGAATCACTTTAAAAGTCTATTCAACAAAACATCAGATCCATTTGAAATACCAGAAATACAAGAGACAAAGCCTGGGAGATTTTGTGTGAAAGAGAAGATACTGGACATAATTAAAAAAAGCAGCAAGTCCCGTGCCCCGGGCCCTGACGGCATTTCAAATGCAATAATGAAGGAGGCTTCCAAACAATGGGCAGAATTTTGTGAAATGCTGTTTAAAACAATCTGCAAAAATTGCAAGATAGCAGAATCTTGGAAGTTGCCCATAATAAATCCAATCTTCAAACAAAGAGACAGAAATACGCCCAAGAATTATAGGCCAATCGCCATACTCGATGTGGTGGGAAAAGTTGTCGCAATTGTCGTTTTGAAAAGATTAAAATAATGGATAAAAACATCAAATTCCTTTTATAAAAGACAGACCGGATTCGTAAAAGGGGTTGGATGTAATCTAAATCTGCTAATTCTAAACCTGCTGAAACAACAAGCTGAGCATAAGAAAATAAAAATATACGCAGCTAGCATAGATCTAAGTCAGGCCTTCGACAGCATCGATCGTTCCAGGTTATGGAGAAAATCGGTAAAGAAGGGTTGTCCACATGATTTACTTGCAATCCTAAACAAACTGTATTCAAACGCGGATATGCAAGTAAAGCTTGACCAGCAAGGAAATTGAGAAAAATCCGGACATCTACGGGCTGAAACAAGGCTGCACCTTCGCCGCTACCTTATTCATCTTTTTCATTGAAGACATACGTGACAATTTAACAGGTAGTAACACCTTACCACTGAATATGAATGGAAAAGAGGTAGAGTGGCTTTTATATGCACATGATCAGGTCCTTTTGGACCAGAACGAAATTAGCCTACAAAGGTAACACGTAAGTTTACAAATATATGTCGTGCAAAACCACTTAAAGATCAACGCTTCCAAATCTGTAATCATGGTCTTTGGTGACAAGAAAACCAAAACAAAAGCATTGTGGGTTCTAGATAAAAAGACTTTACCCAATATGCGAACAGAAATACTTAGGCATGATCCTAAACGTATTCAAAAACGAAAGACATTGGTCGGAGAACGTAAAGAAAAAAATTAAACCAATTGACATCACAGGGGAAGGCGCTAAACAAATGGTTTGGAAAATTTTAATTAATTCCAATAGTAAAATTCTTCACCCAAAAAGTAACCCCTGCCATTATATACGGAGCAGAAGCATGCAGCAGTTTTGGGTGAAGAGTTATGGGACCGATGCAAAGGAGTTTTCTGGAAGCAGATACTAAATCTACCACAATCTACCCCTGTCGCCGTAATACGCCATGAGCTAGGCTTGAATTCATTAATCAACAAGATCAGATGGAATAAAATCTCACTGTTTAGGAAAATAAAAAAGAGAAAGCCTAAATGATGAATGGAGTCTTGCAAATTGGAAGTTTGAGTTTACACATTTTCTCTCTCACTTTGGAACATCAGAAGAACTTTTGTGTAAAAATCCCAGTGGCGTTAACAAAAAATCTTATGGGCCGACGATTGACGAATCACAGAAGAGAAGAGACATGCATTCAGAACTCGCATGCTTTCTAAAAGTAGCAGCTTTAAACGTGACAAGAAATTTGGCAAAATTTCCAAACAGTAATGATTGGAATATACTCGAGACTAAGGCTAAATCCCCATAAAAATTAAAGTACCATGAAGAGATACAAAAAAGAAACATCAGATGTATGCAGACTGCAGTCAAAGATACGAGTCATTGAGACATTTATGTCTATTATGAGCAGAATTAAAAGAACTAAGATCAATTCACTTCCTTCCCGTATTAGAACAAACCAAAGGTCTACATGCTGAGTGATGGTGGGAGAGCATCTATCAAGCAGAAGACCGAAGAGCCAATTATGCTACAGTAAATTTCCTAAAAGCTACATTTGAGGAATTGAAAGGAATTAATGACAAAGGGACTATTATTAATCCATTGAACGGAATTGAATGACTGCACTTTTGGAACGTTGTGTGAACTAGGAGCGGACTTCTACCTTGCGCTCCATTGACTTTGCAACACCTTCAGGCACTGCGAGCTCGGCTCTTGCCTGTTGCTTTCCGCTTCCTGGAGGAGGCGGAGTTTCGCCACATGTGCCATCACGTGACCCTGACGCGCATTCAAAGCTGCGCTAGAGCCACCCTTGCGGCGATAAGCCCGGTGGAGTCAAGTCCACAGGCTGTTGTACGGCTGTTGGCGGACGGTGGCGAGGCGACTTTGTAAGTTACTGTTCTGATACCGGCACTGAGTCCAGTCTGCCCAGTTCGCCTAAGTGACCAGGGTGAACTTGGGTCACTGGTCAGTATGGGAGTCACCCCAAAAGTTTCTTCTTCCTCAGCGGCTGGCGGCCCACAGACGCGGCACAAGACTCTACAACAACGGAGAATGCTGAACCCTTGGACTGTAGCAGGGCAGAAAAGCATGGCATGTACTGCTGCTGCCAATAAGGTAAGCAAAGAGGCTTGTTTGAGTTCTCAATCTACATTGCCTATGCCCACCCCTCTCCAGATTACAGCGCAGGTACATCAAGAGGCCCCTGTTAGTACCTCCCTTCTGCCTAGCCCTACACAGATTGTACCTTCCTGTGCAATGAACAGTCCTCTGTCTGAGGCCAGGCTGATAAAACCTATTGTGCTGCTCTCACTGGCAAAACTGCCGCCGGTCCCGGTTGTTGACTCTGCGGCGGCGGATTTGTTCTTGGCCAAGCCTATCGCTTCGCCTGACATCTTTTTTTCGCCGTTTGAACTGACCGACGCAGAACTAATGAGCGCGTCTCTGGCTGCGCCAGAAAAAATCCATTAAAAATATGCAGGTCACTACTGACCCACTACATGTGGGTTCCAATGCAGGCACCGACGGCTGTCTAACAGACGTAACAGATCTGGTTTCCAAGCTTACTGTCGACTTGACTCAGCTACCTTTTTCAACCCCGGCTCCACACTCAGGGCATGTTCCTGATTCACACACTTCATCAATTTCATCACAAGTAATCAGGCAGCCATTGACTTCTAAAAATAGTCTGCCTCTTTTACCGAAATCTGCTTGCAACGATATGTGTCAACTTAAGAACTTTACGTTAATTCCAACACCTGAAAACGCAAGCTCCAACTTAAAGAAAAAAGGCACTCTTCATCATGACTGTGTTCGAATCCCTGCCGCTCCTTTTGGCTTGATACCGATTTCGCAGATCTCACAGCAACAGGACAAACAAATAAAGGATCTGCATAAGTCGTCTGCTCTTAGTCATTTGGAACCCCGTCCTGTCGCAAACAAAACTAATGCTCCAGCTAGTTTGACGACGCCTCTAAAGCGATCAACACTCATTAAAGATCTATCAAGCACCTCAAGTCCAGTGAATGAGTGCCTACAGACGCCTGCCTCTTAATCAAGTCTATCTGTTGCTGCAGAAATTCAAATACATAACGTCCTCGCAGCATCTTCGCAGGCCAGGATACCCTTTGTAAAACTTTATGAGGCCTTAAATGAAACAATCCGTGATCAAGGCGCGATGATTCTGAATCTTTCTACAAAACTGGAGCAAATTGAGTCTTCTACCTTATTTACAAGACACCATATGCAAGCCGAAGCTGATTCAAACTTGCAACAGTATTCACGTTTGAGTGACGAAGTGGTAAGTCAACAAAGGAACCACGATCAAGTGTTAAAAGATCTGTTGGCTGAACTAAAGGACCTGGCTACAAAATTCTCCCAAGTGAGTAGTTTAGATAAGTGTTTTGAAGCTAAGGTGGCCACAGCTTCCACTCTAGATGTGCCCGCAAGTCAATTATTTTCAAATACAGCTGCTATGAAGAATCCCGCTAAGCACGTGCAAAATGGGTGTATTGTTGATCTCTTGAGTGCTAATGCTAGAGCTCAAGTTGTTGCAGACGTCACTATACATCCGTCATCAGGCTCAAATGTGCAGGACGCAACTGTCCCACTGGTTGCTGATAAGTCAATGTCCTCAATTGATGTGAATCAATCTATCCAAGCAAAGCCTCAAAAAAGTCAACGAGAAATCCTTTTTCTTCATTTGAAATCTTCTCTGGCCCTGCCAAAACAGGTGCTGTAGGCATGACGAAAAAATTGTCTGCAATTGTGCTCACCGATAAGTCTCAAGCATCTGTCCAAAAAGGCAGGGCAGCCAATAAAGTGAGGAAGTTGAATCCAACGGCCCGCACAACATCAAAAAGCTTTATAAGAAATTTAACTACCCCGCCACGTGTGGGCCTGTTTAAACAAAATTCGGGGCCTGATAAAGATCTCTTGAAAGCTCAAAATCAGAGTAAAGAGCCAGCCACAAAAATTGGTATTAAACGACGTTGATTAATTTCCCACGATGATTCATCAGTTTCCTCGGTGGCTGCCACTTCAACTGACTTATGTGATCTTTCGACATATTCTGTCTCTGGAGACTATGAATTTCAACAAATTCCAAGTGATGTGACTCGTCCGCTTTCACGCCCTCTCTTGCGTGGTTCTCAACTAAAGAAAGGTCCCCTGCTGCCAAATGATAAAGTAATTCAGCAGTCTGATTTGGTGCTCTCTGAGGCGACTTTACCAAAATTGATATTGGCGAGCACCTCTCTAAATCCTAAATTGACGCAAAACCAACAAAAGCAACAGATCCACTTCAAATCAAGAGTGCACCAAACTAATGCTCGCCGTGCAGTAAATTCGAGCTGCAAATTAAGACTGCAAAACATTCACAGTGATGACACCGACCTGAATCTCAATCGTGCAAATGTTCTAAGACTATTTACACACATTCCCCCCCTACGTTTAATCAGTTTGGACGATATAAAAATTGTTGAATATGTATCAGAACAGTGTTCTGATGCTGTGCTGTTGCATATTGAGTCAGCCGGCGTCCGTAACACTTTGCTTAAAGCAACGGAGGACCTACTGCTGTTTGGTTTTGATATTTCTATCGAACCAGAAAATTTCCAACAGGAAAGCAACTTGAGGGGCTCGTCAAACAACTTTGCAGAGAAAAAGGTGGTCGATGTGTCCCACGTACGGAATCTTCTGAGCTCAGTTGCCCTGCAGGGCTCCACAAGGCTCTTCAATGCTAAACAAATCCACAACCTAAAAAAACCATACTAGAAAATAGTCACGACTGAGCATTCGGGATGCCCCTTGTTCAGTCTTATCTTGGAACACTCGCGGGTTTCATCATCTGTTTAATGGGTTTGACGTGTCGCTCGACAACGTATTTGCAGTTTGTCTGCAAGAGACATGGCTTCTTGATGCACCAATGAGAGACGGCTATGTAATAACAGTTAATCCAGCCATCAAAAATCTACAAGGTCGCCCAAGTGCGGGACTTTTAACCATGGTCCGCCTTTCCCAAAACTGGTCTACCCCGGTATGCACGAATCCAAATCCTTATGTACAAGGTTCAATAATGCATTTACTGAATGACTATGCGCAGCCAGATTCATCACTTCTTTTCATAAACTGTTATCGGAACTCTGCAAAAATCAGTGACAGAGTATTTGTTGATGCAGTTTGTCTCCTGATGGATGATGCGTCTTTGAAATTCAATCACTTGACAATCATCTGTTGTGGCGACTTAAACTGCTCATGGTTTGAATACGATCAGAAAAATCAAAGCTACAAACGCATCGCCGAAGGAAATCTTGGTGCAAGGGAACGAAGATGGTCAAACGCAATGAAGATGCGAGACTGTGTGCTGATGAACGGTGCCGTTAGAGGTGACATTCCCGCTCAACCAACCTGGCATCGCGGGTCGAGCAACAGTATCATTGATTACTTTTGGGTCCCAAGTCATTTTGAGACCAAAGATACAACTTTACAGGTTCGAAAAATGCTTGACAGTGACCATATGCTGTTATCTCTTGGTTGCTCTTTGGCTATCTCCTCTCCAACTCCGAGATACAATCTTCCAGTGGAGACTAACTCAAGTGGAAATCGCCTCCGGATAGGTGTTAACCAAGACTGAAAGACTGTTGTCCTCTCCGTATGGTGTAGACTATTTCCCTCTATTATCACTACATGTTACTAAGTCTAGCGACCAAGGACAACATCAGAAATGTCAGATATCTATTTAGTAAGTTATTGCATGAAAAGAAGAAAGACCTACAAAGAGACTTGAGACAATTAAAAAGAAAACTTGGCTCAACCCAGGAAGCTGTAGATGAAGTAAAGGCAAAAAGAGCTACTTACCGAAACTGGGCAAGATCACATAGAGCAATCATTGAGCAAGATCGGGCCGAAATAATGTTGAAGCTAATAATAACAAAGAATACACGTGATATTTGGCACATCCTGAATATGGGCTATGCTAATAATCTAAACTCAACCCAAAATACCATCTGTGGAGACATCTGGAACGAGCATTTTTTTCAGGTATTCAACAGTCTTAAGAAAGAGACAGCCGGTGAATGTAATCGAGATAATAACGCTCCCTGGGACGTTGAAATGTCACAGGTTGAAATTATTCGAGCAATCTCGCAGTTAAAAAAATTCCCGAGCTGCCGGCCCAGATCACATCAGCAACGTGATGCTTAAGAAAAATGCACCGATGTGGGCTCTCTTCATTGGTCATCTTTTTAAGAAAATTGCCAAATCTAACACCTTACCTGAGTCATGGTTATCTGCGATTGTATTCCCAATTCACAAGAAAGGCTGCTGGGACAATCCAGGTAATTATCGGCCCATTGCCCTCTTAGATTCGATTGGGAAACTCTTTGGAGCAAATTTAAGATCGAAACTTGTGACTTGGGCCAGCCAAGCTTGAATTCAGGACAAGCGTCATACTGGCTTTTCTAAAGGCGTAGGTGTGGACGCTAATCTTGCCCTACTCGCGTTGTTGAAGTTGGATACTCTAAAATCAAACTCGAAATTACATCTAGCTTTCATTGACATGAAACAAGTGTTTGGTGGAATAAATCGCGACCACCTCTGGTCGAAATTATCCAAGTGGAACTGTCCAGCCGCTATTCTTAATCCTATTATAGCGCTCCACTCAAATACTTCTATTCAAGTACGCCTTAATAAACATGGCGACTTATCAACATGCATTCCAACTACTCGCAGTGTTAAGCAGGGGTGCCCCTTGGCCGCTGATCTTTTCAAATTATTTCTGGCAGACTTACCACTTTATCTTGGACAGGTTCACTGTTTTCCACCTAAGATAAATCAAGTACATGTAAGGTACATTGCCTATGCGGATGACCTCGTCTTGCTTGATAAAACACAGATTGGTCTCCAATGTCTACTTCTCTGCCTTAATGACCATCTTGTACTTAACGATCTATCAACACAGAAAAAACCAAAATAGTTTCAATTGGCCCTGTTAAGAGCAGAAAAGATAAAGCATTTACTTGGGCTGTCGGTGGTCATCACCTTTCTTCAGTAAATTCCATCAGATATCTAGGTTTGGAGTTCAATAACTCCATATGTGAATTTCAGTGGATCCAAGACTTAAAACTGAAAACCCATTTCAGAATTTTGGGAAATTCTCACTTTAACCAATGTTGATATTTTACTTGCAAAAGGTAGTGCCCATTCTAACGTTTGGCGGCGAAGCAAGTTGGAACATAAAGGAGTCAAACTGGGACCAACTAGAAGGCCGCTTTTGGAAACGTGCACTTAACCTTCCACGCTGTCTTTCAATTACTGTCATTCGTTATGAACTATCATTGAATTCCCTTTTCAGCCATGTCATCTGGAAATCTCTCTCTCTTATGCGCAAGATGTCCTGTATGAGTAAAGCTTCACCCTATCATATTTTCAATCATATACAAGATGTACCTAACCCTGGCTTAGTGGCTCAATGGCGGTTAAAAGTACAAGCCTGGGTCGAAGCTGCAGAAATATGTAGTTTTGATTTAACCTTTCGGCCCCAACACGCAAAAAGAAAATTTGAGGCCTGGGCATGGATAGTCAATGTAGAAAAGCGAAACCAGATGGATTCAATACGTTCGCTTGGCTATGATAAAAAAAAAACTAAATGCTCAGGCTTCTTATCTGACCCGGTGCTACACCAGCCATTATCGCGAGCAATTTTTGAGATTACGCCTTAATATATTAAAATCTAAGGAAATTTTATGGCGTCGCAAAGATTCAGCCATAATTGACAATCATTGCCGCTTCTGCTCTGTTAGTGTAGAATCTTTGAAACATTTAATCAAGGACTGTCATGCCATTAATGACTTGCGATCCTTATACCTTGGCCAATTTGCACCTTTTGATGATGACATGGAGGCGTGGTGGCGCTTGATCTCTTCTGGCAATAATGAGAAACACGTCTGTGCTATTGTGAACTTTTTGAATGTGTTGCTGACATTTCCCCTTTAATGGCTGCTCTCAACGATGTTCCTTGAAGGATTAATGTTGCTGAATAGTGTGTATCTAATTAATGTGTGGAGATTTGGGTGGGTCAGTTTAGGTCTAAGTATGCATCATTTATGATGTCAGATGGTTGCGTGGAATGAAACACTATGATTCTATTAAGCTGATTGAAGATTTCAGCAATGGAGCTATGGAGTTATGGAGTTGTCTTCTTTTTGAAACAAACTTTTTTTTTCTGTTTTGTATAAAAGAAACTGTAGTTTTTCAATAAAAAAAATAAAAAAAATAAGTAAATGCAGGTTCATAGAGGCTGCAGCCCCACTTGTATTTTCTAAAGTAAATTAGTAATATGAAAGAGGTGTATTGAGAAGACTTGAGATTCTTTCTTAATTTCTATGTATAATTTTAAACTGTTTTGTATTTTCTATGTGTATTCATGGTGACGATGAAAGCAAAAAGTTTGTAATAAACTAATTGCTAAAAACAAAAAAAGGAATTATGTTCACTGAATAGATCTGGCAGTTCCACACGCAATGTCTGACGTAGTAATAGTGCACGGCTGGGGCCCAAGATGTAGAATGTGTATCATTTTGCCTCAATTCAAGAAGGGGCTGCCTGTTGTGGCGAACAGCTCAACTAACTTCACAACTGCTCCAAACTTAAGGCCAGTACCCAGGTGTTTAAGACCTCTACAGGGCTCAAAACCAGCAGCTTCTTCAATTGCTCCAGCTATCACTCGGGAATTCCGTCTTGGTCCGTTTCTCCCTCTTACATGTCCCTCTGTCTGTGTAGCAAGTTGCAAACGAGAACAGTTATTTTTTCCCAAGAAGTTAGCCTGCTCCAGACGGTTTTTGCCAATGACTATGCATGATCATGCATCCCCTTAACCTGCTTTTCTCTGCATAGGCAATTGTCCAATGGGCCCCCTCATATTGTTTGAATTGGTCGAAGCTGGATTTGTAACTCATCAGTTCAAACCTGTCCTCTGTGCTAATACATACTACATCTTCTGTAGTAGCATTTGCCGGTGCTCCAGCATTCTTTTTACTCTTTTAGCACATATCTGAGCTGATGAAGGGACTCCTTTATGGCACTTTTGTCCTCTCCTATTAAGTTTTAGCTTCATCCGTTTACGTTTACCTAAGGGCATTTCTCCATGGCCCACTGCCCTAGTTATATCATTAAGGACTACCAAAGCTGATGTTTTCTCCCTATCATCCTGTCTCTTGCCTCGTTTCCCAATGTCAGGGCTATTGCCATCCCCTTCGCCGGGAGATATCATAGTCTGCAGATTCTCAGGAAGAGAGGAGCTATCCCAATCAAGTGTTTATTGAATCTCCTTCATTTCACTCAAAGCTGTTAGTAACATTTTTGCAAAAGTGGTTGATGTGATTTTAGCTACGTTTGTGTTGCTCTTTTACCAGCGTAGAGCAAAAAACAAAAATGGAATCTAGAGTCAGGGCAATGGCGTTAATACCAGGCTAAAAAAACATCCACCCTCCAGTTGTTATCCTGAATACTTGTATCGGATTCCGAATCGCTCTCAAAATCTTATAATTCTGCCTCTATTTGTTCCAAATTAGGTGACGCAGAGAGGTTGGCTGCAATAGTATTATCATAAGTATTGGAGGCCAAATTGGGAGGTTTCGGTTGCTGATGTCCATGGGACTCACGTTGCAGGTTTAAACAAATTAAGCAAAGAGTTATTATTGTCTATCATGGGTGAAGATTAATTTCCATTTGGCACAGGAGCCTCACTTTCTTCCACCAATGCTACATTCTCCAGTGATTCCACAGACGATTGAGGAGGCAAAAAACCCATGATTTGGGGTTGTTACGTGTTGGTGCAATCCATTCTATCTTTTTTGGTAGCATTAACATTTGCCTCAATCATTAAGTCTTCCGATATTTTACTTCTTTTGCGTTTGCTAGCTCTTTTTGACTTACTTACGGAGCTAAGCCGGCATCTTTTTTAATTTTTTTATACATTTATTAATTTTCAGGTTTTATGCATAGTGTAATACATAACTATTACTTTATCATGTGTACAGGTTAACCTTGCAGTGCCATTACCACCTTCCCCCTCTAAACTCCCCCACCCCAATAAATTGAAACTTAAACTAAGTCACAGGTAGCTATCATCTTGTCCTTCTACACCTTGACCAATCCGCTGGTTTCCGCATCCTCGATAATAATGCGCATTTAGGCTACATCTTCCTTTGCAATACTTCAGTTCACGGGGCAGTGCGGCTTCAGGGAGGTCTATCGTCCAGGTAGGTAAATAAGTCCTTTATTATCATGTTCCAGTTTGTTATATCTATGGAACTCTCCCTTCTTCCAGTTCGCAGTGATTGCTGCCAGACTGCGGTTTCTGCAATGGTCCATCTCTGTAGATCCTTCCACAATGTTTCTAGGTTTGGTTCCTACATTTCCTTCCATCCCATTGCTATTCATCGCTTGGCTAATGCCCATGCTAGGTTGAGCGTCCTTGTCATCGCTTTGTTCTTTTTGGGGAAGCTGTAGAGGCCCAGGAGACGGGCTTCAATGGTCCGTGTCTGTCCTTTTAACCCTTTGGCTCTCAGGCGCTGTTCTATTCGTTCCCAGTATGTTCGAATGTTCAGGCAGCTCCAGAACATGTGTCCCAGATCAGCATTTTCTTCTCCACACTTTGGGCAGTTCTGCGTGATTGCTCCCGGGAAGCGTGATATTCTCTCTGGGGTTAGGTATGCTCCTTGAAGTATGTAGAACTGCAATTGTTTTAGCCTGGCGTTTCTGGATATGTTTTTTGGGTAGAGCTTTGCCTTTGGCCACTCTGTCGGTTATCGCTCTACCTAGTGTATTTTCCCATCTGTGCTTCCCCTTGTTCTTATCCTTTGGGAACTCCTCTGCGACTGTTTGATAAATCCTGGATACGATGTGACCCCCCACCCCCCTCAGTGACATCATAAAGTTGACCTAAAACTGGGTTCTCTGTCGTTCTATGGGAGTTGGCCATCTGGCGTCCAGCTGTTTGCCGAGTCTTGCGTAGGTTATATACTGGCCTCAATGTAAATCATGAGACTCTACCAGGTCTTGAAAGTCTAGTTTCGTTCCCTCTGGTGCTAGGTCTCCGATTGTGATTATACCCTTGGCCTCCCAGTGGTACCTACTTTGTTTAAGGTGTTTTGTGTTCATGCAATTAAGTGCTGCTAATGGTATGTGAGGGGAGTATAGCTCCTCTAGTTTCAATAGTTTCTTTGTTCTCTTCCATATTTGTTTCCCCAGATGCAGGAATGTCGGGACTTGCGGGATTGTCTTTTCTTCTATCCAGAGCACTTCCTTGAGAAGGTATGGGTTCACCGCTTTACTCAGGAAGATGTGCTCTACCGTTTGTGCCTGCAAGCCAGTGGGCTACGTGCTGCAGTTCCACCTTCTGAGTAATCCCTCCAAAGTGTGCCCATAGCCACCCTTTTCCTACCTTTGCCCCATATGAAGCTATTTAATGTGGAGTTAAGTTCTATGAAGAACCTCTTCGGGATAAGGTATGGCACATTAATTAAGTGGTATAATAGTCTTGGCAGAACTATCATCTTTACCAACAATATTCGGCCAGCCACTGACAAGGGTAGTTTCTCCCAGAATTTGATGGGTGTCTAAGGTTATGTTTCGCCTTCAGCATGTTGCTCTTCTGTGCGTCTTCTATGGAGTGGTGAATGTTTTTGTCTTGCTGATGGCTATTCCTGAGAGACGTGCAAAGTTGTCGAGCACTTCTAGGTATGATCCCAAACTACCTTCTTGGTTTTGTATAAAAAGGAGAATGTCATCTGCATATAAGGATATGGTGTTGTACCACCAACCCGCAGTCCCGTATCATGAAATGTTTCTCTCATGTAAATTGCTAGGGGCTTTAAGCGCTAAGATGTATAAAAGAGGCGAGAGCAGGCAGCCCCGTTTAGTGCCCCTATGTATCTGGAAAGAGCCGAGATGTGTTTACCTGTGCGTACTCTAGCTGTTGGGGTAGCATACAGCATGTGTATCCATCTCGTGAACCCCTGACCAATCCTGTAGTGCTCCAATGCTGCAAACATCCATTCCCACCTCACAGAATCAAAGGCCTTTATGGCATCAAGAGCTGCCACTGTGCAATTATCAGGTCTAGCACGTGCTTCTTCTATGAATGCTTGGAGGCGTCTCAGGTTTGCAGTTGTGGCTCTACCAGGAACATAGTCGGTTTGATCTGGGTGAATTAATGTGGTGATCACCCTTTTAAGCCGATCCGCGAGGATTGCGGTAAGTATATTGTGTCTTGGTTTATTAGCGCTATGGGCCGGTAGGACTCACATAGCTGGTTATCCTTGCCAGGCTTCAGAATGGGTAGTATGAGGGCTTGTTCCATCAACTCTGGGAGGACGCCCTTTTCATATGCCTCTTGCAAGACCTGCAGCAATCGCGGCGCCAGTATGTCTGAATACTCTTTATAGCATTCAGATGGCAATCCGTCGCTGCCTGGTGGCTGGTCTGTGGGCAGCGAAGCAATGGCTCCTTGTATTTCCTCCAATGTTAACGGGCTATCTAGTAAGTCACGCTGCTCTGCAGTGAGAGTTGGTAGCCCTATGTCTTCTAGGGTCTCCTGGATTTCGGACTTGTTAGATGGAGCGGTATCTCCGTATAGTTTGGCTTAAAAGACCATGAAACCGGCATCTTTTACAGTCAATATAACAAAGGATAAAGAACGATTTCAGCAATACAGACATCACAAAGGGCTGTTAAAACTCACCACTACTGCCAGGTCCCCACTGTACCGCTGCACTGCAGTCACACTTAACCGAAGCACTTGGCAATGCGCGCGCTGACAAGCAGATTTCCGGTTTTAAGGGCAAGCTCCAGACAGCGTGTAGATCACTGCACGAAAGATGAAATGCAACACCAACCAAAGGAACGCTTAGTCCTGCTCGCCACTTTGCTCAGCAATAATAGCAGGGAAGGGTCATTCTGCTAGACTGCAGCCACACTTATCCGAAGCACTTGCCGGCCCAGGACTTGCTAAACTTCATTTGAGGGCCCTCTTCCATAACAATTTGTTTTCATGAAACAAGAGTGCGAAAGTAGTAACGTGAGGACAGTTGGCAGTAATTTGTCTGCATTAGTAGAAAACAGACCTATGTATGCGATGTATGTATCACAAGCAAGCAAGTAAGCAATGGAGTGCTTTTTTAAGAGGGGGAAAGCATGAGTCTGCAGGGCAGAGCTTGGAAGGATGAAGCGAACTAGGGAGATTTTTCACATGGGACAAGGGGCACATATATGGGGATCTCCAGAGATCTTTGCGGACCTGTATGTATATGTCGGAATTCTGAAAGGGTCCTTTTCTGCCTTTAATCCTTAAGGAGTCAAAATAAAAGTACCATTTTGTTAGGTAATAGTAACATCTGTTTGTTACAACCCAATGAAGGTAGCCTATACAAGCTGAACGCTCGACCTGGTAACTGGAGCCTGCAATAGTAAAACTCCAAATAGATACATCGCCCTCAGGCCCACATGTACATGGTGCAGGCCCACCCTAGAGAGAAATCATGGGCACACCACGCGTTAGGAAACATGCAATATTTAATTGACACAGTAAAAAGGGGATCATTGGGAGTTTGAACTGTTTGAACTTGATGCAATCATGTGGGAGTCCCTCCAATACTGGTGAACCACTCAATCTGTATAGAAGGACCCTAGAGCCAGTGGTGAAGTGTATGTTGCACAATCAATTAGTAAACCCTCCTCAATTACTAAAGCGTTGCTACACCTTTCTTAAATTGCTCCCTAGTAAGCAGTCCTCTAACTTTTTTTTTTTAACATATTAATTACATATGCATTGATGGATTGCTAGTGCACCTTCTGTTACGTCATGCCAATATGTTACATTGCATTGTCACAAGTCGCATAAAAATGAAAGCCTACAATGAGGAGCAAAAACAGACCAAACCAGATACCTGATAAGTGTTCCGCCCAAGGTAGTGTAAAAAGTCACTCATTGCTGAACGGGTTGGGTTTAGCGAGTCCAGCACACTATCTCCACCTTTTGTCTGGGCCATGGTCTTTGCCTTTTCTTATTTATTTAGCATTTGTAGAGCCCTTCAAACTCGGGGGTATCTATGCGCTAGATAAATCGAAGACATGCCACAGCAGAAGGTCCAATCATTTCAGCATTTGTTTGGAGACTGGTAACAGGGGAGCACCCCCAGGCCAAGATTTCACACATCTCCTGGAGGCAGCAATGGCCTGGATAAAGCTGCCTGGGAAAGCCCCGTATTGGACCCCTTTTGCTACCATAGGATTTAGGGTTAGCGTCGTCAGCTGGAGGTTCCCTGGCTTCTCTTCTCAGGCTGGGTTCACATTCTCAGCATGCTGATCTGCTCTGTACTAACTTGTGGTCTACTTGGCTCAGCCAACTCTGGCCCACTCATGCTGTTAGTTGGCACCTTTAGAATTCACCAACCACCTCCACCCCCCCCACGCCGCACCCCCTGCTCACCCTATCACACCTCACTTCCAAGTATGCAGTCCAACACTCACACCATCAAGCAATTTCTGCTCCATTTTACAGAGGGGCCACTAACTGAAACCTAATGAGCATTCTGATTTGTACCCTTGTTCAAGATAGGTTCTCTCGAAATGGGTCCACCTCCTCACTCTGTTTTGGATTCGAGTTTTTAATTCCCAGTGGTGTGCTTCAGGCCTGGAGTTCATGCTTATGTTCCCCGGAAGCAAGCAATGATTCCTATTTTAGCAGCCGTGACGAATGAGAAAATTTGCTGCTGAGCATGTTCCTTGGGGTTTGCAAAGACATTCTGTTGCTCTAGTCCCACTCCAAATGTGTAGTGGCCGGTTGCGAACCCACAGGGGACATCAGCGTGTGTTCAAATATTCACTCATGTTTTACGGGCACATTTTCTTGTGCTTTCCTTCCAAAGGGATTGGCAGCTTCCTTTCCCAAATCCTTGCGGACCTCAGTGACCATACTTGCATAGTATATGCACCTTTGGGTCACAGGCAGCGCTGGTCATTGGACCGGCTGTTGCCAGTTCCGAGATCCGGCAACAGATGTGTAGCTGGATCTCGGGATCCGGCCAGAGTCCGCAGTCCCAAACCCCTGCTCTGCGCAGGGGAGAAGAAAAAAAAAAGGCACCCGAGAGCATAATGTAACTTCCTCTGGTGACCCCATGCAAGAGGACACAACAGGTAGTTACAGTCCTCAGCACGACCCGGTTTATTTATTTATGGAATGTTTGTCGCATATATGACCCCAGATTATTTAAGTACTTATGCAATGTGTGTCAGATACCTGTATCTGACAAACATTGCCTAAATATATAAATATACGGGTATCCGACAAAAATTGCATAAATAAATACCCCCATTAACATCACACACGATGCAGCCACGCAACTGCTTTCAGAGGGGAGCTGCAGGAGCTGTGCTGGGTGTGGTTCAAGTAAAGAAAAACGTTACTTATGGCAAACAGAAATCACTGTTTGAATAGTACACAAGGGGAAGTTTTTTTAAAAATAAAATGGAAAGCAAATTGTACATTTTAAAGAACATTTACTCAGCAACACTGGTCAAAACTATTTTCCACATAGTGAAGTAACTCATCACCAGTGCCATGGAAGTGGTTTAAAGTGGAATGGATATATAGTTTGGAAACGAAGCAGCATGAAAGAAATAGTGCCCTTTTAAACTATTATTTTGGACATTTCATTTGATCGGACATGAACTGCCAGCTCTGGCCCCCTTTAACCTTGCCTCCTCGTCCCCCACCGTCCCCCTGGCCCTTGTGGGATCCATTCCCATACCATTTTTTTTCCATTTCCACCACTGGTCACAGGTGTGTGCTGTGAGGTGGAACAGGCGTGACCCTGTACCAGCACCAGAATGACTGGAGCAGCTCTGGGGAATCCTCCATGGGCACCGGTCAGAGCACAGAGTGGGTGACACCCCACCCCCCAGAGTTCCCCAGGCTCCCCTCTCAGGCAAGGGGGAGTTCATCATTGTTTCCAAATTGTTCACGTTGACCAGGCCCACCTTGTCAAAAATGTTGTTTGGCGGGAGGGGGCGCTGTTGCACAACAAGATGACCGCTTAGTTATAGGGCTCCTCTCCGGCATGAATCCTCATTGATTTATACCCTGCTTCTAGTGTGCCTCGTCCCTTGCAAACCATCTACGCTGTTCCCCGAGGTCACCCTTAACTCCCAGGCGAAATTCCGAGTGAAATCGGACATCCTAAGGCTGGAAAAGTAAGAGGTCACTGAGGCTGCGGGCCCGACCCGCTCCGCGGCTCCACAAGAAACCACGGGAGAGCCGCTGCTCCTTTCCACACCCGGGCCTTGCAGTGGGCGGAGCGGGGCTGGCGGACGGCGGACACAGAGCGTCGCAGCATTCATACTGATACTTCGGGACGTTATGCGCGCCGACCCTCATCGAGCACCCCGCTGCACTTATTTCCCCGCTTGCTGTGTGCAGATCTGGGCTTCCACCCTGCGCCTCTGCCCTCGCGGTCCCGGGACCATATCATCTACGCCCTCCCCCAGAACTTCGCCGCCGGTGACTGGGACGGCGGTGGCACCTCACTGCACGGTGCGGGGGATGCCAGCGCTGCTGCACGGGCCTGGAGAGACCGGGGCACTCCATCTCCTGCCCCCTTTCTATCGGGCCGGGGGCCACTCTGATTGCTGACCCAGCTGAACGTGATACGCCCACTGCGGGCCGAGGCATACCCCTTGTGGCGGTCCTGCGGCGTCCCTGAAGGTGCTCCTCAGCTGGAAGAAGGTACGGAGGAGGGGGTGGACGCGGCAGCAAGGTGTGGGGTTCCATACCGGGAATTGGCGTCTCTCCAGGGCACGCTGTGCCTAATTCAGACATTGGATACCCGGGGGGTAGGGGGGACCAAATCATCACCCCCCCTTTTTTTTGACGCCAGGTGCACACAACAACAGTAGACAAAGACCCTAAAACTCATTGGAGGCCACATCAGAACCCCAGCGACCACCCCCCCCCCCTTGGGGACCCCACAACCCCAACCACTGTCCTGGAAGCGGCGCCCCAGACTTAAGTCTGGCCTTCACCTCGACACCAGTAAAGCGCCTCACGGCAAAACGCTCAAGAAATAGACTCCTACCCAGGAATAACGCACATCTGGCACCCATGTAAATGTGGGAAGACGCAATCCATTCAGCATAATTCGTCGCGGTCCAGGTTAGGGGTGTCCCGATACAGACCCTGACAGACACAGCTGGCGCACATTGGGTCACCCCGTGCCTCCCTTCTGTCGACTCTGATCCTGCCGCCATCCATCAGTGCAGTGAAAACCCGTGCAGCCCGGCTCCAAAGTACATTGACCCATGTAGGACAATTGGTAGCGCAGACACACCAAGACCCCTGCAGGCTCCATAACCCTCCCGAGCCATTCTCCACTTCATCTCACCACACGGCCTCATCACATCAACTGGCACAGGCTGCTTCATCATTCTCGCAATGCCTGGAAAACACGCGGGCAAAAGCAGAAATACAGGACCCATGGACTCCTTTACGAGCTCACAATCGCCTCCCGAAAGTCCGGTTCCACAACTCCCGGCTCCCTCCTTGGCGACGGAAGATACTAAATTCGATCATCTACTAACCACGGTTCAAAAAGGGTTCCTGGCCATAAATGTCAAGCTTGACGACATTGTTTCCACGATAGGCTCTCTCAAAACCCGCCTGGACAAAGAAAGTGCCAGAATTACGGAGACTAAAAATAGAATTGGCGCGAACGAGGACTCGGCAAAACACCCAGGACATATCACTCCTGAGAGGGGAAATTAATCAACTCTGGGACAAGTGCAACGACTTGGAATCTCGCTCCAGACGGAGCAATATCTGAATAGTCGGCCTCTGAACTTCTGCAAAGGTCCAATGGAATCTCGAATCGAAGACCTTTTGAAATCCCTCCTTGGTGAAGATGCATTTTCACCTCAGTTCCTGGTTGAACGGGCACAACGCTCCCTCACTCCACCGCCCAGGCCGGGAGCCCCTCCCCGCACAGCTATAGCCAAACTGATGAATTATAGAGATAGGGACGCCTTCCTGAAGCTGGCAAGAGAGAAAGGACCCCTGAGGGTCGGCAACAACAACATCCATATATATCCGGACTTCTCTACAGGAGTGCAAACTCAAAGGCGGTCCTACGAAACAATCAAGCGCCAGCTGCGGCTGAGACAGGTCCCATACGCCCTCCTTTTTCCGGCAAAGCTTCGTATACAGCATGGTGGAAGGGCACACGTCTTTGAATCTCCTTCAGCGGCGTTGGCCTACATGGAAGCCTCAATACCCCTTCCGCCCGGGAGACAGGAACGCGACCAGAACGATCTACAGCAGCCAGTATAGCCTGCACCACAATTCCTAGGGATCTGCCACAGTCATAATTGGCTCCTCTTGGCCACTGGAAAGGCTGGAAGCAGGGCGAAGCAGGGAAACACCTCTGCTTCCTATCCTTGAATACTGCCGGATGAGATGCACCCAACCACGAAGCGGAGATGTCGCACTCGTCCCCTTCTTTGGGAATATCCACAAGTTAGAAAAAGGGACTCATCAAGTTGGGCACGATGGTGTGGGAGGAGGTGGGTACAGGTAACATGGGACGGTTCTACTGTTCGAGAACAATGTTAACGCCTCAGAAGGCCCCAGTTGGGCATTGGGCACAAAGTTCAGTAGGTTTATATATCATGAAAATTGCACTCACTACTTCACTCACTGTCTTCCTCTATGAGAAAACCCATCCTCCCAAGCTTTATCATGGCTCACGGAAATGGTGCAAAAAACAAGAACATCAAGGGGGCTAAAACTGAAAATGCTTACCACGAACATTCGTGGATTAAACAATAGGGCGAAAGCCAGCAAAGTGGGGGCATACATCAACAGGCACCATCCACACGTCGCTATGCTCCAAGAGACTCGCACATTAAAATCTACCAACGAGAGTATCTTGCGGCAATGGGCCATCAATGGACATTACACGGAATATTCTTCCCAAAACAGAGGGGTCATCACGTTAATACACCCCTCACTGGGATTCTCCACCGAGAAAAGCAAAATCGACCCACAAGGTAGATATGTCGTGATTTGGGGCACCGTTGCAGGTGAAAAACTTATATTGGTTAACAAATATGGTCCAAATCTAGATGATCCGGAATTCTATATACATCTCCTAGCAGAAATAAGCCCAACCGCGAACGTTTGGGTCTTATGGGGAGGAGACCTTAACACTATCCTTGATACCACACTGGACAGGTCCTCGAGCAACGCTAGAACTCTCACTCAAGCGGCCAATGTTATACGCCAAGCCCAAGAGGAACTAATCCTGACCGATGTATGAAGAGGGATCCACCCAATAGATAGAAAATACACGTTTTACTCTTCAGTTCACGACACTGAATCTAGACTAGATTACTGGCTTGTCTCATCCCCCCTGGTCAACTCCATTGAGTGCTGCGAAATCCTCCCCCGCACACTCTCGGACCATTCCCCGGTCATTCTCAAAATATTGTTCCCCGACATCAAACGCTCAGCACAGCGATGGAAAATGCCCCCCAACATATTAAAAGACCCAAATGTAGTAGAAGCTCTGTACACTCAGATGGAAGAATTCTTTCAACTGAACAAAGGCTCCGTGGACACCTAGGCAACCATATGGGAAACATTTAAGGTGTGGGTACGGGGTAATTTGTTGTCCAAAACATCTGGTCTTCTAAGATCTGTCAGAACCGAATTGGACAATACTGAGTCACGCCTACAAGCACTCGAAACGGACTACAGCACACCCCATGACAAGCGCACATTGGCGGATATTAGCTCACATCTCCAAACCTTCAATGAACTGGCAGAGAAAGAACAACAATACATGGCCACCCCACCAAGGGCACGCAGATACGGGGAGGGCAACAGAGCAGGCCACCACCTAGCCCATATTCTCCGCAACGATTATAACCACACCCCCCCCCATCACATGCACCATAACGGATGAGGGGAATAGCTGTTCATGGGGAAGATGAAATAAACTGAGTTCGCAGAATATTACACTAACCTCTATGCCAATCATGATAGATGTACACGAGACGATATAAAATCATACTTGAGTAAGAACGTCCTTTCCAGGCTAACACTGGAAGACAACTGGTCCCTAGAACAACCAATAACGAGCAATGAAATTGCTGAGGCGATTAAATCATTGGCATTGGGTAAAACTCCAGGACCAGACGGTCGGACCACTGACCTATATAAGGCATACTCCTCAATACTTGCCCCTATACTAACCCTTGTGTGGGGGGAGGCTATGAACGCCGGTTCACTCCCAGAGTCGATGTCAGATGTAGTCATTACGGTGCTACTGAAACCCAGACGCCCGACCCACAAGCGCTCCTCCTATTGCCACTTATCCCTGATCAACACAGACGCTAAAATGTACGCAAAGGTACTGGCCACTAGACTGTTTCCCAAAATGACCACCTTGGTACATCCCGACCAATGTGGATTTATCCCAACCAGATTCACGGCCCTAAACTTGCGCAGACTGTTCAGCATCCTGGCACAGATCAAGCCAGAGGCACAAGCAGCAGTCATATCTCTGGACGCAGAGAAAGCGTTCGACTCGGTTTCATGGTTATACATGTTCGAGGTCCTTCATAAATTCGGGTTTGGCCCATACCTGATAGGGTGTGTCAAACTTCTTTACTCTTCACCCAAAGCCAGAGTCCTAACCAATCGGACCCTATCCAGCCATTTTACTCTATGCAGAGGAACCAGGCAGGGATGCCCCTTCTCCCCCATCCTTTTCGCTCTTACAATAAAATCTGTTGATGCTGCAATTAGAGCCGAGCAAGACCTGAGGGGTATAAAAATGGCCGGTGTATACCAAGCCATCTCATTATATGCAGACGACGCACTGCTATATATTCGGGAACCAGAAAATAACCCATCCCCTACATTAGCCGTGATTAGCGACGTCACTACACATTCAGGCTACAAGATCAATACTGCCAAATCAGAAATCTTTCTGTTAACACGTGCTACTACTTGCCCCACTAACACACATGGTCTATCATGGGCTCCCGATTACATCAGATACTTGGGAATCCTGGTCTCCCGCGACAGGAATTCCCTATGTATAGATAACTATGAATCCACACTACAAACTATATACTCTAAGCTTCAAATTTGGTCTAAACTCCCTATATCCCTGGCTGGCAGAATAGCGGTACTTAAGATGACAGTACTCCTTAAACTCCTATATGTCTTCTGTAATGTACCTATATGCCGGGCAGACCCTTTGACAATCTTCGAACCATGGCCACCACTTTTGTGTGGAACGGAGGTGTGAACAGAATGAAATGGGACAAGCTGGTTGAACCCTACGAAATGGGGGGCTTTGCTGCCCCTGATTTGAACTGTATTATTATGTGGCACAGGCACACTATGCAAAGTTTTGGCAAGACCCCTTGGACAGACCACATGTACCTATCGAGCAACATTCAGTCTACCCAACCGATTTGCGATCCATTATATTCACAACATTACAAAGACTATTGTAAATTCGACCCAGCCTCCTGCACAGTTGCAGCATGGGCCGCAATTAGCAAGAGACTCCACATAGATACCCCGTACGACCCCCAGGCCCCGCTCTGGAATTTCCCAGGCATAAAGCCGACATATGACATTGGCATCCAGAGAAATTGGCTCCCAGAATATGATCTTAAAATGAAAACTATGTTCCCAAATGGTAAATTTGTAACCCCTGAAGATTTCGCAGACTCGGTTGGGAGAAACCAACTGGTAACCCTACAATTCCATCGTATGAAAGCGGCGTTCAAAAAACGGTGGCCAACATAATTCCAGCCATACCCCCCGAACATTCATGCTACCAGTCACTGTACTCACAGGTGGGTACCGGGGTGTCCAAACTATACAATATTGTCCAGACACACACGCAAACACTGAACACCATTAAGACATTGTGGGAAAGGGACATGGGCATCACGATTGAGACGGGGAAATGGTCCAGATACTGTCTCCTCTCTAAGAAGATTTCACTAAATGCAGGCCTAAGACTAATACAATTCAAGATCCTGAACAAGCTACACTTTACCCCGGCAAAAATGGCAAAATTCCACAATAGCATATCCGATAGCTGCCCAAAATGCCATGCCCCGGATGCGGACTCTTTTCACATTTATTGGGCCTGTCCCCAAATAGTGGGTTTCTGGTGCACGGTGGCTAATATCCTGGAGGAAATAACAAATCCCTGCATGTCTCAACCCTCCAAAATACCTGTTTGGCGATATCGGAAAGGTTCTGGAAAAAACGAGGAGACTGTTTAATGTCGCCTGCGCAGTAGCGAAGAAATGCATCCTTCAGAAATGGAAGAGCACTCGGGCTCCGACGACAGAACAGTTCCTCACAGCATTGACTTATGTAAAAATGCGAGGAAAACTATGTGGGAATGGTCCCCGCTCCATGCAGACCAAAGGACATCTGGGCCCTGTTCAGGGCATACCTAGATGAAACCTTACCAGACATAGATAACTCAGATAACGAAAGCACAAATGACATAACCTGCCAAGCAATTACCCAAATGTAATGTTAAATCGTTTAGATGCACGATAGTATTCACCTGATGCAAGAGCCTGGAATGGGACACGGGTTATCAATATGTAATGTATATACGTATCATGTAGATGAGAACCGCAGCAAGTGTTATGTGACATGCAAACCAAAAATAAAGTTTTAAAAAAAAAAAGTTTGGCTACACCATCGGGGTATCTGTTGTATAATTGTCACAATGAAAGATATTAGGCGGAGTTGTTGCAGGTGATGCCTTTTTTATTCATAAGTGACATCAAGGTAAATCTGCATCATTAATGATACATACATGCCAACCCTCCCGATTTAGGTGGGAGACTCCCGACTTTTCAGTGAGAAATATTGCTTTTTCTCACGTTCTCCCACCTAAGATAATTCCAGCGCCAATACATTTCTATGGGAAAAACGACGTCTCCCGATTTCTCTCTCAAAACTCCCTCTTAGGTACGTGTGAATGTTGGCATGTATGATGATATGTTTAACAAAAGGGGCAACAGGCCCCAGAACTGTTGCATAGCTGGTATGAGTCTTTGGAGTCTTTCAAGCTCTCAAGCCTCTACTGTGAAGGAGCGCACATAAGCTGATGTTGTTCCGTGGCTCTCTGCCGAGTATGCTCTAATCTGCCGCGCTCGGCCTCGGAGGCGGGGCCCCACTTCGGTGTTCTGCGCGAGATCTCGCGAGAGCCGGAGGTCTCGCGATATCTCTACAGTATCTCCACACATTTAAAAAGAACATGGCCACTCTTATGGATTGAGCACACAGCCGATAGGTGCACACTGAAATATTACATTGCTGCCCTGGCGTAAATTATAAACGGGTAGTGTACAATTAAGACCCCCTGAAAGTTGTGTTTACGTGCCATGTATTACACATACATAGCCACACTAACTCAGCTACAAAACTCTCATCTGTCATTATTTGCACCCGGTTGTGTAACGCTTTACCAACGAGAAGGATACAGGGATGTATTCAGACTTGAATGCATCAGAAGTCAGAACCAAAAGGTATCTTCTAGCAAAAATTACTAGAGGCAACTCCTCAATGTGACCACTAGATGTCGCTGTAGATTTGTAAGTTGGCTGGTCGGATCACCGATGTGAAACGTTTTGTTATACATGATTCTTTCAAATACAACCATTCTAATTAAAACATTGTAAAAAGTAAACCATTTACATGTATTATGGTAGATACAAAATATATAAAAGTATGATATTATACCCCACATCCTGGAGTCAGAAATATAAGTATTATCTAAGCACTGAAAGCAAAAGGCAAGCAATAGCATTAATTTTTCATTAATTGTCCAATTACTTTTTTTCGCCAAAAAAGGGAGACCATAAAAAGGAATCATCATGATTGGTAACTTCGTGTAAGACCCACCATGCCTCGATGAAGGAGAGCGGGGAATCGTAAAGGCGTGCAGGAGAGGGCTGTTCCACTGGATATGTGGGGAGCGTTCTATACAGAAAACCAAGCTGCGGGCGGAACGACTTCCCGCCCTCATTGAAGCTGCTGGCGTGTTCGCTAGATTCAAGCCTCGTTCATCAAAAGTCGAAGTAGTGCAGGTTATTCAAGCCCACTGATTAACATGATCGAAATATGCAACAGTCTTTCAAAAGATCGAATTTAAAGTTCGGACCCTGAACAAATATTTGCCAAGACGAATGAACTCGGCGAGGCGTTGTGTTGTGCACCCTCTGAACACTCTACTGCACAACTTTGGCGGTGTGGAATGGTTTTTGAACCATTCAAAATATAGGTACCAAACCACCCGTTTCTCCCCTTTTTAGTTTTAGCCGTTATGTGGCATTCTAAGCACAGCAGTGGCAGATTGGTTATGACCCCCATATTGACTGCCAATTACCTCGCAAGTCCCTATGGGATCTGTCTGGCTAGCACTGTGCTTTTTAGGGGATACCAATAATAATTCTAATAAATCTTCTGAAAAGTTAAAGCTTTAGTGCAGCTGTAAGCCAGCTCCTAGTGCAATAAAAGTGTGTGCGCGCCCCCTTCATCCACTTTATTTATAAGCAACACATGTATTCTTGCATAGAATTCTTGATAAAAAAAAGCAGCATTGGCAAAGCCAAAAGATTTGGCTCATATAGGCAGTGGATAGGCACTTGCCACATCCCTGCTATTAAGAGTTATTCACAATAGTGAAAAGTACTCATAGCCCCCTTTCCTCCGTACTGCACGGATGTCCCTGTACAGGGACATTACCAGAACCATTTAGCCTTGCAAAAATTCACTTTTCCCCTTCAAATTTAAGAGCGTAGGTGGGACAGCAGGAGTAACCACACCCACTGACCCCCACCAGCTAGCACCTCACCTCAGTCCCCTTTGTAGCATCGGACACGAGATGGTTCATAATGACAACCTTTTAATATGGGGGATTCAGTGCTCCAGATAAGATTTTGAGGTGGGAGTATTTTACACATGATTTTTGAAATTCGAGAGTAAATACAATTTCAAGAGAGTAAAAATGAGTTTTCTCCTCTGCAAGGGAGTACAACGTATCCAACATACACCCAATGCATACGTAAAATCAAGACTCGTAGACAAAAAGAGTTTAAGATCAAAGTTGTCTGGCTTGCCTTTAACCTTTATATTACACTTGAGGAAAATATTCTGCCATAAAATAACTTGTAAGTACATGCTACATATGCAGCTTCATTTTCAAAATTCTGGGCCTAGAAACTGTTAAGAACTACTATAGATTGAGACTAATGTATTTCCTGCAGAGGAACTTGCTTACATAGTTTGAAAGACGTGAAAGCAGTCAACAAAACAGTGCTAGGCTAGAGTTTAAGAACTATATAACTTCAAAATCAATTTCTAGAACATGTTCTGTGTGTTGTTCTCATCAGGAAGATTACAAGTGGTCTCCTTTCCTATAATTTCAAACAGACTTCACAAATTCTGAAAATAATATGCAACGCTTCACAAACATAAATGTGACCCTTACGTAGAGCCACGGTAATCTGTTTTGACCACCAAGTATTCCACACATTACTCAATAGCCAGAATCAACTTTTACTGGCTTAGTTCGTAGCTCAGAGCAAGGTAAACTGAGCCACCCATTACACAATCACACACTAAAACATGAAAAAAAAACAGCCTGAAACACTTAAAAAAGCAAGACGATTATAGGTGTGTGCGATTGTCACCTGGAGAATGGAGAGACAGTTCAGTCTACATTTCAAAAGCCAAGCTTATATAATTGTTGCAAACATCTGCATCCACTAACACTCCTGGCTGTACAGTACATGTTTGCCCTGTTTCGGGGTGAAGTTTAGTCTCTGGCAAATAAAGTCTTCACTTTCAAGATTGAAAATGCAAGTCTCCAGGCTTGCTCTGTCCTTGCTAATACACACCCCCATCAAATGTATGGGATACATTACTCGCCGTAATCGTATTTCTGATGCTTGTATCTGCTTAGATTCACATGCTGTGCATAGGCCGACATCTAGTGGAAGCTGCGGAGTATTACAGTTTGTTTTTCGAAACTCGAAAATGGGCGTCGACACAGGGCGTGCCAGTAATACTATCCCTAGTGTGACGTCTACTGTACCCATGATCCCTCACGCGTCTAGGACCCTCAGATTGTATTTTTTCCTGACATGAGGTAGCATGAGGAGTAGCGCGAGTACAGGTGATCCAAGCAGATAGAAGATAGATAAGATAAGACTACAAGCATCCATGTGCCTTCTCTCTGAGGGGAGGAAGGGTGGGTCGCATGTGAGTCTAAGCAGATACAAGCATCAGAAATACGATTACGGTGAGTAATGTATCCCTTCTGAGGCTTGTGGAATCTGCTTAGATCACATGCTGTGCATAGATTAGCGAGCAGTGTTAGGAGGTGGGATTTGAGAAGGGTCATGAGCAAATAAATGTCTTAGAACCGCTTGTCCCACTTGAGTATCTGTCTTAGAATGGGTGTCAATGCAGTAGTGCTGAGTAAAAGTGTGAATAGAGCTCCAAGTAGCTGCTTTGCAAATGGTGTCAAGGGGAACATTTGCAATGAAAGCCAGAGTGGCCCCAATGCCTCTTGGCTAGTGGGCTCTGGGCGTAAAAGGCAAAGTTTTGTCAGAAAGAGAGTAACACAACTGGATACAGTTGACAATCCACTTGGAGATGGCACCCTTAGAGACGCGATCTCCCTCTTTGCCTGTGGCTACAGAGACAAACAGTTGATCTGTTTTCCTAAGCGGTCTGGTCTTGTTTACGTAGTAAAGGACCGCCCTATGCACATCTAGGGTGTGTAGTTTAACCTCAGCCGAGCTTTGTGGGTTTTGGAAGAAAGCCGGAAGCTCGGTGGACTGGTTTACATGGAATTTAGAAATAAACTTAGGTGAGAACCTAGGGTGTGTCCGTAAAACCAGCTTATCCTTATGAATAGAAAAGAAAGGATCCTGCACCGACAGAGCCTGAATTTCACTGACCCTCCTTATGGATGTAATGGCTACTAAGAAGGCAGTCTTATAGGTCAGGTGTTTGAGACTTGTCTTATGCATGGGCTTGAATGGGGGGCCCAAGAGTTTAGATCGCACCACGTTCAGGTCCCATCCTGGTGGTGGGTTAGATAGAAGGGGATGAAGTCTCTTTACTCCCTCCATGAAGGCTTTAACCACGGGTACCTTCCACCACGACACCTTGCTATGTGAGGTGGTGTACGCTGACAGTGCTGCCAGGTGTACCTTTAGTGAGTTGAAAACCAAACCTGCGTCCAGCAGGTGGAGCATGTATGTCACGATTGTGGAAGGAGTGCAATCAACTGGGTTTATTTGTTTATTCTGGCACCAGATAACGAATCTCTTCCATTTGTCGAAGTAGCAATGCCTCGTGTTCGGTTTCCTAGACTCTTTTAGGATGTCCATACATCTCTGAGGTAAATTGAGATGTCCAAACTCAGGAGCCATGCTGCTAGGTTCATGGAGTTGGGTAGAGGATGCACCTTCTGACCTTGGTGCTGGGACAAAAGATTGTACCAGCCCGGGAGTTTGATGGGATCGCACACTGAAAGTCTGCGTAGGTGTGGAAACCACGGTTGTCTCGCCCACATGGGAGCAACTAGGACGAGCGTCATCGACTCTCTGTTCATCTTGTTCACCACCTTCCTGATGAGGAGTTGGTGGAAAAGCGTACGCAAACATCCCTGACCAGTTCATCCACAGGGCGTTCCCCAGGGAGTCTGGTTGGGGAAACCTGGATGCGAATCCTGGGCACCGTCTGTTTTCGCTTGTGGCGAATAGGCCTATAGTGGGGAAACCCCACTGAGAGAAGAGATCTTCTACGATTTCTCTGTGTAGACACCATTCGTGTTCCTCCGGAAGGGGATCTCTGCTCAAAGCGTCCGCTAGAGAATTGAGATCCCCTGGAACATGTTGAGATGACAGAAAGATGTTCCGTCTGAGTGCCCATATCCAAATTTTCTGGGCAAGTCTGGACAGATTTGGCGAACAAGTCCCTCCTTGCTTGTTCAAGTAGAACATGGCTGTCGTGCTGTCCGTCCGGATCTGCACCGACAGGTTCAGTAGGTGGGACTCGAACGCTTGAAGTGCTCTGAAAACTGCCAGAAGCTCTAGCAGGTTGATGTGATTCTTGGCCACTGTGTGAGACCAGAGACCCTGAGCCTTGTGGTGGAGATGGTGAGCTCCCCATCCTGTCAGGCATGCGTCTGTCGTGACTACCGCCTGTATCTCGGGATCTTAAAAGGGTTTCCCCTTGGATAGATTGTCTCTTGTCCACCAGTGGAGGCTTTGTACACGTGTTGGCGAAAAGACCACTAGATCGTCCCACTGACCACTTGCCTGAGACCACAGTGTCACCAACCATTCTTGCATGGGACGCATGCGCAGGCGCGCGTGGGGGACCAGGTAAATACATGACGCCATCATGCCCAGCAAACGCATTGCTTTGCGTATTATCTGGCAACCGGTTTGATATTGCAGAATTTGCAGTAGTATATTCTGAATTCTTCCCTCTGAAGGAAAAGCCAACCCCTCTTGAGTATTTAGAACAGCTCCTAGAAACTGCTTGGAGGTGCTGGGCACCAGACTTGATTTTTTCTTGTTTATGGAGAAGCCCAATTCGAAGAGGAGGTCGATAGTTCTTTGAATGTTTATCCTGCAAATTACTGGGGTCTCCCCCGTGATGAGCCAGTCGTCCAGATAAGGGTACACTGGGATTGCCTCCCTGCGTAGGTGTGCCGCCGCCACCGCCAGTACCTTGGTGAATACCCTTGGAGCCGAGGCTATCCCGAAGGGCAGTACCTTGAACTGGTAGTGCTGACTGTCCACCTTGAAGCGCAGATATTTTCTGTGCGCTGGGAACATGGAAATATGAAAATAAGCATCTTTCATATCCAATGTTGCCATGTAATCCCCCGTTTTTAGGAGGGGAATTACCTCTTGGAGTAGTCATGTAAAATTTTTGGGGCTTGACATACTTGTTTGCAGGCTGTAAGTCCAATACTGGGCGCATTGTCAAATCTTTTTTTGGCACAAGGAAGTAAGTTGAATAAATACCCTTGTTTACCTGGTGTCCCGGGACGAGTTCTATCACGTCCTTTGCGAGAAGATTTTTGATCTCTTCGAGTAGGATCTTCTGGTGGTCTAAGGAGTGTATTCTTTGTCGTGGAGGGTGGTTTCGGGGACGCTCTAGGAGTTCTATGCAGTATCCTGCGGACACTGTGGACAGCACCCATCTGTCTGATGTGATCCCTTCCCAAGCTGGGGTGAAGATGGAAATGCGTCCCCCTACTGGGGATGCATGAGAAGGGACCCTGAACGGAGCGTCACTGTTTTGGTGGAGGCGTGCCCCCTCCTTTATTGGGACTGCCTCTACCCCTACCACAACCTCTTTTGTTACCCCTGCCATAACTCTGGGTAGACTGCTGGTTAGTGTTCCATGTAGTACCCTGGCCTTGGGAAAGTTTGAGCCTCTTTGGGAGTTTTGTCCGCGAGGCCGACGAAAATGGCCATTCCCTCTCTGGTTAGGGAGTTTGTTGGTTAGTTGCCCTAAGGACTTGAGTGTCTCGTACTCGTCCTTGGCATTCTTCAGCTCGTCCTCGACCGCCTTTCCCATCAATAGATCCGGCTCCACCGGCTTATCTTTCAATGATGCTTGGGTCTCGGCCTTGAAACCAGACTGCCGTAGCCAAGCATGCCTCTTGATGACCGTGCTTTCAGCAATTAATCTGCCGGCGTTATCCGCGGCATCAAAGGTTGATTTTAAAATGCAACCTGACACGGCTCTCCCCTCTGCCGAAACTCGTGCCAATTGGCTTTTTAAGGGTTCTGGGGCGGAGTCTATGAGAGCCACGACTTCTTCCCACTGGTGGCAGTTGTAACTAGCCAGCAGGGTGGTGGAGTTGGCAATCCTTGCCTGTTAGGCGGAAGTGGAGGCTACTTTCCTGCCCAAGCCATGAATCTTCTTGCTCTCGTTGTCGGGGAGTGCTTCGGACGATGACAAGGGTGTTCTCGCTCTCTTACGGGTGTTTGTAACAACCAGGGAGTCCGGTTTGAGATGTCCCCTTATGTACAGTGGGTCAGAATGGGCTGCCCTGAAAAGCTTTTCAATTCTGGGGTTTACTGCCCTAGTGAGATTGGGGTTAACAAGGGAAGGGTCTATCCCTCCTTTGCATTGACTTAAGGATAGGGATGGCCTGAGCAACAGGTCTCCTTTCTCCCACCAATTCCTCTGCAAAGTCCCTCTCTTCCTGAGCACCTTGGGTGTCAATGTGGAAGTGCTGTGCCGCGCTGGACAGGACCTCATTCAGGAGAGGCTGGTTGTCGACAGGGGAGTCGGTAACCGCGGGCTCTTTCTCTACCGGGGAATCTACCCTGTATGTATCTGGGTCGTCGTCCTCCTCCTCTTGGTCCTCATCATCCCCATAATAGCCTGTCCCAGTTTGTTCTTCGAACATGCCCACGTCTGGATCCTCACCAAAGGATGGATCTTCCCGATATTGAGAATAGGGCTGTATATAGAAGGGGCCTGAAGACTGAGTTGGTGCTTCACCCCGGGACTTCTTACTTGGGGGTATTCGATCCTTAGAGCCTGAGGGAGTTGACCCTTCTGGGGTATAAGAGAGAAAGTGTTGCAGGTTTTTGGCGTAGAAATCTGCCAATGATGACATCCTTGACATTACTCTGTCTATGTCATCACTGGACCATTCCCTTGAACTGGGAATAACTCTTTCCTGGAGTGCTTTCCCTGTCTTTTCCTGACTAGACCTACTGGTTTGAACAGGGGTCTTAGGGACAAGAGACTGAGACTTGTCCATCTGTGTAGGTGGAGTAGAATGTAGTTTAGGAGTGGAAGTAGGCTGGGACTGCTTACTTCGTTGTTTCCCCGCCTCCCCGCAGGTGGAAGAGTTTCCCCGATTTTTGGGCCCTATCAGAGCTTTTCGGTGCCTGGTGCCGAAATTCGGGGGTAGAGTCCCTGTCTCTGGAGAGTGTAAGGGATTCGGTAGCAGCCTTCGCGCTGCCTGCAGACGCCGACTCCTGGAGTGCGGCCTGGGGGTAGAGGTCGGCGTCGTCCTCAGACGACCGAACCTCAGTCACTAAGGGGAGTGAGGCATTCTTAGCAACAGTGGAGGGTTGCCTGGTGTCATGCGGCGATCTCGAACGGGAACGCCCAGAGGACACTGACTCGATGGACCGTTCTCTTTGTGCCTCTTTCCGAGAACTCGATGTGCGCGTCGAGTCTCGGTTGGACCTTTGTTTGCTGGAAGTGGTGTGGGTAGCGCTCTTGTCGCCAAGGGTCTTCCCCATAGCTGCCCTGCCGGACAACCTTCCGAGGTCGTGGACTTGCGCTTGGCTGTCCATCGACGCCACATTGCCCTCGCCTTACGAAAGTACGGCGTCGCTGCCATCGCTGAAGGCACCCTCCGCAGCCATGGCCTCTTGTCGCCTGGCGTGGTGGGCCCAACGCTTTGTCGAACGGTCCTTAAGGGTCTTCGGTTTAAACCGACTGCACGCTCTGCAATTCGCCTCGGGGTGGTCCCTCGGCAAGCAGAGGTTACACGTGGCGTGTCTGTCAACCCAAGGATACTTGCGGTTGCACTTGGGGCAAAATTGAAAAGGGGTACCCTCCATACGCACCCTGTGGCAGCGGGCTGGGAGTGTAGGAATATAAGTAATGTACCTATATTAATCAGAGTGTAGGATATATGCCACCCCCACTCTCCCTACTTGCAGGGCCGAGGCCAGAGGCCTTCCGAGGCCCAAATCCGTCGCTGTAGTCCGACGGTTGAATTTTCTCTGATCCGGCGTAGAGTGTCGTTGTTCAGAGACTCGACATATAGGTGGAATAAATGGGGAAATATATAACAATATTTGCAAAATCTGACTAAGTCAGGGAACCCCGCTCAGTGCTTCCGACCAGCATGGCGGAAAAAAACAATCTGAGGGTCCTAGACGCGTGAGGGATCATGGGTACAGTGGACGTCACACTAGGGATAGTATTACTGGCACGCCCTGTGTCGACGCCCATTTTCGAGTTTCGAAAAACAAACTGTAATACTCCGCAGCTTCCACTAGATGTCGGCCTATGCACAGCATGTGATCTAAGCAGATTCCACAAGCCTCAGAAATAATGCTTTTCAAAGCATCACGGCAGAAACAAAGTACCAAGGTGAAGAATTCAGTTAATTTTAGGGGGTTTTGTCTATGTGTTTATGGCTGTGAAAGCCTGGCTGGACGTCTTTTCTTCCTTGCATGCCATAGTTTTATTGCAGTAGTTTGGTCTAAGTCCCTAACCGATGGTTCTAACATAACTATTTTCATCAAAGTGACTATGGTTTCACTTTTAAGGGAGCATCTGAATTTTCTTTTAATCCTGTTTTGTGTGCTAAATGCACATTCGCATTCTACACTGGTTACACACAGACAAAGCAATTTTTCATTCTTTGCAATATTTGGCATAAAATCACCATGTAGACTAGCAACACGCCTGCAGATGTGTGTCATACTGCAACCCTTATAGCTCCCCCAAATCATACCATGCAACAGAGGCCATTCTTTTTTCTATAAAGTTCTGCCATCTATTAAAGAAGCAATCGCATTTTCATCAACATGCAGGCCTTTGCTGTCATACTGAATTTTTACTTTTTTTGCTTGTCCATAAAATGTGCATATGCCATTGAGTGCTTCCCCGATTTCTGGCTGTTTATTGTCTGAAACTGTTGCTGGTTCTAACAAGTTACCCAAATGAGTAAAAATGGCATTATCGTCCTTTTGAAATCTCTTCCCCAATGCTTTCTTTTAGATTTGTGACATACTGTTCTCTTAAGTTAAACTCAGGATCAGAAAGAGAACTATAAGAGAGTATTACACCTTTTAGTGACATACATTTGTCCTCTGTTTCAGGGGACCCCAAAGATACTCTCAAGTTGCCTAAATTATCACCATCCTCTGAGTAAGGATGATTCAAGACTTATAAAAGTAGCATCTACCAATGGCTGAATTTCAGTAAATAGTAAAGTCTGTTTCTGCAATTTGCTGCAAAGAATTCCCACAACAATATGTACATCTAACATAAATGCAGTAATAATGGCTGACTTGTAGTTGCTAAAGTATTTGTGCAGTGAAGATGCAGTAGCGTTCCCATCAGCAGCAAGCTCAGCTAGAGAAACTACAACCGAAGGGTAGCTTCTGTGGACTGATTCAACCACTTTTCTCATACTACGCCACCTAACCGAGTGAGTCTCATTTTTAAAACTGGATTGTCCATTACATCTTACACCTTCTCAAGTTCTGTTGTTCTTATTGCAGAAATATGAAATAGGGCATATCAAGAATTAAACCGGGATTTCAATTTGTCGAGGACTGGCATTTTCTTCATAGAGTGTGCATGCTAGACTGAGTCTGTGTGCAAGAAAATGTGTGTGTGTAAGGAATGGTGAGTATTTGGCCTGGAGTTGCACACCAACACCTGTCTTTGAACCCAACAAAAAGGGAGCGCCATCAGCTCCAAGAGATACAAGCTTTCCCATATCAAGACGAATACCCATCATTCTTTCGTTCACCCGTGCTACAATTGTGCTTGCTTTGCCATTGTCAATACGTAAATTACACCCAAATTTAGTAACTGGCGCTCCTGTACTACTAAGGTACCGGACACAAATAGCCAGTTTCTTTTGAATACCAAGATCCTGACTATCATAATACCAAACACAGGCGATTGGTTTAGTTGCTTAAATATTTGTTTTTCCATCACAGATACAATGCTACTTTGTACATCATTCACCGACTCCCAGCTTACATTTTTGTAATCTTTGTGTACTGTAGTAACTCCATTCTTAGCTTGACATTCAAGTAAACTATTTACTTTTTCTGATGGCAATTCCTCTTTTGCTGCATAAAATACTGTTCTGAACAATCTTTTGTCATTCTCTTCTACAATAATGCTGGCATCTTCCCCACTGTTACTACTACCTAAACATTCTGAATCTGTGTTGGACATCACAAGGTATGCAATTTTCAGTTCAGCAGTTTGATGATCTTTGGAATCCTTGTGGCGCGATATGGATATTTGAACATTGAGGGCTCCTTCCTGTGCCCACACACTACAAACGTTTGCCTTAACACAGACTTTACATAGAAGTCTCCTATTGCTTTGTTCATATATTTTTGTTTCTAACCATGGGTACCTAAATTGCCATTCAGCAAAAGTGCCATCTTTAACATTTTCTCCTTTATGTTTTTTTTCTGCTGCTCAACTTTGTCAACTACATTGCAAATAATGTCATGTACAATTGCTCCACATAAAAGTACAGGATATTCGTGGGCTTTTTGTTGTACTAAGAGCAAAGAAATCTAGCAGTGTTCTCTTTGTAGCCATTTCAACTGACCTCCCTCTGCGTTTCTTTTCTTGCTTCTCCCTAGAATTCTGCCACTGCCAGGCACCCTATTCTTACCTGGAAAACAGCATGAACAACTTCAACCACCTTTCATGCTATATTAGTTATGCAATTGAACATAAAGTTGTTTAAAACTTAACATAGCTGCACTTGCGCTTTTGAAACTGGCTACAGCGTACTATTCATAATATAATAAAGATCCCTCCTGGCAATGCTCTCAAAATGCCAACCAGATAGTGAGATTAGTGCCAAGTGTGTAGACATTAATCTCTGCAAATAGCAGTATTCCTTTCCCATGTACTTGAAGTTCCAAGTGCACGGGCTGGGATGGCTCTTCTGTGCCTGCCTCCCCATTATTGACCATATACCAATGAAGACCAGGAAACATTGGTATATAGAGGTCTACGAGATGGCATTAATGTGCAGTGACCGGGGGGATTGTTTTCTTAACTTAGGCCTGAACTCCATACAAATTTATGACTGTTCACAAAAGGTGACCGGGACCCACAAGACTGCATTAATCAATACATGTAGGTAGCTACAGAGGCACAACAATTTAGATAACTTGGGGGAAAGGAAGACACCAACTCACTCCCGAAAATGGTAATCCAGTGAAGAACAGACTACTTGGGTAAATTGTGTATACTTTACCCCAAGCTTGGTAACGTCTGTATGCATCTCTTGGCATTGCTATTTTACATTTAAACAGCGCCCTTCCACATCCATCATTCTATAATCCCCATATGTACCTGGTGGTCTAGTAGCAACAGCACAGTGCACCTTCTTGGTCACCTCTCCTGATATCGCAGTATGTCAGTTACTAGTGTGGTCACTTCCTACCTTCCAGGTTCCGTTTGTGAGTGTGTTCTCTGTGCTGCCGTCTTTTTGGCTATGAAAGGTCTTCAGCACACTTTGCCACCGTTTTAGCTAGTGCTTCATGCCAGATTCCTCCTACTTCTAGAGTGGTACACAAAGGCCTAAAAAAAGGGGAGAGGGCCCCAAGGGAATGAGATAATTAACCCGGCCCAAGTGAACGAGAAGAGGGGGCGGGGGGAATGGTGCAGCAGAGGCTAGAAAGGAGAAGAAATGCCAGGAAATCTGGATGGGCGTCAAGGGATGAGCCCGGCCACTAAACTCCAGGGCTCAGGTCACAGCAAAATGGGTTGTCCGTCGATGAAGTGCGCAATGCAAGCAGGAAGGGATAGAACGGGCTGGCAGGGGCCACTTCAGAAAATAGACGGGGCAAACTTATAGGCTCTGCCCCGTCTACCCCTGGCTAACCCCCGCCCCCACGGTCTGGAGACCAACTATCGAATAGTATATTTTAAAGCACAATATGCAGAGAAGTGATGGAAGTCTTTTGTGAAAGTAGCAGCTTTAAAGTGTTACTGTGTTTGTTCAAGTACAATTTTCTGAACAAACAGTAAAACGTTAACACCACCAGTTTCGGGGAAAGGCTTCCCCCACCTCTCTGCCTAACAAAATGCAAATGTGCACATCCAGGGGTGCACCTAGGCCAAAATTTAGATGGGGCTAATTCTTCAAATGTTGGGAGAAGCACTAATTCAGAGACGGTGAAGGGGTAGCAAACGTACTTGTGTACGGGCATTTAACTTCATTACTTGTAATGAGACTATTCTAGTGCAGCTTCAATGTTACAATCAGTCAACTCTCTCCTTTAAGTCTGAAACACCCACTTCTTGCAGATCCTGAAGGTCCTAAAAAGTGTGAAAATGGCAGATGGTGTGCAAAGAAAGACTCAATATTGTAGCATAACAGGACATTGCATAGAGCGTGGGCAGTACTCGGAACGGCCCAAGCAACTTCAGTGGCTGGGAGCAACAGGGGAGAAAATGTAATGTTGGTTCTACCACAGTCTCTAGAATCTCTGGTGCACTGTCTGGCTGGCAAAATACACAAATTGCATAGTAAAGCATCATGACAACATGTAAATCCTTATAGCAGCATGTTGCGGCAAAATAATATCACTGTACTTTTATTTTCCACATCCTGAATGGAAAACGATAACATGGAAAAGGAAAAATATCCTGATTTATCCACTTTATTTTCAGCGCTTTAAAACATACAAAAAAATAAGTTGTGCCATAAACTCACTTAGGCTTGGAGCTTTGGCACAAACCTACAGCGTCTTATGTGTGGTTTAAGAACATTCAACTAAGGACATTGAAGCAAACTTTACTTTTTAGCATATCAAGCTATTAGACGTTACTGGTATGAACACATTTTCAAAGTGTGTGTGCTTTATTGTGTTGCTCGCTTTAACTGTAACATATTTGCAAGGGGACTTGTGGTCTTTCAGTTGGCAATTCACCATCATGCATAAGATGGGCTATGTTGCTGATGACAAAAGAAACGTGTTTCCCAGAGTCACAGATGCCTGAGAGACGTAGGCTGCGTTGACAACACTGTGTTGCCGAGTTCATCAGGGACGCAGCCTGTGTGTCTCAGGGGGGTTGTGACTCTGGGAAACGGGCAGTTGCTTGATCATGCGACCCGAGAAGATAGACTTGCTTCGGAAGAAACAAAATGCGCACAGAAGCATGTTCCTGATTTTCAACTGTTTTAAACTGTTCATTTCCTCTCCAACAGCCTCCCGGACCACGGCTGTTAGAGAGAAAATAAAAATGGAATTTAAAAGTGCCAGCAGCAGAAGGGCGGGATGTTTACCTGGCTGGACTCTCTGGTGTCAACGTGTTCGTGGCCTCCTCTCAGCTTATTCTTCAAATGAAAAAACGCAGCAGAAGGACTAGGGCGTTTCTGGAAATGTCTTCCAGGGCAGAGAGGGTGGGTTAAGCCTTGGATAGATTTCTCAGAGAGAGACTGGCAAGGGAAGGTCTGCCTGCCTCAGGGCAGGAGCTTGCTTGCTACAGTGCCATTTAGTGGGGAAGAGTATGTTTTTAAAATTAATAACTACAGCGTACATGGTACGCAGTAGAAAATGAAATCCGTATTTTCTATAATTGCATGCGCAAAAAAGGCAAATATGCACCTTATCTGGAGTGCTGCTGAATGTGTATGAAAAGGTTTTGACTTCCCTAGAACTATTGTTAGGTGTTCTAAATAAGGTTTATGCTTTGCTCTGTGCACCTTCAAGCATAGTGTGTTTTGATAACCTTGATTACATTGTGATAGTACTTATTTACCCCTAGATTTATCTGGGCCTACCTGTATTTAAATAAATCCTTTATTTTTACAATACATAGGGCCTGATTCATGGAAGTGTTTTATAACGGCGCAACCCCATAGGAAAACGTTCCATAAATCCGGCCCATAATGTTTCAGTGTTTCTTTGGACCATTTGTATTACAATTTCATTTGTACTGATTCTACAGCCCTCCCTCCCTCCCTCCCTCCAAAGATAAGCCTGGCTGCTCTGTCTACACTACCATGAACTCAGCTGGTACAGCCTTATACTAAGAGTGGAGTCTTGTACTGCCTCAGTTGAATGGTTTTACTAAGCCCTTAGTTGGACTTTAGAAAAACTGTCCAACACACCTCTTCTAGCAGTATGCGTTCTTCCCGCGTTGTCTTCCTTTGTCCTGGCGTGTGGTTGGATGGTCTTTGTATGAGCTCTATACATTAACTGCCCGCCATGGTGGATTGTACCCACTTATCTGAGGTGATCCCCTCCCATGAGTGGGTAAATTATGAAATGTGACCTACTGGAGAGGCATGGGAGGGGACCTGGAGCGGGACGTCATTGTTTTGGGGGGAGGGGAGGCTAAGCCTCTGGCTGAGGAGGCTCTGCCTCTAGACCTTGCATGGCCCCAGATGGGAGGACTGTCCTTGTGAGGAACCCCAAGATAATGCTTGGCCACCAGGACTATAATTAGAGGAGCGTTGTGAATTTTGGCCCCGAAAATGCCTTGTGTTGAAAGCACCTCTCTGCACAAAGGGTTTGTTAGATAGCTGCCCAAGGGACTTTTAAGTGCGTCCTCAACCGCCTTACCAAACAGGGAATTTGGCTCAATTGGCATACTGAGTAGTGTGGCTTGTGTTTGAAGCTTAAAGCCAGATTGTCTTAACCAGGCATGTCGTTTAATAAAAGTGCCCTCTGCTATTATTCGGGCCGCATGATCGGCGGAATCCAGGTTATTCTTTAGGATGCAGTTGGCCACTTGCTTACCCCCAGCCACTGTGTTTAGGAGGAACAAGTTACTTACCTGTAAGTGTTGTTCTCCAGCATGGGTCTGGCATGGATTCACATGCTCATGAATATTCCCCGTCGTCAGGCTGGGAATCCTCAGTAAAGAAAAAACCAGTATCAGTTTCGTTTCTGATCTGTCTTTCGTAGTAACAACCAATCACTGGTCTCTGCGTCATACTGACCACAGCCAATGACTGCCCTCTACCTAAGCACCGCCTCTGGCAGCCATCTTCAGATTTGGAAGCACGTGAAGTGGCAGTATGACCAAGTGAAGAGCCGCAGAGGGGTAGGCGGGAGGGTTCGCATGTGAATCCATGCCAGACCCATGCTGGAGAACAACAGTTACAGGTAAGTAACTTGTTCCTTCTCCAGCATGGGGTCTGGCATGGATTCACATGCTCATGAATAAAGAATACATAGCAGTACACACATGCACAACCACGGGAGGTGGCAACGGCTCAACATTAAGCAGTACATCAAACTCAACATTAAGCATCTTACCTCCTCACCAGGCTCACCTCAGGCGAACAGGTTGCGCAGCACTGCTTGGCCGACCCTGGACTCCTCCCTGGAATCCCGATCGACGCAGTAGAATTTCGTGAAGGTGTGCGTCGACCTCCACGTAGCAGCCCTGCATATGTCCAGCAGGGGCACACCAGAAAGGAACGCCGTGGTAGCTGCGATCGCTCTGGTGGAATGGGCTCTCGGACGGCCAGGCAGCGGTCGGTTTGCCAACCGATGACAGTACATGATACAGCCGGAGAGCCATCTGGAAATGGAAGCCTTCGAGAGAGCCTTCCCCTGATTGACAGGTCCAAAGTTCACAAAGAGTTGTGACGTCTTCCGAAAACACTTCGTGCGGTCCACGTAGAACTTCAGCGCTCTAGCCACATCCAGCGTGCAAAGTCCTCTCAGCCGGCGACGAAGACGACGGGAAGAACACAGGCAACACCAAGGGTTCGTTGAGATGGAAGTCCGACGGTACCTTGGGCATGAAGGAGGGGTGCGTCCTGAGCACTACCCTCGTGTCGTGAAAAGTCAAGTACGGGGCCTTGCATGAAAGGGCCTGGATCTCTCCCACCCGTCGTGCGGAGGTGATGGCCACAAGAAACGCTGCTTTCCACGACAGAAACTTCAACGGGGCCGAGTGCAGAGGCTCGAACGGAGGTCCCATGAGCTTGGTCAGCACCATGTTGAGCTCCCACGCCGGGGCCGGAGCCTTCACCGGCGGGAACGATCTGAACAGTCCCTTCATGAACTCTTTCACCAGACGATGAGACCACAAGGACGTCCGGCCCGTGGTTCTGGTGTATTGGGAGATCGCAGCAAGATGAATCTTGATGGACGCGTGTGCCAGTCCAGCTTTGGCCAGCGTCAGCAGGTACGGCAGTACCTGGGGAGCCGTAATCCGTAGAGGGTTAATCTTCTGTGCGTGGCACCAGACAGAGAACCTCTTCCATTTGTGTCCGTAGCATTTAAGAGTCGAGGACGCCCTGGCCTTTGCAAGAACCTCTCTGCAGTCGGCCGGTATGTCGTATCCTCCAAACTCTAGCGCTGCGGGTCGTGGTGGAGGATGGCGCCTCCTTCCCTGGAGAGAAGATCCGCGTCCACCGGCAGCTTGATTGGCGGGGACGCTGACAAGTCCAGAAGATCCGGGAACCATATCTGCCTCGGCCACGCAGGTGCGACGAGGATCATCCTGCACCGTGACCTCTTGAGCTGGTTGACGAGCCGGATTAGCAGTGGCAAAGGAGGGAACGCGTAGAGGAACAGGCCCTCCCAGGGGAACGAGAAGGCATCGCCCATGCTCTTCGCCTGGGGAAACCTGCTGGCGAACCTCCGGCACTTGGAGTTCGTCGCCGTCGCGAACAGGTCGATCTGGGGTGTGCCCCACCGTTGGAAGAGGCGATCCACTAGATCCTGCCGTAGTTCCCACTCGTGGCACGAGCGCAGCTCCCTGCTGAGTGAGTCGGCGATGGTGTTTTTTATCCCTGCCAGATGAAACGGCACCAGAAACATCCTTTGGGCGACGGCCCAATGCCACAGGTCCTGCGCCTCCTTGGACAGCGCTGGGGACCTGGTTCCGCCCTGTTTCCTGATGTAAAACATGGTGGTGGTGTTGTCGGTGAAGATCCTCACCACCTTGCCCTTGAGGGACGGAAGGAAGGACCTGAGGGCCCAGAACACTGCACGGAGCTCCAGGACGTTGATATGGAGGGACTTCTCCGTCGGGAGCCAAAGGCCTCTCGCGTGCAGATTTTCGGTGTGCGCTCCCCACCCTTCCAGGGAGGCATCGGTGGTCACTGTCTCCTGGTGGTCTGGGGTCTGGAAGTCCATGCCCGCCGTCAGATGCGTGCGGTTGCCCCACCACCGGACCGCTCGGCGGAAACTCTCGTCGAGTGTGATCCTCTCCTCGAAGCTGCCCGTCGTTTGGATCCAGCGCGCGTCCAGGAACTCCTGCAACGGGCGCATCCGGAGCCTGCACATGGGAATGAGGTAGATGCAGGAAGACATCATTCCGAGGAGGGACTTGATGGACCTCACCTTGGCCGCGTCGGAAACCAACATCCGCTGTACCTTGCCCAGGATGGACCTGGTCCTTTCCTCCGACGGGGAGGCCAGAAGAGACACTGTGTCGAGCTTCGCTCCCAGAAACAGTGCATTTTGCGCGGGTACCAGGTGAGACTTGGCGTAGTTCACGGAGAATCCCAGGTCCGTGAGAAGTCGGACGGTCCTTGCCGTGTGATCCAGGGCGAGCTCCCTCGTCTTGGCTCGGATGAGCCAGTCGTCCAGGTAGGGGTAGACGTGGATCCCCTCGCGGCGCAGCTGCGCCGCCACCGGTGCAAGGCACTTGGTGAATACCCTGGGGGCCGACCGTAGTCCGAAGGGGAGGGCTTTGAACTGGTAGTGACGCCCTTGGACCACAAACCTGAGGAATTTTCGGTGCCCCTTTAGGATGGGAATATGGAAGTAGGCATCCTCCAAATCCAACGACGACAGGAAGTCTCCTTCCTCCAGCTGACCCAGGACGTGCTGGAGGGTGACCACCCGGAACTTTTGCGCCTTGATGAACTTGTTCAGACGTCGCAGGTCCAGGATGGGGCGCCATCCCCCGTCTTCTTCTTCACGAGGAAGTATCTCGAGTAAACTCCGGAGCCCCGAAGTCTCTTTGGGACGAGTTCGATGGCGCCCTTCCTCAGCATCGCCTTTACCTCCAGGAGAAGTTGAGGGACGTGAAGTTCTTTCCTGGCCACGGGGGGGACGCGCGGACACCTTCTTTGAAACTTGAGCGCGTGGCCCCGGGCCAAGGCGTCCAGCACCCAACGGTCGGTGGAGATGGACTCCCACACGCTGACGAAGCTCGCCAGGGGTGCTTCGGTCGGTCCAATCCTGCGTCGGCGAGGCTTTGCCGCCTTGACCTCCTTGGCGACGACGGCGGGGTCCGCCAGACTTGCCTCGTCCTCTGTAGGCCTCCTGAGCCGACGAGCGGGCTGCTTGACGGTAGGTGGAGAAACCGCCGCCTGAACTTTTGGAGGCGCCCTTGCCTCCGCTGCTCCGAAAGGGCGTCCGTCGTTGTTGCAGAACTCCAAGGGCCCGGGCCGTCTCGGTGTCCGCTTTAATGGCCTGAAGGGAATCGTCCACTGTTTTCCCAAACAGGTTGTTCCCATCGAAGGGCATGTCCAGGACTCTGGTCTGAACGTCTTGACGCAAGTCCGTAGCCTTGAGCCATCCACGCCGCCTAAGGCAAACGCCGTTGCCCAACTGGAGGAACCCAGTGTCGGCGATGTCCGTCGCAACGGTAACGGCGTGGTTCGAAGCCACCTCACCTTCCTGCAGGATCTCCAGGGCCTCTGCCCTCTTGTCGTCCGGCAAGAAGTCCAGTAGGGGAGCCAGTTTGTACCAGAGCTCCCTGTCGTAGCGGGCCACGATAGCCAAGGCGTTGGCCGCTTTAATCGTCGTCGCCGCAGACGAGATGACTCTGCGTCCCATAGCGTCCAATTTCTTTCCCTCGCCGTCCGGTGGGGAAGTCGATGTGGAGGCCGCACCCTCCCCCGCTTTTTTCCTGGCCGCCGCGGAGACGACGGAGTCCGGGGTAGGCTGCGCCCGGAGGCACAGGGGGGCCGTGTCCGGGACCCGGTACTTCTTCTCGTACCGGTCTCTTCTAGCTGGCGTCGTGGAAGGGTTCTTGAGGAGGGTGAGGCCCTCATCCCAAATGTCGTCCAATAGAGGCACTGAGAGGACCGTCTTCCTCTTGGCCTCGCGCCGCTGATAAAGGAAACCTTCCTTCTTCTCCTCAGGGCAGAGTTGGAAAAGCTCGGATGACCTGGTGATCATGGAGTGGAACGATCCAATCTCGTCGGGCGGAGAAGCCCTGGTGGGAGGCGACGACGGTACATCCTCGTCGTATACCTCGTCGTCCGTACCCGTCGCTGCCGTGTCAGTCCCCGTATCATCCCCTCGGGTGGACGGGGAGGAGGGCTGGAAGGGGCACGACGGCTGAAAAGGAGGCGGAGGGTGGATCCTTCTTTTCTTGGTAGGGGGAACACCAGAAGGTCCCGGTTCTGGGTCCCCCGACGGGAGAGGTTCCGTCGGCAACGGTAGTCTCGTCCTTAACTCTGAGCATAAGGACTGTATAGCCAACAAAATGGCCGCCGAGTTGTCTCGCGGCGCTGGCAGAGGGGAATCCGACGGGCGATCAGGGGCCCCGTCGGTACCCTCGATGATGTCGTCGTCACCTGCGTCGGGATCCATCCCGACGGGCCGGTCTTCTTCCACGCCGAGGCCGTGGCTTAAGACTTCGACCAGCTCCTCCTCCGAGGTTGAGGCCGAATCTACGACGACGCCCTGCCCCCCCTTTTTCTTCCCCACGGGGGATTTCACGGGGGTCCTATCGATGGGCACAAAAGAGGACTCCCTCCGAGGTGGCAGGGAGACTCTGAGCCCCGAGGTCGCCACCACTGGTGTAGCCCCCACAGGCTGAGCCAGGGCCGCCGCGATAGTTTCGATAGAGGGCTTGGCCGGATGGATTAAGGCCTTCACCACCTTAGGTGCGCTCACCGCCTTATCCTTGAGGGGGGGGACACTGCCTCGCTCCCCCTCCGATGGGGCCTTCGAGCTCGACCGGGGCCTCTCCAGGAGCTTCGCCGGGTGCTCGGCCTTCCTCTTACCCGACCCAGAGCGTTGGCTCGTGGTTGATGGTGCCGGGGAGGGTGCGCCCTGCCTGGCGCCCGTAGAGCCCGACCGTTCGGCGCTCCCGGTGCCAGCGGACTCGCGGTGCTTTGCCTTGTGTTGGACCCCCGTCGCCGGGGCGTCCTCAAAGGTCTTAGAAGACCGCTCGGATTTCTTCCTCTTCTTCTCGCCTGACGGGCTCTTCCCTTCCAGCCAGTTGGCGAGACGTTGATGGCGGTCCTTCATGGTCCGCTCCGACATGTTGCTGCAAAACGCACAGTCCTTCTCCACGTGCGTCTTGTCCTCATGTAAGCAGTAGAGACAAAAGGAGTGTTCGTCCTCCTTAAAGACGTTCTGCAGCTGGCATCCAGGGCAGACCCTGAACAGCTTTCCGGGCGTCGAGCATCCCTTCTCCTGGGCCATGTCCGGGCCTGAGAAACTTCTGGAGTCCTCCAAAAGCGTAGCTCGACGAAATCTTCACCCTTGAGGGGCGCAGACGAATCCGACACGGGTCCCCGTTGATCGGATGGAGAGTCGGTGGAGCTTGAGGCTCTTTTGACCGAAAAAACGAAGTTTTTGAGAAAAAACGTGAAAAAATAGCACTAACGCTCGAGAGCAATAGCACGAGGATCCCAACACATGAACGTGCGGTAAAAATCTGAAGATGGCTGCCAGAGGCGGTGCTTAGGTAGAGGGCAGTCATTGGCTGTGGTCAGTATGACGCAGAGACCAGTGATTGGTTGTTACTACGAAAGACAGATCAGAAACGAAACTGATACTGGTTTTTTCTTTACCGAGGATTCCCAGCCTGACGACGGGGAATATTCATGAGCATGTGAATCCATGCCAGACCCCATGCTGGAGAAGCTGTGATTCAAACGGCTCTGTGACGGTCTCAATCTGCTGAAGCATTTTGTCCCACATATGGCAATTGTAACCTGCCAAGTGGGTAGGGTTATTGGCAATTCTTGCCTGGTAGGAAGCCGAGGAAGGCACTTTCCTGTCTAATGTATACATCTTTTTACTTTACTTATCGGGGGGGCCTCAGCAGAGCCTTGAGGTGAATCCGCCCTTTTTCTTGTGGTGGTTACAAGAGTCAGCTTTTAACTGACCCCTGATGTACAAGGGGGCTGGCCTGAAATTTCTTTCAATCTAGGAGTTAATTGCCCTCATAAGGTTAGGAGTAGGTAGTGAAGGCTGAATGTGTCTCTGAATAGACTGTAGTAGGGGGCTGAATTGTGCCGCGGACTTGTTGTCCCCAAGGATGCCACCAACAAAGTCCTTATCCACCTGCACCTCTTGTGTGCCAATTTCGAAATGTTCTGCAGCCTTTAGGAGGAGCTCACTGTACTGGACCTGGCTATCTTCAGGGGAGTTAGCTACAGGCTGGTCATGGTGGTTTGGGTATTGGATGACAGATGTAATCATCATAGTACTGGCCACTATCATATTGGTCCCCTTGTGAACGAGGATCCTGAGAGCCTGATCTGTCAGAGATCCCGAGAAGCATCATGTGAGGTGCTGGGCTCTGAGGTGTCTAACCAAGCTCTTTTGGCAGCTCGTTGACCTTTAGCTGCATCCCCTTGTGAGGGCCCTTTAAGGCTAGAAAGTTGATCAGAATGGCGGTCAAGGAAGTCTACAAAGCATGACATTGTCTGCATTATCCTGTCAAAACTTTGTGGTCCATTCAGTGGAGCTAGGGAACACCAAGGGAGCAGGGGCGTCTGGTATGTGAGGGGTACCCTCTATAGGAGCAGACTGTGATACAGGGCCACTGAAGAAGTGCCTTTGGGGACAGAAGGCTCCCTGGCCTGGGAAGTAGAGGATTTTAGGGAAGTAGAGGGTTTCGACGTTGGGTGCGTCAAATGTGTTGGGTGTTTTTGAAGTCTTGGACTTTCCGAGTGTCTGGTACATGTTCCCTCAGTTTCGAGGTAGTGGTGGGGGCTGCCGCAGCATCTTTGGACGCATGTTCTCTGGTGCCTGAAACAGTCAGATTTATTTGCGGTGTCGGAAACAGATTTGGACATCTGTTTTGGGAGCCTGTCATGCAGCAAGCATGATGGCCCAGAGGACAGGGATGTTTTGGAGGACCTACCCTTCAACACTGCGTGTGCCTCACCAGTTGATGACGCGGACAACTGTCGGCCGAGGGATACGTGTTTTGCGTGTTGTGCAGTGTGAATTCCTGAGTGAGCCACTGGGTGTCATCTCCGTCACAGGACCGCCGGCCTGCTTGATGGAGTCAGGGGATCGCACGTGGGACCCAGTCAGGTCCCGATCGCCCTCTGGGTCACATAGGACACCGACATTGCTGGACACTCCCTCCACGCCAATAGCAGCTTCGGCCTGCATGGTGTGGTGGGCCCAGCGTTTCATTTTATGGTCCTTTAAAGTTTTAGGCCAACATAATTTCCAAGATTTGCAGCGTTTTTAGGCGTGGTCCCTGAGAAGACTGATTACACACCCTGTGTGTGTCCATCCAGGGGTATTTCCTGTTGCAGGAAGGGCAACATTTAAAAAGGTGCATTTCCATAATACGGGGTAATGGCAGCCTGCCGATAAAAAGGGAAAGAAAGGGAAGGAATAGACATTCTCTGAGAAGAAAGTTACGACCCCCCTCACCCCCATTCTCCCTACTGTAAAGGGCCAAAGCCCAGTGAGGCCTGTGTAGGCCGCAGTGAAGTTCAAGACGTTATCGGCCGTCGTCTTTGATGATGAATCCGTCCTTGAAAGCCATTGAAGATCTTGCGGCAGTACGGCAGTCGAAAGGAAAGAAAGTCTATAATTAAACTTTGGTAATTAAAGGCGTTAGCCAGAAGGAAACTCTGCAACTTGCATCGGACTATGATGGCGGAAAAAAACAATCTGAGGTACCTCGCTTGACGCATGAAGGATCATGGGTACAGTAAACGTCACACTAGTGATAGTATTACTGACATGCCCAGTTGACGTCCCTTTTCGAGTTTCAAAAACAAATAATGTAATACTCTGCGACTACCGCTCGATGTCGGCATATGCAAAGCATGTGATCTAAGCAGATACACAAGACTAAGAAGGCTGTCTTGTATGTCAGGTGTTTAAGACTGCACCTATGCATAGGCTCGAATGGGGGCCCCCTTGAACTTTGCTAGTACTACATTGAGACCCCAATCTGGCAGTGGATTTGAAACTGGAGGGTGGAGTCTTTTTACTCCCTCCATGAATGCCTTAATGACTGGGATCTTCCACCACAATACTTTACTTTGAGAGGTGGTATAAGCTGATAAAGCAGCCAGGACATTTTTCCCTAACCAGTTCATCCATAGAGCGTTCCCCTTGGAGTCTGGCTGAGAGAACCTGGAGACGAAGTCTGGGCATTGCTAGTTTTCTCTGTGGCGAACAAGTCTAGTGTGGGGTAATCCCACAGAGAAGATGTGGTCTACAACGCTCTAGTCTAGTTGCCACTCGTGTTCCTCTGGTAGGGGATCTCTGCTCAGAGAGTCTGCTAGAGTGTCGAGTACGCCTGGAATGTGTTGGGAGGATAGGGCTATCCCCGTCCGATTTCCATATTTTCCGTGCCAAACTTGGACAGACTGAGTGTGTGCCCCCGTTTGTTGATGTAGAACATCGCAGTTGTGCTGTCTGTCAGAATTTGAACCGACTGGTTCGTCAGTTGCGCTTCGAATGCTTGAAGTGCTTTGAATACTGCTAGTAGTTCCAGCAGGTTTATATGGTTCTGTGCCGTGGTGCGAGTCCACAGACCATGTGCTTTGTGGTGAAGGTAATGAGCTCCTCATTCGGAAAGGTAATGAGCCCCTCACCCGGAAAGTGATGTGTATGTTGTGACAATCGCTTGTGTTTCCGGATCGTGGAAGGGTTTTCCCTTCCAGGTTTTCTCTCGACCACCAGCATAGGTTTTGAAGTAGTGTTGGCGAAACGACCACTAGATCGTCCCACTGACTACTTGCCTGAGACCATTGTTTCGCCAACCACTCCTGCATTGGTCGCATGCACAGACGTGCATGTGGGACTAGATTTATGCACAATGCCATCATGCCTAGCAAACGCATTGCTTTGCGTACGCTTATCTGGAGACAGGCTTGATATTGGGGTATTTGCCGAAGCATGTTCTGCACTCTTTCCATGGTTGGGTAGGCTAAGTCTGTTCTTGTATCTAATTCAGATCCTAGCAACTGTTTTGTTGTGTTTGGTTGACTTGACTTTTTCTCGTTTATTGAGAAGCCCAACTGAAAGAGAACATTTATGGTTCTTTGCGCGTTTTGCCTGCAAAGATGGGGTGTTTCCCCTGTGATCAGCCAGTCGTCCAGGTAGGGGTACACTGGGATTGCCTCCCTACACAGGTGTGCCGCCACCACCGCCAGTACCTTGGTGAATACCCTTGGAGCTGAAGCTAAACCAAAGGGTAGCACCTTGAATTGGTAGTGCTGGTTTGCTACTTTGAACCGCAAGAGTTTTCAGTGCACTGGGAGAATTGAAATATGAAAATATGCATCTTTCATATCCAATGTTGCCATGTTATCCCCACCCCCCCTGTTTTAGCAGGGGAATTACTTCTTCTAGCGTGGTCCTGCCAAACCTTTGTGGCTTCACATAAGTGTTTGCATGGGGCGAGTGTAATACTGGGCGGATAGTTAGATCTTTCTTCGGCACAAGGAAGTATGTTGAATAAATACCCTTGTTTACCTCGTTGGACGACAATCTCGATGGCATCTTTGAGGAGCAGCACGTTGACTTCTGGTTTGATGGTTTTTCTAGGAGATCCACACATTAACCTCCCACTACTGTAGATAACACCAACTTATCCGTGGTTATTCCCTCCCATGCGTGGGTGAAGAGTGAAATCCGTCCCCCTACTGGGGAGGCATGGGAGGGGACCTGTAGCGGGCTGTCATTGCTTGGGAGGCGTTCCTCCACCTCTAGATGTGGAGGATCTCCCTCTGCCTCAGGATCTGCGCTGGCCTCTAGGAGAATCCTGTGACGCTTGACCCTGGTTGTTGTTCCATGATGTATTCTGACTCTGTCCGTATGCGGACCCTCTTTGGGAACTTTGGCCGCGAAAACGGCGAAAATTGTTCCCGCCCCTTTGACCAGGTTGTTAGTCAGTTGCCTAAGGGATTTGAGGGTATCATGTTCATCTTTGGCTGATTTTAGAGCGCTTTCTACCTCTTTGCCGAATAGTACGGTAGGTTCCACTGGCATGTTGAGCAATGTTGCCGGATCTGTGTGATCCAACCGCGGCTGCTTTGTTCGTGGCTGAAAAGTTCGCATCAGAAATGCACAAACACAAAATGTTCGTACATTTCCCATGCAAACATAATATTAATAACCCTACAAAATCCACCCCCACCACACCCACACCCCGCACACACAACCTACTTACCTTGCGCCTGTTCCCCTACAGTTTTGTGAATGGGAACCTGCGCTTTATTTTTTTTTTTTTCGGGCAGCTGCAGGGGTTTCCCCCAGCAAACACCACTCACACTGTGTAGTATAGTGAGCAGGGTGTTGCGGGGGTCACCCCTGCAGTGCTTCATTTTTTTTTTTAAATGCATGCCACCAAAGGTTCGAACTGTTGGTGTTCGAACCTTTGGTGGTATGCATTTGTCGAGCCTTTTTATTGGTAATTTCTACCGATTCCACGTTGCCTGGGTCTCAAGCTTGAAGCCAGATTGGTGAAGCCAAGTGTGGCGCTTGAGAATGGTTCCTTCCGCAATAATACGGCCTGCATTACCTGCAGCGTTGAGGTTGTTCTTTAGCAAGCTGCTGGCAGTGGCTTTACCTTCCGCTGCCACTAGGGCAAGTCTAGACTTTAGACGCTGTGGAGCAGAGTCGATGAGGGTCGTAATTTCGTCCGATTTATGGCGGTCATAGCTGCCAATAGTGTGGAATTGTTGGCGATCCTAGTTTGAAACGCTGCCGAAGTTGCAACTTTCCTCCCCATGGTATGGGGCTTGTCTGCGGGAGCCTCTGAAGAGGCTAGTGGAATACCTGCCCTCTTTCGAGTAGTTGTAACAACTAGTGAATCAGGCTTAAACTGTCCTCTAATATATAAAGGATCAGATGGTGCCGGGTGGAAACGTTTTTTCTATCCGCGGGTTTACTGCCCTGTTTGATTGGGAGTTTGCAGTGAAGGTTGGATTCTTCTCTGGATAGACTTTAAGATGGGTATGAACTGGGTGGCAGCTTTTTTTTGTCTCCCAGGATGTCTTCGACAAAATCTTTGTTGGGTATGGCAGGGACTTGGGGTGTAGAAGTAGGTAGGCCTTTATTTTGGAAGGCTTCACTTAAGGAACCCTCTTCTCCCTGTGGCACAGTTACAATATATTTTGAAGGGGTAGACTTGCCCCTATGAGCCTTGTCTTTGTTCTTATGAGACTTGTCTCTATGATCAGAGCTTTTTGAGGAAGATTTCTTGGAATTAGAAGGCTTGAACAGTCCTTCTGGGACATGTTTCTTAACCAGGTGAGATAACCCTGTGTTTTTGGACTTTCCAGCCGGTTGTGACGCAATATGTCGAGTTTCGGCATTGGAAGGGAACTCTGCATCGTCTGTCGACGTTTGGTCGAAGGAGTTTCATGGGCGCCGTCCTTTGTCTTAAGGGGCCTGTCATGGGGCGACCGGGATTTCGAGTGCCCAGAGGACAGGGAATCTACTGATCTCCCCCTATATGCCGAATCTGGCGTTTGGTCAGCGGTGCCGACACATCGCCGCGAGTGTGTGCTTAGTGTGGGAAGAGGAAGTGCTCTTGCTGCTGGGTGTCAGCCCCACAACAGGGCCGCCGGCCTGTGTACTAGGGTCGGGGGGCTTGCACTTGCAAACTTGGATGTTCCCCTTCCCCCTCCGAAACGACGGCGACACAGCCGTCACTTGAGGCTCCCTCTATGTCCATGGCGGTTTCGACCTGCATGGTGTGATGGGCCCAGCGTTTAGTTCTGCGATCTACAAGAGTCTTAGGTCTAAAGAGCTTGCAAGCTTGCCAGAGCCCTTTGTTGTGGTCACGGTTCAGACACAGGTTGCACAGTCTGTGTTTCTCGATCCACGGAAATGTTCTATTACAAGTGGGGCAGAATTTAAAGGGTGTCCTATCCAAGTCTGGGAAGGGCAGTCGGGCGATAAAGGTAAAAGATGGGAAAATGCATTGTCAATGACCGCCCCCCACTCTTTACTGTATGGGCCTAGGCCCAGTGGGCCTTCCAAGGCCGAAACGGTCTGTCGAAACATGACTCCGTCCGACAGCGTTGTCTTGTTTTTGTCTTGTCCTTTCCACCGCATCGAAGATAGATGTCGGAAGGAAAAGGACAGAAAGATTAACTATAAACTTTACATAAGTAAATGGCATCAGCCGAAATAGAACTGCGATAAGCGACCGCGCACGATGGCGGAAAAAACAATCTGAGGGACCTCGACACATGAGGGACCATGGGTACATAACTGTAATACTCTGCAGCTTCCACTAGATGTCGGCCTATGCTTAGCATGTGATCAAAGCAGATTCCACAAGCCTCAGAAATAAATATATATGATACATTACTCACCGCAATCATATTTCTGATGCTTGTATCTGCTTAGATTCACATGCTGTACATAGGCTGACATCTAGTGGACGCTGAGGAGTATTACAGTTGTAATACGGCATGCCAGTAATACTATCCCTAGTGTGACATCCACTTTACCCATGGTCCTTCATGCATCGAGGTCCCTCAGATTGCTCCGTTTCTGACATGAGGTAGCATGAAGTGTAGCACGAGTACAGATGTATGCAAGCAGATATGTATCAGACAAGCTCATAAGCATCCATGCGCCTTTTCTCTGTGGGGAGGAAGGGTGGGCGCATGTGAATCTAAGCCGATACAAGCATCAGAAGAACAAGTTACTTTCTTACCTGGTAACGTTCTTTCGATGGGATGGTCCGACGACGTATTCCATATCTATGACATGTAATCACCACAGCTGTGCTGCTTCGGAAACTTTTTTCGACGTCTGCGTCCTGCGTCGATGACGTCGATGCGCCGTCGTCGAGGACCTCCTCCGACGTCCAACGTCATCCGATGTGATAAGTAGGACGCACGACGCCTGTAGCCTCAGTTGTAGTTTTTTCCCCCAGAACGTGTGACACTAGCCAACTGCCAGACAGACACAAAGCCTTGCAGAACGTAAGCTGCAATCGCAAAGAAATTCTGCAGCGGGGAAGGCAGGGCGGGAGCGATATGGAATAAGTCGTCGGACCATCCCATCGAAAGAACGTTACCAGGTAAGAAAGTAACTTGTTCTTCGAGGGGATTGGGTCCTCCGACGTATTCCATATCTATGACAGACTCCCAAAGCAGTACCAGAGCAAGGAGGAGGGAAAGAATTTAGAATCAAAATTTAGAATAGCCAATCAAATAGCAGAGCAAAGGACCGCCTTGCCAAAGGCCAGATCCTGTGCTCGGATGGAATCGAGGGAATAGTGACGTACAAATGTATGTACTGAAGCCCAGGTGGCTGCATCACAGATGTTGCGAATAGGAACACCCCTCTGCAGGGCAGTAGATGCAGCCATACCCCTGGTAGAATGGGCCCGCAAGCCAGCCGGTGGGTCCTTACCCGCCAAGCGGTAGCACTCCGAGATGGCCAAAATAATCCAGCGAGACAAAGTCTGTTTCGTCACAGCTTGCCCTAAACGCTTTCCAGCGTAACCAATAAAGAGTTGATCGTCCACTCTGACCCGGGACATGCGTGAAACATAAAAGCTTAAAGCTCTCCTAGGATCAAGCCTATGGAGCCTCTCCTCTTCCTTACCAGGATGCGGAGGATAGAATGCCGGAAGAACAACCTTCTGGGCCAAATGAAATTCCGTCACTACCTTCGGAAGAAAAGAAGGACGAACTCTAAGGACAACCCTGTCCTTGTGAAATACAGTGAAGGGAGGCTTCACTGAAAGTGCCTGTAACTCACTCACTCTGCGAGCGGAAGTAACCGCAACTAAAAACACAGTTTTCAGAGTTAACAGCCTCAAAGGGCAAGAATGTAAAGGCTCAAACGGAGCACCCATAAGAAACATAAGAACAAGGTTTAAATCCCAACCGGGCACCAGGAAAGGTGACGGAGGGAACACATTAGTGAGCCCTTTCAGAAACTGTGAAATCAAAGGGATTTTAAAGTAAGAACACGCTTCAGACGAGCGCTTAAAGATGGACAGCGCCGCCAGGTAACCTTTAATGGTACCCACTTGCAAGCCCCTGTGGGCCAAAGAAAGTAAAAAGGACAGAACCATGGGGATGTCACATGCAAAAGGATCCACATTCTGAACTCGGCACCAGTCGCAGAACTTACGCCAACGGCACAGAGACTTTGTTGCTGGCCTTCGGGCCGAAAGCAAAACCTCCATCACGTCTTCAGGGAGGTCCCAATCCTTATACCTCAACCTTTCAGAAGCCAAGCGTGAAGGTTGAGGGATCTGACCTCTGGATGGAGAACCTGACCCCCCTCCCGTGAGAGCAGATCGTCTCGGTAGGGAAGACGACGTGGAGGGCAGATGGACAAGTCGAGAAGGTCCAGGTACCACGTCCTCCGAGCCCACGCCGGAGCAATGAGGATCATCCGGGAACCGAACTTCCGTAACCTCCGCAGCACTTGCGGGATGACGGGGACTGGAGGAAACGCGTACAGCAGCGGGAACGACCACTCCACCACGAACGCGTCTCCTAAGGTTCCTTTTGGAGGAAATTCCCGCGAGCAAAACCTTTCACACTTCCGGTTGACACTGGAGGCGAAGAGATCCACTTGAGGGGTCCCCCAAAGGGCGAAGATCTCCAGGAGAATCTCCTGAGCCAACTCCCACTCGTGAGAGGTCATGCTCTGCCTGCTCAGAGCGTCCGCCGTCACGTTTTCGTCTCCGGCCAGATGAACTGCCAAGATCGAAACTGCCTGCTGGATGGCCCAGAACTCGAGCTGCATCGCCTCCCTGCACAGAGGAAGTGACCCTGCCCCCCCCCTTTTTGTTGAGGTAGTGCATGGCCACTGTGTTGTCCGTCAGGATCAGGACACTCTTTCCTCGCAGAGTCGGCAGAAAAGCCTTCAGGGCTAGCCTGACGGCCCTCAGCTCCAACAGATTGATATGGAGTCTGGACTCCGACGGAGACCAACGACCGCTGACTGTCAGCCCGTTGGCATGAGCTCCCCAACCCGTGAGGGATGCATCCGTCACGATCGTCACCTCCGGCCAGGGAAGCCAAAATGGAGCCCCCTTCATCAAGTTGCCTTCGACGGCCCACCACAGAAGGTCCCGGGCGACCGAGGGCGGCACCTGAACCGGGTCCGACATCCTGCCGGAGGACTGCGACCATTGCGTCTTGAGCGCCCACTGCAAAGATCGCATCCGCAGGCGAGCCTCTGGCACCAGAAGAATGCAGGATGCCATGAGGACGAGCAACCTCAAGAACTCGAACGCTGGGAGCGTCTGGGCATGCTGAAACTTGTGCACCATCTGCTGAATGTGAAGAGCCCTCACCTGGGGAGGAAAACACTGCCCCAGGGAAGTGTCAAGCACTGCTCCGATGTACTGGAGCCGCTGTGTTGGCGTCAAATGGGACTTCTTTAAATTGAGGGAGAAGCCCAGCCTGTGAAGGGAGTGGCAGGTGACGGACAGATGATCCAGGACTTGCTCGGGAGAGCTCCCCCTGATCAACCAATCGTCCAGGTAGGGGTAGACGTCAACCCCCCCCCCCTTTGCCTGAGATGCGCTGCCACCACCACCATGAGCTTGGTGAAAACCCTCGGGGCGGAGGTCAATCCGAACGGCAGGACCCGAAACTGAAAGTGCGAGTCGCCAACCGCGAACCTCAGGTACTTCTTGTGCTTGGGATGGATCGGCACATGGAAGTAAGCATCCTTGAGGTCGAGTGACGCCAACCAGTCCTGAAGCTGAAGGGCCTGGAGGACTTGAGAGAGAGTAACCATCTTGAACTTGTCCTTCCTGAGGAGTTTGCTCAAACCGCGCAAGTCCATGATGGGTCTCAATCCCCCGTCTTTCTTCGAAATCAAAAAATAAGGGGAATACCATCCCTTGTTCCTCTCTGCTACAGGCACCAGTTCTATGGCGCCTTTCTCCAGCAGGGCTTGAATTTCCTGCGCAAGGAGCGGATCCGGACTCTGCAAAGAGAGGTTCCCCGGTGGATTGTCGCAAGGCCTGTGCCGAAAGGGAAGACAGTAGCCGTGGGTTATGATCTCCAGAACCCACACATCTGAAGTAATGGCTTGCCACTCTACAAGATGCTGCGCCAGCCTTCCCCCAACCGGCGAACCATGGGACATGGCCTCATGACTGAGTGGGAGCGGCCGCGGCGTTACCTGAGGGCAAAGAGGCAACTGCCCGAGCGGCCTTGGCACCACGGGTACCCTGTCGTCCACCTCTGGTACCCCTGCGTTGGCCTCTTTGACTGCCAGCTCCTCTCGCTTAACTGAAGGACGAGTAATAGCGAAAGGAACCACCCCTCCACTGCTGTCCCCTAGGACGAAAAGGCGGAGGTTGGCGAACTGCAGCGCCCAACGACTTCGCTGCAGCTTTCGAGGTCTGCAACCTCTCAAGGCTCTCGTCAGCCTTGCTGCCAAAAAGGTGTTCACCGTCAACGGGCATGTTGAGGAGCCGAGACTGCACATCAGGAGCAAACCCCGACTTCTGCAACCACGCAAACCTGCGTATCACGGTGCTCGCCGCCATGGACCTACTGACGCATTCAGCTAAGTCCAAACCCGACTGAACGGACTCGCACATGGCATCCTTACCATCCTGGACCATAGCAAGGAAACCATCCCGTTCGTCCCCTTCGGGAATATGTTTAGCCGCTAACGCAACACAGTTCCACAGAGTGTGTGTGAAACGAGACAAGGCACAAATGGAGTTGGCCGCCTGAAGCGCCATACCACCAGAAGAAAACACTTTCTTCGCCCAGCAATCAAAACGTTTGTCGTCCCTATCAGGAGGGATGGTAGGGTACGACGCCTGCTTTGCCGGGGCCGTGGCCGCCTGCACCACCAAACTCTCTGGAGTGGGGTGCCAGGTCAAGTAGCAGGGGTCGCTACTGGCTGGACGGTATTTTCGCGACAAGGATCTGCCTACCGCCGGGAGACTCTCCGGAGCAGTCCAAGCCGCCGCCACCCTTCTCTGTAAAGCCATATGGAACGGCAGTACCGGATCAGTTGGGGGACCAACATCAAGGATGTCCGTCAGATCATCCTGCACAAACTCCCCTGGGGGAGCAGACCATCCCAAGTACTCAGAAACCCTAGCCATAAGGCGCCGGTACGAGGAATCGGCATGAGAGCCAGGCTCAGGCCTACAAAACTCCACCTCCGGAGAGGTGTCCAGTCCACTGGCATCATGCAGTGACTGTCTCAAATCGTCAAACTGACTATGGCCCGAGACAATTTCATCTGGAACCTGACTAGGAACCAAGCCATCAGAATCCTCATCCGCCTCTGAAATATAGTCCAGGTGGCGAAAAGAAGGCACCTGAGAGTGCTTGCTCTTAACCAGAGCCTTCCTAGGGGGTTCTCCCGTGCCACGGTGTACCTCCGACACGAAAGGCATCGAGCGAATCGGCGCCGGCGTCGAGAGAACCGGCATCGGCGCCGAGAGGATCGGCGTCGAGGAAATCGGCGTCGAGGAAATCGGCGTCGACGTCAGATGCAGCGCCTCCAGCATCGGCGGCGTCGACACAGCCCTTGAGGCCGAAGCCCCGAGCGTGTCCCTCGACGACCTGAGCGTCGACGGCTTCGACGACTTCCTCGGAGCCGGAGCCTCGAGAAAGCCTGTCGACGCCCTCGACGCCTCAGACGTCGATGTCTTCCTCGAAGACCTCACAGGTGCACACGGTCTCGAACGCGTCGAGGACCGGGACCTGGAACGGGTACGTCGAGAACGAGTCCCCTTGTCCGAACGGGACCTCTCCCGTGACTCGAGCCGACCACTCTTGCGAGCGGTGTCTCTCGACCTCTCACGACCGACCCCACTCGGGGGCACGGACGGCTTAGTACCCTGCGACTCAAGAATCGCCAGCATTTTCTTCCCGAAGGAAGCCCATTCCTCCGGCGTCGCACGGCTGGTGGGGTAAGCGACGTGCCGGGCAGTGTCCTCCGAAGAAGGAGACCCACAAGACTTCCGACGACGACGCGGAGAGTCACCCCTCGAATCATCCGTCGAAAGCCCCGCAGACTTCGACTTTCTGGGCTTGGACACCCGACCTACCGACAACTTCTTCTTACGTTCGCGTAAGGCTTTGGACGTGAGCGACTGGCACCAGAGGCAGGCGTCGTGCGAGTCCGTCACCGACATCTTGGACCCACACTCCCCGCACTTCTTGAAACCCGGACGCGGGGTCGAAGACGAAGTAGAAGACATCTTCACACGAAGGATTTCCACAAAACGAACAGGTTCGAAGAACCGAGAAGAACAGAACTCCAAAGAGTCGAGGCGTGAACCGAGAATCACGAAGCAACACGTTCGCGGAAAAAACGGAACTGAGGCTACGGGCGTCGTGCGTCCTACTTATCACATCGGATGATGTCGGACGAGGTCCTCGACGACGGCGCATCAACGTCATCGACGCAGGAGCCGAAAAAAGCTTCCGAAGCAGCACAGCTGTGGTGATTACATGTCATAGATATGGAATACGTCGGAGGACCCAATCCCCTCGAAATACGATTACGGTGAGTAATGTATCCCTTCTGCGGCTTGTGGAATCTGCTTAGATCACATGCTGTGGAATATGAAAATAAGCATCTTTCATATCCAATGTTGCCATGTAATACCCCCGTTTTAACAGTGATTACTTCTTGTGGCCTAGTCATGCAGAATTTTTGTGGCTTGACATAGGTGTTTGCAGGGCATAGGTCTAACACTGGTAGCAATGTTAGATTTTTTTTTGGCACAAAGTAGGTTGAATAAATACCCTTGTTTACCTGGTTCGCCGGGACGATATCTGTGGCGTCCTTCTGGAGCAGTGTTGCGATTTCCTTGAGAAGGATTCATTGTTCTTCCTTCAAGTGAGTCTTTTGGCGCAGAGGATGGTTACGGGGGTCGCACGATTAGCTCCACACAATAACCACCCGCTACAGTGGATAACACCCATTTGTCCGAGGTGATTCCCTCCCATACTTGGGTGAAGTTTGAAATACGCTCTCTTACTGGAGAGGCATGGGAGGGCACCTGCGATGAAAATGACTACTATTGCCTCTCTGGCCAGTGGGTTTATTAGTTAGCTGGCCCAACAACTTCAGTGTGTCATATTCCTCTTTAGCAGTTTAAGGCTTCTTCAATGGCCTTTCCAAAGAGGACGTTGGGCTCAATGGGCATATTAAGAAGCATGGCTTGCGTCTCTTGCTTGAAGCCGAACTGGCGTAGCCTAGCATGACGCTTAATAATTGTCCCCTCTGCAATAATCCTGCCCGCAGTGTCCAGATTACCCTTTAAAATGCAGCTTGAAACTGCCCTGCCTTTTGCAGCCACAAAGACCAACTGTGTCTTAAGGGATTCAGGGGCTGATATAACTGCCATAAATGGGATGAGGTTACTCGTCAGAAGAGTGGTGTTAGCTATTCTCACTTGGAAGGCAGCCGGGGAGTCCACTTTCCTTCCTATTGTGTACAGCTTCTTACTCCTACCCGGAGGTGCCTCAGACGAGGCTAGGGGTGTTCCTGCTGTCTTCCTTGTTGTATCTACAAGAGAGTCAAGTCTGAGCTGTCCCCTGATATAGAGGGTCTGAGGGATACAGGGTGGAAGAGCTTCTCTATGCAGGGATTAACTGCTCCCGTCTGGTTAGGAGTTTCCAGTGAGTGTTGTATCTTTCGCTGAATAGACTGCAGGAGGGGAATGAACTGAGTGACAGCCTTCTTATCCCCTAAAATATCGTCAACAAAGCCCCTCTCGTTGAGTTTCCTGCGTTTTTATTTGGAAGTGCTCAGCAGCATTGACGAGCATGTCGTTCTGTATTGGCTGGTTATCCATCGGTGAATCGGCCACAGGAGGATCCTGGTTGACGGGTGAGTCCATGTTCTACATGTCTGGCTCTTCATCATCATCATCATCATCACCACCATAGTAAGGATCTGTGGCCTCGAGTTACATAGAGGTCCTCCGTGTCAGTATCTGGGTCCTACAGGTCAATGACTTTGGGTTCCTGCTGACATGGAATAGTTGGGGTATCACGGCGAGACCTCTGAGGGGGGCTGAAAAGCAGTAGCCGATGCAGGGGCCTGAGAACTACAGGCAGCTGTTGTGGGTGGGGTGGATTGAAGACTCTGGAAAGAATCTGTTCTTTTTCACAAAAAAGTCTGCCATTAAGATCATCCTTCTCATGAGCTTATCAATAGCCTCACATGTCCATTGGATAGAGCTAGGAATGGACATAGGGTCTAATGGAAACGCCTGATCCTGAGGAGTGACTGGTACTTGTGGTGCAAGTTGTCCCTTACTCACCTGGTCCTGTGGCTCCTTACCCATGTGTGGGGACCTTTCCTTATGGGATCTTTCCCTATGAGGGGTCTTAGAAGACTTAATGGACTCCTTCCCCTCCCTTAGGCCTTCTGGGACGTGTTTTTTAACCAAATGGGCAAGTCCCGTCTTTATAGGGTTGTGTGCCGTTTTCGACAAAGAACTTAGAACTTCGGCTACGGAATGATCCGAAGTCTCGTCTATTGACGTGCGACGTTCCGGAATGGATTTAGTCACGACATCTGTTCTGTCTTCCGACAGTCGGGGCATGTCATGTGGCGATCGGGACCTCGAGTGCCCATAGGACAGAGATTCTGCAGACCTCTCCCCAGACGTCATGCGTGGGCCTTTGTTTGACTAACGTGTAGAGTCTCGGCCATGGGCTGTGTGCCTAGTGGAAGGGGCTGTGAGAGCACCACTGCCGCCGGGTGTCGCCCCCGTAATAAGGCCGCCGGCCTGTCTGATGGGATCGGGGGCTTGCGAAACCGAAGTAACCCCATTGCCTTTGCCGTTGGATAATGCGGCATAGCTGCCGTCGCTGAAAGTCCACGCAACGTTCATGGTGGCCTCGACCTGCATGGCCTGGTGGGCCCAGCACTTGGTTAAACGGTCCTTTAACGCCTTGGCTTTAAAGAGTTTACAGGCTCGACAGGTCCCTTCGATGTGGTCCTGAGGGGGACAAAGGTTGCACAGCAGGTGCTTGTCGACCCAAGGGAATTTATTGTTGCACTTTGGGCAGAACATGAAAGGGGTTCTACTCATAATGGAATGACATGGCAGCCAGGCGAGAGTAGTGTATGAAAAGGGGTATATACGTTCTCAAATGTCCTTCCCCCTCTCCCCTTGCTAGTGTTTGGGCCGAAGCCCGAAGCAGCCCTCCAAAGCCGGACGGCTCTGTTGATGGGATTCTTCGACGGTCGATTTCTTCACCGCTGTCGGAGGTTATCGATAGTCATAGGAAGATATAAAGGATAGGAAGAGAAACTATCTCTAATTTGTATAATTCAATGCTGATATGCCGAAAGGCAAACTTCAAGAATTAGCTTGCGTCTACAATGGCGGAAAAAATTAATCTGAGGGACCTTGACGTGTGAAGGACAATGGGAACAGTGGACGTCTGCCACGCCCAGTCGACGTCCCATTTCGAAAACAACAACTGTAATACTTTGCAGCTTCCACTAGATGTCGGCCTATGCACAGCATGTGATCTAAGCAGATTCCACAAGCCTCAGAAATATGGGATACATTACTCACTGTAATCTATTTCTGATGCTTGTATCTGCTTAGATTCACATGCTATGTATAGGCGGATATCTAGTGGAAGCTGCTGAGTATTACAGTCAGGGGAGTTGCTAGGTCTGGAAAAGACCCAGGGCTAAGCTGATGTTGGGACTGGGGGCTAGCTAGTCTTTTGGCTGTAGCTCCTGAGATTCTATCCGGGGCTACAACCAAAAGATCAGGGGCCATAGCCCCCTTAGCCCCCCCCTAGCAACGCCCCTGATTACAGTTATTTTTGAAACTCGAAAAGGGACATCGTCAGGGCGTGCCAATAATACTATCCTAGTGCGACGTACACTGTACCCATGGTCTTTCACGCGTCGAGGTCCCTCAGATTGATTGTTTTTGGCATGAGGTAGCATGAAGTGTGTCGTGATTACAGGTGTATCCAAGCATATAAATATCAGAAAAGCTCATAAACATCTATGCGCCATCTCTCAAGGGAGGAAAGGTGGGAGCATGTGAATGTAAGCAGATACAAGCATCAGAAATACGATTACGGTGAGTAATGTATGCCTTCTGAGGCTTGTAGAATCGGCTTAGATCACATGCTATGCATAGATTAGCAAGCAGTGTTAGGAGAAGGTGGTGGGTTGTGAGAAGGAGCTGCGGTACATAGATGTTTTAGAACTGCTTGTCCCACCTGTGTATCTGCTTTGCAAATGCTGTTTAAGGGGACATTTGCGATAAAAGCCAAAGTAGATCCTGTGCTCATTGTGGAGTGAGCTCTTGGTATGAAAGGCAGTGTCTTGTTTGATAATGAATAGCATAGTTGTATGCATCCGACTATCCATCTGGAGATGGCATTCTTGGAAATGCGGTCTCTCTCTCTGCCTGGTGCTACGGAGACAACCAGCTGGCCTGTTTTCCTTAGCGGTTTGGTCTTGTTTACATAGTAAAGGACCACCCTCCTCACATCCAGTGTGTGGAGTTTCACCTCAGCCGAGCTAGTTAGATTCTGAAAGAAAGCCGGTAGCTCAATGGATTGGTTCAAGTGGAATTTGGAGATTAATTTAGGAGAGAACCTAGGATATGTACGTAAAACAAATTTGTCTTTATGAATAATAAAGAAAGGGTCCTGCACTGACAATGCTTGCAATTCACAAACTCTTCTTATGGAACTAATAGCCACTAAGAAGGCAGTTTTGTATGTCAGGTGTGACACTGACGGGTTGACTTATGCATAGGCTCAAATGGGGGCTGTAGTGTTGCGTAATTAACACACTTGAGCGTAGTATATTGTGACTATGATAGTTTATTAGGAGGAGCCCCCTAGAAGGCCAACCATCAGACCTGGAGCGTCTTCGTGTACGGCCCCATAACATTCTGGAACGGTACACGAACACGCTCCAGTTAATACAGAACGTTATGCAACACATGCAGCATGACGTGGTACGTCATGCTGTGAACAATAGAAGAACTATCATAACATCTTCCCCTCTATAATAATTCAACCAACATTAATAGTCTAAGACTGTCTAACAGTTATCTACATATTATGCATAAGTGCAGTGTATAACTACAAATATATTGGAAAACAACAAGAAAGGATACACTTTGTCATGAGATTTCTTTGTTGTTTGTTGATGAGTAGTCTAAATCTTTTAAGAGATCTCTAATAGTACACATAGTCTTGATTTCGATTCCATACACTTTTCTTGATTCTTGCAGATGATAGGTTATCTCCTGCCCTTTCTTCCTGTTTATTCTCTGGAACATGCGACTTATTCATGTATCTTAGTCCATCAGTCTTATCTTTGAATATTTCTCCTTTTGTCATCGATTCTCTCCTGTTCCTTTCAACTTCCTCCTCCTTGGCCAGGATAATGTCATCACATGACCACTTTTTCCCATCTTCCAAAATTACTGATTTTCCATAACATTCCTTTATTACTTGTGGAGAACGAAATTTTGATTCTCCCTTCATCACTCTCTTGGGTTCTCTCACTTTCACCCAATCTCCTTTCTTATAACTGCATTCTTTGACATGTTTCTGTGTGTCATAATAGTTTTTGTATACTTCTTGTTTCCTTCTTACTCTGTTTACTATCTCTTCCAGGTTAATTTCTTTATTTTTTCTTCTTATCATCCATGCAGGTCTAAGTCTGTTCGTGGCTATTCTCCCTCTCATCAATGTGAAAGGTTCTTCTTCTGTTACTGAATGGGGTGTAACTTTGTACGTATTTAGTGCTTCCTTTAATGTCTCTCTCCAAGGTATATTGTTGACAATGGCTAACTGAATAATACCTTTTATAAAGCGATTCATCCTTTCTACCAATCCGTTTGCCATTGGATGATATAAGGCTGTGGTGGAATGTTTGATTGCTCTTTCCTTGAAAAACTTTTGGATTTCACTTGACATGAATTGGGCACCATTGTCTGATATCATTTCTTGAGGCTCTCCTTCTCTGTTAAAGATCTCCTCTAAAAACTTCATCACTTTCATTGCTGATACAGACTCTTCTACTATGCCACACTCCACCCATTTGGACGTATAGTCAACCAACGCAATTAAAAAAAATTTCTGTGGCCCTAAAGTTTCATATGGTCCTGCTATATCAATGGCCAGTTTTGTCCATACAGTATTCGGAATTTCCACTGGTTGTAATGGTGTGGCGTGTGTCGTCTTGCTTTTATCGCTCACTGCACAAGCTGTGCAATCTTTAACAAGGGCTTCCAGTTCACCCCACATGTTGGGCCACCAGTAGGCTTCTCTCACCCTCCTTTTGGTCAAATTTCTTCCTATATGTCCTTCATGCGCTATTCTCATAATTCTCTCTCTCATCTTTACAGGGGGAATTATACGATCTCCTCTATAAACGCATGTAGTATCGCACGTCAATTCATCTCTAAATTTTTCCCAGGATTTAATGTTTTTTTCAACATCCGTCCACCCATCTTCAATGGCTTTCCTTACTTGTTTCTGTTCATAATCTTGTTCTCTCGCCTCAATCCATTCTTCTTTTGAAAAACTCGGATGTATATGTGCAATAATGCACTCCATGTTCTGATCATCTGTTAATTCGCTATTTCCTTCATCTTCCATCACTTCTGACTTGCAAGGCAATCGAGAAAAGCAATCTGCCACAACATTCGACTTTCCTGGGGTATATTTTATATTGACATTATACTGCATAATAATCAAGATCCACCTTCTTATGCGCGGTGAGGTCATGTGTGGATTTTTTGAATTGAAAACGTGTATCAATGGTTTGTGGTCAGTTCTGACCTCAATCGGTATGCCCCACACTAGACTTTTAAAATGTTCAAGGATCCATTTAACTCCCAAAGCCTCCTTCTCAATAGTGGAGTAATTTCTTTCAGCTCCTCTCAATGTCCTGGATGCAAAGGCAATGGGAACCACTTCACCATCTTGAACTTGCTCCAATACACCACCTAATCCCATGTTGCTGGCATCCACTGATATTCTGGTTTTTGCTTTTGAATCAAACATTTTAAGTGCCGGTGCCTTATTGATCATTGATTTTATTATTTCACATTCATTTTTGCATTCTTCAGACCAAACAAATCTTGTACCCTTGCACATCAGTTTTCTCATTTGTTCTGTTCTGTCAGTATAATGGTCTACAAATTTTGAATAATACTCTGTTAATCCCAAAAAACTGCGTAATTGATCTTTGTTGAGTGGATCTGGAATCTTAAGAATGGTGTCGACCAGCGATTCTTTGGGTTTTATACCTTCATTATTTATGCAATGACCCAAATATGTTACTTCATTCTGTTTTATTTTGCATTTATCGATTTTTAGTGTCATGCCTTTCTGCTGTATAACTTGTAATACCCCCAATAACTTGGCATCATGTTCTTCCTCGGACATTGCTGATATCAATATATCGTCCTGGAAATAATGAACTCCTTTAAGACCATCGAACAGGTGATGCATTAAACGTTGAAATACTGCAGCTGCAGAAGCTAATCCGAATGGCATTCTCTTATATCGAAATGCTCCTAGAGGGGTAATGAATGATGTCAAATGTCTGGACTCTTCAGCTAACATCACTTGATGATATGCTGACGACAAGTCAAGCGTTGTGAACCACTTTGCTGGTTTCATCGTGGTCAACATTTCTCCTATATTCGGAAGAGGATGGCGATCCACCCAAATGTTGGCATTTAGGTCCCTTAGGTCAACACACATTCTAATCGATCCATTGGGTTTTTTAACAATAACGATGGGGGATAACCATTCTGAAATTTCTATTGGTTCAATTATGTCTTGTACGATCAATTTCTCCAGTTCACTCTTCAATGCCTCTCTAGTGCCAATGGGTATGTTTCTAACTTTGTGTACTATGGGATTTGCTCCCCTTTTAAGTATAATCTTATGTTTGAAACCTTTAAGGGTCCCTATGTTATCATTAAACACCTTGGGGAAACTTTTGGCTAAATTCTCTGAAGTGCTGCAACTACTCTCAGTAATGCAAAGAATTGGTACATTCTCTCCTGGATGTATACGCATCTTGAGTGCAGCTTGTTCCCACCATCCAACTATAGAAAATCCATCTTCAGCCACAAATAACTTGCAATACGTTTTCCTCCCTTCAAAATTCAGATGTACCCACACATAACCAATTACATTGATTGGAGTCTTGCCATATCCCGTAGCCTTTAGTTTTGTCGGTTGTAAATCTTCCATATTTTTTTTTAGTACATTGACATACGTCTCTGCATCCACCATGGCATAGGGTGAACCTGTGTCCACCATAACTTTTAACACTACTCCATCCAATTCCATTGACACCCATGCTCCAGCACCACTCTCGGTAGAATTAAAAGCTAGTATCTGTACCTCTTCCTCAAATCTGTTTGATATCGCCATCAAACTACTTGGACCGCCTATTTCTTCCAAGGCTTTTATACTTGCCGTAGTGATGCCTCTTCCCCTATTGTAACGACCATTATACCTTGTATGTCGGTTATTGAATCTGCCTCTGCCTCTGCTATTACGACACAACTTCCCAAAATGACCTACCATTCCACACCTGTAGCATTCAGCCGATATGGCAGGACATTCTTTTTCTACGTTGATGTGTCTCCAACGACCACATTTGAAGCAATTGTTAGACATTCTGTATGAACCATCTCTTTCTTGTCTTTGTCCAGCATCAGTATCTGCCTTGACTATTCTTTTGACCATGGCAACCAACTCTTCTTCATTTCCATACTGTCCATCTGTGACTCCACTGACCAACTTTATCTCAGCAGTCTCTATTTTGCTTTGAACCTCCTTCAAGCATTTTTCGCCAAGCTCAATTGACCTGGCTATTTCAATTGCCTGATCCAATGTGGGATTCTTAGCTTGCCACAGACGTTGCTGTATGCGTGTATCCGCCACATGTAGTACCAGCTGGTCTCTTAAATATTCATCTGCCATTCCCGTGAATGTGCATGTGGCCATCAAACCTCTTAACGCAGCTATGTAGGCATCTATGCTCTCACCCTTATTCTGTTTCCTCGTGAAAAATCTGTATCGTTCCAACACAACATTTGTTTTGTTTCCAAAATGTTTGGTCAGTTTAGTAATTGCTACATCGTACTTCCTTGCTCCAGCTGATGATTCACCACCCACAACTACATCCGTGTGGTCCAAATCTGGCAAATTCCTGAAAATTCTGAGTGCCTCAGTACCTATACAGTTGAGCAATGTTGCCTCCTTTGAATCATCATTAAACTTAGATCCTCCTACTGCTCTCAGGTATACCTGAAAATTGTCTTGCCACTGCTCCCATGGACACACTGGATTCCCTGGCAGTGCCAGAAACTTCATTGGAGGAACGATATTGTTTTGCATGTCGGCCTAATTTTCCTCGTATGCGACTAATCACCACTTTTCTTTCCTTTTATTTTGCAGTGTTCTTTTTTTTTTTTTTAAGAAGTGAAAAAAATTTTTTTTTTTATAAGCAACTTTGCTTATATAACAAAATTTACCGCAGCGTGCATGCACAATATTATATCAAAGGCGGCCGTTCAGTCTTTAACTTGTAGTGTTGTTCGCTAGCTGCGTTATCAATACGTAGCGTATTGTATGCAGTTGTACTTGTCCATCACTTGTTATGTTGCCATGCTATCCATCCTTAAAGACGTGCGTCGGCACGTAAAACACGCATACGGGTGCTTTCCTCTAATGTCTCTTTCAGTTGACCGTGGCTCGAGCACAGTTTTAAAAGATGCATGCAGTGCGTTAATCCGCCCGGTTTCACTTTAAACACCCTTTCATCTCGTTCCGTAACACCACACTCGCATGCACTTGCCTTCTTTTATCGTCGTGCCATGCGTCGATTTGCGCAGGTTCAGTCGTCAATTTCTTATCTTGTGTGTAACAAGTTTCCAATTCAATCCTTTGTCGCATCTGGGGGCTCCCTCCCAGCTCCTCGTCGCCATTTGTAGTGTAGCGTAATTAACACACTTGAGTGTAGTATATTGTGACTACGATAGTTTATTAGGAGGAGCCCCCTAGAAGGCCAACCATCAGACCTGGAGCGTCTTCGTGTACGGCCCCATAACATTCTGGAACGGTACACGAACACGCTCCAGTTAATACAGAACGTTATGCAACACATGCAGCATGACGTGGTACGTCATGCTGTGAACAATAGAAGAACTATCATAACAGGGGCCCCGTGAGCTTAGCTAGCACAACATGGAGATCCTAGCCTGGCGGTGGATTAGAAATTGGTGGGTGGAGTCTCTTTACACCCTCCATGAACGCCTTAACTACTGGAATTTTCCACCACGATACTTTATTATGAGAGGTGGTATATGCTGATAAAGCCACCAGGTGGACCTTTATGGAGTTGAATACTAACCCTGAGTCTAACAAGTGGAGCATATCATTTAGAATGTGAGATGGAGTACATTCTATGGAGTTTATTTGTTTCGACTGGCACCAGATTACAAATCTTCTCCACTTGTCGAAATAATAGCGCCTGGTGTTTGGTTTACGAGGTTCCTTGAGGATATCCATACACCATTGTGGCAGATTAAGGTGACCGAACTATATGACCTCAGGAGCCAAGCTGCCAGGTTCATTGAGTGTGGTTGAGGATGTACTGTTATTCCCCTCCCCGTGTTGGGTCAATAGGTTTGTCGGACACGGGAGTTTGATGGATCGCACATCGCCAGTTTGCACAGATGTGGATACCATGGCTGTCTTGCCCACATAGGAGCAACTAGGATGAGCATCATGTGCTCTGTGAATCTTGTTCACTACCATGCTCATTAAGGGAGCTAATGGAAAAGCATAAGCAGATTTTCCTAACCGGTTCATCCATAAGGCGTTACCCTCGGAGTCTGATTGGGGGAACCTGTATGCAACGTCTGGGCATTGCTTGTTTTCTCCTGGAGCGAACAGGTCTAGCGTGGGGTAACCCCACTGTGAGAAGATGTGGTCTACGACACTTGAGTTTAGTTGCCACTCTTGTTCCTCTGGTAGGGGCTCTCTGCTTAGAGAGTTTGCTAGGGTGTTGAGTATCCCTGGAACATGTTGGGAGGCTAGGGACATCCCCCGTCTGAGTGCCCAACTCCATATTTTCTGTGCCAGCCTGGACAGACTTGGAGTGTGTGTGCCCCCTGTTTGTTTACATAGAACATCACAGTGGTGCTGTTATAATTTGCACCGACTGGTTCGTCAGTTGCGCTTCGAATGCTTGAAGCGCTTTGAATACTGCTAGCAGGTCCAGCAGGTTGATGTGGTTCTGTGTCGTGATGCGAGTCCACATACGATGTGCTGTGTGGTGCAGGTAATGAGCCCCCCACCCGGAGAGTGATGCGTCTGTTGTGAGAATCGCTTGCACTTATGGATCGTGGAAGGCCTTTCCCTTTAACAGGATTTCTTTTGTCCACCAGCGTAGCTTTTCAACTAGTGTTGGTGAAACGACCAGTAGATCGACCCACTGGCCGCTTGCCTGAGACCACTGGTTCGCCAACCACTCCTGCATGGGGAGCATGCGCACGTGTGCGTGCGGGACCAGGTACATGCACAATGCCATTATGCCTAGTTAACGCATTGCTTTGCATACTCTTATCTGGCGACCGGCTTGATACTGTGGTATTTGCCAAAGCATGTTGTGCACGCTCTCCATGGATGGAAAGGCCAAGCCTGTTTGTGTCTTAAAATAGCTCCTAGGAACTCTTTTGTTGTGTTTGGTACAAGACTTGACTTTCTTGTTTATTGAGAAGTCCAATTGGAAGAGGTGGTTTATGGTTCTTCGCGTGTTTTGCTTGCAAAGAAGGGGTGACTCCCCTGTGATCAGCCAGTCATCCAGATAGGGGTAGGTAGGGCCTCCCTGCACAGGTGCGCTGCCACCATCGCCAGTACATTTGAAAATACCCTTGGAGCAGATGCTATTGGTAGTGCTGGTTTGCTATCTTGAAACGCAAGAGTCTTCTGTGCGCTGGGAACATTGAAATATGAAAATAGGCATCTTTCATATGCAGTATTGCCATGTAATCTCCCCGCTTAACTCTAGTAGCGTTGTCATGCAGAATCTTTGTGGCTTTACATAAGTGTTTGCAGGGCGTAAGTCTAACACTGGGCGCATAGATCTTTTTTTGGCACAAGGAAGTAGGTCGAATAAATACCCTTGTTTACCTCGTTGGATGGCACAAGCTCTATGGCGTCCTTGAGAAGCAGCGCATTGACCTCTACATGGAGGAGCTGTTCTTCCTTCGTTGTCTTTCTCTGGCGCGGGAGATGATTTGATGGTCTTTGGATCAGCTCCACACAATAGCCTCCCGGTACTGTTGATAGCAACCACTTGTCCGTGGTTATTCCCTCCCATGCGTGGGTGAAGAGTGAAATACGTCCCCGTACTGGGGAGGTAAGAAGGGGACCTGTAGCGGGCTGTCATTGTTTGGGAGGTAGGTGTTCCTCCACCTCTAGATCTGGAGGATCTTCCCCAGCCGCAGGACCTGCGCTGGCCTCTATGGTAGCCCTGTTAGGCTTGACCTTGGTTGTTATTCCATGAGGAATTTTGACCATGTCCGTAACCAGAGCCTCATTGGGAGTTTTGGCCACAAAAACGGCGAAAATTGTTTCCACCCCTCTGGCCTGGTGGTGCATTTGTTAACTGGCCCAGAGACGTCAAGGTGTCGTATTGCTCTTTGGCTGACTTTACGGCATTCTCCACTGCTTTACCGAAAAAAAACTGAAGGTTCCACTGGCATGCTAAGTAACGTAGCCTGGGTTTCAAGTTTAAAGCCCCTCAGCGATAATCCCGGCCGCATTATCTGCGACATAGAGGTTACTTTTTAGGATGCAGCTGGAAGTTTCCTTGCCATCAGCCGCCACCAGGGCTAGTTATGATTTTAAGAGTTCGGGAGCAGAAGCTATTAAGGCAGTTATTTCATCCCATTTGTAGCAATTGTAACCTGCCAACAGTGTTGAGTTGTTGGCAATTCTGGTCTGAAAAACTGCTGAAGTCACAACTTCCCTGCCCATAGAGATTTTTGCCTTCCTTATCTGGGGGTACCTCTGAAGAGGCTAGTGGTGTCCCTGCCCTTTTACGGGTTGTTGTCACCACAAGTGAATCCGGCTTAAGCTGGCCCCTGATACAGAGCGGGTCAGATTGTGCCGGGTGGAAAAGTTTGTCCACTTGCGGGTTAACTGCCCTAGTCTGGTTAGGTGTCTCCAGTGAAGGTAGGATCCTCCTCTGGCCAGATTGTAAGAGTGGGATGAATTGGGTGGCAGCCTTTTTGTCTCCTAAGATATCCTCCACAAAGTCTTTGTCTAGCTGAGTTTGTGTCTGGATACCAAAGTGTTCAGCTGCTTTGATTAGCATGTCGTTAAGGAGGGGATGATTATCCACTGGTGAATCGGCCACTGAGGAGCCCTGTTGAATTGGTGAGGCCAGGGTGTACACCTCTGCCTCTTCATCATCATAATAATAATAATGATGATCAGACTGCTGGTAGTCCTCATTATCCCCTTCAGTGTCTGTGTGAGCATCATATAAGCACACCTAGTACAGGTTGGACTGGTAGTGAATCTGGCCGAGCTTTCTTTGCTGGGGGCTGGGAGCTTGAAGCGGGGGGCTGAGAGCTGGAAGCCTCAGTAGCAGGAGGTGTAACCTGGAAGTTCTGGTAAGACTGAGGTTTTTTTTTTCCCCCCAAAGAAAGTGTCCATAAAGGTCATTCTTGACATTACCCTATATAGGTCTTCCGCAGTCCATAGCTATGAACTGAGAATAACCCCAGGGTACGGAGGGGCAGCGACCTGTCCTAAGGGTGGGGCTAGGCCCTGGTTTTGTAAGGCTTCAGACAAAGAACCCTCCTCTTGTGGGATAGAGAGAGGTTCCCTAGAAGGGGTAGATTTGCCTTTAAGAGATTTATCCTTACGATTAGGGCTCTTGGAGGAGTGTTTCTTTGGAGTACTTAGTCTTTAACAGGCTCTCTGGGATTAGTTTTTTGACTAAGTGGGGTAAACCAGTGTTTTTCGACCCTACAGCCGATTTCGACTCATGTCGTCGACTTTCGGTAGTGGGACGGACCTCCGCCTCGTCAGCCGGCGTTTGGTAGATAAGTCTTTCGATTTCCAGGGCCTGTCATGGGGCAATCGGGATCTGGCGTGCCCAGAGGACAGGGATTCTGTAGACCTCCCTATTGACGACGTAGTTGGGCGTTTTGTCAACGACGCCGGCTCAATGCCCCGGGATGTGCGTTTAGTGGTGGAGGTAGCGGAAGTGCTCCTGCCGCCGGGTGTCGTCCGCGTAGCAGAGCTACCGGCCTGTCTCTTGTGGTCGGGGGTTTGCACTTGGGAACTTGACTGTTCCCCGCCGCCCTCGCTGTCTGAAATAAAGGCAAGGCTGCCATCACTGGAAGCTCCCTCCACGTCAATAGCGGCCTCGGCCTGCAATGCATGCTGGGCCCAGCGCTTGGTTCTTCGGTCTTTAAGAGTTTTAGGTTTGAAAATCTTGCAGGCTCGACAATGCCCCTCGTCGTGGTCGCGGTTTAGACCCAAGTTACTCGCTCAGTGTTTATCTATCCACGGGAAGTTCTTATTCCATGTGGAGCAGAATTTAAAAGGTGTTCTAGCCATGTTTGCGAAAGGCAGCAAGGTGAGAAAGGGAATGGGTGGGAAAATGCATTCTACAATGACCGCCCCCACTCTCCCTCCTGTAAGGACCGAGGCCCGGTGCGACCTTCCAAGGTCAAAAGGGTCAGTCGTATCTTGAATTCATTCGCGTGACGGCTGTCTTTTCCACCGCATCAATGAATTTGTCTAAGTTGGAAGAAAAAAGATAGAAAGAGTAAACTATTTTCTATTTGTCATAAGCAAATGGGGCAAGCCGAAATTGAACTCTGTGAAAAGCATCCGCTCACGATGGCGGAAAAACACAATCTGAGGGACCTCGACGTGTGAAGAGTTATGGTACAGTGGACGTCACACTAGGGATAGTATTACTTGCACGCCCTGTTGACGTCCCTTTTCGAAAACTAGAATACTCTTCAGCTTCCACTAGATGTCGGCCTATGCATAGCATAGCATGTGATCCAAGCAGATTCCACAAGCCTCAGAAATGTATATATCTGATACATTACTCACCGTAATCTTATTTCTGATGCTTGGATCTGCTTCGATTCACATGCTATGCATAGGCCTATGCTGCGGAGTATTACAGTTTGTTTTTCGAAACTCAAAAATGGGCGTCGACACAGGGCGTGCCAGTAATACTATCCCTATTGTGACGTCCACTGTACCCATGGTCCTTCACGTGTCGAGGTCCTTCAGATTCTTTTGTTTCTGACATGAGGTAGCATGAAGTGTATCACAGCAGATATGTACCAGAGAAGCTCATATAAACATCCATGCACCTTCTGTCCAAGGGGAGGAAGGGTGGGCGCATGTGAATCTAAGCAGATACAAACATCAGAAATACGATTATGGTGAGTAATGTATCCCTTCTGAGGCTTGTGGAATCTGCTTAGATCACATGCTATGCATAGATTAGTGAGCAGTGTTAGGAGAAGGTGGTGGATTGTGAGAAGGTCCACCGGCAAATAGAGGTTTTAGAACCGCTTGTCCCATCTGTGTATCTGCTTTGGAATTAGTGTCAATGCAGTAGTGCTGAGTGAAAGTATGTACTGAGCTCCATGTAGCTGCTTTGTAAATGGGGTCTAGCAGGACATTTGCGATAAAGGACAAAGTAGCTCCTGTACCCCTTGTGGAGTGAGCTCTTGGTGTGAAAGGCAGTTTTGCTTAATAATGAGTAACAGCTGTATGCATCTGACTATCCACCTGGAGATGGCATTCCTGGAAATGCGTTCTTCTTCTCTGCCTGATGCTATGGAGACAAACAGTTGTGGCTGGCGTATTCTGTAGGTTATGAAAGGCTTGAGGATTCTTTTCAAAGAAATTAGCCATCAAGGTCATCTTGCGCATTACCTTATCAATGTCCTCACAGGACCATTGGGTGGAGCTAGGGATGGAAGTTAATAATGGTACAGATATGGGTGTCTGTGGTTCTTGAGTAGGTTGCTTATTTTTTAAAAGCAGCTGCTAGGGTACCCTCCTCTTGGGAATCTATACTCCTTTCCTTGTGAGGTGTATTATTACCTTTCTCCTTGTGGGAATGGTGAGTTTTAGTAGACTGGTGACTTTTGGAGGTATGTTTTTTTGACGTCCTCCCCTTGAGAAGCGTCTCAGGGACATGTTTTTGGACGAGATGTGATCATTTTGAGGAACTGGAACATTTCGCTGATTTCAACGTAGAAGTCTCATGTCGAGTCTCGGCGGAAGTGCGGTCCGAAGCTGCATCCTCTGACGCTCAGCTTACGCTCAGTGTTTTAGGCATGTCACGCTGTGCGTGACTTTGTGGGCCTCTTGTGTGGCGATCTAGAGTGCCCAGAGGACAGGGAACTTGTGGACCGTCCCCTTGGAGCCGTGACTGGCTGTGTCGAGGATGGCGTCATTGACTTTCAGCCACAGGGTATGTGTTTGGAGAGAGTTGCACTTTGTATGCTACTGCCGCCGGATGTCGTCCCTGTAATGGTGACGTCAGCTTGTCTATTGGGGTTGGAGGCTAGCACCTGGGAATCGATTGGTTCCCTGTCGCCTTCGCTGTCCGATGCTGCCGTCGCTGGATGCCCCCTCCACGGCCAACGCGGTTTCAGCCTGCATGTCGTGGTGGGCCCAACGTTTGGTCTTTCAGCCATTGAGTGTTTTAGCTTTGAAGAGCTGATAAGCTCGACAATGGCTTTTGTTGTGGTCCCATGCAAGACAAAGATTGCACACACGTTGCTCGTCTTTCCATGGAAATCTTTTATTGTACCGTTGGCAGAATTTAAATGGAGTGTTTTCCATGGTTTAAAGGAAGGGCAGCCAGGCGAAAATAGAGAGAACAAAGGGGAATATGCATTCTCTTAGTGAGCCCTAAGAAATGTCCAGCCCCCCCCCCCCCACTCTCCCTACTGTTAGGGCCGAGTCCTGGTGCAGCCTTCCAAGGCCGAGGGGTGTCATCGAAACAAGGTCTTTGTTAGACGATCGTCCTTTCCACTGCCGTCGAGATGTTTGTCGAAAGTCGATGATAAAAGGATAGAGAGAGAGTACCAACTTATTATTTCTCAAACTATGGCATTAGTTGAAATAAGAACTCTGCGATTAAGCATCCGTTAGATGATATGATAAGGCATTTATAACGCGCCTATACACAAGTGTTTCGAGGTGCGAGGAGGCATGGGAGGGGAAACAGGGGGAAGACAGACAACGATCTTACTAAGCCAGGCGTCATTCAGATCGCGCAAGTGCATGGGAAGGGGGAAAGGGGAAAAGGGGAAAAATGCGTGGAGGATGGGAAGGGGGAAAGTGCAGTACATTGGATAGTACAATGTGATGGCGGAAAAAAACAATCTGGGTGACCTCAACGTGTGAAGGCCCATGGTTACAGTCGATATCACACTAGGGATAGTATTACTGGAGCGCCCCGTCGACATCCCTTTTGAGTTTCGAAAACAACAACTGTAATACCCTGCAGCTTCCACTAGATGTTGGCCTATGCATAGATTGTGATCCAAGCAGATTCCACAAGCCTTAGAAATATATATATATATATATGCATGCATAACAAAGCCTTTGATAACAAAGTTCCTCAGGGAACTAAAGTCTGTCATACTTTCTTTTAGCAATAAACACCTTCAAAACGAACACATCAGAAGATCTCTCTTCCATTATTTCTACTGTCCTGATGAAGACTGGGACGCACTAGAATGTTTACGCCCACATAGCCAAAGACCCAGTTCTCGGGTCGACAAAATAGACACTTTTTTTCAAATTACATTGCATTACATGTAATTTTGCAGATTGAACTTCAGTGTTTTATTTTCCCATACAATCTACAATCTTCTACCTTGCGCTTTGTCAGTATGTATCAATACATTTTTTGTGCAATTCAATTCAGATATTAGACTCTTTGCTATTCAATCAAACCTACTTGATTTCATGTTTGTTCCATTAGACACTTTTTGATGTTTGCCTAAAGCCTTGGCCACATTGCCCATTGTGTGCCTTGTTCCTTTTCAAGTCATACTCACAAATATACATAACTATGACACGTCATAAATATGTACCCTATTGTCATGAACAGTTTCTTCATTCAACTGTGTACTTCACTGAATATTGCCACATGTATTTTGGCTTAGGACATCTTGTGTTTTGTTATACATTCTTTGCCCTTTCCTTTCATTCAACCAAGACAGTACTTGCCTTCTGTTGATTTTCATAACCAGTAGTAGAACAGTCCTGAAAGGCTTAATGTCAAATCTGCTAACTCTACCCCTTTCCATGAAACCCTGCCTCCCCCGCCCAACCCTAAACCTTCACTGCATGTCTTAACTCTTCACCCACCTCCAGGGCAAGATTAATTATGGGTATTTGCTCTACAAAGTGACACAAGGTAAAAGGAAGTTCAAAGGTATCCCAAAACCCTAGAAAAAACAAACACGATTTTTCCCTTCCCCCCCTTCCCCCGCACTCCCCCCCACTCCCTTCCCCCCCACTCCCCCCCACGTGCCCCTCCAATCCCCCCACCCGTGCCCCCCCGCCCACTCCCACCCACTCCCTTCCCCCCCTCCCCCCACGTGCCCCTCCAATTCCCCCCACCCCTGCCCCCCCACTCTCCCCCTCACCCCTGCCCCCCCTGTGCCCCTCCAATCCCCCCCACCTCCCCCACCCCCCCTAACTTTCAGCCCAAACTACAAGGACAACTCTATGGTTTTCTGGGAGCGTCAGTCTGGTTTTGCTCCCCAACAGATATAGTTGACAGTCTCAACAGGTGGCTGATACCAAACTATTTCCACATGCACCAAGTACCTGTTTTATAAGCCCGGATCCATCTACTACTGTACACAAACATGTCTCAAGTACAATATGTTAGACTGTTACAAAATGAAAGGTTCACTCACTTTTCTAGCAATTGGCATCCTATTGAAGATATTCCAAAGTACGATTCCCACCACAACTTTGTCTCGCAGGTAAAAAACGATGCCTTTCCCGTACTCCTCGCCTTGCTGTGGAGCTTTTGCTGAGCTGGACGTGGCGGCTGCTGAAGCTGCGGTTGCCGACACACTAAAGGGCACATTGATTTCTGAAGCTGAAGCTTCTGCTTCTGTCTCACTTTCTGATCGGATGCCTGTACCTATAGAAGGACATGTAACATGTTAAAAAGCAGTGAGCACAGCCCTAAGAACCTGCGTCGATTCAGCAACAGAGAAGATTTGGAAAACGGGCAAGTACCACCTGATGGGGAAGGGAGAAGGGGTGTTACACTGAGAGGCTGGACTAGCTAACAGTCTTAAACACAGGCAAGAAAACAGGTGCAAATTGTAAGCTTCATTTCTTCTCTGAACTGGTACCTGGATATTTGAAGTAGGAAGAAAGAAACGTACAAAGGCAAGAGAGGCACAGCAAATTCAGTGAAAAGCAGATTTATCTTCAGTATAAAAAGAAAGCAGTGGCATACATTTCAAATAAAACTGGTTTGGAAGGACAAACTGCTTTCTTCCAATACTTGTTGGCCTTCTGTGCAGACATGATTGTCATGTTTCAATATTGTGAGTTTAAGAGTTCAGCAAAAGGAAGCAGACTAGTTACAGTAAATGCGGTATGGGGAAATTGAACAGGAATGTAACCCCATTTCCTTCTTCCGTCCAACCCGGAAACCCTCTCAACCTTGGCTCTCCCCTCAACTCCTCTCCATGTGACGTCTCCTCCGACGTCTTGAAACACTCTGGCTCAAATCTCCATCACTTTCCAACCAATCCTCCTACTTCTCTTATCACTCCCTCTAGGTCTCCTGTCTCACCTCAGCAAAACGCTCCTACTACTCAAACCTTCTTTATTCCCAAGCTTCCCACCCCCGTCGTATCTTCCAAACTCTCTCGTCTTCACTCTCCCCCAACCCTAATCCCTCAACCTCCTCCACCCTCTCTCCCTCTGACTTCGCAAACTTCTTCTCCTCAAAGATTCTTGCCCTTCGACAAAAAATGTATTCCTCCTCACTCGCCCCCCTTTCTCCCTCATCACCCTCTACTTGCATGACTGAATTCTCCCCAGTCTCCCCCTCTGACATGTCTATCCTCCTCTCCAGAGCCCATCCCTCGTCTGCCCCATCTGACCCTGTCCCCTCCCTTCTTATTCCTAAGATCTTCCCCTCTGCTTTCAAGAATGCCACTATCATTCCGATTCTGAAGAAACCTACCGCTGATCCCCTGCTCACCTCGAACTTCTGCCCCATCTCACTTCTCCCTTTCCTCTTTAAACTTCTTGAGCGCCTTGCCTACTCGCAAATCTCATCCTTTGTCACTAATCTCTCTCTCCTTCCCCCCTCTCAATCTAGATTTTGCCCCAAACACTCTCCTGAAACTGCCCTCACTTACATCCTTAACTCCCTCCTTTCTGCCCGACACACTAAGCAATCATCTGTCCTTATTCTTCTTGATCTCTCGGCTGCCTTCGACACTGTTGATCACCCCCTTCTTCTCAACACTATCTCCTCCTTTGGTTTCAAAGGCTCTGTACGCAACTGGCTTTCCTCTTACCTCTCCTCCCGCTCTTTTACTGTTTCCTGGGGTGGCCGCTCCCCTCCCTCCCACCCTCTTGGATACGGAGTTCCCCAATGCTCTGTGCTTGGTCCTTTCCTATTCTCACTCTACACCGCCCTCCTTGCCCCTGTGATCTCCTCTTTTGGCATCTCCCACCATTTCTATGCCGATGACACGCAGCTCTTTCTTTCCTTCTCTCCTGACCTCCACCTTAAACTTTCCTGCTGTCTCACTGCTATTAAAAACTGAATGGCTTCTCGCTTTCTTTCCCTTAACTCTGACAAAACTGAAGTAGTTTTCTTCCCTTCCAACTCCCTTCCCCCTTTTTTCATTTTCCTCCCTCTAATCTTACTTTCTCCCCGCACACTCGTAACCTAGGCTTTCAATTTGACTCTTCTCTCACTTTTTCCCCCCATCATATCTCACTCACCTCTCGTGCCTGTCGCTACCAACTGTACAATATTTGCAAAGTTTTCCCCCACTTACTTTTCATGCTACTAAACTCTTAATCTCCTCCCTTATCTTTTCTCGCCTCTTCTACTGCTCCGCCTTACTTTTTGGTCTTCCCACCTTGCCCCCCCTCAAATGTATTTATCACTCTGCCATCCGTACCCTCCGTCTCCTCACCCCCCATGACTCCATCTCTGCTTCCCTATCCTCCATTGGATGGCTCCCCTTTCATTCTCAACTTAAATTCCACTTCCTATGTCTGGTCTTCAAATCTCTCCACGATCTTGCTCCCCCTTATCTCTCATCCCTTCTCTCATTCTACACTCCCTCTCGTCTCCTTCGTTCCGCTGACCACTTCCTCCTCACTGTTCCTCCCTCCCCTGTGCCTCCTCCCGTTTCCGCTCCTTCAAACCCCTGGCCCCCCTCCACTGGAACTCCTTGCCTCTCGCTATCTGCTCTACTCCTACTTTTTACTCTTTCCGCATGTCCCTCAAATCTCTCCTTCTCCATTCCCCGCCATGACACCCCCCGTCCTCTCACTCCCCTCTCTTTCCCCTCTTCCCCCCTTCCCCCCTTAATCTCTCCCCCCACTTTCCCCCTCCCCATCCTATCTCCTCCCCCTTCCTTTCCCTCCTCCTCCTCCTCCCCCTTCCTCCTAGCCCCACCTCCCCTCTGAATAATTGCTCTACATACTGTTTTGGTGACTGATTCATGTTTGTAATTTGCTTCTGTTACGTTAAATGTACCCTGTTGTTGTAACTGTACAGCGCTTTGGTATAAAGCGCTATTTAAGACTAATAAATACAAATACAAACTCAAGGCACTCCTTTTGTAAAAGATTAATTACAGTAGGTTTTAAGTTTGAACATTTATTAAGAAATTGCAAACAACAAGGTAAGGTAAAAAGAAGCATGGTACCGCATAACAGATATTGATTAGCCAGCGTCAGATCCTTGCCATTCCCACCCAAAGAAACCCGTCCACCCTGCAGTGCAAATCTTAAGCAATGGGGGTTAGGGGGCATCTTATTTAAGCAAGCAAAGACATTAAGCTTGAGTAGGTTGTCAGACAGAGCGTACAAGAGGTGGAGCGTGTCCTGTATACCCCACCTCTTAGATCGATCAAACGGGCGCATGACGTGGTAAAACATTTTGTCTAACAATATCACATTGTATCGTATAACCTCATATCATATAAACCGGACAGACAGTTCACATCATTTTCTAGCTTGTGGGGCGTCAGCCGATTGCATAAAGCAGCTCTGCTCGAGTGAGCATAACCTATCTAAGAGGGTAGACCACTGATTGACGGCCGCATTCTCGGATTTCTAGTGTAATACAATGAGTTTTTTAGCTGTGAATAACATAAGATGTATCCATTTTCTGGTGATTGGGTCGTCATCCCAATCTTCAGCCCCAGAACCAAACATGGATATAGGGGACATTGAGACAGTAGAGCCATGTATGCGGGAGATCGGTCTGTGAATGTTGGTCCAATACGCTACTCGTCTAGAGCATGACCAGAACATGTGTCCTGTCTTATACCGAAGCAACCAACTTATTTTTGGATTGGGCCTGGGAATTAAATTCTAAAAACTGACAATCCTTGTGGCTGGTACGCAGCTCAAACAGAGCTTGATTGAAAATCCAGGTCAACAGTGGCATAAGCTTCCATAATTGTTGGTGGGTGCATGTGGGGGAAATAAAACGGGGGTATAAAATTAAACAAAGTCTAAAAGAGCTTATAAGGTACTTTGATATGGACTATGGGCCTCACCTCCGAGCACAATAATCACTCGCCGTTACCTCTAAATGAAGGGATATTTTCAAAGCTTTCTTTCTGCTGGATAAGTGCTGGGGGCAGCTGTACATTTACGCTCCAAAAAATTGGGCAGAAATGAAGGACTTTCTTGCAAGTAGGGAACAATAGACATTGCATCTCAAGTAGTGGGTCTTCTGGTGCTGCGTTCATTATATCAAAGTGTGTATATATAGGCCACCCAGGGCTTGGATGCTCCTAATTTTCAAAGAAATCCTTTGACCTACCTTTAGGAAAGCAGGTCATTTGCAATAGTTATGGTGTCAAGTGACGCTTTGTCATTTTTCAAAACATACCTGTGAAAACAGCGCTGGACGACAAGTTTAAAGTGAGCATGAGGGGTATAAACAGTTTGGGGATTATTATGGAGGTGTCTAGGTCCAGCATGCGGAAAGTAGTTAAAGGAAGATGTGCAGACTAGTTTAAGGAGTAGAAAGAAGGGTCTAGTGGGCAAGACCGGAGAACGGCTTATTAGATGTCCCATTTTCCAAATCAGCTGTTCCAACTCCTTACACTTGCACCCCACCACATCAATACTCAAACCCCAACTCTTCCACAACGTATTGGGAGTATGTGGGAGCATGCTGGCTTTTTAATGGGCAACCTGGGGGAGTCACAGGAAAAAGGGTAAGCACTTCGGACAAAGCTCTGTCTTCAAATGGAGATCTAGTGAATCAAGATTCAGGAGCTCTTGATCCTACAATAGCCCGCCGGGCATGCCCTCCAGACCAAACCTGACCACTGCGGCCACATAGAGCCCCGACACGTACCCTAGGAGCTGGCTGCTTCTGCAACACTCCCTTAAGAATAAGTTAAATGCATAAGTAAAGTGGTCTTGCATAGCACCCTTTTGCCGTATGGTTGGCCCCACTGCTTGTGACTCTGCAAGGAAAAGAGGGGGGGATTGTTAGTGGGATAGGAGAAGAAGCAGATCTGAAAACTCATGTTGAGTGCATTTTGCAAGTACCGAGCATTCCCGTGTGACGGTAAGGTTCCACGGGTTTGCTTTATTCTACAATAATGATTTTTTGCATAATTGGTGGCGACATCTGGGAATAGGTTATCTGGATGGAAGGACCCAAGTTCTAAGTCTAAAAGTGTATTGGGTAATGCTGTGAGAGTGATTGGACAGCTTAGTTATCAAATGAGAGCGATGTGCACACGCGTTTGTTAAGAGACTACCCCTTCTGAGAACGCCCCCTTGCTAACTGTACTTATGTTGCCCTTTCCATGCTCTTCCTGGGGTCTTTGTGTTTGTTTTGATGTTTTGGCACTTGATGAGCTAGATGCCTTTTCCTGGTAGGACCCCAAAAAACTTGATTGGTGACAGACACCAATCTTTTGGCAACTTCCTCGGAGTGAGAAGCTTCCAGGCTTAAAAACTATGTTTGGGCTTTTTAATGTATGCATTTTAGTGGTAAACAGGGTTCAAGGGATCTGGGGGCTGCCTGCGAGTTTCTATGGCTGCTCAAGGTCAACATTGGCAATTTCTCTATCCTGATAACCTCACCGGAGGCCGAGGTTTTGCCCCGCGCCAACTCCCTCTGCATGGCATGGGCGGCCCAGTGATTGACTCAGCACTGCCCGAGTGTCTTCAGCTCGAAGTGCTTACATGCCAGTGTGTCTGACGCGATTCCTTGGAAAGCAATTGATGCACATCCAGTGTGTTTCATTTCAATCGAATTTCATTTTGCAGTTAGGGCAAAACTGAAACTGAGTGTTTTCCACGGGTACTCTGAGAAACAAGTGCAATATAAATGTGGTTTAGAGGCGCTCTAGTGGAAACTAGTAACCCTCCCCTGCCCTCTTTATCCTTACAGTACACCCAATTGGCGGCTGTGTCCGTCAAGTGCCAATGATCCGTTTTAACCTCAGTCTCACATGAGGGATAACGGGTACCTGCACCTGATAAGGACAGTGACAGGCACTCTCCCCAATCAAGGACCTGTCCAGTTTTGAAAAAACGAAATGTAATACTCGAATACTCGCAACCAAACTCTAGATGGAGGCCTATGCAAAGCATGTGAATCCAAGTGTATTCACAAAACTCACATTATGGGGGTGATCTATTGTTACATATGCAACATTTTGGAGGCAAATCGTCAAATGGTGAACAATTTATTGCGTTTAAAAAAAAAAAATATATATCTATTTTTGGCCTACTCCCATTTTATTTCCCACAGGGGGAAAAGATGCATCCTTGGAACACACACGGCGAATTCCGCTTGCCAGATTTGCACCCAATAAGAAACAATTACGGCATAAAAAGGTTCAGATAATACTTTTATCTGATTTGCTGTAAATCAATGCAGTAGTTTATTTTCAATCTGATGGAGAAGAGGCTGCCCCCAGCCCAAAAACTTGTATACATCTCCCATGGTGCAGTGCAGCAACTAAGGCTTTTCAGAAATCAAGCGCCGCAATTTTCTTTTTTCTTTTGTTCGATGCAAGCGATTCCTGCGTTAACCTCACAGGAAGTAAAAAAATAAAATGGCTGTAGATTACAAGGGGTGGTTTCAGAGTAGAAGCGGGTTAAGGGGATGAAATACTTAGGTGGCCGAGTCCGATCGTTTTACTCTTATTGTGGGAATTCGACAAGTACATCGAAAGATGCGGTCATAAAAGTGTACCATAGGCAAGAAGGGAAATTGGATAATAGAAGGGTTACATGTGATTATATTGAATTATAAAACATAGAATTTTGAACAAACACAAAACATCTAAAGGGACGGGGGTATTGGGGGGGTACCTCCCGAACCCTCCCTTTTCAAAATATTTTTCCCACCAAAAAAAAAAAAAAAAAAAAAAAAAAAAAAAAAATGACTATTCCCATATGTACATTTTAAACAATTTCTTGTTTTTTATAGATGTATAGATGTTTTGGGTTCGTTTAAACATCCATTCGTTGTTTTCTATTTGATAATATCACTACAAACCAATAAAAGAGGGTCAGGAGGGATAAACAAAGCAGGAGAGATGGGGGCGAGGGGTCACAAAAAGAGCAAGGATGCCCATGGAGAGAGGCAGTGGGGATGAGGAAGACTAATTTCCGAGCATTTTTTAATTGGAAAACACTACATTACTGCAGAAATGATTATCGCAACAGTAGTCCTCATAATGGTGATCGCAGTATGTTACAGTGGGAAATTGTCAAGGGAAACTAATACGGAAATGAAAGAAGAGTGAACAAAAAAAAGGAGGGGCATGGCGACGGTCCAAAGGCTGGTCTTTTAGCCCAATTGCTGCAATGTTGACAGTGGCTACCGTGGGATCTGGTCAGTTCACCATGGTCTTTTTAATACTACTGCAGAGTGGATAGTGTCAATGGCCAAAATTCCTGATGAGGTGTTGGTGAAAAAGCATACGCAAACATCCCTGACCAGTTCATCCACAGGGAGTTCCCCTGGGAGTCTGGTTGGGGGAACCTGGATGCGAATCCTGGGCACTGTGTTTTCGCTTGTGGCGAATAGGTCTATAGTGGGAAAACCCCACTGAGAGAAGATATCTTCTACAATTTCTCTGTGTAGACACCATTCGTGTTCCTCTGGGAGGGGATCTCTGCTCAAAGCATCCACCAGAGAATCGAGATCCCCTGGAACATGTTGAGATGACAGGAAGATGTTCCGTCTGAGTGCCCATATCCAAATTTTCTGGGCAAGCTTGGACAGATTTGGCGAACGAGTCCCTCCTTGCTTGTTCAGGTAAAACATGGCTGTAGTGCTGTCCGTCCGGATCTGCACTGACAGGTTCAACAGGTAGAGCTTGAAGCGCTCTGAATACTGCCAGAAGCTCTAGCAGGTTGATATGATTCTTAGCCACTGAGTGAGACCAGAGACCCTGAGCTGTGTGGTGAAGGTGAGCTCCCCACCCTGACAGGCATGCGTCCGTTGTGACATCCGCCTGTATTTCGGGATCGTAAAAGGGTTTCCCCTTGGACAGATTTTCTCTTGTCCACCAGTGAAGACTTTGTACCAGTGTTGGCGAAACTACCACTAGATCGTCCCACTGACCACTTGCCTGAGACCACTGTCTCACCAGCCATTCTTGCATGGGACACATGCGCAGGCGCGCGTGGGGGACCAGGTAAATACATGACGCCATCATGCCCAGCAAGCGCATTGCTTTGCGTACCGTTATCTGGCGACCGGCCTGATATTGCGGAATTTGCAGCAGTATATTCCGAATTCTTTCCTCTGATGGAAAGGCCAACCCCTCTTGAGTGTTTAGGACAGCTCCTAGGAACTGTTTGGAGGTGCTTGGCACCAGAGTTGACTTTTTCTCGTTTATGGACAAACCTAATTCGAAGAGGAGGTCGATCGTTCTTTGAATGTTTGTTCTGCAAATTACTGGGGTCTCCCCCGTGATGAGCCAGTCGTCATGATAAGGGTACACTGGGATTGCCTCCCTGCGTAGGTGTGCCGCCGCCACCGCCAGTACCTTGGTGAATACACTTGGAGCCGAGGCTATCCCAAAGGGCAGTACCTTGAACTGGTAGTGCTGACTGTCCACCTTGTAGCGCAAGTATCTTTTGTGCACTGGGAACATGGAAATATGAAAATAGCCATCTTTCATGTCCAATGTTGCCATGTAATCCCCCTTTTTTAGCAGGGGGGGGATTACCTCTTGGAGAGTAGTAATGCAAAACTTTTGGGGCTCGACATACTTGTTTGCAGGCCTTATGTCCAATAGTGGGCGCATTGTCAAATCTTTTTTTGGCACAAGGAAGTAAGTTGAATAAATACCCTTGTTTACCTCGTATCCCCGGACTAGTTCTATCGCGTCCTTTGCTGAAAGATTGGCGATCTCTTCGAGGAGGATCTTCTGGTGGTCTAATGAGTGTACTTTTTGACGTGGCAGGTGGTTTCGGGACGCTCCAACAGTTCTATGCAGTATCCTGCGGACAGTGTGGACAGCACCCATCTGTCTGATGTGATCCCTTCCCAAGCTTGGGTGAAGTTGGTAATGTGTCCCCCTACTGGGGATGCGTGAGAAGGGACCCTGAACGGAACGTCACTGTTTTGGTGGAGGCGTGCCGCCACCACCCTTACCACGTCCTCTCTTATTACCCCCGCCATAACTCTGGGTAGACTGCTGGTGGTGGTTGTTCCATGGTGTACCCTGCCCCTGGGAATAGTTTGTTCCTCTCTGGGAATTTTGTCTGTGTGGGCGATGAAAATTGCCATTCCCTCTTTGATTCGGGGGTTTGTTGGTTAATTGGCCTAGGGATTTGAGAGTCTCGTAATCATCCTTGGCATTTTTCAGGGCGTTCTCTACCGCCTTCCCAAACAGTATATCTGACTCCACCGGTTTGTCTATTAATGATGCTTGTGTTTCAGGTTTGAACCCAGACTGGCGTAACCAAGCATATCTTTTTATAACAGTGCTTCCTGCTATCAATCTGCCGGCGTTATCCGCGGCATCAAAGGTTGCTTTTAAGATGCAACCGACACAGCTCTTCCCTCTGACGCAACCCGTGCCAATTGGCCTTTTAAGGGTTCCGGGGTGGAGTCTATGAGTGCCGCGACTTCCTCCCACTGGTGGCAGTTGTAACTCACCAGTAGGGTGGTGGAGTTGGCGATCTTTGCCTGGTAGGCGGAAGTGGAGGCTACTTTCCTACCCAAGCCATAAATCTTCTTGCTCTCCTTGTCGGGAGGAGCTTCGGACGATGACAGGGGTGTTCCCGCCCTCTTTCGTGTGTTAACTACCATGGAGTCTGGTTTCAGTTGCCCCCTTATGTACAGCGGGTCTGATTGGGCTGCCCTGAAAAGTTTCTCTATCCTGGGGTTTACCGCCATGGTGAGGTTGGGATTTACAAGGGAAGGGTCTATCCTCCTTTGTATCGATTTAAGGATAGGGATGGCCTGGGCAACAGGTCTCCTTTCTCCCACTAATTCTTCGGCAAAGTCCCTCTCTTCCTGTGCTCCCTGGGTGTCAATGTGGAAGTATTCTGCCACTCTGGACAGAACTTCATTCAGGAGAGGTTGGTTGTCGACCGGGGAGTCGGTAACCGGGGGATCTTTGTCTACTGGAGAATCTACCCTGTAGGTTTCTGGGTCGTCCTCTTCCTCCTCTTGGTCCTCATCATCCCCATAGTAGCCCGTCCCAGATTGTTCTCCCAACATGCCCAAATCAGGATCCTCAATAAAGTGTGGATCCTCATTATATTGAGAGTAGGGCTGTATACAGAAAGGGTCCGAAGACCGTGTTGGTGCTTCAACCCGGGACTTCTTACTTGGGGGTATCGGGTCCAGAGAACCTGAGGGTAAAGCCACGTCCGGGGTATATGAGAGGAAGCGTTCAGGATTCTTGGCATAGAAGTCCGCCAAAGACTATATCCTAGACATAACTGTCTATGTCGTCACTAGACCATTCTTTTGAGCTGGGAATGACTCTTTCCTGGGAGAGTTTCCCCGTCTTGTCCTAACTGGACCTCTGTGTTAGTGCAGGGGTCTTTAAAATGACAGAAGACTGAGACTTGTCCGTCTGTTTTTGCCTGTTTGACTGCTTCTGAGGTGTGGAAGAAGGTAGAGAATGCTTCTTTAGTTGTTTTTCCCCCTCCCCGTGGGTGGAAGAGTGTTTTCCCTGTTTATTCGCGCCTTCGGAGCCTTTCGACGTCTGGCGTCGAGGTTCGGGGGTAGTGTCCCTATCTCTAGAGTGTGGAGGTTGGGACTCGGGAACAGCCGTTTAGCGGTCTGCTGACGCCGACTCCTGGAGTGCGGCCTGGGGATAGAGGTTGGCTTCGTCTTCCGACGATCGAACCTCTGTTACCTTGGGGAGCGAGGCACTCTTGGCAACAGTGGATGGCTGCCTGGAGTCATGCAGCGATCGAGAACGCCCAGACGACACTGATGCGGTGGACCGTTCTCTGTGTGCCTCTTTCCGAGAACCCGACGTGCGCGTCGAGTCTCGGTGGGACTTATGTTTGGTGGAAGTGGTGTGGGTAGTGCCTGTGTCGCCCGGTGTTTTCCCCATAGCCGCCCTGGCGGATGACCTTCCGAGGTCGGGGACTTGCGCTTGGCTGTCTCTCGACGCCACGTTGCCCTCGCCGTCCGAAAGCACGGCGTCGTTGCCATCGCTGAAGGCTCCCTCCGCTGCCATGGCCTCTTGACGCCTGGCGTGGCGGGCCCAACGCTTGATTGAACGGTCCTTTAGTGTTTTCGGTTTAAACCTACTACACGCTCTGCAGTTCGCCTCGGGGTGGTCCCTCGGCAAGCAGAGGTTGCACGTGGAGAGTCTGTCAACACAAGGGTACTTGCGGTTGCACTTGGGGCAAAATTGGAAATGGGTACCTTCCATACGCACCTTGTGGCAGCGGGCTAATGATTGTAGGAATATATAGAAGATGTACCTATATATTAAAGAGTGTAGAGTATGCGCCACCCCCCACTCTCCCTACTTGCAGGGCAGAGGCCTTCCAAGGCCCGGGCCGAGGCCGGAGGCCTTCCGAGGCCCAAGTCCGTCGTGCAGCTGTCGACGGTTGATTCCTTCTCCGGGCCGATGTCGAGTGTCAAACTTCGGTGGCTCGACGTTTGGGTGGAGAAATGGGGAAATATTAAGATATTTTAGCAAAATTGTGGCTAAGGCCAGAAACTCAGCGGGATGCTTCTGAACAATATGGCAGAAAAAAAAAAATCTGAGGGTCCTAGACGCGTGAGGGATCATGGTTACAGTGGACGTCAGACTAGGGATAGTATTACTGGCACGCCCTGTGTCGACGCCCATTTTCGAGTTTCGAAAAACAAACTGTAATACTCCGCAGCTTCCACTAGATGTCGGCCTATGCACAGCATGTGATCTAATCAGATTCCACAAGCCTCAGAAATACTGTTATTTCTAAAGTCACACAACCTATTTTAAATGGGCAAAATAAGTGCTAAGATTACACAACACAGAGCAGAAGGCGGTGCAAGTAAAAAAACAATGAATGGCCAGTTAAGGTCCAATACTTCACTATAAAATGCAAGCCCCATATCTGGTGGCAGACAAGACTACATGTAGGCTTCCGGATGGGAGTGAAAGAGGAGACCACTAGATAACATTAAACAAAGTAATTACCATCATGTTCAGAATCCAAAGGTACCACGCAGAACTCGGCACAAGTTTCCTATTGCATTCTAAAAATGTTTTGCACATAATATATATTCATAGAACACAGCCGAAGCAGCTAGATGTACTTAGCAATGCAACATAACATCCAACACAGACACGAGGGCTACCAAAATGTAGGATATATTTTAGGTAGACAGCCCTCTAGGCCCAGAGGGGAATATCACACACCAAGGAGGGAAACAGAAGAAACGCACAGTGATACAATGCATAAACGCTGCAGGAGTGTAATACAAAGTATTAGAATCCCCAATAAAATTAGAACAAGTCTCTAAACCAGGGCTTAGTGGAGAAAGCCAGGGACCCTACCAGAACTCTAGACCAATTCCACAGTGCAGGCCAGTACTTTGTAGGCTTGCCAGTGTTGACAACAGCGGCCCATAGGAAACGGGAAAAATCAGGAAAGTCTTGGTTTCTTTCCATAGGTATCCACAAGGAAGCAATCACTCCCAAGTGACACCAGCGGAGACCTAGAAGAAGAGATCCAATGAAGAGTTCTAAACCCAGCAGCAGAAGAACGCAGAGCATGATGCAGGCCCAACTGTTAACCACTAGGGAAATATGATCGGAGACCGGTAGAACCAGACTACCACAGAGCTCCTTGAGAGTATCATAAATAACCCACCAACCGTAAACCGAGAGTACTTAGAGTGTTTACTTCCAGAAAGCCCGTTCCCAGAAGGCAACACAACCAGGTTAGTAAAGTGCTTTTTTTAAAGGGTGAAATGAAGCGTCGGTCATTCTGGGTCTTGCACGCTGAACCAACAAAGAAAGACAGCCCAAAACCAACAAAGAAAGACAGCCCAAAAGAGTCCTTCAGAGGAGTGGACCAACCAACTAGAAGCAAAATAAATGAAGGCGGTGGTACCCTTTTACTGTGGAAGTAAACGACTTGTTCTAATCCAGAGCAAACACTAGATGGTGGCCTATGCAAAGCATGCAAGTCTGAATAGATTAACAAGCCTCAGAAATACACACACACTGTAAACAAGGTAATGATATTTCATCATGCATTCTTGAATGAAAAAGGCTCGAGCACGAATGGCGTCATGGATGTGTGAACTAATCTTCATGGGTGTGAGCTGTTAAGAGAACTGAAGTGAAACAGGACTGTTGGAATGCGATAGAAGTTTCATGGAGAAGTGGGGACTTTTGCTCTATTTGGAATTCATGTGTGTGATATGGCCACCTGCTATTATAGCCATGAAAGGGTGGCTTATAGCACAAATTTTATGCTGTACCAAGTAGGTTTCCGTTTATTTGTTGCATTCTCCCTGCAAGCCTATTTTTCTTTTGGTGCTAACAAACATGTGTTGGGTTTAATTATTCCTCCCCAGGTATGTACAGCTAGAAATGACGGGAACAGAGCATCCTTAATAGAGAAGTCATTTTGCGATATTTTTTAAAAGTGGCCTGTCATTGACTAACAAAGTACAATTAAAGGGGAAACGTTGGGCTGCAGCATTGTATGGATTTGGTTGGAATTCCTGAAGTTAAAAATAAGTATTTCACCAAGTGGCAATTCGCATTGCCACACAACCAATCTTGTGCCTAACTTGTGAAGTACACAACATCAACGGGGTGCACAGTGAGGATTGCTCAATAAGGAGTACATGAAAGTCAAAGTACATGGGGGAAATCATGCAGCTCTATATCACTGTATTACACAGGTATACCAATATACATTTTTGAAGGTACATTATTTATACTTTCCCCATTTTATGGAAATATGATCAGCTGTGATTTTAACATTAAGAGTAGATTTTGATTTTCATTCAGCATTACTGTTTTTCTTACCAGACTCTTCTGTGGCAGACTTTGGAGTGTCCTTTGCAGTGGCTTTAGCAAACACTCCCACGGTGGGTAAACTGCTGTCTACAAGACCAATTGCTTCATATCCCACATCAGGACCCAGATCACTCCTGAAAAATGTAGACCACAGTACTGTGAGGAACGCATGGTGGCAACGGTAAAGACAGACACAAGTGATCGCAGTTCAAGGGTGTTTATTAAACTGTATGCAGGGGTGAGAAAAACGCCTAAGCTAAAGCAAAGATGGGAGCAAGCTACGACCATTAAATAATAATGAGGCAGTCCTAGTAGCGTCTTGTCAAATAAAAAGGACCTATACTACAATAAACTATTACCAATCCTTACCAATAAATTACAAAAAGAGTGTGGGATAATGTTCACCAAAAAAAGAAAAGTGTTCTCAAAAAGATAAGTCAGGATGGTATGGCTGGGTCTCCCTTCCCCACGTTTCAAGCACCGGACAAGGCGGAACTCCGGTGCACAGCACAATCCTGGGCCTCTCCAGCACAACGCTAACAATACCAGTTCAACAATACCAGAACCTTCAGGTGCTAAGTCTCTTTCCTCAGAAGGCCTGCTGGTTCAGAACAAAGTTTCTTTGGTGATTTTGCACCTGGGCGATAGCTCTTTTCACCCCTAGGACATCCCTCTGCCGGTCTCGGATCCTCCTTGCAAAATGGGCCTCTGTCTGGTTCACTACAGCCTTTCAATTACATCTCGCAACATTCAGGAGTCTTAATGTCTTTTTAAACAAACACCACTGTAGACAACCATCAACCGGGTTCACTCTCGTCAACACAATGTTACTGGGTGTATTATTCTTCACCCTTATTCGTAGGAATCCCTCAGCCAGGTTCACTTTTGCCAAATATACAGTTTTACTCTGCTTTATCTCAATTCGGGATTCACTCTCACTTTTCCCATTGGCAGCCCTCCGTCAGGTTCACATAACCATCTTTTCACACAGTTCATGATTTGCTCAATTTTATCAAAAAACATTGGTTCCCTTCTCCCAGCTTTCTTTCAGCATCCCTCGGTCGGGTTCACACTTGCCTTATTTCACAGTTCACACTTGCCTTATTTCACAGTTCACAATCTTATCAGAAAGCGGGGTTCGCCTAGCTTTCTCTCGGTCATGGGTCAGAGACTTTGATTCTATAAAGATTTTGACATGACCTTTGTAGGACCACTGACATTGCATGCCGCCCTTTTTTCTAGGGCCTTCTGGTTCTTGTAGTTTTCAACAAATAAAAAGGGCCAGCGAGAGTGCTTCGAATGAGCACTCCTGTGGCACCCGACCACTCTGCAGCTCGCCCATCTCTGGGCTTTCATAAAAGTTCAAACACACAAGTTCTTTGTTCTAAGCTCTTGCATTCATGCAATGTTTACACTTGCAACCTTGGGCTCAACACATGTCTGTTTGCTATCAGCTTTCTCCGACTCACTGGCTGCGTTGAACCTGTTGGCTTGTCTATTCTCTGGCTGGAGTTAAGGACAGTACCACGGTAGCTAGCACGCCTCCCCGCCGGTGCTATCAATGCGGAAGGCCCCAGTGCACCGTTGACATCCGTTTCTCCCGGTCTTATGATGTCCCTCTCTGAGGCTTCGCAGGTCTGAGTTGAAAAGGGCAAGGGCAGTTCCCCATTGTTGTCCTTCCAGGTCTCGCCACTTTTCACCTCTGTTTGAACAGCCGGTCCGGTATAGCTGTGTCCTTGTGTGTTCGGCCTTGTTCGTAGTGTGCTCTCATGATCCGCCTTTTATCCCTGTGGGGAATGTAAAGGGCCGTCAGGTGTGCGTGGGTGTTGTCAATTGCCTGACTCTGCCTGACCCGTGTGTTGGGACAAGTCAGGTAAACAGCTGTGGCATTAGTCCATTGTCGGTTATGGTGCAAGAAAGTGTTTGTGTCGAAAAAGGGGGTGGGGGTAGAGCTTCCGTCTCAACCTTCGGTGTCCCACTTCCACACCCCGGAGACCCCCCACCCCATCAGGTGATCATTCACCACTGGTCCACCCCCAGGAACTGGATCCAATAGCGATGGCTGTGTCCTGGCCACCTGGATGACAGATCCCCAGTCACTAGTAAGTGAGACACCTTTGGGTTTCTCACAGTACATCTCATTTGACATATTAATCCTGCATTACAAGTAGCTTACATTGCTGCAAAAACAGTGTTTAAACACACACACACACACACACACACACACACACACGCGTGCGGAACAAAATGAACATACATTTACTGGTGGCGCTGCAACATTTTTACCAAAACTAGGGCAAGTGTAGAAAGCCAGTCAGAACCCACTAAGGGGTTTTTGGTTATGTTCTCGCACCAAGATAACTTGTGTAAAAGGTGATAAATTGGACAGAACAATTCTCGGTTCGAATAAAACATCCCAGGATTCCATCTCGTTACCCACAGAGCTCCATGTCCCTTTACCAGTTGAATTTCCATATGGTATGCAAGCACAACACCATGGTATGTGGTTGGGGGGGGTGAAAAATTGGTTGCCCCCTCCCCATACCATGTGTACTCAGTTTTTCTTTTAAATAACCCGGCAACTCAATGCCTCTTCTCTGCAGGACTTCTACTGTAAGACAGCATGTGGAAACAATAGGCAGGGAAAGAGGTGCCCCAAAATCCTGCTTCCTTGGTGCGGCATAGAAAGTCTCAAGAGTTCACTTCTAGCCCCAGGCATGTACTGTTCTAGGCATATCCATTAATGTGATGCTCTGAAGCCCTCCCTTCCATAGACATGGTAGTACAGTGCAGCCCCTGCATGGATGACAGTCTGCATTGAAGGGGTCCCTGGAATGCCTCTCTTCACCCCATAAACATGACAGCCCGAACAGCCAGAAATGCAAGATGCCAGTCACTGTTTGGCCGGCACCCAGGAGTGCCAGTGACATCTACAAATGCAAACAGATATTCTCTCAGACAACCAGTCAAACCTTATCCAGCCTACATCTTCCTGGATACAGGTGCCTCAGCACTGATCATGGATGCAGGAGCCTCACTGGACCTGATTGATTAATGAAAAATATACTGCTGTGCTGACTGACATCATTAGAGGCACCACGACATAGTAACTTTAGCCACGAAGCAAACTGGCACCCATGCATGAAGTTACACAGACACACACTTGCACACACGAAGAATACGCTAACAGTTCTGTAGATGGAGGACAGATACATATACACACTGTCAAAAGCCTTTCTTATTTTCTCTCATAGGCCAAATGCAGACACGTAAGAAAAGCAAGAGATGCAGAGCAAGCTTGCAGCCGCTTATATCAAATAACCATATGGAACTACAGGATCATATAAAGAACCAGGAAGGACCAAGTCCCACTAACCCTAAAGGAAAATAATACAATATAGGCATATAGAAATCAAAGCATAACGGTAGTAGAATTACATGAAGCCACAGGCCTCATAATGTGGGACGAAGGAAAACAAATTTTGCAGCACATTGCTAGGGAGAATTCTCAGAAATGTGACAATTCCCTCCATTTTAGAGATCCACAGCAACTTTGCAGGATTTTGAGGACTTGAGTCTTTTTACCTGGAGAGTGACACCCTTTTTTCCCACTCTCTCATGTATTTTAATGTGATTTTCTACACTGTTTCTTTTGGTTATGAAGCCTGACAAACTCCATAGGCATCATCTTTTACAATTGTGTCACAAAGCACTTTCCCTGCAGTGACACAGGGAAGTATTTCAGATTTCCCAAGATTTAAATACCTTCTCTGGGATAAACTACTGTTTCCCAGAGCAGTAAAGTGAAATTGACTTTACTAAGCATTGTAACTTTCTAGACCCAGCACACACTATCTTACAATAGAGTGCTGGAGGGGTTACTTCGTATCCCCTTTGTCTAGCTCCTTGTGTAACATGTTTTATGTTAACCTTTCCTCACTGAATGGCTGGTGGCAGTGGTTTCGTTTGAACTACTGTGGTTTGCATTTACTGCGACTGTTCGCGGCTACGGTAAAGCAACCGTGGGAGCCATCTTTTTCAAAATGGCACTGAGCCTTCTTTGATAAAATGGCCCTCGGTCTTCTTTTTTCACCAGTTCTTTGTGTTAAGGTCCTTCTAGAGAGTTTCTCTGCGTGCCAAACCAGGTTTGGTCTCTTTGTTAATTTCCCCTTTGCAGGGTTTCTGAGTGAAACCCGCCTCTGGCTCCAGAGTGTCTGGGGTAGGCAGGAAGTGAGGGAGGTGCCCGAAACTCCCCGTGCTTAGTGTCCTAGGAGACTAGAACGCACTCTGTGGTGATTGGCTTGCTGACTGTCCGGCAAGGACAGCCACCCTGCTGGGTGAGCGACAGCTAGGCTCGAATTAATGGGAGAGAACTGAATAAAAGGCAAGTGTATTGGCTTGGAAGGCAGAGTCGACCACTGGACGAAGGAACCGAAGAAGAGCTTGAAAAGGACGCCTGCTGCAACTCCTGGACCGTTGGTTTGCCCGGTGAAGCCCTGTTGCAGTGCCAACTTGCCAAGTTTGCATCGACAGAGAAGCCCCTAGCAAGGACGACTTCTCCCTTTGAGTTGGTGGGACCAATCAACTCCAAAAGCCACTTACCTGGACATCCATCTCGGAGCTGGTTGAATTTCCACATAGTTGCTGCTCGAAACCGTACAGCCAGGGAGAGGAACACCAGATTGTGTGCGTTACCTTTAAGCTGGCCTAGATCTTTTGGAAGATCCTCTGGGCTCCCAAGAAGCAAGACTGACCAAGCATGAGCCCCCTCAGAGTGCGGGACCCCAGAAGCAAGGAAAGCCCACCTCAACAGGCAGGAACCGCATTGTTGCTATTTGAGGTGGTTGCAAGGAGCTGAAACGCGAAACAGTCACTGAAAGTGAAGTTGCCGGTTGCCAGTTTTTGCCAGTCCCAGTGCATTGCAGGAGGTCCCCAGACGTCCTCCCTCTTGTCCCCATGACTGAGGCCTAGGAACAGTGAGATCAGCAGAGCTGCACAGGAACAGAAGTTATCAGCTGCATCTTTTCTTCTCTGCTAAGGTACTGTAAAACTAGTCCAAGAACTTGACTCTTACTGTAGATTGGCTTGAAACCTCTACAACTCACAAGTCTAATCATCTTGTGGCCCTACATTTGATTCTTCTTTTTTATCCAAGACTCCTAAGAACATGTGCAAAGACTTTTCCATTTACTCACCTGAAGTGCTTCATCCTATACAAGACTTTTGTATATTTGTGTTTTACTATATTACTATATATTGTTCCCTTCTAATGAAGGCTTTATAACTGATCAATTAATAATTGTTTATGCAAGAAGCCTTGAGTGTAAGAGTTTATCTGAATACATGAATAACCGTGAATCTTTGTTTAACACCACTACTGCTCACATTTCCCCTCTTGAGCTAAGCATAGCTGCTCAACACGCTACCAAAACTGTGTAGTACAAGCTTATACCAAATGTTGGGTTGCCTATACCTGTAGTCATAGTTGATTGTAGTTTTCCCAGAGGGTACTGCATTCAAACTTTGCCTAACAACTGTCCAGGGCTGGTGTCGCAGACAAAGTCAGAGATGAGTAGAACGTTTCTGGCTCCAGAGACAATGACCCACCAGCAAAATAACAGAATAAATCATCACTAATTTCAGACAGAAACGCTCTCTTTTGCGGTCTTCACCCACGTGACCAGGCCGAGCCGAATAGCCATTTACCCGCGGTGGCAAGAGAAGCAATTCCCAGCGAAGCAGACAAGAACTGATACATGTGTTGTTTTACAACATTGTGACCTGCAGGCACTCACTAAGGCAAAATGGTTATGCCAGGAGCAACAATGGAGACACAGTCCTCATCACCTTGAGAAGGCACACAGAGGGCTGAGAACTGAGCTGGGTCTCAGGCCTGAGGAGTCCCACTCCAGCCAATCAAGGAACACAAATCGAGCGGTGGATGGCAAAGGGCAAGGGCCAATGGTAATCCTGCGACCCTGCAACAATGTAATAGATAATTTTTGGGGAAGGCTCAGGCAAAGCCACCTGACATGAGAGGGACAGTCAGCTAACTTATGTATGTGCCAGCTATAGGCACTACCACCCCAGCCACCCAATCGTGTAAGCTCTTAGGTTTTTTCGGGGAAGAACCCTGACTTGTGACAACACACCCCAACAAAAGCCCCTGAAATGGGTTCAGGAACTGTGATTGCTGGAGATTTCCTGTATAATCCCTGTCTGTTATGGAAAATAAAGGACAGTTCTAACTTGCCCAGTTGAGTCCTCCATCCGTTTACTGGGGGTTTGATGGGCCCTGGGTGCCCTGAATAGTGATTGTGTAGTGCAAACCCCGGTCCTCTGGTATACCTAAACAGCATGCTTCAGTGTGGGGATGGATGAGCTAGCTCTGGTGCCAGGCCCCCACATGGGCCAATGGTTATGCACTGCAGCATCTACAGGTAGATTGGCTCCCTGTGCAAGCCTTCATCCTCTGCCAACTGTGACAGATGCATATACAGTGCATACCCAAAGACGGGGGCTAACTACTCATTATGGGGTGACAGCCATCCTTATTCACATGACCGGATTACAAAACGTACAACTTTTAATTCTGCCCAAGACTACTGAAGACTGACAAACTGATGCAGTTTGTCAGTCTTCTAATCCAAGCATGGCAAAGGTCATGCTGTTGGAAAATGCCTGTAATCAACAAAGCTCCGAATACCAGCCTCGGGTCCTACCATTGCCAAACTTTCCTTTAGACCCCAGATAATCAATGTGGTTCAAACCTGTTAGTACCACCGAATGACCTTCAGGAGCCTCTCAGTAGCTGGATAGAAACCATCGTATAACCGCCATTACTGCCCGTTAGGACTGATTTTCTATACTGTGGCCTGGGTGACAGATGTATAGAAGGCTAATCTATATTGTGACGGGGACAACTCTGGGAGCTGTGGCCAAACCAGTTCAAAGAGCAGTGACGAGAGGTCTAGGCCAAGTCTCAAGAGGTTGTGAGCTTGTAAAGGCTCCACAATGAATACAGAATGAGAATCACAAATTACATGTATACAGTATGTATAAAATACAATTATTTATGGCCAAACACTATGAAAAATGACTAATAGAATACATATTACATATTATATACATAATAGAATACAGTCACTAGAATAGGGCATAATACAGATGAAACCCCTGTAAAGGAAAGTGCAGATTAGTTTATGCACTATAGGTACACAGAGAATTAGCCCTAACTTCAAAAGTCCTTCCCAAAGTTGTGTGGGGGCCTATGGTGTTCGAGCTAAAAAACATGGCGCTGGTGCGCAGTGCATTCTGGGGGAACTCAGAGCCATAATGGATATTTATCCATGCCCCAGTGGAAAGCTGCACTTGCTTTGCGAAACAACATGTTTTCAACGTTATTCGCTGATGGGTTTGGAATGCAGGCCTTCTCAGCCAAGGACACGGCGCTGGGAAAGCTAAGATCCGCAGGTGCCGGCTGGTACCTGATAACGAAGTTTGTTTTGGTTTGCTATGCTTGCGCCAAGGTTTTGAGATGAGTTATGGAATTGTTTTCCGGGGCGCTTAGGAGAGGGAAGCGCTGTGCTCCTTGAGGTTACTGTCGGTTGACCCAGCTGGCAATCAACGGTCACCCATCAATGCGCAAGCGCATTTGCCAGAAGGTTCGAGAAGTTGCCACCCCTTGTTGAGGAGGGCATATATGCGGAAACCCTCAACGGTCAGACGGGATAAGCACAAAGACCTCAGTCGGAGGGGGGACGCCCTGGTCCGATATACCTGTGGGCTGTTGTGCTCTTGGCCTGGCTGTTATCGGGGTCTTTCAGCCGCTTCTGGCGAGATGAGGTTTCGTCAAGCTACGCCCATGGTGATGTATTCTTGCTAATTTCCTATGATTTATCTGATTTATGCTTGTATTGTATATATGCCTAACTACGAATAACTAGCCGTATAAGTGCTACTTACTCTCTAAGCGTGCGTGTGGTTGTAAGTCATTGCGTTGTCTACCTGCGTTCAAAGTATTGGCTCTGTGGCTGCACTGGTGATGAATTACTGTCCGTGCACTATTGGCGAGCAATACATGTTTTGGCTCTGCGGCTGTACTGGTGATAAATTACTGTCCGTGCATTTGGCGAGCAATACATCTTTGGCGACGAGGATGGGATAGTTTGTGATGAATTGTTCCAAACATTAAAGAATCCAGTTGAACGCAGATAGGTTTTGCTTACATTGCGAGCGAAAGGTTGTTTTCATTTGGCAGAGAGTGCTGGACTGTGTTAATCTGTTGTGTGTGTGTGTGTGTGCGTGTCTGCGCAAGTGACTGCGGTGTGGAAAGAAATATTTGTGTATGTGTATATATATATATATATATATATATATATATAGAGGCTTTGTACATTACTGCAGTGATGAATAGTTTGTTCAAGAAAAAGGGAGTTCTCGCTGGCGGTGAATGTCCCGATGTGATGATTCCAGGGTGGGTGAAAAGCCCATATGATAAGTTGGCTCAGTTATGGGCATGCGGTGCAGGGCTGTGTGAAACATGGGATGGTGAAGTGGGAGACGCTGATCCGTCAGAAGTAATGTCTTCTTTACAACAGATTTCAGTAGAGAGGGGAAAGGAATGCGCCGCGCTAGGCAGGCGGGGTTGGGTTCTCCTGCATGCCTACCGAAAGATGCATCAGAAAAATGTGGAAATGAAGGATAATATTTTGTGATTGGAAAAAGAGTTAGCTGCTGAGAAACAGATTGCGATAATGCAGCAGATTCAGATGAAACTTTTCAAAGACAAAGCTGACAAATATCAGGCTGTGGCTGAAAGGGCAGCAGTCAGAGTAGCCCGATATAAGTATAGAAAAAGACGGGGAGGGGTCAACCAAAGAAAAGTGGCAGCGGTAATCGCTACCGCAGATGTAAATTGGGATCCCGATAAATGGGATGGAGACATCTTTGACTCAACAAGCCCAGAGAGTAGCTCGGCAAATGAGTCAGATTCCAAAGCAGAAATTAATCAAAAGGCAGTGGCAGCCAAGCCGGTTAGAAGACGCCGTGCTGGGCCCCACCCGCAGGACCCTGGAGGCGGGGTTGTGGATTTAACCACGCTGGAAGATTACACTCAGCAGGAGGTTGGAGAAATCATTACTCGTTTGAGGCAAAAGTCAGGGGAACCTTTATTGACATGGATGGTGAGACTGCTAGACGGGGGAGCTGCAGGGTTGTTCGTAGATGCTGCAGACTCACCGCGCTTTTTGCCTTTGTCCAATGACACTAATGTACAGGGGGTCTTAAGGGCAGGGCCGCCCCCTGATGAGAATGGCCAACTTTCACAAATGGCTTTGTTGAACTTAGCAGCCCAAGCATGTAACCGCAAGTACCCCATTACCACAGATTGGCCTAGTGAGGAAACAAAGTGGTATACTTTGAAAGAGGCGATTCAAAAGGTCAGAGAGCATGCTATGAAAGAGGCAATTCATATAGATGCTCCAGGACACATGGGGGCCGTGTCGCTCTCAGTTTCAACTAGAAACATGGTGATCAGAACTGCACCGCCCGCATACAAAAGTGTCATTATGACTTTGCTCGTAGGTATGACGGGCAAACCCACAGATGAAGTAGTGGATGCCATTCGGCAACTGGCAGATTTAGGGGAGTGGGATAAGAGTGACACCAGGCCACGGGAGAGAGAGGGGCGTAGTGAGAGAAGAACTGAAGGCAGGAGGCAAGATAGTAGAGACTCCCGAGTGTCCAGAAAAGACATGTTTTTGGCCCTGTTAAAAGATGGTGTGCCACGGGAAGAAATTGATGGCATTGAAACCAGGGTCATGTACGAACTATACAGAAAGAGAGGGCTTGCAGCCAAGGAGCGCTACAAACAGGTTAAGAAACAGGTAGTGACTAAACCACAGGGGGACACCACCCCCGTACCAACCGACATATGCTGATTTGAGGAAGGTGGTGAGTGCGATGCTAAAGGCAGAGTCAGGTTACACTCATTCAAAATTTGACTAGGGTTATGGCCAAGCTCCGGCAGCGTCTGCTCGCATAAAGGTGGATAGGCGGCCCCATGTTAATGTTAAGATTTTTTGGGGACCAGGAAATACGCAAGGGGTGCGAGCATTGATAGACACCGGGGCGGAGGCCTCTCTGATTCACGGAAATCCGACACGATTCAAAGGCAGACACTTTACTATTACAGGTCTAGGGGGGAAGGAGACCCCCGCAGTACAAACTGGAGTGGAAATGAAAATAGGCAGTTTGGCTAGGCAGAAATACCAAGTGTTGATTGTCCCGATACCTGAGTACATAATTGGCTTTGACATTCTGGAAGGGTTGACTTTAGGACTTGGAGGTAAAACATACCAGTTTGGGGTGAGTGCATTAATTTGTACACCCATTACAGTAGGCAAATTGAAGATGCCCCCAGTACATGTGCCTGTGGCGACCAAGCGAGTAGCAATGAAGCAATACCGCATTCCTGGGGGGCAAAAGGAAATTTCAGACACCATCAAAGAGTATGTAGAGGCGGGTGTGTTACGACCTATCACTACCGCCTGGAACAACCCCCTCTGGCCCGTCAAAAAAGGGGATGGGTCTTGGAGGATGACGGTGGATTACCGCGAGTTAAATAAACACACTCCTCCCTTGGTGCCCGCAGTCCCAGATGCCATTACCTTGATTGAAAATGTCCAAAAGTTTGAAGGGACTTGGTATGCAGTGGTAGATTTAGCCAATGCATTTTTCTCTGTGCCAATTGCTGAAGAGTGTCAAGAGCAGTTTGCATTTTCTTGGAGCGGGCGTCAGTACACCTTCACAAGGTTACCTATGGGGTACATACATAGCCCGACTATCTGTCACCGGCTGGTGGCAGAGCACTTAGACAAGATACCGTGTAAACCGGACATACAAATCTCTCACTACATTGATGATATTTTGATTCAGGGCAAGGATGAGCGCAGTGTGCAAAACCAGTTAGAAGTCATTATGGAAGGATTGAAGAAGGAAGGGTGGGAGATTAACCCGAACAAAATTCAAGGCCCAGCTGAGACAGTGATATTTCTAGGAATTCAGTGGCATAATGGGCATCGAGAAATGGTGCCGAAGGCCCGACAGAAAATACTTGAGTTTACCACGCCAATGAATACAAAGCAAGCTCAACAGTTCATAGGGCTGTTTGGGTTCTGGAGACAGCACATTCCCCATTTAGGGCAGATACTGGCCCCCCTTTACAAAGTGACACGAAAGAAATATGAGTTTCAGTGGGGGGAAGAGCAGCAGAAAGCATTTGAGTTGGCAAAAGACACCGTGCAGCAGGTGCTCGATCTATGGCCATTGAAGGAAGGCGAAGTGGAATTGAATGTGTCTGTACAAGACAATTATGCTAACTGGAGTGTGTGGCAGAAACAGGACAGGAAACGTGTGCCATTGGGGTTTTGGAGTCGTAAGTTGCCCGATGCTGGTAACTCATACACTCCATTTGAAAAGTAGTTGCTGGCATGTTACTGGGCCCTGGTTGATACTGAGCAAATGACCGTGGGCCATGATGTATTGATGAGGCCAGAAATACCGATTATGCAATGGGTGTTGAGTTCTCCTAAAACACACAGAATAGGACATGCCCAGGAAGCCAGCATAATTAAATGGAAATGGTACATTCAAGACAGAGCCAAATCAGGAAAGGGTGGGGTTGCAAAGTTACACGAGCAAGTAGCCAACATACCGCCCTCGGATTACATACCACGAGAAGTGTCTGAGAAACGCAAGTCTCCCGTGAAATGGGGAGTACTATATGGCGATTTGACCGTAGAGCAGACAGAGCATGCCTGGTTTACTGATGGCTCAGCCCGATATGTGGGAACAGAGCGATACTGGAAAGCGGTGTCATATAATCCCAAGACAAAAAAGATTTTGACGACGTCAGGGAAAGGGAAGAGCAGTCAGTTTGCAGAGCTTTACGCAGTTTACCAAGCATTGAAACAAGAGACCCCTGGTCGATGTCATTTGTACACAGATTCATGGTCAGTGGCGAATGGGTTGGCGGTGTGGCTGCCAACCTGGCAAAAGAATGGGTGGAAGATTCATTCGAAAGAATTGTGGGTAAAAGAATTGTGGCAAGATATTGCAGGAATGTTATCACAAAGTGAAGTCACAGTGTATCATGTGGATGCGCATTGTGCGACAGATTCATTGGAACATTGGTTTAATTCTGTTGCAGATGAACACACCAAGATTTCATCTGTGGATGCGGAGGCTCAGGAAGACGATTTGGAGGGTTTGGCCAAGTGGGCTCACCAGAAATGTGGGCACCTTGGAGAAAAGGCTACTATCAGGTGGGCACAAGCTCGAGGAATTAGTATTCCTTTAGAGGTAGTGAAAACAGTTATCTTGCAATGTCCGGTGTGCCAACACCAACAGCATAGGCCTATCCCTCAGATTGTTCACGGCAAGTTGTGAAGAGGAAAGTTACCAGGTCAAATTTGGCAGATCGATTTTATCGGTCCTCTGACAATCAGCAAAGGTTGTCAGTATGCATGCACTATTGTGGATACTTACTCTGAATACATGATGGTTTTGCCATGCAAGTGTGCCACACAACTGAATACCATAAAGTTGCTAGATCAGCTCACGTTGCATTACGGAGTGCCTTTGCAAATTCAAAGTGACAACGGGTCACACTTCAAAGGCAAATTAATTCAGGACTATTGTCAGGAGAAGAGTATAGAGTGGCTTTACCATGTGCCCTATCACCCGGAAGCGTCAGGGTTAATTGAAAGAATGAATGGGTTGTTGAAGGAACAGCTACGCAAGTCTGGAGATGGCAGTTTGGCAGGTTGGCGTGATCGTGTGTTTGATACGGTGCAAGTGTTGAATAATAGACCGGTGAACAATCATGAGACTCCATTGTTGCGACTAATGACTCCTGCTTTACAGATTCAACCTAACCTAGTTAGAGAGGCTCTATTGTACTGGGAGATCACCCCGGGCTCTTTAGCTCCCTATCGGGCGACTCCCGAGTCAGCAGGGGTAGACTTGCATTCTCATGAAGAAATCAGATTAGACCCGAGAGGGATTGTTGTGATTGAAACAGGGATTGGGGTACAAATTCCTCCAGAGCATATGGGATGGATTGCCCCCAGATCTGGACTAGCATTGAAGGGAGTTCAAGTGCTGGGAGGGGTCATTGATGCTGATTACCAAGGCGAGATCAAAGTCATCTTGCTGAATAGTGGGGACCAAGTGTTACCGATTCATAAGGGTGATAGAGTGGCTCAGCTAATTATCATCCCTGTTAAGTTGTCCATGATTAAGAAAGGGGAGCCTCCCACAGTGTTAACTACCCGTGGGGATCGTGGTTTTGGCTCTTCAGACAGCATGATACCAGGTGCAAAGGTGTGGGTCGAAAGGCCAAGTGGTCCATCAGTGCCCGCAGATGTTATTGCATCAGGCAAAGACCAGATAGTCTTAGTAATGGAACCTGGTAAAGACAAATGGCAGTATGTGCCCGCAGGCAAATGTTACCTGAGGGAGTGATTTTCAACACTGATATCTCTTTTCTGGGTTTGCCTTGTAGATCCTGTGTCTGGCTGGTGTGATTGTGGAACTAAATGGACTCCATTTGGGAGAGTCAAACGGCATGATGCTCCGGATAAAAAATGTCATATCTGTGCCAATGATCCATGGGAGACCGATGATGAGGAGCAATGACGTCCAAAAGCAGCTCGATACCGATGCCGAAAAGCCAGCCAGACCAGCGACATGGATTCATGGAAGGCGACGAACACGTCAAGTGCAAGTGCAAACATCGATGCCAGCTATGCAAGAGGCGTCTTTAGGACGGCGAAAATATTCCCCGATGATTACCCAAACGGAGAATATGTGGACATACCTGGCACAACAAGTACTCAACATTACGCACTTTTGCTTAACCGATGTGCCCAATGCTGAAGCTTTACTAACTACGTGTTTAGTTACAGTGCCGACGCCAGTCCCGGTTCTAAAGCACATTTTTAGCGTCACACACAATGATTCGTTAGTTCAAGATTCCGATATCAGACAATCTTTTTCCGTCTATGAGTACTGCAGGTTTTGCAAGGAAACGGATCGCAAATGGAGAAATTTGACACGTATTATAACCTACAATATAACTCAAGGCGATGTGTGCTACTTTATGACCTGCAATACTAAAGAAATTGGCAAATGCCAACAGCTAAATTTAACCAAACAGAAGAATCAAACTGTGTTCGAGAAACGATTGTGTTCACGAGTTCCAAGCACATGTACCAGTGTGAATAATACTATGTCTTGCAATCATACCGTAATAGCTGCCAGTCATTTGAATCATGTGAAACTTCCAACAGGATGGCTCTTTTCATGTGGTAACATCACATACACTTACATTCCAGCTAACATTTCTGGAGGTCCGTGTGCCTTAACTCGATTAGGACTAATGATGTTTCCTTTACACCCAGCAATATCCCGAAGCAAAAGATCAACTTTCGAATCTGTGGGTCTATCCCCCGATTGTGATTCACATGTGCATTTGCTATCAGAAGCTGAAGTTCTAGCATTAACCCTTTCATTAGTAGGAGTTTGGGGTTTATCTGCTGGGGGGTACAAGTCTTTGATCAAATTAGCATGTTTAGTAGTAAAAGGACTCAATCATACTTCTCAAGCTTTAGAAGAGTTACTCCTTGACAGCAAAGTTATTAGAAAAGCTACTTTGCAAAACAGAGCTGCTGTTGATTACTTATTGCTGAAGCATAATTTAGGCTGTAACGCAGTTGAAGGTATGTGTTGTTTCAATCTAAGTGACCATTCACGATCCATTGAAAGTCATATTCGAGGTTTGAGGGATCTCATTTCTCAAGTGTCCCAAGAGCAAACTGGGAATTGGTGGGATTGGTTATTTTCATGGATTCCTGATATTGGAGGTACACTGCGTTATGCCTTTGCTTGCATTTGTATTATATTAGCTATCATAATAGCTTGTTGTTGTTGTATTCAATGTATTCCCAACTTGGTTTTAATATTTCGGCGGTTTCAAAGACCGCCTCCTTTGCCACTGGGCTATGGAAGGTAAATATCCAAGGGTGGATTGTGGTGTTCGAGCTAAAAAACATGGCGCTGGTGCGCAGTGCATTCTGGGGGAACTCAGAGCCATGATGGATATTTATCCATGCCTCAGTGGAAAGCTGCACTTGCTTTGCGAAACAACATGTTTTCAACGTTATTCGCTGATGGGTTTGGAATGCAGGCCTTCTCAGCCAAGGACACGGCGCTGGGAAAGCTAAGATCCGCAGGTGCCGGCTGGTACCTGATAACGAAGTTTGTTTTGGTTTGCTATGCTTGCGCCAAGGTTTTGAGATGAGTTATGGAATTGTTTTCCAGGGCGCTTAGGAGAGGGAAGCGCTGTGCTCCTTGCGGTTACTGTCGGTTGACCCAGCTGGCAATCAACGGTCACCCATCAATGCGCAAGCGCATTTGCCAGAAGGTTCGAGAAGTTGCCACCCCTTGTTGAGGAGGGCATATATGCGGAAACCCTCAACGGTCAGACGGGATAAGCACAAAGACCTCAGTCGGAGGGGGGACGCCCTGATCAGATATACCTGTGGGCTGTTGTGCTCTTGGCCGGGCTGTTATCGGGGTCTTTCAGCCGCTTCTGGCGAGATGAGGTTTCGTCAAGCTATGCCCATGGTGATGTATTCTTGCTAATTTCCTATGATTTATCTGATTTATGCTTGTATTGTATATATGCCTAACTACGAATAAATAGCCGTATAAGTGCTACTTACTCTCTAAGCGTGCGTGTGGTTGTAAGTCATTGCGTTGTCTACCTGCGTTCAAAGTATTGGCTCTGCGGCTGCACTGGTGATGAATTACTGTCCGTGCACTATTGGCGAGCAATACATGTTTTGGCTCTGCGGCTGTACTGGTGATAAATTACTGTCCGTGCATTTGGCGAGCAATACAGGGCCTTATGCGTTCGCAAAGCCAAAGTATTGTAAACGTTTTAGAAAAGTTAGAAAAACTTTTAAAAGGGAGTTTAGGGGCAGGTAAGAACCACTAACTCACCCCTCGTACTCAGATTCTTCACAGGAGTTGGCAGGTCAATGGAAGAAGGTCTGAGGTCGCTTTTCCCACCATCAGCCTCAGTCCTTGATTCATAGGGGTTGCAGGTTCAAGCAGTGCTCCAGTCGGTGTCTTTAGCTGGTGCAAGCACTCTTGGAAGAAGAATGCAGAAGAACACAATGCAGGACCCCTCTCAGGACTGGACTCAGGTAAGGTGTTTCAGACGGTGGTCACCGCAGCACAGCGATGCAAAGGGACTCACTTGTCGCAGTCAGCCTTTCCCTCCCATCTCGGGTCCCTTTGAGGCTAGGACTCTGAATTTTGCAGAGGTAAGTTTTGTAGGACAAGCTGAGGATCCCCCAAGTTTCCGGTCTCAACATGGAACGGGACGTCGGCAGCACGGTAGTCTAAAGTCAGAGCTGGTCAGTCAAGGGCAGTCCTGGGACACTTATGAAGTCGGGAATGGCCTCCACTCCATAGGTCGCAGCTCCCTCGATGGACTGCTGAAGATCGACAGCAAGACGGGGCTCCTCCAATACAGCAGCAGAAGTTGGTCACCAGACCTCCTTCAGACGGGTCGCTGGTCTCTTCACAGGTCTCACAGCTGGACACAGAGTCTTGGCTCCTTCAGGTTACTCCAAGATCTCTCTACAAGGGGTGCAGGGGCCCTCTTCCCATCCCAAAAGCCAGATAAGAGCCGAAACTCCCACTAGCCAATAGCAAAACTAGCTCCACACACACCCCCAGCAGTGGTCCAATCAGCACCACTGGCGGGAACACTAATGCATAACGCACACATTGAAACCAGTTTATGGATTGGGACCAGACAGTCCCAGCCCACATCCTGCCAGTAAAAACACAGTCCTACAGTAGCTCGCCAAAAGCCTCTGCTTTCCCGGGTACAGGAAGTCCATGTAAAGAGGCCAGGAAGAAGGCTAAAAACCAAGATGGCCAAAGGACAAGCGAAAAACCTTGTGGCATGGCCATGTTTGGTCACGAGCCACAATTAGTAGCCAAACGTGGTACATGTGGAAAGGCTAAAACGAAAAGCACAAAAAAAGTTGCTGCTGCCTTCAGCTTGTCCATTTAGCACACCTAGAGTAACCAAGAATCCTCTGAGTGTTACTCTAGGGCAAACACAATAGTGTGCCCCGTTGTACGGTATTGCAAGATGCATGTTACAATGATAAGGTACCACAAGTGATAACAAGTTACTAAAAGTAGCAACTAAGTCACAATACTAAGGGAAACAATGTTTCCCAGTACTGACAGCCTGAAGGCCATGTCAGTTTCCACACAGGAGCAAAAGGCAGTAGTGAAGCTTAAGATTACACTGTAAAAAGTACAGTTAAGGATAAAAAAATAAAAGCAAAAAGTGTGGGGGTCCATACAAATGAAGGAACGGTGCAGTAAAGAGAAATCTTTCCTAACACTGCATTCCTTACTTCCAGGATGTATTATGCCAACACCCTTTCTCGGTCTCCCAGATAAGTACCTGAAGTACCTGGCAAGACTTTAAGGAGGGCAAAAACACATAAAAGTTCAAATTCTGCCTTCAGCACCGACGGTCCGTGACCTACATTAGGGTCTTTGAAAGGAAGTGGTTCCTTTTTCAAATCCCTGTTTTGTAAGCATCAGGTTTGACATCCTCTCATTTAGTCTCCGCCCCACACACTCCCTTGTGTGCCTTTCCCTCTACAGGTGCATTTTATAGGAGTGCTTCAGTTCAGAATTTGTCACTCAGCTGGACATTCCTGCTCATAAATGAGGTTCTGCAATTATGAGAGGAAGATGGAATGTTATCTCTCTCACTTAGAACCATATCCTCTAGTGCAGCCCTTAGGAAGCAACTGAAACATACTATGTTTTGCCAATCATAACCACTCCGGGGGCGAAGTGGCCCTGATCTTCCCTGCATGGGTCCCGGTTACTATCATAACCACCTTAGTCCAACTCCTCCTTCGAATGCCTTGTCTGCAGGCTTGGTGTCTCTCCAATCCTCTCGCTGACTTAGACCATCTACAGGCCCCCTGGTCCGGTCTCCCTCTCAGAGTGGTCTGACAATGTCAGTTGCTGCTTTTGCCGCCACCTTCATTCCCCCTCCCACTCTTGCCACTGATTCTCTCACTGACGCAGCCCTCACTGAAACTTCAACCCTCCATCTCCAACACTCTGGACATCCTTACCCAAGTCATTAGGATCGGCATGAAGCCTGCCTACAAGCGCAACTCCTGGTATGACTCTGACCTGGCCTATCTGAAACGCAAGTGCAGAGCTGCTGAGCGGAAGTGGCAGGCTTCAAGCACATCCTCTGGCAGATTGGCCTGTCGCCTGCTCCAAAAGGCAATACAGACTTTCCATCCGCTCGAAAAAGAGGGCCTATATCCAAGCCCACATCTCTGGGGCCACTAACACTGCTGAACTTTTCAAAATCTGCAAGGAACTCGCCAATCCTATTGCAGTCTCCATTTCTCCTCTGCCTTCCCTGGCCCTCTGTACTGCACTGGCCTCTCAATTCATTACTAAAACTCCGAACATCCTGGCCTCACTCTCCTCTACACCACTCCCTTTCTCCCTCAACTACTCTCAGGCCTCCCTTGACCAACCCCCCCTTCCCCTTCCCTCCTCCTCCTCCTCCTCCTCCTCCCCTCTCCCTTATCACCTTATAAGGTCTCTCGACAAGTCTGTTCTATGAAAGTCTCATCCAAACAGGTGCTCCCCTGCTCCTCCAGAACTATCAAGGACAACATTGCTTCCATTGCTCCAGCCTTGGATGATTTCTGCAATTACTCCTTGGCCAATGGAACCTTCCTGCTACTTCTGAAGCACTCCCTTGTGCACTCGCTCTGCCAACTCCTCCTGTCCGGCTAACTACCGCCCTCGCTCCATTATTCCCCTTCCTGGGCAAACTCTTAGATCAGCTGGCCATCTCCCAGCTTATCCACCACACTGAATCTGTTGGTTGTTCCACGATCAGCAGTCTGCCTTCAGAGCAGGCAGAGGCACAGAAACTGCACTTCTGTACACCTATGAAGATTTGCTCTCCAATCTAGATTCCAACTCTCCTTCTGTTCTCTTCCTTCTTGACCTTTCCTCTGCCTTTGATACGGTCAATCATGCCACTCTAATAAATCTGCTCCATTATACCCTTGGCCTTAATGACCTGGCTCTTGACTGGTTGACGACCTTCCTCTCTGACCGACCATCCCAGGTTCAACTGGGCCCTTTTCTCTCCATCTCACTCTCCACCTGTGGTGTCCCTCGGGGCTCTATCGTTTTGCCATGGCTTTTCAACATCTACCTTGCCCCTCTAGCCTATTTGATCTCTGCTTTCTCTCCTAGCTTCATGTTATGAGGATGACATGCAGCTCTCCTTCAAGCTTCCCTCCACTGCCTCCTCTTCGTCCTCTCTCATTCCTGTGTCTGCAATTCAGGCATGGTGCACTGCCAACGATATCTGCCACAATGCCAGTAAGACTGAGATCCTTCTCATTGGGACCCCAGCTCCCCCCTTCCCTCCTACACTCTGGTCACCCTCCATAGACCACCTCACCTCACATCAGGGGCCTTGCGAAGGCAGCCCACTTTCTGCTGCACCTCCTCAGAGGCATCCTCCCTTTCCTCACCTTCCCCCAGAAACTGATCACCAGAGCTCTGGTCCTCTCCAGGCTGGACTACTGCACCAGCCTCTTCATTAATCTGCTAACTCCTCCCGTCGCCCCTTCAACTAATCCAGAATAGGACTGTAAGACTTATCCTTGGCCTCAAGCCCAGTGACCACATCGCTACAGCTCTAAAATCTCTCCACTGGCTCCCGGTTGCTACAAGGACCAAGTTTAAAACCCTCTACATCATCCACAAGGCTTTCTGGGGCCTGGGATCCCACTACATTCAACTCACTCTCCCTAAATACCTCTCTGCTTGAGCCCTTCGGTCTTCTAGCTCCAACTCTCTGCAGCTCAGACGGTTTTCCAAGCAGGGAGTGGGGGTAGATCTCTCTCCTGCGCAGGTGACTCCAACTGGAATGGCCTCCCTGACCCTTTCAGACTTGAGACGGATCTCCTTACGCTCCAGAAGCTTTCTCTTCCTCCTTCCCTCTCCCCTGCTAATGTCCCCTCTGCCTCTTTTTGACTGGCTTCCTGGTTCCTTCAGATTCTTTCAGGGCACCAGGCCCTCCTTGGCCAGTCTAAACACCCCCCTTAACCGGCACTTAACCTTCTGGGCTCCCTCCCCCTGCATTAGCCTGACTGGCCTGCACCCCAATGAGCCCTTCCAGGCAGTCCCTCGCACTTAGCAAGTGTACCTTCTTTCCCATGCATTCTCTGCATTCCCCTGGCACTTGTCCACCTGGCCTCCCTTGGCACTCGCTTAACCCATGGGCCCGCAGTTCTTGTTACTGCACCTGCACTATCCGAATGACAAGGCCTAGTAAGACAGTTTTTTACATCTCTGTCCCGCCCCTTCTGGCTTGTTGTGCCTTGAAACACCTTTTGCTGTATAGGTGCATTATAAATACCTAATAAATAAAGTAAATCCTACTGATGTGCTGAATCTGGATACTGTTTGACGACATTGGGCAAATGACTCCCACTACAAATTTGATATATTTATATGGGATACATTGCTCACCGTAATCATATTTCTGATGCTTGTATCTCCTTAGATTTACATGCTATTCATAGGCCGACATCTAGTGGTAGCTGCAGAGTAGTACAGTTTTTGTTTTCAAAACTCGAAAAAGGATGTCGAAGCACCTTCTACTCCACAGGGGAGGAAGGGTGGGCGCATATGAATCTAAGTAGATACAAGCATCAAAAATAGGATTACGGTGAGTAATGTATCCCTTCTGAGGCTTGTGGAATCTGCTTAGATCACATGCTATGCATAGATTAGCAAGCAATGTCTGGAGAAGGTGGTGGGTTGTAATAAGGTACTGCGGCAAATAGATGTTTTAGCACCGCTTGTCCCACCTGTGAATCTGCTTTAGAATGTGTATCAATGCAGTAGTGCTGAGTAAAAGTATGGATAGAGCTCCATGTAGCTGCTTCCCAAATTGCTTCCAGCAGCATGTTTGCAATAAAGCCCAAGGTAGCTCCTGTACCCCTGGTAGAGTGAGCTCTTGGTGTGAAAGGCAGAGTTTTATTTAACAGAGAGTAGCAGAGCTGTATGCATCTGACTATCCATCTGGAGATGGCGTTTTTTTGAAACATGGTCACCTTCCCTGCCAGGTTCTATGGAGACAAACAGTTGGTCTGTTTTCCTTAGCGATTTTGTCTTGTTTAGATAGTAAAGGAACCCTCCCCCCACACACATCTAGTGCATGGAGTTTTTTCTCAGCTGAGCTTCAAGGGCTTTGAAAGAAAGGTGGTAGTTCGGTGGACTGGTTGAAATGGAACTTCGATATGCACTTAAGAGCAAATCCAGGGTGTGTTCTTAGTAACAACTTGTCTTTGTGGATCACAAAGAAAGGGTCTTGCACTGACAAAGCTTGTAGTTCACCGACTCTTATGGAGGTGATAGCCACCAGGAAAGCTGACATATGTAAGATGTTTAAGGCTGGATTTATGCATAGGCTCAAAGGGGGGTCCCATGTGTTTGGCAAGGACAACGTTATGGTCCCACCCTGGAGGCGGGTTAGAAATGGGAGGGTAGAGTCTTTTTACTACTTGCATGAATGCCTTAATGACCGGGACTTTCCACCAGAACACCTTTTTTTGAGAAGTGGTGTACGCGGATAGAGCTGCCAGGTGAACTTTGGAGTTGAATACTAGCTCGGAGTCTATTAAGTGGAACATGTAATGGAGAATGTGTGATGGGGTACTCTGACACCATATTACAAATCTTCTCCATTTGTTATAACAGTGTCTGGTGTTTGGTTTACGTGCCTCCTTGATGATGTCCATACACCTTTCAGGTAGTTTTAAATGGCCAAATTCTATGACTTCAGGAGCCAAGCTACCAAGTTAATATACTGATGTGAGTGGAACGTTGTTCCCCTGTGCTGTGTAAGCATGTTGTAGGAGCACAGGAAATTGAGTATCGCACATTGCCAGTTGCGCAGATGTGGAAACTAAGGTAGCCTCGCCCACATCGGAGCAACTAGGATTAGTGTCACCTGTTCCTGGTGCATTTTGTTCACCACCCTGCTCAGTAGCGGAGTCGAGGGAAAAGCGTAGGCAAATTTCCCTGACCAGTTCATTCACAGGGCATTTCCCTTTGACACGTGTTGGGGAAACCTGGATGTGAAGTCTGGGCATTCCATGTTTTGGCTTGTGGCGAACAAGTCTAAAGGGGGGTAACCCCATAGGGAGAAGATATTGTTTAGGATATTTCTGTCGATCTGCCACTCGTGCTCTTCGGGTAGAGGATCTCTGCTTAAGGAGTCTGCCAGAGAATTGTTTCTCCCTGGAACATGCTGCAATGTGAGGAACATGCCCCGCTTGAGTGCCCACCTCCCAATTGTTTGTGCTAGCCTGGACAGACCTGAGGAATGTGTGCCCCCTTGCTTGTTTATGTAAAACATGGCAGTTGTGCTGTCCATGAGGATTTGTACTGTCTGACCTGACAGGTGCACTTAGAAGGCTTGTAGTGCTTGGAGCACTGCTAGCAGTTCCAGACGGTTTATGTGTTTTTTGGGCTGTGATCTGTGTCCACAGGCCATGCGCTGTGCGGTGAAGGTAATGGGCTCCCCACTCAGTGAGTGATGCATCTGTTGTGATAACTGCTTGTACTGTAGGGTTGTGAAAAGGTTTTCCCCTAGAACAGGTTTTCCTTTGTCCATCAGCGGAGTGCTTGCACTAAGGTTAGCGACAACCACTAGATCGTCCCACTGACCACTTGCCTGAGACCAGTGTTTCGCTAACCACTCTTGCATTGGACGCATGCGCAGCCGTGCGTGCGGATCCAGGTTTATGCATGATGCCATCATCCCCAGCAAGCACATTGCTTTGCGTACAGTTATTTGGCCACCGGATTGATACTGAGGTATTTGCAGTATTATGTTTTGCACTCTTGTTTGACAAAGACTAGACCTTCTGTTTTTATGACAGCTCACAAGAACCATTTGGTCTTGCTTGGAACGAAACTTGATCCTTTTTTGATTGATTGAGAATCCCAATTGGAACCAGAGATGGATTGTTCTCCGAGTATTTTGCTTGCAAATTGGGTGGGGGGACGGGGGGGTTGCCCTGTTATCAGCCAGTTGTCCAGATAAGGGTATACTGGGATTGATTCTCTGTGTAGATGCGCTGCCACTAGCGCTAGTACTTAGTACTTAGTGCTCCAAGGGTATTTATACCAAAGGGTAGTTCCTTGAATTGATAGTGTTGGTTCACTATTTTGAAAAGTGAGAACCTTCTGTGCGCTGGGAACATTGAAATATGAAAGTATGCATCTAATATCCAAGGTTGCTATGTAGTCCACCTGTCTTAGCAGTGGAATTACCTCCAGCAATGTTGTCATGCAGAATCTTTGTGGCTTGACATAGGCGTTTGCAGGGCGCAGGTTTACGGCAGGGCGCATTGTTAAGTCTTTTCGGCACAAGGCTGTACATTGAAAAAATAACCTTGTTTACCTCGTTTGCCAGGACGATTTCTACGGCGTCCTTTAGAAGCAGCGCCTTCACCTCTTCCAACAGGATACGTTGCTCTTCCTGGGAGGTGTGTCTCTGTCTTGGTGGGTGGTTGTCTGGTGTTTGGATCAGCTCTATGCAATACCCACCCCCCCCCCACAGTGGAAAATACCCACTTGTCCAAAGTGATCCCCTCCCATACGTTGGTAAAGTGTGAAATACGACCTCTCACTGAAGTGGCATGTGAGGGAACCTGTAGCGGGTGGTCATTGCTTGGGGGGGGGGGGGCGGTTGAGCCCCATCTAGAGGAGGAGGATCTGCCCCTAATTTTTTCTTTGCCCAAAGGGTTTGTTGGTGAGCTGCTCGAGGGATTTGAGGGCGTCATATGCCTCTTTTGCGCAACTAACTTAGGGTGCCACAACTGTGCAGGATTGGCTGGAAAGCAAAGATACATATAGCAATGTATGCGCTGCTTCTTCTGGATTGGTTCCCCAGATGGCGGGAGGGTGAGCATCACTAAGTCCAGCTGCATGTGTCCGGGAGGGGTGAGGGTTAGGTCATGGCGAGATAGAGTTGACACTAACTCAGCTGGCATGAGAAACAACCATTCAATATATAATAAACAACAACCATTAGTATACCTTTGAATAAATCTAGAAAACCTATAAATTGCTTGCATGCGATCACACCATCTTTCATTGGGACTTTTATGAGGTCCAGGGCACAGAGAGCTTGTCTTCCGTGATAACCTGGGCAATTGTGGGGTTCTTAGCACATCAAGGCAAATGGGGAGTTGTAATGACGTGTTGGTTTTAGGGCACAATATACTGAGACAGAGGTCTGGGTTTATTGGGGGTGAGGTGGGCTGCACAGCATGGTCACACTTCAGGTACATCAAGAGAATACCTTACGAGGGCAAAGGGTTACATTGGCAGTAATTTTCCAACAGCGGGGCCATGGGGGCAGGGGCAGGTTTGTGGAGATGGATGAGCTACAAGGCATGGTTCGAGCCGGTTCACACACAGGACAGTGATCACAGAGGAAGGGTGAAATGATACATTATGTTATTTGATTCAATTGTCCCCGGCGCATCCATGAGAATGGGAGTTGTGAAGCTTTCAGACAGGGAGGAAAAGGTGGGGGCCACGAGTGCTCTGTGCTGCAGAGGGGCGAGAAGCCTTTTCGTACTATCGAAGTAAGGCCTAGTCCAAAGATGGAGTCGAGGGCACATAAAATGGAAGCTAAGTGTGTCCCGCAATAGCCCCACTTATGCTAATGTTAGCATACGGGCAATGGAGGCGTCCCTCGTTATTGTATGAGCAAGTGGTCCATAACGTGCAGAATGTGCAAAGGGGCCCAAACGACCCCTCACTCCCACACACAGGTAAGCATACACATATACTAAGTTTATTAGGCCTTTAAAATATACACTAAGTAAGTAAAAAATGTAGTTGTATATTGTCACACAAAACCCTTCTAAAACATATATACATTCACCATAAGGAGAAATGGATTTTGATTCAATGACCAGTGCAACACCGGTAGAAAGAAAACTTCAGGATAACGATAGAACAGCTTCCCTACCTCTTATAATCTCCAACCATAAGGTGGTTTAGGGCCTTGTGCCCCAATGTCACCAGTTCCAAAGCAGATACTTCTAAAGTAGGTTTATGAATTGATTGGCAGTGCCAGTGGTTATGATAAAGAGTCAAAATGTTAGCGTTTAGTGAAGTAAATTCACTCAATCAATCAATCCCAGTCCTTCGGATAGCCCTAGAAAGGGATCATTGATGAGGCAAATGTGTGATTTATGGAAATGATTTTACACCCATGTAACTCTATGGAGAATAGAGGGGACAGAAACAGGTAGGATTACTTACTCCCCTGACTCTGATTCTTCCAGAGACCATTGCTGGTGGTCACGGGTGCAGGAGTCACTTTCAGATGCAGAATTTAGCTTTGGTCGTTAACCGTGCTTAGGAATCTGTTCCAGGCAGCTTCCACTAAAACATTCAAACGAGGCAAGATGAAGACTTCTTTCCGCAGGCGACTTGGAACACCTCCAGGGATTGAAGGAGTTTTGCAACAGGGGTTACCACGGTCAGACACAGACAGTTGATATTCAAGGGATGAACACAGGAGCAGGCCCAGGCACAACTTACGTTCATGAAAGAAGGCTGAAAATGAGGTAACAGGCGCCTTGTTCCATAGGCTGCAGATCCTCCAAGGATGTACTCGCAACGGTGAATGCTGCAGCGAGGTACACCAGAAGAGAGCTAGTCAGTCTCCCAGTTGGTCCAGGGACACTACCGAAGGCTCGGATCATCAACCAGAGGATGAGACTCACCACAAAGCCAGGGGTCAAAGACCCAGACAAAGGCTGTCTTGCTATCAGGCAGAGGAGCAGGGCGTCAATGGGACAGCACTGGATTCAGTGTTGGTCAGCTGCAGATGTTGACCATGGGTTATCAGTGGGCTGCTCTCCTTTGTGAGGTACTTGGCTCTAACAATGATGTGACGGATGAAAGGAGGTCTCCTGAAGCTATTCAGGATTTGGGTTGGGAGCATACCCAGGCTCACCAATGGGAAGGATCTGCACTAATTCAGTCAATGGCTATCCAATCATGGATAGCAACTGGCTACAACATATAACCCAGCAACAGACATTCAGGCACCAGGGATGTAGATTGGGACTAGACAGTCCCAGCCCCTTCCTTTGGCCACACACAGTAGCTGCCCCTGAGCCACGAAAGCCACAGCTTTCCCCCGGGAAAGGAATTTCTATATAAGTCATGTCCTGACCTGAGAAGGCAGGAAGGCGGCCAAAGAACAAGCGAAAAACCTTGTGGTATGGCCATCAAGGGCACAAGTAAAATGTATCAAAAACAGAATAAACAAGCACATTGTAAAAGTTACCAAAATGCCTTTATTTGGCATACTTTACTTACTGGAATTATACTCCTGATGTTTTTAATCTGCTTAGATTCACATGGTGCAGAGTAATGCATTCTTGTTTTCAAGTTTCGAAAAGGGACGCTGACTGGACATGCTTTTAATAGTATCCCTTTGTGACGTGCATTGTACCCATGATCCTTCACGCGTCGAGGTCCTTCCGATTGTTTGGTTTCTGACAAGAAGGAGCATGAAGTGATGTGCGAGTACAGAAGATAAGGTGTAAGATGTCTATGTACCTTCAACTCCAAGAGAGAACGAAGGGCGGGCGCATGTGAATCTAAGCTGATACAAGCATCAGAAATATGGTAAGTAATGTATGCCTTCTGAGGCTTGTGGATCTGCTTAGAATCCCATGCTGTGTATAGACTAGCAAGCAGTACCAGGAGATGGTAGTGGGATGTTAGAAGGTACAGTAGCAAAGAGATGTCTTAGCCCCGCCTGACCCCACCTGTGAATCACTTTTAGAATGTGTATCTAAGCAGTAATGCTGTGTAAAGGTGTGAATACAACTCTAGGTAGCTGCTTTGCAAAAGGCATCTTACGGAACATAAGCAATGAAAGTTAAAGTAGCTCCTGTGTCTCGAGTAGAATGTGCTCTGGGCGTAAAGGGTAAAGTTCTCTTTGAAAGAGAATAACACAACGGGATGCATTTCACATTCCATTTTGTAATAGCCGACTGACACAGGAGCCCCTTCTCTTCCAATGGCTATGGAAACAAAGAACTGTTTTCCATAGTGGTTTAGTTTTATTTAGGTAATATACTACAGCTCGTCTGACATCTAATGTTATCGAGGTGCTCTCTGCTGTATTTATAGGGTTTTGGAAGAAACCCGGAAGCTCTATAGACTGACTGACATGGAAGTTGGAGATGATTTTAGGAGACAAGCGTGGGTGTGTGCTTAAGACCACTCTGTCCTTGTGAATAGTTACAAATGGATCTTGAACTGTGAGCGTTTACAGTTCACTCACCCTCCTTATGGATGTAATGGCCACGAGAAAAGCAGTCTTATAAGTGAGACACTTAAGACTGGTTTTATGCGTTGGCTCAAAAGGAGGACCTAGTAAGGACTGCATTCAAGTCCATCCTGGAATTGGATTTGAAATTGGAGGGTGTAATCCTGCCACCCCTTCCATAATGGCTTTAATGACAGGGACCTTCCACCAAGAGGCTTTCTTCTGAGAGGTGGTGTAAGCAGAAAGAGCAGTCAGATGCACTCCTAGTGAATTAAAGATTAGCCCTGAATCCAAAAGGTAAAGTAGGTATAGAACAATGTGAGAAGGTGTACAGTCAATAGGATTGATGATACGTGATCTACACCAAATTACAAAGTCTTTCCATTTATTGAAATAGCAGCGTCTAGTATTAGGTTTACATACCCCCTTAAGAATGTCTATACATCTTTAAGGCAGTTTTAAATGGCCAAACTATTTATTCAGGAGTCAAGCGGCTAAGTTCAGAGTTTGAGAACATGGAGGCAGTGCTGATCCCTGATGTTGGGACAGCATGTTGAACTGGAAGACAAAGACAATCTCATTAGGTGTGAGAATCATTCATGTCTGCTGGGCCCACATTGGGACTAGTTCCTGGTGCATTGCGCTGACTATCCCGTTGAGGAGTTGGGGGGGGGGGGAGATTTAGGGGGTGCAGCGTAGGCAAATTTCCCCGACCAATTCATCCACAGGGCATTCACCTAAGATCCCGTTTGGGGATACCTGGAGGCGAAGTCTGGGCATTGCGCGTTCTCCGGTGTTGCGAAGAGGTCAGCGTGCAGCTGCCATTCGTGTGTTATGGGAAGTTGTACATTTCTGCTGAGGACATCTGCTAGAAGCTTGTGTTCGCTAGAAACATGCTGGGACACGAGGAACATGTTTCTAAGCGCCAAGTACCACATGTTCAGGGGTAGTTTTGACAGACCTGGACAGTGTGTTCTGCTCTGTTTGTTTACATAAAACATGGCAGTCATGCTGTCTGTTGGCCTCTATTGCTGGTGTGGTGAATAATTTGCCCATGGGAAGGTTTCCCCTTGACCACCACTGCAGGGACAGAACTAGAAACTGCGAGACAACCACTAGATAGTCCCACTGACCACTTGCTCGAGACCATTGTCTTGCGAGCCACTCTTGCATCAGACGCTTGCGCAGGCTTGCTTGAGGTACCAATGCAGAAGCCATCCTTATGAGCAAGTGCATTGCCTTGCGTACAGTTATCTAACGACTGGTTATATAATGTGGAATTTGGAATAGCAGGTTTTAGGTACTCTCGTTTGAGGGGCAAGACAAGACTGTCTTCTGCCCAAATCAACACTGCAAGAAGAACACGTTACTTTCTTACTTGGTAACGTTCTTTCGATGGGATGTTCCGACGATGTATTCCACATCTATGACAGGTAATCACCACAGCTGTGCTGCTTTGGAAAATCTTCGGCGTCTGCGTCGATGACGTCGATACGCTGTCCTCGAGGGCCTCCATCGAGCCGACATCACCGGATGTTATAAGTAGGACGCACAACGCCCGTAGCCTCAGTTGTAGTTTTTTCCCAGAACGTGTGGCACCAATCTTCTGCCAGTATGACTACAGAAAGCCTTACGGAAACGGAAGCTGCAATCGCATAAGAAATTCTGTAGAGGGGCAGGCTGGGAGGGTTCGATGTGGAATACGTCGTCAGAACATCCCATCGAAAGAACATTACCAGGTAAGAAAGTAACTTGTTCTTCGAAGGGATTGGTTCCTCCGACGTATTGCACATCTATGACAGACTCCCTAAGCAGTACCAACGTAAGGAGGTGGGAAAAGAATTTAGAATTTTAGAATGCCCAATTAAATTGCAGAATAAAGGACCACCTTGCCAAAGGCCAAATCTTGCCCATGGGATAGAATCCAGGGAGTAGTGTTTTACAAAAGTATGGACAGAGGCCCATGTGGCTGCTTCACAAATATTACGAATGGGAATACCCCTCTGCAGGACAGCAGAGGCAGAAACACCCCCAGTAGAATGGGCCCGTAAGCCTACCGGAGGGTCCTTACCCGCCAAGCGGTAACATTCAGAAATTGTCAAGATAATCCATCTAGACAAAGTCTGTTTAGTAACAGCTTGTCCCAAACGCCTTCCAGCGTATCCTACAAAGAGCTGATTGTCCACTCCGACCCGGGACATGCGTGAGATGTAGAAACTTAAAGCTCTCCTAGGATCCAACCTATGGAGCCTCTCCTCTTCCTTACCAGGATGCGGAGGAGGCTAGAACGCAGGAAGAATGACCGTCCGGCTTAAATGAAATTATGACACAACTTTCGGAAGAAAAGAAGGACTAACCCTAAGGACAACCGTGTCCTTAAGGAACACTGAAGGGTGGCTTAACGGAAAGTGCCTGCAACTCACTCTGCGAGCGGAAGTGACCGCAACTAAAAATACAGTTTTCAAGGTCAACAGTCTCAAAGGACAAGAACGTAAAGGCTCAAACGGAGCTCCCATTAGGAATTTTAGAACCAGGTTCAAATCCCTGGCACCTGGAAAGGGCACGGTGGGAACACATTAGTGAGCCCTTTCAGAAACTGAGAAATCAAAGAAATTTTAAAATAAGAACACTCCTCAGACGAGCGTTTAAATATGGACAGCGCCGCCAGGTAATCTTTAATGGTACCCACTTGCAGGCCCTTGTGGGCGAACGAAAGCAAAAAAGACATAACCACAGGAATGGCACATGAAAAAGGATCCACATTTTTAACCCCGCACCAGTCGCAGAACTTTCTCCAACGGCAACAGTACAGGGATTTTGTTGCGTGCCTTCTGGCCGAAAGCAACACCTTCATCACGTCTTCAGGGAGGACCCAATCCTTATACCTCAACCTTTCAGAAGCGAAGCATGAAGGTTGAGGGACTTGACCTCTGGATGGAGAACCCGACCATCCCTCCCATGAGAGCAGTATGTCTCGGTAGGGAAGACGGCGTGGAGGGCAGATGGACATGTCGAGAAGGTCCGGGTACCACATTCTCCTGGCCCATGCCGCAGCAATGAGGATCATTCGAGAACCGAACCTCCGAAACCTCCGCAGCACTTGCGGAATGACGGGGACTGGATGAAACGCGTACAGCAGTGGGAAGGACCACTCCACTACAAACACGTCCCAAGGCGCCTCTTGGGGGAAATTCCTGCAAGCAGAATCTTTCACACTTCCGGTTGACACTGGTGGCGAAGAGATCCACTTGTGGGGTCCCCCAAAGGGCGAAGATCTCCAGGAGAATCTCCTGAGCCAGCTCCCACTCGAGAGAGTCTGTGCCCTGCCTGCTCAGAGCGTCCGCCGCCGCGTTTTCATCTCCAGCCAGATGAACTGCGGAGATCGAAATTTTCTGCTGGATGGCCCAGAACAGACCCTGCCCCCCCCCCCTTTTTGTTGAGGTAGTGCATGGCTACTTTATTGTCCGTCAGAATCAGGACAGTCTTCCACCGCACAGATGGCAGAAAAGCCTTCAGGGCTAGCCTGACGGCCCTCAGCTCCAACAGATTGATATGTAGTCTGGACTCAGATTGCCTTCGACGGCCCACCACAGAAGATCCTGGGCGACCGAGGGCGGCACCTGAACGGGATGAGACATCCTGCCGGAGGACTGCGACCACTGTATCCTGAGAGCCCACTGCAGAGATCTCATCCGCAGCCTGGCCTCTGGCACCAGGATAATGCAGGATGCCATGAGGCCGAGCAACCGCAAGAACTCGAAGGCCGAGAGACTGGGCATGTTGAAACTTGTACACCATCTGCAGAATGTGATGAACCCTTACCTGGGGAGGAAAGCACAGCCCCAGGGAAGTGTTGAGCACTGCTCTGATGTACTGGAGCCGCTGGGTAGGTGTCAATTGGGACTTCAAGTTGAGGGAGAAGCCCAGCCTGTGAATGGAGTGGCAGGTGACTGACAAATGATCCAGGACTTGCTCGGGAGAGCGCGCCCTGATCAACCAATCGTCCAGGTAGGGGTAGATGTGAATCCCCCCTTTCCTGAGATACGCAGCCACCAACACCATGAGCTTGGTGAAGACCCTCGGGGCGGAGGTCAATCCGAACGGCAGGACCCGAAACTGAAAGTGCGAGTCGCCAACCGTGAACATCAGGTACTTCTTGTGCTTGGGATGAATCGGCACATGAAAGTAAGCGTCCTTGAGGTCGAGAGACGCCGACCAGTCCTGAAGTTGAAGGGCCTGGAGGACGAGAGAGAGTAACCATCTTGAACTTGTCCTTCCTGAGGAGCTTGTTCAAACCATGCAAGTCCATGATGGGTCTCAATCCCAAGTCTTTTTTCAGGATAAAAAAATAAGGGGAATACCATCCCTTGTTCCTCTCCGCTAAAGGCACCAGTTCTATGCCGCCTTTCTCAAGCAGGGATTTGATTTCCTGCGCAAGGTGAGGATCCGGACTCTTCAAAGAGAGATTCCCTGGTGGATTGTTGTGAGGCCTTTGTCGGAAAGGAAGACAGTAGCCGTGGGCTATGATCTCCAGAACCCACACATCTGAAGTAATGGCACGCCATTCTGCAAAATGCTGCAGCAGCCTTCCCCTAACCAGCGAAACATGGGACATGGCCTTATGACTGAGCTGAAGTGGCTGTGGCAGTGCCTGAGGGCAAGGAGGCAACTGCTCGAGCGGCCTTGGCTCCTTGAGTACCCTGTTTTCCACCGCTGGTACTCCTACGTTGACCCCTTTGACTGGCCGCTCCCCTCGATCTACCAAAAGAAGATTAGTATGGAAAGGAACCTCCCCTCCATTGCTGTCGCCTAGGACGAAAAGGCAGAGGTTGGTGAACTGCAGCGCTCAATGACTTCGATGCAGCCTTTGAGGTCTGCAACCTCTCAAGGCTCTCGTCATCCTTGCTGCCAAAAAGATGGACACCATCAAAGGGCATGTTGAAAAGCCGGTGTTTGTACGCCAGGAGCAAACCCTGACTTCCGCAACCACGCAAATCTGCGCATCACAGTGCTTGCCGCCATGGACCGGCTGACCGTCTGCCATGTCCAGACCCGACTGAACGGATTCACACATGGCATCCTTGCCATCCTGAACGAGGGCAAGAAAACCATCCCGTTCCTCCCCTTCGGGAATTTGTTCAGCCGCCAAAGAAACAATTCCACAGAGTGCGAGTGAAACATGCTAAGGCACACACAGAGTTGGCTGCCTGTAAAGCCATAACCCCTGAAGAAAACACTTTCTTCGCCCAGCCATCAAAACATTTGTCGTCCCTATCAGGAGGGATGGTAGGGTACCACGCCTGCTTTGCCGGGGCCGTAGCCGCATGCACCAACAAACTCTCCGGAGTGGGGTGCGTCGTCAAGTATCAGGGGTTGCTACTGGCTGGATGGTATTTTTTCAGCAACGACTTGCTCACTGCCGGGAGTTCCGGAGCAGTCTAAGCCGCTACCACCCTTCTTTGCAAGGCCATAGGGAATGGCAGTACCTGGTCAGTTGGTGGACCTTGGTCCAGGATATCGGTCAGGTCATCCTGCAGAAAATCTACTGGTGGCGCAGACCACCCCAAGTACTCAGTCACCCTCGACATGTGGTGCCTGTACGAAGAGTCAGCATGCGTACCAGGCTCAGGTCTACCAAACTCAACCTCCGGGGAGGTATCAAGACCACTGGCATCGTGCAAAGACTGACGCAGGCCTTCCAACTGGCTATGACCAGATAACAGGTCGTCAGGAACCTCATCAGGTACCAAACCTTCCTCAGACCCTTCCTCCACCTCAGAAATATAATCCAGAGGCTGGAACAAATCCCTGGAAGAGGGCACAGAAAAAGGCTCAAATACAGGCCTTACTGACTTCTTCTGGGCCATCCTCGGAGTTTCCACCGACGCACGGGGTACTTCCGGTAAAGCCTCCACAAAAGGCGTTTGGTGCGTCGACAGAATCGGCGTTGAGCGCGGCGCTGATGGCTTGGACACAGGCCTTGAGGGCGGTGCCCCGAGCGTGTCCTTCGACGGCCTCGGCGCCGATGACTTCCTCGGAGGCAGAGCCTCGAGAGAGTCCCTCGACAGACATGGCGCCGACGGCATCGACGTCTTCTTTGAAGACCTCACAGGCTCAGATGGTCTCGAGGGCGTCGAGGACCGGGACCTGGAGCGGGCATGGCTAGAGCGATCCACCTTGTCCGTTCGGGACCTCGAAGGCTCCCGATGATCGCGCCGACCACCCAAGCCCAAAGGCGTGGGAGTGGCGGCCCTAGCACGTTCCCTGCCGGCTTCTTTCGAAGGCACGGACGGAACGGAGCCCTGCGATTGGAAAATCGACATCATCTCCGTACGAAATGCATACCATTCCGCAGAAGAAGAATGCTTGTTGGGACAAGCAACCCGCTGACGGGTGGAGTCCTCTGACGAGGAAGGTGATGAACGATGACGGCGCTTCCGCGAGTACTTCGAAGAGGCAGAGGAATGGCGGGACCCACCCCGCGACCGAGACCCCCTGTACTTGCGCCGACAACGCAAAGAGTCGCCTCTTGAATCGTCAGTCGAAAGCCTAGCGGATTTCGACTTTCGGGGCTTGGACACCCTACTGACAGAAAGCTTCTTCTGCTCCCGCAAGGCCTTCAATGTCAACGACTGGCAATTGTCACAATAATCTGTGGCATGGTCCTCACCGAGGCACCAGAGGCAGGCGTCATGCGGGTCGGTCAGCGACATCTTGGAACCGCAGTCCCGACACTTATTGAAAACTGGCCGCGGGGTAGAAGAAGATGAAGACATGATATCTTCACAAACAAACAAGTTCGAAGAACCGATAGAAGTACTCAGAAGAACCCAAGTGCGCCGAGATCTCCGAAGCGAACACAGCGAAAAAAAATGGACTGAAGCTACGGGCGTCGTGCATCCTACTTATAAACATCCGGTGATGTCGGCTTGACGGAGGCCCTCGAGGACAGCGTATCGACATCATTGACGCAGGACGCAGAACATTTTCCGAAGCAGCACAGCTGTGGTGATTACCTGTCATAGATGTGGAATACGTCAGAGGAACCAATCCCTTCGAAATTGTTTTACTTGATTGGGCACGAGACTTTATTTTCTCTTGTTGATTGAGAAGCCTAACTTGAACAGTAGGGTGATGGTATCGTGAATGTTTGAGACATGCTTGAGGTGTCTCCTGTTATTAGCCAGTCGTCTAGATGAGGATACATTGGAAGGGATGTTCTGCGATGGTGGGCTGCCAATACTGCTAGAACCTTGTTGAACCACTCTTGTCAATGAGGCTATGCCGAATGGAAGTACCTTGTATTGATAGCGAGTGTCCCCCATTTTGAACCTTAGGAACCTCCTGTGCACTGGCAACATTGAAATATGAAAATATGCATCTTTCATGTCTAGTGTTGCCATGTAATCCCCCCATTTGAGAAGAGGGATAACCTCCTGCAGTGTAGTCATCGTGCATTTTTGTGGCTTGACATACTTGTATGCAGGATGCAAATCTAACAGGGCACATAGCTAAGTCATTTTTGGGTACAAGGAAGTAAACTGAATATCCTGGCTTACCTTTAGAAGGGGGACAAGTTCTATGGGAATTTATTTTGCAGTAATGTTTCAAACTCCACTTACAGGATGAGTTACAGGGCTTTAGTAGAAATTTGATGAAGCACCCGCCTGCGACGGTAGTCCATACCCACTGGTCTGATGTTATTTCCTCCCATGTGTCTGAATAATAATTTTCAACCTCCTACTGAAGATGCATGGGGGGGAACCTTGATGCAAAAGGCACTTGCTGGCAGGAGCAAGGGAGCCTCTAGAGACTGCACTCCTACCTCTACCCTTGTTTTGTCTATATCCTTGGGGAGTGTACCAGGAAGAGGACCCCAGATGAAAACCCTGAATGAGTGTCTGGAGAAGGCTTAGTTATGAAAAAAAACGACAGGTGTTGAAAACTCTGCATTTGACAACCGGCTAATTAGAAATGTGACGAAGCGTCTTAAGTATGTCGTGTTCCTTGTCATCGGTCTCTAAAGCCTCATCCACAGCCTTGCCAAACAAGACATTTTTCAATGGGCTTGTTTATTAAGATGGCCTTGTCTCTGGTTTGAATCCAGAGTTGTGCAGCCAAGCGTGCCTCTTTAATAAAGTTCCCTGTGCAAGGACTCTGCCTGCTGTTTCTGTGGAGTCCAGGTTATTCTTTAAGATAATTTGGGCAACTTGCCTACCCTCTTTAATGTTAAGTAATTAGGACCTAGTTGGCTCGGGGACATCAGTCAAGTTATTTTGCAGCAACCCCCACTGAACACCACTGCTTGGTGCCCCGTCTTTAAGAGTTTTCGGCAAAAAAAGTTTTCAGGAATCGCAATGCCATTCAGGGTGATCGCGTGGAAGACAACTATTACATACTCTGTGTGCATCTTTCCAGGGACATTTTTTATTACAGGAAGGACAATTTATAGGGCTTCCGTTCCATATTGTTGTAGAATTTTAGCAGCAGCTAGATAAAAATCTGCAGAGAAGAAATCGGAAAGAGGCATTCCATAAAAGGATGTAAATGTAGAGACCCCCGGCTCTCACTACTGCATGGTTGAAGCTTGGTGCAGGCCGCAGCCAGCCATCGAGAAGGAAAAGGAAGATCGATCTTCCAGACGTAGGAAGATCGATCGTTGAGATGACTGCTGAATTTAACAATATGAATTATTCATCTATGCAGCCTTGAGAAGAAGTTACTTACCAAACTGGTAACGTTCTTTCAATGGGATGTTCCTCTGACGTATTCCACATCTTTGACAGTTAATGCCCACAGCTGTGCACTTCGGAAACTTTTCGGCAGAGGGCATCCTGCGTCGATGGCGTCGAGCCGATGTTGCTCGAGGGCCTCCATCAAGGGTCGACGTCACCAGATGTTACATATAGGATGCACAGCGCCCGTTGCCTCAGTTTAGTTTTTTCCCCTTAGAACGTGTGATACCAGTCTTCTGCCAGTATAACTGCCTACAGCCTTGCGTAAATGGAGGCTGCAATCACAGAGGAAATTCTCCAGAGGGGCAGACTGGGAGGGCAATGTAGAATACGGAGGAGGAACATCCCATCAAAAGAACATGACCAGTTTGGTAAGTAACTTGTTCTTCGAAGGGATTGTGTCCTCTGACGTATTCCACATCTATGACAGACTCCCAAAGCAGTACCAGACTATGGAGGAGGGAAATAATTTAGAATATGAAATTTAGAGTACCTAATGAAATGGCTGAATAGAGGACCGCCTTACCAAAGGCCAAATCCTGCCCATCGATGGAATCCAGGGAATAGTGTTTAACAAAAGTATGGACAGAAGCCAATGTGGCTGCTTCACAAATATTCTGAATAGGAACACCCCTTTGTAGAGCAGTGGAGGCAGGCACACCCCTAGTGGGGTGAGACCGTAAGCCTACCAGAGGGTCCGTCCCCGCCAAATGGTAGCACTCAGTGACAGTTAGGATAATCCATCTGGACAAGGTCTGTTTGGAAACAGCCTGACCCAAGCAGTGTCCTGCATAACCAACAAAGAGCTGATCGTCCACTCTGACCCGGGACATCCATGCAAGATAAAAGCTCAAAGTTCTCCTAGGATCCAACCTATGGAGCCTCTCCTCTTCTTTACCAGGATGCGGAGGAGGATAAAATGCCGGAAGAATCACCTTCTGGCTCAAATGAAATTCGGACAACCTTCGGCAGAAAAGAATGTCGCACCGGCAGGACAACCCTGTCCTTATGGAAAACAGTAAAGGGTGGCTTGTAAGAAAGTGCCTGCAATTCACTCACTCTGCGTGCAGAAGTAACCGCAACTACAAACACAGTCTTTAAAAGACAACAGTCAACGGACAAGAGTGTGGGCTCAAACGGAGCTCCCATCAGAAACTTTAAAACCAAATTCAAATCCCAACCAGGCACCTGGAAAGGGGACGGTGGAAACACATTAGTTAACCCTTTCAGAAACATTGAAATCAAAGGATCTTAAAGTAAGAACACTCTTTTCAGACGAGCGCTTAAATATGGACAGCGCCGCCAGGTAACCCTTAATGAAGGCCCTTGTGGGCCAAATCAAGCAGAAAAGACAACACCATAGGAATGGAACATTGGAAAGGATCCACATTTTGACCCCTGCACCAGTCGCACAACTTACGGCAATGGTACAGGGATTTTGTTGCGGGGCACCTGGGCGAAAGCAACACCTCCAGCATGTCATCCGGGAGATCCCAATCCTTGCATCTCAACCTTTCAGATACCAAGCATGAAGGTTGAGAGACCTGACCTCTGGATGGAGAACCTGACCCCCCCCACCCACCCTCCCGTAAGAGCAGATTGTCTCGGTAGGGAAGACGGCGTGGAGGGCAGATAGACATGTCGAGAATGTCCGGGTACCACACTCTCCTGGCCCAATCCGGAGCAATGAGGATCATACGGGAACCGAACCTCCGCAACACCTGAGGAATGACGGGCACTGGAGGAAACGCGTACAGTAGTGGGAAAGACCACTCCACTACGAACACGTCCTCCAAGGCTCCTCTCGGGGAAAATTCCCGTGAGCAGAATCTCTCGCACTTCCGGTTGACACTGGTGGCGAAGAGATCCACTTGTAGGGTTCCCCAAAGGGCTAAGATCTCCAAAAGGACTTCCTGAGCCAACTTTCACTTGTGAGAGACCCTGCTCTGCCTGCTTTGAGCGTCCGCTGCCGCGTTTTCGTCTCCGGCCAGATGAACTGCAGAGATCGAGATTTCCTGTTGGATGGCCTAGAACCAGAGCTGCATCGCCTCCCTGCACAACGGGAGTGACCCTGCCTTGCCCTTTTTGTTGAGATAATGCATGGCCACTGTGTTGTCTGTCATAATCAGGACAGTCTTCCCCCGCATAGATGGGAGAAAAGCCTTCAGGGCCAGCCTGATGACTCTCGGCTCTTGATCAACAGATTGATGTAGAGTCTGGACTTCGACAGAGACCAACAGCCGCTGGCTGTCAACTCGTTGGCATGAGCGCCCCATCCTGTGAGGGAGGCATCCGTCACAATAGTCACCTCCGCCCATTGTTGCCAAAACGGTGCACCCTTCATCAGATTTCCTTCGTCGGCCCACCACAGAAGATCCTGGGCGACCGAGAGCAGAATCTGAAGGGGATCCGACATCTTGCCGGAGAACTGCGACCACTGCATTTTGAGAGCCCACTGCAGGGATCTCATCCGCAGTCTGGCCTCTGGCACCAGAAGAATGCAGGACGCCATGAGGCCTAGCAACCTCAAGAATCTGAAAGCCAGGAGACTCTGGGCACGTTGAAACCTGTCCACCATCTGCAGAATGTGATGAGCCCTCACCTGGGGAGGTGAACACTGCCCCAGGGACGTGTCTAGCACTGCTCCAATGTATTGGAGCCGCTGGGAAGGTGTCAAATGCGACTTCTTTAAATTTAGGGAGAAGCACAGCTTGTGAAGGGAATGACAGGTGATGGATAGATGATACGGGGCTTGCTCAGGAGAACGCGCCCTGATCAGCCAATCGTCCAGGTAGGGGCAGACGGGAATCCCCCCTCTCCTGAGTTACACTGCCACAACCACCATCAGCTTGGTTAAGACCCTCGGGACAGAGGTCAATCTGAATGGCAAGACCCGAAACTGAAAGTGCGAGTCGCCAGCCACGAATCTCAGGTACTTCCTGTGCTTGAGATGAATCAGCACATGAAAGGAAGCATCATTGAGGTCCAGAGACACCAACCAATCCTGAAGTTGAAGGGCCTGGAGGACTTGAGAAAGAGTGACCATCTTGACCCTGTCCTTCCTGAGAAACTTGTTCAACCAACTCAAGTCCATGATGGGTCTCAATCCCCTGTCTTTCTTTGGGATAAAAAAATAAGGGGAATGCCATCCCTTGTTCCTCTCCGCTACAGGCACCAGTTCTATGGCACCTTCCTCCAGCAGGGATAGGATTTCCTGCGCAAGGAGCAGATCCGGACGCTTCAAAGAGAGCTTCCCCGGTGGATTGTCGTGAGGCCGCTGAAGGAAGGGAAGGCAGTAGCCGTGGGCTATGATATCCAGAACTCACACATCTGAAGTAATGGCACGCCATTCTCCAAGATGCTGCGCAAGTCTGCCCCCAACCGGCGAACCATGGAGCATGGGCTCATGACTGAGCTAGAGCGGCTGCAGCAGTGCCTGAGGGCAAAGAGGCAACTGCCCGAGTGGCTTTGGCACCCTGAGTACCTCGTCCACCACGGGTACCCTTACGTTGGCCCCTTTGACTGGCAGCTTCTCTCGATCTACCAAACGAGGAGTAGAAACGAAAGGAACCTCCCCTCCATTGCTGTCACCTAGGATGAAAAGGCGCAAGTTGACGTACTGCAGCGCTCAAAGACTTCGTTGCAGCTTTGGAGGTCTGCAACCTCTCAAGGCTCTCCTCAGCCTTGCTGCCAAATAAATGAACGCTATCAAAGGGCATGTTCAGAAGACAGGCTTGCACATCAGGAGCAAACCCCGACTTCCGCAACCATGCAAACCTGCGGACGGTGCTCGCAGCCATGGACCGGCTGACAGTCTGCCGTGTACAAACCCAACTGAAGGGATTCACACATAGCATCCTTGCCGTTACGCACAAGGGCTAGGAAGCCATCCCTTTCTTCCCCCTCGGGAATATGCTCAGCCGCTAAGGAAGCACAGTTCCACAGAGTGTGTGTAAATCTTGCCAAGGCACATGTGGAGTTGACAGCTTTCAGTGCCATGCTCCCTGAAGAAAAGACCTTCCGAACCCATCTGCCAAAGCGCTTGTTGTCCCTATCCAGAGGGATGGTAGGGTATGCCTGCTGCCTCGAGGTGGCTGTAGCTGCCTGCACCACCAAACTCTCCGGAGTGGGGTGAGTAGACAAATAGCTGGGGTAGCTAACAGATGGGCAGTTCTTTTTGACAAATTCTTATTGACCGCTGGAAGCGAATCCGGAGCATGCCAAGCCGATGACACCCTTTTTTGCAATATAAGATGGAAGGGCAATACCGGGTCAGAGGGGGGACCTTGGTCCAAGATGTCAGTAAGGTCATCCTGAATAAAATCCTCAGGAGGACTGGACCACCCCAGGTATTCGGCAACCCTAGACATGAGCCGTCTGTAGGAAGAGTCTGCATGAGCCCCCAGCTCAGGCCTACCAAACTCAACTTCCGGAGAAGTATCCAGGCCACTGGCATCATGGAGGGTCTGCCGCAACTTCTACAAGGGACTGTAACCCAGCAATCCCGGAGCCTTAGCCTGAGAAGCAGGGTCTTCAATCTCCGACCTTTCCTCCTCTTCAAATATGTCAGGCAAAGGATCAGAAAACCCAGCCAAAGTGGAAGAAGAGGGCCTGTGGCCCAATACCGGCCTCCCAGATGTAGAGGAAGCCCCCTGCAAATCCTCAGACACATTGCGGCCAAAAAACGCAGAGGGTGCCGAAGGCCTCGACGCTGATGGTGCTGAGGGCCTCGACATGGAAAACCGACGCCGAGGGCATCGAGAACAGATGTCGAGACCACCAAGGGCTTCAACTTCGGAATCCGCGCAGCGGGTGTCGACGCCGAGACCTTCGACCTACAGGCGTGTGCCGATAGGATGGAACAGCATCGTCCAAGTCAGACTGTCCCAGTGCCAAACGAGTCGACACCGAAACCACCACAGGCCGCAACTGTCTCGCTGGGGATGAGGACCGAGACCTGGAAGCACGTCTCTTGCAACTGCTCATGTCCACATGGGACCTCGAGGGCTCCCTGTGCGAGTCGCGGTGCGAACCCAAGCCTAAAGGCATGGGAGCTGCGGTTCGAGAGCGTTCACTGCCGGCTTCGTGAGAAGGCGCGACAGGAACTGTGCCTTGCGACTGGAAAATCGCTATCATTTGCTCTTTAAAGCCGCCCACTCCTCAGGAGTTGAGGATTTCGTGGGACAAGCTACCTTACGCACAGCGCCATCCTCCAAAGAGGACAGAGAAGGTGACCAGTGCCGGTGCTTCCGAGAGTGCCGCAAGGATGAGGAATGGCGGGACCCACTCCGGGACCGAGAACCTCGAAGGTGACCGGTGCTTTCGAGAGTGCCGCGAGGATGAGGCATGGCGGGACCGAGAACCCTGAGCTTCCTTCCGACGCGGAGAGTTACCCCTCGAGTCATCGGTGGAAACCCTAGACTTCGATCCGGACTTCGAGGCTTACCTGCACGGAGCTTCCGCTTCCTATCATGCCAGGCCTTGGTTGCGAGAGACTGGCATTTAGAGCAGTCGTCGGTGTCGTGTGACTCACCCAGGCACCATAAGCAAATACGGTGCAGTTCGGTTAATGACATCTTGTACTTGCAGTCCCGGCAAGTCTTAAACCCGGCCCTTGGAGTCAGGGGGGGGCGAGGGGGAGGGTGAAATCGACAAGAGATTCGATGAATCCACAAGGCGCGCCGAGTTTCACGAAGCTATACACGTTCGCTTTCAGAAAAAACGGAACTGAGGCAAGGGGCGCCGTGCGCCCTATATATAACATCCGGTGATGTCGACCCTCAACTGAGGGGGACATCGGCTTGATGCCATCGACGCAGGACGCCGTCTGCCGAAAAGTTTTCGAAGGGGACAGCTGTGGAAATTAACTGTCATAGATGTGGAATTCGTCGGAGGACACAATCCCTTCAAAAGAACCTGTTTGGGTCGAAACACGCGTTGGCTGTAATTTAGCAAATTACAATTCACAAATTAAAATTAAATAAGTAACATTTTGGTTAAGAGTGCAAGCTTGTACACACTACTGGCAAACCAATATTGATAGTGTCCAACACATAAGTAGAGCATGGGAAGCCTATAAAGTGGTAACAAGGGGGGAAATGATAGCCGCCGCTGGTGGGGCCCAAAATCTCATCACGTCCCAACTAGCGCACACCGAAGCCGAACTACAAGCCCTCGAAGCAACACCATCCCTTGACCCAGCCCATACGCACAAACTGATTGAACTCAAACAAACGTGCCTGACACACTGGGGAAACTAAGCTACGCTAAATACACCGAAAGGAACCACGCCCTAGGCGATAAACCCGGGAAACTACTCGCGTGGCTATACAAGCGAGAAACTCCCAGGAACCCCATCTGCTCTATCCGTAACAAAGACGGCCTGACCTCCCACACGCAAGCGGGGATTAATGCAGCGTTCAAAGAATATTACCAAACCCTTTATTCCGACCCCGCACCGCCCCCAGACTCTGCAATTGAAGATGTCCTGGACATCATCGGCTCCCACGCCTAGACGATCACCTGGCAGATCCCCTTGGAAGCCCCGTCACCCCAGACGAGGCCACGGCCACTATCAGATCTCTACCCTCTGGGAAAACGCCGGGACCAGACGGACTCCCAGGCGAGTTTTATAAAGCTCACGAGGACATACTGTCATGATCTCTGCTTCCAAAAGGTCAGGGTTTTCCCAACTCCCTTGGAAGCAGATCCATAACCCAGGTTCCGAGTTCCAACCAGTCCCAATTGGGACCTTTTGGACCCAGTCCTGGCGCCAGTGGCACCAGGCTCATAAATATGCCCAGTCCCAGCGCTGGAAGCGCCGGGCTCATAATGCTTGGGTGGACTTACCTGCAGCAGACCATGCTGCTTACTTGCCTGCCAGTTGAGCCTCTGATCCTCTTCTGTTTGGAACTACTTTTCCTGTTGGGTGGGGCAGGAGCCACTCCCTAGATTCAGAACACTGGAACTCTTCTGGAAAGCAGGAACTCTTTTCTTACCTAGGCGTGGCTGTGGAAGGAGACACCTAAGCACTACAGGAGGCTATTTAAACCACACCCGATGGATGAATCTTGCTTTGCGTTATTCTGCATCCTCTGCAGCAGAACGCTCATCGTGTCTTCTGCATCTGATCCTGGGCCTAAGGAAAAAGGCTTACCATCCTGAATCCAGTCTTCAGCAACACCTATAAAGACAAGAAAGAACAGGTTAGCATTACGGTCTTCAGTGACAGCTCTTCACTTACCTGGTCCATCGGCTGTCACCAACGCCTCGCGCTGCATTCCGGCATCTGAAAGACAAAAGCTTACCAACTCTTCGCACGCTCCGGAGGCCTTCGGCGCTGCATCCCGCATCTGAAAGACAAAAGAAGGTGCGTTTAAAGACATTGGGTAACTTTATTACTCACGTGCCATTACTCCTTCTCACACCGAACCCAGTGGGTATTCCGGCACCCTGCAGCCGCTCCGAACTTGTACCTGCAAAATAAAAAGACAGTTAGAGCGCATCGTGAAGCAGGCAACAAGCGCTTACTTACGTGCTTCCAGGCGCTTCTATTCATCACACGGGCTCCATCTTCAACTCACTTCAGCCCGTCATCCGCCATCGCCGGAACCCTGCAAAACAAGAAACATCATTACTAAAGACTTTAAAGACATTAGAATTACTCGAAACTTACCGTTCGTGCAGTAAACGACGGACAGCAGTCCTCTGAAGTCAAGAGGCCGGCTCCCCTTATCCAGTGAAGAAACTGGTTACAGCACCCTGCCCCGAGGCAGATGGAGAGCACAGCGTTCACTTAACTAAGGTGAGAGCGTTAACCTTTGGGGATCTACAGGAGAAGAGAAAGGGAAGAAGAGAGAGACATTCAATAACCCAGTTCCTTAATCCCATATTTTCTATCTGCAGACATCTTCTCCTTCAAGTCAGACATACAGTGCACAGAGGTCCAGCCCAAAGAGCCAGCCGTGTGTTACACATCACCTTTGCAGATACGGTATACGCCCAGTCAAGACCGGCGCCTCTACGGGAATCAGGTGAGCGTTACACATACTCGCCCCTCTATTGTCCAAAGTATACAATTAGGCGTACGAAAAAGGCCACCTCCCCGACTCCATGGCTGAGGCCATCATCATCCATTTACTTAATCCCGACAAAGACAGCACTGATTGCGGCTCGTACCGGCCCTTGTCCATGCTAAACGTAGACAACAAAATCCTCACAGCACTATTGGCCAGAAGGCTTCAAGCAGCTATCCCACAGCTCATTCACCAAGATCAAACAGGCTACGTGCAGGGCCGTTCCATCACAGAGAACCTGCGCAGGCTGCACCACGTTATACACAGCACAAACAGTGAACCTGGTAAATACGCAGTAGCGTCCCTCGACGCTTCTAAGGCCTTTGATTCGGTCCGATGGAAGTGGCTCTACGCCACCCTATCCAAGATGGGGATCGGACCGGCCTTCTTGAATTGGGTCAAACTCGTCTACACCAATCCCACCGCCAGAGTGCGCACCAATAACACCTTCTCAGGAAAATGGAGCCTGGCCAGAGGCACCCAGCAGGGATGCCCCCTATCCCCTTTACTTTACATTTTAGCGATCGAACCAGTGGTGGCATACCTCAGGCAGGAGTACGGAGACGGGGGTATAATGATAAATGGGGTGAACCATCTTGTCTCCATGTACGCGGACGACATGCTCCTCTATTTAAAAGATCCCGAACACATCCTCCCCTACATTCTTGAAACCCTAGATGGGTTCCATAGATGCACCGGGATCCAGATCAATCACGGCAAGTCTTGTTTATTTCCCCTGGCTGCCCTCAGCAAGACCAAGAGAGAACACCTCCCCCCTCTAGCCCTCAAATGGGAACCCACCACATTCAAATACCTGGGCGTTATGATCCACCGCGACCCCGTAGCTGAACACGCGCTAAACACTGGAAAGGCAAAGGAGGGTCTGGCTAAATCAATTGACTTCTGGTGCAAGCTACCTCTCTCGGTGGCTGGTAGGGCGGGCTTCCTTAAAATGGTGGCACTCCCGCGCCTCCTACACTTCTTCACCAATGTCCCGTACAATATCCCACAACAATTCTTCAGAGACCCGAATAAACTTTGCAGGAAACTCCTATGGCAGGAAGGAAGGCACGGAGTCGCCCTAGACATAACGCAGAGACCGTATGACAAAGGAGGCCTAAAAACCCCTAACTTCGAGCTCTACTACATAGCAGCCCAGCTCAAGCACATGATCCAGTGGATGGCTGATGACGCCTCAACGGACACTCGCCTGTTACAGCCCACAGACGCACCCTGGTTGCTCAGGGACTTACTCTGGATTAAACCGGAGCCGAAAACGCAAAATGCACATCTAATTCGCCTGGGCACCCAGATCTGGAATCGAGCCTGTAAAATGGCCAAACTGACCCTTACACCCCGCAAATCCCAATAGCCGCTATCATGTCTACCAGACCAGAGGACCAAAAGGTGATCCGGAACATATGGGAACCCTCTGGTATCGCCACCCAGGGTGACCTGGTGGATGACCAGGGTATCCACACATTCTCTGAGCTGCACGAGATGACAGGGATCCCGCTGGGTCAGTTCCTCCTACACGGGGCGGTGTTGGAAAAGCTCAAGAAGCGATGGCCAGACGCAGAGACCCTCTACACCGGGCACGAGGTCCTTGAAAACTTGCTGAGCATTGCAGAGGGGGGGCACGAAACTTCGAGGCTCTGTGAGATCCTACTTGATAGCACCACACAAAACGAACTCAAGTGCAAAAGTAAATGGGAATCTGAACTAAACACGCAGTTTGGAGACACGGAATGGGAGACCATAACACATTACCATAAAAAAGTATCCAGGAATGCCCGATTTCAGCTTATTCAATTCTACATTCTCCATAGAGCCTACCTTACCCCAGACGTCATCTCGAAATTCAATGGCACTGGTGCGGCGACGTGCCCCAAGTGCCAAGAACCCTCAGCCGCACTGACCCATATGTTCTGGGCCTGCCCGGCCATACAGACCTTCAGGTCCCAAGTTCAAGCTAAGGTAGCAGAAGCGGATATAACACTGGACGTGCAGTCCCCCAGGGCTTGCATTTTGGGATCATACCCGAGAGGCAAAAAAAACAAGCCTCTTAACAGACTCAAGGATTTAATGTACCATCCTGGCAAAAAGACGTATCGCCATGGCCTGGAAATGCCCCAGAGCCCCTAGCGTCACAACATGGTGGGAAGACCACCGTAGATGGACGGTGGCCGAAACCGGGGCCTGGGAGCTGGCGCAGCGACAACAAAAAACAGGTGACTCTGAGGACCTCCTACAATGGATAGCCCTCACAGCAGCTCTGTTCCGGACCAAAGAAGACAGCTCCTCCGGCGAGGACCTGGACAGCCCAGGCTCACCCTAGCGCAAGCGGTTGACAGCACAACGTCCTGGTCTTGGTTTATATTGGGGGGGAGAGGGGGAGGGAGTCATTATTGTCACATAACTGATTATTATATTGATGATACTGGTTGTATTGTATTTGAAAAAACAAATATTTTTTTTAAAAAAAGAGTGCAAGCTTGTATTTCGCAGCTTACAAAAAACGGATTTAAAGAATGAAGATGTATACAGAGACTGGCCCAGCGCGAGGTAGCTACAGAAACCTTGTTTGTATAGTGTACTTACACCGTGACGCCAGGGCATTGTCACACATCGACCATACACACACGCTCGCTCAACACCAATTGATTTACACTACTATGCGCAGTTTGAGTTTTGTGTTCATTGTTCTCTCTAATGACTCACACAGACATTGATGTCACTGCTCGGAGGAAGAGGCAGCCCCTCTTTGAATTGGACCGCTACCTCTAGCAGTGCTGAGGAATAGACTAAGGGCAGCTGCTGCTGCACTGGTGCACCATCCACTGTGTCGGCTGGCTAAATTGACAAATATTGGCACTAGTGCTGGGCCCAAAAGGATAAACAATTGGAGGCCATGCCCCCATGTTGAAAGGGGTTTCCTGCAATTTGACCCAGTGTTTTAAAGTCTTTTTTAGCCTTTTCTAAAGTCTAGTCTACCGCTCTCCAAAACAGCATGAAGGCCTCTACTGGTTTATCTAATAGACTGGCATGGGTTTCCGCCTTGAAAGACGTGGCTGTTCGCCATGCATGTCATTTGACTTCAATTACCCCAGTTACATGACTTTCCATGCTAGCAGTTTGCTTTCTCTTCTGAAGAATTTTCTGGAAAGCAGGTTGGAGCTCATCCAGGATGTCTTTTCCTAGGATTTCCATCTCATCCCACTGGGCTCCATCATAACCTGCCACTAGCACCTCCCACTGGGCTCCATCATAACCTGCCACTAGCACCACTGTGTTGGCTATGTGCACAATGTAGGCAGATGAGGTGGCAAACTCTCAGCCAAAAGAATATTCTATCCTACTATCCCCATCTGGTGAGTGCCCTGTGGTAGAGTGGTGCATTGCCCTGCTTACCAGCTGTAGTTACCGCTGAGGAATCTCTTATGGGGGTGTCCTCGGATGTATAAAGGATCACTGGGAGAAGGCTTCTATTTTTTCTCAATTTTGGGATTAAATGCCTTGGTGAGTAACAGGCATGCGGAGGGAGTGTGCGATGCATTTATTTTTTCACAGCTTTTAATAATGGAGTGCAATAGAAGGCTTAATTCGTTTTTTACAGAACATCCTCAATAAAGGTAATATCCTCATTGCACTCTTAAGCCTTAATTCAGAAAGCCCTGCAGTCCTTTTCAGTAATGCTGCATTTTGAAAATGGTCTTCTGTAGAAAAGGACAGGCAGCTATTCCTCATCTAGTCAAACCATGGGATAGTCATTGGGGCAACAAACTCCTCATCTGGAGGATATTTCCCATGATCATCGCCAATGTCAACTGTGTCTAGGGTTGTTTCTTCCTGATCCTCAGGAACAGGGTCCGGCAGTGTCCTTGCATTTTTATTCTGTGCATCTGCAGCAGTACCTCAGTCTGTCTTTTCTGCGCTATGTTTACTCTCTACAATGAATGTGTGGACTTTAGCTATAGCACCATTAAAAGCCTCCACAATTCGTATTTTTGTTGACGAGATGTTTGCTCAGAAACCAAAGAGGGAAGAGTGGGAGGTTCTGCCGCAATCGCTGTCCTCATCCCTCGCCCCAGTCTTCCTCAGACACCAAGAAATCCACATGGCCCTTCTTTTGCATAACCGAGTGAAGACTAGACTCCCCACCCTGTTGTATGTGCTTCCTGAAGGTCATGCCTTATGTGGGGTGGATGCTGTTTACTTGTGACCTCACTTTTCCTGATGCCTGGAAAACTCCATAGCGGGATCTACGTGATCTGACCACGGCTGATTTGCCCTTGCTGGAAAGTTTGCATGAGAAAAGTGCGAACCACCAAAAGTTTGCACCTTTCTCATGCGAACACACGTACATACCCACACCCACAACACACCCCACCCCCAACATAAACAAACCCCACTTACCTTTTTCTTCACGCCGAGTCCCTGCGGCGCCAGTTCCCTTTCACTTCTGTGATCGGGAACCGGCGCCGCAGGGTCCTTTAATTTATTTTTTCCTTTCACGGGGGCTGCAGGGGTTTCCCCCACAACCCTCGCTCACTATACCCTGCACTTTTTTTTTACTTACCTGCAATGCTACCACCAAAGGTTCAAACTTTTGGTGTTCAAACCTTTGACCTGGCCTAGCAGTTTGGGCAGGGCTGCTCCCATAGGTGGCAGTACCTGACTGATTTGCATATGGCTGGACCCCTTTTGCAATGGCGCAGACGGGCTAAAAAACGGTGGTGTGGAAGGTTGCCCAGAGCAATGCCAGTGGTCCAGATTCATTCCAAACCTTCCACCCATCACTTTTTTGGTTTCAGTCTGTCTCCCTATGTGAGAGGGTATGCCCAGACGTGTGTCCCTTGCTCGCTGCGCCATAGGGAACCAAGCTGCACCTCACTGAGGAGGTCCAAAAAGGCCAAAACATGTCTGGGGTTTCTTGTGTTTCCGTGCAGAGGGGACCAGGCCTAGCAGTTCGGGCAGGGCTGCTCCCATAGGTGCAGTACCTGACTAATTTGCATATGGCTGGACCCCTTTTGCAATGGCGCAGACAGGCTACAAAACGATGGTGTGGAAGGTTGCCCAGAGCAATGCCAGTGGTCCAGATTCATTCAAAACCTTCCACCCATCACTTTTTTGGTTTCAAACCTTTGGTGGTAGCATTTTAGACCTTTTTGTACGTGCAACCGTTTAGATACGGTCAAAACGTACAATACCCCATAGAGTATAGAGAATTTACATTAATTTATTTCGGTGCTGGCACCTACTGTGCACGACACCTGTGCCCGCTAAGACTGTTTCGGAGTCGACCCAATCACTTGGCACTATCTCTAGAGTGGGTGCCCTCAGGTCTCTGCCTGTGTTTGGGATTATAAAGTTGCAAAGCCTCAGGGTGCCCTGGTGTCTTCGCCAAATCACAAGAATTTAGGCCATCAGAGACAGGTGACTGCTGCAAAGTTTTTCCTGTTGGTACCTAATCATGCAGCTCGTCTGAATTTTTGTTGATCCTGGTGCCAGAAATTCGATTTCCGAGAGCCTCCCACAAGGTGGCGGTTTCATTTTAAGCCATCTCATACTACACGGTGCATGCAGCATGTCGCTTTGTTTGGTGCTCCTTAAGGGTCTTGGGCATTCTCTAGAGTTCTAATAGTAAGAGACAACTGCATTCTCCCTACTGTATGCCTTATCTCGAAAGGGATCTCTTCTGCTTTCACCTCTTTTTCAATGTCGATAACTTTGAACTCAGTCACCAAAGAAGTGTTGTTGCGTCAAATGATGAACATTTTTTTTAGACAGCACGTACTAGCGGGCAAACAACAGCAGGTAAAAAAACAATTTGACATTTACGTGTGAAGGATGAAGGGTCACTCACTGTACATGCAGGATATGGATGTGTGCAAGGGGCGCCCCCGTAGACACCCCATTTTCGAATTTGAACAAACAAGCGGTAATGCTCTGATCCAAGAACTAGATTGCGGCCTATGCACAAGCCCCAGAAATATTTGTAGATAAGATACCTAAAAACAATAAGGCATCCCAAATGGACACAACCCTCACTTTTAAAGTGAAAATACTAATACAATTATTAATACAGTAGAGTACACTACTGCAAAAGAAATCGGGGACTACACCGAAATAACAATGGTCAAACATATTACAGGCCTTACAAATTCTAAGACAAGCAAAATTGACAACACCAATGTAAATTATGAGCACTAGCCACTGAGCAGTTGTCCAATGAAAGTCACATGTGTATGCTTACTTAGAAGAGTTTTTTGTCATTATGAAAAGCTCTCACGTAAGATAACCTAGAACAAAGTTAATAGGCAATTGTGCTCTTGTTAATACGAACTGTTAAGTATGTAATAGCAGGTTCCTTGAAGAAAAGAAGTACAGGCACCGATCTGGGGAGTCAGATGGACCCCCACATGAGATCCCAAAGTTCAAGTTCCACCACCAAAGACAAGAATTCTATGCCATATATTAATGTACAAAATCCAGTTGGAAGGGGTGCATAAAGGGTATGAAAGCATGCTGTAATGATCTTTGGTTATGTTATGTATTGTTTGTATGTCACTGCTGTCTCACAAGCCTTACTTTCATGTTCTGTGTGGGCTTATGAGACAGGGACGACAGTTGGAGAGAGACTTGCTGAGCGGCGTCGCCTCGCCTGCACTCCGAGCAGGCCCGCTGATTAAAAGCCTGAAATCAAGCTTATTGTGTCAGGCGTATCCTTTCATGATATGATATTTTATTTGTATCGCGCTCGTACACAAGTGGTTCAGAGCGCGACTAGGCAAGGGAGGGGAACAAGGGAGAACACAGCACAGCATAAAAACGATCTTACTAGGCCCAGTGACATTAACAACACGCAAGTGCATGAGAAAGGGAAAAGGGAAAAAGTGCATGGAAGGGGGAGAGTGGAAAGTGCAGAAGCCGAGGAGAGCAGATATATAAAATAAATAGAAAATTGAGGCAAACCGTGGTAGTGCAGTCAGCAAGTGGCAAGTGATGTGTTTAAGGCAGCAGACTGGATAAGTCTGAATAAGTGCAGAAAAGAAGAAAAAAGGGGGATGGGTACAGATACAGTCCCCAGTGCAAGGGGTGGCCAGGAGGCAGTGCAGGAAGGTGGCAGGGTGAGCAGGTACTTGGGCCCAGGGGGCAGAGGGTGGCCAGGTACACAGTGCGAAGAGAGCAGATCAGCAGGGGAGAAGGGGAGCGAAGGCAGAAGTAAAGAAGAAGGTTTTGAGGTGCTTCCGGAACCGGAGATGGTTCTCCTCAAGTTTTAGAGTGGCATGGAGGCTGTTCCAGAGGGAGGCCCCAGCCGAAGATAGAGATCTACCCCCAGCTCGCTTCTTTGAAAAACGACTGACCCTGAGGGAGTTAGAGGTAGGGGAGCGAAGAGCTCGAGAGGGGAGGTATTTGTGGAGGGATAGCTGAAGGTATTTTGGACCCAGGCCCCAGAAAGCCTTGTGGACAATGCAGAGGGTTTTGAATTTAATCCTTACATCCACTGGGAGCCAATGGAGAGATTTAAAAGCTGGGGAGATACGATCCCAGGGCTCGAGGCCAAGGACAAGTCTCGCAGTCCATATGGCGACGAGGATGGGATAGCGGGCCTGCTGCGGGGGCGCGGCGACTTAAATGCAGCAGAGAATCCGGCAGTCTGTCTTCACTTCACCAATCACACAGCAGCCTCCCACGACCACAGTGCTGCATCCGCGACAACCACAGGTGAGGGGGGGGCCCTCAGCTGGAGGACGACGAACAGGGCATTGAACCATGTGTGATTTGGGCTGGGTATACGCTGACTCACGCTCGCGGGCGAGTAAAGCACCCATGAGCTTAAGTCCACGTGGCGTGGTTACCAAGGTAACACTTCGAATCCTAGTAAAAGGTAGTCTACAAACCGACACTGTATATCTGTGCACAGCAAGACTGGAATTGAACAGGCACTCCAGAGGGGGCATTTGGAGTGCTGCCACAGTAATCTGACTAGGAAGAGGGGGAAACCTCCAAGCACAGAGGTGCAGCTCCTTTGTGGCAAGCCAAGGTAAAGGAGGCCGTGCGGGTCATGGAAACTAAAGGAGAGTAAGGATTTGGCTGATCCATGGAACCTGGATGGCTAGAAGACAGTCTGAGACGCTATAAGAGTTCAGGCAAAACACACAAAGTCGGACCCTAGGAGTTTTCAAATTTGTGTTGCAACATTGAAGTTGGGCGTTCAGCCAGTTGCAGCATGTCCACCATGGCAGCTGCCAGCATGCCTCCACCCCCCAACCTTCTTACCAGTGCCAGGCACGCCAAGTATCAGATGGGACAGATGGAAGAAACTGTTTGATACTTCCCTTGTTGCCATAGGGGGTAAACATTTTGCTCCAGCAAGAAAGGAGGCCATAATGTTGCACAATCTAGGGGTAGAAGGTTGTAGTGTGTTTGATGGGCTACTGGAACCAAGTGAAGAGGGCCAGGGAGATGTAGATGAGTACAGTATCGCAGAGAAGAAGTTGCAATGTCACTTTGAACCGAGGAAAAATGTCACGTTTGAGAGGCGCACGTTTTTTGAAAATTCAGGAACTGCATGAACCAGTTGAAAGCTTCATTGCTGCACTAAGGACATTAAGTTGCACATGTGATTTCGGACTCCTTGCCGATTCCCTCATACGTGATCAACTTGTGTGGTGTACGAACAGCAGTTGGGTTCAAGAAAAGTTACTGTCTAAGGATCTGCCTTTGGAACAAGCTGTGGAGATGGCCAGGGGCATGGAACAAACCTCCAAGTACATGACTAGTATGAAAGCTGATAAGCAAGTCAATGAAGTTGCGGCAATCAAGAACAGCAGGAAGGTTGCTGTGGGCAAGGAAGTGAAGTGCTTCAAATGCGGAAGCAATCGTCACATCTCCACCAACATGTTTTGCCCCGCCAGGAATGTGAATTGCTTGAAGTGCAAAAAGAGAGGGCACTTCGCTAGAGTTTGCAGAGAATCCGTTTTGGTTGAAAACCTGGTGGAAGGTGTCCGGATCAAGAGGAAAGTTCTGTGGTGTCCAAGCATATTCAAGTAAAACATGTGCTAGAGGTAGGAGACCAGTTCGACAGTGGCAAAGGCCCCATTGATGTGTTTCTAGTGAATGGAAGAGTTGTGACGATGAAGGTGAATAGTTGTTCGCCTTGGATGATCATGTCCAAACAAACCTTTGAAAACTGCGTAAATGGAAAGGTTGAAAAGTTAAAGGAACATGGTATTGAACCATATGCATATGGTAACGTCAAGATTGATGTGTTGGGAAAGTACTCTGCAACCATCAAGTATAAAGGGAGGAGCTGTGATGCCGATGTATTCGTGACCAGAGAAGGATTGTCACTCCTAAAACGGAGTGAGCAGTGAAAGTTAGGTATACATATTCAAGCTAGTGCCGAGTTCCCCATCACAATCGCAGAAGTAGGAGAAATAATTTCCCAATGTGTTTTCAGAGGATCTGGGAAGGCTGGATGGGTTGAGCATGAGATCAAAACTAGAAGGGGAGCAGTTCCTAAAGTACACAAAGAGAGGCCGGTTCCCCAAAATTCAGAGACAAAGTGAAGATAGAGATTGAGTCCTTACTTCAGAAGGGGATCATTGAGAGAGTCGAAGGTTTGGAGTGGCTGTCTCCCGTGGTGATTGCAACGAAGGCCAGTGGAGAAATCAGACTGTGGATTTGAGGGATCTGAACAGAAACATTTTGGTGGATCGCCCCCCCCGTTCCAATTATTGGCGAAAAGCTGGCAACGTTAAACAATGCTAATGTATTCTCTGTAATGGACTTGTCTCAGGCCTATGATCAGATGCCACTTGCGGAAGACTGTCAACATTTAACTGCATTTGTGACCACCAAAGGGACCTTTAGATATTGTAGGATGCCGTTTAGACTGGCGTCGGCAGTCTTTCAAAGGGTCACAGAGACTGTGATGGATGGTGTGCCAAATAGTCATTTTCCAGGGTGACATCTTAATATTTGCTGATTGAAGCAAAATGCATGAAGTATGGGAGGGAAAACTCATGTACAAGGATTTGAAGTCCATAAAGCAGTGGACAGTGGATGGTTGGCCTAACAAGGATGTGCTGGAAAAGAGGTTTGATGTTTGGTGGGACGTCAGGGAAGAATTGAGCATCATTGGGGGCAGGGTATAGATAGGATGGCGGAGGATTCGTTAAGGATTGTATGTCTTGCCAGATGAGCGACAAAAATAAGGTGGTGCGTGAGACTCCATTAATTTCCCATACTGTTCCCGCTCAACCGTGGCAAGTTAGCTGTAGACATCTTGGGACCTGTCGCAGGTTTAGGCGATGGTTTCAAGTATATTTTTGCTCTTGTGGATTTTCACTCCAAGTGGGTAGAGTGGTAAGCTGCCAGGGAGGTAATGGCTAGGGATTTAGTGATGTTTTTGGAAAAGGTTTTCCTTAGGGAAGGGTGTGTCCCTCAGAAATTGTGTCTGATAATGGCATCCAGTTTGTCTCTATTTTCATGAGGACATTTCTGGAAAGTTATGGCATTGAACATACCAGGACAGCCCTGTATCATCCTAGGGCCAATGGGCTTGTGGAGAGAGCTAACAGGTACATAAAGGGTGGGATACAGTTAGCTATGTGCACAGGGCAGCCGTGGAGAGAAGTATTGGACAACATGATGTGGAGTTATTTGACTACGCTCCGAGCGGGCCCACTGATTAAAAGCCTGAAATCAAGCATACGGTGTCAGGCGTATCCTTTCACATGCCCAGGAGAAGAACAGAGACTCTGGGTAATTGAAATAACTAGGAAAGAATACTCAAGTATAACTATGATACATTTGACGACTTTTAAAACATTCATTTATCCTTTCTGAGACAAATCCTTACAAAGAACATATCACAATGTGGAAACAATACATTGATGTTTTTCTCATTTGGACAGGGAACACTAACCAACTTGTTGTTTTGATTGGTTTAATGCATGAAACAGAATTCAATAAAGATCAAACGCAACTCACAGATCATTTTCTTGGACATTCTAATTAAATATCAGAAGTAAGTCTTACAAAGTGACCTGTATAGACAACCCACTGACAGGAACACACATCTACATTGCAAAAGCTTTCATCCACGCTCGCCGAGGTATGGCCTTCCTTTCGGCCAATACCTTTGAATTAGACGCAACTGCAGCTTCATAACAGACTACAAAACACAAGCATCAATACTTGATAGATTAGGTGTACAGGGCTACCCAAAGAAAGTGACCAATAGAACAAAAGACCCAGTATACACCCCAGAAAACCTTAATTCCTAGATGTAGTCACCCTCCTTTGAATAGATTACTCTGTGTTTCAACATTCAATCCCAACACACACAGTAACAAACACATTGTCAAGAAATTCTGCCCTCTTTTCCAACAAAACATTTAGTATGCACCCAGCCCATTATTTGCTCTGAAAAGTGGGACAAATCTTAAAGAGGAATTAGTTAATTTGCCATCTTGAACCCAGTGCTCCTGGGCCTTTTAATACAGTTAATGGACATTACCCTTGCAGGAAACGTGCATGCTGTAGATTCATCAGACGTAATAAATCATTTATGATACAGGATAGAAAGTGGAACGTATATAGCGGTTAGGGAGCATTCTCAGAAATGTGCCAATTCCCACCTCCTTAGAGACCCCCAGTTAACCTGGATAGAGTGAGACCCTTTTCCCCACTTGCTCATGTATTTTAATGTGATTTTGTATACAGTTTATTTTGGTTGTGGAGTCTGACAAACTCCATAGGAATCATCTTTTACATTGCGTCACACAGCAGCTTCAGTGCAGGGACACAGGGAAGTCTTTCATATTTCCCAAAGGTTTAAATACCTTCTCTGGGATAAAATACTGTTTCCCAGAGCAGTAAAGTGAAATTGACTTTACTTATATTTGTAACTTTATAGACTCAGCACACACCATCTTACAATAGGGTGCTGGAGGGGTTACTTAGTATCCCCTTTGTCTAGCTTCTCATGTAACATTTTTATGTTCCCCTTTCCTCACTGAAAGGCTGGTGGCAGTGGTTTACTTTTTACTAACATTATTGGATATTAGCGCGTGCTGCATTCGCAGCTAGGTAAAGCATCCATGGGAATTGTATCTGTTTAGCCCCTCACCTTGAAGTACACAGTGAACAGTGGAAATATACCAACTTGAGAAACTGTAGATAAGGACAAGCAACCAACACACACTAAAGTATGTCCCTTTTGTGCTAAACACAGATTAGAGGAAACAAACTCACTCAAGATAAGGAGCCCACGGGAACCCAAGAAAAGTAGAGTGTTCTGCCAAGTAGAAGCCCTATGGTAATCAGAAACCCGGAGGAGAAACTACCTTGGTGGGATCTGTGTGATAAGAACTGCACAGTAAGGTATAACATCCAAAGACATAATGTGTAGATGTGACAAATAGATGATGAACAGGACAGAATTCTAACGGATGTCCTTATGTGTATCTGTCTTCTGAAAAAGGCAGAACAGAAAGAGCACAAACGTGCCATGGCGAAATAGGCGACAGAGAAACATTTGAGATGATGTTTCTAGACGATTTAAAAAAAAAAAAACAGATTACATTCAGGAGGTAAAGAGTACCACTTCAGATGTAACTGTGGGGGAGAGAAATAAAATATGAAGAATTGTGTTCGTGCCTGTACTAGTTTCCTCCATCAAGTAATGCATGTCAAATGACAGATGTTAGGAAGACAACTGTATAAAATGTTCTCTTCCCTGGTAATTTATATACCCCCATGTAGCAATCAAACTACAGTGAAGTTGGTTGAATAATAAAACCAGTCTTTGTATACTTGCTTCTCATAGATATCCCTTTCGAATTCTGGCCCAAACACAAGATGGATGGTAGTAGAACATAGGACTTTCTCATCAAGGAGTCAAAATGTGCAAGAAGTCCAAATTGGCTAATGCATACACCAATTATTATAGTACTAAAACCCCTGAAGAATTTCCTATAATTGTGATAAACAAAAGGAAAGAAACATGTTGGGTAGTGTTGATGGTTGAATGAATGTGTGTATGAGTGACCGGTACGAATGTACGGATGAACAAGTAATCCCAAAGCTTTGATTCCCCTGTTAGAATAGACAATTGTTCACAATAGATTTTTACAAAAAACTTGTCTTATTAAAGAATTGATTAACAGAGAACCAATGTACTAGGTAACAGATGGTGGAGTATGCATGTCTTGGCTTAATAGTATCTAGATGTGATTTTTAACAAATAGCTTGTGAATTGGTCTTAGAAAAGATGCTAAATGTATTTTATTGAAATGTTTTTAAAAAATGATAGTTATTTTTGATACAAAATTTGACGGAGTATGTTGAAATTTAATGAAGTAAACAACATTGATGATTGAGCCAGATGATTAGGGTACTGGAGAAGCAAGGGACCCTTTAAAACAATATTGTTGTAGTTTTAGTCTTTTGACTTAAAGAGGGCTGTTTTGAAGTGGTCCAGATAAATATTCCCTTAAGTCTCCCTAAGGTTTGTGTGTAAAGCATCCATGGGTGCCATTTTTGTGAAAATGGGCCCGGTCGTCTTTTTTCGCCATTTCTTTTTGGAAAGGTCCTTCTTGAGATTTACTCTGCGTGCCAAACCAAGTTCGGTCCCTTTGTTAATTTTGCCTTTGCCGGGATTCATGAGTAAAGCCTGCCTCTGGCTCCAGGGTGTCTGTCAGGGGCAGGAAGCAAGGGAGGTGCCCGAAACTCTTTGTGCTTAGTCTCCTAGGAGACAGGAATGCACTATTTGGTGACTAGCTGGCTGGCTGTCTGGCAAGGACAGCCACCTTGATGGGGGACTGACAGCTAGGCTGGAATGAATGGAAGAAAGCTGCAAAAAAGGCGAGGCTTTTTGGCTTGGAAGGCAGAGTCGACCACTGGACGAAGGAATCCAAAGAAGAACTTTAAGAAGACGCCTGCTGCAACTCCTGGACCCTTGGTTTGTCCGGTGAAGCCCTGCTGCTGTGCTGAAACTCCAAATTCGTATCGACAGAGAAGCCCCTGCAAGGACGACTTCTCCCTTTGAGTTGGTGGGACCAATCAACTCCAAGTAAGCAACCTGGACATCCTCTCGAAGTTGGTCGAGTTTCCGATGCGGTCGCTGCTGGAACCAGATCGCCATGGAGAGGAACACCAGTTTGTGTACATTGCTTTTAAGCTGGCGAAGAGCTCCAGGAAGATCCTCCGCACTCCCAGGAAGCAGGACTGACCGAGCATGAGCCCCTTCAACAGAGTACGGGACCCCAGATGCGAGGAAAGCCCATCTCGACAGCCAGGAACAGCAGTGTTGCTATTTGCGGTAGATGCGAGGAGCTGAAACACTCAAGTGCTACTTGTTTGAAGATTGCCGGTTGCAAGCGGTGATCGTCCTATTGCAGTAGTCCGCCCTCTTGTCCCCCCCGCCTGAGGCCCAGGAACAGTGAGATCTGCACAGCTGCACAGGAACAGAAGTCATCTGCTGCACTTTTTATTCAACCTAAAGGTACTGTACAGTCTAAGAACTTAACTATTGTTGTGTTGCCACTTGTCCTCGTTGGAGACTTGCTTGGTTGCATGTGTAGAGTTGCTTGCAGCTTCTTTACTTCACAAGCCTAATCAGCTTGTGGCCCTACTTTGATTTCTTCTATCATACAAAGACTTCTTAGACATTGGCAAAGACTTTCTAATTACCTGCAAGAAGTGCTTCAGTTACATTGACTTTTGCTAACTTAACATTGGCTGGCCTGGCTCACTGACTGACTTCTCTCTACTGCTTATGTGTTTTGCCTTCCTTCCAGGAAAGGGTTAACTGACTTTGCATTGGGGGTTGCTTTGAAAGTACTTGCCTACTTAAGTATAACTGTGTGAATACTCGTTTTATTCTGCACTCTCTAACACTACTCCCAAGAATATTCTGAATGCAACAGTGATATATTAATGCCAACAGCACCCTAGCTATTGAAGTTACCCGAGGGTGTAGGTAGTGCCTGTGTCTCATCCCAAATGGCTATTTGATGATTTAGAAAACTAAGTGTGTGTATTTTTGGAGTGTATTTGTGTGTTGCTTTATACTGCTCTCTTCTAAAGAAGGCTTATTCTAACTGACTGATAAATTAATAATTGATTAATCAAGAAACCTTGTGTGTTGGAGTTTATTTGAATACTTGTCACTGTAAATCTCTGTGTTACTCCCCTACAGCTCACATTGAATCTCTTGAGATAAGCCTGGCTGCTCAACACGCTATCAACCTGTGTAGTACAGACTTATACCAAAGGTTGGGTTCCCATTGCCAGGAGGTCAGGGTTGTTTTAGTGCACCCAGAGGGTACAGCATACAATCTTGCCTAACAATAGCCACACCAATTTTAAAACTTAAGGCATCATCTTCTGTATGATATGCCCACATGGACTTTGCTACATTGGCCAAACTTCAGCAGAGCAAATCAATGTATTTCGTAACACAGGTCTCAAATTAAATGTAAAAACGATCAAACATTATCTGAATAATGCCACATTATTAAGTTCTATGATTACTGAGGATGATCTATTATGGTGGATCGTTAAACAGGCCCTCCAGGGATATAAAAAATTAGACTATTTAAACTTAAGGGTTTGCCCATGTGGATTTTCATGATGAAATGAGACGGGATTGAGCACAATGAACAAATGGAGAGGCCTCTCTCAGACCAACTCATCTAAGTCGCACCAATGTTATTTTTCATAAACTGCAAACAATTCCATCTGTGTTGGTAAGCAACCAACAAGAAACATTTTAATCATTTTGTCTACAAAAAAAAAAAAGTCTTCATTCCTACTTTCATTTCACTTGACAACCAAAAATTACCTATTAATCAAAAAACATGGTCTTAGTCTGGAATTCCCATATTTGTTTCCTTGTCTGTTTTTTGCAACTTGTCAACAGCTTCTTTTCCACACATCAAATATGTCGATGTATCCATTACCTTGCAACACGCATCCACATCAGTGTGATGTCATCATGACATAAAAAAGTCATTTATTGACGCACACATACACCCGTACCGATCCAAAAATGCTGAACGTTAGATTCTAAATACCAACATCATGTGACCTGTATTTTTCGGATGAGCAGAGCATCATCTATATCCTAACTTGTATCCCAAGTACTAAACTTTCTGTACATCATGAAAAAATAGATCTCACTGCAATGGCATATCCTTTTTACCACAGATTACTACCAGCGCATTAGCTTTTGCAACAAAAGTCATTACTCAACCTACACAATCACAACTGTTCCCAAAAAGGGTGTACAAGACTATGCCTATAATCTTTTAGGTAAGCTGATGCAGCTTTTCCAACCCATCTCTTCCCACTAATTCTGCCTTAAATAAAATAGCCATTTCTCAATATCATGGTATATCGATTCTAGTTTTGATCATCAATATAGTAACCACTGTGCAATACATGGATCACCACATTATGTTAATAAACAAACCTTTGGAATTGAACAGTAGTTTGGTATGCAGCTGCACCTTTAAGCACTCTGAAGTATGCCACTGCTTTAAATCTTGCTGCACTCTGGGTTTTGACATTACATTGAATCACGGCGCCTTAGGAATGTTGGCCCTGCTTTGAATCCTGCTGTGCTCTGGGGTTTGCCGTTGTGTTGTGAATGTAGCTACCCTGTGAAAGTGTACCACTGTTTTAAATCCTGCTGCCTTTTGAATTATGCTACCGTTTCAAACCTTCTGCCCTTTAAAGTTTACCACTGTGTTGAATCTTGCTGCCCTACTAACTACTAACCACCCCACCCAGCTGAATCTATAAAAATAATTATCTTTTTTTTATTAAAAATAAGAATATTAATTTATTTTGTTTACAGCGCAGACCTAGCTAGAGAAAGATGTACAGAGTATGGGTAGTCCGCATTTGGGCAGGAATCTTTTAACAGTAGCCCAGTACTGTGAGTTGAGGTCTGTTTTTCGGTATGTGCATCCATTAGAATTAGTCTTTGGCCAGGTGTTAAAAAAAAAAAGCCATGTTTTGAGAGAAAATTGAGAATTGTGGAGGCATTCTGAGCCGAGACCAGGATGGAGTTCCGGAGGGTGGGTGCATGTCAAATGAAGGATTGTTTGTGGGTCCTCTCTTTGCGGACAAGCTGTGTTTCAAGCCAGTTGGTCGATTTGTTCTGCGAGGAGTGTGTGCCAACAGATATGTGGAACTTATCCACTTGGTGAGCCAACCAGAACGAACTGCTTTGTAGACAATACATGTAGTCTTGAACAACATCCAGGCCTGTAGTTCACGTAGGGTCGGGGGGGAGGCATTCAGTCCAATTTCCATACACCTGTAATAAGACATGCTGAAGCCTGGTGGACTGCTTTTAGGAGAGCAAAGTGGTCAGGCGGAAGCCCTGTCCGAAGAGCATTTGCCCCTAGTTAGGACAACTGTTCCTTGCAGTTCATATTACTTTTTACCCGAGTCCTGGCCAGTACAACGGGATAACACAATATGTAGTAAAGCATAAAATAAAAAGGTGCAAAGTACTGCAATAGTAGACGATGTAAAAAATAGATAAACCAATCTGTCTGCAACAGACTGTTAGAGAAAAATGCACTTAAAAAGGCAAATAAATGAGGGTCAGGAACCTCCTGCACTACCAGACAAAGAGGACGGTATAAGTGCTGCCAAAAAAAGGTAAAACAGAAGAGAATCCCCCAGCACCGACAGCCTTAGTGACCAACCAGTACTTTTCCCAAGAGAGTTACAGAGGCAAATGGGGCAGACAAATCTAGCTGGCCTAGGTTCGTAAAAGAAAAGGAATGAGGCGAAAAACAGTAAAGGTAAAACCCTCCGTATCACTCCCAATTATAAAACAAATTGTAAAATGTTTGGTTCTAATATTCAAAACACAAGATTAAACAGGTGCAATACAGTACTACTAGAGAGATTTGGGGTCCCAATTCACTGAGCGTTTTCCAATGGGATTGCGCAATTATAAAACTTCTGTGAGTTGCGTCCTTGGAGTCATCACAAAAGAAAATGGTCAGAGAGCAACAGAACCATGCTACAGATAAAACAACATACCAGAACATGGACTGATGCCAGTATGGTTTCGTAGCCCCAGTCATGTTTTCACCTGCCAGTCTGCCGCTCACGACTGCATGGTCATGATGTTCTACACGCCTTCGGCCCAGCTTAATATCATAAAAACATGCTGCATCCCCTGCCTGAAAGAAAAAAGAAAAAAAAAAGATCTTGTAACAGATTGCTCTCCAACGACACCTATAATGATATACTGTAGCTGTTTTACAAATAAGCAGTTATTTTATCAATGTGTTTTAAAAGAAATGTATCTACGTTTAAAGTAACGCCATTTCAAAGCTTGTACCTAAAGCTCAGACATATGCGTGCACATTTGAAAAAAGTAGTATTTTTCTTAAATTCACATTCAGCACTGACACAGAAATCAGACATTTCAATTCTGCAGCAGATTTGTACTGCGCTTAACCCACACATCAACTGTGTGGCTACTCAAAGAAAAATCCAGATTACAATTAAAACATTCATTTTAGGGGACCGCTAGGGGGCACGGCGCAAGATGGGCGCGGGCTAGCAGAGCTGACAGTGCAGGGACGGAACTGCACATTTGAACAAGCTCCCACGAACAGACCGCCCCACAAATGAAGGATTATTGAAGCGCACCTCTTTAGGATCCAGAGGGACCCAAACATGTGCAAATTGGGGCAAGAAGACCAGAACTAGCAGCCCGCAGCCGCTCCTAATACACGGTACAGCACTAAGTACGCCAAAACAACCTCGCCCTGCTAACGGGCGAACGCTGCGCAGCCACATGCAGACACAGGCGGCTTGCACCAGCAGTGCCCTGCAGAGGAGCAGACCCCTACCCATACATACACCAAGACCAGAGCCGGGCATGCCCCATGGCACACCCTCACTCGGATCTCACAGCTCATCGCCCCCTTAGGGTTCCATCGGATGGAGCGGTGGAGCGCAATATCACCCCCAAGGCAGAGAGCCGGGGGAGCGGAGGCACTGTCCCCCACACCACCCAGCCGGGATACCACCTGGCACCACCAACCCCTGAACAGACGGTGCCTCGCCACCCTCCAGCACAGTACAACCTCCACCAACGTGTGGAAGGCCCTGGACCGGGGACGCTACGCCCGGTGCCGGGACGCAGGAGGAGGAGGTTGCTTGAAGCAGACAACAGCAGCCACAAGTAAGCGGGCAGGGGGAGTGGTGAGCCCCGAGAAGGCCCGCACAGAGAGACACTACGAGCCCAGACCACCGAAGGGCACTGCAGATAAGGGCATAGAGGGCACAGACACAGCGGCCCAAGCCCCCCCCCCCACCCACACCCCACCTAATGGGGATGTGAACAACCAGTGAAAATAACACAGGCAGGCACTTCACAAAACCAAGTCTGAGGTTACTGTGAGCAGCCACAAAAAAGACTCAAGACAAGCTGCGCACCCATAAACTGTGCACCTCCTGTGTTGGCCGTGCCCGCGGCGGCTGACATGAGCCAGGACAGCGCAAAATGCGGACGCCATCAGTGGGCATGAAGGACCAAAGAGAACCGCCCCACCAGGCACCACGCAATGCCAGGCGCAGCTGGAGGTCAAACAGGCCCGCCCCCCGCAACAAGCCACGCAGGGGGGCCCTAAACAAACACCACAAGCACGCCTAGGTGGAGGAAGCCAAGACAAGGAGACATCTGACCATGCCAACCCCCCCCCCCCCACTAGAACCTAGCTTCCCTGATTAGGGAGAAGCCCAGCCACCCGCTGCGGCAAGAGTAAATCAAGCACTGGCGGACATGCAAGTACACTGACCCAGCACGCCACCCCAGACTTGCAGCAGAACACCCCTGCAGTCGCACTAATCACAGCAGTAAGTGCATCAAACAGAGATCCAACCGCCCAGGGACTGCATTAGAAGACAACCAGATGACAACTGAAACTGACTTGGACGGGGTAATCAGAGAGGTCCAAAGACTGGGTGAGAAAATAGATGATCAGGAAAATCGATCCCGCTGGAACAATCTATGGGTGGTGGGCCTCGCCAAGAACGTTGAAGGAGCGAACCTTGACTCTACATACACGACTTCCTACGCGACACCCCCAAGATCGAGAACCCACGAGAACTTGTAATCGAGAGGCTACATAGGGCACCGATACCGAAGCCAGCGCCTTCTCAATTTTCAGCACAAGTTGATGATCCTGAAAACCTACAGGGCAGCATGCCCCATCAAAGTATGAGCAACAGACATCTGCACATACAATGATTACTCAATTGAAGTCTCCAGTAGACTCAAAGAATTCAACTCTATCTTTGAAGCGCTAAAAGAATCTGACACCCGCCACTATCTGAAATTCCCAACAACATGGTGTGTCCATCACGTAAAACAATGGTGCAGTTTTGAGGACCCGGAAACAGTGTGGCGCTTCCTCCAACAGCAAGTCATATTCACCACAGACTATCAACAAATACCACTGGAGACCCGGCAACCAGAAAGACGTTCCTCCCCCAACCCAGACAGGCCACAGACTAGCGGAAAGTGGCACAAAAACTATCGACACCCGAAAGGATGGGGACCAAAGCGCTTAAAGCACTAGGCCTCACCAAGGGACCACATAACTTCTAGAAACAAACTCTTACCCAGGCCCCAAGATGGACCCGAACTGGTATTGACCTCTGGATCCTTGCAACCGGTGCATCGGACACTTCCCATTCAGAAAGCCAGGCGCACAGCAGCTACGCGCTGCAACAGCCGTCCCCAGTGCGTCGAGGGCAGACGCAGCCTCGACAGGAACACATGGCGGCAACACACCCGGAGTAAGGTGTGGCACGAGGGGATGGGGGATGTAATGGACAATGGCCCCCCCCTCTCAAACTTCCTGCCTTGGCATACGTGCCACTTGTTGGGCAAGGCGTCTAGTTCGACCTACCCAACGTTCGTATTATGTTGTTTGGTTAAGAGTTGGGGAAGGCTCCTATTGGAGCCAGAATGAGTTCCATACTCCCAGGGGAAGACAACGGCGGCCGTTCCAAGCTGCCACCACATACTATGACACCCCAGGGCAAAACCAACACACGAACCGCATTATCCAAAGACACATAACACACAGGTAATGACCCCCACTATCAACTTCGTCTCACTTAACAGACAGGGTCTGGGCCACCCTATTAAGCGCAGAAGAATGCTTCCCAGAAGAATGATTAACAACATGCGGGATCTCCAAGGTGGCATAATATTCCTCCAAAAAACACACCTAGGAATCACAAAATCTGGGAAGCTGCAGCCAGGGGTTCACGGTGATCCAACCCCCTCACCATGGGAAAAGAGGAGTATCCATACTCTTAAATAAGCGGGCTCCATTCCAGGTCAAACATACCATCGCGAACACTGAGGGCAGATATATTCTAGCACAGGGACTATTACATCATCATCCCATCACGCCACTCAAGGTGTACGCACCCACCACGGACACCCCATCCTCTATGACAAATTTGACCCTGGATCCCCAACTAGATCGACAAGGAACGACAACAGGGGGCACCATGCACACCAAAGAAACGGGCAGCTCTTCAGGCAATAAAAAATGATCTTCATCTCATCGACATTTGGAGAGAAATACACAGGCAAAAACAAGACTTCACATTCTACTCACGCAATAGCTACTCCCGGCTGGACTACTGGCCAATCCCATAGAACACACATTATCTGGTGTTGGAATGCACCATACTATCGACCATTTTATTGGATCATGCCCCGGTCCTCCTACATGTCACCCTACTGGTCGCAATATGTAAAACCCCCGTGGAGGCTAAACCTACGCATGCTCCATTACCCTGACATCGTGGAACAGCTCGTAGCAGACAGAGGTTCTGGGATGATAACCTAGGACATAATTACACAGCCCATAAGTGCTGGGACGCCTACAAGGCCTTTATGAGGGACAACTGCATAGCGAGCTAGGCGCACAAGCGTAAAACATGGAGGGATGAAGTAGCTCGCCTAACGGTCGAACTAGACAAAGTTGAGAAGTAACACAAAAGGTCCGGAAACAAGCTACTTAAACCATTTCTAAACAAGCTCTGTGCCAAAATAGGTCAACTGACCGTAGATGGGGCCCAAAAATCGTACACCAGCTGGTCCCAGGCATACTATATTGAGTGTGACAAGCCTCTAAGGTCAATGGCCTTGGCCCTAAAACAGAGACAAGCTGCAGAAACAATAGTATCTATCCAGGTGAAAGGGGGAGAGCTACTGCTGGGGGATGCCCGGTTCAACGAATGCTTTGCAGAGTTCTGCAAAGAGCTATACACAGCATTAGATGCTTCCTCAGCCCAAGAAATTGAACTCTTTGTAGACTCCATACAGATCCCCAAAATCCCCCCCCCCGCCCCCCCCCGACCATAAGGCCACCATGGAGGCCCAAATTATGGCAGCGTAAATTTCAGTCGCCATAACTGCACTGTCCGCGGGGGAAAGCAGCGGGCCAGACGGGTTCCTGATCGACCTATATAAAGAATTAGAGGAAGAATTAGCACCCCGGCTGGAAGAAGCATTCTCAGAGGCAACTAAGCAAGGCCATCTTCCCCAATCTATGATCGCTGCAAACATAGTCTTTCACAAAGGGGGCAGGACCCAGAAAAATGCAGTTCCTATAGGCCCATATCCCTTATAAACCCAGACAACAAAATCTTTGCGAAGTGCCTTACAAAACGCACAGAAAACAGCCTCCCATACATCATTCATAAAAACCAAAATGGCTTCATATGAAAGACACTCGAGTGACAATATCAGAAGACTGCTGCACATGGTAGCAGGTGATCGAGACCCCGAGTACCAAATACTGGCTGTAGACACCGAAAAGGCTTTCAACAAAGTGCATTGGGAGTTCATATTCAAAGTCCTACCATGCTATGGCTTTCCTCCCCGCCTTATCCAAATTATCAAACTGTTATATACGGGCCCCAACGCTGCTGTGGTAACCAACAGGATTACCTCCCCCGCGTTTGAACTCCAATCGTGCACACGCCAAGAGTGCCCGTTATCAACCCTGCTCTATGCCCGATCCATAGAGCCGATAATGATCAAGCTCCTGGCAGACAAGGGGTGGGCAGGCATAATACACAGGGGCGAGGAACACTCCGTGTCCCTCAACGCAGACATGTTGCACTACATCAGGAATGGCCCCACATCCCTCCTGCACATCCGAGCACTTCTACTTCAGATAGGCCAAATGGCGGGATATAAAATCAATTGGAGCAAATCTGAAGTCATGCCACTACAACCGAACATCCCATGGGAAGCCATGAAAGAACTTGACAAAGCAATTAACAAGTTTATCTGGAAAGGGAGGAAGGCGAGAATATGCCCATCGGTCCTGCAGGCAGCAAAGACAAACAGTGGATTGGCGGCCCCATCCCTCAAGGTATACTACCAAGCGGCCCAAGTGTTCTGGGTAAAATGCTGGCTGGATGCATCAAAACGACTCAAGCTGGCGGCCAATGGAGGTTGAGCTAATGAAACCACTTAACCCAATTGAGATCATGGCCATCCTCCCAAATAGGCTCCCTGCATCCATAAAAAAAAACACCCCATAATCAGGCCCACGATCGCCCAATAGCATAAACTCAGGACAGCGCATGGGGTCCAAACCAGGCATGCACTACCATGGTCTAGTATCTGGGTGGTGCTAAGCTACGCCTACCGCACAAAACTCACCACAAGCAGGACCGGGAGTGGGCCAGCATAAGGGTAATGGACATGTGTGTGAGGGTGGGGGGGGGCACTACAGATGTTCCAGGACACACGTATGAAACTCTGCCTTAACAAGGGAGACTGGCTCACATACCACACAATTTGCACCACTATACGCCACCACACTGCACAACGCCCCCCCCTCCAATCGGCCCCAGCCCCTGTGAGATTGAGGTGGTGCGACACCTTGAATCCTTCCCACGCCTCTACATATTTTACCAACTAGCAGCTCCGAATAACCTGGGACGAACCGCACACACAGGGTCTGAGGACCTAGGGGTCTCAATTAAGATAACGGACATCCTGGAATACTACACCGCCATCCCACTAATCTCTGTCATCCTCACAAACAGAGAGATCCAATACAAAATATTGCACCAACTATACTTCACCCCTGCACTACTATAGCAGATGGGGATCTCCCAAACAAACAGCTGCTGCAGAGAGTGCGGTGCCATAGGTACGAGGTAAGTGCAGAGGCAGATAGGCGACATCGACAGGGTCTCCATCACATTCACACCCAAGGTAATGCTTCTAGGGGCCAAACAAGATGATTGGCATGAAGATGGACTAACCCGCAAACTCAGTCTTGTTACTATTCACGGCAAAGCAACTCCTTATCACCCACTGGAAGGCAAAAACCCCTACCCACCTCGGCCGAGCGGGCCTCACTCCTTTCAAAAACATGCAGATTGGAGCGAGAGGCCTTTGCGAGAGGGCAGACAATCCCTCAAGAGCATTAAAATTCAGAGATTAACCAACCCTTACACATAAACCGAGAGAAAAAGGAAGGAGACCATCATGCATATAAACATGGTGCGCAGCCCTATACGGGATAGGTAAGGCGGCGAAAGGGGTTTACAGTACACATACACCCTACCACAAAACACAAACACACTGGAGCAACTCACAGTTTGGGAGGGGGGGAGGGAAATGCTAATGTTGTTGAGGTTTAAGAGTTAAGGGAAGTGACAGTGCATTGATCACAACCGTTTGGTACCTTGTTGAAAAAATGCCAATAAAAATATGTTTTAAAAAAAACATTTAGCTTAGAAAATACTGTAAAAAGAGTCATTAAATATTAAGTCCCTTAGCTACATTTCCAGTTAAATGTGAGCGGCTGCATGGAAGTAAACAGACTGAAGAGCTATGTAGGGTCTTTTTTTTATTATTACAAGGTTTAATCACCGAAGTGATTTTTACAAGAGAGAAACAATCAATCTTTAAAGGAAGTAAAGTAAAGACGGAGAAGTAACAATGACTTAACAGGAAAAAAAGAAGGAAGTAGAAGTAAAAGTAAACACCGATTTAAAACACAAACTCATGTTTTACACAGTCTGACACCCCCTGAATCGCCCGATTAATTTTTTTGTTTTTTTTGCTGAGCTCTAGGTATCTGGCAAGAGCTCTGTTAATTTGACCTTGAAGATTAACTCCAAGATTTTGGCCGCTGCTATCGCCCATGATGGTCTAAGGCCCCCTATTAACCGCTCCCACCACAATTATTCTGCCAAATAAGCTTTCTCCAAGTGGTGGGATAAGTATGGGGTTCTGTAGTGACTTTTGCCCGGGAACAATAGTAAAAGGTGCCCAAGTGTTTCTATAGTTGACTGAGTTACAAAAATAACAGCTGTTAGTCACTGAGACTCCTCTTATATTTAGGATCTTATTTGAAGGCAAAAGGTTCAATCTGGCTCTCAGAAGGGTTGATCTCGTTTTCCTATTTGGGTGCTTCTTGAGAAATGGTTGAACCTCATTTAGTTTTCTGACTGTTGGAGGCAAGTGCTGAGTCAATTTGTAGGTGGAGGCTTTCTCTAGAGTGGCGATCCAGTCTGTTTCATCTAGACGTTTTTTCGTTTTGCTTGGATTTGAAACTAATTCTTCAATTGAGCTGCCACAATCCTCTAGATTTAGTTTGCATCTGTCCTCCCAGATGGACAACATATTACACTTGCCTAGGTTCAGCTCTTCTTGGACTAGGGGGAAAATCGCTGGGCTAGATGGATCCTTAATTTTCCGGTACAGAATTATCGTGGCTCTAGTTATTGTTGCCGTCAAAGATGATGACAATTCTCTTCTGATTAACGCGATCAGCGTGGATTGCAGAAGGTTAACAACTGATCGCCAAAACAGACTTTCCAATCTAGGCCATATTAGATCTGGGAGAGATGGCATAGCATCAGCTCCGTATGAGATTGTGGGAATCACTTTCCCCCCCCCGATAGAACTTAAGTAATCGCATCAGCGAAAAACGCCCATATTTCCTGTCCAGAATTTTAGCTTGTGAAATGAGATTTCTAATTTTTACGTGCAGATGAAGTTGCATTGCTGTATCTTTTTTGCGAAGAGTCGATCAGGACCCCGAGGTAAAGTCCAAAACCTGTTCCACCTTCTCTCCTGCCAAGAACCAGGTCGGGTTGCCTCTTTTCCGGCTCTTTGTTTCAAAAACCATTATCTTTGTTTTATGCTTGCTGACTTCTAGATTGTTGTCCGCAGTGTACTTGGTTAATGAAATAAGCTGGCGTTGGAGGCCGATTGGCGTTTGATTCAGTTGTATTAGATCATCTGCGTAAAGGATTTGTGGAACCTTCGATTGGCCAATCACCGGAGGAAAAGATCTTGTCTCAGCATTAGCTTCCTTGTAGTCACCAAAGTACATATGACAAAAATGAGAAAACAGATTACCCCACTCATCGTCTATAAATGTCGGGTTGGAAGATCTTCACTATTGCACAGGGAGAAACAATTCTTCCTTCAAAACCACACTCAATACAACCTCAATTAATCCCATACCATAGTGCTCCAATGCTGATAAACCGCTTTTCACTATTTGCTTTACAGAAAAGAGCAATTTTATTCAATATCACAAAATATAAAAATATCTACATAAAAGACATACAATTATTCACGATTTTCAAAATACAGTTAAAAAAGTAGTTGATAAACAACTCTTCAATAGGGGTTTCTTTTATCAATACAACAGATTACAATAGATTGCAGCTGTTAGATGTTTGACTTAGTTGTTTTCTAGTCTTATACAGTAGTCGACATGTTTCGGCCCTTGGGTAAGATTAAGCACCATCTCTAGTGCTTGTAGAACCCATGATTTATTGGCCTTCTTTAGGACTGGTACATTTCTTCAATATAGTATTAATACTGTTGCATACCCCATATACAAAGAACACACATGTAAAAAGAGAAACATAAAAACATGATGTTATCTTTTGGTGATTTTCAGGAGTCACTATACATTTCATTTAGGATTCTAATGTTGCTCCACAAATAGACATTTATTTTCAAAATCATGTGCTATTGGGGGCTATGTACATCTTTTATTTTATATATTCAAGGTACACATCTTCAACGGGAGGAGGTTAATCCTACTCTTGTGCATTATGTATTTCACCAAAGTACGCCAGAAAGAGAGCCGGAGCAAGAGGACAACCCTGTTTAACTCCTCTAGATGTTGGGATGACAGAAGATAACAGCCCCCTTGAGCTCAGCCGAACTTGTACACAGGTGTGAGTGTAGAGCTTGTAAAGGACCCAAGATCTCCGGCCGACAGTTCCAATCGACTAATTTCTTTCAGCGTTTCGATCTGTTGACTAAGTCGAGAGCCTGGGTAAGGTCTATGAACACTAGGTAGATTTTCTGATTCCCTTTGCTTTAGTATAGTGAGTAGCAGAATATTCATGCTTGTTCCCGTCCCCTTTTTGAACCTTGATTGCAAGGTGTCTTCACATGGTGCTTTTTTTCGCCCATGAGGTGGAAATGTTTCAAAAGCAAGCTGCCATAGGCCTACCCTATGACGTCCAATAATGCCACAAGACGGAGGTTCCTAGGGTTGTCTTTGCGTCCTTTTTTGAAAATAGGTATAATCACTGCTGAAGTCCAGGAAGGCAGCATCCTCCTTTGAATACTGCATCTTTTGAAGATTAAGCTCATTAGATTTGCCCAATCCGCTGGAGAAGATTTTAAAGTTCTCACTAGGCAAGCCATTGGGCCCTGGAATTTTTCAACTTGGTTATAGTTAACAATATGTCAGTTGTATCATGGCGATCCACCCAGGGGGCAGTTGCTAGGGCCAATGGAGATGGTAAGGTTGACTATGGAGTTTTAAACAATGTTGAATAAAATTGCGTCCAAGTAGACTCCGCAATGCTATTTGTCAAGATTGTTTCTGTTGCTTGGCCCCATGGATTGATCAGTTTCTAGAAATCTCTGGAATTACTGTTAATTTGCTTTAGCATAGCCCCTGAGTCCTGTTGGTAGAGGACAAGTCGATATGACCATAGCCAAGCCTTACAGCTCCGTACCACCTCTTTTGCGTGGATTCTGTTTGGTTCTGTATTGTGACGTACAGCTGTTCTTTTGGCTCTTTGGACCATATTGCGCTTAGCCACCAGTAAAGCGTCGAATGTATGGGTGTAACAGGACTCCTCCAGACTGGTATACTTAGAACCTACGTTGGCCATTCTAAATGGTTCTAAGATCGGTCTATAATCCACTTCAAAATGGTTTTCCAAGTTCGTGTAGGAATCTGTTATCGCTCAGATGTTATTCGGGGTAACCCGTACCTGGTTTCCCTTGCCTACTGGTTCAACGTCTTCCAAATAGTAAGAGTTGGCTGGCTTTGCCGATGCCCATTTTATGTATAGAAAATGATGGTCGCTTTGAGTTGTATACTGAACATTTGTTTCCAACCGATTGGCAAGGAATGACTGAAGCGAATATATAGTCAATGGTGGAGTTAGCCGAGCCACGCTTCCATGTTGGTGTCTTACAGGTTTGGGGAAGCAGAGTGGGCGTGTTATATATTTTTCTCGAAGCCATTAGCTTAGACCACTCCTTCCCACGTTGAAAGGCCTGGGAGATTGTAAATTCAGGTGACTCTGGCTTGTTCCTGGAGCAGTTGATATTGAGGTCCCCACAAATTATTGTATTGAAGAATTGAATGTACAGAGTCCAGCGTGGATGTTACCAGATCGAACAATGAGTCTCTTTGTATTCCATTTGGGTTCCAATAGATGTTTATGATGAGAAGATGCGTAGAAGATAGAGATCCTGTTCGTACATCTTTGCAGACCCATGAAAGTAGAACCGCTAGGACGAACGGGGACTTCAAAATAACTTTTACAAGCTGTAGACCACTTCCCAGGCGAACTGCAATAATCAATCCTGAAGATGGCCTGCCTTTTTCTCCTGACAGTGCCGCTGAGAAAGCTATTTCGAACCCGTCTAGCATTGGTTTTTCTTTCAACCTCCTGTAGACACAAAATGTCGTAACCACCTAGGTTGATTTCTCCTGGGGCCGTTAGATGGAGGAAGCCCCTTGTATTCCAACAAGCTAGCGAGAGAAAATGGACCGCAGGAGGGATGGCGGTCCGCGGTGGTGGCTATTTGTGAAGTCTTGATGACAGTGCTTTAGGGAGCCACGGCCACGTTTGATTCTGTAAATCTGGTCTCAGGGGGTCAGCATACTTCTGAACGGTTAAGTCCCGTACTAACGCCACTGGGTCCTTGTGGCTTTTGGCCGGACCTTTTCGTCGATGAAGTGAGTCATCCCTTTGTGATGGCGGCTGCGCTGTATCTGGTCTACCGCCTGAAGACGCCCTCGGTTGCGGACCTTTCCTTGGTGAAGATGCGGCTGCTTGTGCGGTAGTTAGATGACAATCTGCCCCTCCTTTTCGGGAACCAGAGCGTGGAATATCCTCAGAATAAGGTCTCCTATGCTCTAGCACATGTCTCCGCTCATCATTATGGTCTGGGAACACGTTTTCATTCATTTTTTAGACGTGTTAGATCAAATCCTTGTTTGTACAGCGAATCTGCCTCCTTCGCTAACACGACATCCACCCCCCTTGGATGTTGTATAAAGAAAGCAAGATGCTTTTTGGCCTTCATGGGATGGTTCAACTATCCTAAAATCTTCAGAATTGATAGATCTTAGAGCTGATATGCTATGCATCAAGTTCATCACCGTGCGTCTGTTCAGGACTATATATTTTTGGGTGCCTGATCGTTGGCGTAATTTAAAGGTGGGACTCATCCTGTTCTTGGAGCACTCGTGATGAGGCTGCTCTTCTTGATTATTTTTGGAAGATCTCGTTTGTACATGTGCGACATACTGAGGTCACCTGTTATGTTTATCTGAACTAGAAACGACGTGATATATGTCCTCTGTCATTCTAGGCATATGAACCCTGGAAATGTATTTAGTCGCTGCATGATGAATGGTTGCTTCTAATGTAAACGCTTGCTGTGCCGGCCCTTGTCTGAGGGGATTAGGCCGAGACACAAAGGTGTCTGGCAAGTTTTTAAAACGGTCACTCAGCGAGCGAAAACTTGCAAGATCTACTGTGACAGTTTGTAGAGTCGTCGTCACGCTAGAATGGAGTGCAGCGACTCCTGGCTGGCTGTCATTGGTAGTTTCAGGATGTTGACCTAGGTCCATCGACTCCTTGTGGGAAAGAAAGTCATTTATAGTCTTAGGAGAGTGTAAATTGCTGGCAGTAGCATTCTGAGGAGTTGATGATTCCTTCAGCTCCAAACTTTCCGCGCCAACACGTGTGTCTTTGTTTTGTGTGGTTCCCAGAGATGTCTTCCGGGCCTTCTTTGGCCCAAGTGGGGCTGGGTTAAGCGTAGAGGCAAGTTTTAGGCACACCTGGGGAGTAATGGCCTGATTGATGTTTGTCATTGTGAAACTGGCACTGCTGCCAACAGGGAAGGTAGCTGGCGTCGATTTTTTCTCAGTTGCCCGGCTTGCCATTTTATTGTCTTTGCCTGGAGGCATGTCATCCAAGCACAACACATCATTATCCAAGAGTGTAGGCTTTGTTGGTTTAGATTTGTTTGCCAAGAGACTTACTGGCCCTGAAGGGCGAGGGGAAAAAAACTTTAGGCTTTGTACCGCAATGGTTATGAGAGTTCTCAGACAAGATTGTGTCTTGTGGATTCATTTGCGTACTTAGGTCTACAGTTGTCCGGTGGCGTAAGGTTTTAGTGTTGATACTGGTGTCCCCAATGATATTCAGTTGGATCACGTGAGACATGGTAAATGAATCATTTTTGCGGTGTTCCAAGGCGTTGATATAGCCCTCCAAGTAGCTGAGTTTAGAGTTCATCATTGCAAAGATAGAAGTGTGATCTTTAAGAGAGTCGTTAATCATACAGCTTGAAAAAATGTGCTAACACTAATAACTGAGGACATGATGGAGAGAATGTTGATTTGTTTAGTTGGAGTATCTTTTGGTTTAGTGTAAGATACATCACTTGATCTTTTGTTGTTACAAGATCGTAGAGGCGAGGATGGCAACCCTGGACGAGAGAGTTGTGGAAAATTGAGCTGTGAGTAAAGGAGCCGTATCCGAATGAGTAAAGGAGCCGTATCCGAATGCTCTTCAAGACCTTGCTCCTTCCTTTTAGGGAGCACTTGCATAGCACAGACCGGAGGAGCAGGACTAATGGAGTATGCATCGGACATCTCCCGGTGGCCCACGTTTAGGATTGGTGGAACTGGCCTGTCCAGGAGTCGGGAACTGCTTGTGTGAGCTACACCTGTGTCTATTTAAGACTCTGCCTTATAGTCAGCTTGAACTTTTGACACAGAAAGTGGGATAGAAGAAGATTAAGGGCTATTGAGGCCAATTAGAAGAGGAAAGCTGGTTACGTAGAGGCGGCTTAGGGTTTGAAGACGTTGGTTGGTCCAAAACCCTCGGCTCCTTAGTCATAGATAATCGAGCAGATGGTATAAGCTCTGGAGGGTCACCTATGTGCCATTTTAAATTGCTTGATGGATCCCGACCGGGATTTAGTGGATCGCTAGTTAATTGAGATGTTGAAGATGCTACCATGGGTTCAAGGAGTGCCTCCAGTAAATTAGCATCTGAAATCTCATCTGGCCCATTTTGCTACCGTTTAGATTGTCTTTGGAAAAAGTGTTTGAGAGAATTCTCCAAGATCGCACTTGTTGAAGATTTTGAGAAAGGGCCCATCTTCTGAGACTTTTATTATGAGTTAACAGATCATTCCTTTAAGAACTAAGGCTGGAAGGAATGTCATGCATGTTGCGAGTTTGTACACCTTGCTTAGCTCCCTCTTTCCCATTCCAAAGTGGGCTGGGGGCTGCTTCCAGACACTCTGAGCGAGTTGGTGAGGCAGAAGTGTCTAAATTGAGGTAGTTTGGAGCCAAACCCAGGGTTTCATTGCCAGGACATGAGGTGGATGCAGACCCTATGACATATAATGACACAGGTGTCTCGCGGACCTGAGCGTGCACTATTCGGTCCACCTGTCGCACTATCTTCATTGACTACTGTGTGGCGCTGTGGAGATACGGCTGCATGCGAGTTTATGACCGATGACTTCAGGATCTCTCTGGTTTGCCTGTCATCAGGAGTGTGGACCTGATCCTGCCCTTCTGGTGCTATGAGGCCCATGGCAAGAGAACCTGGCCGGGCCTCAGACCCCCTCCTATACTGCTACGGCTAGTTTCTCCACAGCATCACCCACGGCTCTGCCCGCCTCAACCCACGGCCCCCCCAGAGACAGCGCACGTTTGATAGGTAGGTTTTGCAGTATACCCCCCTGGCCGTTTTAAGGAAGATGAGGGGCCGGCTTGGGTTACTGCAAACATATTTGTAGTTGTATTTGGTGTAGTAGGAGCTTCAGTAAGAGCCGTCTATGCGAGAACTGCACAACCTGCGCCGCTCCTTGTCATGGTGAGGTGTGTTTAGCCGAAAGTCCAGGGGTTCGCCACCATCCGCCCCAGCCGTCAGACTGCCACAGACTGCCCACTCTCACACCACTCCACTCCACTCAGGGTCTTTATTAATGAGCTTGAAACAAGGCTTCAGCTCCCAAAGACAATTGTACTGTGTAGCCAGGGGAACATTTTAAACCCAATTTTCCATAATAAATTGGGGGGGGGTGGGCATCCATTTATCATATGGTGCCAAGATCGTTCATGCATTCTGAGCGGAACTTACCTTTGCTTCATTAAGGCACCTGGATGAGTCCTATAAGTAGATATGTGTAGCCTCTGCTAAACTGTCAACCCATGCTTGTTTAAAACTCACGTTTAGCACTTCACCTTTCTCATATTCTGGTCCCTTGATAATGCAGGAAATCTTGTTCTTTACCACTTGCCTTCACCTAAGTTGCACAGCTAATTATATTAAAGCGGGTTCCAATATTAATGCATTTATTGTATTGCAATTGCATTCACAATGAATACATTTACATAATGCACTTCACATGCTGAAACGCTTCAAAGCACAGATGCCCTCATTTTAGTAATTTGGGTTTGGAGATCTTACCATGTGTGTCTCAGTAAGTTTTAGCCTCACCCTTTGTCATTAACCAACCAATCACATTTGGTAAATCAAGAAATTAACTAGTGTGTCACCTGAGAGGCATATTATTACTGTGATTGGAATAGTAAGCTAGTAGCACTGTTCTCTAAGGAGTACCCCCACTCAGGTACTTCCAGGAGAAGTGAGGAGGATACACATTGGTTGGATACACATCAGCGCCACTTAAAATCTTGTAAAAATAAATGTTTACAAGACAGTCGTCGATAGCTAACTACAGTATGTACAAATTCATTCATACTTGTTATTTTTACAAAATTAAAAAACTGAACTCTAATACCTAATGCTACTCTAATTCACATTCCATTAAGCCTTAAAAAGTTATTTTCAATGAAAGTTTCACTCCTGAGAACTTTAAAGATTGCTATTGTTTTTCATACCACAAGAATCTATTTCAAATGTTGCAATATCAACTTACCACCCAGATGTTGGAGCGTGCTTGCAGCTCTGCATTCACCCTAAACCCGCCAAAATCAGAGTCCACTTCGAGGCCTGCCGACTTGGCCAATTCAACATTTGGCTCCAGTCCTACAGCAGCAATCAGGTGATCCGTCTCAACCTACAAGAAGAAAAAGCAATTAATGCAACTATCTTTTGCTGTGTTTTATGCCCTCAGTGCACATTCATCCCCCTCAAATTCTTTAGACGGACCTCTCGGTACACCTCTCAACAAAAGTACTGCGACAAACTTGCCTGCCTCGCTCCTGAGACTTCGAGTTAGCGGACAATGAGCTTGGGGGCAGTTTGTGTAGAATCCCCTGGCCACCCTCACTTAGTCCCAGTCTCAGGACAAAGTAGAGTAACATGACACCAACTAGGGACATGGCCCCTTCACGGGACACAGCCCCAAGAGCATACATGCCAAAATGCCCCATTTCATTCGGGGAGATGCTAATCCAGTCCTGGTTTTCCCCACTGTAAATACAGAGCTACAACTCCATGAATGCAAAGTTAAAATCAGGACTGGATTAGCAACTCCATTTATGTAACACTGAGGAAACAGACTATATGGGACAAGTGAACTCTGCCTTTCCCACATGTACTTTGTCCCATACATATTCCAGTCGAATCAAAAGCACAGTGCTGTCGCTTCCATTGGAACTGTGACTAACTACTATCTCTTTAAGGGAATTGATGCAGTCCTGCAGAACAATTAGCGTCACCATGCTCCATTACCCTTGCACGGGTGCAAGAATCCCAATTAAATCTAATGGGCAGGAAAGTGAGACCATCCACCCCCCAATCCCCCACACACCCGCCAATCAATCCATCCATTTAAGAACAGATGGGCTAAGGGAATCAGGGTTAGGGTGTGACATTCAAATAAAGGATAGTCCAATAGGAGGAACTAGCCAGTCCATAAGCCCCACACCTGAATTAGAATCCATCGTCAGAGGTGGGAGCACATCGGACAGTCCCTACAGTAGCTACCCAAAGAGGCACACCAGAGTACCCTCACCCTTGGGAGAGGCTGAAAGCTAGGGCCGCTGTGTGTCTGGTAAAGAAAGGACCGCCCAGGCGGAGGGAACAAGCCAATCCAAGTTCTATTTCAGGTATGCAAGGCAATCTGTGGGCAAAGCAGACAGCCGGTACACATCCCAGATAACACTCTGGAATCCCCCTTCACCAGGGAGATTCTGAAAGGCATGAACACAGCACTATCAAAGCATACAGTGCCATTCTGTCACTGGTATTGTTTGGGGAAGAAACTGGAGACCAGATATGGGTTGTGTCTTGAAGAAGGCTTAAGGAGTCTGAACATGAGCAAGAGCGCAGGAGTTGGAAGGAGGTGTAAACACAGAAGACCAGGTGGGAATGAGATGTGGCCATAGCCAGTTTATTTATATAGCGACCTATACAAAATGTGTTTCAAAGCGCTTCAAGGCAAGTGAGGGAACAAGGGAAAATACAATGACATTCTTACAGGCCATGAACAGTAAGGATGTGAAAGTAGCTATCGTACCTGGCCTGACAACATTTCAAATAGTGCAAGAGCTAAGACCTAGATAAGGAAGGGATGAGGGGGAGACTGGGAAGGAAATGGAAACAGACAGGCGACTAGGACTGACGACATTTCAGATAGTGCTGGAGAGAGGAGGCTTGGGGGGACAAGTAAGGAGGAGGGAGGAGACAGACGAGGTTGCTATCATACTGGGTCCAGGGACAATTCTGACAAAGTAAGTGCATAGAAGAAAGTAAAGGGGGGAGGGAAGGGGATAGGAAAAGGGAGAAAGGGAGAGGAGACGAGGACAGAGAGCAAGCAGTCAAAAGAGTGGAGAAGCAAGAGGGGAGAAGGAATAAAATTGCAGAAGTCAGTAGTAACACACAATGTTGCAAGCCTGGATACAAGATGAAGATGGGAACAGCACAATGCATGGCCACCATCAGTAAGGGTGGTGCACGTGAATCAATGAAGTCCATAAAAGTCAAATCCAGCATTGGCCACGAGACGGTGATGGTGAAACCAGAATGCATCAGGACAGACTCCTGCAGAAGTAAACTGGGGGGAGGGTGAGCAGGGTAGAAGAATCTAGCAAAACAGGCAACACCGGTTTGCAAGACGGGGGTGGGGGGTGGGGACAAAGGAACATCATGGGGGGTCCAGAGGGTTGTGGATGGCTTGTGGGGACAGAGGGAGTAAACACATGTTGGCGCATGCGTACCTGCTGTCCGAGCAGGGGTTAGGGCCGTGGGTCCTCCTGGTCCGAACTTGCCCAAACAGAAATTGCCCTTTTCTTTGTCTGCCATTTGCTTCGGACGACCGGGCGAGAGACGCCCTTGATCTAGGAGTTAAGAGCAGGAAGGAAGAGGCAGGGCTAAGAAGGTGGGCGGGGCTTAGGCCAGGTGACCAAGATCCACTTGCACCTGCTCCCCATCTGCAAAGGAGAAGAGGCTGGAGGGCTCCTTAAGTAGGGAAAAAGAACTGCAATCAGGAAGGCACTAGGTTGTTCTAACTGACAAAACAGAGGAGGTTAAACATCAGGAGAAGGTTAGTCAGGCTGATGAGGTGGAAGGGAATAGTTTACCTGTAACTCCATTTCTCCAGCATTGGTATCTTTCATGGATTCACATGCTTAGAATATTCCCCGTCGTCAGACTGGGACCCTCGGTACACACATATAGCCTTTTCCTATAGGAAAACTTCTGACACTTTTGTGTCCTATCTATGTCCTTTTAGGACCCGCCTACGCATGCTCCGTAGGCCGTCCCAGTATAAAAGGCCCGCCCCCGCGGCTCCCCTTCAGATTTCGGCCCCTCCAAAGTAGGAAGGGTTAAACTTATCAAGCAAATACATTGCATTCCGGGGAGGTTGGCGGGCGCATGTGAATCCATGAAAGATACCAATGCTGGAGAAATGGAGTTACAGGTAAGAAACTATTCCCTTCTCCTGCATTGGATCTTTCATGGATTCACATGCTTAGAATAGATTGTATAGCAGTAACATCTGAGACGGCGGTGAGAATGTAATGTAATATACCCTCACCATAATACACAATGCATATGTACAGCAGGAATAAGTTAACTCATAACTTTTCCCACATAAAGTATACTGTCATCAAAAGGTAGAAAAACCGACTCTCCACAGCGTGGAGCTTACCTTACTGAAACAGATGGCGCAGGACAGCTCTTCCCATCTGCACCTCGTCCGCATGCTGCCTGGCAAGGCAGTAGTGGCGGGTAAACGTGTGGGGCACTGACCATGCCGCAGCCTGGCATATGTCTGCCAGCGGAATTCCTGGCCATAATGCTGCTGAGGAGGACGTTGCTCTTGTAGAATGGGCTCTAGGATGCCCTTGCAGCGGCCTTCCGGCCTTGGAGTGGCAAAACGCAATCGTTGATGAGACCCATCGAGCCAATCCTTGTTTAGAGATTGCTTTTCCCCTCGTCGACGGACCATATGCGATGAACAATTGTCGAGTAGACCAGAGTTCCTGTGTACGATGTAGGTAAAATTTCAGAGCCGTCTTACTGTCCAAGGTATGAAGAGCTTTTTCTGCTGCCGATGATGGGGTCGCGAAGAAAGTAGGGAGAACAATGGACGAGTGTTTGTGATACACTGTCGGAACTTTTGGGACGAACGTAGGATTAGTTGCCAGGACCACCTTGTCCTTAAAGAATCTCAAGTATGGCGGGTCTACGACCAGCGCTTGCAGTTCCGAGATTCTCCTAGCTGATGTGATAGCAATTAAGAATGCCAACTTCCACGACATGAATTTCATGTCCGACATGGCCATAGGCTCAAATGGCGGTTTCATTAAGCCTGCCAACACTGTGTTGAGACTCCAAGTTGGAGGGAAACATTTCACCGGGGGAAAAGTACGAAATAAACCCCTCATGAAGTGTTTCACCAGTCTGTCGCTGAATAGAGGAGACGACTGTCTCTTCCTCGTGAACCTCGAGATGGCCGCCAGGTGCACCTTTATCGATGTGAAGGATAAACCACTCTCCGCCAAGAGAAGCAGGTAAGGTAGAATTTGTTCCGGCGTCACCGTCAACGGTTGTAGGCCTTGCTGTCCTCGACACCATTCACAGAACCTCCGCCACTTATAGGTGTAAGATTTGTTGGTAGAAGGGGCTCGAGCTGCCTGCAGAATTTTTTGACAATCCTCCGACACGTCTAAAGCACTGAACTCCGAAAAGTCAGGAGCCAGGCTGCAAGGTTGAGACTGTCCGGGTCGTGATGCCACACCGTGCCTTTGTCCCGGGATAGAAGGTTTGGGACTCTTGGAAACGCTATTGGATGTTCCAGCAACAGGTGAAGCAGGTCGGAGAACCACGGTTGCCGCGGCCAATACGGTGCCACTAGAATTACACGGCAACTGTATCTGCGTATCCACTGTACTGTCCTCCGTATGAGGGGGAACGGAGGAAAAGCATAAAGGAACATGTCCGTCCATGGGAAGGAGAATGCCTCCCCCATGGAACCCTCCTGGGGCCATCTGCTTGCGAATTGCTTGCATTTCTTGTTGTCCTTGGTTGCGAAAGCGTCCAGAGGGGGGTGACCCCATTTCTCGAACACTTTCATCAGCTGAAGTGTGTCCATTTCCCATTCGTGTATCTGGGCCATGCTTCTGCTGAGGGAATCCGCTTGCGAATTCCTCACTCCCGGGAGATGGTGAGCCACGATGGAAATCCCGTGCTTCAATGCCCAATGCCATGTTTTCTGGGCCTCTATGGAAAGAGTTCTTGATCGCGTCCCTCCTTGTTTTCTCAAATAAAACATGGCCGTCGTATTGTCGGTGAGTACTCGTACTCGCGATCCCTTGATGTGTGGTAGGAATGTCTTCAAGGCCCATCGTACTGCTCTGAGCTCTAACATGTTTATGTGTAGGAGTGACTCCGTTGGAGACCAGCGACCTTGTGTTTGAAGGGTACCCATGTGAGCTCCCCATCCGGTTAGGGACGCATCCGTGACTATGGTTCGCTGAAACTCCGGTTCCTGTAGGGGTACACCGTTGTTCAAATTGTGGGAACACTGCCACCACTGAAGGGTCCGAAGCAGCTTGTCGATGGTTATCTTGTCTGACCACGATCCTTGGGCTTGTGTCCATCGGTCCGCGAGGAATTCCTGGACTGGCCTCATGAATAGGCGAGTTTGCCACCAGATGGATGCAGGATGCCATGGCCCCTAGGACCGAAACGTATTTCCTCACTGAGAGCCTGGTGGTTTGTCGTAGTGGGCCCGCCAGCTGATTGAGTTTTGAGGTTCTGTCGAGAGAAGGTTTCACTAGCCCCAACTGGGTCTCGAACTGTGGCCCCAGGAACACCAACGTTCTCGATGGCCACTGAGAGGATTTTTCGAAGTTTATGGCAAATCCCAGCTGTTGCAGAAGCTGCTTGGTGGCTTGCAAACTTGTGTCGGTCGACGCTGGGGAGGATCCCCTTACCAGCCAGTCGTCGAGGTATGGGTATACATGGTGGCCTTGCTTCCTTAGCCAGGCCGCTACTGGGGCCAGGCATTTCGTGAACGTTCTGGGGGAGGTCTTGAGCCCAAAGGGAAAAACCATGAACTGGTAGTGAGTCCGCCCTATTACAAATCTCAGGAATTTCCTGTGTTCGACACATTGGAATATGGAAGTACGCGTCCTGTAAATCCAGGGACGCTAGAAAATCCCCTTCTTGAACGGCGCGGATCACTTCCTGCAGCGTGAGCATTTTGAATTTTAGGCTCTTTAAAGACTTGTTGAGATCTCGTAAGTCTAAAATGGGACGCCATTTGCCGTACAGCTTTTTTACGACGAAGTATCTTGAGTAGACTCCTTGACCTCTCTGTGATGTTGGATCTAATTCTATCACGCCCTTTGCTAACATGAGTGTTACCTCTTGTTGCAGTATCCTCAGATGGGAATGAGCGGTGAACGCAGGTGGAATGTGCGGAGGGCTGTGCTTGAATTGTAGAGAGTGCCCGTTCCTTACAGTGTCCAGCACCCATTGATCCGTCGTTATTCGTTCCCATTCGTCGACATATGCGGACACTCTTCCTCCAGAACGGTGTGTTGACTGTCACTGCTGATCTTTATTTTGTTTGTCTCTCGACGACGACGGATAGGATGGTCTCTTCCTGGACGTCTGGAAGTTCCAGCGTCGGTTTGCCGTTTGGGAAGCACGCCTGTACCCTTGGGAGGGGTAAGCCGACCTGCCAAAGGATCTGTCTCCAGACGCAGAGAATCTGGAATTACCTGAAGCCCCTCTAAAGGTACGAAAAGACTTGTAGCTTCGGCCTCTTTCATTCCCTTTAGGGCCTCGTCTAGCTTCTCTCCGAATAAAAGGTCTCCCTCAAAAGTCATATCTAATACTTTGTATTGTACCTCTGGTCTGAAGTAGGTACACTTGAGCCATGACTGTCGTAATACGACCCCATTATTGACTTGCTTGAAGCCTGATTCAGCGAGGTCCACCGCGATGTTTATTGCGTGATTGGAGGCTTCCTCACCCTCTCGGACGAGTAACATCGCTGCCTTCCTATGCTCTTCCGGAAGATGATCCAGCAACGGCGCTAGCCTGTGCCACATCTCTCTGTCGTATCTGGCTACAATAGCCAGAGAGTTTGCGGCCTTTACTGTGGTTGCTCCCACGGATAGCACTTTTTTGCCAAAGGCATCCTGGCGTCTTGCTTCGTTTTCAGGCGGAGTCGTGCACTTGGGCTGGGCCTTCGCCTTCCTCGCCGCCGACACCACCGATTCTGGCGTTGGTTGGGAGGATAAACACTTGGGGGTAGACTCTGGAGCCTTAAACTTTTTCTCGAGGTGTCCTTTCACTGCCGGCTCCGAAAAGGGGTGACGCATTGTCTGCAACCCCTCCTTCCACACGTGGTCTAGTATTGGTATTGAGAACACAGACCTCCTTCTCTTACCCATGTGGTCGAACAAAAAACAGTCCTTTTTCTGTTCTTCCTGGGACAAACCAAATTCCTTACACGCCTTCTCCATCATAGAATGGAATGATGCAATGTCGTCCGGAGGGGACGGGTGAGCTGGGCTTCTTGGGGTTTCTAATTCCACCTCTGACTCCCAGGTTGGATCCCTGGAGGGGGGATGAGATATCAGACATGGCTCCCCTGTCCGACTCCGAATCTGGCAGCTCACCTTCCTCTTGGGGTGCCAGTGCTGAGATTGGCGTGCGTAAGTGCGTCGGTGGACGGGACGGGCCCGGCTCGTCGACGGGTGACTGTGGCAGGTTTACCTGAGGTAGTCTCTGGTCCAACGACTGTACCAAAGACTGAAGCGTGGACAGAATTTCCAACGACAAAAGAGATTGAGGATTGAGAAGAGGGGCAGATACCGGTATACCGGATCCCCTCGTCGACGACTTGTCAACCACTCGTAGCCCGAGGTCTGCCGGGCCAGCTATTCTCCCGCTCTAGTCCTCCCCCCGAGGACAGCGACACAGCCTGTTCTTGCAATAAAGTATCCGGGGGGATCGGATCAAAAACTTCAGGCCTCCAGGCTTCCTGTAGAATCCCCGTTGACGAGGCCACCGTCGCAGTCGTTGTCGGTGGGACGGTGGATACCACCTGCGTCAGTGGCAGGGTTTAGGCCGATGACTGGACCGCCGTCGACGACGACTGTGGCTTAGCAGGTGGTTTAGGCGGTCCCGCCTTTTCCACACTTGGCCTGCCTTTACTCGACTCTCGACTCGAGGTCGATCTATGGTGATCGCCCGAGGAGGATTTCGGCCTTTCCTTGTCATACTTTTTTTGATGAAGATGACGATTTTTTCGACGAGGATTCTCTAGCTGAATGACTCCGAGAGGACTCTTTTTCCATCGGTCGAGATTTCTTCGCCGGTGGTTCCGACGAGGCAGCGCGGTGTGATGTTTTCGCCGATTGTGTGGAGCCTACCTCCGAAGGGGGGTATGACCCTGCTCCATCATTCAGCCATGCCACCAGCCGTCGGTTTCGGTCTTTGAGGGTCTTTTGAGAAAACCCTTTGCATATGTCGCAGCTATCAGCCGAGTGATGAGGGTGGAGGCAGTATATACAATCCATATGCCCGTCCCCCACGTAAACTTTTTTCAATCCACACGTCGTGCATGGACGGAACAGCGCTTTTCCTGACATGGGGGAAACGTTTTTTCGAACTCCAACTCCAGTACACAACCTTGTACAAAATAGTAAGACGACGCGAGGAGATCCCACTACTTTGGAGACGGTTGAAATCTGAAGGGGAGCCGCGGGGGCGGGCCTTTTATACTGGGACGGCCTACGGAGCATGCGTAGGCGGGTCCTAAAAGGACATAGATAGGCACAAAAGTGTCAGAAGTTTTCCTATAGGAAAAGGCTATATCTGTGTACCGAGGGTCCCAGTCTGACGACGGGGAATATTCTAAGCATGTGAATCCATGAAAGATCCAATGCTAGAGAAGTGGTTAAACAGGAGGACATTAGACTGGCTGATAACACAGAAAAGGATCGACATTAGAAGATTGGTGAAGATCATGAGGAGATTAAGCAGCAGCGAGTGATGCTGAGACTGATAAGTAGGAGGTTGATAAATGGAGTTGAAGTAGTGGATGACTATCGGAAAGCAGATGTGGATAAAATTGAAAGAGCGTAGGGAGCGGATCGAGGAAGATGTGGACTCAAACACAAGTGGTAATAGTTGTGGGGAAAGGTAGAGTACATCAAACAAAGGAAGCGCCTGGCATAAGCCTCCCAGTTTAGTATGATTCAAGCATGCAGGTCAGCCCTAAGGAAGATGGGAGGAGGACCGAGCAACGGGACAGGGAGGTTATGGTGGGATTAGTGTGACATGATCAATATACAGATCATAGCTAGTTACTAAAGGAAAGGGTATTGAAAGAATGAGACCAAAAGTTGGGGGACAAGCAGATTGTTTCAGCACTTGAATGTAGGAATAACGACAGATCATGAAGTGTGGACTGCAGGCTACAGAGGAGACATTAGAGGGGCCCACTCATCTAGCTTGGCGCTGTGGGAATACTATTAGAGTAGCTGGCCAATTCCTCACCTTGCCAAACCGTCTGAGTGACAAAGCAGCCTCTGGGTGGTGCCACACTTGCAGCCCAGACCCTTTATTCTTCGGAAACTGGAGGCGGATGACTTTCCAGAGGATACCCCTGGAGATTACTACCAATGAATACCCATTGAACTCATCCAACAGTGGAGGGGCAAAGAAAGGGCAAGAGAGAAAGGGGAGATGTCCCATTGAAACCAGCAGTGACTCATGTCCCTGAGGAGAGTACTGGACATTCAGCAGCAGAGGCTTTGGCCTCAATACTTTGTTTTTGCACATTCCAACACTTTCCGGGAGGAAATCTTGGTACCCATTGAGCATTCAGAGATTTGCAAACTTTGAGTTACCCTGTATTATTTTAGTAGCAGTTACCCAAAGACATCCTGACACGTCCATTGCCACTGATGCCTTCCCTGTTTAATTATTTTCCTCTGCACTGCAACACTGTACAAATAAACCACTTTAGCTTTTATTTCTTGAGTGTGTCTGGCCTGTTGAGACTACTCCCTTAATTGACTCAAGCCAAGTACGAGTGTTCTTACTTTACTCCACTGCACCAAATTCACAATTTTCCACCGCTCTCATCCTCCAACAACCACCCAACAAGCTATGCATCCGAGTGAAAGACATTCAGTATCACTGATCCAAATGGAGCCCATTAGTAAGGGGGACTTATCTTGCTAACTACATTGTTGATAGACTTCCGAGACTGTTAGGCAGAGACCTATGCAGTTCCCTCTGGGACCACTGCAAAAGATTTAGGACTTCAGGTGTTTGGCAGTACACCCACTTGGTAGCAGTCCGTACCACACAGATTCACTTGGTAGCTGTGGCTGAGCAGTCAGACTTCCCTCAAGAAGAGTTAGGCAGTATACAGAGTATTCGCAATAGGTCAAGAGAACACAATAGAACAAGTAAACACTGACCAGGGCTTGGTGTAAAAGAGATATTTATTTAAAACCACATCTAGGAAAACACACAGGCACTAATAATAAGCAATTCAAAAACACGGTCACTAAAAGATATACACTCCCTTAAAAGAATATTAGACAAGTCTTAAGTAAAGCTCCACTTATTTTCAGACAGCGGTGAGCGCTTAACGTAGGTGGCACTCTAATAGTTCGTTTTAAAAAGGGAGAGAAGAGCAGAGAACTAGTTGAAACAGATGGGACACTTATCAGAACATAAAAAGAGAGGAAGGCAAAGTAAAACCGTGAAGTTAGAGTTCAAGAGGCCGGATCCACTTTCATAGGATCCAAACGAAATGTGTCCAAGGTCACACGGTTGCAGCGCACAAAAGTCTTGTAAAGGTTCAAAAAGGAGTTGGACCAAAGAAATGGACCAGTTAGAGGGTCAAGGTGGCCAGCCCAGTCCAGAAGGTTAAGGGGTTATTATTACCTTGTAGCAATCTTTAGAAAGGGAGGCCTGGCGGACACTGTACCTTAAAGTGGAGTGAACGCTCCAGCGGGGGCAGTTGTTCCTGGCAGTCGATGCAAGTCGGTGCTTCGTCCGGGGGAAGAGAGGATCTCGACGTGGAGGAAGACAGGAGTCCGTTGCACTGCCAGGGAAGAAACCAGCCGCAGAGTTTCTCAGGTACAAGGAGCGGTCCGGTGATTTGCGGTTCAGTGGTGAGTGGCTATCCGGCTGCCGGGGTGCTTGGCACGGGCAGTTCGACCACAAACCGGGCTGGGGTGCGAAGAAAGAAAGGAAAACTGGTTGTGCCCACCAGTCAGGGGAAGAAGCCTCTCCAGCCGGGAGATCTTCTCTGTCGTCGGGAAGTGGTGAGTCGGTTCTGCTTCTCCCTCGTCGGATTCTAAGGTCCTGTGGCGACTTCTGAAGTTCCAGTCCCCAAAGCCCTGCTTTTATGCAGAAAACCCCCATTCACTCAGCCTAGCTGTCACTGAAACATGCTAAGTGGTGAGCCGGCCGGCTCACCACTTGGGCCAATCACACAAGAGTGCGACCTGAGTTACCAAGGTAACTCGGTCCAGGGTGCCTAAACCCCCTCCCACACCCCCTGTGGTACCCAGACAGAGTGGCACCACTTTTGGAGGCTTCTGTGGAGAAGCCCGCCAAAAAGTGGAACAAAGGGCTCGACTTGGGTTGAAGTCACAGAAGAGAACACAAATGCCATTTTAGAATCGAGTCTTGGCAAAAAATACCAACCTGAGAATTAATATTAATTAAATAAACCGGCGGTATGTTCGAGGCTATGAGAATTAAATAATTAAAGTTGGTAGCCTCGAACAATAGGAAAATCCCATAGGAAAATATTCGAGGACGAATATAAAAATTTCAGGGGGGATGGAGACTTGCCCCCTCGACTAACAGCCCCGACCAGTATGTCCACAATATGATGGTTTGTACTGGTTTCTGTTAATAATTTAGTACTAGTAAAGCCAATGGTGACTTTACATGCCCTGGGAGACAGTAGTCAGTCCCAGGGTATGGAGTCTATGGTGGGGTGTCACTATGACACCCCTGTGTTACTGCACGGAGGGTGCTGTGTAACACACATAGTAAAACACATGAGACCCTATGGAGTAAAGGACCCCATAGCCCATAAAACACATTAGCAGTCAAAGGAATACCATAAATCATGTCCAAGAGTGGGAGAAAAAGAGTCTCACTCTTGGCAGGAGGAAAAAAACAAACTCTGTTGGACTCACTAGGTTAGGAAATTCAGCCTAAAGAGAGAATTCTCCCTAACTGAGACTACAGGCATATACACCTAGACTTGTAGTACGGTCAGTCATACAATGTCCATTGTATACACACCAGGTTATTGTGTTTAATTCTGGTCCTAAAAATAATTTCAATTTGATCTTTAAACCATGAAATTCCCAAGGAGATAAATTGATAATTTAAGTGGGTGACCCGTTGAATGTTTCTCTCCATCGCTGCATAAGCCATGACTCAAACAATTACAATGAATCATGCATGCAGGAAAGGCCCAGCTCTTCTGTGAAGAGTCCGGAACCCCTGCAATCCCCCACCAAAGCACAAGCAGCTGAAGGAGATAAACCATAATACTGTTTCCCAGGAATCAGGAACAGCAGAACACCATTTCCCCTACATTGGACTAAACAATGGAAAAATGGAGCTATAGCTTTCCAATGCCGGATTATAAAAAAGTAAAAGAATAAACAACAATTAATCCAGAATACAAAAGTGTACAACTAAAAATAACATAACCCTCAGCGCTTCATCCTTTGTACCATTAGGTTCCCACTACAAGATGAAACATAACAGTATATAGGTACATAGACAGGAACCGCCATCAATTTATCCAAATTGCTAAAAAACTAAAACTAAATGAATAGTGTTAGGTAGATTTTCATTTGTTATGCACAATCTCTTCCACGTGCGAGTCCCCCAGCATGTTTTGCTGGACCATTGGATTTTTGGTCCATTTCCCTGAGTGAGTCGGAACCATTTCCCACACTCACTCATTCTTGTACCCTATCTTTGAGATACATTTCTATTTCTTTTTATACTTTTGCCTGAAGTTCTGTTTCTCCAAGTTTTATGGCATCTGTCTGACATTTCCAGCCCACAGCACTTTCTGCGCAGTGTTGCTGGGAGCCCCTTGGGCTTCCCTTTTTATTTTCAGTCACTCTCTTGTGGGAACGTATGTTCCCATGGAGAGGGTGATATTTAGTATCCTTTCTATCTTTTCTATTGTGAGATCAGCACACCCCACCTTATGTGGAGTGCATGCTGAGGGGTTAGACTATCACTCTGCTCACTCTGGTAACTCTTTGGTTACAGTGACAAGCCAATTCAAGATGGCTTGTACTTTCTTGGTCCTTCTGACATGTAGGTCCTTGGTTTGACTTTGGTCTTTCGCAGGATCCTTTGTGAAGCCTGCCAAGGCAACTGTGTCTTTGAGAACATGAAGCGGGGGGCGGTGGGGGTGGGATTGGCTGGGTTCCTGCATAAGGGGAATGGATCCTGAGGCTGAAGACAAGCTGAGCCCAGGAACATAGGAATCGAAGGAGATGTCCGAAAGTCCGCAACCACATCAAGATGACCGAAGCTGCCTTCCGAGTTATTGCTGCTGTCCGATCCCTTCTTCCAAGCCACGATAAGGATGACGCACTCCCTTAGACTGGTGGGTCCAATCAATCCGAAGACTACCCGCATTTTGAGCTATCCCACAACGAACTGCGACCTTCATGGGATGCAAACTACCAATACCCTGGGTTGTGGCTACTGTGCACAGTGCACTGCCTTCCAAAGATTGAATCCTCCCAAAGCTTTGGTGGACTTCTTCTGGAGCTCCAGAGGCATGTTTCCACTCAACAATAGACTGGGCAGTAATCATTCTTCGTGGGCGTCTTGAAAAGGGTGCAAAATCACAGAACCATGAAGAATCCTTTGTCTGAAGCCTCTTCGCACAACTGCTGCTGTGAAATCCATCCCAGAGTCCCTTCTTTCATCTACCTGACCAAGGATCTGGTGACCGGGTCTGCTGTATCGTCGGGGCATCATGCTGCATCCTCTTCTTCACTTCTAAGGTAGTGTGAGACTCTTTGTAGAACTTATCTAGAGTTCTTTGGCTGCTCCTGTGTTGCTGGAGTGCCGATTCGTGTGTTTGGGAGTTTGCCCATACACGTTTGCCCAGGCCCAAAGCCTGTGTGCCTACTCTGAAATTCCTGACCCTTGTCACCAACAAAGGGTGTACTTACTTGCTACTGAAGACTTCCTCTGGAATATTTGAACTTTCTACAGCTTGTGCCCTGCTTCTTTAACCCTCCAATCTGACTCTCAGACAGTTGTAACTAGATAGGTATCGACTCCTAAAACCTAATGCCTCTGAAATTATTGCAATGTATTTGCTCACCTTACGTTGGTCTGGTTTCATTTATTTTACTTGAACCAGTTATTACTATAGAATTTTCCTTGCCTATTGAATTGCATACGGTCATTCACAAAGTATACAAATAAGTTTTACTTACTGTGAATATTGCATTAGTTCTTGTGCTTATTAAAGCAATAGAACCAGAGGGGGGCATTAGCAGTAGAGTAATGCCCCCGGGGGGATCGTTACAAGCCCGAGCAAAGCAAGGGCTTTAAAGTAGCCCTGGGGTCGCTACCGGACCAGCAATGCCCTCCCTCAGATGGTTCTATTGCTCTTATTTCCATGGCATGTTGTACCAGGGTACTAATAGTATTTTTACTTGAGTTGAGAAACAGCCCGTCAACCGTTTCTCAAATCAAATAAGACAAACAAATGGCCACCATAAGAAGTATGGAAAGTCATGCACAGGAAAACAGACGGGTACTGTTGTTCCCTTTGAGGTACCTTCATTCTTCAGGGACCATTAAGAGGGGCCATTTGCCTCTTTTGATTGAGGTCTTCGTTTCTGTACAAAGGGGCTTTAAAGGTTTAATCAACTCCAAAAAGAATCAGAGTGGTGGATGAGCACTCCATTTATATCAACATTCTAGCATGGGATTGGTGCATTTTCAAACCTTCTGCTAGAAAGCAATAAAGAGGACTTATGATGTGGATCCTAGCTATGCATGAGATTGAGCATTATCTCACGCTGTGTAGTCTTTATGCACAATAGCATGTCAATAGAAAGAAATTAAATGTATTCATGTGGTGATCAAACATCAACAAGTATGAAAAGATGTTAAAATTTACTTTGAAAGTCTAGACTTCGAGCCAGGCTAAACAGTTGTTTTGGAACAACCAGGTACAAAATAACCAACAAAGCTTCTGAGCTAGAATCCAAAGGTCTGGGATTTGCTCCAACAGTTTTTCGTTTTGGTAAATAGTACCCGATATTTCAATAAACAAAGTTCTGAAATACTACAATGGACTACAAGGCTTCCAGGCTAGACCTGAAGTGAGGGAGATTGTTGACTGATGGGCTTGGAGATTAAAAAAAAGCTTCAGGCTTTTAGAGATGAAATAGCTTCAGGCTTCTGGTACACAATTGTGCTAAAGCTATAAAAGGCCAGTTTCTGGGAAGGGCAGAAGGTGCTGTTCACGATCCTGGATGAGGCAGAACTGGAGGACCCACAAGCAACCAGCAACTACTTCCTCCATTACGGCCGATAAAGAGGAGAAGAGGGAATTCCTCCTTTTTCTGCTTGGGTTCTGAAGCATATGAAATAGCATTTATGTGCTACAAAGACTCAGAAGGCTTTTCTTTCTCGAGAGCTATTTTTGACTACATTTAAGGTATTTTTGCTTTGTTTGCCGATTTTTGCTAAGAGACCATGATGTTTTGATAGGTGGTTTTTCCAACTGGATTTGATGGTTATGGATATGTTTCTAGATTGTACAGACCCAAGCCTTCAATCCAGGCTGCAGGGGTCCAGCTTTCAGCTCACCTCTCTGTACGGTAAGACTGTAGCAAGTATGAGAGTCAGTTTTACCCATTTTTAATATCACATTGGGAAAGAGGAGAGGTATTAAGAAGGCAGTTTATGTGCTAATTCCCTTCACCTTCTAGACCCCCAGCAACTTTGCTGGATTTTGAGGACTTGATTTTTTTTTTACCTGGAGAGAGTGTGACCCTTTTTTCCCACTCACGTATTTTGATGTGTGTTTTACTCTTGTGTTTTCTTTGGTTATGGAGCCTAACCAACTCCATAGGCATCATCTTTTCATTTGTCTCACACAGCACCCTCAGTGCAGTGGCACAGGAAGCCTGATCAGGCTTTCCCAAGGTTTAAAAACCTTCTCTGGGATAAACTACTGTTTCCCAGAGTAAGTAAAGTGAAATTGACTTTAGTAGTCTTTTAAATTCCTAGACCCAGCACACCCTATCTTACAATAGAGTGCTGGAGGGTTTACTTAGTATCCCCTGTGTCTAGATACTCATGTAGCAGTTAAATGCTACCCTTTCCTCTCAGGATGTTTGGTGGCAGTGATGTTACAATGAACTATCATGATTTTTCCCGACCGTAAACTATTCGGAGCTCCAGTAACGTTAAATCGCGGGAGCCATGTTTTTCAAGATGGCGTCTGAGCCTCCTTTGTTAAAACAGGTCCCGGTCTTTGTTCGCCATTTCTTTGTGGAAAGGTCCTTCTAGACTTTTTCTCTGCGCGCCAAACCAGGTTTGGTCTCTCTTCATTCGCCTTTGGCAGGCTTCAGGATTGAAGAATGCCTCTGGCGCGAGTGTCTGGGGTAGGCAGGATATGGGGAGGTGCCCAAACTCCCTGTGCTTAGTCTCCTAGGAGACCCAAATGCACTCTGTGCTGATTGACTGACTGTCCGGCAAGGACAGCCACCCTGCTGGGTGAGTGGCCGCTAGGCTGGAATGATGGGGAGAACTGAAACAAAGGAATCGAAGAAAAGCTTGAAGAGGAATGCTGCTGCAACTCCTGGACCATTGGTTTGCCCGGTGAAGCCCTGCTGCAGGTCCAAATCGCCAAGTTCACATTGACAGAGAAGCCCCTGCAAGGACGACTTCTCCCTTTGAGTTGGTGGGACCAATCAACTCACAAGTAAACCACCTGGACACCCATCTCGGAGCTGGTTGAATTTCCTCAGAGTTTCTGCAGGAAACCGTAGGACCAGGGAGAGGGACACCAGTTTGTGTGCCGTACTCACAGCCACCGAAATGGAAGATTTGCCAGTTGCAAGCTTTTTGACCAGTCCTGTCCCCACGACTGAGGCCCAGGAACAGCGAGATCTGCAGAACTGCCACTAACAGGTCTAACTAAGTCATCAGCTGCCTCTTTTTCTTCATTGTAAGGTACGGTAAAACAAGACAGTACTTACCTCTCACTGCGAAAGTGCTTGGAACTTTTGCAACTCACAGGCCTAATCAGCATGTGAACCAACATATGATTCTTCTTTCTACAAACTACTTCTGAGAATTTGTGCAGAGACTTTTCAGTTTTACTACAAGCACTGCGTTATTCTATCCAAGACTTCAGCCCATTCACTTTGGCCTAGACTATTGAATTGACTCTTCTGATGAACTCAAAATATTTGCACTGTCTAAGAATAATGGTAATCTTTTATGTTCCAATAACCTTTGCCTTTTACTCCTCTTGAAAAGTATTCTGAATGCCAACAGTAAGGTATTCATGTCCCCAGTAACCTTGCTACTAAAGTTCTCTGTGGTTGTAGGCTGTGTCTGTGGGCCATCCCAAAAGGGTCTTATCGGATTCAGAAACGTAGAGTGTACAGTATTGAATTACATTTGTGTGTTACTATATGATTGTCTCCTTCTATTGACTGTTTTATAACTGACAGATAAATATATTAATAAGTATTTATCAGAGAAACCTTGAGTGTAAGAGTTTATTTGAACACCTGTGATTGTAGACCTCTGTGTTACATCATTACTGCTCACATTTCCCCTCTTGAGATAACCCTGGCTGCTCAACACGCTACCAAAACTGTGTAGTACAGACTTATACCAAAGGTTTGTTTGCTTACACCTGTAGTCATAATTACTTGTAGTGTTCCCAGAGGGTACTGCATTCAAATTTTGCCTAACAATATGCAAGTACCAATTCCTGCCCAGACTTCACCAGTACCGTACAGGTGAGAAACTATACCAGCTGAGGCGGCCGTACCACCCCATGAATCTAGGGGTGAGACAAGACAAACTAAGACAAGTACTAAAACAATATTTAAAATAAGTCAATACATACGCCTCTTCTATAAATAATTAGTTCGTCTGAGCGACATTAGCAGGGATTAAAGTTAAATGGTAGAAAGCTCAAGTAGCGTACTGTATATAGTATAAAAGGGAGAACGATTCCAGGATACTAAGAGGAACTCACTACACAGAGGGCAGATAAATAACAGTCAGAATAGATGCAGCAAACACAGGCAGGGAAATCAACATATGGCAGATGCACAAGATGAATGTAACATGAATAGACACAAATATAGGTCGCCAATATGGATGCGTAAAAGCAAGTACAGCATTTTTTCTAGCACAGAAGCTGCAGCAGGCCTAGAAGTTAGTAAGACCTCAGACATTAATTAATTCAAAATATACATTTAATTTAGACACTTCGAAGCGGCCCATGCAGTATTTCATAGCAAGCGTCATGGTCAGATGCATGAAAGGGAGTAATGGAGCTGCAGAACGCCAGGATGAGATAACCGTTCCCAGCACAAGAAGCAGTTGACTCCCAAGCTAATTAAAGGTTCAATGATATACAAAACAAACTACTAGACCGGTTGCTTGAAGAACAATCCAATCGATAGAGCCACCACGTAAGGGGAAACCACTAGGGACTAGTGATTAAGGATTCAATAATCAGTCTAGATTTCTAATTAACACATTGTGATGAATTTATTAATCAAGATTTTCTTTACAAATAAACACAGAAATTGGTTATTTGATTATACAACATTGCTAAAATGCACATTACAAGCCAAGAAAAACAATTTTTAAACTCAACTCAAGAGACACAAACATCAATTTTACTATTCTAAATTAAGACTACCTAATAGCTACACAGTTGATCATGCTCAAGTGGGGAGTGGAGCATGAAAAACACAAATTATTGCAAACATACAAACGTAAACTAAAACATAACAAATATAAAATGTACTGATTAAGATGAGCAGTGTCCTAGTGCTCAGTTCTAACCCAACAGGTTTCTTTCCCGTAATACATAAAGATTGTAGTTCATTCGGGGGAAGTTCTTCAGGGGTGCTAGTATTGGGTAACTGTGTCTCTGTAATTCTTGTTCCGTGTGAGGAACAGAAAGATTCCATCAAGTGTGCTTTCGTGAAGCTGTGGAACAGATAGAAGCAACAAATTAATTGTTGCTTGCGCGGCTATAAATAATTCTTAGCCTAATGACATACATTGCACAGAGCTGGTTAATAGCTCTCTTGTGCTTCTGTGACACTTAATGGTAATATATGCAATGTGACTGTAGGGGTATTATTCCACCTTTCCAGTTAGAGAAAGACTAGTCATAAGTATCCACCGATCACTTCCGTATATTGTATCATGACTCATATATTCAAGTATTACTTCAATTAGTCATGGGGGAACTAAATGCAATGTCCCAAACCCGTGGGGTGCATGTAACCACTTAAATTAAATGAAGGGTACATTATTCCGAGTTACATCGCTGAACGGCTTTCCGCAATTGACTTTGCTCGGTCCCGATCTTATTACCCGAGTTTGGAGTCAAACCTGTCTGGGATCTGTAGAGGGGTGGAGTGCAACTGGGTTGGTAATAAGCAACACAATTCTCACGATGGATGTAACAAGGTATTCTCAATGGAGGTGAATTTGGGGTTCCTCTATTGTGTCTGATCACTCACTATCTTGCACAGTAGGGCTATGTTCATTTTTCATGGAGCTATCATGCTAGACGGTCCTATTTACGTGAGCATGCAGTTACCCGTGCTCTCTTGGCATGCACATGGCGTGTTGATCAAAACAAACACCTGCCTATCTATGTGGGCATGCAAGTTTTAGGATATATAAAGTAACTGTGGGTACTGCACTTGTTTACATCTACGTCGGGCATTCCCACTTCAGTATAAATCAATTGCTGCAAGTGATCTGTATCATCACGAGGCCGTTACACCAACGGCTGTGCTGGTCTGTACTCTGCGTCGAAGTCCCAAGTCAAGCTAGATCCTTCTGTTATGCGGAACGACAGACTCAAGATAACTCTGATCTTAAAGCAGAATATTCGGAGGTACAATTTTCTCTCAGTGGTGGTTGAAGTACTTATTTTATGTGATTGACTCTGAGGTACGTATAACAGCAGATTTGCTGCACCTGTTCTGCACAGGATGTCAACTAATTGCAGTTCCCGGTGAAGGGAACTTTTCAATTGTTGCAAGAATGAGTCATGTGACCAGCAAGTCATATGGACGCTATCGAGCGGCCTTCTTTCAACGATGAGTGGCGTTCGTTCGAACTACCGAACGTACAGTCTGCACAGACAGACTAAATTCTCTGTTCCTTTGTGATCCGTCAGCAGGTAGAATCCTATACCTTTTCTATTGGATGCTAAGTCCTGACATGATTAGTGAAAGCAAGCGTCCCCAAAAGGCAGTACCCTCCCCACAACGAGAGGCAATATAGGACACACCCCAGGAGGGAATAAGACAAAGACCAAGTGCGGGTGACTGTAAAGGGTTTTTATCTAATCAAATAGGGCATGTAAAGGACTCTGCAAGCTCCAAGAGCGCTCTGTCTGACAATAGCAAAGACAGTCTTATTTATTACAAAACCACGTCACAAGTCCTACACGCTATAGGGGGCACATAGTCTCAGGGATTGGGTGGCGTCGACTAACTATAGGTGAGGCAGTGATGAGCCGCTCCAGGATTGGTGGACATCCGCATGGTGCCAACATGGGGTGGATGGGTCAGCTGTGCTCATCGGGGTGGAGCTGCCAGGCCAGGCGCGGTCAGTGTCGTTGATTGATGGCTGCACTAACATTCTGCCCTTGTGGCCACACACACACAAACACTCATCCTTTAGACGATTCCAGTTGTCCTGTAAATCCTACAAAATGTTACTCTAAGAAGTAATAGGAGACCGGAGAAACACATGCAATGTGAAGCTTCACCAATACATCAGTGCACTGTTACTTTTGCCCTGTTGACCGGGTGTCGTAAACCTATGTGTCTGGTTGGAGGGCACAAGGTGAGCTGCCTTGTCGATCTGTCCTGTTAGATGTGGTGAGGAATTACGTCATGTGTTAGTCCAGGGTTGAATATCTATTCTCCAAGGCCCATTAACTTGGGATGAGCTGGAGTACTACTGGATCAGCGAGGGTGCACCTTGAGGCGGTGGGGTTTAGGACCAGGTTGTAAATACTTCATTTGGCCGACCATGGCGGCCTTGGATATTGGGGAGGTGAATACTTGAAGCGGGTCCAACTGAATGAGGGGAGGTGAGGCCGTGCTGCCCGCACACCAGCAAGCCCTGGCAGCCCTTGGCAGGAGGAGGGGGAGATGGCCTTGTGGTTGTACGCAATTCTCTGTGCCTGGGCTGCACAATATGCCATACGAGTGGACGGTTAGTAAAGTTATTAATATTAGGATGATTACACATTTCTAGTGTGTATACATTCATGTACTACTTCATACGCGACTGAGAGTCTGGCAGTGTTCCATATATCACATAACATTGGTGGAATACTTTTTAGCAATTACATAAGGCAACAGAAGGATAGGTAACACATGAGGTAGCATTAGGCTTGGTTGTGACACTGAAAACTGTGACATCTAAAAAATGAACTTCCATATTAACTGGACAACGTAAATTGGAGGTATGGATTGTGTGTATTGAGCCAAGCAAAAAACAAGCCCAAAGTGGTCTCATTGCCTTGCCAAATTAAAAGCACATCATCAATGTATCATTTCCACTTTACTATGTGTTGGAAATGGGGATTCATATCTATTAAGATTCTACTACTTTCTAGGGCTGGGACATATAGATTTGCCAGGGTCAGTGCCACTGCTGATCGCCATGCTGTGTATTTGATTATAGAATCGATTGTTAAATTGAAAGTAGTTCTCCGTCAGAGCCATTTCGGTACACCATAGGATGAATGAATTTGGAATGGTCAGTCGCTTTGAAAATAACAGTTCTTCTCATCATGGCCAAGGTTGCTTCTTGTGGTATTTTAGTATACAAGGAGACTAGTCAAAAGTAACGAATAGCTGGGTCGCATGGTCAAATTGGTGACCTACCTATGTAAGTTAACAACTAGCCATCGATGTCCAGGTGCATGAGATCATTATGCCAAAAGACTTAATCGCGAATAGACACTCTATAGTGGCCACAAAGAACACAACATTCATGTTTTAATGAGCTAAAAGCCCAGTAAATAGAAGAAACTGATTTTCCAACACAGTTCCGTAGCACGTGATAAAGACGTGAAGAACACTTCTATTCATTATAAGCCAAGTACAGATAAGACACCTGCTAAACTCCCTAGCACACCCACAGACAAGAGATGTTACGCAAGGCCTGGGAATGATGGGGTGCATGTTTAATTGGAATTAGTGCAGACCATGGACTTCTCTCTCACCATACCCTATGTGTCTCTCATACTCTGATGTCTCGTCAAAGTGTCTAAGGTTGGTGAGTAAGGTGCCAACCAACAGAAATCCTTCTAGCTACACTGCCCATGATGAACAAGAGTCAACTAGTGGCCAGTAAAATGATGTAGTGAAACTTATCTATGATGGGATGGGCTCAGGAGGAGCCATCAGAGATGTATAAACCAATGAGGTAATGAACACAATCTCTAAACATTTTAAAATATTAACCAATCCTAATCACTCATACGTTTTGTAACTGATATCGTATTGGGACAGTCTATGTATTTTTAGCATAAAATCTGCTCGCACTATTGTAATATTGAGAGCTACTTGTATGCTACCCCGGCCGTTATTCTGTGTTTTGAATAAAGCTGGGTTTTACCATACACTTTGAGCACTCCATTATGGAGTATTGTTTTTTATGCTAGTACGGAAAGTGGCCCCATCTCTACACAGCAATGCCACCACTGGATCCAACGTCACCTGCTCTTTAACAATTAGGAATAGAACCTTGAAGACCTGCGCCCAGAATACCTATACTTGAAGGCAATCCCACCCCAGATGCGCCTTTGATTAAAAGTCTTAAAAAAACACTCTAGTGAAGAGCAGGGTGTCTTTACTAAGCAAGTAATCTTAATAGTTAGGTAGCTAAGAGATGCTAGGATGACTAACCCACACGTTGATGTCCCGATATCTGTAAATTGCTGCCAAGCAGTAACCAGATGTTTATGTATCCATTTATCTTTGCGCATCAAACCCTTAGGCATCTAGGCGCTAGTTACAGGTGCATTGTACAATAGAGAAGTTCAAGGGTTACAGACAAAATAGGTGTGTGTGTATGTAGACTGGGAAAAGCCTCACATGGTAAGGGAGGGGCTACTTCAGGCATGCAGTCAATTATAAGTGACAAAGTAAGCGTGTGTAGACGGACTGGCAAAGCTACACCTCATGATGCGGGGGGGCCGACCTAGCTGCATACATAGTTGCATAGCATGTTGCAAAGATTGAGACGGAAACAAAGGAGGTAATCTGACAGCAGTGTAGAGAGTGAATACAGGTAGACATCACAGCAAAGTTAGTAGGTGCAACTCTGGGAGAGTAAAGGTCCTGAGGCATCTGGCTGCAATCAGTGGTTGGCGTGGTTACAGTGGTTGCAAGGTAGAAGGACATATAGAATACAGATACATTAGAGAACATGACATTGAAACAGAGGGCTATGTTGGTAATGATAGAATGGAGACATATTGGAGGTATGGGAATGGGCGCGGTGGTGGCAGTAATTCAGTAATTTATAACCTAACATGGTGTGGTCTGAGTGAGTGAGGATCTTGCGGAGGGGCCAATAGTCATGTTATACGGAAAACGGTCATGTTGGATGCTGGATAGCTCGAGGTTGATATAACAATCCACAAGGAGTAGCTTGATACCCAACATGGTTAGAAATCTGTGCAGCAGTAGTGCTAGCCGCATGCATGCGCAATGTAGGAATTTCAAGTACTGAGTGGGAGGGCAGACGGGTGAAGGGAGAACCCTATCGGGGAACAGCTAGCAACAGGTGCAGGATCAGTTGCAGCCGGAGCAGACATGAAGCAGGCCAATACTGTCACCGGATGCATCGTAGATAGTTTACGTTTTTCGGAGTTTGTAGGACTGTGAGCTAATGTAAAAGGGGTGGGGGGCAGCATAACACAGCAGCTTAGCGGCTGCACCGGCGGAGCTCAGCAGAGATGGAATGAGCGAGGCCAGGCCTTTTGATGGAGTCAATATTCTGTTAAGGATGGACATGGAGACCGTGGGACGGAAGCTGCGGGGCTGGTGTAAAACCTCTGCATGCCCCAGAGTGCTGGGGGATACAGTATATCCCCTTTCTTACTTACCTATAGCATTTTTGTTACAATTGCAAGTTTACTTGAATGGCTAAAATGGTGGGCTCCTTTTTTCACCATTTCTCGTTTGCTTGTAGTTTCTAAGGTCTTCCACTGCCATTGTAGGCAGGAACGAACTGTGGCAATGTTGTCCTTGGCAGGACTTTGTATTCCACGCCAAGGCTCCAGCTTGTCGGAGAAGGCAAGAAGCGAGAAGGAGTCCAAAACTCTGCAGCCCTTTTGTCTTTCATACTGCCTGAAAGGAACCCAGTCTCAACAGGGGGGCTGGGAGTGGCGGCTGTCCCAATTGGACAGCCAGACCACCCCTTTCAGTAAACTGCAGGGAGAGATTGCAGAGGTTGTGCTGTAGTTCCTAATAAATACTCTGAACCTCGAACCTGTTAACAAGTCGGCCACTGGAGCTGAAACCAGAGAAAGAACGTCTGCAGCAATTTCCAGCAACCAAAGAGCATGCTGTGTAACCAGAGCCTGATGTAACCCTCTCTTCCAATTGACCTGGGGTTCCCGAATGAGAAGACTCCTAACCCAGAGGCTGTTGAGATCCACCATCTCAAGACCTGCATTTCGAGCCATCTAATGACATGCTGCGAACTTGCTGGGCTGCAAACCGCCAATACCCTGTCACCTCGAGCCTGAGTGCAGTGCATGGTCTTTCGAATTCTGAAACCCTGGACTCCCAACTATCCAGAGACAATTTAAATCCCTAAAGTCCCCTGACCAGAGTGAAGGACCAAGAGAGTGAAGAGAATCCGGCTGGCGAGATTCGCTCTTCATCCGGCTGCTGTAAAAGTTGACCAAATCCACAGAGCCTTGAGAATCTGTGAAGTGTCCGTTGGTGGACGCCTGCTCCGACGACTGCTGCTGCAAGTTCCCATCCAGTGTCCAGTTCTTTCGTCATCAGACCAAGAATCCAGGAACCGGGTCCCGTCCTGCTGCATCCTGAAGGCATCCACTCTGAAGCTCTGCTTTTCTCCAAAGGTACTGTGCGGGCTTGGGGTTTACTTACCCAAGTCTGGTGTGCATCCTGTGAGGCTGTGTGGGCGATTTGTGTTGGTTGGGAATTTGCCCATACCACTTTCCCAGGCCTATTGCTCTAACACATATAGGGAGTGTGAAAGCGCAACACCACTCCAGCAATGGATTTGACAAGTATTTTATTAATGATATACAAGTCATAAGCCAGAGACCCCCAACCCTCTCCACAACATCAATCAACTGACAGTACTCAAAGGATAACATTCTAAATGAGACATGCCATAACATTCCACATGGATCTAACAATGTCATGGCATTCTTCACACTAAGCATTCTACTAACATTATATACAGTCTCAGTGTAAGCTGAGACATTATCATAACACACCCCCCTCCCTTAAGAAAAGAAACTATATCCACATGGACCTTAAATTTAGTAAGCAAAGAAATTGCAAAATGTAATTGTACAGTAATTGTAAATTACTAACAGTGAACTGACAGTGACCTATGTTATTTTCTCACCTTGGCAACTCGCGATAAATTCCACACTTGTCCACTCTCCAATTTCACAGCACCATCAAAAACCTGGGGTACTTTAACGGGATCCGAATACAGTGGGTCCCCTATTCTTGCTATGACAGCTTTTCTTATTCTGATTATGTCTCCTACCTCAACACTCGTTTTCCTCCAGGGAAATTTCTTGTAGATTTTTTCAACCCATCTATTTTTCCGCTCGTCCACCCTTTTTTTTTTACTTCTTCCACAACTTTATCCGTCTCTCTCGCCCGGCCTAACCAAGCTGGTGACAGTACTGTGTTGCCCTTCCGCCCTCTCATCAACTCAAACGGACTGACTCCAGTCTCAGTGTTGGGAGCCATTCTCAGAGCATACATTCGTTCTTTTACAATTACTTTCCTATCCAGACCCATAGCACTACCTCTCCTGATACCCTCCATAATGCAACGATTGACCCTCTCAATCATTCCGTTGGCCCGAGGATAATATAATGCAGTTTTTTTGTGTTTAATACCACACTTGTACATGTATTCTTGAAACATACTTCCCGTGAACTGTGGGCCATTATCCGTCAACATACTTCTAGGTAAACCCTCCCTTTCAAACACATCTTCCAGGAATGCCACTATGGACACTCCCGTCACATCCCTCATGATTTTAAACTCCGTCCACCTCGAGAACATGTCCACCAGTGCAACAATAAAGTTACCCCTGCCCCTACGCATATCTACCGGTCCTACAATGTTCATTGCCAAATCCTGCCAAACGCCTTTGGGACTTTCAACACCCTTCATTGGCTGTGCAACTGCAGATATGTTCTTTCCTGACTTGGTACAATCAATACAACAACCAATTACCCTCTCAACCTCTCGGTCTAGTCCCGGCCACCAGTAATCAGCCTTGATCACCTCCTTAGTCTTATACGTACCAATATGACCCTGGTGTGCTATATCAATGATCTTTCTCCTCAGGCAACTAGGCACAACTAACTTGTCACATCGATATACCAAACCACCCTTCATGGATAGTTCAAACCTCACCTCCCAGTAGGCCCTTTCATCACTAGATAACAACCTCTTTTCAGGCCAATCACCTCCAATCAATGACATTATGCGTTTCCACATATCGTTCACAGCAAACGCATTGATCCATTCCTCTTTGTGTATTACACTACCTCCAGTGGTAAACACCATAGCCTCAATTTCATCATGTCCATCGATACCATATTCATCCTCAACTCTTAACCTTGAAGCATGATCAGCTTGTATGTTGTCCTTCCCTGGAACAACTTCTATGCTAAACTTGTGACATTGTAGTCTCGTGACCCAACACGCAACTCTTCTTGACACTTTGTCCGGTCCCTTACTTTCGAATATAGCCTTCAATGGTTTGTGATCAGTTCTCAATATAAAGTCTTGGCCCCACACAAAGTTTTTTAACTTTTCAATTCCCCAATGACACGCTAATGCCTCTTTTTCCAAAACTGAGTAATAGAGTTCAGCTCCCCTCAACATTCGTGAGGCATGTAATACCACCATCTCCAATCCATCCCTTCCAACCTGAGACATCACCACCCCAATTCCACTCTCACTCGCATCCACCGCTAGAATAGTCCTTTTTTTAGTGTCGTACATAGCCAAAGGTTTAGCCATGTCAATTTTGGCCTTAATTTCTTGAAATTCTCTTTCACATTCCAAACTCCAATCAAACTCTACCCCTTTTCTCAAAAGTGCCCTCAGTGCAGTAACTTTGTCGGCATAATTCTCTATGAAGCGATGATAGAATTCTATTGTCCCCAAGAATGAGCGTAGTTCTGCCTTATTCCTGGGGGATTGCATTTTCTTTATACCATCAACTAGCTCTCTTTTTGGTTTCAAACCCTCCTCAGATATTTGATGGCCTAAATATTCCACTACCCGAGTGGAAAACACACACTTCTCACCTCTCAAAGTAATACCACGGGCCCTACATATTTCCAACACAGTTTTCACTTTTTTCTTTAGATCTTCAGTATTACCACAGATTAATACATCATCCTGAAAACGCCACACATTGGCAATACCTTTGAACAATCCATCCATCACCTTTTGGAAAACAGAAGATGCTGAGATTAAACCAAACGGCATGCGTCTAAACTGGTAAATACCATCATACGTAATGAAGGCTGTCAATTTGCGTGACTCCACATCTAGATTGATTTGGTGATAGGCACTCGCCAAATCTAACTTGCCAATCCTGCTTAACAGCTCCCCCAGGTTGGGTAGAGGATGTCGGTCTGCTACCACACAACGATTTAATTCTCTCAGGTCAATGCACACCCTCAACTCTCCACTTGGCTTTTTAACGACAACTACCGGGGATATCCATTCAACAGCCTTAGCTGGCTCGATGATGCATGCTTTCATCAATTTCTCCAACTCTACACTCACCGCATTACGCATGGATAACGGTAATGGACTAAGTTTAGCCGCTACTGGTTTACTACCATCCTTTAGAGTTATTTTATGGACCATACCTTTGAGACAACCAACACCTTTATTAAAAACATCAGGATATTCAGCAATTAAACTATTGGGCAACACATCCAGACCATCACGCTCAGATTCCTTCCCTACATTTAAAACTTGTTCTTCGCTATTAGGGTCTAACTTGATGCATAAACCCCTTTGTTCCTTCCATCCCAACAACGTCTCACCATGCTTTGTGACATACAATTTGCCACATGTAACTCGGTCTTTGAACTTAACATCCCAAAACCTCAATTTTGCTTCCATTATACCCACCTGGTGTCTTATCTGACTGACTCAATTCATTCATCCTCCCACCAACCACATTTTCATATACCGCTTTAGACATCAAAGTAATCTTTGAGCACGAATCAGCAAGCATTCTAACCTGACTCCCATTAACCTCAACCCATGCTGAGGGGTGCTCACACTCATCCATCTCTTTACATTGAACCATATTCACTGTCACAATTTCACTATCGGAAACTTCATATTCCTCTGATGATGGTCCATCAACTTCCTCAATTACCATCGTATTTCTCCCTGTACCAATGTTATAGTTAGAACAACAAATCTCAAAATGCCCCCATCTCTTACAAATGGTACATTTACTTTTCCTTCCCGGACATATCGGTGATGAAGATAGGTGGTGGGAACTCCTGCACCGAAAACATAAACGTTCGTCCTTTTTCCCAAGTTTCTGTACAACCTCCCTTTGGGGCAATCTATTGGATATCTGTGACATCTGGAATGCATTGCCATTTTTTCCTTGGGTCATATCCCCGGATTTTGGGTTTTTCCCTTTCTGCCTTCTCTGCGTTCTAGTCACATCCCTTTTTTTGTCATTCACTTTCAGAACTTCAACCTGTTGCTCCGCTCTGGTACCCTTTGTCCCTAATTTTGCCACACACTGTAAAGTATGTTCAATTCTTTTGGCAATGGCAACCACCTCATCTAGACCGGGATCATCCTTCAGCCAAACTTCCTCCCTAATCTTGTCACTAGAGCAATGTAGCATGAACTGATCCCTAATGTGTTCATCCAGGCTCTCGCCAAACTTACAGTTCAGGGGATAAATGTCGTAGAGCAGTGACATAGTCTTCTACTGATTCACCATCATGTTGTGATCTCATCCCGAAATGATATCGTTCCAACACAGTACTTATCTTCAATTCGAAATGTTTATCCAGTTTAGCTAGTGCAAGATCAAAATCATTCATGCCTTCCTCAGCATCCAACTCACTAATATTAGGTAAGGTTTCAAAAATCCTCTGCCCTTCATATCCCAATAAGTGCATGAGCATAGACACCTTTCTTTCTACGGACATGCCGTTCCCACATGTGGCTTTCACATAGTGAAGAAAGCCCTTCTTCCATGGTCCCCATTTGATCCTTGGTGGACCCGGCGATGGCAAGAACATCTGTGGGCCCGGTATCCCTGACAAGGCCATAAGTGCACAATACAATGCCTTAAAATACCCACAACTATTGATGCCGCCCAACCCTGGCTCTTTAGGAAGGCAGTCTTCCAACGTCAATGGTGCTGCAGCTCTGCTGGGAGGCACTCCTGAGGTGTCTAATGGCCCCCTCTCCTTCACTTGTCCACTGTTCACCCCAAAACACGACTCTCACCTTTATTTGGTCGCTCGCTCTCCAATGTCCTCCTGCTAGTAGGAGAAAGCAACCCGCGCCTCACTCACCCTGCGTGCTGCAACGGAGAAGCGTTCCCGCTTGCACACAGCGGCTCCGCACCGGAGAGCAAATTCCCCGTCCTCAATGCTGCTAGGACGTACGTGTACGTGTCTTCCAGACACGTGACTAGACGGCGTTGGGTCATTTACTCAAAACCCGTCCTCAATGCTGCTAGGAAGTACGTGTACGCGTCTTCCGGACACGTGACTAGACGGCGTTGGGTCCTTTACTCGAAACGCGCCGCGCGAGCCCTCCCAAATGAGCGTATCCCGGGCACGCCGGCTCCGCTCACCTCATTGCCCAAAAAAAAAAATGCCGCCAGAGAGTCCAGGAATGCGGCGCTGCCGAATGCTGCCCCCAGCCGATGCCTTTCGAAGCGGGGGGCGGGGGGACCCGGGCGGCTTCCTCCACAGATGGGGAGGCACTCCTGTTCGCCGCTCCTGTTCGCCCGCAGCCTTTGCAGCGACAGGCCAAAGGTTTGTTTCTCCAGGTACGGGGCTTTGCAGGGAGGAATGAGGTAGCTCCTCCTCAGACCGGCGCCTGGTTGGGGGTCTCAGATCCACGACGTTGCTTTCAATGTCGGATCGATCAGCAGGCATCAGTGTGCTGACATCCCATCCTCGTCGCCATATGTGAAAGGGCAACACCACTCCAGCAATGGATTTGACAAGTATTTTATTAATGATATACAAGTCATAAGCCAGAGACCCCCAACCCTCTCCACAACATCAATCAACTGACAGTACTCAAAGGATAACACTCTAAATGAGACAAGCCATAACATTCCACATGGATCTAACAATGATGTCATGGCATTCTTCACACTAAGCATTCTACTAACATTATATACAGTCTCAGTGTAAACTGAGACATTATCATAACAGGGAGCCTTCTCAGAAGTCCCTGAACACCAACTTTAAAAGTGAATACATACTTTTTTAAAGAAGATTTCCTATGGATCTTTGACTTTCCTGCAACTGAATCCTATCTCAACCTGCCTACAGCTGGTACCTAGACCACTAGGGTCCCTCTTCTGCCTCAGAGAACTCATGCAATAGACTAGGGAAGGACTGGATAAGAAATGGATTCGCCTTGAAAGTATAATGAGTGTAAAAGTACTTACTTGCTAAAGAAGTTAGTGTGGTAACTGTATCTCTGTGAAAGAAGAAGTGAACGTGTCATTAAGTTTATGTTTACCTAGGCGTTGCATTCTGCCCCTCTAAAAAGTGTATACGTTGCTTTACTAACTTTGAATGGTGTTTTCCTCCTTCTAAAAGTAATAAACTCTGGTACTGTTTTATCATTGCTTAACTGAACGAGTGTACAAGCTTGCCAATCGGATTTACCTGCATAGAATAACATTGTGTCATTCTTAAAGTGTAACATTGGGTGTTGCATTCCCTGGTCTGCTTTATATAGATCTAAAACAGTCTTAGGGTGTATACCTACATATAAGTAGCTGGAGGCTCCTTTAAAAAGTACATGGGTCTTACCTTGATGAGCAGCTGCTCTTCCAAACGTTTAACCTTGGGTTGTGCTTCTCTGAATTGCTTTGGTGCTATTTTAAAATAGTTTCATAAAGTTCTTACTTACCTTAGAAACTGTATTATATACTTCTTAAAAGTAAACTGGGTATACCTAGCTAGTATACAAAAGATAAGTTATATGCCAATAGGTCAATTACTTACCTACAATACATTGTGTCTTTCTTAAAATGTAATAGGGGTTTGCTTTCCCCGATTTGCTTAGTGCATTAAAAAATAGTTGGAGTTCATACACCATTGAGTAACTTGAGGCCCCTGCAGAAAGTATGAGTTGTTTACTAGCTCTGACGAACTGAGTTCTAAAAAGTAATGTTGTAACACGCTCGTCTTAGAAGTAAGACAAGGCAGAGCAACACAGGTTTGAATTCCGGGTCTGCGCTTACAAACCTCTTCGATATTAGCACGTTATAAAAAAAAACAATTATAAACAGAGTTGGTTTATTATGCGAGTTCATAACTGAGTGTCACTACAGGACAGACTGGTCTCCTGCCCTTGAAATACTGATTGTATTCTAAAAGTATATCTAACCTGCTCTTATTCCCCAAGAATAGTATACCACTAGCCTGAATGTATAGCCTTACGTTTGACTCACCTTGACTTGCTTCTTGCTCCTCTAAATAAGGTTATACCTTGGTTTGCATAAGTTATTGACTTGTTTTTTATGATTGTGTTTATATCTGTTATAGTACTTATTTCCCCACGACTTATCTGGGCCTACTTGTATTTAAATAAACCCTTTATTTTTAGAATACATTGTGTTTCTTTGGACCAGATGTATGCTACAATTTCTTTGTACCAAGCTACAGCCCTATCCCATCTAAGATAAACCTGGCTGCTCTGTCCATGCTACCCCCATCCTCAAGTGGTACAGCCTATACTAAGAGTGGAGATATGCACTGCCTCATATATTTTTCCTGAAGTCTTCTAGGGCTATAAAAACACGGTCCTAACACCATGTAGCATAGAGGTGTTTGGCTACTGGTTTCTTCAACTGCTTTGGAAAAGGTCTCCCCACACGAGCAGGAATGTGCTTTTTCCACATCAATGGGGTACTCTGATTCGCCAGAACTTATTTTACCAGTGCATTCAGTTTCCAAGAAATTAATGCCCATAGCATTATCTACCAATGCATGTAAATGGGGTCATGCGAAGTGGAAAGATTGAGAGGAAACAGTTAATTCCAAACTCCAGATATGAGTTGTCTGATATTGGCAAATGAGACTGAAAGTATCCAGTCTAGCAGATGTTAACCTTTCCTGCTTTAGGGGTGCGAGTCAGAGTGAGCTGGGACAAATTATGGTCTTGGAGAAAAAAATTAAAAAATATTAGGCATGTCAAATCTAAATTGCAGTTGCTAAGAACAAGACGTTTTTGGGTGGGAACAAATCAGATAAATTCAATACACCAAGGCGTAATGCCAGAGGGGAGAGGCGTCAATAATTCCTGGGCATTAGGAGCCCAGAAGACTTATTGCCTCAAGTGAAGAAAAGGCTTTAAGGAGGTCTTCACGCACCCAATACCTGGGTATTCTACCCCTCGCGGGGTCTAAAGCTTTTTAGCAGCCATGGGGGAAGGAAGCAAGGGATCTTAAAAAACACATTTGGGGAAGTCATGCCTTCCCTCAGATTCAGTGGCGTGGACTGGCTGAGGGAAGGCACAGCAGCAGGATGAGCCCCCTGCACCTAGCTGAGATCAAGCAGGAGTGCTGGATAGCAAGCACTGGGGATAGGAAGTACAGGTGCCGTCTGCTTGGTGCAGCCAGACCAGGGAGAGGATTCCAACTGCTTAAAGGAATAGTGCGCTCAGAAATATTATCCTCAGCATTCTGGCATGTGTTTTTAAGCATATGTTGATCGATTGTACAAACATTTACTATGTACCTTACTGTAGTTTTCCTCACTTTTACACATGTGAAATCAGGCAGTAGGGCGCGGCCATCTTGTGCTTATCTTATCTGTTGCTGCATCGCCCTAAGGTGAACTGCCCTGGCGGCACTAAATCATATCCCCGCCCCTGAATCTGATATCACTAGACGCGTACGGACCATTTCACATTGCCAATGTGTCATGATCTCTGCTTCCAAAAGATCAGGACTTGCCCGACTCCCTTGGAAGCAGACCCATAACCCCGGTTCCGAGTGCCAGCCAGTCCCAATTGGGACCTTTTGGACCCTGTCCTGGCGCCAGTGGCACCAGGCTCATAAAGATGCCCAGTCCCAGCGCTGGAAGCGCCGGGCTCATAATGCTTGGGTGGACTTACCTGCAGCAGACCATGCTGCTTACTTACCTGCCAGTTGAACCCCTGATCCTCTTCTGTTTGGGACTACTTTTCCTGTTGGGTGGGGCAGGAACCACTCCCTAGGTTCAGAACACTGGAACTCTTCTGGAAAGCAGGAACTCTTTTCTTACCTAGGCGTGGCTGTGGAAGGAGACACCTAAGCACTACAGGAGGCTATTCAAACCACACCCGATGGATGAATCTTGCTTTGCGTTATTCTGCATTCTCTGCAGCAGAACGCTCATCGTGTCTTCTGCTTCTGATCCTGGGCCTAAGGGAACAAAGGCTTACCATCCTGGAATCCAGTCTTCAGCAGCACCTGTAAAGACAAAGAAAGAACAGGTTAGCACTACAGTCTTCAGTGGCAGTGCATCTCTTACCTGGTCCATCGGCTGTCACCAACGCCTCGCGCTGCATTCCGGCATCTGAAAGACAAAGGCTTACCTACTCTTCGCATGCTCCGGAGGTCTTCGCACTGCATTCTGGCATCTGAAAGACAAAAGCTTACCAGCTCTTCGCACGCTTCGGAGGCCTTCGGCGCTGCATCCCGCATCTGAAAGACAAAAGAAGGTGCGTTTAAAGACATTGGGCAACTTTATTACTCGCGTGCCATTACTCCTTCCCACGCCGAATCCAGTGGGTATTCCAGCACCCTTCAGCTTCTCTAAAGCTCCGAACTTGTACCTGCAAGATAAAAGGGACAGTTAGTGCGCATCGTGAAGCAGGCTACAAGCGCTTACTTACGTGCTTCCAGGCGCTTCTATTCCTCACGCGGGTTCGATCCTTAACTCTCATCAGCCCGCCATCGCCGGAACCCTGCAAAACAAGAGATCTCATTACAAAAGACTTTAAGACATTTGAAGTGCCCAGAACTTACCGTTCGTGCAGTTAACGACGGACAGCAGTCCTCTGAGGTCAAGAGGCCTGCACCCTTATCCAGTGAAGAAACTGGTTACGGCACCCTGCCCCGAGGCAGATGGAGAGCTCGGCGTTCACTTACCTAAGGTGAGGGCGTTAACCTTTGGGGTTCTACAGGAGAAGAGAAAGGGAAGAGGAGAGAGGCACCCAATAACCCCAGTTCATTAATCCCATATTTTCTATCTACAGACATCTTACTCTTCGAGTCAGACATACAGTGCACAGAGGTCCAGCCCAAAGAGCCAACCGTGTGTTACACATCACCTTTGAAGATACGGCATTCACCCAGTCAAGACCGGCGCCTCTGCGGGAATCAGGTGAGCGTTACACAATGCACATCTTGTGTCAATGTTCTCTGTGCTCTATCTAATGACGTCTCTCCATGGAAATGGCAGGACGCCTCTTTCCTCAATAAGTATAAACAGACCGCTTCCCATCAGACAACATCAGAGTTGCTTTTTCAATCATTTCACTGTCTTTTTTGTGTATCATGTGTCTCATTTCTGCTCTGTTCAGCTATCTTTGTTGCTCGTAGCCCGTGCGAACAGATACTAGTATTATCATTACTATCTATTTTAATTTTGTTCGCCTAATGTCAACAATCCAGCCCTACCAGTACGAGCCGGAGTATTCCGAGGTGGAATTACTGGAAATAGAAAGATGCAGAAACAATGGGGCTTCGGATGACAGTTGGGAGGACGAATCACCAGATCAAGAGCCTGAGCCTAGGCGCATGGATGACGTCTCCACCTGGTGTACCTGCAATCGGTGCGAGGTAATGCCAACCGAGGAGGAGAACTGCTGCTGCCGAGAAAACTCTGGATGCTTGTCCTTCATATCGGAAGACAAGACACGGCCTCAATGCGTTACCGAGCTGCATGACTTCAGGGCAGCCTGCCTCACACGGTCTGTGTTGAGGATTACGATGGTGCTTATGCACGAACTTCGCGCAACAGTTCACCCTCGCAATCCAAGTAATGAGTAAGTGTACTCTAGATGTGCTGTCACTTAGGCCACTAGCATTCCATGTTTGTTTCCTATAGTGTCGTAACTTTGATCTATCCCTGCCAAATGAATGTAGTCTTGCAATTCTATAAATCACTCGCGATCGGAGGAAATCATAGTGGTCATCTTGTGTCTGTCACGCAGAACCAAGAAATAATATTTCTCTGTGCCCCAAACGTTATGGAATGCATGGGTCTTCAGGTTTGTAATGTGTCTACACTATAAAGCCCAAGTTGATAGATCCATGAAGTAGCATTTCTACTGGCAGCACTGCCATAGGATACAAGATTGCATTTTCAACTAAGGTTTGATACACTTATCTTGTTCATTTAAATACAGTTTGTATCTTTCTTTTCCACAGGTGGTACAGGCTGGTGGCCTATCGTGCGTTTACATGGTGGCTTCATGGGAGGCTTGGACACCACGTTGGACGAATAATACCCGCCTGTGTCGTTGGTGCCATTAGATGCACATTCCCCAGTGACAGCGGTCAGTCCAGGGGATTTTCCCACACTGTGCTGCAACCCGAAGTATACAATGTGTAGTACATTTGTGACAACAACAAAATAAAATACAACTCAACTTTTATGAATTTTTCAGTGAATCAAGGAGACGCTCACTTGTCCTAGCAGGGCTCACTGGGTGGGAACGGCTGAGATGCCAACCACCATGTACACTTTAAATGTATCTTAGGCGCAGGGGCCATTGTTCACATGGCCTCCCCATACCCAGAGTCTCCAGGCAGGCTCCCTTGGAGCACACCGCGCACCCTGCAATCCACATATGCAAGTCTCCATTCAGCAGTGTTCCGGCCCTTTCCTGAATGCCCCATGCCCCTCCATCACCCATCCAGTATCAATGGCTGTTCGCACCTGTGGCCGTGCCCTCCCAAGGGGGCTGGCAGGGTTTGAATGGCCAAGGTGCCAAAAAGCATGTACACTTCAAAAGGTATCTTCCGCACAGGAGCCATTGTACACATGGCGTTCCCAGACCCAGTGTCTCCAGGCAGGCTCCCCTGAAGCAGGCTGTGCCCATGCTATCCACATAAAACCACGCCATATAAACGTCACTCATTCACATACACACCTACTTTTCCAATTCTTTATTAACCCCTTGATATTTATTATGACAACATCTGTGAACACTGAAAGTCAGCTCGTCATCATGCTACCTGTTCTCCGGCTACCAACAACCCTGCTTGCTGAATCCAACTGTTAGTTGGTCAAGGTAAAGGCAGGTCACTTAATCATCTCTTCTTGATCTCTAAATTTCTATCTATTTCGAACGAATGTACGCAGTGGTGTAATGTTCTTTCATCTCATTGCCATTACCATTAACTTCTGTTTGATTTGTTCTGTTCTCGATATATAGCAATTGTCAATGTCAATTGGGATAGAATTGCATCCTTCGCGGACCGTGTCTATAAGCATGTTTACTTTTGATGCATCATAGTACACTAAAGGGACGAGAAACACGTTACGATTTGCGTCACATCAATCAATTGTGTATGAAAGTTATCCTAGAATATAGTCGGGTACGCTACACAGGTTTTGCTTCTGTGACCATGTTAGGCAGAATCCTATGCAGTGCCCTTAGGGACCACTGCACAGAGTTAAGACTACAAGTGATAATACAAGTTCACCTTTGGTACAAGACTGAGCAGCCAGACTTATCTCAAGAACAAATGAGCAGTAGTAGAGATTACACAAAGGTTTCTGGTTAAAAAATATAAGTACATTTTTTTTTAAACCATCTGTTCACAAAACACTTCACTTCTAGTAAAATAAAACCACACTTCAAATACACTACACACAACCAATTCCCCTTGTGCAGAACAACTCAAGGTAAGTACCTTATGATTTGACAGAGCGGTGTTATGAAACAAAAGACGTTACCGGGAACACATATGCGATCACTTTTTGACAGTAATGACAGTTCGGTCTTACTAAAGATACGCGTATCCTCGGGAAGAAATGTTACCAGGGTAAAAACACACTTAGCACCCGAGTTAGCACAAGAGAGTTGGTGGCAAAAATCATAGGCAATACTTTTGTCAAGGCAGACGGAATCAGAGAACACTTTCTAACCCAAAGATAAAAGTCAATGGACCTGCGCCAGTGTTAGGTGGAACAGAGTTCCTGTTGTCGAGGATCACACAATCAGATAGTTCACGATTCAAGGTTGCCAGGAGTACTTAGATATTGTCAGAAGAGGAGGCAAAATAAGAGGGAAGGAAGAAAAGGACAAGCCTTTAGTGAGGAGAAAAGGGATCACCCTAGTTCCTCGAAGTCGGACACAGTACCTTATTCCTTGAAGATGGTGCCACAGCAGTTGTTCCTGGTAGTTTCCTGCAGACTCACGGTTCCTGGAGCTTCAGTCGTGGTGACAAGAAGGACGACGCCTGGAGCGATCTGCACTACCCAGGGATGAGGCCAGCAGCAGCGGCGTTGAATAAAAGGTGCGCACCTTTAAAACAGGAGAGGCTCTTCAGATGGCTATCCGGACCACTACAGCAGGGTGCAGCGATTTCAACCATGAAGAGGGTCCTCTGGCTGTGGAAGATGAGCTGGTTGACCCCACCAGGCTCAAGGGAAGACGACTCCGGACTGGATCTTCTCTGGTCGTTGAAGGGTATAGCTCAGAACTGCAGCAGGGCTTCACTGGGACTTGGGGTTGCAGCAGCCGTCTTCTTCTAGGTTCCTTGCAGTTCCAGTGGTGACTGACTTCCAGCCCAAGAGTCCTGCCTTTTATGCGAAAATCCCCCATTCACACAGCCTGGCTGTCAATCACCCAGCAAGGGGGGGGATTGTCCGGCTCGGACAACCACCTCAGCCAATCATGGCAAAGTGCGACTTGGGTCTCCATGGAGACCCTGTGCATGGGTGACTACACCCCTCCCTCACATTCAGCCCACCTAGACACCCAGGCGCCAAGAGGAGGGCTTCTCTGCAGAAGCCTGCCAAAAGGCGGTGAACAAAGGCGGCAAACCTGGTTTTATGCGCAAAGTAAAACACAAGAAGGACTTTAACCAAAAGAAATGGCGACTAAACCCAACCGGAGCCAAAATAAAAAGTATTTGGGCAAGCAGGATTAAGTTCGAGGCTACCACAATAGCCTGGAACAATACCACGTTTATATAATATAATCGCGGTAGAAAAGTTAGGGTAGCTGCCACCAGCCAAGTCTAAATGTTAAAAGAGCAAAACAAAGCTCAGCGAGGCACAAACAAAAAGGGGTAGGAGTTAACCCTTTCCAATACTCCATGTAAGGTCTATAGTTTTAAAGTGACTACATAAAGTTAATGGCAACTTTACATGTTTCTGGGGGACAGTAGTCAGCCCCAGAAGAATTCAATCAGTGGGAGTCTAAAAGACAACCTTGTGCTACTGCACTGTAGGTGCTGTGTAAAACGCACAAAAAGTGGGGCTCATGGAGTGGTACAAACAGTAAAAATACACAAGGCAAAACACCGGTAAGAGTGGGAAAAAGGCTCACACTCACCAAATGGAAAAAATAAACTCCAGCAATCCAGCAAAGCTGCTGGGGGACTCACTAGGTGAGGGAAATTAGCCATAGAAGGAGAATTCTCCCTAACAGACCATACCATACATTGCATAGAAAAATGTATGATAATTCCATCTTTCTCATGCATTCATGCAAAGAACAAGTTACTTTCTTACCTGGTAATGTTCTTTCGATGGGATGTTCCGACGACGTATTACACATCTATGACAGGTAATCACCACAGGTGTGCTGCTTGGGAAAAATGTCTGCGTCAATGACGTCGATACGCTGTCCTTGAGGGCCTCCGTCGAGCCGACGTAACTGGATGTTCCAAGTAGGACGCACGACGCCCATAGCCTCAGTTGTCGTTTTTTCCCCCAGAACATGTGGCATCAATCTTCTGCCATTATGACTAAAGAAAGCCTTGTGGAAATGGAAGCTGCAATCGCATAAGAAATTCTGTAGAGGGGCAGGTTGGGAGGGTTCGCTGAAGTATACGTCGTCAGAACATCTCATCGAAAGAACGTTAACAGGTAAGAAAGTAACTTGTTCTTCGAAGGGATTGGTTCCTCCGACGTATTCCACATCTATGACAGACTCCCAAAGCAGTACCAACGTAAGGAGGTGGGAAAAGAATTTAGAATTTTAGAATGCCCAATTAAATTGCAGAATAGAGGACCGCCTTGCCAAAGGCCAAATCTTGCCCATGGATAGAATCCAGGGAGTAGTGTTTGACAAAAGTATGGACAGAGGCCCATGTGGCTGCTTCACAAATGTTACAAATGGGAACACCCCTCTGCAGGGCAGTAGAGGCAGCCACACCTCTAGTAGAATGGGCCTGTAAGCCTACCGGAGGGTCCTTACCGCCAAACGGTAACATTCAGAAATTGCCAAGATAATCCATCTAGACAAAGTCTGTTTAGTAACAGCTTGTCCCAAAAGTAACAGCTTGTCCCAAACGCCTTCCAGCGTATCCTACAAATAGCTGATCGTCCACTCTGAACCGGGACATGCGTGAGATGTAGAAACTTAAAGCTCTCCTAGGATCCAACCTATGGAGCCTCTCCTCTTCCTTACCAGGATGCGGAGGAGGATAGAACGCCGGAAGAATGACCTTCTGGCTTAAATGAAATTCCAAAAACTTTCAGAAGAAAAGAAGGACGAACCCTAAGGACAACACTGCCCTTATGGAACACTGTGAAGGGTGGCTGAACAGAAAGTGCCTGCAACTCACTCACTCTGCGAGTGGAAGTGACTGCAACTAAAAATACAGTTTTCAAGGTCAACAATCTAAAAGGACAAGAATGTAAAGGCTCAAACTGAGCTCCCATTAGGAATTTTAGAACCAGGTTTAAATCCCAACCTGGCACCTGGAAAGGTGACTGTGGGAACACATTAGTGAGCCCTTTCAGAAACTGAGAAATCAAAGGAATTTTAAAATAACAACACTCCTCAGACGAGCGCTTAAACATGGACAGCGCCGCCAGGTAACCTTTAATGGTACCCACTTGCAGGCCATTGTGGTCCAACAAAAGCAAAAAAGACAGAACCACACAGGAAAGGCACATGAAAAAGGATACACATTCTTAACCCTGCACCAGTCGCAGAACTTTCTCCAATGGCAACGGTACAGGGACTTCGTTGCAGGCCTTCTGGCCAAAAGCAACACCTTCATCACATCTTCAGGGAGGTCCCAATCCTTATACCTCAACCTTTCAGAAGCCAAGCATGAAGGTTGCGGGACTTGACCTCTGGATGGCGAACCTGACCCCCCCCCCCCTCCCGTGAGAGCAGATCATCTCGGTAGGGAAGACGGCGCGGAGGGCAGATGGACATGTCGAGAAGGTCCGGGTACCACATTCTCCTGGCCCATGCAGGAGCAATGAGGATCATTCGGGAACCAAACCTCCGTAAACTCCGCAGCACTTGCGGAATGACGTGGACTGGAGGAAACTCTTACAGCAGTGGGAAGGACCACTCCACTACGAACGCGTCCCGTATGGCTCCTCTTGGAGGAAATTCCCGCAAGCAGAATCTTTCGCACTTCCGGTTGACACTGGTGGCGATGAGATCCACTTGTAGGGACCCCCAAAGGGCAAAGATCTCCAGGAGAATCTCCTGAGCCAGTTCCCACTCGTGAGACACCATGCTCTGCCTGATCCGAGCGTTCGCCGCCACGTTTTCATCTCCGGTCAGATGAACTGCCGATATCGAAATTTCCTGCTGGATGGCCCAGAACCAGAGCTGCATCGTGAGAGACCCAGCCCCACCTTTTTGTTGAGGTAGTGCATGGCCACTGTATTGTCTGTCAGAATCAGGAAATTTCCCCCCCCCCCCCACAGCCGGCAGAAAAGCCTTCAGGGATAGCCTGACGGCCCTCAGCTCCAACAGATTGATATGGAGTCTGGACTCCGACTGAGACCAGCGACCGCTGACTCAACGCGTTGGCATGAGCTCCCCATCCCGTGAGGGATGCACCTGTCACGATCGTCACCTCCGGCCAGGGTAGCCAAAATGGAGCACCTTTCATCAGATTGCCTTTCGACGGCCCACCACAGAAGATCCTGGGCGACCGAGGGCGGCACCTGAACTGGATCCGACATCCTGCCGGAGGCTTGCGACCACTGCATCTTGAGAGCCTACTGCAAAGATCTCATCCGCAACCTGGCCTCTGGCACCAGAAGAATGCAGGATGCCATGAGGCCGAGCAACCTCAAGCACTCGAACGCCGGGAGACTCTGGGCATGTTGAAACTTGTACACCATCTGCAGAATGTGATGAGCCCTCACCTGGGGGGGGGCGAACACTGCCCCAGAGATGTGTCGAGTACCGCTCCGATGTACTGGAGCCGTTGGGTAGGTGTTAAGTGCGACCTCTTTAAGTTGAGGGAGAAGCACAGCTTGAGAAGGGAGTGGCAGGTGACTGACAGATGATCCATGACTTACTCGGGAGAGCACGCCCTGATCAACCAATCGTGCAGGTAGGGGTAAACGTGAATCCCCCCTTTCCTGAGATACGCTGCCACCACCACCATGTGCTTGGTGAAGACCCTCAGGGCGGAGGTCAATCCGAACGGCAGGACCCAAAACTGAAAATGCGAGTCACCAACCGCAAAGGAACAAGTTACTTACCTGTAACTGCTGTTCTCCAGCATGGGTCTGGCATGGATTCACATGCTCATGAATATTCCCCGTCGTCAGGCTGGGAATCCTCGGTAAAGAAAAATCAGTATCAGTTTCGTATCAGTATCTGATCTGTCTTTCGTAGTAGTAACCAATCACTGATCTCTGCGTCATACTGACCACAGCCAATGACTGCCCTCTACCTAAGCCCCGCCTCTGGCAGCCATCTTCAGATTTGGTAGCACGTGAAGTGGCAGTATGACCAAGTGAAGAGCCGCAGAGGGGTAGGCGGGAGGGTTCGCATGTGAATCCATGCCAGACCCATGCGGGAGAACAACAGTTACAGGTAAGTAACTTGTTCCTTCTCCAGCATGGGGTCTGGCATGGATTCACATGCTCATGAATATAAGAATAAATAGCAGTACACACATGCACAACCACGGGGGGTGGCAAAAGGCTCAACATTAAGCAATACAAAAAACTCAACATTAAGCATCTCTTACCTCCTCACCAGGCTCACCTTAAGCGAACAGGTTGCGCAGCACTGCTTGGCCGACCCTGGACTCCTCCCTGGAATCCCGATCGACGCAGTAGAATCTCGTGAAGGTGTGCGTCGACCTCCACGTAGCAGGCCTGCAGATGTCCAGCAGGGGCACACCAGATAAGAACGCCGTAGTAGCAGCGATCGCTCTGGTCGAATGGGCTCTCGGACGGCCTGGCAGCGGTCGGTTAGCCAACCGGTGGCAGTGCATGATGCAGCCGGAGAGCCATCTGGAAATAGAAGACTTCGAGAGAGCCTTCCCTTGATTCACAGGTCCAAAGTTCACGAACAGCTGTGATGTCCTCCGAAAACTCTTTGTGCGGTCCACGTATAACTTCAGTGCTCTAGCCACATCCAGCGAGTGCAAAGTCCTCTTGGCCGGCGACGAAGGAGACGGGAAGAAAACAGGTAACACCAGTGGCTCGTTAAGATGGAAGTCCGACAGCACCTTGGGCATAAAGGAGGGGTGCGTCCTAAGCACCACCCTCGAGGCATGGAAAGTCAAGTACGGTGCTTTGGAGGATAGGGCCTGGATCTCTCCCACTCGTTGTGCTGAGGTAATGGCCACCAGGAATGCAGTCTTCCACGACACAAACTTCATCGGTGCGGAGTGCATCGGCTCGAATGGGGCCCCCATGAGCCTGGTCAGCACCACGTTAAGTTCCCACGCCGGGGCTGGGGCCTTCACCGGCGGGAACGACCGGAACAGTCCTTTCATAAACTCTTTCACCAGTCGATAGGACCACAGGGACGTCCGTCCTGTGGTTCTGGTATATCTGGAGATCGCCGCCAGATGAATCTTAATGGAGGCATGGGCTAGCCCAGCCTTTGCCAGCGATGGCAGGTACGGCAGCACTTGAGGGGCCGTAATCCGTAGGGGGTTGATCTTCTGTGCTCGGCACCAGATAGAGAACCTCTTCCACTTATGACCGTAGCATTTGAGAGTCGAGGACGCCCTGGCCTTTGCAAGAACCTCTCTGCAATCGGCCGGTATATCGTAGCCTCCAAACTAGCGCTGCAGGAGCCAAGCCTGCAGGTTCAGCGACGCCGGGTCGTGATGGAAGATGACGCCTCCTTCTCTGGAGAGAAGGTCCGCATCCGCCGACAGCTTGATGGGAGGGGACGTTGACAAGTCCAGAAGGTCCGGGAACCAGATCTTCCTCGGCCACGCCGGTGCGACGAGGATCCTCCTGCACCGGGACCGCTTGAGCTGGTTGATGAGTCGAAGCAGCAACGGCAACGGAGGGAACGCATACAGGTATAGGCCGTCCCAGGGGAACGAGAACGCATCGCCCATGCTTCTCGGCTGGGGAAACCTGCTGGCGAACCTCTTGCACTTCAAGTTCGACTCTGTTGCGAACAGGTCGATTTGGGGTTTGCTCCATCGCCAGAAGAGTTGATCCACCTGATCCTGGCGCAGTTCCCACTCATGACACGTGCGCAGCTCCCTGCTGAGCGAGTCGGCGATGGCGTTTCTTTCTCCTGCCAGGTGGAAGGGAACCAGGAACATCCCCTGGGCGACCGCCCAGTGCCACAGATCCTGTGCCTCCTTGGATAGGGCTGGGGATCTGGTGCCTCCCTGCTTCCGTATGTAAAACATGGTTGTGGTGTTGTCCGTGAAGATCCGCACCACCTTGCCCTTGAGCGACGGGAGGAACGATTTGAGAGCCCAGAACACGGCTCGGAGTTCCAGGACGTTGATGTGCAGGAGTCTCTCCTCCTGGAGCCAGAGGCCTCTTGCGTGGAAATCTCCGGTGTGGGCGCCCAAACCTTCCAGGGAGGCGTCCGTCGTCACAGTCTCCTGGTACGCCGGCGTCTGAACGTCCTTGCCCGCCGTGAGGTGCGCTCGAACGCCCCACCACTGAAACGCCAGCCGGAACACCTCGTTGAGGGGGACCCTGTCTTCGAAGGTGCCAGTCGCCTGCATCCAACGGGCGTCAAGAAATTCTTGAAGAGGGCGCATCCGTAGTCTGCAGAGGCGCACCCGGTAGATGCAAGAGGACATCATCCCCAGGAGGGACTTGATGGACCTCACCCTGGCCACGTCCGTGGCTAGCAGGCGCTGCACTTTGCCTAGAATGGTCTTCGTCCGTTCTTCCGACGGTGCCGCCAGGCGCCGCACTGTATCGAGCTTCGCTCCCAGAAACAGGGCCACCTGCGACGGCACCAGGTGAGACTTTGGGTAATTTATGGCGAATCCCAGGTCTGAGTAGCTGGACGGTCCTCGCAGTGTGTTCAACGGCGAGTTCCCTCGTCCTTGAGCGGATGAGCCAGTCGTCCAGGTAGGGGTAGACGTGAATCCCCTGCAGGCGCAGCCGCGCCGCCACAGGTGCTAGGCACTTGATAAAGACCCTGGGGGCCGACTTCAATCCGAACTGCAGTGCTCTGAATTGGTAGTGGCGTCCCTGGACGACGAACCTGAGGAACTTACGGTGACTTGAGGATGGGAACGTGGAAGTATGCATCCTCCAGGTCCAACGACGATAGAAAGTCGCCTTCCTCCAGCTGTCCCAGTACGTGCTGGAGGGTGACCATCCTGAACTTTTGTGACCTGATGTATTTGTTCAAACGACGAAGGTCCAGGATGGGGCGCCAGCCGCCCGTCTTCTTCCTGACGAGGAAGTACCTTGAGTACAACCCGGAGCCTCTTCGGGACAAGCTCGATGGCGCCTTTCCTGAGCATCGCCCGTACTTCCAACAGCAGTTGAGGGACGTGACTTTCCTTCCTGGCCACAGGTGGAACGGGAGGACACTTCTTCAGGAATTCGATAGAGTGTCCTCTTGCCAGGGTATCCAGCACCCAACGGTCGGTGGAGATGGACTTCCACACGCCGACGAACTTCGTCAGCCGGCCTCCCACCGGGGTGCTTCGGTGGGGGCCCGAGACCACGCCCGGTTCAGTCCTGCTTGGAGGTGGTGGCCTTGCCGCCCTGGCCACCTTGCCGACGGCGAGGCGCTCCCTGCTTGCCGCGACCCCTGTAGGCCTCCTGAGACGAGGAGCGTGCCGCCTGGCGGTAGGACGACGAGCCACCGCTGGATCCCTTGGAGGCACCCTGTCTGCCTCCGGAGCTCCGAAAGGGGCGTCGTTGCTGAAGAGCTCCTAGGGCGCGGGCCGTCTCCGTGTCCGTTTTTATGGCTTGGAGGGATTAGTCCCCGCCTTCCCGAACAAGTTGCTGCCGCCGAACGGCATGTCCAACACCCTGGTCTGGACGTCCTGACGGAAGTCGGTCGCCCGGAGCCAACCCCGTCGTCGTAGGCAAACACCGTTGCCCAGCTAGCAGAACCCGGTATCGGCAATATCGGTTGCCACCGTTATGGCGTGGTCCGACGCCACCTCGCCTTCTTGAAGTATTTCCAGGGCCTCGGACCTCTTGTCGCCCGGTAGGAAATCCAATATGGGGGCCAGCTTAAACCAGAGCTCCCTGTCGTAACGGGCCACGATCGCCAGGGCGTTGGCCGCTTTGATCGTCGTCGCCGCCGACGAAATGACCCGCCGTCCCATGGCGTCCAACTTCTTTCCCTCGCCGTCCGGCGGGGAATTCGACGTCGAGGCTCCTGACCCCGCCGCTTTCTTCTTCGCCGCCGAGACGACCGAGTCTGGCGTTGGCTGGGCCCTGAGGCACAGGGGAGCGGTTTCGGGGACCCGGTACGGTCCCGTTTGGCTGGTGCCGTGGAGGGGTTCTTGAGAATCGACAGGCCCTCCTCCCAGATGTCATCGATTAGAGGCACCGCGATGACAGTCTTCCTCTTGGCCTCCCGGCACTGATAGAGGAAACCTTCCTTTTTCTGCTCCTCCGGGCAGAGCTGGAACAATTCGGACGCCCTGCCGATCATGGCGTGGAATGAGCCAATCTCGTCGGGCGGCGAGGCCCGTGCGACGGGAGACCCGTTCCGTCGTCATCGCCGTCGCCCTCAGAACCCCTCGTCGAGCCCATCGCACCGTCATCTCCTGACTCGTGGGAGGATGAGGAGGTACCTGTAGGCCTTACGGGGGCGAGTGGGGGAGAGGGTTGGGTCCTCCGTCGTTTGTTCTGAGGACTTCCCGACGGGCCAGGTTGCGGGTCCTCCGGCCTGGGCCGTGGGAATCTCGTCCTTATCTCAGAGCATAAGGACTGGATCGCAGACAAAATGGCCGCCGAGCTATCCTGAGGCCTAGGTTCCGGCTGTGCCGGAAGGGAAGGCTGCTCTTCCTCGCCATCGTCGTCTTCCTCGGTTATCTCCCGAGGATCTTCCTTACGGGATCGAACCTTCTCGAATTGGACTTCGAGGTTCCTCAAGTCCTCGGTCAGTTCCTCCTCCGAGGCGGACTCCGAGCTCGAGGAGGCTACCGTGCCCCCCCCCTCGCTTCTTCCATCATGGTGGCCATGACGATGGGCTGAAAAGAGGATTCCCTCCTTGGCGGCAGGGAAACTCTAGTCCCGGAGGCAGTCTCCGCTGGCGGGGTCTCTGCCGGCTTGGCCAGAGTCGCCGCGATCGCCTTGATAGAGGCCTTTGCCTGCTGGGTAGGGGCCTTCACCACCTTAGGTGCGTCCTGGGCCTTCTCCTTAGGGGGAGGGGTGACGCCTCGCTCCCCCTCTTCCGAGATCGGACGGGGCTTCTCCCGAAGCTTACCCGGGGTCTCGGGCTTCCTCTTCCCCGAACCGGAGCGCTGGCTCGTGGTTGACGGTGCCGGGGAAGGCGCGCCCTGCCTGGCGACCGAAGAGCCCGACCTTTCGGCGCTCTCGGAGCCAGCGGACTTGCGGCGCTTGGCCTTGTGTTGGGCCCCCGTCGCCGGGGCGCCCGCACAGGACTTAGAAGCCCACTCGGACCCTTTCTTCTTCTTCTCACCCGTTGAGCCCTTCTCCAACCAGCTGGCGAGACGGGATCGACGGTCCCTCATGGTCCGCTCCGACAAGTTCTTGCAGAACTGGCAGTCCTTCTCTACATGAGTCTTGTCCCCATGAAGACAGTAGAGGCATCACGAATGTTCGTCTTCCTTAAACACATTCTGCAGCCCGCATCCAGGGCATCTGCTTAACAGCTTGGGTCCGGGTGACGAACTCGCGTCCTGGGCCATCTCGAAGTAGGCCGCGAATCTTCTGGAATCCTCCAAGAAGTTGATTCGACGAAATCTTCACCCTTGAGGGGCGTAGGAAAATCCTGTAATGGGTAGCCGTTAACGGGAGTAGAAACGGTGGAGCTTGAGGCTCGATTAACCGAAAAAATGTGAAAATTCACCTGAAAAAATGCGAAACACGCAGTAAAAGCTCGAGAGCTAAGCACAAGGACTCCCAACACTTGAACGTGTGGTAAAAATCAAATCTGAAGATGGCTGCCAGAGGCGGGGCTTAGGTAGAGGGCAGTCATTGGCTGTGGTCAGTATGACGCAGAGATCAGTGATTGGTTACTACTACGAAAGACAGATCAGAAACGAAACTGATACCGATTTTTCTTTACCGAGGATTCCCAGCCTGATGACGGGGAATATTCATGAGCATGTGAATCCATGCCAGACCCCATGCTGGAGAACCTCAGGTGCTTCTTGTGCTTGGGATGAATCAGCACATGAAAGTAAGCGTCTTTGAGGTCGAGAGACACCAACCAGTCCTGAAATTATACGCCAATATTCTGTTAAAATGCAGTCTATGTGCTCTTCGAATTGTTGCAACAACTTCCGCATCCCATTACGAGTTAAACATACTCCATAGCCCTAACCTCTTAAGCAAATCGTAGACTGTTTTCCACAATGTTTTCTCTGTGTTTCCACTGTTTCACGTTTGTGTTCAACATTAGTTTTCACACAGTGCAGTATTAATGGGTAAATTGATAAATTAGAATAAAGGACAGCTACTGAGGCACATTTCTGCTATGTTTTCCACACAGCTACTGCATGCCTTTTTGCAAATGTCATCGATTCCAGATACCAATTGATGGCTTCTTTAGCCAGCAGCTGCAGATGCACTCAAATGGCTGGATTATAATGACGCTGTTTTGGGACGATTGTCCCGGGCTGATATGCTCTTTCGCGGTACCAGTGATAAGGAGCAACTTGACATTGTTTACGGTGGCCTAACACCAAGCTGATGCCGAAGCCTTGCGATTCACAGTGCGTCCAATACGCTTCTTATACCCAAAAGGAACACTGTGACTCACGATAAACATTTGTGGATCGAGAACCAAGAAAGAAATTACCAATGTGGTTGAATATGGCAATCGCCGGATGTTCTCGGAGCGTTTATTGTGAAATAAAAGCACATTATGAATCGCAAAGTATTGCGGTTTCCTTTAAAAATAATGTTTTGTATTCAAAATTGGGGCGCGCTGTGTTTTGAGAGGATCTGTGTTGATATTCCAGGTTCTGCGTCAACTGACGTCAACACTTAGGTGATGACTGGGCGCGTCTGACTACGCTGCTCAGTAATGTCATGGAGATAGGCGGAGAATATCGCTAGGAATGGTGATGTCTGCCTCATGGGCGGGGGATATTATTTAGTGCCGCCACAGCAGTTCACCTTATGGCGATGCAGCAACAGATACGTTTAACACAAGATTGCCACGCCCTGCTGCCTGATTTCTCATGTGTAAAAGTGATGAAAACTACGATAAGGTACATAGGAAATGTTTGTACGATCGATCAACGTATGCTCAAAAACACATGCCCGAACGCTCAGGACAATTTTTGAGCACACTATTCCTTTAATGTTAGGAAAGATTTCATTTATGTGCCATTGTCCCTCCATTTATGGACCCCCCCCCCCCAAACATTTTGCTTTTGTTTGGCTATCCTAACCTGACTTCTTGCAGTGGAGACCAGCCTTCAGCTGAACTCCACTGGGGTTTTGCTCACTTGTTATGGGGAAACTGACACGTCCTTCAGACTGTCAGTACTGGGAAACTATGTTTCCCTTAGTCTTTGACTATGATGGTTGTTAGGGAGAATTCTCTGTTTAGGCTGAATTTCCTAACCTAGTGAGTCCCCCAGCAGCTTTGCTGGATTTTTGGGGTTTATTTTTTTCTCCTGCCAAGAGTGAGACTCTTTTACCCTCACTCTTGGACATGATTTGAGTGTGTTTTCTTTGGATCTAGAAGTGTTTAATGGGCTATGGGGTCTTTTACTCCATAGGGTTTCATGTATTTTTGTGATGTGTTACACAGCACCCTCAGTGCAGTAACACAAGGGTGTCATAGTGACCCCCCAGTATAGACTCCATACCCTGGGACTGACTACTGTCTCCCAGGGCATGTTAAGTCACCATTGACTTTACTAGTCTTAAATTCTGAACAGAACCAGTACCAACCATCATATTGTGGACGTACTGGCTGGGGCAATTCGATTGCCCCAGGGTCTGTTGGTCGAGGGGGCACGTCTCCGCCCCCCCCTGATCGAGTTTTTGCTGGTGGCAGTGGATACTATTTATATTCAACCGCAAATATTTTCCTATGGGATTTCCCATTGTTTTAGGCTACTATCTTTATTTAATTATTTACGGTAGCCTCGAACATACCGCCGGTTTATTTAATTAATATTAATTCTCTGGTTGGTATTTTTTGCCAAAACTTGATTCTAAAATGGCGTTTGTGTTCTCTTCTGTGACTCCAAACCAAGTCGAGCCCTTTGTTCCACTTTTTGGCGGGCTTCTCCACAGAAGTCCTCCAAAGTGGTGCCACTATGTCTGGGGTACTTCGGAGGGGTGGAGGGGAATTTAGGCACCCTGGACTGAGTTGCCTAGGCAACTCAAGTCGCACTCCGTCCTGATTGGCCCAAGTGGTGAGCCGGCCGGCTCACCACTTAGCATGTTTGAGTGACAGCTAGGCTGAGTGAATGGGGGTTTGCTGCATAAAAGCAGGGCTTTGGGGACTGGAACTTCAGAAGTCGCCACAGGACCTAAGAATCCGACGAGGGAGAAGCCGAGCCGACCTGCCACGACACCACTACCGGTGGAGCCCTGCTGGACCGTCTCACCACTTTTTCCCAACGACAGAGGAGATCTCCCGCCGGAGAGTCTTCTTCCTTTAACTGGTGGGGATAACCAGTTTCACCGTCTTTCCGCTTTCCCGACGTATCTCGTGGCCGCCTTGCCCGTGCCAAGCACCTCGGCAACCGGGATACCACGTTTTACCACGACCGCGAGACAAAGGTACCACCTTTAACCGGAAAACTCCGCGGCTGGTTTCTGCCCTGGTAGTGTAACGACCTTCATCTTTCCTCCAAGTCGAGATCTTCTCTTCCCCTGGACGACGACGTAACTTGCACCCACTACCAGGAACAACTGCCACCGGTGGAGGATCCTTCCCACTTAAAGTACCGTGTCCAGCCTGGCTTCCCTTGCTACCGACTGTACGGGGTAGATTTAGCCCCTGGCTTTCGAAACCTGGGTTAGCCTGGGACACCTTGGCTAAACTTTTATAAGCCTCTCTAAACGCTTTTCTGAACCCTCTGCAAGATTTTCTAAGCCTAGTGTAACTATGTGATCTTGGGCGCATTTGTGCTCTGCTCTCTCTAAGAGTGGGCCCAGCCTTTGGACTTTGGCTCACCAGTGACTTTTTGCTCTCTGCCTTGCTAACAGTGTTCTGGAATCGTAGAGTGGTGTACCTTTTCATATTCTGTCTCCCCCCCACCCCCCTTTTCCACAAACTTATTAGAGTGCAATCTAGTTAAGCGCTCACCTCTGTATGAAAATAAGTGGTGTTTTACTGTGATTTTCTAATAGGGGAAAAAGGGGTGTATATATCATAATAGTAACTGTTTAGAATATTTTACAATAAGAGTGCTGGAGTGTTTCAACTGTGTGTTTTTAAATAAATAATTATATACATACTTTAATACCAAAGCCCTGGTCAGTGTTTGCTTGTATTATTGTATCCGAGTGCCTATTGAGCATACTTTGCATACTGCCTAACTCTTCTTGAGGGAAGTCTGACTGCTCAGCCACAGCTACCAGGTAAATCTGGGTGGTACAGACTGCTACCAAGTGGGTTTACTGCCAACACCTGTAGCCTTAAATCTTTTGCAGTGGTCCCTAAGGGAACTGCACAGGTTTCTGCCTAACAATGGTAACTTTTTAACAATGTACAATGTACTTTCCAGTACCGGGCGCTGGGGTCCCTTTTTGTTTTATGGGCCTAGACACCCTTGGAGGATTTTCTGGCGATTGTACAAGTGTGCCCGGGACGAATTGGTGGCAGCAGTTACTTTTATAATGCTTTACTTCTTTTCACTGAGTTAAACAACGTTTACCACGTTTGGTTCAAGACAGTGGCCAGGTCCGAAAATGGCCGAGCCACAAAGACTTTTGTTCTGTCCCAGGGACATGATGTCCCTTGCCTTGACCCAGGTTGATTAACCCAGGTTTTCTTCATTTGGGCATGGAGCCTCCCACAAAAACCAATCTCTTTCACAGGCTTCTGTCTGTCACGTATGTGTGCCCAGGAAGTGGGCTGGGACTGTCCCGTGCCAATCCACACCACTGCTGCCAGGATGTCTGCAGTGCCTGAATGACAGACCACCGTGGGCTGTGATCGGTCCACATCTGGGATGCCTGCAAGAGAGCAGATCTTCTACTGGATATCCTTCATGTGGGCGCAAAGCTAATCTTGGATAAGAGAAGGGGCTCTGCAGACATTCCAGATCGATCAACTGTGTTCTCACCGAACCACAGAAGGAGCCAAGTCTCCTACACAAAGAAACTGACCTGTGAAACCCCCCCCCCCCCAGAGACACTTTGGAAGGTTTTGGCACCCTTCAACTTCTGTTTCATCAGACCCCTGCTTTCTTCTTCAATCAAGAAGGCCTGCCAATGCACTTCGACCCTTTGGAGTAGTGGTAACAACTTCTTTCGGCGCCATCTGCTTACCCACCGAAGGAGCCCCTTTGGCAGTGTTCCTGGGCCATCCAGTGAACTGTCCAGCTCTACCGCAGGGTACAAAAGTGAACAACTATGGCGAGTTTCCTGCTGAGATTAGTATTTTATATGGTTTGGTTTGCAGCACCGTGTCTCTGAATCACTGTGACTGACCAGAGCTTATGGTAAATTAAGAAAAACAGACAGTTTGGTGCGCTCCAAAATTTGCTTTTGATTAGTATTTTATTTGACTGTGTTTATTCTGTTTACACTCTGTATTGCATTCATACAGAGTGGTTTTCACAGTTATCAGAGTTCGGGAGGATATCTCGCGCTCACACCAACAACTTCTTATGAGACCTATTATCACTGTTGTTAAAATTCCTCAAGATAGGTTCAAAAAATCCTCAAGTTACATAACGCTTGTCAGTTCAATATATTTTAATTTTTCTTCCAAAGTAAAGAACAGCCGACACGTGTTTCGACCTTTGGTCGTTATCAAGGCCTCTCTATGTCAATTAGTTATGTCTTCCATCCCTATATTGTAGACCCTGAAAATCTATGTTCTAAAATACCATATGTTCCAATAATCTTTCACCTTTACATGGGCTGAATCCCAGAACCTCGGTTCTGGGATTCAGCCCATGTAAAGGTGAAAGCCAATTTTGGACCTAAAACATTTCGAACCTAAAGATTATTGGAACATATGGTATTTTAGAACATAGATTTTCAGGGTCTACAATATAGGGATGGAAGACATAACTAATTGACATAGAGAGGCCTTGATAACGACCAAAGGTCGAAACACGTGTCGGCTGTTCTTTACTTTGGAAGAAAAATTAAAATATATTGAACTGACAAGCGTTATGTAACTTGAGGATTTTTTGAACCTATCTTGAGGAATTTTAACAACAGTGATAATAGGTCTCATAAGAAGTTGTTGGTGTGAGCGCGAGATATCCTCCCAAACTCTGATACTCTTGTCTACTTTGTACAAATTTTGTGGGAAGTTTGAGGGAGTGATATCACTTGCTGCCGACCCCCCCCCTTTTTTTATTTTTTGAAGTTCGAGAGTGGAAAATAGCGCACGCAATTTGATAGCGATCCCACAACACTTGGTATTTTGGTTTTCACAGTTGTTTCATAATTTCAAAAAGATACATTCTTGCAATTCAAAAAGTCAATCCATGACATTAAAATTCAAAAAACCATTTCTTGGCAATGTTGAGATGAAAAAAGAAAAAGGTCCCCTTTAAATCTTGGAATTCAAAAATGCCCTTTCTTGGCAATATTTCAAAACAGTAAATATTCCCTCAGGTCTAAATTTCCCCCCTAGACGTGTTTCTCCATCCCTTGGGATGGTTCATCAGGAGGGTTATAATGATCTGTTTTGTTGTTTCTTCTATTCAAAGCATATTTTTCCTTCAAAACATAATTTTTGCTTCAAGGAATCCAAATTTTCAAATGTTATCTGCAATTTATTTAGTTGTGCTCATGTTTCTAGTGTTTGGCTGTTAGGCAGTCCCTCATGCCTTTAGCTAATTATAGCAATCATTAGCCCACTTAGGTTTCTATAGTAAAAGATTCCTTATCCTTCTTTCTGAGGCTGTATGTTAGTTCCGATCGTTGTTGTAGATCAGCTCTACCACAGGGTAACCCGCAGCACTGCTGCCGTCTCAAGTGCAGACCCGAGACTTGGGACATCGCCTGCTTGTGCTCCCGTGCATTCTCCCGCCAAATTTTGCAGGCCTTGCTTCTCTGGGTGCTGGATTAGGAGAGTGCATAACACTGCCTGCATCCACGATTCCCGAGTCACTACATGGTGGTGACGGTCGCTATGGATCCCCTGCTGTTCCGCTCTACTGTGCCCTGAAGCCACCTGCACCGGGATTTTCCCCATACCTCCTTTGGAAGCTGAGAAAAGGCACCTGTCCCGTCACAGACGATCATTCTCCACCGCAGCCGCAGAGAGCAGAAGGGCCGCAAAACTGCAGGGCTCGAACCTACTAGTGACCTCGATTAAATTGGCAAAGTTTGGTCCGTACTGTGCCGAGGGTCGGTGAGTACTAACATCACTTACCGGTGGCCACCTGGCACAACCAATCACTTTTACGCACGAGTATCCCATAAAGGTATTCGAACTTGGCTGGGTTAGCCTGCACTCCCTAGCTATTCTCGCCCTTTGAACAACGCTCTGCCGCCAAGGGCAGGGCCTACTTGAATAGTGGGAACCAATTCTTCATCGGCTCAAGCGCCTTCCTGACTTGCTACAGCCTTTCCAAGAAGACCTGCTTTTTGCTCCTCTATGCGATTGTGCGTTTTTACGCACAACTGTACAGTTGAGCACAAGGCTCCACTCTTCTTAGGGTTGAACTCTAAAGTTAGGGAACGAACTCTGAAGATTTACCCAATGCCCTTTGTGTGCTAACTTAACCGTCTCTTTACAGGTTATGGTCTTTTATCACTAAAATGCATTAGGCAATGTAATGTATATGTATTGTATAGTTTAAGCATTTGTGTGATCACTTTTTTTCTCATTGCTAAAGTTACCCATGTCTCTCCTGCCCTACAAAGCCTTCACTGGCTCCCGGTTTAAGCACAGATTAAATTCAAATCCCTCTGTATCATACACAAGGCTATCTGGGGTCGTGGACCACTATCTTCAACGCTTTCTGACCAAATACTTTGCTTCTAGACTCCTCCGTTCCTCCGGCACCAACTCCCTGCGTGTTAAGCGATTTGCTAAACAAAGAGCTTGTGGGCAATCATTTTCCTCAACTGGCTCCCTCCTGTGGAACAGCCTCCCTCTCTGCATCTTGAGCAAGACCTCCTTAAATTACGGAAATCCTCAAGACATTTCTGTTTACCTCCTTCTCCTCCCCTCTTCCCTGCTAATCTCACAGAGACATGACTGATGCGCAGGGCCCTTATGTGTCCTAGGGACCATGACACCCCACATCGCTCATCCCAGCCCTGTTCTTTCTATTGCATTTACTTGGCTCACCCACTCATCATTGGCTGCACTTACGTCCTTCTCCTCTTAGCACTTACCCTGAGCATCAAAGCACCTTATCCCTCACACCCTCCCCGTCTGCACTTGCACGTTCTGAACACTTACAAGGCACAGTAGGTTTGTCTCCCCTTCCCTTATTCTCATTAGTTTGTACTATTATTGCAATTATTTATCCTTGCTGCAATTCATGGTCTTCCCCCGTGCCCACCAGGTTTGCCCTGTGAGCGCTTTGAAACAGTTTTGCTAATTGTTAAGCGCCTAATAAGTGACCAATAAATAAATAATTGGTCCGGACGACAATAAATGTAAAGATATTTTTCATATACACTTGTCTAAGAGTAATTTGTGGTTCATTGCGATGTGCTCATTGTGTGCTTCCAATCACTCTCACCCCTCCTGAGACTTAGTCTTCACCGCCTGCCAAGCTACCTAGATTGGTCTGGCTTCTGCAGAAGGTTCACCTGTTTCACTAAACCGAGGGTGGCCGCCTAAACTTATGCCCACCAGGTCAGAGTTTAGAAATCCATCTTAACCTTTAACCGCTAAAAAAAAGCCTGTAATTTGCAAGGAATCCTCATTCCAGATTGGCTGAACCGTGGATCCAGGGTGCTGGACTACAGTAAATATTTCTTAATTTCTTAGTGGATGATATACAGCAGATACTCAACAATAGTCTGCTGTAGATAAATGTTGGTCACAAATATACATTGAATTCAAGGGCATGGAAACAAGTTTACACGTGTTAATGTTTCTTGAGAAATACATCAACAATATTCCCATATGACTAGTGCATAGTAATCTGAAACATTCTTTACTAGTGTCATCACAGAATTGAATACATTGACATAATACCGTTTTGAATGTATTACACACAGTATGGTCTCAAAAGAAAATGTAGCTGCAACACAACTGGTTATATTTCCCCCAATAGGAGCTGTGCACATTTGGTCTTGCTTTAAAGGCGGTAACTAGGAAGGACCATTCTAAAACGAGGATGATAAAGAAGTTAGAGGCGTACAAATGAAAAGGTACATGGTAATGTGCAGAAACACCAGGACCTAATGTGTAGGAGTGGCAGTGGAGGCTGGATGGGGAACTGAAGAATAGTGTAACTTGTCCAATTTATAGCTCCTATTAGAGAGCGGGCACATAACACTGGTTCATTTTTAGCGGTTACCTTGCATCACACTCACAGTATATACCAGGTTGCAGGACATAACGCAAGGCACAAACAAAGCCTAATTTCATTTAGCTACCATACCGTTCTTCCATCCTTCAGTTTTATCGTGAGCTTGCCATCCTGGAAAACAACAGACTTCACAACTGCTTCAGGCATAACATTGACTCCCTCTAAAAATGCAAAGAAAAAAAATATTTAAAAACCGAAAACACACAAACTTAACTACCGATTGTCATAAGGCGTGCACATGTAAATCCAAGATGTTATAAGGGCAAGGTGGCGAGACAGCGTGCTTTTTTAGAAATGGCAAGATGAGAATTTTAAACAAGTCTGCATTTCTAGGTGGCGCTGGATAATACACAAAAAAAGTATCCCTCTGGTGTGTCACTCTTGTGATATATTTAGGCAAGCTAGTGGCACTCCAGATCACTTATCAGGTGGGATGGCTGATCTACTTGTGGGATATATTGACCCACTCCACAGCATTGCACCACATCACCAAACTGCATTTGCGCAATAAACAGCAACCTGGCTGCGCTGACTCCTGTGCGCACCCGGACCTCAAAACTGCGTTTTGGCAGCAATGGAAAAAGAAATGGCTGCATAATCCTACCTAGCACACTTCAGGCAAGATGGAACAAGAGGACACACTGAAAAAGTATGCCAGTGTGTTGTGAAACATAAATGGAATCAAGTTAAAAGGCAGCACTGCCATTGCTGCAAAAGCCAAAAATCCCCTGGAAAATGAGACATTTTCACCCTTTAAAAATGCTGTTTCGATACCAATTCATCTGTTCATTCTGAAACCAATGTGATTAAAAAGGCCTTGTCATGTCCAGGATATTTCACTGTGCTTCACCAAAACCAGGCATAATTCCTGAGTGACAGGCCCAGTCAAACAAACTCAGAGAAATCAATAAGCAACTTCATTTTCAATCGCACGGGAATACACGTTTATTTTTTTCCAAAAAGTATCCAGGCTCAGCAGAGCCAGGTCAGCGTAAATGTACCTATACTTTAGATACAACTCCTGCATTCAAGGAAATGATTACAGCTGCAACAACAGTATGGGCATCTGAGGGAGCTGCCAAATCGAATTTAAAGAAGGAAATGCTTTCAGTTTTTAAACACATGTGGAAAAATGGGCTTTGCCGACTGAAGGAAAAAAATGGCCTTTTAAATTGTTATTGAAAGTCTAAAAGGGATTATGTTAGTGGTGATAATACACAAATAGGCTATCAGGTTTGTTTAATTCAGGACCCAAAATAAGAAATTAAAGAGTTTAAAACACATGGGCTGGATTTGCAAGCTCTAAAAAAAGCCAGTCATTCCAGTTGCCAGCCATGAAACTTCCCCAAGGAAGGGAGATGCACCATAAATCCAGGACACGCAAGTGAAAATTGTAAGCTTGAAAAACTTTGCAAGAAAGTTCACACGCTCGTCAGACATACGTCTGTGCTCCAGGCTGGGACAGCAACAGTACTGGGACACTCACCTGTCAATGGTGAAAGGGCAATAAAACCTTCAATTAAGATGAGAAACCCCCCACTTTGCCTTGAAGGAAATGACAGTTGGCAGCAGTGGGAGGAAAGAAAAAAAATGACCCAACAAAGGGACTGTCTTTTGGTGCCAAAGACTATTTTATAAAGAAACTTTAAAGACTTATTTCTGCAGCAAGAATTAGCAAAAATGTAAAATGTACGCAGTTTCAAATATAATTTGATGGGTTTTCTTTTCAAACTTGATAGAACTCATTGCCGCATGGGGAACAGAAGTTACAAAATCTGACATATTACAAGGAAAGTATTAATGTTGCAACCATAAAAATGTGTACACATCCCTGGGGATAATGCACACCTGTGTATAAAGTTAGGGAATTTTAGGCCACATCTTTAATGTGTAAAATCACCAAAATGCATCAGAAGGGTGAAACAAGGTCCCACAGACTTGAGGATTGGACTGATCTGTGCTGCACATAATATGTAACCTCTGTGTATAATTTGCCAAGAGATTGCAAGTGTATAAATGTATGTTTTTGGCAAAATCGGATTTTAAGTAAAGTAAATGTGGGAGTTTTTAGACATTGTTAAATTCACCTCATAAACCTGACATCATTCCCTTGGAAATCCAACTAGCTGAGAGCGAGGCAGAGACTAGCACCCTTGCCCAATACCTTTGTTAGGGGTATGTTTAGTGAAGCCTGCCCCAGTCATATACTTGGATGATGTCACTAGGCATTATAAATAAGGGTCCCTGACAAGACTCTAGACATACACTCTTCCTGATTTCCTGAGCTGCGTTCCTGTACCCGTCATCTTCCTGATCCAGATCCCAACTACAAGGCCAAAGCATTGCTGATCCTACCCCAGGGTCCACTGCACCACCCAAGCATTGCTGATCCTGCTCCAGCAAGGCCTCAAATTCCGAAAACCACTAAATTTCCCATTAACAAGGAGAAAACTCTGGTACTTTTGGCATCCTGATGCAGCTTGGCTTTCTGCCACTCACTGCATGCTGCTGCCACCCTGCTACCCTGATGAACTATATTTTTTTTTTTTTTTTTTTTTTTTATTTGTTTAGTCGTAAAACAACTTTTCAAATCAATTACATAACACTTTTCAACATTATTTCATCAATCATTAATAGTGATCATAATAAAAATAATAAAAGATACATAGTGCAATCATTTAACCACAATTAGATTTAGATCATAAAAATTTTTTACCGTTGAGACCTCTTTGGTCTCTACACTATATGGTGTTTTTTCATTGGGTTCAATGCAAAAGGGGAGAGAAAACATTCATACTTTGCATAGATCAAAGTTCTCAAATTCATTAAAAAATATAATCATCTGGTAAAACTAAGTCTAGAAATTGCGTAATTGCTATTTGCAGAGATATTCTAGGGCTAGAGAAAAGCATTTGCCATTTCTGGAACTGAGTTACATGGTTCTGAAATATTAATTTACCTTTAAAACATTTATTTCTCGCCTCTGATACTGCTTCACAGTCTACTAACAGATGCTGCATGGTTTCAATTTGAGCTTTATTTTTGCAGTATCTGCAGTAATTTTGCTCGCCTGTGATGATCTTTCTTCTATGCAAAATGTCACGAGTGTTATATAGGTTCAGCCTGAACCTCATATACTTTCCTCTGAAGTGCGAGCTCGGATGTTTTATAAGGTAAGAGGCGGTTATGCCAAGTTTCTTCAGCCCAAAGAGAGTAACATCAAAGTCCTTATAGGTTGAGCACTTATTGATGTTTTCCGCCCAATCATGCTGGAATATTTTTACTTTAGCTCGATCAGGGTTTGATAGCAGTAAATCAAGTGTTATTGCCGCATCACTAAGTGCATCTAATGTATGATTGCGCCACTTGCGAGGGAAGATATTGCTAGATGTTAATAAGTTATGGGCTACAACCTGTAAAATGGTTGATTTCTCCAGCCCTATCATAGCTTTCCGTAGGAATGCACATTGTTTCCATGCTACTTGTGAATAGAGCGATGTAAGACCCAATTCAAAACGAATTATTGCCATGGGTGCACAAACAGGGAGTCGCAACACTTGTTTCCAGTAGTCTGATTCTATTCTGTCCCAAAATGTGCGGTTCCTATGTGAGCAAGCTTCAACTCCATACAATAAGATGGGTGTTACTTTCATCTTATAGAATGTAACAATGTGCATCACTGAAAACTTCCCATATTTTCGCAAGAGGATTCGGGATTGTGACACCAAAGATTGTAATTTAACTTTCATCTCATCTTTATATTGCTCCAATGTTTTGCTGTGCTGTACCATTACACCCAAGTATCTATATTGCTTGACGATATCCATTTTAGCTTGCTGTAGATGCCAACTATAGTTACTCATTCTGGAGTGCTTTTTAGGGTCACATACGACTATCTGAGATTTGTGTGTGTTGATATTCAAGTTGTTGTCCTGAGCATACTCACTCAACCGATTTAACATATTTTGCAATCCTACAGGGGTCTGTGACAAAAGGACTAAATCGTCTGCATATAATAAATATGGGACTCTCTGTGATCCTATTCTCGGTGGATCACCTGCACAGTTGTTCAAATATTCGCCTATGTCAAGTATAAAGAAATTAAACAAGAAGGATGCCATAGCACATCCCTGTTTTAATCCCCTATATGTTCTAATCCTCGGCGATAGTTGGCCATCAAAGGTAATACGTACTTGCATAGAAGTATTAGAATGGAGCAGGATTATCAAAGAAAGTAACGTGCTTGGGCAGTCATTTTTCTTTAATTTACTATAAAGTCGTTCCCGATCGATTGAATCGAAAGCGGCTTTAAAGTCTATAAATCCTAAATACAAAGGGGCGCCCTGCTTTAGCTGCTGAGCCTGTATAATGGCAAGTGTAAATATATTAGGGATGGTGCCTAGTCCCCTCACAAATCCAGACTGGCGAGGGTCTAATAATGATTTTTTTTCAACCCAAGCATTAAGTTCGTGGAGTATGATTCTGCAAAAGATTTTACCTGGGGCATCCAATAGTGATATTGGGCGATAGCTATCTGGGGATTGTCGATCACCCTTTTTATATATTGGGACTGTGATTGCCTGGGTCCATGTTAAAGGAATCATCTGATAGCGATTGATTTCGGTGAAGATGTGAAACAGGATGGTTGCCCATATCTCCGGATGCTTTTGCATAGCAAAGTTGGATAAACCATCTGGCCCTACTGCTTTTGACTTGCTAGCAGTTGTGATCAGTTGATATATCCCCGCCTCATTAAACTCTAGATTGAACGGTGTGGTGCTAATCAAATTGCTGGAAGAGGAGCTACTCTGAGGTGCAGCATAGAGTTTACCAAAGTGCAAGATCCACGTCTGTGTGTCCACGGCAGTTGACTGGGCGCAGATCTGACGTAGACCAACAGATTGGTTCATCTCTGCCCACATTTTGGAGATATTTTTGCTGGCAAGCGTTTTTAACATTGACGCTCCATCTTTCTGGTAAAGAGCACCTCGATGGCATCTTATCCAATTTTTATATTCGTTGCGTAGCTTCCTAGAGAGGTGTATTCGAATGGCCGGAGGATGTCTCATGAGTTTCCTTAATTCTGTACGATACGCAGTTTTCCTTGCACTTACCAAATTATCAAATATGTGTAGATGTTTTTCGTTGTGTTGTTTACTTATGTGATTTTTGGTCTGCCGGAAAATCTGCAACATATTGCTATATGCAATTCCCGAGTTATCTATTGTATTCTTTTGATTAAGACTTGACTTTTCGAGAAGTTCGTTGAAGTAAATGAGAGCATCCTCCGACCATCGTAGGCGACACCCCCCAGTGTTTGCCACTAAGCAGCCTTCATTTAACTCATTTGGACTACTTCTATGTTGCATTTGGACTTCTAATTCAGTGGACAACATATTATGGTCGCTAGCTTCTGTGGCTAAGACCACAAAACTACGAACAGCCGGCCATAACGTCGTGTTTACATAGATGTAATCTATGATGGATGATTTTGTGCCTCTATGCCACGTTGTAGCCGGTGGTATGTCGGTTGAGAAAGCTCCGTTCAAAACATGCAGACCCCTGTGCTGAATCAGTGCTAACCAGCGTCTTTGTCTCTGGTTAATCAACACACTCTCATTCCCTAGGCATCTTAAATTTAAGTCACCAGCAAGTATTAGTGACCTTGTGCTGCAATCACTGGCCACCATGTCTAAAAGGTAATTTAGATCTCGAAAAAAACAGTCATCCGTTATTGCCCGTGAATTCCAGTACAAATTTAACACCGCGTATACAACATCACTGGATATGGTTACCTTGACCAACATCATGAATTCATTCGGCATAGCCCATGGCTGGGACATCATACCAGTTTTTTTCCTAACTGCTATAAGGAGACCCGACATTGGCCTGCCCATTTGTGTCTTAATGGCGGGGTTCAAATGAACTTCATATCTGTCCCAAATGGGGGGATTGACCAACCATGTTTCCTGCAATAGTATCAAATCATAACTATTCAAGTGATGTAAATTGTTGTTAGCAAGATGCCTATGGCCTCTAGTATTCCAACTAACTAAAGTTAAAGATTGATCAACTTTATGGCTTAGTTATTTATGCTCATTGCTATTAAAGCAAGAGCAAGGCATATTGAATGAAACGTGATTTTGAGTTTTTGAGGGTGTATTAGCTTTTGATTGATTCTCTTGTAGATTTCGAATCTTAGTTGGATCCCGAATAGCATTATCGATATCAAGGTCAAAGCCTAGAGCATTTAAGGCACCCTTAGATTGCCAAATTAAATTTTGCACCACCCTCGAATGAATCCAGAGTCTTACTATATTCACATTTCTGTGTTCCACAAATTCCACCTGTGCCAAATCTCCCGATACAATATCCTCAAGCTGTTGGATATCCGAAAATATTGCCATAACAGCTCTACGGTTTAAATCGTATTGGGTGAATGGCGGAGGTTTACACGCTAGGATCAGTGAGTGAGGAGCTGGATTAGCTTTGGGGGAACGGTTTTTCTCCGGGGCTTGCTTTTGGCCTGGTTTTCTAATCTGAGCTGACTCCCTCAATGGTGTTTGTGTGGGAAGTGCATTTCTCAAAGCACTCTCAATAATACATTTGATAGAATCTGAGAGATCACTCGTTAGGGCGGAGTCTTGTGCATATATGTTAGATGTGGAGGATGCTTTTAAGCAGCTTTTGCTTGATCTGGGCTCCTCTTGATGTTTTATTTGGGTATTCATAGAAGTACTTATCGGTTGTGTTTGGGAGGGAAATTCCTGAGTCACTGATAGATTCAGATTGCCCTGCTCTTGTTTACCTTTGTTCTGAGAGCATTCACAGATTCCTCTGGATGTGTCTATTTGGGATTGTCGGTTTGACATATAAGCGTCAACAGCCTTCCTAATCTCAATTCTATCGATATTATTCTGTGTGTTTTTCTCACTAGCCTTACGGCTAGCAGTGGACTGTAAGTCATTTATGACAGTTGGAATGCAGGGTGGTGGAGATTGAGGTAAATTTTGCGGGCGTAATGCCTGTATGAGGTCATTTAGAGGCGAGTGATCCAATGCTTGAGCAGATTGGCAGGGAAGCACATCCTTATTTCTCGCATTGCACATCTGCAGTGCATATTTTTTCTTAATTGCCTGTGATGCCCGAATCTGGTTTTTTTTTGGGAGCGAAATAGCTTTTAGGAAGCGTTTAGTCACAGCATTTTCCCTGTGTTTTATAGTTTTTTCATTCTTTGAGAGTTTTGGGTGCCCTGTTTTTATTTTTTGAGAGATTTTATTTCTAGGTTGCTGTGGTATATCTTCACATGCAGCTACTGCATCCAATATGTTCTCGTCACTGTGCTTAATTGCACTCGATTTTTGCAAGGTGAAAATTGGGAACAGGGCTTTTGTAGTGGGTACATTTAATTGTCCCAGTGAAGTCGTATTTCCACTTTGAGGTGGATTCTCAGGACTCTTACAAGGATCATATATGATGGCAGCTATATGAGGTAGGACGCTTATGGGTTCTTCTCTTAACCTCTTAGTGGATGGGAAAGTGCTATGATTAATGAACTCATGTTTATGGTTGGTTTGAGAGGCTGTGGTGGTAGCAATTAAAGGCGTTGCTGGGATAGCAGATCTTTGATCATTAATCAGCACAATCTCGCGCCTCAACATTTCATGGGATGTTAAAATTTTTTGCAGGAGCGTATCCTGCGTCACCAACCGTGCATTTATTGTTTGGTATGTTTGATTTAATGCCTGAATAGCTAGATTCATGGCTTGCAATGCTATGTTGGAAAACAATTCAGGTGTTTCATGAGGGAGTGACGTGTTCAGTCCCTGCGTTTTAGTGTGAGCAATGCTCCTTTGTGATATTGAGCTAGAAATATTAGATTCTGTTGATGAGTATAAATATGATTCCTCAGGAAAAAGCACTGGTGATTTGGAGAGGTTTTCTGACATCAGACCATTCGAAAGTGCCGAGCCATCAGGGTCTAAGTCAATCACAACCACATCTTTGATGGGTGAGGTTGTATGAGACCCAGTCTCGGATACACCCTCAAGCAAAGTGGAATCTGTTACTATTTGACATGGGTGACTCTTTGCTGACTGCTCATTACACAGATCTTTAGATAGAGCAGAGTCAGCAAATGTAGCAACAACAATTTCTTTAGCAACGGTTGCCTGTTTGTTTGATAGACTAAATTTTGCTCTATGAGCTGACAAGGAACCATTACAGAATTGTCGAATGTCCATATTGTGCAACCTCCCCTTGGGACCTCTAGCCCCATTAGGTGTTGAATTGAGATTAGTGCTTACTTGCTGAAGATCAGAGGATACAAGGTCCATGCGGGTATGAAAAGATTGAGGCATTCCGGTCGTGAGTCCGTACGTCTTCATCATTACGCCACCAAACAGCCGCACAACAGCCGATGGACTTGACTCCTGCCGGGCTTACCGCCGCGAGGGTGACAGCCTCGCTGTTTTGTAGATGGCTGGAATCACGTGATAGTTCACGTGGGCACTATGGCCCCGCCCCCTCCAGGAAGCGCAGCGTTCTCCTCGCAACACACCGCAACACCGGCAAGAGCTCCTCCCTGCTCGCAGTACCGTGTGAGTGTGGATTAATTAGCAGTCTTTGCAATGTCCAAAGTTCGAATGAATTGACACAGCGCTCGGGCGACAGCCTCGCTGTTTTGTAGATGGCTGGAATCACGTGATAGTTCACGTGGGCACTATGGCCCCGCCCCCTCCAGGAAGCGCAGCGTTCTCCTCGCAACACACCGCAACACCGGCAAGAGCTCCTCCCTGCTCGCAGTACCGTGTGAGTGTGGATTAATTAGCAGTCTTTGCAATGTCCAAAGTTCGAATGAATTGACACAGCGCTCGGGCGACAGCCTCGCTGTTTTGTAGATGGCTGGAATCACGTGATAGTTCACGTGGGCACTATGGCCCCGCCCCCTCCAGGAAGCGCAGCGTTCTCCTCGCAACACACCGCAACACCGGCAAGAGCTCCTCCCTGCTCGCAGTACCGTGTGAGTGTGGATTAATTAGCAGTCTTTGCAATGTCCAAAGTTCGAATGAATTGACACTGATGAACTATATTATCCAGTGACCAGAATTGCCAGTCCAGAAGTGCTACCCGGTAACCAGTCCCTGCCCAGCTGATCCTGTCCCGGTGATTTTGTCCGGCTGTGCTTTGTTAGACCAGATCTCTGTGGTGACCAGAACGCTGACTGTCCAAAATCCTAAACTAAAGTGGACTGTGATGATCACTAGGAACCATAGAAAACCATAGTATATCTTGCCTTGTCCTTCGTTCCCCTCTCTAAGTCATCCTATCCTTACTCTGATAAATTGTAATACCGTCAGAATCATTCTTGCAACGCTGCAATTGATTTCTAGTGCTAGCACCATCTCTTTAGTAATTTGTCTTGTAAATCCTAAGCTATTAATCCTGTTTCGAGTAATCGGACTGATTCTGCGCAGGCACTGGGGAGCTAGGGTTGAATTTGCGAATCAACCCTGGAGCTTACTGTGTTCCTCTTTGGTAGTCTAGCCTGAATACTCTAGTGTAGAGTAAAACTGTTCTTGTCAAAACTGATTTCCTTTCCTTTTTCACTGCTCCATTTTCCTCAAATTGCACCTTTCTAGATCTTGCATAACTCACTCTCACGCTATTTACCAGCTATTTCACCTCCATATTGTAGCTATGATCAATTGCTACACCCCAACCGCACTCTAAATCAGTGTATTTCACCTGTTTTTATTAAAAACCGTTTGGGTAATTTCAGGTGGGAATTGCAAACATTTTGTGGGCTTTATTGTGAAAACTAAATCTGATGTAAATCTATAGCAGACATCTAGATAGATTTACACTATATTGAACAATAGTCCGAATTATGTGTGGTGACTAATAAAGTCTAACCTACAGTGAAACCATTCCTGCATTACCAAAAAAAGATACTTCTATGTATGTAGCAACAATCTAGTATTACAGAGCACAATTGTACCAGCAAAGTGGGAAACTGTAAAGTACTTAGGACTATTAAGACAAATATTAGAATGGAAGCATGGGATTTCATTAATATTGCACCTGGAGTAGTCAACAACATTGAAATGACTTTTTAATGAAATGTGATGTGCAATATAATTCCCTTCTCGACTGTCAAGCAGGTAGATGTACTTAACAATGACTTTAAGGAACTTCGATAAGGTTAGGCGTTTCTCATAGACATCGAGATTTCAGACAACAGTTCAGTACTGCCCCTCAGGGAGATTCCTAGACATCAGAAGTTCAATGTTCAGTAGAAATTGTATTTAACTTCACGATCCGCATTGGGGATTTAATATAAAACATTCTGAGCATCCCGAATTGAGCAACGTGTGTAACTTCATCATGCCACAAAATGATGATGTCATGCGGTAAATAGCAGCCATTTTGAAATCGACCGAGACTCAGTCGGTGAATCAATCAGACATGAGAGGACACAGGGAAAAGGTAGGCCTCAAACAGATTAGAATCCGTGAGATCTGGATATTCTGGAGAACTGGTATTAATACATTGTTGTCAGAAACCATGGGAAATTTAGTGCATTCAGCACAACTTATTTTACACCAACAGAATCTATTTTTGATTGTGGGTGGCATTACGGGTCCCAAAACATTGGTGACAACATTAGAGTAACTAATAGCGGGTATTCAACACAAGCAAATTCCTTGTTTGTTAGAAGAAAGGACACATCCTCCACTAGAGGTGAGGATACCAGGGGATTTGGTAACTAAGAAGGACAACTAGCTTTGAATAGACCAAGTAGCTTACATTTTTGTTTTCTTCTCATTAGGGATTATTGGATTTTCTGGTTAACTATCAGCTATAACATTACTTTATAAACATACTTCTCAGTTTGGAATGGGCTCAAAAGACTGATACCAGGTGAATATTAACAAAAAATCATGATAGATATTGATTTACCTAATGTATGTATATAGTAAGATTATGTATGGATGTCCACACTAAATAGGTATGCTCTCTGTTTTCTTTGCAGGTTTTGGAAAGCAACAAGCAACTTGACGCATTAAAAATGTATCAATAATAGCTCCTGAATAAGGAAAAGAATTTCCCAAAAAAAGGGTAGAGCATGTGATTTTTTTATATTCATGATTTATGAATTGTTGATGTATGAATTTTTGATTTATTTTGCAAAACGACTAAAAATATAAAAGCAAAATCAAAAGTGAACATACTCCGATACCTCAGCGACAAGTCTCACAAAACGAGGAAGCATCACAACTAGCCACATTGATTAATCTCTCGACACACATGGAAGATCCAGCAACCCCCAACTCTATTCCGGATATTGAGCCGAGTGACTCTGCCTTGATCATCATAGACCAGTATAATACTGATCCCTCACTACAATCTATTGACTTCGAACTATTGCATGTAGACATCTTGGACGTCGACCTGATGTGCTCTATAAGAACGCCAAACTCAACGATCACCTTAAGAGAGCAAAACCAGGGAAACCGAGGAAATCTCCGACCGGGGCGACTGCAAAAATGGACTTGTCCAGAGCATCGACAAGCAACAATGAAAGCACAAACACTTTTACACACCTGAAAAGTCCTATCTTCATAGATCCAAGATGATCACAGGAGAAATTCATTATAACCCTATCCCAACATGAAACAAGGAAAGAACAAGTGACTTGGAGTAGAATGAATGTATTACGACTATTTAATGCTATACCGGAACTGAAAGGCATATGTTCACAAGACATTAAACTAGTATCTTTCATGGATGAAGTGATACTAGACAATGTGGCAATTGAACTCATTAGGACACAATGTATCAGATAACACAAATGGAGAACCATTTTGATTTTCTAGGATTCTACTTTGTTGCTGGTCGAAAAGAGAGCTCAACACAACAAGAATCCCACCAACTAAATACACAAGATTCACATGAGACAAGCACTAACAAAGCATTGAACAATTCAATCATGAGAACGGTGTCAATATCTAGCGGAGAATTATTATCATGATGAACAACGAAACAATAAAAAGCCACCTAACCTCCACTAGATTGAATATCACAAAACATATATGGAGAGATATGAACGATGATTCGGAAAAAGATGGAAGGATTAGCACAAAACATTCATAACCATCAGTGGCCCAGACCAATATAGACTGGACGATATGTTTGTGGAACACACGTGGTCATGGTCACCTATTTCACCAAGCGACCCTAGAATTGGAGAGTTGCCACATAATATGCCTACAAGAAACGTGGATCACAAAACAACCAATATGCGATGGATTTCCAATACACATGAACCCAGCTGTCCAACAGAACAAAGGAAGACCATTATCAGGCATGTTGACATTGATACAAAACAAACTCAGTCTGATCAACAATGGTATCCACGAATCTGAACCCTTGGGTCCAATGCACTATACTACAGAGGATAGTCGAAACTATCCCCAATCACAAGAGAAACAAATCAGTGACCCTGTTGGGTATAATGCATTTGTATTGGAACCCCATAGCTATCAACGAGGCAACCTTCATTGATTGTTTCTTTTCTGCGATCGATACAGTCACAGTCACCCATGGAAATATAGAGTTTATCATCTGGGGAGATTTGAATGTACATATGTACGATAAACAAGGCAAGGCACTGAAACAAATTCACCTGTCCACAAGAACATGGGCTAAAGAAATGGCACTACGAAATATGTCCCTGACCGGGAAAACACAAGAAGGAAAGCGACAACTGATCCCCAGTTGGACCCGCGGAACTTATAAAGCAGTAATTGATGACATATATGTCTCACCAAGCATCTTCGATGCAACAAACAAAAAAGATACAATTAATACAGATAAGCGCGGTCACCACTTACTGGTGGTAGGAAACGGCAGGCAACAGCAAAAACAACATCTCCCTGAAATGGATTTAAAAGTCACCGGGAACAGGCTCAGACTTAAGACAAACCAGATTGAGAAAATCGCAGAGTAGTACAAACAAACTCAGAAGGAAGGTACAGAAAAACTAAAATACTAATGGCTCCTTGACCTATATTGGCAAAAAAGGAAGACTGATGAAAGGTACCCAAGAATACATAAACACCAATTTAACATGCATATCAAGGAAAAAAAGAAAGACCTACGGAAACAATTGAGTCTTGCGAAAGTCCAAGATGGAAGAAAACATCAAACAGATAAAATCCGCAAAACAGCGATATAATAACTGGATAAAGATGACAAGAAGCACCCTATGCCAACTAGATGCCGAACAAATTCTAGAAACACTAAAAAATAGGAAAATGCGAGATCTGTGGAGCCTTCTGAATTCAAATGCCAATGGTCAACAGCTATTAATACAGAACATAGTAGAATCAAAGGGGATTGAACACTTCGCCTTCTTATACCGCAAAAGGACAAGCTCAACACAGCCTGATAACAAAAGGGAATTGGAATCTAATATGGAGCAAGGAAGATATCTTGAAGATAATGAAACAGCTAAATATGTCACATGCCCCTGGCCCCGACGGCTTATCGAATGAAATCATTAAACAAGCACCAGAACTGTGGACAGACATGATTCATATCCTCAACTTAATAGAAAAACACAACCAGATTCCTAATACGTGGAAGAACACAATCCTCATTCCCATCTACAAGCAGGGCAACAGGGAAGATCCGGTCAACTACAGACCGATTGCCCTGCTTGACCCCCTTGGGAAAATGTTTGCTTCGCTTCTCCTGACCGAACTCTGCAGTTGGGCAAAAAAGATGAAAAAGATTTGCAGTCAGGCAAACTGGTTTTGCCCAAAAAGTGGGCACAAACATACATCTCATTCTGCTAAAGTTTACCAAACAAGAAGCTCTGACGAAGAAAACAGCAGTATGGGCAGCTTTTGTCGATCTGCATTTAGCGTTTGACGAAGTGAATCGTCAACTGTTCTGGGACAAATTAGTGAAATGGAAATGCCGAAGTAACATCATCAAACCCATTAAAATGCTCTACTCGAATACAAAGATCCGAGTCAGGCTGTCCAAAGAAGGAGTACAAACTTCCTTCATTGAGACCTGAACGGTCTAAAGCAGGGATGCCCGTTGGGGGCAACCCTTTTTAATCTGTACACAGCTGTCTTCAAAGAAGAAATGCGGAGGACCACCGTAAACCCTCCAAAAATAAACTCCATTGTGTTACCGCTGATGACATCTTTCTAATTGACAAAATGACCACGGGGCTACAATGAAGTCTAGAGATGGGGAAATGCATGGAAAAAAAATGAACTAAAGGTCAATACTGCAAAAACTAAACTTATGTCATTCACGAAGATCAAAAAAAATTAAGTAAAGAGCCCAACATTACTCCTAGGAGGAATCCCCTTAGCTGCAGTCTCCCCATTTAAATACCTGGGAGTTCTGATCAGTTGAAAAATGAAAAAGAATGGGCGGACCAACTGTTGGCAAAGACTCAATTGCCCGCCCTGCAAAGAAAATTCCTTCATGGCAAATTCGATAAATATTCATTTAAGCCAATCATAGCTTTCTATAGACAAAAAGGGTTTATGGTCATAATACCGAATTTAAAAATCTCGAAAAAATAAATCTCGAAACAAAAAGGGCGAAAAAAAAGGGTGAATTTTTTTTAATGACGTTTTTTATTCGAAATGGGGGTTCCCCCCAACCCCCCTTTTTTTTTAACCATTTTTTTTTAATCCCGGACCCCAAAATAAATATAATTAAAAAAAAAAATTCTATTTTTTTCGGTCTTTTTTTTAACGACTGTTATTCGAGATTATTTTTTCGAGATTTTGACTGACCACCGACAAAAAGCTGTGCCGAGGATAATTTATGGGCGTGAAACGATGATCAAACTCCCAATGAGCATCTGGCAAAGAATAGAAGCTATCTTTCGGAGAAAAATCCTGACACTGCCTCCTCTTTTCCAATGCCCAGAATTAGATTTGAAGTTGCAACAAAATCTCTGGCATCGATGGTACTTTGGAAATAAATCGATCTATATCCTAAAGTGAGGATGAGATCCCAGCCATTGAAAGGCCATGTGTACCACAGTGTTAAATGAATGGAAGGCGGAAATTGCAGCGAAACTGATAAGCAAACACATTCCACTTAAATGCTAATAAACCACCCACAATACACAAAGTGGAAAATATTGCGAAATGACTGGATCAATACGATTAAAGAAAAGTCAAGGCATCATGAAAATTTTACATGGAAATTAGACATCAGAGCAATAAATCAACTGCCTAATTACCTGCTGATATTTCCGGATAAAGCGATCAGGAACACCTACCTGAAACTACGTCTAAACATCCTACCGACGAGATATAGACTAACTAAAATGAATCTTCTACCAGTCGCACTACAACATTGCAGATTCTGTAACAATACGAAGTGTATGGAAATCTTCTGACACATCATGGAATGTCCTCTGCAGAAAGAGAAACCTTTACAGAAATGACTTCAAAATAGCCGAGACACAGATGGACGCAGATACAAGGTGGGCACAGATCACCTGGGCCACAATAAGAAACTAATCTATACCATTGTCCAATTTTGGAACAATATCATGAACAAAACTGATCTTCCAACAGAAAAAGCACATTTAAAAGTTGCAATGCCCTAATGACAGACAAGAATAAGATGTTAAGATAGAGTTATAAAAATGAAGTTTCAATTGTAAACTATAACATTTTAAATTAAAAAAACATTTAAAAAAAAATATATGCACAAAAGAATCAGGCATTACTGCTTTCTTGTGAGCAATCATATTTACGGATCTATAAATTGTGAAAAAGTGACTAGAGAAAGAAATGTATCTAGATGGTCTAAAATATTGATTGGACTGCATTACAATTTGGTGTGCAGGTGACGAGAGTGTTCCACAAGGTTGTGGACACCTGTTTAACTATTGACACAAGCTAGTGTCAGGGTTGTTTCTCCCCTGCACCCTACTACTAATTTAAGAAACTTTATATGTTTTAATTTAACAAAAAGGTGTGCTCTGGGCCATAAGGATTAGCACCAACATGTACAGTGGGCACAGCCTTCATGGCCAAAGCCCATGGCTAGGTGTCTTGTAGTGTTCTAAATGGACAGTGGGCACAGCTGAAGGCCATGGCCAGTGGTCTGGTAGTGTTCTAAAATATACACTGGCCATGGCTGAGTGGAAATAAATCTATGGAATAACAAAACCTTTGAAACGCAATGAAATAAATAAAATGTTAATTGCAGGGACGTTAAGGTGAGAAGGCAAAAAAAAAACTCAAATGAAGCCACCTTAACTTCACACCCACTGTTGCGCAGCCTTTGACCACAATGATGACATCACAGGTGACATCACTAATTAAGTCATCTATGACATCAATGGTGACATCACAGTTGACATATATGACACCAATGATTACATCTGTGATGGCATCAGACATAACATTTATTAATTAGCTAATAAAAGCTTTAACTAAATAACAATTTAGGTCATGGCCTTTGCCTTGGCTATGGCTAGTTGGTATTGTACAATATACAGTGGCCATGGCTGTAGGCCGTGCCACTGGTCATGGGTAAAGTCCATGGCTACTGCCCAGTTAGTGTTGTAAAATGTACAGTTATCACAAACTAAGGCCGTGGCCACTGACCACGGCTGAGGGCCGACCATGGCTGAGGGCCATGACTACTGTCCCTTAGCACGGAAGCCAACACCAGACACTGCCATTTCCACAAGTGGAAGAGATTCGTCATTTGGTGTCAATCTATGCAGATAAACTCCTTAGAGTGTACTCCATCTCACATTCTTACTTAGATGCTCCACCTGTTCTCCTCAAGTCCACCTAGCAGGTTTATCAGCATACACCTCTCAAAGTAAAATCTCATGGTGGAAAGTGCCAGTCATTAAAGCATTCATGGAGGGAGTAAAGAGACTAAACCCTGCGGTCTCCAATCCCCCGCCTGGTTGGGATCTAAATGTAGTACTAGCAAAACTCATGGGACCCCCCCCTTCGAGCCTTTACATCAGGCTACTCTTAGACACAACCTATAAAACTGCCTTCTTAGTGGCAATTACCTCCATAAGAAGAGTCAGCGAACTCCAAGCCTGGTCAGTGCAGGACCCTTTCTTTTTCATTCATGAACACAAATTGGTTTTACGGACGCACCCTAGGTTCTCACCCAAATTAATTTCCAAGTTTCACGTAAACCAGTCCATCAAGCTCCCGGCCTTCTTCCAGAAGCCAACAAGCTCAGCTGAGGTCAAACTCCATAGACTAGATGTGAGGAGGGCGGTTTTCTACTATGTATAGAAGATGTATAGAAGACCAAACCGCTGAGGAAGACTGATCAACTGTTAGTTTCCATGGCTACAGGCAAACAGGGAGAACGGGTTTCCAAAAAATGTATACAAATTATGCTGTTCATTATCAGACAAAACACTGCCTGTAACACCAAGAGCCCACGCCACACGAGGTACCGGGGCCACTCAAGCCTTCATTGCAAATGTTCCCCTAGAAAGCATTTACAAGGCAGCTCATTTCATACCCTCACTCAACACTACTACATTGCCACCCATTCCAAGACAGATAAACAGGTGGGAAAAGCGGTTCTAAAACATCTATTTGCCGCTACTCCTTCTCTTGACCCACCACCTTCTCATAACACTGCTCGCTAATCTATGCGTAGCATGTGATCTAAGCAGATTACACAAGCATTAGAAGGAATACATTACTCACCGTAATCGTATTTCTGGTGCTTGTATCTGCTTAGATTCACATGCGCCCATCCTTCCTCCCCCGAGAGGAAAATAGATATATATATATATAAATAAATATATATATATATATATATATATATATATATATATCTGCTTGGAAACTCTGTACTCCCGCTACTCCTCATGCTACCTCAAGTCAGAAAAAATAGAATCTGAGGGACCTGCACTCGTGAGGGATCATGGGTACAGGAGATGTCACAATAGGGATAGTATTACTGGCACGCCCCTTTTCGACGTCCATTTTCGAGTTTCGAAAAACTAATACTCTGCAGCTTCCACTAGATGTCGCCTATGCATAGCATTTCAATTTAAGCAGATACAATGATAGGATATGATATGGCATTTATAACGTGCCTATACACAAGTGTTTCAAGCACCAGAAATACGATTACGGTGAGTAATGTATTCCATATTGTATAGGGCGCCGGTCTGTAGTTAAGGTAACAGCCTTGAGGCCTAGGAAATCCAGAAATTCTTTTGCTAAAAACTTTTGACTTGCAGGATGGATTTGGATGACATTTTCCAAACAGTTTGTCACGGTCCATCCCCAGACTGGATATTTTGGGAAGGATTTGTTAAAAAATGAAAAAGTTATCAAGGAGGCGCACAAACAAAAAAAAAAAAAAAAAAAAAAAAAAAAAAACAGTTTTCGGCCTACTCTTTCATTTTCCCCATATAGAAAACGTCCACTTTTGGGCCAGCCGAAGCGCAAAAAACGCTGAATGGATTTGGACCAAATAAGATATAACTTGCGCACAAAGCATTGACACGATTTCCAGGACATGTTTGGAGTAAATCCGTCCAGTAGTTTTTCAAATCTTTGACTAGGAAGGGGTGCCCCATGCGCCCCCAAAAATAGCCATATATTCCATAGCGCTTTGCAGCAGAGCTGCTTTTCAAAAATGGAAAGTGGCCATAATTTATGCTTGATGCAAGCTACCTAGGGAATGCGAAAACGAAAGTGCTCAGAAGGCTATTTGGAGGAGGAAAAAGGGTGCAAAGCAGGGGCGTTGCTAGGGGGGGGGCTAAGGGGGCTATAGCCCCTGATCTTTTGGTTGTAGCCCCGGATAGAATCTCAGGAGCTACAGCCAAAAGACTAGCTAACTCCCAGTCCCAACAGTTCCGACACCAGCGTAGCCCCGGGTCTTTTCCAGACCAACAACTCCCCTGGTGTAAAGTCATTGGGCTATAAGTGGGGAGGGAGAAAGAGGACACCATGCGAAATGTGTGGGGGGAGGGAGGGAGGGTGTAGGATGGTCCTGAGAATACCAGGGGAAATCTCTTGAGTTTACTGTGGCAATGCGGTCTGAAAAGCAGCTGCGTCAGGCGAACCGAAGAGTGATAGAGGGTAATTGGAGAATAATTGGTAATTGGTGAATGAAAAAGCAATTGAAGGGAGTGGAGGGACCAAGAAAAGAGGAGTACATGGTAAGAGCTTGTGAGGACGGTGGAAGACATTTCAATTTTTTGAGCTTTTTTCAGTTTATCAGGGGATTACCAAAGCAATTGCCACCTGTTTTCCCCATGATTGGTGTAATACCACGAAAACATGGAGTGTGAAAAAGTGAAAGACCTGTAGAGATCACAACTACTTTGGTCAAAGGCTGTGCCAGTGGCCCCCAAAGAAACATGTTGGTGCAATATGTACAGGGCGCATGGCCCTAAGGGTCTGGCCGAAAGCTGTGGCTAGTGGGCCCAAGGAACCTATTGGTGCAATGTGTACAGTGGCCAAGGCTGAAGGCCATGACTTGTGGGGTGTCTCAACAGTCCAACCAGGGGCTTCATAAAACTAGCCCAAAAAGGGGGCGGGGGAGGGGGTTGATGAGTGTGGGTTTGTAATCTGAAGATAAAGCTGGTTTACTCCTTCCATGAAGGCTTTGATGACTGGAACGCTCCACCAAGAAACTGTACTCTACAAAGTAGTATAAGCAGATAGAGCTGCAAGATGGACTTTTAAAGAATTAAAAACAAGTCTGAGTCAAATAAGTGCAATAGGTAGTGCACCATATGTGATGGTGAACAGTCAATTGGATTGACATTTGATTTTGTACACCATACTACAAATTTGTTAAGATAGCAGTGTCAGTGTTGGGCTTAGAGGCTTCTTTTAGAATTTCCATGCATCTGACAGGCAAATTAAGGTGACCAAATTAGGACTTCAGGAGCCAACCTGTTAAATTGGTTGCTTGAGGTCAAAGATTTAGTGTTAGACATCAGATTCTGAGTCAACATGTTGTAAGGATACATTAGTTTCATTGGTTGGCAAATGGACATTTTGAGGCGGTGGGAAAAACCACATCTGACAATCCCGCATCAGCGCTATTAGAATCACTGTTAACTTCTTCTGGTGCACCTTGTGCATTTCTTTGTTTAATAATGGGTTCGGAGGAAAAGCGACAGCAAATATCCCTGACCAACTGATCCACAGGGCGTCCCTTTTGGATTCCTTTTACGTGAACTCTGAGGCATAATTTGGTCATTTTGGTTTTCTCTTGTGGCAAGTAGATCTAGGTCTGGTTGCCCCAAAGTGTAAAAATGTCACTTAGAATGATGGCCAAAATGTAACTCCCACTTTTGTTCTGAGGGCTGACATGGGATTCTGCTTCGTGTGTCTGCTAGGTAGCTGTGTTCCCCTGGAACATATTGGGATTGGAGAGGCATTCCTCTTTGGAGGTTCCAAATTGTCTGTGCTAGTGTGGACAGACTGAGGGAGTGAGTACCACTTTTGTTTGTTGATGTAAATCATGGTTGTTGTGCTGTCTGCAATAATTAGCACATTCTTCACAAATAACGTAATGTTGGAAAGCGTGTAGCACTTTGAAAACTGCTAGCAACTCCAGTGTGTTGATGTGTTTCATGGCAAGTTTGCATGCTCACATTCCTTGTGCTGTTTGGTGGAGACAATGGGCTCCCCAACCTGAGAGTGATGCGTCGGTTGCGAATGTAAGGTGTGTTGGTGGATTGACAAACTGTTTTCCCTGTAACAGGTTTTCTTTTATCCACCATTGAATAGCAGACACCGGTGTTTGGAAAACCTCCACTAGATCATCCCATTTGCTTTCTGCCTGCGACCATTGTTTCGCTAACCACTCTTGCACCAAACGCATACGAAGCCTTGCCTGTGGCACAATAAAGATGCACAATACCGTCATGCCAAGAAGGCGCACAACCTTTCTGACTGTTACCGGCTGGCTAACAAGTTATTTGTTTTATTAAGTTTTGGACCCTCTCATTGGAGGGAAGTTCTATTGTTTGAATGACTACCCCTAGAAATTGTTTTTGCTGACCCAGTTCGTGCAGAAGATATTATTGTTTTCTGCGTATTAAGCTGACATACTTCTGGTGCTTCTCCTCTTATTAGGCAGTCATGCAGATAAGAGTACACTAGAATGCTATCTCTGCATAGATGTGCTGCAAAGTAGCTTTGTGAATACACAAGAGCCTGATGCAATCCCAAAGCGTAGCACCCTGAATTGATCATGCAGTGACCCACTTTGAACCGTAGATATTTTCAATGTGCTGGCAGCACTGAAATATAAGTATGCAACTTTCATAAGCAGTGTTGCCATAACGTCTCACGTTTTGAGCAGTGGGATGACTTCTTGTAGCGTAATCCAGAATGTGTGTGGCTTTACATAAGTGTTTGCTTGCCTTAGGTTCAGCACTGGGCTTTTTGTTTTGTCTCTGTCTGGAATAAATACCCTTTGTTTACCTCTGATATGCAACAGGTTCTATGGCTCCCGTTTGTAACAGTATTTGAATTTCGTCTTGTAGATTCTGTAGATGTTCTACTGATATCTAAGTGACTTGCCGAGTGATTGCACGGTTGTTCTTGAAACTATTGAATACCCATTTTTTACAGTTGACAACACCCACCTGTCTGAGTAGATACCCCTCCCATACGCTGGAAAATTATGTAATGCAACCCCCTCCTCCATCGGGGTGATCTGGGAAAGGAACCTGGAACAGTCCTTGTTTTGCAGAAACAGGCGAACCTCTTGGGGTTTTTGGCCTCTCCCTCGGCCCCTTCTGAATTTTCTTGGAAATGAGGACAGAGGAATGCAATTGTCCCTGGTTTCCAAACCATTAGGAGGAACCGGCACCTGAGGATGAAGTTGTCTGTGCTGCAGACCTTGAGTAGCTTTGGGCACGAAAACTCTGCTTGATTGCGTTCCACTCTGCTAAAAAGGGCAGTTTGAAATTTGAATCAATGTTTTCATTTTTTGCATTTTCTAGGGCCTGATCGACTGTTTTGCCTCTATTGGCATATTTAAAAGGATAGCTTGAGTCTGAGCCAAGCATAGCTCTTCAATAAGGTTCCCCACTCAATGATTCTTCCAGCAGTATCTGCTGTGCCTAGGGTGTTTTTTAATAGGAGTGTTTCCCTTCTGATAAGGCTTTTAGTATTTGTTTTTAGGGTCATATGGACATTAATATGAGTTCTGCTACATGGCCCCACTGTGCTCGTGTGAAACTAGCCGTTAAAGCTGTATTGTTGGTAATGCGGATTTCATATGTCGCAGAGGTTGCCACCTTTTTACCTAGGGCAAAAAACTTTTCTGCTTTTTTTGTCAGGAGGGTCCTCTGATGTTGACCTGGAAGGTCAAAGCACCTGCCATTTTGCGGCATGTTATTTTATTATTTATTTCATATAAAAGCGCTACACACCCTGAGGCCTCGGAGCACTACACAGAACTGCAACTTACAAACATAACAAATATTGTCAACAAACCAATATTTGAAAAAAGCAATCAACAGATGATCCCAGTAAACTCATTCAAGCAGTCAAAACTGAAACTAATCAATAACAAGTGCTAATTTCGAGGAGGGGCGTGGCCGACGAGCCATGTAGCGAGCCGTCTCGCGTAGCATCTCTTGCCCGATCTGACGTGATCCGCCCAAAAGGACCGGTTCGCTCCATACATGTGGCCCGTAATTACTGGCAACTGGAGTTCAATACATCAGGAGTGCACAGTTAAGTTCATGGAGCAGACGCCCCTACAAAATATCAGGAACACAGCCGGAGCACCCCGACAGATATTTCAGAGCGCAAATCCAAGATGGAGGACGACGCTAGGCGTGGCTGCGTCGCCCAGTAACCAAGGTAGGGCTCTGATATGAGCATAAGCAGGCTGCAGATTACAGAAGAGGCTGCCCCCGGACTGTGGAGGCGCTCTGCGACTGTGGTGGCGAGTGTACAGTGCGCGCGCTGGCATATGCAGCGGATTAGACCGGGCTGAGTGCTGTGCCTGTTGCGGCATGCCCGGCACGGAAGTGGACTTCCGCAACCCCCCAGGAACACTGTGCGCTGTGGGGCCGCATAGCGCAAGCATGGAAGATCGCACTGTCCCTCTCGTGTGCCCAGCACCTCGCCTCAGTCCAGAGGCTATGGTTTGGAATGGAGGAAACTGCGAACTTGCACTGAGAAGCATGCCTGAAGGACATAGCCACTCAGTATACACAAACCACGCTAACACGTGGTGGCTCAAGTAGGAGCGGCTAGCCTACGACCAGCGAGTACAGTACCCAACCTAGTGAGGGTAAGAGCGTAGGCGGGGAGCTGCATCCTTTGATGTCCAATATAAAAAAATAAGGGGTAAAGGAAGTTAGAAGCTAAACACTGCCCCCACACTCAAACAACTGACTGCTATACTGCACACTAGCACACCAAATCGAGCACCTCCAAAGCAGGACTCAGGTAATAGCCTGCTGACTCCCAGGGAAACAGCGGCTGATAGTTTGCTAAGTAAACTGCAGACATTTTCTCTGCAAACTGGATGCCTCCTAAAGCCGCCAAGCTGAAGGCAAACCAAACATTGGCCAACTACGCCAGGAACCCAAAAAGACTCCCATGGAGAGATGGCATCACCAGGAGCAAAGGAAGGGGACGGCAGGGAAATTCATGATCAAGTGATGCAGGCCATAGCAGACCTAAAGACCACGTTGGGCACCCAAATTGAAGCAGTCAAAGGGGATGTGGGTCTACTGCATCAGGACGTCAGGAACTTGGTGTAGAACACCACAAGCTTGTAAAGTCAAACAAAAGAAAACTCTAAAGAACTCTGCGAGACGCACGCTAATGTGCATATCCTGCAACAGAAGGTCTGTCTACTGGAAAACAGAGTGGAAGATGCGGAAGGCAGGGCATGTAGAAACAATGTCCGCCTAATTGGTCTGCCAGAATGAGAGGAAGGGGAAGATCCTACAGCTTGCGTTGAAAATATGTTTTTACAGGAAATCGGGCCCGGGAACCTGTCACAAGGATACACAATAGAAAGGGCACACAGAGCCCTCCCCAGACGTCCATCTGTAACGCTCACCTGATTCCCGCAGATGCGCCGGTCTTGACTGGGTGAATGCCGTATTCAAAGGTGATGTGTAACACACGGTTGGCTCTTTGGGCTGGACCTCTGTGCACTGTATGTCTGACTCGAAGAGTAGGAACAAGTTACTTACCTGTAACTGTTGTTCTCCAGCATGGGTCTGGCATGGATTCACATGCTCATGAATATTCCCCGTCGTCAGGCTGGGAATCCTCGGTAAAGAAGGAACAAGTTACTTACCTGTAACTGTTGTTCTCCAGCATGGGTCTGGCATGGATTCACATGCTCATGAATATTCCCCGTCGTCAGGCTGGGAATCCTCGGTAAAGAAAAAACCAGTATCAGTTTCGTTTCTGATCTGTCTTTCGTAGTAATATCCAATCACTGGTCTCTGCGTCATACTGACCACAGCCAATGACTGCCCTCTACCTAAGCACCGCCTCTGGCAGCCATCTTCAGATTTGGAAGCACGTGAAGTGGCAGTATGACCAAGTGAAGAGCCGCAGAGGGGTAGGCGGGAGGGTTCGCATGTGAATCCATGCCAGACCCATGCTGGAGAACAACAGTTACAGGTAAGTAACTTGTTCCTTCTCCAGCATGGGGTCTGGCATGGATTCACATGCTCATGAATAAAGAATACATAGCAGTACACACATGCACAACCACGGGAGGTGGCAAAGGCTCAACATTAAGCATCACATCAACTCAACATTAAGCATCTTACCTCCTCACCAGGCTCACCTCAGGCGAACAGGTTGCGCAGCACTGCTTGGCCGACCCTGGACTCCTCCCTGGAATCCCGATCGACGCAGTAGAATTTCGTGAAGGTGTGCGTCGACCTCCACGTAGCAGCCCTGCATATGTCCAGCAGGGGCACACCAGTTAGGAACGCCGTGGTAGCTGCGATCGCTCTGGTGGAATGGGCTCTCGGACGGCCAGGCAGCGGTCGGTTTGCCAACCGGTGACAGCACATGATACAGCCGGAGAGCCATCTGGAGATGGAAGCCTTCGTGAGAGCCTTCCCCTGATTGACAGGTCCAAAGTTCACAAAGAGTTGTGACGTCTTCCGAAAACCCTTCGTGCGGTCCACGTAGAACTTCAGCGCTCTAGCTACATCCAGCGAGTGCAAAGTCCTCTCAGCCGGCGACGAAGGCGACGGGAAGAACACAGGTAACACCAAGGGTTCGTTGAGATGGAAGTCCGACGGTACCTTGGGCATGAAGGAGGGGTGCGTCCTGAGCACTACCCTCGTGTCGTGGAAAGTCAAGTACGGGGCCTTGCAGGAAAGGGCCTGGATCTCTCCCACTCGTCGTGCGGAGGTGATGGCCACAAGAAAAGCTGTTTTCCACGATAGAAACTTCAACGGGGCCGAGTGCAGAGGCTCGAACGGAGGTCCCATGAGCTTGGTCAGCACCACGTTGAGCTCCCACGCCGGGGCCGGAGCCTTCACCGGCGGGAACGATCTGAACAGTCCCTTCATGAACTCTTTCACCAGACGATGAGACCACAAGGACGTCCGCCCCGTGGTTCTGGTGTATCGGGAGATCGCAGCAAGATGAATCTTGATGGACGCGTGTGCCAGACCAGCTTTGGCCAGCGTCAGCAGGTACGGCAGTACTTGGGGAGCCGTAATCCGTAGAGGGTTAATCTTCTGTGCGCGGCACCAGACAGAGAACCTCTTCCATTTGTGTCCGTAGCATTTAAGAGTCGAGGACGCCCTGGCCTTTGCAAGAACCTCTCTGCAATCGGCCGGTATGTCGTATCCTCCAAACTCTAGCGCTGCAGGAGCCAGGCCTGCAAGTTCAGCGACTTCGGGTCGTGGTGGAGGATGGCGCCTCCTTCCCTGGAGAGTAGATCCGCGTCCGCCGGTGTTAGGCAGAAACCTGTGCAGTTCCCTTGGGGAACACTGCAAAAGATTTAAGACTACAGGTATAGCAGTAAACCCACTTGGTAGCAGTCTGTACCACCCAGATTTACCTGGTAGCTGTGGCTGAGCAGTCAGACTTCCCTCAAGAAGAGTTAGGCAGTATGCAAAGTATACACAATATGTACCCGGACACAATAGCACAAGCAAACACTGACCAGAGCTTGGTTTCAAAAGTATATAGTTATTGATTTATTAAATACACATAAGTGGAAATCACTCTAGCAAAATATAGTAAAAACACTTCAAACACAGTTATGATGAAAGCAGTTTCAACCCTTACTCCTATCTAGACAACTCTAAGTTAATACCACATAATTAAAACAGAGGTGAGCGCTTAACGTTAGATGACACTCTAGTAGGTTAGGGAAAGGGGTAAAGAGAAACAGAAATGGGTTAAACACACCACTCTAAGATCCAGAACACTTGCAATAGGCTCAAAGAAGCACAAAGTCACAGGTGAGCAAAAGTCACTAGGCAGGGCCCACTCTTAGAGTAGCCGGAGCAAAAATGTGCCCAAGATCACACTGTTATTAGGGATTCAAAGTCTTGCAGAGTTAGAAAGAGTTTAGTGTGGCTTAGAAAGTTTAGCCAAGGTGCTCCAGGCACTCCCAGGTTCGAAAGCCGGGGGCTAAATCTACCCCGTACAGTCGGTAGCAAGGGAAGCCAGGCGGAACACGGTACCTTAAGCGGAAAGGATCCTCCAGCGGTGGCAGTTGTTCCAGGCAGTGGCAGCAGGGCTCGACGTCGGTCAGGGGAGAAGAAGTTCTCGCTGAAGAGCAGAAGAAGAGGGTCGTTGCACTGCCCGGGAAGAAACCAGCCGCGGAGTCCTCCGGTTAAAGGGTTGTACCGACTTTCGTGGTTGGGGTAAAAGTGGTGGGGTTCCGGTTGCCGGGGTGCTTGGCACTGGCAAGGCGGCCACGAGATACCTCGAGAAGCGGAAAGAAGGCGAAAACTGGTTGTCCCCACCAGTCAAGGGAAGGAGCCACTCCGCTAAGAGTTCTCTTCGGTCGTCGGGAAAAGTGGTGAGACGGTTCAGCAGGGATCCACCGGGTGGTGTCGTCGAAGCAGGTCGGCTCAGCTCTTCCCTCGTCGGATTCTTGGTCCTGTGGCGACTTCTGAAGTTCCAGTCCCCAAAGCCCTGCTTTTATGCAGCAAACCCCCATTCACCCAGCCTAGCTGTCACTCAAACACGCTAAGTGGTGAGCCGGCCGGCTCACCACTTGGGCCAATCAGGACGGAGTGCGACTTGAGTTACCAAGGTAACTCAGTCCAGGGTGCCTAAATCCCCCTCCACCCCTCCTAAGTACCCCAGACAGAGTGGCACCACTTTGGAGGGCTTCTGTGGAGAAGCCCGCCAAAAGTGGAACAAAGGGCTCCACTTTGGGTCAGAGTTACAGAGGCGAACACCAACGCCATTTTAGAATCAAGTTTTGGCAAAAAGTCCCAACCGGAGTTATAAAAATAAATATATAAAACCGGCGGTATGTTTAAGGCTACCGTAAATAAATAATTAAATGTGTTAGCCTAAAACAATGGGAAATCCCATAGGAAAATATTCGCGGTCGAATATAAAACGTAGTTTCCACTGCCACCAGCCAAAACTCGATCAGGGGGGACGGAGACGTGCCCCCTCGACTAACAGACCCTGGGGCAATCGAATTGCCCCAGCCAGTACGTCCACAATATGATGGTTTGTACTGGTTCTGTTCAGGATTCAAGACTAGCAAAGTCTTTGGTGACTTTACATGCCCTGGGAGACAGTAGTCAGTCCCAGGGTATGGAGTCTATGTTGGGGAGTCCCTAGGACACCCCTGGGTCACGGCACAGAGGGTGCTGTGTAACCCACATCACAAAAATACATGAGGCCCTATGGAGTAAAAGACCCCATAGCCCATTCAACACAAGGTTTAACCAAGAAAACACACTTCAACATGTCCAAGAGTGAGGGTACAAGAGTCTCACTCTTGGCAGGAGAAAAAAAGAAACCCCAGAAATCCAGCAAAGCTGCTGGGGGACTCACTAGGTAGGGAAATTCAGCCTAAACAGAGAATTCTCCCTAACAGCCGGCAGCTTGATCGGCGGGGACGCTGACAAGTCCAGCAAGTCCGGGAACCATATCTGCCTCGGCCACGCAGGTGCGACGAGGATCATCCTGCACCGTGACCTCTTGAGCTGGTTGATGAGCCGGATTAGCAGAGGCAAAGGAGGGAACGCGTAGAGGAACAGGCCCTCCCAGGGGAACGAGAAAGCATCGCCCATGCTCCTCGTCTGGGGAAACCTGCTGGCGAACCTCCGGCACTTGGTGTTCGTCGCCGTCGCGAACAGGTCGATCTGGGGTGTGCCCCACCGTAGGAAGAGGCGATCCACCAGATCCTGCCGTAGTTCCCACTCGTGGCACGAGCGCAGCTCCCTGCTGAGTGAGTCGGCGATGGTGTTTTTTATCCCTGCCAGATGAAACGGCACCAGAAAAATCCCTTGGGCGACGGCCCAATGCCACAGGTCCTGCGCCTCCTTGGACAGCGCTGGGGACCTGGTTCCGCCCTGTTTCCTGATGTAAAACATGGTGGTGGTGTTGTCGGTGAAGATCCTCACCACCTTGCCCTTGAGGGACGGAAGGAAGGACCTGAGGGCCCAAAACACTGCACGGAGCTCCAGGACGTTGATATGCAGGGACTTCTCCGTCGGGAGCCAGAGTCCCCTTGCGTGCAGATTTTCGGTGTGCGCTCCCCACCCTTCCAGGGAGGCATCCGTGGTCACAGTCTCCCGGTGGGCTGGGGCCTGGAAGTCCATGCCCGCCGTCAGATGCGCGCGGGTGCACCACCACCGTATCGCTCGTCGGAAGCTCTCGTCGAGCTTGATCCTTTCCTCGAAGCTGCCCGTCGTCTGGATCCAGCGCGCATCCAGGAATTCTTGCAACGGGCGCTTCCGGAGCCTGCACATGGGAATGAGGTAGATGCAGGAAGACATCATCCCGAGGAGGGACTTGATGGACCTCACTTTGGCCGCGTCGGCCACCAACATCCGTTGCACCTTGCCCAAGATGGTCCTGGTCCTCTCCTCCGACGGGGAGGCCAGAAGGGACACTGTGTCGAGCCTCGCTCCCAGAAACAGTGCGACTTGCGTGGGCACCAGGTGGGATTTGGCGTAGTTCACGGAGAATCCCAGGTCCGTGAGGAGTTGGACGGTCCTTGCCGTGTGGACCACGGCGAGCTCCCTCGTCTTGGCGCGGATGAGCCAGTCGTCCAGGTAGGGGTAGACGTGAATCCCCTCGCGGCGCAGCTGCGCCGCCACCGGTGCGAGGCACTTGGTGAATACCCTGGGTGCCGACCGTAGTCCGAAGGGAAGGGCTTTGAACTGGTAATGACGCCCTTGGACCACGAACCTGAGGAATTTCCGGTGCCCCTTTAGGATGGGAATGTGGAAGTAGGCATCCTCCAAATCCAACGACGATAGGAAGTCTCCTTCCTCCAGCTGACCCAGGACGTGCTGGAGGGTGACCATCCGGAACTTCTGCGCCTCCAGGAGAAGTTGAGGGGCGTGAAGTTCTTTCCTGGCCACGGGGGGGACGCGCGGGCACCTTCTTTGAAACTCGAGCGCGTGGCCCCGGGCCAGGGCGTCCAGCACCCAACGGTCGGTGGAGATGGACTCCCACACGCTGACGAAGCCCGCCAGCCGGCCTCCCACCGGGGTGCTTCGGTGGGGGCCCGACCCCACGGCCGGTTCAATCCTGCTTGGACGCGGCCTTGCCGCCTTGACCTCCTTGGCGACGACGGCGGGGTCCGCTAGACTTGCCTCGTCCTCTGTAGGCCTCTTGCGACGACGAGCGGGCCGCTTGACGGTAGGAAGCGAAACCGCCGCCGGAACCTTTGGAGGCGCCCTTGCCTCCGCTGCTCCGAAAGGGCGTCCGTCGTTGCTGCAGAACTCCAAGGGCCCGGGCCGTCTCAGTATCCGCCTTGATGGCCTGAAGGGAATCGTCCACTGTCTTCCCAAACAGATTGTTCCCGTCGAAGGGCATGTCCAGGACTCTGGTCTGGACGTCCTGCCGGAAGTCCGTAGCTTTGAGCCATCCACGACGTCGAAGGCACACGCCGTTGCCCAGCTGGCGGAACCCAGTGTCGGCGATGTCCGTCGCCACGGTGATGGCGTGGTCCGAGGCCACCTCACCTTCCTGCAGGATCTCCAGGGCCTCCGCCCTCTTGTCGTCCGGCAGAAAATCCAGCAGGGGAGCTATCTTGTACCAGAGCTCCCTGTCGTAGCGAGCCACGATAGCCAAGGCGTTGGCCGCTTTAATCGTCGTCGCTGCCGACGAGATGACTCTACGTCCCATAGCGTCCAATTTCCTTCCCTCGCCGTCCGGCGGGGAAGTCGATGTGGAGGCCGCACCCCCCCCCGCTTTCTTCCTGGCTGCCGCGGAGACGACGGAATCCGGGGTAGGCTGCGCCCGGAGGCACAGGGGGGCCGTGTCCGGGACCCGGTACTTTTTCTCGTACCGGTCTCTTCTAGCTGGCGTCGTGCAAGGGTTCTTGAGGAGGGAAAGGCCCTCATCCCAAATGTCGTCCAACAGAGGCACTGCGAGGACCGTCTTCCTCTTGGCCTCACGCCGCTGATAAAGGAAGCCTTCCTTTTTCTTCTCCTCAGGGCAGAGTTGGAAAAGCTCGGAAGCCCTGGAGATCATGGAGTGGAAAGATCCGATCTCGTCGGGCGGAGAAGCCCTGGCGGGAGGCGACGACGGAAAATCGTCGTCGTATGCCTCGTCGTCCGTACCCGTCGCTGCCGTGTCAGTCCCCGTATCATCCCCTCGGGTGGACGGGGAGGAGGGCTGGACGGGGCGCGACGGTTGAAAAGGAGGTGGTGGATGGATCCTTCTTTTCTTGGTAGGGGGAACACCAGAAGGTCCCGGTTCTGGATCCCCCGACGGGAGAGGTTCCTCCGTCGGTAACGGTAGCCTCGTCCTTATCTCGGAGCATAAGGACTGTATGGCCAACAAAATGGCCGCCGAGTTGTCTTGCGGCGCTGGCAGAGGGGAGTGCGACGGGCGAGCAGGGGCCCCGTCGGTATCCTCGACGATGTCGTCGTCGTCACCTGCGTCGGGGTCCATTCCGACGGGCTGGCCTTCTTCCACGCCTAGGCCGTGGCTTAAGACCTCGATCAGCTCCTCTTCTGAGGTTGAGGCCGAATCTACGACGACACCCTGCCCCCCCTTCTTCTTCCCCACGGAGGGTTTCACGGGGGTCCTATCGATGGGCACAAAAGAAGACTCCCTCCGAGGAGGCAGGGAGATTCTGGGCCCCGAGGTCGCCACCACTGGTGCAGCCTCCACAGGCTGAGCCAGGGCCGCCGCGACCGTTTCGATAGAGGGCTTGGTCGGATGGATCAAGGCCTTCACCACCTTAGGTGCGCTCACCGCCTTATCCTTGAGGGAGGGGGCACTGCCACGCTCCTCCTCTGCCTTAGAGCTCGACCGGGGCCTCTCCAGGAGCTTCGCCGGGTGCTCGGCCTTCCTCTTACCCGACCCAGAGCGTTGGCTCGTGGTTGATGGTGCCGGGGAGGGTGCGCCCTGCCTGGCGCCCGTAGAGCCCGACCGTTCGGCGCTCCCGGTGCCAGCGGACTCGCGGTGCTTAGCCTTATGTTGGGCCCCCGTCGCCGGGGCGCCCTCAAAGGTCTTAGAAGACCGCTCGGATTTCTTCTTCTTCTCGCCAGACGGGCTCTTACCCTCCAGCCAGTTGGCGAGACGTTGATGGCGGTCCTTCATGGTCCGTTCCGACATGTTGCCGCAAAACGCACAGTCCTTCTCCACGTGCGTCTTGTCCTCATGAAGGCAGTAAAGGCAGAAAGAGTGTTCGTCCTCCTTAAAGACGTTCTGCAGCTGGCATCCAGGGCAGACCCTGAACAGCTTTCCGGGCGTCGAGCTTCCCTTCTCCTGGGCCATCTCCGAGACCGGGCCTGAGAAGCTTCTGGAGTCCTCCGAAGTGTAGCTCGACGAAATCTTCACCCTTGAGGGGCACAGACGAATCCGACACGGGTCCCCGTTGATCGGATGTAGGATCGGTGGAGCTTGAGGCTCTTTTGACCGAAAGAATCGAAGTTTTTTGTGAAAAAGCGCGAAAAATAGCACTAACGCTCGAGAGCAATAGCACGAGGATCCCAACACATGAACGTGCGGTAAAAATCTGAAGATGGCTGCCAGAGGCGGTGCTTAGGTAGAGGGCAGTCATTGGCTGTGGTCAGTATGACGCAGAGACCAGTGATTGGTTATTACTACGAAAGACAGATCAGAAACGAAACTGATACTGGTTTTTTCTTTACCGAGGATTCCCAGCCTGACGACGGGGAATATTCATGAGCATGTGAATCCATGCCAGACCCCATGCTGGAGAAAAAACCAGTATCAGTTTCGTTTCTGATCTGTCTTTCATAGTAATATCCAATCACTGGTCTCTGCGTCATACTGACCACAGCCAATGACTGCCCTCTACCTAAGCACCGCCTCTGGCAGCCATCTTCAGATTTGGAAGCACGTGAAGTGGGAGTATGACCAAGTGAAGAGCCGCAGAGGGGTAGGCGGGAGGGTTCGCATGTGAATCCATGCCAGACCCATGCTGGAGAACAACAGTTACAGGTAAGTAACTTGTTCCTTCTCCAGCATGGGGTCTGGCATGGATTCACATGCTCATGAATAAAGAATACATAGCAGAACACACATGCACAACCACGGGAGGTGGCAAAGGCTCAACATTAAGCAGTACATCCAACTCAACATTAAGCATCTTACCTCCTCACCAGGCTCACCTCAGGCGACCAGGTTGCGCAGCACTGCTTGGCCGACCCTGGACTCCTCCCTGGAATCCCGATCGACGCAGTAGAATTTCGTGAAGGTGTGCGTCGACCTCCACGTAGCAGCCCTGCATATGTCCAGCAGGGGCACACCAGAAAGGAACGCCGTGGTAGCTGCGATCGCTCTGGTGGAATGGGCTCTCGGACGGCCAGGCAGCGGTCGGTTTGCCAACCGATGACAGTACATGATACAGCCAGAGAGCCATCTGGAAATGGAAGCCTTCGATAGAGCCTTCCCCTGATTGACAGGTCCAAAGTTCACAAAGAGTTGTGACGTCTTCCGAAAACACTTCGTGCGGTCCACGTAGAACTTCAGCGCTCTAGCCACATCCAGCGAGTGCAAAGTCCTCTCAGCCGGCGACGAAGGCGACGGGAAGAACACAGGTAACACCAAGGGTTCGTTGAGATGGAAGTCCGACGGTACCTTGGGCATGAAGGAGGGGTGCGTCCTGAGCACTACCCTTGTGTCGTGAAAAGTCAAGTACGGGGCCTTGCATGAAAGGGCTTGGATCTCTCCCACCCGTCGTGCGGAGGTGATGGCCACAAGAAACGCTGTTTTCCACGACAGAAACTTCAACGGGGCCGAGTGCAGAGGCTCGAACGGAGGTCCCATGAGCTTGGTCAGCACCACGTTGAGCTCCCACGCCGGGGCCGGAGCCTTCACCGGCGGGAACGATCTGAACAGTCCCTTCATGAACTCCTTCACCAGACGATGAGACCACAAGGACGTCCGGCCCGTGGTTCTGGTGTATCGGGAGATCGCAGCAAGATGAATCTTGATGGACGCGTGTGCCAGTCCAGCTTTGGCCAGCGTCAGCAGGTACGGCAGTACCTGGGGAGCCGTAATCCGTAGAGGGTTAATCTTCTGTGCGTGGCACCAGACAGAGAACCTCTTCCATTTGTGTCCGTAGCATTTAAGAGTCGAGGACGCCCTGGCCTTTGCAAGAACCTCTCTGCAGTCGGCCGGTATGTCGTATCCTCCAAACTCTAGCGCTGCAGGAGCCAGGCCTGCAAGTTCAGCGATTTCGGGTCGTGGTGGAGGATGGCGCCTCCTTCCCTGGAGAGAAGATCCGCGTCCACCGGCAGCTTGATTGGCGGGGACGCTGACAAGTCCAGAAGGTCCGGGAACCATATCTGCCTCGGCCACGCAGGTGCGACGAGGATCATCCTGCACCGTGACCTCTTGAGCTGGTTGACGAGCCGGATTAGCAGTGGCAAAGGAGGGAACGCGTAGAGGAACAGGCCCTCCCAGGGGAACGAGAAGGCATCGCCCATGCTCTTCGCCTGGGGAAACCTGCTGGCGAACCTCCGGCACTTGGAGTTCGTCGCCGTCGCGAACAGGTCGATCTGGGGTGTGCCCCACCGTTGGAAGAGGCGATCCACTAGATCCTGCCGTAGTTCCCACTCGTGGCACGAGCGCAGCTCCCTGCTGAGTGAGTCGGCGATGGTGTTTTTTATCCCTGCCAGATGAAACGGCACCAGAAACATCCTTTGGGCGACGGCCCAATGCCACAGGTCCTGCGCCTCCTTGGACAGCGCTGGGGACCTGGTTCCGCCCTGTTTCCTGATGTAAAACATGGTGGTGGTGTTGTCGGTGAAGATCCTCACCACCTTGCCCTTGAGGGACGGAAGGAAGGACCTGAGGGCCCAGAACACTGCACGGAGCTCCAGGACGTTGATATGGAGGGACTTCTCCGTCGGGAGCCAAAGGCCTCTCGCGTGCAGATTTTCGGTGTGCGCTCCCCACCCTTCCAGGGAGGCATCGGTGGTCACTGTCTCCTGGTGGTCTGGGGTCTGGAAGTCCATGCCCGCCGTCAGATGCGTGCGGTTGCCCCACCACCGGACCGCTCGGCGGAAACTCTCATCGAGTGTGATCCTCTCCTCGAAGCTGCCCGTCGTTTGGATCCAGAGCGCGTCCAGGAACTCCTGCAACGGGCGCATCCGGAGCCTGCACATGGGAATGAGGTAGATGCAGGAAGACATCATTCCGAGGAGGGACTTGATGGACCTCACCTTGGCCGCGTCGGAAACCAACATCCGCTGTACCTTGCCCAGGATGGACCTGGTCCTTTCCTCCGACGGGGAGGCCAGAAGAGACTGTCGAGCTTCGCTCCCAGAAACAGTGCGTTTTGCGCGGGTACCAGGTGAGACTTGGCGTAGTTCACGGAGAATCCCAGGTCCGTGAGAAGTCGGACGGTCCTTGCCGTGTGATCCAGGGCGAGCTCCCTCGTCTTGGCTCGGATGAGCCAGTCGTCCAGGTAGGGGTAGACGTGGATCCCCTCGCGGCGCCGCCACCGGTGCAAGGCACTTGGTGAATACCCTGGGGGCCGACCGTAGTCCGAAGGGGAGGGCTTTGAACTGGTAGTGACGCCCTTGGACCACAAACCTGAGGAATTTTCGGTGCCCCTTTAGGATGGGAATATGGAAGTAGGCATCCTCCAAATCCAACGACGACAGGAAGTCTCCTTCCTCCAGCTGACCCAGGACGTGCTGGAGGGTGACCATCCGGAACTTTTGCGCCTTGATGAACTTGTTCAGACGTCGCAGGTCCAGGATGGGGCGCCATCCCCCCGTCTTCTTCTTCACGAGGAAGTATCTCGAGTAAACTCCGGAGCCCCGAAGTCTCTTTGGGACGAGTTCGATGGCGCCCTTCCTCAGCATCGCCTTTACCTCCAGGAGAAGTTGAGGGACGTGAAGTTCTTTCCTGGCCACGGGGGGGACGCGCGGACACCTTCTTTGAAACTCGAGCGCGTGGCCCCGGGCCAAGGCGTCCAGCACCCAACGGTCGGTGGAGATGGACTCCCACACGCTGACGAAGCTCGCCAGCCGGCCTCCCACCGGGGTGCTTCGGTGGGGGCCCGACCCCACGGTCGGTTCAATCCTGCTTCGACGAGGCTTTGCCGCCTTGACCTCCTTGGCGACGACGGCGGGGTCCGCCAGACTTGCCTCGTCCTCTGTAGGCCTCCTGAGCCGACGAGCGGGCCGCTTGACGGTAGGTGGAGAAACCGCCGCCTGAACTTTTGGAGGCGCCCTTGCCTCCGCTGCTCCGAAAGGGCGTCCGTCGTTGTTGCAGAACTCCAAGGGCCCGGGCCGTCTCGGTGTCCGCTTTAATGGCCTGAAGGGAATCGTCCACTGTTTTCCCAAACAGGTTGTTCCCATCGAAGGGCATGTCCAGGACTCTGGTCTGAACGTCTTGACGGAAGTCCGTAGCCTTGAGCCATCCACGCCGCCTAAGGCAAACGCCGTTGCCCAACTGGCGGAACCCAGTGTCGGCGATGTCCGTCGCAACGGTAATGGCGTGGTCCGAAGCCACCTCACCTTCCTGCAGGATCTCCAGGGCCTCTGCCCTCTTGTCGTCCGGCAAGAAGTCCAGTAGGGGAGCCAGTTTGTACCAGAGCTCCCTGTCGTAGCGGGCCACGATAGCCAAGGCGTTGGCCGCTTTAATCGTCGTCGCCGCAGACGAGATGACTCTGCGTCCCATAGCGTCCAATTTCTTTCCCTCGCCGTCCGGTGGGGAAGTCGATGTGGAGGCCGCACCCCCCCCCCCCGCTTTTTTCCTGGCCGCCGCGGAAATGACGGAGTCCCGGAGGCACAGGGGGGCCGTGTCCGGGACCCGGTACTTCTTCTCGTAAGGGTTCTTGAGGAGGGTGAGGCCCTCATCCCAAATGTCGTCCAATAGAGGCACTGAGAGGACCGTCTTCCTCTTGGCCTCGCGCCGCTGATAAAGGAAACCTTCCTTCTTCTCCTCAGGGCAGAGTTGGAAAAGCTCGGATGCCCTGGTGATCATGGAGTGGAACGATCCAATCTCGTCGGGCGGAGAAGCCCTGGTGGGAGGCGACGACGGTACATCCTCGTCGTATACCTCGTCGTCCGTACCCGTCGCTGCCTTGTCAGTCCCCGTATCATCCCCTCGGGTGGACGGGGAGGAGGGCTGGAAGGGGCGCGACGGCTGAAAAGGAGGCGGAGGCGGACTCCCACCCTGGATCCTTCTTTTCTTGGTAGGGGGAACACCAGAAGGTCCCGGTTCTGGGTCCCCCGACGGGAGAGATTCCGTCGGCAACGGTAGTCTCGTCCTTAACTCTGAGCATAAGGACTGTATAGCCAACAAAATGGCCGCCGAGTTGTCTCGCGGCGCTGGCAGAGGGGAATCCGACGGGCGATCAGGGGCCCCGTCGGTACCCTCGATGATGTCGTCACCTGCGTCGGGATCCATCCCGACGGGCCGGTCTTCTTCCACGCCGAGGCCGTGGCTTAAGACTTCGACCAGCTCCTCCTCTGAGGTTGAGGCCGAATCTACGACGACGCCCTGCCCCCCCTTTTTCTTCCCCACGGGGGATTTCACGGGGACCCTATCGATGGGCACAAAAGAGGACTCCCTCCGAGGTGGCAGGGAGACTCTGAGCCCCGAGGTCGCCACCACTGGTGTAGCCCCCACAGGCTGAGCCAGGGCCGCCGCGACAGTTTCGATAGAGGGCTTGGCCGGATGGATTAAGGCCTTCACCACCTTAGGTGCGCTCACTGCCTTATCCTTGAGGGGGGGACACTGCCTCGCTCCCCCTCCGATGGGGCCTTCGAGCTCGACCGGGGCCTCTCCAGGAGCTTCGCCGGGTGCTCGGCCTTCCTCTTACCCGACCCAGAGCGTTGGCTCGTGGTTGATGGTGCCGGGGAGGGCGCGCCCTGCCTGGCGCCCGTAGAGCCCGACCGTTCGGCGCTCCCGGTGCCAGCGGACTCGCGGTGCTTTGCCTTGTGTTGGACCCCCGTCGCCGGGGCGTCCTCAAAGGTCTTCGAAGACCGCTCGGATTTCTTCCTCTTCTTCTCGCCTGACGGGCTCTTCCCTTCCAGCCAGTTGGCGAGACGTTGATGGCGGTCCTTCATGGTCCGCTCCGACATGTTGCCGCAAAACGCACAGTCTTTCTCCACGTGCGTCTTGTCCTCATGTAAGCAGTAGAGACAAAAGGAGTGTTCGTCCTCCTTAAAGACGTTCTGCAGCTGGCATCCAGGGCAGACCCTGAACAGCTTTCCGGGCGTCGAGCATCCCTTCTCCTGGGCCATGTCCGGGCCTGAGAAACTTCTGGAGTCCTCCAAAAGCGTAGCTCGACGAAATCTTCACCCTTGAGGGGTGCAGACGAATCCGACACGGGTCCCCGTTGATCGGATGGAGAGTCGGTGGAGCTTGAGGCTCTTTTGACTGAAAAAACGAAGTTTTTGAGAAAAAACGTGAAAAAATAGCACTAACGCTCGAGAGCAATAGCACGAGGATCCCAACACATGAACGTGCGGTAAAAATCTGAAGATGGCTGCCAGAGGCGGTGCTTAGGTAGAGGGCAGTCATTGGCTGTGGTCAGTATGACGCAGAGACCAGTGATTGGATATTACTACGAAAGACAGATCAGAAACGAAACTGATACTGGTTTTTTCTTTACCGAGGATTCCCAGCCTGACGACGGGGAATATTCATGAGCATGTGAATCCATGCCAGACCCCATGCTGGAGAAAGATGTCTGCAGATAGAAAATATGGGATTAATGAACTGGGGTTATTGGGTGCCTCTCTCCTCTTCCCTTTCTCTTCTCCTGTAGAACCACAAAGGTTAACGCCCTCACCTTAGGTAAGTGAACGCCGAGCTCTCCATCTGCCTCGGGGCAGGGTGCCGTAACCAGTTTCTTCACTGGATAAGGGTGCAGGCCTCTTGACCTCAGAGGACTGCTGTCCGTCGTTAACTGCACGAACGGTAAGTTCTGGGCACTTCAAATGTCTTAAAGTCTTTTGTAATGATATCTCTTGTTTTGCAGGGTTCCAGCGATGGCGGATGGCGGGCTGATGAGAGTTGAGGATCGAACCCGCGTGAGGAATAGAAGCGCCTGGAAGCACGTAAGTAAGCGCTTGTAGCCTGCTTCACGATGCGCACTAACTGTCCCTTTTATCTTGCAGGTACAAGTTCGGAGCTTTAGAGAAGCTGAAGGGTGCTGGAATACCCACTGGATTCGGCGTGGGAAGGAGTAATGGCACGTGAGTAATAAAGTTGCCCAATGTCTTTAAACGCACCTTCTTTTGTCTTTCAGATGCGGGATGCAGCGCCGAAGGCCTCCGGAGCATGCGAAGAGTAGGTAAGCCTTTGTCTTTCAGATGCCGGAATGCAGCGCGAGGCGTTGGTGACAGCCGATGGACCAGGTAAGAGATGCGCTGCCACTGAAGACCGTAGTGCTAACCTGTTCTTTCTTTGTCTTTACAGGTGCTGCTGAAGACTGGATTCCAGGATGGTAAGCCTTTGTTCCCTTAGGCCCAGGATCGGAAGCAGAAGACACGATGAGCGTTCTGCTGCAGAGAATGCAGAATAAGGCAAAGCAAGATTCATCCATCGGGTGTGGTTTAAATAGCCTCCTGTAGTGCTTAGGTATCTCCTTCCACAGCCACGCCTAGGTAAGAAAAGAGTTCCTGCTTTCCAGAAGAGTTCCAGTGTTCTGAACCTAGGGAGTGGCTCCTGCCCCACCCAACAGGAAAAGTAGTCCCAAACAGAAGAGGATCAGGGGTTCAACTGGCAGGTAAGTAAGCAGCATGGTCTGCTGCAGGTAAGTCCACCCAAGCATTATGAGCCCGGCGCTTCCAGCGCTGGGACTGGGCATCTTTATGAGCCTGGTGCCACTGGCGCCAGGACAGGGTCCAAAAGGTCCCAATTGGGACTGGCTGGCACTCGGAACCGGGGTTATGGGTCTGCTTCCAAGGGAGTCGGGCAAGTCCTGATCTTTTGGAAGCAGAGATCATGACACCATCCCCCTCCCCAGACCAATAATCGCAAATGTCATGAACTATAAAGACAGAAAATATCCACTCCTACTCCAGAAAAAGGGGAACACTGCGAAGAGCTTCAAAAGAATTAGCAGTCTACCCTGACTACACCTAAGTCCAGAAGAGCAGAGCACAATTCTCAGCAGTGCAAGCGAGGCTGAGGACAGCCGGCCTAAAATATATGTTGATGTGCTCTGCCTGCCTAAAGGTCCTATATAAAAACCGTGCCCTGTTATTTGTGCTCCCAGACAAAGCGCAGGCTTGGATGGATAAGGAAAGACTATGCCCTAGCGGTGAGGAGGAAGGAGTCTCACCTAAGCACAAGAGAATTGCGGAATTGTCAGATAGCAAAGTATAGTCGGCGAGTCACTGACGGCCGCGTTTGTCCTACTCAACAAATCAGGAAATGAACGGCAGTTGAACAACACAGGACAAGTGGGTCGCTAACTTGGTGGTCTGTTGGAACGTGGTCCTTTTTCCTTTTCCTCCTTTCTTCAAACTGAGTGGCGTGTCTCGAGTCACGGACTGTACAGCACACCCATGTGTAGTACACAAACTCATATTTACCTCTACCATGCTCCTGAGATTTCTCTTTTAAGGGAGCTTGCTTTTGGGTGTGAGAAGTGGATAAGCCCAAGCATGTGCAACAAGGTCGGGCGACTTTTCAGTTTGGGGTGTTGAGGGAAGCTATAAGGGGATATGTTTTGCCTGTACTGGTTGCTGACTGGAACTGTAGTATAAACACACTGAGTGGGCTGTGGAGGGGGTCATTGCACTGGAGGGATGTATACGTTTTCATCGCGCCTAATACATGTTCATGGCTGGTGCCGTAAATATACTCACCTGGAATGTTAGGGGTTTGAATGATTATGTGAAAAGTAATTGAGTATACTCATATTTGATAAGATGCAAAATAGACATCGTCTTGCTGCAAGAAACACCAAAAAGCCGAAAAACAGACACTGCTGGCTCGCAAATGGAGTGGACGAGTAATTGGCTCTCCATACCATCACATTTGCCCGTGGGGTTTGGATATGGATAGCGCCCACAGTACCATTCATGTCAAATCTGATGACAAAGGTAGAACGGTGCTAGTACAAGGCCTCCTGGAACACGTAGACATGCCTGATCAATACCTATGCTCCCAATAATAACACTGCCACTTTCTTCCTAACACTATACCCAAGACTAGGCCCCTATAGAAGGAACAAGTTACTTACCTGTAACTGTTGTTCTCCAGCATGGGTCTGGCATGGATTCACATGCTCATGAATATTCCCCGTCGTCAGGCTGGGAATCCTCGGTAAAGAAAAAACCAGTATCAGTTTCGTTTCTGATCTGTCTTTCGTAGTAATAACCAATCACTGGTCTCTGCGTCATACTGACCACAGCCAATGACTGCCCTCTACCTAAGCACCGCCTCTGGCAGCCATCTTCAGATTTGGAAGCACGTGAAGTGGCAGTATGACCAAGTGAAGAGCCGCAGAGGGGTAGGCGGGAGGGTTCGCATGTGAATCCATGCCAGACCCATGCTGGAGAACAACAGTTACAGGTAAGTAACTTGTTCCTTCTCCAGCATGGGGTCTGGCATGGATTCACATGCTCATGAATAAAGAATACATAGCAGTACACACATGCACAACCACGGGAGGTGGCAACGGCTCAACATTAAGCAGTACATCAAACTCAACATTAAGCATCTTACCTCCTCACCAGGCTCACCTCAGGCGAACAGGTTGCGCAGCACTGCTTGGCCGACCCTGGACTCCTCCCTGGAATCCCGATCGACGCAGTAGAATTTCGTGAAGGTGTGCGTCGACCTCCACGTAGCAGCCCTGCATATGTCCAGCAGGGGCACACCAGAAAGGAACGCTGTGGTAGCTGCGATCGCTCTGGTGGAATGGGCTCTCGGACGGCCAGGCAGCGGTCGGTTTGCCAACCGATGACAGTACATGATACAGCCGGAGAGCCATCTGGAAATGGAAGCCTTCGAGAGAGCCTTCCCCTGATTGACAGGTCCAAAGTTCAAAGAGTTGTGACGTCTTCCGAAAACACTTCGTGCGGTCCACGTAGAACTTCAGCGCTCTAGCCACATCCAGCGAGTGCAAAGCCCTCTCAGCCGGCGACAAAGGCGACGGGAAGAACACAGGCAACACCAAGGGTTCGTTGAGATGGAAGTCCGACGGTACCTTGGGCATGAAGGAGGGGTGCGTCCTGAGCACTACCCTCGTGTCGTGAAAAGTCAAGTACGGGACCTTGCATGAAAGGGCCTGGATCTCTCCCACCCGTCGTGCGGAGGTGATGGCCACAAGAAACGCTGTTTTCCACGACAGAAACTTCAGCGGGCCGAGTGCAGAGGCTCGAACATAGGTCCCATGAGCTTGGTCAGCACCACGTTGAGCTCCCACGCTGGGGCCGGAGCCTTCACCGGCGGGAACGATCTGAACAGTCCCTTCATGAACTCTTTCACCAGACGATGAGACCACAAGGACGTCCGGCCCGTGGTTCTGGTGTATCGGGAGATCGCAGCAAGATGGATCTTGATGGACGCGTGTGCCAGTCCAGTTTTTGCCAGCGTCAGCAGGTACGGCAGTACCTGGGGAGCCGTAATCCGTAGAGGGTTAATCTTCTGTGCGTGGCACCAGACAGAGAACCTCTTCCATTTGTGTCCGTAGCATTTAAGAGTCGAGGACGCCCTGGCCTTTGCAAGAACCTCTCTGCAGTCGGCCGGTATGTCGTATCCTCCAAACTCTAGCGCCGCAGGAGCCAGGCCTGCAAGTTCAGCGATTTCGGGTCGTGGTGGAGGATGGCGCCTCCTTCCCTGGAGAGTAGATCCGCGTCCACCGGCAGCTTGATTGGCGGGGACGCTGACAAGTCCAGAAGGTCCGGGAACCATATCTGCCTCGGCCACGCAGGTGCGACGAGGATCATCCTGCACCGTGACCTCTTGAGCTGGTTGACGAGCCGGATTAGCAGTGGCAAAGGAGGGAACGCGTAGAGGAACAGGCCCTCCCAGGGGAACGAGAAGGCATCGCCCATGCTCCTCGCCTGGGGAAACCTGCTGGCGAACCTCTGGCACTTGGAGTTCGTCGCCGTCGCGAACAGGTCGATCTGGGGTGTGCCCCACCGTCGGAAGAGGCGATCCACTAGATCCTGCCGTAGTTCCCACTCGTGGCATGAGCGCAGCTCCCTGCTGAGTGAGTCGGCGATGGTGTTTTTTTATCCCTGCCAGATGAAACGGCACCAGAAACATCCTTTGGGCGACGGCCCAATGCCACAGGTCCTGCGCCTCCTTGCACAGCGCTGGGGACCTGGTTCCGCCCTGTTTCCTGATGTAAAACATGGTGGTGGTGTTGTCGGTGAAGATCCTCACCACCTTGCCCTTGAGGGACGGGAGGAAGGACCTGAGGGCCCAGAACACTGCACGGAGCTCCAGGACGTTGATATGGAGGGACTTCTCCGTCGGGAGCCAAAGGCCTCTCGCGTGCAGATTTTCGGTGTGCGCTCCCCACCCTTCCAGGGAGGCATCGGTGGTCACTGTCTCCTGGTGGTCTGGGGTCTGGAAGTCCATGCCCGCCGTCAGATGCGTGCGGTTGCCCCACCACCGGACCGCTCGGCGGAAACTCTCGTCGAGTGTGATCCTCTCCTCGAAGCTGCCCGTCGTTTGGATCCAGAGCGCGTCCAGGAACTCCTGCAACGGGCGCATCCGGAGCCTGCACATGGGAATGAGGTAGATGCAGGAAGACATCATTCCGAGGAGGGACTTGATGGACCTCACCTTGGTCGCGTCGGAAACCAACATCCGCTGTACCTTGCCCAGGATGGACCTGGTCCTTTCCTCCGACGGGGAGGCCAGAAGAGACACTGTGTCGAGCTTCGCTCCCAGAAAGTGCGTTTTGCGCGGGTACCAGGTGAGACTTGGCGTAGTTCACGGAGAATCCCAGGTCCGTGAGAAGTCGGACGGTCCTTGCCGTGTGATCCACGGCGAGCTCCCTCGTCTTGGCTCGGATGAGCCAGTCGTCCAGGTAGGGGTAGACGTGGATACCCTCGCGGCGCAGCTGCGCCGCCACCGGTGCAAGGCACTTGGTGAATACCCTGGGTGCCGACCGTAGTCCGAAGGGGAGGGCTTTGAACTGGTAGTGACGCCCTTGGACCACAAACCTGAGGAATTTTCGGTGCCCCTTTAGGATGGGAATATGGAAGTAGGCATCCTCCAAATCCAACGACGACAGGAAGTCTCCTTCCTCCAGCTGACCCAGGACGTGCTGGAGGGTGACCATCCGGAACTTTTGCGCCTTGATGAACTTGTTCAGACGTCGCAGGTCCAGGATGGGGCGCCATCCCCCCGTCTTCTTCTTCACGAGGAAGTATCTCGAGTAAACTCCGGAGCCCCGAAGCCTCTTTGGGACGAGTTCGATGGCGCCCTTCCTGAGCATCGCCTTTACCTCCAGGAGAAGTTGAGGGACGTGAAGTTCTTTCCTGGCCATGGGGGGGACGCGCGGACACCTTTGAAACTCGAGCGCGTGGCCCCGGGCCAAGGCGTCCAGCACCCAACGGTCGGTGGAGATGGACTCCCACACGCTGACGAAGCTCGCCAGCCGGCCTCCCACCGGGGTGCTTCGGTGGGAGGCCGACCCCACGGTCGGTTCAATCCTGCTTCGACGAGGCTTTGCCGCCTTGACCTCCTTGGCGACGACGGTGGGGTCCGCCAGACTTGCCTCGTCCTCTGTAGGCCTCCTGAGCCGACGAGCGGGCCGCTTGACGGTAGGTGGAGAAACCGCCGCCGGAACTTTTGGAGGTTACCTTGCCTCCGCTGCTCCGAAAGGGCGTCCGTCGTTGTTGCAGAACTCCAAGGGCCCGGGCCGTCTCGGTGTCCGCTTTAATGGCCTGAAGAGAATCGTCCACTGTTTTCCCAAACAGGTTGTTCCCATCGAAGGGCATGTCCAGGACTCTGGTCTGAACGTCTTGACGGAAGTCCGTAGCCTTGAGCCATCCACGCCGCCTAAGGCAAACGCCGTTGCCCAACTGGCGGAACCCAGTGTCGGCGATGTCCGTCGCAACGGTAATGGCGTGGTCCGAAGCCACCTCACCTTCCTGCAGGATCTCCAGGGCCTCTGCCCTCTTGTCGTCCGGCAAGAAGTCCAGTAGGGGAGCCAGTTTGTACCAGAGTTCCCTGTTGTAGCGGGCCACGATAGCCAAGGCGTTGGCCGCTTTAATCGTCGTCGCCGCAGACGAGATGACTCTGCGTCCCATAGCGTCCAATTTCTTTCCCTCGCCGTCCGGTGGGGAAGTCGATGTGGAGGCCGCACCCCCCCCCGCTTTTTTCCTGGCCGCCGCGGAGACGACGGAGTCCGGGGTAGGCTGCGCCCGGAGGCACAGGGGGGCCGTGTCCGGGACCCGGTACTTCTTCTCGTACCGGTCTCTTCTAGCTGGCGGCGTGGAAGGGTTCTTGAGGAGGGTGAGGCCCTCATCCCAAATGTCGTCCAATAGAGGCACTGAGAGGACCGTCTTCCTCTTGGCCTCGCGCCGCTGATAAAGGAAACCTTCCTTCTTCTTCTCCTCAGGGCAGAGTTGGAAAAGCTCGGATGCCCTGGTGATCATGGAGTGGAACGATCCAATCTCGTCGGGCGGAGAAGCCCTGGTGGGAGGCGACGACGGTACATCCTCGTCGTATACCTCGTCGTCCGTACCCGTCGCTGCCGTGTCAGTCCCCGTATCATCCCCTCGGGTGGACGGGGAGGAGGGCTGGAAGGGGCGCGACGGCTGGAAAGGAGGCGGAGGGTGGATCCTTCTTTTCTTGGTAGGGGGAACACCAGAAGGTCCCGGTTCTGGGTCCCCCGACGGGAGAGGTTCCGTCGGCAACGGTAGTCTCGTCCTTAACTCTGAGCACAAGGACTGTATAGCCGACAAAATGGCCGCCGAGTTGTCTCGCGGCGCTGGCAGAGGGGAATCCGACGGGCGATCAGGGGCCCCGTCGGTACCCTCGACGATGTCGTCGTCACCTGCGTCGGGATCCATCCCGACGGGCCGGTCTTCTTCCACGCCGAGGCCGTGGCTTAAGACTTCGACCAGCTCCTCCTCCGAGGTTGAGGCCGAATCTACGACGACGCCCTGCCCCCCCTTTTTCTTCCCCACGGGGGATTTCACGGGGGTCCTATCGATGGGCACAAAAGAGGACTCCCTCCGAGGTGGCAGGGAGACTCTGAGCCCCGAGGTCGCCACCACTGGTGTAGCCTCCACAGGCTGAGCCAGGGCCGCCGCGACAGTTTCGATAGAGGGCTTGGCCGGATGGATTAAGGCCTTCACCACCCTAGGTGCGCTCACCGCCTTATCCTTGAAGGGGGGGGACACTGCCTCGCTCCCCCTCCGCCTTCGAGCTCGACCGGGGCCTCTCCAGGAGCTTCGCCGGGTGCTCGGCCTTCCTCTTACCCGACCCAGAGCGTTGGCTCGTGGTTGATGGTGACGGAGGGTGCGCCCTGCCTGGCGCCCGTAGAGCCCGACCGTTCGGCGCTCCCGGTGCCAGCGGACTCGCGGTGCTTGGCCTTATGTTGGACCCCCGTCGCCGGATCGTCCTCAAAGGTCTTAGAAGACCGCTCGGCTTTCTTCCTCTTCTTCTCGCTGGACGGGCTCTTCCCTTCCAGCCAGTTGGCGAGACGTTGATGGCGGTCCTTCATGGTCCGCTCGAGATGTTGCCGCAACACGCACAGTCCTTCTCCACGTGCGTCTTGTCCTCATGTAGGCAGTAAAGACAAAAAGAGTGTTCGTCCTCCTTGAAGACGTTCTGCAGCTGACATCCAGGGCAGACCCTGAACAGCTTTCCGGGCGTCGAGCTCCCCTTCTCCTGGGCCATGACCGGGCCTGAGAAACTTCTGGAGTCCTCCAAAAGCGTAGCTCGACGAAATCTTCACCCTTGAGGGGCGCAGGCGAATCCGACACGGGTCCCCGTTGATCGGATGGAGAATCGGTGGAGCTTGAGGCTCTTCTGACCGAAAAAACGAAGTTTTTGAGAAAAAACGTGAAAAAATAGCACTAACGCTCGAGAGCAATAGCACGAGGATCCCAACACATGAACGTGCGGTAAAAATCTGAAGATGGCTGCCAGAGGCGGTGCTTAGGTAGAGGGCAGTCATTGGCTGTGGTCAGTATGACGCAGAGACCAGTGATTGGTTATTACTACGAAAGACAGATCAGAAACGAAACTGATACTGGTTTTTGCTTTACCGAGGATTCCCAGCCTGACGACGGGGAATATTCATGAGCATGTGAATCCATGCCAGACCCCATGCTGGAGAAATGGTAGTATTATATGGGGGTAGAGGCGGGCCTTTTAATTTTAATCAGACAACAAATTTCCTAAACCAACGCCTCCCGCTAGGTCTCTGCAGACACTACTGTCTTCATTTGATTTGATAGACATATGGAGGACACTCCACCCAGACTACACATCAGGCTAGATCATTTTTTTGTTGGCCAGTAACTTCACACTGGCTGAATATAGGAGTAGAGTCCCATCAGATCACCCCCCTCCTCCCCACCGGCTACTATGGCAATATGTGTCCCCAGAGCTCCAATACCCAATCGTAAGCACAGAAGCGAATCCCTGCAGGATGGAACTTTCCGGGACTGTATAGCTGATTACTTCGTTAATAACACAGGCAGTGTATCTAGTGCAGGGACTCTATGGGACAGTCCGAGGGTCGTAATTGGGGGTACGGCCTTTGCGAAATCTGGCAGTGTCCAGGCAATGTTAGGTAGATAGCTAACTACAGCGGAGGAGCAATTAAGAGAAGTGCAGCAGACCCGAGTGGGTCGAAACGATAAAGTGGAAATGACACTGCGACAGAAATGTTTGGGATGCTAGGAGAGATTGGACATGCATAATTATTCCAAATACATCGAAAAGCAGCATAGGGATGGGGATAAGACAGGCAGATTGTTTGCATTGCTATATAAAAAGAAGGACAGGCAGAGTCTGATCCATTCGATAAACACCAGACAGGGCAAACTGTGTCAAACCCAACTGGGTATTAACGCGACATTCCAAGACTTCTACCACTCCCTCTACCAGGAAAGATCCCAAGTGTTGCAGGCACATATAGAAGTGGTAGCCGACAATGAACTCCCTAGAGTAAGTCAGGAAGAGATCGAAAGGCCGGACGCACCCATTACACTAGAAGAAATACTAAATACGATTAGATCTTTACCGACAGGCAAAAAGCCCAGGCACGGATGGTTTGCCTGGGGAATTCTACAAAGCATTTGCGGAGGAATTCGCCCCTCCGCTCCTCAATGCATTTGTGGACTCTGACGAAGCTGGGATCCTTCCTATTAGCTTAAGGGAATCAGTCATTGTACCCCTACTTAAGCCATACAAACTCCAAAAGGAGTGCAGCTCATAGAGGGGACCCTATCCATCCAGACCAAACGGGATATGTGCCTGGGAAGAGCATGGCCTGGAATTTATGGCAGTTGCATCACATTATGGACAGCACCGAGTCCTGGGAGACCCCACTGCGCAGTGGCCACGCTTGATGCTGTGAAAGCACTTGATTCCGTCAGTGGGAGTGGGTATATGCTACGCTGCACAGGTTCGGCTATGGGCAGGCATACATTGATGGATACGGCTCATACTCATCCAGTCGCAAGGGTCAATACTGGCGGCTGTATCTTGCAATCTTAGCAGCTGGAAAAAGGCACCAGACAGGGATGCCCACTGTCCCCGCCGCTTTACATCCTAGCCATGGAATCTATAGCGCAGTACTTGAGGATAGAGTGTGCCGCAGCAGGCATAGCCATCGCAATACCACCTGATCTCAATGTACGCGGATGACATGTTATACTACACCCAGAGGACAATTTGGAACGGATTATGGAGGGTTCCATGTGATAATATCCCCGCAAAAATGTCGCCATACAAGAATGGTGCTGTTTTTTTACGGCAATATTACCAAATGGAACCTGCAAGGGACACCCCTGCAACACCCACATTCTTTTTTAAAGGGAGTGAGGGACACCCCCACAACCATTTACCCCATATATTGTCCCCATAAATAATGACGCCTGTACAATTTCACAGCGACTATATGTATCGTGACATTATTTATGGGGCTAATATTACCCGATACCTTATGGAGGCCCTGGTTCTATTTGCGAGGCTATTAGGGATCACAATTAGCCTAGATAAATCGTCACTGCTCCCGCTAGCAGAGCTTACCAAAAGGAAGAATGATGAGCTGCCAATCCTGGCATTACAGTGGAGCACAACCACGTTTAAATACCTGGGGGTCAACATATGCCATAGCATGACGTCAGATCACGCTAATAACACATTGAACACTCTAGAAGGCATCAGGCACTCTATGAAGTTCTGGAGCAAACTACCCCTCTCACTCATGGGCAGAGCAGGCCTATGAAAAATGGTAGCCCTTCACAGGCTACTACATTATTTTGTATATGTCCCATATTATATATCCAAATCCTTTTTAGGAGCCTAGACTCTATATGCAATGGGTTTCTGTGGCAGAATGGCAGGATAGCACTGTCCACTCTACGTAGGACCTATGAGGAGGGTGGGATCAGAGTCCCCCACTTCGAATTGTATTACCTTGCTGCACAGTTTCAATTCATCATAGTCTGGTTGGCTGATGACCCTTCACCTGACACTCAAATGCTCCAACCTACTGTACAACCTTTCTATCTGAAAGAATTGTTATGGAATGGTAGACCCAGAGGCCGGCAAAGCTCACACCTGGTATCCTTAGGGGTACAGCTCTGGGACAGAGCGCTTGCATCCATCGGGTTAAAGGATCCCTTTTCAGTACAGATCCCCCTTGGCCTAGATAGTATCAACTACACCAGCGTGCTTGGGGATATGCTCCTATTGGGAACTTAATGACGTTGCCACGGTGGAAGACCTTCTGCAAGATGCCTCCTTCATACCCTTCCAGGAACTAGTTGAACATAAGGGCTTACCTAGGGGCCAATATTTACTAAACTGCAATGTAAAGAGGGAGATCCTACGCAGATGGCCCACATACAATGAAATAATACAAAAACATGCAATAGTATACATTATGTACGACATCTCGGAGGTTGGACACACCATATCCAGGATATATGACCTCCTCCTGACTGGAAGCCCCACCACGGATTTGGCAGTAAGACTTGGATGAGAGGGAGACCTTGGGGCCCCTCTTCCTGACACATAATGGAAGCACATACTAGGTTACCATAGAAGGGTGTCCCGGAACGCTAGGCTCCAATTGATACAACGGTTTATAACACAGAGCATACATGACATCTTTGAGAGTCTCCAAGTTCCCTGGTGCGACGGAACAACATTGCCCCAGGTGCAGTGCCACCAGATGCTGGTATGTTATACATGTTTTGGGCTTACCCCACGGTCAGGAAAAACTGGGTGGGAGTGGCAGACAGAATGACCAAAGGAGGGCTGAAAATTGACAAATTCTCCAGGTGCCTGCTGGGCCGTTTCGCAAGTCCTAAGCACAGTAAGTATATGCAAAAGATGAAAGACCTGGCGTATGTGTTGGCCAAACGCAGAATCACCATGGCATGAAAATCTCCCAAGGGCCTTAACATAGAAAGCTGGTGGTGGGATCTGAAAAAATGGGCGATAGACGAATCAGCTGCTTGGAAAAGGGCGGCACATCTAAGTGCAACTGATACAAGCGATGACATCAAAGCATGGGATGACTTGGTACACACTATGTTTGCATTCGCGGGCACAGGACCTGACCAGCAGGACACAACCTGACAGACACCTTAGTCAACACATGTGGAATATGGTCACATAATGTAGCCAAGGCACTAGTATGTAGGGCAACAGGGGGGGTGGGGAGGAGTGGAGGGCGGGATAGGAGGGACAGTTGACGAATGTTCAAATATAAGTGCAAAATAACATAACATAACAAATGCAAACAGTGAATATCGCTCAAAATGTGTTGCTGCATTATACCTGCTTATTGTCTGTTAAAAGAAAACAATACAAATCTGATTAAAAAAAATAAAAAGTCCTAAGTTCAAAGAACCCATAAGCAGATATTGGCATATTGTTAGGACAATTTTCTGAATTCCATTTAAGGGCTTAGTAAAACCATTCAACTGAGATAGTAAACGACTCCACTCTTAGTATGAGGCTGTTCCACCTGAGTTCATGGTAGCGTAGACAGAGCAGCCAGGCTAATCTTAGGAGAGGAGAGGGTTGTAGGAAAGTACATTGAACGTGTAGTACACCAAGGATACAATAGAAACACTGACAACCAGGAGTATTATAAAAAATAAAGGCTTATAAATACACATTCAGGCCAAGTGCGGTCTTGTGGCAAGTACTAGTCAGTCAGACACTGATAAAAACACACCACTATGCTTGAAGGCACACAGGCCAAGAGGTCCCCCTTACATGAATCACAAAGCGAGACCCAGCGGGAAGATCCCTCCTAGTAAAGGGACTTCTGGTCGAACAACCAATAACCATAGCATCTACATACTACCCAAACAATGCACAGGATCGCTTCCTCCGAAATATCCTCCCAACTATAACCACATTTGCAGAGGGCCACCTCTTAACGGGGGGCGACTTCAACTTAACTCCAGACCCATACAATGATAAAGCATTACCACCCACCAGGGAAGACATTGCTCGGGCAATAGGGCTCGCTGAGTTCCTAAGGGAAATAGGAACTGTAGACACCTGGAGGCTCGCAAATGAAGGCATACACGATTATACTTTTTACCCACATGTACATACAGGCTTCTCCAGACTTTACCTACTGCTAACATCCAGTATTCTCTTCCCATGCATCAAGGATATACAAATTGGTCACAGAATACTATCTGATCATGCCCCAGTAATATCCGCCTGCGAGTGTAGGGACTACCAGATCCTCCGCAAAGGTTCTGGAAATTGCAATACTGTAGTCTAGCAGATACAGCGATCAGCAGCGAGCTATCTGAAGCCCTCACATGCTAGTTCAAGGAAAACACAGCAAGGGGCACCTCCAAGGCAACCGTCTGGGACGCAATGAAGCCAGTGGTGAGAGGTGTGGCAATCAGTTGCACTGCCGAGCAAAGGAGAAGGAAGCAATTACAGCAGACTAGGTTAGAGGAAAGGGTCGCATAGCTGGAGGAAAATTTCAAAAGACAACAATCCACCAAAAGCCTCTCTGGAAATGCACTTGGCAGGTGTATCAACACTAGCATACACCAGACAGTTTTATTATATAAACAGCAACAAGGCAAACCGTCTGCTAGTACACAAATTAAAAAGATTACATAGCCAGAATAATATTCAAATTCTTCAAGGTCCAAATGGCAGGCACTGCTTCACAGAGAGAAAAACTAGAGACAATAGTCGAGCACCACAGGCAAATTATGTCTGGAGCACCAACAGATAAGGTAGCGCAGACAAGATACTTGCAATCCATCCAAAAGGGAAATCCCCTACCCTCAATTAGAGCCCCTGGCGCTCCCAATAACTGCAAACGAAATAGTTGAAATAATATAAACCCTAAAAAACACAGCCCCAGGCCCGACGGGTTCACTGCCCCGTTCTATAAAAAATGTGCTCACATTTTAGCCCCCCAACTTTTATCCCTTTTCAACACACTCCTCTCCACAGGTTGCATCACACCCTCAATGGAGCAATCCTTAACAGTACTCATCCCAAAACCAGGAAAGGACCCAGAACAATGCGCATCATACAGACCTATTACACTAATCAACAACAACGCCAAGATATTTTCAAAGGTCCTAGCACGCAGACTAGCAATGTTTCTCAAAGAGTTGATCCACCCAGACCAACCGGGATTCATCCCAGGACGTAATACCCACGACAACATTAGACGCACCCTAAACATAATTGAAATTGCAAATAGAGTTGGTGCAGAATTAGCGGTGCTCTCATTTGACTCAAACAAAGTGTTCGATATGCTAGACTGGTATATGTAAAGGAAACACTAGCCCACTTTGGGTTTGGCCCGAAGTTCACGAAATGGGCCCTAGCCAACTATAAGCATCCTAACACGTCCCTCAGAATAAACGGTATTAGGTCTCCCAGTATGATCCATTACCAGAGGCACATGGCAGGGATGCCCCCTTTCACTGCTAATATTCACACTCTATGGAGCCATTCGCCAGCAGACTCAAACAATTCACTAATACATGGGGTGGAGGTAAAAGGCAATGTGCCTTATTACAAGTTTGGCAATGGGCAATTACTGGGTCATTACTGTCCCGCCGGACCCGGTAATTGCCCATTTGCGGGCGGCGAAAAAAATGCTTCCCATTCCCACTCAATGCGAATGGGGAGGTTGAATGCACCGGCACCATTCAGAATGGTGCCAGTGCATCCGACATGCTCTGCTCGCGGGTGCCGGTTTGCCCGCCAGGTCAGACCTGTCGGGCGGAAGGCACCCGTGAGCAGAAATCGTCGTAGTTTGCCAGTCCGGTACAAACGGTACTGGCAAGCTTACTGGTACAGTTGTTACCGGACTGGCAAACTTATAATGAGGCCCAATGTTTATAAAGCAGCTATGTATGCATGTATGCAGATGATGTCCTTACCGTGACCCAGGTCGACAAATCTATGAAAGCCCTGTGGCAAGAGATTGAAGCATTTGGCGAAGCATCAGAGTTCAAAGTTAATTACGCAAAATCAATAGCACTAGGCATCAACATTCCACGGAAGCTTAGGGAGGCATTAGCAACTAAACACCCTATCCCGTGGGCTAAATACCATTTCAGCTACCTAGGAGTCCAGATCCCAAATAAAATAGAGCGTACATACTGAATACATTTTCCACCACTATTTAGGGAAATGCTCAACGACCTGGAACGATGGCAAAAACGAGAAGTGTTGTGGATGGGGAGAATCACACCTCTGAAAATTAACCGATTACCAAGATTAATCTATGACTACCTAGCCCTCCCAATGGCCATCCCCAAAAAGGACCTGCAGAAGCTGCAAAAATCGTGAAATATGTCTGAGGCGGGAAGAAAACGGCAATAGCTAAACAGGTAAGGCTCTGGGGAACCGGTATGGGTGGCATGGGGGTTCCAGACATCACCAGATACTGCCTCGCAGCACAGCTCTCGCAAGCTTTTGCATGGCAATCAGAAACCAACTAACCTCACTGGTAGAGGCTGGAGGACTGGAGCAGGGCCTTACTAGCATTGCTCCAACAAATCACCCCTCCCCACAATTCTGGTCCACCAACAGCTACCAGAAACACTGTAGAAAGCGGCAGAAAGGCAGCTCGCAGATGGTGCTGCAAAAGCACTGTGGGGTCCCTATCCCCCTTCTGGAATAACTTGTGACTGCTCCCCGGGAATACTTCTGAATGGATTCGACAAGTGGCGGGAAGGGGGCTTAAAGCTGATGGTGGACTTCTTCGCCAATGGTACCCCACTAACATTTAAAGGCATGTAAAATGAAATTCCGGGTGCCAGAAACCAAAAGATTCCACTATATGCAACTTAGGCACTGGTTATCCCACAGCAACATAAAAGCACATGGGGGCAGAGAACTAACAGCACTAGCACACACCCAAACAACAAATGCCCTTAAAGGCAAAATATCAACCCTATACAGACTACTAGACAAATTGGATCCCAGTAAAAAGGAAATCTACATGCAGAAAATGGGAACAGGATAAAGGAGAAGAATTGGGTCTGGAGGAATGGTGCCGAATCTGGACACAAATGCATAAGAGCTCAAAATGCATCACAAACAAAGAGGTAGTCATTAAAGTGGGCTACCGTTGGTATTTGACATCAGAAATCCTAAACAAAAACCCAAAAATTCCATCACAATGTTGGTAGAGGCTGCCCAACCATAGGCACCTTCTTTCACCTTTGTACATGTCCCAAAGCAACACAATTCTGGAAAGAAGTCTTAGAGCAAACCCGGCTAATCACAGGGCTGACAGTCTCATGGGACCTGGGGATAGTCCTGCAGGGGGACACGGGCGAAGGGCAGTTCCCAATGACTGGCCGCCTAGCAGACCTATGTTCGCACCTGCTCTTAGCAGCAAAAATCTCAATAACTAGAATGTAGAAACCCCCTGAAGGAGCGGCATTCCCCATGCAGTGACAAAATGCTGGGACTTGGCAGTCGCGAAAAAAAAAATCACAGCCTTCAGGAACAGAAAAATGAGTACATTCTATAATGTCTGAGCGCCCTTCCTAGACTTTCCGGAGCAATTCCCTGGTGCGACCTGGCAACCTCCTGCCCCCCGTTGGTTGGCGAAGCACGACTAAACGGCTAAACAGAAACTGTGGAACTAGAGTGCTCACAAGCCACCCAAGGTGCTAGAAGCCCCGGAACAGGGAAGGAACCAAGCTTGCCATTCTCCATACTGGCCCCAGCCCTGTAAACCTTACTTTAGAATAGAAACTATTGGCTCCCAAATGTCACAATGTTGAGTAACCATGTATATGTGTACAACTGCCCCTGTCTTGGCCCCCCGTATCCCTCGAACCACATTTCATTTTTGATTTTCCACGTTCTACCTCCTTTTATGTTTTGTTTATATGCTGTTGAACACCTTTAATAAAAAGATATGTTGCAAAAAAGAAGAAAAAAAAAGAAAAGCACAATGGTGGGAAACCTAAACCACTGCCACCAGCCATGTAAAGTATTGAGGGTAACATAACATTTTACCATGAGAATGTAGGCTACGAGGCTACTTGGTAACCACATAAGATTGTGTGTGCTGGACCCACAAAGAGAAAAGGGAAGTAAAGTCAATTTCACTTTATGGTTCTTGGGAACAGTAGTTCACACAAGAAAAGGTATTTAAACCTTATGAGAAGGTGCTGTGTGTCACTATACAAAAGTAGATTTCTATGGCGTTTGTTAGACTCTAAAAACAGAGGAAATACATAATCCAAATCAGGTCTCACTCACTGCAGGGTTAAAATTAAAAGTCCTTAAGTCCAGTAAAAGAGCTAGGGGTCTCTAAGGTTGAAGGGAATAAGCACAGAAATAAGAATTTTCCCTAACGTCCCCACGTCATCTCCCATTTCATAGAACATTTGCTTAGCATATCTCACATTTTTTAACTACCTCACCTATCAGGAGAGAGAGCAATACTTGCCCTTTTTTGTAAAAGATTGTATTTTTCATTCATGCTAGCGCCATATTAACAACAGTATGATACCTACAATTGACATTTCAATTTGTACAGGTATTTTATCCAATATTACATTACACGGTTTCAGCGAACATTAAGTTTTATGTGTTATAAAAAAAACCTAAACCTTGCCCCCCCCCTTTTCTTCTCCCTAACACCAACCTGTATGGCTTCAACCTTGATGCTCCAGGTTTTCAGTCTATTGTTCAAAATTACGAGATAGCGTTCCGCTAGGATCAAATCACATGTGTATTATTGAGTAGTTTAGGTTTATGGAATTGTCCTTCCCTGTCCTTTAAGTATTCATGAAAGGGACTCCATACCGCTAGAAATTTCTGATACATCCCTGCTTTTAAGGCACAGACGTTCTCCATTGCCATGACCCCCCCACATTTTCACCCACCACCAAGCTATTATGCCATGAGATGTGTGATGAGGGCTGCTCTGTTACCACTTGCTGCATAAACCCGCTCTACTTCTGCCCCCATCAGGACCACCGTCTGAGAGCGGCAGCTGTGCCCCCATGATCAGTTTTATATGTCCCAAGATCTCTTTCCAGTATATTTGGGCTTTAGGACATGTCCACCACATATCTTGTAAACCGCCTATTTCTCCACATTGCCGCCAGCACAAAGGGGGGTACTTTGCATTCATCCCATGTATCTGGTGAGGTGATGGGTGTACCATCTATAGCATAGTTTGTATGCCGTTTCCTTAATGACATGTTTTTGGAAGTTTTATGTGCCCTCCTTCAGATTTGTTCCCATTCCTCCCCCGTAACTGGAGTGCACAAATCCCTCTCCCATCTGTCCATGTATGGGAGTTGGTCTCCCAAATTCTCCCCATCTAACAATCTATATAATCTAGATAATCCCTTGGATGTTGCGCCGTCTTGAATGGTCAGTTCTAGTCCTATCGGGGCTCTTGTGCCTGCTTTTATGACCTTCTGTGCAACCCAGTGCCGGACTTGTATATATTTGTATCAGTCTTCTCCTTTACCAAATATCTTTATACACTCTTCAATGTGAAGGGCTTTCCCATTCAGAAATAATTATTTTAGTAGCAGAGGTTTAGTTTCCCTCCAAGTATCCCAAAATGTCCCTTTCCGACCCGGGGTGAAGTCATTAGTGTGAGCAATTGGAGTTTGTGGTCCCAAACCTCTGGGTACTTTCTTCCTTAGGAGCGCTAGATCCCATCTGCTTAATGCCACCTTTGTTGCTTCTAGTAGCTGCCCCCCTGCCCCTCAGGCCGCGGATCACAAAGCATGCAAGACTCTTAAGGGAATAGTAGTGACCCCTTGTTCAATCTCACACCAACCCCTTTGTGTCCCTTCTGCTGCCCATTCCGGTGCCATATGAAGGATACCATTTCAGACTGCAATAGCTTGCACATGCAAGATGGTATTTGTACTGGAAGAGAGCTAACTATGTACAGTAGTCGCGGAAGCAATGTCATATGTACAGCTGAAATACGTGCAAGCCAGGAGAGTTCCTGAGTATCCCATCTGCGTAGGTCTTCCTCCAATTGTTTCCACTGTGGGGTTATGTTTGCCCCGTATAATCCTTTATATTCGTTCGTTATTTGTACTCCCCAGGTATTCTGTGCTGTTCTCTTCCCTTATCAAGGGGTAATCTTTGCCTAATTTCGTAATTACCTCACTATCTTAGTTGATGTTTAGGGCTTTGGATTTCACATAGTTTATGGTGAACCCAGAAATTGAAGCAAATATTTTAACTTTTCATCACTCAAGAAAATGAGCCATTTGTGTTCAACAACAAGAGAATGTCATCTGCGTAAAACGCTATTTTGTGTACCTCTTTTCCGCTTGTTATCCCCTGAATCTTCTGATCCTGCCTAACTGTGACTGCCAGGGGCTCCCTGGCCTTAGCAAATACCAGTGGGGACAGAGCACATCCCTGACATGCGCCTCGCATTATTTTAATCGGTGCCAAAATTTGCCCATTGACCAGAAAGTTTGTTGATGGCATTTGAAAATGTGCAAATATCTTGGTGAACTCTGGTCCACATCCAAATGCTTTAAGAACCCTACGCAAACATCCCCAGTCTAGGCTATCAAAGGCACGGCGCACATCTGGTTCTGCTATTTTCAATTTCTGTCCAGTTCTCGTACCCATCTATCTCTATTACATCTATGGCTCGTCGTACGTTATCTTGCATTTGTCTCCCTACTATAAAGCCTGCTTGATATTCATGGATTATTCCAGGGAGGACCTTCATCAGTCTAGCAGCCAGAACCTTGGCATATACCTTAGCATCACTATTTAATGGTGCAATGGGTCGATGACTGGCACAGTCTGTGGGGTCCTTCTGTGGTTAATCGTGTAGGTAGTTGGGCTCTAAACGTTTTGCAGAAGACATTCCCTAATCCATTAGGACCCAGTGTTTTATTACTAAGCAATGAGGTTTATTGCATCACTTGGGCTGATGGGTACTTCCAAGACTTACCTTTGCTCTTGGGGTAGTTGTAGCGCATCCATATAACTAGTCTGTGACTGTGGGTCTAACCCTTCTTGTTTCAGGAGCCCTGCATGGAAGGTTTGCATGATTCAGAGTTTATCCGCTTTTGCTGTGAACATTCTCCATCCCTCATCCCATAGTTGTGTGATGTAATCCCAAGTTTTCTGCTTTTCACTGCTAGATATTGATTAGCTTTCCCGCCCTGCATATAGTATGCTTGTTTAGTATTCAGTAATGCTCTTGCAGTGCAGTCTGCCGTGTGCGCTTCTAGCGGCGCTCTGATCTTTCGTAATGCTCTTAGCCATTTTTGTGTCGGTCGTGTTTTATGCCGGGCCTCTGCTTCTTTGAGTTCCCCCTCCAGTTTTTTTCCAGATTCCCTCTTTACTCCCAACGTATATTATGGATTGCGATATAAATTCTCCCCGTACCACCGCCTTACATGCACCCAAACAATAATAAAAATTATAATTTAGCATTTATATATAGCGCTACGAACCCTCCGGTATCTGAGCGCTGCTTATTACCCACAGTGTGTGGTGCTCATTTATCGAACTCGGAAGGATGAAAGGCTGAGTTTGGCCCTGCCGGTATTCGAACCTGCGTCAGCAGGCTCTGCACAGATGTCAAAGCGAGCGCTCTACTCGCTGTGCTATCGGACTGGCTTGTCCCATCAACCTCCCCAGTATCACTTTCTGTAAAAATAAATAGTTGAACACTTTTTCAATGTGCTCTCTCAGTGCCATATCACCCAAGATCAATTAGTTTAGCCTCCAATGTCTCACCGTTTCTGGAGTATCCTTGGCCAATTCGATTTGTATTATCACTGTGGCATGGTCAGTTAGGTATTTTACTCCAATTTCTAAGTTAACCACTTGTGGGGTTAATGTTACGGAAGAACAAGTTACTTTCTTACCTGGTAACGTTCTTTCGATGGGATGGTCCGACGACGTATTCCATATCTATGACATGTAATCACCACAGCTGTGCTGCTTCGGAAACTTTTTTCGGCGTCTGCGTCGATGCGCCGTCGTCGAGGACCTCCTCCGACGTCCGACGTCATCCGATGTGATAAGTAGGACGCACGACGCCCGTAGCCTCAGTTGTAGTTTTTCCCCCCAGAACGTGTGACATTAGTCAACTGCCAGTCAGACACTAAGCCTTGCGGAACGTAAGCTGCAATCGCAAAAGAAATTCTGCAGCGGGGAAGGCAGGGCGGGAGCGATATGGAATACGTCGTCGGACCATCCCATCGAAAGAACGTTACCAGGTAAGAAAGTAACTTGTTCTTCGAGGGGATTGGGTCCTCCGACGTATTCCATTTCTATGACAGACTGCCAAAGCAGTACCAGAGCAAGGAGGAGGGAAAGAATTTAGAATCAAAATTTAGAATAGCCAATCAAATAGCAGAGCAAAGGACTGCCTTGCCAAAGGCCAGATTGAATCAAGGGAATAGTGACGTACAAATGTTTGTACTGAAGCCCAGGTGGCTGCATCACAGATGTTGCGAATAGGAACACCCCTCTGCAGAGCAGTAGATGCAGCCACACCCCTGGTATAATGGGCCCGCAAGCCAGCCGGTGGGTCCTTACCCGCCAAGCGGTAACACTCTGAGATGGCTAAAATAATCCAGCGAGACGAAGTCTGTTTCGTCACAGCTTGCCCCAAACGCTTTCCAGCGTAACCAATAAAGAGTTAATCGTCCACTCTGACCCGGGACATGCGTGAAACATAAAAGCTTAAAGCTCTCCTAGGATCAAGCCTATGGAGCCTCTCCTCTTCCTTACCAGGATGCGGAGGAGGATAGAATGCCGGAAGAACAACCTTCTGGGCCAAATGAAATTCCGTCACCACCTTCGGAAGAAAAGAAGGACGAACTCTAAGGACAACCCTGTCCTTGTGAAATACAGTGAAGGGTGGCTTAACTGAAAGTGCCTGTAACTCACTCACTCTGCGAGCGGAAGTAACCACAACTAAAAACACAGTTTTCAGAGTTAACAGCCTCAAAGGGCAAGAATGTAAAGGCTCAAACGGAGCACCCATAAGAAACTTAAGAGCAAGGTTTAAATCCCAACCGGGCACCAGGAAAGGTGACGGAGGGAACACATTAGTGAGCCCTTTCAGAAACTGTGAAATCAAAGGGATTTTAAAGTAAGAACACTCTTCAGACGAGCGCTTAAAGATGGACAGCGCCGCCAGGTAACCTTTAATGGTACCCACTTGCAAGCCCCTGTGGGCCAAAGAAAGTAAAAAGGACAGAACCATGGGGATGTCACATGCAAAAGGATCCACATTCTGAACTCTGCACCTGTCGCAGAACTTACGCCAACGGCAACGGTACAGAGACTTTGTTGCTGGCCTTCGGGCCGAAAGCAACACCTCCATCACGGCTTCAGGGAGGTCCCAATCCTTATACCTCAACCTTTCAGAAGCCAAGCGTGAAGGTTGAGGGATCTGACCTCTGGATGGAGAACCTGACCCCCCTCCCGTGAGAGCAGATCGTCTCGGTAGGGAAGACGACCTGGAGAGCAGATGGACAAGTCGAGAAGGTACGGGTACCACGTCCTCCGAGCCCATGCCGGAGCAATGAGCATCATCCGGGAACCGAACTTCCGTAACCTCCGCAGCACTTGCAGGATGACGGGGACTGGAGGAAACGCGTACAGCAGCGGGAATGACCACTCCACCACAAACGCGTCTCCTAAGGCTCCTTTTGGAGGAAATTCCCGCAAGCAAAACCTTTCGCACTTCCGGTTGACACTGGAGGCGAAGAGATCCACTTGAGGGGTCCCCCAAAGGGCAAAGATCTCCAGTAGAATCTCCTGAGCCAACTCCCACTCGTGAGAGATCGCGCTCTGCCTGCTCAGAGCGTCCGCCGTCACGTTTTCGTCTCCGGCCAGATGAACTGCCGAGATCGAAACTTCCTGCTGGATGGCCCAGAACTCGAGCTGCATCGCCTCCCTGCACAGAGGAAGTGACCCTGCCCCCCCCCTTTTTGTTGAGGTAGTGCATGGCCACTGTGTTGTCCGTCAGGATCAGGACACTCTTTCCTCGCACAGTCGGCAGAAAAGCCTTCAGGGCTAGCCTGACGGCCCTCAGCTCCAACAGATTGATATGGAGTCTGGACTCCGACAGAGACCAACGACCGCTGACTGTCAGCCCATTGGCATGAGCTCCCCATCCCGTGAGGGATGCATCCGTCACGATCGTCACCTCCGGCCAGGGAAGCCAAAATGGAGCCCCCTTCATCAAGTTGCCTTCGACGGCCCACCACAGAAGGTCCCGGGCGACCGAGGGCGGCACCTGAACCGGGTCCAACATCCTGCCGGAGGACTGCGACCATTGCGTCTTGAGTGCCCACTGCAAAGATCTCATCCGCAGGCGAGCCTCTGGCACCAGAAGAATGCAGGATGCCATGAGGCCGAGCAACCTCAAGAACTCGAACGCTGGGAGCATCTGGGCATGCTGAAACTTGTGCACCATCTGCTGAATGTGAAGAGCCCTCACCTGGGGAGGAAAACACTGCCCCAGGGAAGTGTCGAGCACTGCTCCGATGTACTGGAGCCGCTGTGTTGGCATCAAATGGGACTTCTTTAAATTGAGGGAGAAGCCCAGCCTGTGAAGGGAGTGGCAGGTGACTGGCAGGTGACTGACAGATGATCCAGGACTTGCTCGGGAGAACCCCCCCGATCAACCAATCGTCCAGGTAGGGGTAGACGTGAATCCCCCCTTGCCTGAGATGCGCTGCCACCACCACCATGAGCTTGGTGAAAACCATCGGGGCGGAGGTCAATCCGAACGGCAGGACCCGAAACTGAAAGTGCGAGTCGCCAACCGCGAACCTCAGGTACTTCTTGTGCTTGGGATGGATCGGCACATGGAAGTAAGCATCCTTGAGGTCGAGTGACACCAACCAGTCCTGAAGCTGAAGGGCCTGGAGGACTTGAGAGAGAGTAACCATCTTGAACTTGTCCTTCCTGAGGAGTTTGTTCAAACCGCGCAAGTCCATGATGGGTCTCAATCCCCCCGTCTTTCTTCGAAATCAAAAAATAAGGGGAATACCATCCCTTGTTCCTCTCCGCTACAGGCACCAGTTCTATGGCGCCTTTCTCCAGCAGTGCTTGAATTTCCTGCGCAAGGAGCGGATCCGGACTCAGCAAAGAGAGGTTCCCCGGTGGATTGTCGCGAGGCTTGTGCCGAAAGGGAAGACAGTAGCCGCGGGTTAAGATCTCCAGAACCCACACATCTGAAGTAATGGCTTGCCACTCTACAAGATGCTGCGCGAGCCTTCCCCCAACCGGCGAACCATGGGACACGGCCTCATGACTGAGTGGGAGCGGCTGCGGCGTTACCTGAGGGCAAAGAGGCAACTGCCCGAGCGGCCTTGGCACCACGGGTACCCTGTCGTCCACCTCTGGTACCCCTGCGTTGGCCTCTTTGACTGCCAGCTCCTCTTGCTTTACTGAAGGACGAGTAATAGCGAAAGGAACCACCCCTCCACTGCTGTCCCCTAGGACGAAAAGGCGGAGGTTGGCGAACTGCAGCGCCCAACGACTTTGCTGCAGCTTTCGAGGTCTGCAACCTCTCAAGGCTCTCGTCAGCCTTGCTGCCAAAAAGGTGTTCACCGTCAAAGGGCATGTTGAGGAGCCGGGACTGCACATCAGGGGCAAACCCCGACTTCCGCAACCACGCAAACCTGCGCATCACGGTGCTCGCCGCCATGGACCTACTGACACATTCAGCTAAATCCAAACCCGACTGAACGGACTCACACATGGCATCCTTACCATCCTGGACCATAGCAAGGAAACCATCCCGTTCGTCCCCTTCGGGAATATGTTCAGCCGCCAACGCAACACAGTTCCACAGAGTGTGTGTGAAACGAGACAAGGCACAAATGGAGTTGGCCGCCTGAAGCGCCATACCACCAGAAGAAAACACTTTCTTCGCCCAGCCATCAAAACGTTTGTCGTCCCTATCAGGAGGGATGGTAGAGTACGACGCCTGCTTTGCCGGGGCCGTGGCCGCCTGCACCACCAAACTCTCCGGAGTGGGGTGCCTGGTCAAGTAGCAGGGGTCGCTACTGGCTGGACGGTATTTTCGCGACAAGGATCTGCCCACCGCCGGGAGACTCTCCGGAGCAGTCCAATCCGCCGCCACCCTTCTCTGTAAAGCCATATGGAACGGCAGTACCGGGTCAGTTGGGGGACCAACATCAAAGATGTCCGTCAGATCATCCTGCACAAACTCCCCTGGGGGAGCAGACCATCCCAAGTACTCAGAAACCCTAGCCATAAGGCGCCGGTACGAGGAATCGGCATGAGAGCCAGGCTCAGGCCTACAAAACTCCACCTCCGGAGAGGTGTCCAGTCCACTGGCATCATGCAGTGACTGCCTCAAATTGTCAAACTGACTATGGCCCAAGACAATTTCATCTGGAACCTGACTAGGAACCAGGCCATCAGAATCCTCATCCGCCTCTGAAATATATTCCAGGTGGCGAAAAGAAGGCACCCGAGAGTGCTTGCTCTTAACCAGAGCCTTCCTAGGGGGTTCCCCCGTGCCACGGGTACCTCCGACACGAAAGGCGTCGAGCGAATCGGCGCCGACGTCGAGAGAACAGGCATCGGCGTCGAGAGGATCGGCGTTGAGGAAATCGGCATCGACGTCAGATGCAGAGCCGCCAGCATCGGCGGCGTCGACACAGCCCTCGAAGCCGGAGCCCCGAGCGTGTCCCTCGACGACCTGAGCGTCGACGGCTTTGACGACTTCCTCGGAGCCGGAGCCTCGAGAAAGCCTGTCGACGCCCTCGACGCCTCAGACGTCGATGTCATCCTCGAAGACCTCACAGGTGCACACGGTCTCGAACGTGTCGAGGACCGGGACCTGGAACGGGTACGTCGAGAACGAGTCTCCTTGTCCGAACGGGACCTCTCCCGTGACTCGTGCCGACCACTCTTGTTAGCGGTGTCTCTCGACCTCTCACGACTGACCCCACTCGGGGGCGCGGAAGGCTTAGTACCCTGCGACTCGAGAATCGCCAGCATTTTCTTCCCGAAGGAAGCCCATTCCTCCGGTGTCGCATGGCTGGTGGGGTAAGCGACGTGCCGGGCAGAGTCCTCCGAAGAGGACCTGGAAGATGACCGGTGTCAGCGCTTCCGAGAATGCCTCAAAGAGGCTGAGGAGTGGCGAGACCGACTCCTAGAAGGAGACCCACGAGACTTCCGACGATGATGCGGAGAGTCACCCCTCGAATCATCCGTCGAAAGCCCCGCAGACTTCGACTTCCGGGGCATGGACACCCGACCTACCGACAACAACTTCTTACGTTCGCGTAAGGCTTTGGACGTGAGCGACTGGCAGTCGATAGTCATCCGTGTCGTGGGCCTCCCCGAGGCACAAGAGGCAGGCGTCGTGCGAGTCCGTCACCGACATCTTGGACCCAGACTCCACGCACTTCTTGAAACCCGGACGCGGGGTCGAAGACGAAGACGAAGTAGAAGACATCTTCACACGAAGGATTTTCACAAAACGAACAGGTTCGAAGAACAGAACTCCAAAGAGTCAAGGCGTTAACCAAGATTCACGAAGCAACACGTTTGCGGAAAAGACGGAACTGAGGCTACGGGCGTCGTGCGTCCTACTTATCACATTGGATGACGTCGGACGAGGTCCTCGACGACGGCGCATCGACATCATCGACGCAGGAGCCGAAAAAAGTTTCCGAAGCAGCACAGCTGTGGTGATTACATGTCATAGATATATAGATATGGAATACGTCGGAGGACCCAATCCCCTCGAAACTAGGATCATGTCTATGCTTGAATAACCCTTATGCACAGCTGAGTAATTGTTAGGCAGAAACCTGTGCAGTTCCCTCTGGGACCACTGCAAAAGATTTAAGACTACAGGTGTTTGGCAGTAAACCCACTTGGTAGCAGTCTATACCACACAGATTCACTTGGTAGCTGTGGCTGAGCAGTCAGACTTCCCTCAAGAAGAGTTAGGCAGTATACAGAGTATTCACAATAGGTCAAGAGCACACAATAGAACAAGTAAACACTGACCAGGGCTTGGTGTAAAAGAGATATCATTATTTATTTAAAACCACATCTAGAAAAACACACAGGCACTAATAGTAAGCAATTCAAAAACACAAAAGATATAAAAATAAAAGATATACACTCCCTTAAAAGAATTAGACCAGTCTTAAGTAAAGCCCCACTTATTTTCAGACAGCGGTGAGCGCTTAACGTAGATTGCACTCTAATAGTTCGTTTTTAAAAAGGGAGAGAAAAGCAGAGAACAAGTTGAAACAGATCCCAACACTTTTATAAGAACATAACAAGAGAGGAAGGCAAGGTAAAACCATGAATTCAGAGTCAGTAGGCTGGATCCGCTTTAAGAGGATCGAAACGAAATGTGTCCAAGGTCACACGGTTGCAGTGCACAAATAGTCTTGTAATGGTTCAAAAAGGAGTTGGACCAAGGAAAGGGACCAGTTAGAGGGTCAAGGCGGCCAGCCCAGTCCAGAAGGTTAAGTAGTTATTACCTTGTAGCAATCTTTAGAAAGGGAGGCCTGGCGGACACAGTACCTTAAAGTGGTGAGAAGACTCCAGCGGGGGTAGTTGTTCCTGGTAGCAGAAGCAAGTCGGTGCTTCATCCGGGGGAAGAGAGGATCTCGTTGTGGAGGAAGACAGGAGTCCGTTGCACTGCCAGGGAAGAAACCAGCTGCAGAGTTTCTCAGGTACAAGGAGCGGTCCGTTGATTCGCGGTTCAGTGGTGAGTGGCTATCCGGCCGCCGGGGTGCTTGGCACAGGCAGTTCGACCACAAACCGGTCTGGGGTGCGAAGAAAAGAAGGTAAACTGGTTTTGCCCACCAGTCAGGGGAAGAAGCCTCTCCAGCTGGGAGATCTTCTCTGTCTTCGGGAAGTGGCGAGTCGGTTCTGCAGGGCTCCACCGGTGGTGTCGTCGTGGTAGGTCGGTTCAGCTTCTCCCTCGTCGGATTCTCAGGTCCTGTGGCGACTTCTGAAGTTCCAGTCCCCAAAGCCCTTCTTTCATGCAGCATACCCCCATTCACTCAGCCTAGCTGTCAATCAAACATGCTAAGTGGGCCAATCACACAAGAGTGCGACTTGAGTTACCAAGGTAACTCAGTCCAGGATGCCTAAACCCCCTCCCACACCCCCTGTGGTACCCAGACAGAGTGGAGAAGCCCGCCAAAAAGTGGAACAAAGGGCTCGACTTGGGTTGGAGTCACAGAAGAGAACACAAACGCCATTTTAGAATCGAGTCTTGGCAAAAAATACCAACCGGAGAATTAATATTAATTAAATAAACCGGCGGTATGTTCGAGGCTATGAGAATTAAATAATTAAAGTTGGTAGCCTCGAACAATGGGAAAATCCCATAGGAAAATATTCGCGGTCGAATATAAAAAGTAGTTTCCACTGCCACCAGCCAAAACTCGATCAGGGGGGACGGAGACGTGCCCCCCCCCCCGACTAACAGACCCCGGGGCAATCGAATTGCCCCGACCAGTACGTCCACAATATGATGGTTTGCACTGGTTTCTGTTAATAATTTGGGACTAGTAAAGCCAATGGTGACTTTACATGCCCTGGGAGACAGTAGTCAGTCCCAGGGTATGGAGTCTATGGTGGGGTGTCACTATGACACCCCTGTGTTACTGCACGGAGGGTGCTGTGTAACACATAGTAAAAACACATGAGACCCTATGGAGTAAAGGACCCCATAGCCCATAAAACACAAGCAGTCAAAGGAACACCGTAAATCATGTCCAAGAGTGGGAGAAAAAGAGTCCCACTCTTGGCAGGAGAAAAAAAAAAAACTCCAGAAATCCAGCAAAGCTGCTGGGGGACTCACTAGGTTAGGAAATTCAGCCTAAAGAGAGAATTCTCCCCAACAGTAATGAGTGTAGTCTCTTGCCTGGTCGTGAAAGAATCTCCATGCCTCTATTACCCCTTAATCTCTCAACAGTTTCCCCAGAGCTTGCCTATTCTTTTGGTCTGCCATGGAGGGCGGGCAGACTAGTTGTGGGTATGGTTGTGGGTCCATCACACAATTGAAGTCTCCACCCACAATCACCTGTCCCTCACACCAGCTTCCTATTTGTTGGAGCGTGTTCACCAGGAAAAGATCTTGTTTTTCATTAGGGGCATAAATTAGCACCAGTGTGTTCATCTGCCCCTCCATTATACTTTCTGGTACTCCGCCTTCCCTCAAGGTCCCTGTAGAGAAATCGTATTGTAAAGTTCACCTTGGCTCCAAAGAAGATTGCGACTCCTTTCGTCTTAGTCCCACTAGAGGCGTAGTACTGCTTGGGGAGTGCCTTATGAAACATTCTTCGCTCATCTTTGGGAAGTAAATGTGTATCCCGTAGGAGCGTTATAGAAGTCCAAAGTTCTAAGAGACTCCCCAATAACGAGTGACGTTTTGCCGGCTGGTTCAACCCCTGCACATTCAGGGTTATAACGTTTATCTCGGCCATATCCAAAAATTCTGTTTGTTCCTCCACCAGTGCTTACGCCTCTTGCTTTGCGCATCTTTAGACCCACCCAAGTTTCATGCCATACAACAACAAATCCAATACCCTCCAAACTTTAACCCCCCTTCCCTTTACCCCAACTTGACCTAGGTTCTCTCGAACCTCCCCAGTTAAAACTCTGGGGGGTTGGGCCTTGTACAACCCTGGTATTTCCCTCCTCCAGGATGTTCCACATCCTGATTTACCTTCCAAGATAGCCATGAATGTGCCCTTCCTTGCGGGCACACTTCACCTTAATCCAGCATTTTTATTTTGTCAATTTCTCTCCCTGCACCATATGATGACCGGCCATTGTCAATCATCTTTCATTTAATCAGTGATTTTGTACCTGGACCTGTTAGCTTTGCACCACTTTGTCTCCTTCCTCTTTCTGCAGTCCAATCCCAGGTTTTATGCCTCAGCTCAGGGGGCTTTGTGAAGCAGATTGTCCGGGTCGTTCCTCTTCACCTTCCATGTGCATCATAGATGTTCCCTCTTCATATGTGGTGATCCGTCGTTTGCCGTCCCATGTGAATAGTCCGAAGGGAAAGGTCCATTTGTAGGTGATTTTTTGGGCTACCAGTATCTTCGTAACCGGTTGCCTCTTTCTCCTCTTACGAAGTGTAATGAGAGCCAAGTCTTGAAAGAGATGAATCTGGGATCCATTGATTTATAGATTCTGGTGCGGACATGCTTCCCCCGAGTATCTCCTCCTTCATAGTGTATGAAGTCAGGGTCACTAAAACATCCCAGGGGTCTTGCACCCAGATCCTTTTTTTTGGGGCCCTCTCTATGCACTCGGTCGATTCTTATGTCCTCCGATTGTATTCCTTTCAGGAGGCTACTAAAGCATTGCTGCATAGTGTCCTTTAAGTCATGATCTAGGACAGTCTCTACCAGACCCTTAACTCTAATGTTGGACCGTAGAGATCGATTCTCTAGGTCCTCTGCTTGAATCTCTAGATTGTGGGTGGCTCTAGCCACTTGTTCGAGTAGCACACTGTTTTGTTTTAGTTTTTCCAGCACTTCGGATAATCTGTCCTCCCTCACAGTCACTCTGTTCCCAAGCTCACTTATTTCCTTTCTGACTTCTTGTAGTGATGTCTTGAGCTCCTCCCTCATTTTCCCAAATTGCTCCTGGAATTAGTCCATCATCCTTGTTTCCATTCCTCTTAGACAGTCTTGTAGCTCTTCCTTACTCAATGCCATGTTTGGGGGGAAGGGGAGTCTCACCCTTTTCTGTTTTATCTCTGCTCCCTACTTGTTTCTTGAGCGCTGGTGTTAGGGAGCTTTCTTTTGGTTGTCTCGAGCAACGTTCCAGCTGTCCTTGTAAGCTTGCTATCTTTTTGGCTCTTGCTGGGGTGTTACACGGTTCTGCTCCTGGCATCTGAAAACTGTACTTATGATTCATTTGTCGCCGGAGATGCGGGTCTGCTGCAGCTTAAGTATGCATGATCCACTTCGGTCTGTTTTCAGGGCTGTGGACTATCGTTATCTAGTAAACATTACCCAACATCTGTTTAGTGTTGGTAGGGTCCAGGGTGGAGTCCGCAATGCGTGGATTGGGGTCTATATACCCAATCTGTTCTTTCAGTGTCCACAAACAGTTTCTCCCTTCCTTTTCCGCGCTGAAGATGGGCCTGGGTTACTCTGGTAGCTTCCTTGCACCGTCTTCCCCTCCCTCACTTCCAGAAATTGCCTATGTGCTGCACCTGTGGCTCAGGGGTGACGCCGCATATTTGTTGGTTACGCCCGGCGCAACAAGGACACTCTTTAATTATCCTCGAGGAATGGGATTTGGTTTTGTTTATTTTTTGTATAGCGCGCAAAGCCCTTAGTCATCTCAGCGCTTAACTTAAGACAGGTTACGATAATACAATAAGTGCCATAAGCAGTTACAAAGATAGCTATATAGGGGGGAAAACAGTCAAGGGGAATATCATGAGAGGGCTACATACATGGTCAATAGAATAGTGTGTATACATCTTCGCCTGTTAGGTACAAGGAGCTTGAGACATATACAAAGGGGATAGTGTTGGGCAAATAGGACATCATATCGATGTAACAGTTAAGGAAGGGTTAAATCTGGTAGCAGGTAGATACATAAATGGAATGTTCGCCTCTTGTAGGGTGCTTCAACAAATACATAGGAGTCAAATCAGGTAGCAAAGTAAATACATAAATGGAATGTTCGCCTTTTGAAGGGAACTACATCAATTATATATTGGGTTCAATCGAGTAGCAGATAAATATGTAAGAGGAGAGTTAATCATTTTGTGGAGAGCTATGTCAGATAGGAGATCGAGAGGAGTATAAGGGAAGAAGGTTAGCTGCATCATGCAAGCATTTGGTAGCACTGACCTAGGAGTTGCATGAATGAAGGGCAAAAAGGCGGCTACATATTACATTCATACAGGCGTTAGAGGATTAGTAGGTTATTCTGCTGACTTAACATTGGATACATTAAATGTAGACGTGATTAATGTTAACTGATAGAGTGACATTTAAAGCATTTAGGAGACAACCATAGCGCGGAGGATGGCACCAGAGTTCAAGTGGCATATGCGTATTTCCATAAATCCTACAGATGTAGACAATTGTGAAGGTAGAGGCTATTGCATATATATGCCAGGTGGGAGGTTATGAGCTGTAAATGATAATGATAAGTGAATAGCATTGAGGTAATATCCGCGGCAGGTGTTAATAGTCAGTGCTCCTATCGATGAGATGCTTCAGTCGTCTGCCTAGGAGAGCTGCAGTGACTTCCGTGCCTGTGTGTTGATCGTGCTTTACAGCCTCTGTTTTCTCCCCTGTCCCCTGTGTCCTTGTGGCTGTCGTTCACTGTATTCCTAGCGTTCGGTGTGTATTCATGCATATCAAGGACAAGCCTTTTCAATGTGCACCTGTAAGTTTAAATATCAAGTTCTCAACCTTTAGATTGTAACGTAGCATTCCTAGTGTGCTGCAGTGCTTTCACTGCTTTCTTTGTTCCCCGCTGCTTTGACTTGCACTCTGTGCAGCAGTTACCGGTCTCCCAGGCAATCCCTTGTCACTGCCCTTTCCCCCGCTTTCTTGTCCACCATGTCGCTTGCCTTGTCCATGCCGCGGCACTCCTAGGGGTTCTTCGTTAATATTTATATCGGGGTAATTATCGCGTGGTTGCCCATACCTCTGTAACTGATGATGTCCCGCTCTTTTTTTGGGCCACCGCCGCCTCGTCCTCTTAGATCAATGCGGGGGATGGAATAATTACAGCGTTCTTTCACACAATTCGCTGTGCTGCATACCATGTTTACTCATGAGCAGCTTACTGTAACTGCAGCTTCGAGCCCAACTACCATTACAGAATCCTTCGATGCCCGCTTTGCTTTCCCTTCTGGTTATGTGGTCCGCTGCTGTTGTAGCTCCTGATCTCCCCCCGCAGAATCTATCTCGTATCGGTCTCTCGCTTCTGCTGTGACACACGGTCCGCTCCATTTTCACTGCGGTGTCGGAAGGGGGGAGTAGATGTGCTTGGATGCACCGTCACCTTAACTATACGTGGGGAAAAGTAGCTCGATCCGTATCACAGTTCTTATGCTTTATAGTTCACCTTATGTTGTGTGCCGGGACGGAGCACAAGATTGTGCACTCTCATGGTCCGGACATCTTGGAATCCAATACTTGCCTTTTATCTCTCCTAACTCAGCTGTACCCCCCCAATTCACTCCTGGCTTTGTTAGTTGAGCCTGCATGCCCCGAATCTCATCCCTTATTTGGTCTGCCACAAGGGCCCTCTCCGTCTTTTTCCAGGCATCATCCGCTATAAGAAGGGCTCGCACAGTTGCCTTGGCTGCTTACAACACATTATTCCGATGGGCCTTCCCAGTGTTGTTAGCTGTGAAATAACAGGAAATCTCCTTTCCCAAAAAGTCTCTGAATGCGATCTCGCAGGAGGCCACCATTTCAACGCCACCTAGGCATCCCTTTCCTCCCGTTCTCTACCCACCATTGCACAGTGACTATCTCAAGGTCCGACCAGGTCACAGTCTTAACCTTGGGAAAGGCCACAGTACTCCCCTGTTCCTGGGTACCAGCAAAAGGTCTATCCTAGTATAGATTTGGTGTGGGGGTGAGAAAAAGGTGTAGCCATCCACACCCTCACCCACAACACCTGCAGAAATCTGGACCTCTACACATCATTCCAGAAATGCTCCGGAGCAATTGTGCAAACTCCTGGTGTTCCCTTACACTTGTCCTAGTTATACCTCCCCTTTCGGACCACCAATAACTGCCAGATCTGCAATCATATTAAAGTCCCCTCCCACCATTATAGATCCCTCACCCCAGTCTTCCAGCACATTAAACACCGTCTGGAGAAATAGCACCTGGTCCACATTTGGGGCACATATTGAGGGTGAGCAATATACCATCCAGATGACCTTTTATCCCTACAAACCAACTACCAAACCCCTGCCGGACTTACACCAACTTCAACCACATTGATTTACCCCCCTCCTTTTAGGAAACCTTGTGCGAGACCCAGTACAACTGCCCAATTTCTGTCCCCTTTAGAACACGCTCCTCCCCGATTCGGTAATGGGTTTCCTGCAATACTGCTGGATGGGTTTTGCAGGACATGTTCGCCATGAGGGATTTCTTATTCAGGGAATTTAGCCTTTTCAGATTTAAAGTAGCTGACTTTAATTTATCCATAGCCCCCTCAAAGAGGTCTTTCCTGGTGCTGCACCATGATCAAGCAGCCCTTCACCTGTGATTGTGACAGAATAATGCGTGTGCTGCATCCCCCCAGGCCTCTGCAACTTCAACATTCTAACCGTCTTCGGCCAGGATCCCACACCCAGACCTCTTGACACCCACACATATCCGGGCCACTAGGGTAACAGAGAGACCGTCATCACGTCAAACTACACATTTGAAATCACAATAACTTGACTTTCTTCAATGAGTGCCCCACTCTCAACCAGGGGCCGCATCCTTCCCCTGCTTTAGTTCATAATGTTCTCCACCATAGTCGAAGGATAGGGCAAAGGAACACCTCCATGAGTATTGCATCCCTTCCCCGTGAAGCCATCACGTTAGGGGCCTGCATTTTCTCCTTTGCTCAGGGGTATATGATAAGCCCTGGAACATTCTCACTGAGGATCCTTCCCGTTCTTTCTTCCACTTCACTGGCTATTTTTGCAAGCTTTCCTCCTCGTCCCTGACGTAGTGGCATTTAGCCACTACTGAGCTTGGCCTCCCTGCATATCCAGCACCCCTACGGACTGTCATAGCAGATCTTTGTTGGGTGCCGGTCGTTGCAGCTTCCGCAGCACAAGACCAGCAGGTGCTCCCACTCTCTTGAGATCCAGCCTCGTTATTTGGGAATACCGTTATTAGGGGAGTTTTCCTAAAGTCCTACTGGTAGTAAGACTTTAGCAAGCTATCCCAGTGGTTTGTAGATCTCCAACTTTTAGCATCAGTCTGTACTAACTCAGGACTTCGGTAGAGTGGCAGAGCAGTCACGCTTATCTTAAGAGTAAGATGTCAGCTGTGGGTAAGTACACTGAACCTTAGTTAGGCATGCACACCAAAGAAAGTTTTACACTTATCATTTATAACACCGATAGCCTGAGATTATTTCTCCATTCTCCACATCATCCAGCTTACTCTTGGCTTCTTTTTCCCTACATTCTAGTTCCTTAATCCGTAACTCTAGATCCACATCTGCTGCGTGCTGATTGTGTTCTAGGGTCTCCACATGCTCTTCCACCGTAGAGACACTATCCGATGTGTTGGGTAAGCACTGCTTTCTTTCCTCCGCCAACGGCGTCTCTAGGCACAGGTGCAAGCACGTCACCAGCAGGCCCTGTCTTACTGCGACAGTGCCCCCGACGTCACTCAGGGGTCCACCATGCTACTCAACAGTGGGGTATTGCCTCCGCCCAGTCCCACCCTTCGTAACGCCTCCAAGGAGCGAACTGCAGAGGGGATTCCCCCTTATGGTGCAATGGCGTCGTGCTTCAGCATATGGTAAGTGATGGCTCTTGGGGCACCCGGCAGATCTCCAAGATCCCCTTCCTGGGTTCCAGAGCAGCGCGGGGGCATCGAAGGGCCAACCAGGTATTTAACGGATTCTCCACTCCCCCTGGGCAGGCACCCAAATCCGGCCACACAATTAGCCAACCTGATGTACTTTGCAGTATGCAATGTGGCTGGACTACAAGGGCCAACGTCGAGGCTACTCCTGCTACTCCAGTACTCAGTACAGGGGCATTCCAGCGCCAGCATGTTTTTCTGGGGTGCCCATGCAAATATGGGGGAAGCCTCTGCTCCTCCCTCACGGTGGCCACAGTCTGCTCTTCTCTATACCTGTAGGATGGGCACCCAGTTGGGATCCAATCCGGCGCATGTTCTCCTGGGTGTACCCTTTGCCCCTCTTAGACCAGCAGGTGATTCCCCAGCGCCAGGGTCCACTCCCAGTTTAGCATGCATGCACTGTTTCTGAGACTTGCTGCTCCAAATCACCAGGGCCTGGCAGGCTGCCCCTCTACCTCCAGGGCAAGCACTGGGCTCAGCTAGAATCTGTTCACTGCTGCAGCCCGCACTTCTCTACGGGGCAGCGCACCATGAACCGCCCGACACTATCACCGGACCAGTAATGTCCGCTTGCTGACACCGCAGGCATCGTCTCACTACAGGGGTGGTGGGCCAGCCCTAGCGTTCCCCCCTCCCCAGACAGCCTTCCTCACCCTTTCGGATCATCAGTTCACAGGGCGCCAGCCGAAATGCAGCAAACTGCTCACTCGGCCCTCCGGACCCCACACACTCTTGAAAGACAATCAGGAACCTTTCCAGTTGGCCCCGCACTCCACCGCAGCCCGGGATGAAAGGGGAAGGGGAAAAAAGGTAGCCACTGCCGACGAGACGTAGCGCTCCAAACTCATGTGGCCATCTTGCTCCATGCCCCCCAAGTGGTCTCATTTTGGTTACTTTTATATGTGCCTATAGACAAGCTGGTTTGTGTGTTTACCGCATATGGCTACTGAACATGGCTAGTGCCCTACACAATGGCCACGCCACAAGAGGGAGTGTGGCGGGGGGGGTGTGTGTGTGTGTAAGTGTCTAAGTGTGCAAGTGTTGGATTTGGCTTCAACCAAATCTCCAGCGATGAAACCTCACTATCCCGCTTATATACATCCCTGTTGAATACAAGGCTTCTGTGTGTGTTTTTCCTTGCAACCAGGACAGTGCTTGGTACTGCGTATGCATTGGCCGGCAACACAGACGCTGCCGAACGGTGACTGCGAGGCACAGCAAAACTTCCCCGGATGATCAGGGACCGCTGCATGCCGGGCCCAGACTAGCGCCAATGACCAGCTGTGTGAAAAGCACCACCATGTGGTCAGGCAGTGTTAGGTAAGATTTTCATATTTATGATAAATCTTCCTGACCAGTGTCAACCCCAGAACATTTTGCTTGGACTTGGTAATTATTTTACCTTGTCCCTAGGGCAGTGGGAATCTTTTTGCTCTCTCACCTAGTCGTTTACTCTTTTTATGGGTGACCTTTTTATGTTTCTCCATAGTGTATGCATGGAATTATAGTTTCCGACAATTTTTCAGCTTTGGCTGGGTTGCCCCTTTGTGTTCCCCTGTTAATTTCTCTTTCCTATACTTGGGTGAACTACTGTTCCCAAGTAGTAATGAGGGATTTTTATCCCCTTTACATTTTGTGTAAGTGGGCCAGCACACCCCATTTTATGTGGAGTGCTGGGGGGGATACAATGTATCCCCTTTATTTTATTGTTGATTTATAACATGCTTAATACCAGCGAGTGGTTTCTAATTGAGGGATCAGGATTCAAACCTGTGTCGCGCCGCTTTGTCTTGCTTCCAAGACAAAGATGGTGCCCCCGAGATATCCTTCCTCCACCTTTCTTACCCACCTGGTAACATTTTGTTACAATTGCAAGTTTACATAAATGGCTGGTGGCGGTGGTTATACCTTTATGACTTTTAGTCTAGTCGCATGCTGTTAATTCAGCCTCAGTAATGCACCGAAAGGCCACCATTTTTCTAGAATGGTTGGCTCCTTTTTTCGCCATTTGTGTGCTTGCTGTTTCTGACGTCTTCCTTGGTGGGAACGACCTCATTGGAAGTGTTGTCCTCGGCAGGAATCCTTTGGATTCCCCACCCAGGCTCCAGAGTGTCTGAGAAGGCAGAAAGCAAGGGAGGAGTCCAAAACTCCATAGCCCTTTGTCTTTCACCTTGTCTGAAAGGAACCAACACCCAGTGGGGCGCTGGCTGTCCTTATTGGACAGCCAGCTCGCCAGCCAGATCGCCCCTTGCTGTAAAATGCAGGGAGAGATCGAAGAAGTTGTGCTGTAGTTCCTGATAAATACTCCGAACCTGGAAGCTCCTGACTCGGGAGGATAGCTCAGGGGCAGCATGCTCGCCTTGGAAACAAGACGACACAGGGCAACACAGGTTTGATCCCGGGTTCTGCACTTACAAACCACTGGGTATTAAGCGCGTTATAAATAACCAATTAAAATTACTATTACATAAATCGACCACTGGAGCTGAAACCGAAGAGGAAGATGAAGTAACGACAGCCGTAGAGATGTCCAGTGACCGGAGAGCCTGCTGTGTAACCAGAGCATGCTGTTACCCTTCCTTCCAAGCGAACTGGGGATTCCGACCCAGAGCCTGGTGGGACACACTAGACTCAAGAAGCCCTGCATTTTGAGCCATCCATTGCTGTGCTACAACCTTGCCGGGCTGCAATACCCCAATATCCTGGGATCTCGAGCCATTGTGCGGGACATTGTCTTCGGAATTCCGAATCTTGCTGAAACTTTTAGGGCATCCTGCAAGAGATCCAGAGACTTGATTTGAGTCCAAGTCCCCTCACCAGAGTGCTGGACCAGATTAACGACGAGAATCTGACCAGCGATATTCAGTCTTCTCCTGGCTCATGAAAAGGGCTCCAAAACCACAGAACCGCATGCAGCCGCGAAGAAACCCTTGCCTGGAGCCTACCCCGTTCATCCCTGCTCCGAATTCCCTTCCAGTGTCCTGTCTTCATGAGAAGAAATTCACCAACTGGATTTTTGGCTGCAGATCCTGAAGACGTCCAGCTACAAATTATTCTACTGTGCTGAGGTAATGTGTTGCCTGGGGTATTACTTACCTTAAGCCTTTTGTGATTCCTGCAAAGCTTTGGGGACAATTCATGTGAATGGGAGTCCTCTCATCCAGTTCCATTGCCGGAATCCCTCTAGGGTATCTTCTCTGAAGTCTCTGGAACACTTCTGCAATTCTAAAGTAAAATACAAACTTGTTTTGAACAGCTTTCCTCAGGAACTCTGACTTTTGCTACATCTGTGCCTATCCTGACCTGTGTGTCGGCCACTAGAAACCTGGTGAACCCTCCTTGCCAGTGAGAACATTTATGCTTCACGAATAGGGAAGGACTTTTAAGGTTTGGGCCTTTTGCCTAGTAAATGCAATAAGTGTTTAAAAGTTACTTGTAATAGAGTTGGTTTGTTAACTGTACCTCTAAAATATGAGTAGTTACAAAAGTTCTTACTATCCACTGAATGCGTTTTGCGATTCTGAAAAGTATATACAAGCTTATTTTACTCACCTGTGACTTGGTTCCCCCCACTTACCAAAAGTAATGCAGTTGGTTTCGCCTAACTATTTCTTTCAGAATATAAGTGTATAAATTTACCAACTGGGTCTTGCTTCCTGTGACCTGCTGTATAGCCTGTCTAGAATAAGTCTGCCTTGGGTTTTACTTACCTTGAATAGCTATGTGCCAGTCTTTGTTCATGTATTGTGGGTTTTACAAACCTTGGTCTGTCTTGTGGCATCCTAAAATATGTTAGAGAGATATTGCTTACCTCAATCTGTGTTCCACTGGCCAGGAAAGCAACTGTAATAGTTTATTACAATATTAGGGTTTTACTCACCTGGAATTACTGAGGGTTATCCTGAATGTAGGGTAAGGATAAAACTCAGCTCTAGAAATTAACACTCCTGTGCTGAGCTCGTTAGTCTAATGATCTAGATATGCCTATGCAAGGTCACCGGTTGGTAGAGGTGAACCCACACCTCTATTTAGGTAATTGTAGGCAGTCGTGGTTACCTTGCCATTTTTGGTTTTCAGTGAATCTTATGCATCAAATGATTCTCATGCTGGATGCGGTATTGCTTAGTGGGATTTTATATTTATTGTATAAAACACATGGTCTAATGGTGGTCAGCCGACACGTGTTACAACCCAGAGGATCCTCATCAAGGCTGATGTTTAAAATCACATTCAACAGTAGTTCGGAGAATATAGATGAGTGAGAAGGAACTGTGACACAAATTAAACATTTGAAAGACAATGCCACTACTAGATAACAGCTTCAAAACCGGAGGCTACAAGGCACATAACATTATAAAAGCAAAAGAAAAACCCTATCTATGCCTAGGGAGACGCTACTAACACCCGAGGTCGGACAATGGACAAAAAGAATGACACCATAACATTTGTGACAAGGTACAACACTGAGAGCCACAAAATACAACAAATTCTGAAAAAGCATTGGGCACTCCTACTATTGGACCCCAATTTCCAATCAAACCTGAAGCCGTATCCCAGTATTTCTTTTAGCAGGGCACCACCCCTACGCAACATTTTGGGCCCCTCGTTCATGCCACAACAAAACATAGTGGCTTATAATTGGCTTAGAACAGGGACTCATCTTTACCAAATGTGGCTCATGTTTCATGTGCACATATGCTGAGAAAACAACAACTACCAAGTTCCTAAATTGACAAGAATACACGATAATGGAACACATAAATTGCAGATCCAAGTATGTAATCTATGCAATTGTGTTTGTGAGAGCACGATCAGGGAAATTCGTGTGAGAATCAGAGAGCACCCCCACAACATACATTCACAAGATCCCAAACTACCCTTGGCCAATCACTGGCAGAAGTACCACCAAATGGACAAGAGGAAGATCCGGTTTGTTGGATTATGCACGATCAAATGTGGACCAAAGGGCAGCAACAGAGAACACAAGCTCTGCCAGGAAGAAGTGAAACTAATGAACAAGTTACTCTCTTACCTGGTAACGTTCTTTCGATGGGATGGTCCGACGACGTATTCCATATCTATGACAGTAATCACCGCAGCTGTGATGCTTCAGAACATTTTTGGCGTCTGCGTCCTGCCTCGATGACGTCGATGCGCCGTCCTCGAGGACCTCCTCCGACGGTCAACGTCACTGGATGTTATAAGTAGGACGCACAACGCCCATAGCCTCAGTTGTAGTTTTTTCCCAGAACGTGTGCCACCAGTCTTCTGCCAGTCTGACACACAAAGCCTTGCGGAAACGTAAGCTGCAATCGCATAAGAAATTCTGTAGCGGGGAAGGTAGGGAGGGACCGATATGGAATACGTCGTCGGACCATCCCATCGAAAGAACGTTACCAGGTAAGAGAGTAACTTGTTTTTCCGAGGGGATTGGGTCCTCCGACATATTCAATATCTATGACAGACTCCCAAAGCAGTACCAATGCAAGGAGGTGGGAAAAGAATTTTGAAAACAGAAATTTAGCATGCCCCATCAAATTGCGGAGTAAAGGACCGCCTTGCCAAAGGCCAGATCCTGCCCCCGGATGGAATCGAGGGAATAGTGACGGACAAAAGTATGTACCGAAGCCCAGGTGGCTGCATCACAGATGTTGCGAATAGGAACACCCCTCTGCAGGGCAGTAGAGGCAGCCATACCCCTGGTAGAATGGGCCCGTAAGTGGACCGGTGGTTCCTTACCCGCCAAGCGGTAACACTCAGATAGCCAAAATAATCCAGCGAGACAAAGTCTGTTTCGTCACAGCCTGCCCCAAACGCTTCCCAGCGTAACCAATAAAGAGCTGATCGTCCACTCTGACCCGGGACATGCGTGAAATATAAAAGCTTAACGCTCTCCTAGGATCAACCCTATGGAGCCTCTCCTCTTCCTTACCAGGAAGTGGAGGAGGATAAAATGCCAGAAGAACCACCTTCTGGCCCAAATGAAATTCCGACACCACCTTCGGAAGAAAAGAAGGACAAACACTAAGGACAACCCTGTCCTTATGAAACACAGTGAAGGGTTGCTTAACTGAAAGTGCCTGTAACTCACTCACTCTGCGAGTGGAAGTGACCGCAACTAAAAATACAGTTAACAGTCTCAAAGGGCATGAATGCAAAGGCTCAAACGGAGCACCCATCAGAAACTTGAGAACAAGGTTCAAATCCCAACCGGGCAGCTGGAAAGGTGACAGAGGGAACACAATAGTGAGCCCTTTCAGAAACTGAGAAATTAAAAGGAATTTTAAAATGGGAACACTCTTCAGACGAGCGCTTCAATATAGACAGCGCCGCCAGGTAACCTTTAATGGTACCCACTTGAAGGCCCCTGTGGGCCAAAGAAAGCAAAAAAAGACAGAACTATGGGAATTTCACATGCAAAGATCCACATTCTTAACCCTGCACCAGTCGCAGAACTTCCTCCAACGGCAACGGTACAGGGACTTTGCTGCGGGCCTTCTGGCCGAAAGCAACACCTCCATCGCGTCTTCAGGGAGGTCCCAATCCTTATACCTCAACCTTTCAGAAACCAAGCGTGAAGGTTAAGGGACCTGACCTCTGGATGGAGAACCTGACCCCCCTCCCGTGAGAGCAGATCGTCTCGGTAGGGAAGACGACGTGGAGGGCAGATGGACAAGTCGAGAAGGTCCGGGTACCACGTCCTCCAGATCCACGCCAGAGCAATGAGGATCATCCGGGAACCAAACCTCCGTAACCTCTGCAGTACTTGCGGGACGACTGGGACTGGAGGAAACGCGTACAGCAGTGGGAAGAACCACTCCACCATGAACGCGTCTCCTAAGGCTCCTTTTGGAGGAAATTCCCGCGAGCAGAACCTCTCGCACTTCCGGTTGACACTGGAGACGAAGAGATCCACTTGAAGGGTCCCCCAAAGGGCGAAGATCTCCAGGAGAATCTCCTGAGCCAACTCCCACTCGTGAGAGATCGCGCTCTGCCTGCTCAGAGCGTCTGCCGTCTCGTTTTAGTCTCCGGCCAGATGAACTGCCGAGATCGAAACTTCCTGCTGGATTGGCGGTCCGCAGCTCCAACAGATTGATATGGAGTCTGGACTCCGGAGACCAACAACCGCTGACTGTCAACTCGTTGGCATGAGCTCCCCATCCCGTGAGGGATGCGTCCATCACGATCATCGCCTCCGGCCAGGGCAGCCAAAATGGATCCCCCCTCATCAGATTGCCTTCGTCGGCCCACCACAGAAGGTCCTGGGCAACCGAAGACGGCACCTGAACAGGGTCCGACATCCTGCCGGAGGACTGAGACCACTTCAGCTTGAGTGCCCATTGCAAGATCTCATCCGCAACCTGGCCTCTGGCACCAGAAGAATGCAGGATGCCATGAGGCCGAGCAACCTCAAGAACTCGAACGCTGGGAGCATCTGGGCATGCTGAAACTTGTGCACTGGGAGAGTTTGGGCAAGTTGAATGTGATGAGCCCTCACCTGGAGAGGAAAACACTGCCCCAGGGACGTGTCGAGCACTGCTCCGATGTACTGGAGCCTCTGAGTTGGTGTCAAATGGGACTTCTTTAAGTTGAGGGAGAAGCCCAGCTTGTGGAGGGAGTGGCAGGTGACTGACAGATGATCCAGGACTTGCTCGGGAGAGCGCGCCCTGATCAACCAATCATCCAGGTAGGGGTAGACGTGAATCCCCCCCCTATCCTGAGGTGCGCTGCCACCACTACCATAAGCTTGGTGAAGACCCTCGGGGCGGAGTTCAATCCGAACGGCAGGACCCGAAACTGAAAGTGCGAGTCGCCAACCGCAAACCCCAGTCCTGAAGTTGAAGGGCCTGGAGGATTTGAGAGAGAGTAACCATCTTGAACTTGTCCTTCCTGAGGAGTTTGTTCAAACCGTGCAAGTCCATGATGGGTCTCAAACCCCAGTCTTTCTTGGAAATCAAAAAATAAGGGGAATACCATACCTTGTTCCTCTCCGCTACAGGCACCAGTTCTATGGCGCCTTTCTCCAGCAGGAATTGAATTTCCTGCGCAAGGAGCGGATCCGGACTCTTCAAAGAGAGATTCCCCGGTGGATTGTCTCGAGGCCTCTGCCGGACAGGAAGACAATAGCCGTGGGTTATGATCTCCAGAACCCACACATCTGAAGTAATGGCGCGCCACTCTGCAAGATGCTGCGCCAGCCTTCCCCCAACCGGCGAACCATGGGACATGGCCTCATGACTGAGCTGAAGCGGCTGCGGCGTTGCCTGAGGGCAACGAGGCAACAGCCTAAGCTGCCTTGGCACCTCGAGTACCTTGTTTTCCACCTCTGGCACTCCTACGGTGGCGCCTTTGACTGGCAGCTCCTCTCGCTTTACCAAAGGAGGACTAATAACGAAAGGAACCTCCCCTCCATTGCTGTCCCCTAGGACGAAAAGGCAGAGGTTGTCGAACTGCAGCGCCCAACGACTTTGCTGCAGCTTTGGAGGTCTGCAACCTCAAGGCTCTCGTCAGCCTTGCTGCCAAAAAGATGTTCCCCCGTCAAAGGGCATGTTGAGGAGCCGGGCCTGCACATCAGGAGCAAACCCCGACTTCCGCAACCACGCAAACCTGCTTATCACGGTGCTCGCCGCCATGGACCGGCTGACGCAATCTGCCATGTCCAAACCCGACTGAACGGCCTCACACATAGCATCCATGCCATCCTGAACCAAGTCAAGAAAACCATCCCATTCATCCCCTTCGGGAATATGTTCGGCCGCCAAGGAAACAGTTCCACAGAGTGTGCGTGAAACGAGACAAGGCACAAATGGAGTTGGCCGCCTGAAGCGCCATACCCCCTGCAGAAAACAGTTTCTTTGCCCAGCCGTCAAAATGCTTGTCGTCCCAGCCGTCAAAACGCTTGTCGTCCCTATCAGGAGGGATGGTAGAGTACAACGCCTGCTTTTCCGGGGCCGTAGCCGCCTGCACCACCAAACTCTCCGGAGTAGGGTGCTTGGACAAGTAGCAGGGGTCACTACTGGCTGGGTAGTATTTTCGCGGCAAAGACTTGCTCACTGCCGGGAGACTCTCGGAGCAGTCTAAGCCGCTGCCACCCTTCTTTGCAGAGCCATATGGAATGGCAGTACCGGATCGGTTGGTGGACCAATGTCGAGGATATCCGTAAGGTCATCCTGAACAAACTCCCCTGGGTGAGCAGACCAACATAAGTACTCGGTGACCCGTGACATAAGTCGCCGGTACGAAGAATCGGCATGAGTGCCAGGCTCAGGCCTACAAAACTCCACCTCCGCAGAGGTGTCCATCCCACTAGCATCAAGCATGGACTGCCTCAGGTCCTCAAACTGGCTATGGCCCAAGAGAATCTCGTCAGGCACCATGCCATCATCAGAGCCCTCATCCACCTCTGAAATGAATTCCAGATGGCACAGAACTGGAACCAAAGCCATGCTTGACTTTGGCCAGAGCCTTTGGAGGTTCCCCCGAGCCACGGGGTACCCTGTCGACAGCCCCGAAAGGAGTCGAGGGCGTTGAGTGAATCAGCGCCGACGTCGAGAGAATCGGCGTCGACGACAGACGCGGCACCGACAGCGTCGACACAGGCCTCGAAGGCGGAGCCCCGAGCTTGTCCCTCGACATCCTGGGCGCCGAAGGCGTCGACGACTTCCTCCGAGGCGGAGCCTCAAGAGAGTCCATAGACGACCTTGGCGCCACAGGCGTCGATGTCTTCCTCGAAGTCTTCACAGGTTCACGCGGTCTCTAGCGCGTTGAGGACCGGGACCTGGACCAGGCATGCCGAGAACAATTCCCCTTGTCTGAGCGGGACCTTTCCCGCGAATCGTGACAACGACCACCCGAGCCCGAAGGCGTGCGAGCGGCATCTCTCGGCTGATCACGACCGACCCCACTCGCAGGCGCGAACGGACCAGTGCCCTGTGATTCGAGAATCGCCAACATTTTCTTCCCGAAGGAAGCCCATTCCTCCGGTGTCGCATGCTTGGTGGGGTAAGCGACGGGCGGAGTCCTCGGATGAGGAAGGCGACCGATGACGGCGCTTCCGGGAGTGCCTCGAAGAGGCAGAAGAGTGGCGAGACTGACTCTGGGACCGAGACCCACTGGACCTCTGACGACGACGCGGAGAGTCGCCCCTCGAGTCGTCCGTCGAAAGCCCCGCAGACCTCGACTTCCGGGGCTTGGACACCTTTACCTACCGATAACTTCTTCTTGCGCTCCCGCAAGGCTTTCGACGTGAGCGACTGGCAGTCGACACAGTCATCCGTGTCATGGGCCTCCCCGAGGCACCAGAGGCAGGCGTCGTGCGAGTCCGTGACCGACATCTTGGACCCACAGTCCCTGCACTTCTTAAAGCCCGGACGTGGTGTGGAAGACAAGGTAGACATCTTCCCGAAGAATAACTTCACAAACGAACAGGTTCGAAGAACCGAGATGAACAACAGAAACTCCAAAGAGTCGAGGCGTACCAAGATTCACGAAGCGAACACGTTCGCGGACAAAAACGGAACTGAGGCTACGGGCGTCGTGCGCCCTACTTATAACATCCAGTGACGTCGGCCGTCGGAGGAGGTCCTCGAGGACGGCGCATCGACGTCATCGATGCAGGACGCAGAAAATTTTCCGAAGCAGCACAGCTGTGGTGATTACTCTCAGATATGGAATACGTCAGAGGACCCAATCCCCTCGAAATGTCATTTCAGATGTGTTAAAAATGGACTAAACTCTGATCATGATTTTAATGTATTCCTATAGACTCTTTCCAGCCCGAATACAAGCTCTTATGACAACTATCCCTGCCTCATCATCACCACTCTGACCTATAAGATCCTTAGACACTCAAGACAATGTGTGTCATCCCCAATATAGACCCTTTTATTCCAACTGCTGTTTCCCTACGTACACCTTAACCTGGGTATAAAATCCCTAAGCTAACTTCCAAATGTTATTCCCCCCTCACCTTTGTGGATTCCCCAGCCTAGGTGCAACTCTCACTTGAATTCACTGATAATTACTTCAATTTTGCCCTAAGCATCAATTAGGTAGAACAACGTTCACCCAAACGCCTCTACCAATGCACTCCTTCTCACCCGCACGTACCCATGTGCACTGATATAGCACGTACCCATGTGCATTGATAGTGCTATTCTTGTCAAGCATTCAACCAACCAACATGCCCATCCACCATGTGCTAATCAACACTCCCTGAGACCTAGCTCCACACCAGAGTTCACTCACAACGTCATAAATGACGTATCACAGACCAAATCCAGTGGTCACACACTAGACATGAGCACGTTAGTCATTAACTACAACCCAGCTATACAGCAGAGCGCATGCGGCACTGTAGAATGCTACACTACGGTCGCAGGGCACAGATAGTCACCCAACACTGGGTGGCAGCGAGATCCCTCACGGAAGCAACAGGTAAGCACTGACAGAGCCATACTCTCTTTAAATCACTGCGACACTTCACAGTGCCCCTACTTAAGTTAAACAGTTATTCTCTGCTATTGATCTCCTAATGCAAACCTGGACAGCTTTACTCAAGAATACCTCTTTAGCCTGCACCCACGAGGGTTTTTCTACACAGTCGCGCATTATACCTTGTGCACGTCGGGTAAAAACAACCCCTTACAAACCAACACAAACTCTTCATTTCTCCACGACTTCACCCAACAAATGGGCGACCCATGAGCACAATCAACAAACAGCCCGCCCTGAGGATTCCTCCATGTAAATTAGATTACTTGTTCATACTGCTACAAAAAACGAAACCAGTAGTTTAACTTCATTTTCCATAATGTGCAGCAACAAAACACTCAGACGCGCATACCTAGTATGTGCACAACGTGACACTCCCAATACCCCAGTTCTCCGTGGTTTATTTACTTCACACACACGTGGCCCTCTAAATACCTAATACACATGAATCCAAAGCTCAGCTGGATGCGGGTATTTCTGAAACTCAACGAACAAAGACTATATATAGAGACTCCTTACCACAAACAGAAGTCTCATGCCAGTCAGCAAGAGTTCCAGGCATGTCTCCAAATTGTGCACTAATCCATTACACGGGTCTACTGCTATTTCGCTTTTGTCCTTTTCCTTCCACCTCTTCTCTCCTTTTCTTCTACCAATCATGCTTTGGGTAATACCCGCAATAAATGTAAACAATGTAACGCACTGTAAACTAAACGAAAACCACTATTGTGTTTACCATCGAATATATGTAACATACAAATGATTGTTCTTACCTATTGTCACTCAATTTGCTCAACACATGTCACTTAAAACAAAAAATGTAATGTATGCCTAACTACTGTTGAATGTGATTTTAAACACCAGCCCTTACAAGGACCCCTCGGGGTCAAAACATGTGTCGGCTAACCACCATTATACCATGTGTCTACACTACAATAAATATAAAATCTCACTAAGCAATACCGCATCCAGCGTGAGAATCATTTGATGCATAAGATTCACTAAAAACAAAAATTGCAAGTTAACCAGGACTGGCTACAATTATCTTGAATGTAGTTATTTGTGTTCCACTATTCAGAAATGTATCCTAGTAACAGGGTTGGTTTACTAAGTGATTCCTTAACTGAGCGTCACTGCATAACTGACAGGGTCTACTACCCTTGGACTGCAGGTAAACTATACGTAACTTGTGGTTTTACTCCCCCCACCCCACCTGAAAAGGTGTGTTCTATCCTAAATGTGTATGATTAGGTCAGACTTGCCTAGAAATACTGTTAGTTATTCTGAACAAGGTCTATGCTTTGGTCTGTGTACCTTAAGGATGGTGTTGGTTTTTATATTGTGTTTATAACTATGACAAAGTACTTAACCACCAAGACTACCTTGGCCTATTAGTGTTTCTTTCAAGCTATTTGTAAACTACATGTTTCTTTGTACCTTCCTACAGCCCTCTAACCCCCTGGCCCCCCTAAGATAACCCTGGCTGCTCTGTCTACGCAACCAAATACTCAGGTGGCACGGCCTTAAGCTAAGAGTTTTGTACTGTCTCAGTTGTATGCTTTTACTAAACCTTTAGTAAACCTTTAGCTGTACTTCAGCAAAATTGTCCCAACACTGGTTTTCCTTTCTGCCAGGATTTGGTTCCTTCTTGTCAGGTCAACACAGTTCTAATATTCCTTCTTATGATTTCTTGAATCCACATACTTGCAATTGCCTGGTATAGTCTCCTGCCAAGTCTTCCTCTATTCACTCACTTGGAATTGCCTGGTATACTGTCCATTAGGGGAGTTTTCGTAAAGTCCATCTGGAGGTAAGACTCTATAAAACTATCTGTTGGTATACAGGTTCCCAACTCGTAGTATGAGTCTGTAATACCCAAATAATTGATAAAGTGGCAGAGCAGCCAGGCTTATCTTATGATAAGGATGTGAGCTGAGCTAAGTACAAAGAACCCAGTCAATACATTAGCCCAAAGAAACCTTTGCACACTGAAAGTTCTAATATATACATGGATTCTATGTACACAAGGCAAGGTAGGTAAATATTTTAGACTAACCAACACAGGAAATATCAACAATACTTTTCATAAGTGACTGCTTCAATAGTAGTTACTCGCGCTTACAATTGTTACAGAAAATGACAGCATTGACAGTGTTTAAATAGTAGTCTGTAACAGTGAGTTACATTCATTTACAAAGTCACACAAAGTCTAAGAAGGGTATTCAACACTGTTTGCACTATTATCAGTGGTTGTCTTTCTAGCAACACTTTTCAAGGCTGCTAAAGCTTTAGCAGTTAAATCCTAACAAAGGAAGGGTTCATCAAAGTCAGTGTAGGATGGAAGCAAACCTCTTATGCAGCAGCAGAAAAGGCAAAGATCAGGATACTTTAGTTATCTAAATAATACTTTTGTAGAATAACACAATTTTTAAGGATTCTGCAAATGACTCCCTAAAAGAGCACAAGCTATTAAGTCTGGGCCAGATGTATGGGTGGACACCCAAACACCTTGTAACCCGTTCCAGTCAAACTGGAGCATCTATTCGGCTTGGGATAAGTTCTACCTTGAGCTCCACAGTACCTAAGGCTGGTTGTCAAAAATGCAGCTAGATTTGTGCCTGTGGAGCAGCGATGGACCCAGTCTCCCGATTCCTTGGTCTGGTGAAGAAAGGAAGGACTCTAAATGGGATGTCACAAAGCAGCAGTCGCAAGAAATGACACTCAGCAAGGATTTCTTTGATCTCCCAGATCGGTCTGTGGTTTTGGCACCTTTTTATCAGCTCCAACAATGCATGGTTACCCACCAGCCAGAGGTGGAGCTGCACCTTGGCTAGGAAAAAGGAAACTACACATGTGCAGCAGCACCAGAGACCTCGCAAGTGAGCAATACTCAGGCGCAGTATGCCATGAGGTTGTTTGGGGACCACAGCAAACTCCTGGACTCGCAGTAAGAGGTGCATGTGATGCGTCTCCGCCTGGGGCCTTGATCCTGGTAACAACGGGTATGCCTATGGACAGAGTGCAGCCGAGGGGTTTAAAGGGAGGGGGAGGAGTCACCTGCAGAGCTCTACAAGCAGTGAAGGTGTCCAGTTTGGGCATGCTATTCTCTCCCCAGCTTCCACTCTAGAACACTCCAGGCGTACCCCATCACACTACTCTGACCCAGGTTTACTTTCTGTTTCGCAATGCATGTGAGCCAGAGAAAGCGGCCTGGTAGGCCCCATGAACACTTGTTGGACGAGCCTATATCACATGTCTGCAACAACTTCACTGGCTGTCGGTTTCTGCTTGGACAACATTTAAAGTTGCCACCTTAGTAAAGAAGAACAAGTTACTTTCTTACCTGGTAACGTTCTTTCAATGGGATGTTCCGACTACGTATTCCACATCTATGACAGGTAAGCAGCACAGCTGTGGTGATTATCTGTGAAAGATGTGGAATACGTCGGAGGAACCAATCCCCTCAAAGTGTATTTATGGTAAGGCTCCTTCTCACCTTGTAAGCAGAATCTGGTATGAACTGCGCCCACTTTACACAGACTGAACACTCTGCAAACACTACCTCTTCACAACACTACAATGTGTGCATGGTCAGTGGCAGGGAAAAGTGGGCATTAAGACCCACAAACCTCTCTACAGAATTAGCAACCAATCTACTAGTTAATGATTATTGAACGGACACTACACTACAACCAGTACATCATGAGTGCCAGGAAGAAATTAACATGGGGCCTCCGCTGTGACCAAGCACCAAGCCAGACTTACAAAAGGTCAGAATTACACCTTTAACCACTTGAAACCTCTTAAGACGCTATGGTTTGTGGTAACAGCGGAGGGGAAAAAAAGGCTACTTCTTTTGTACCATTCTGCCCACATCTGCAGATCCATCATTACCAGCCCACACACCCTGACAGTACAGCTAAGTGTAAGACTATTAAAGCTCTTTCCATACCATGCCTTGCTGCTTAAGACGACTTACCGATACCTCTCAAACTTCGGAGTCCCCAAGGCAGTTGAAAATTGGCTATTTAGGATTTGGCGGGTGAGATCCCATGGAAATGTACAGGTGGTTAAGGGGCTTGGAAGGTGAGTGAAAGATCACATTGTGCGTGGCACCTGCAAAAGGCATTTGAGTTGAGAGGCATGACTTACCTCTGCGGATTTTATCTGTGGTCCAATTACTAAGATATTCTGGCAGAACCTTTCCCATGTTCCCAGTCTCTGGAAACATCTGAATCACTTCCAGGCCAGTCAGTCGTGCTGTAAAGGCAAATAGGACCATCAGTATCAATCAGTGTATTTTCTAGGCTGAGCAAAAATGCTCTGGCCATATGGCCCAGCACTATTTAATGATCCCCCTTCAGATGAACTGCTGCCAACCTTCAGAAAAAAATCCCTCATCCTCTCATTACAAAACAGAAGCAACCACTGCTGTGGATGGGATCACATGCAGACAAAACAATAGTTTACATTCCAAGCAATGACCAAAAACAGAACGCTAGGTTCAATTCAAAGCTAATACAGTGAAATCCTAAATCACTTAGAACTTTAATTGAAAAAAAAACAGTGCATGGAAAAATACCTTTATGCCAAGTTTCGGCCTCTCAGTTAAATACCCATCTTACTGATTTAAGAACCACAAGCACTGCATTGTCGGTGAACAACCCTGCATTATAACGGTACCAAATATGTATTCTTTTTGTGTGAGAATCTAAAAAGGGGAGGGAGATGGTTACGGAATGGGCTTTTGAGCAGGAAGCACAAACCGAAAGGTAGAGTCCAGAATGGTTAGGATCCCAAAAGGAATGGGGCTATTTATTGCCCCTCACCATTTTTTTTTAAAATAAGTAAATGCATTTCAGGTAGCTGTACAGCGGGGGTGGCGAGCCTGCAGGGTCCCTCTCCTGCTACCATCTGCGAGGCCCATTGGGTAGCGACCAGACCAACTCAGTCTTCTGTGGCTCACACCCCTCATTCAAAGAGGTGGAGAGTTCCTCCAATTCACCACACCATACCCTACCCTGGCTTTTCCAGCTGAGCTACTCTTGAAAGTGAGAGACATGCACTTGGTCATGTTACATTCGTCTTTGGGCTTGCTAAACCCACCCTCACTACATTGTAAACACGATTTGCCAATCTTGCTAAAATTTGGCTGCACAGTTTAGAGATGTCTGATGGTTGGACACTCCTACTTCTTTCAGCTTAACAAGATTTCAGGGGCTTTTAAAATTATAATAACTGGTGTGGGTTTGTACATTTCCAATGAACAAAGGCCCATAAACAGACTTTCTCTGCAGAAGTTCTTGAGATCTGGAACTCTCAGCATTAGCAATGTACAGATCAAACCAAATTACTTTTCAAAATGAACAAAATAATCAGTTTAAAGAAGTTGATGACTTACTAACATTACTGTCCTTAGGCATTAGAGCTGGCCTTGGCAATAGAGCAGTGTTTTCAACAAGCATAGCATGTACATTCTGAAAAGTGTTTCACTGTCAACAGTTATTGAGATCAGAAATGAGACCCAAGTCCCAGGTTACTTTTTTGTGGTTTTAATGAATATATATGATATGATAATGATATGATAGTTTATTTATATAGCGCCTATACACAATGTGTTTCAAATCGCTTACAGGATGGCCTTTAAAGTGTTTAAAGCAACAAAAGGGAGGATACAAACTAACTCCTGGGAACACTTTCCTAGATTACAAAATGGAGTACACAATAACCGGTTGACCTTTAGGGGTTAGCTAAGGAGAAGATACAAAAAGTATGGGAATCCTTCAACGTGTTACCAGAAATAAAGTCTTTCTCCTTATTCTCAAATTCCCTTTGAGGGACACAATGATCAATCAAGTGCCTTCCTTACTGCGCTGAATAGGCCCATGCCATAGATAAAATGACTAGTTGTGGGCTTTCTGGGATCCGTACCCCTTTGACAGACCAATCACAACAACCAAGTTCACACCAGGCATCTTAATGCGACAATAGCTGGTTCCAGTGGCCCGAAAGGCCATTCTTTCCCTTGTCAGCTGGGCCCGTAGCATTCGAAGTCCTGCAATGTGGACGAAGGAGAATTGCCTGATCCTTCCTCTTGAATCACTTGTTGCTCTCTGAAATCTGAGCTAGACCTCCCTCCATCCTGTACTCCTTGGATCTCCCTCACCTTTGGTGTAGCAGGAAAGTCTCATACCTCTTCTCACCTTCTGTGCCTGCTTTGGACCAACCGATCATCCAGAACCCTCATAGGCTGACAAGATGGTCTTCTGTTGCATTACCCACTTTCCCTTGCACGTTTATTTCGAGCTTTCTCTGCATCACTGCATCTCCCTCCTGGAATTCACCTTCCAGTCTCACCAGAGGTTTACTCTCCAACCTTCAAATTCTCTCTCCCTCTACCACCTTCACCCTTTTGGACTGGCTCCACTATCTCAATCTCTGAATGACCCCTGCACCCTTTTCTACAAATATGAGGGTAATTTCTGCACCCCTTCAATATCCGATTGAACACCTCCCCCCTTTCTCAACATAAGCTTCACACAGTCCACTAGTCTCACCTTGAACTGTCTTTTTCATTCTCTTTCCATTTCCAAATTCCTTTCTACAACACTCTTTGCCCAATGACTCCTTCCCAGCAACATCACTGCCGGAATGAACGGTGGTCTCTCCTTCACCTGGGTGGGACTCTGGCTAAGGGTTTGCACCTGGTGATTCTGGGCTGATCTGTGTCCGATTGGTTAATGTGAACTGGGTCAGGTTGGTTGTACAGGACAGTGTCACAAAGAATGGGACCTGCCACCATCTAGGATCTTATTTTACCCGGAAAACCTCCCTGATGTTGCCTATATTGTCTGTGCAAAGTTTGAGTTCCCCCTCTACTCTCAGTATACGAATGAGCAGTCCAGCAAGCCTTTGTCAAGTCTGTAAAGCCATTTCCATTTGACAAGCCTCTCTGAGTGAAAGATCAAACATTGAATCTCTGGCATATAAATCATTTGCCAGAGAACAAAGCTTCAACGATTTTGTTTTCAGTGTCCTGCCTTCGTTCGGGGAGAGTATTGTGAGAAACCAAAGGGTGTCTCACTTTCTAGTCCCCAGGGATCGTTCTCTCAGGTGGCCAGGGCACAGCAATCGCCTTTGGATCCAGACACTGGGGGTCGACCAGTGCGGGTGGATCACCTGGGTGAAGGTTCTTCAGGGAGTGGGGGTGAGGCAACTGATGGTGAGACGCGGCATTCCCCCCCCTTCTTTCCCGTACCATGGCCTATCCTATTTTATAGGATTCTCCAATGCCCCCCTTCCCCCCATTTCTATACAAACACTGAGCAGAGGAAGAGAGCGACAGAGTAAAGAGACCAACACTTACATATCTCATTGGACATGTCCTGCTAATCGGGTCAGGCAAAGTCAGGCACTTGACTTTAATCACATACATAGTTCTCTCCCCACATGGATAAAGGACGGAACATAGATGTATACTTACACTTTGAACAAGGTGGAACACGAGAAGGAGCAGAACTTCTGAGGCAACCCTACTGGAGCAGGATGGCCGATCGAGGGACGAGCGCAAATGGTAGGGAAACCCTGAAGATCCTACAGAAGGTTGCTGCTTCCGGGAAACCGTGAAGGAGATGAGGAGAAAGCCAAATCACAGACAAGAAGAATCCTGCATTGTGTTACAAGGAGGCCAGCTACCATCCCGGATGAACGACAGTTGGGGAGGCGAGGCCAAGCCTGCGATATTAACCTTGACTCGTGAATCAAAGCCGCAGAGAAAAATAATGAACTCGCACAACTGGTGATTTAGTGAAAGACATGAAAGGCCAGTTTGTGTCAAGTAAAGATTGAAGCAGTGCATCTCACAAGTGAAGGTTGCGCACATGCCAATGAGACGCGAAAGAAAGCTAACCAGTGATGAACTTTGAAGTGGCTGATGACTGAAGCCATTGACAGATAGCCAATTGGTCCGGCGAAAGAAAGTAGCCCACTTGAAAGTCTCAGTGAAATGTGAAAAGTTTTGTTATAAAGTGAACGGACTCAAATGCGTAATGATCAAGATTAACCCCAGAAATAGGGGAAGTGACAAGGTGAATGCTTGAAGAGAAAGATTTCTTGGAACCTTTGTGTTTATGATATTGAATTACTAAGACCAAGAGACACTGGGGCAAATAACATAAGAAAGTTGAAGGGAAAGTCGAAGTGATACTGCAGAGTTCTATGGTAAAAGCCTTGCACATCCAAAAGTCTTCGACATCAGTAAATGGTCAGAGCCCAACTGAAGGAAACCGTAAGCGTGATAATTTAGGGAAAATGTGCATCAAGCTTGGGGAAGACAACCCCTGCAAGTGCTGTGATTGCGAGGTCCGAGCCCGGCTGAGGGAGATCTGCGTTGATTTAGGTACTTGTTGATTGAAAGGTCCGAGCACGGCCAAGGGAGACCTAAGTGAACTGTTAAAAGCTTTGAAAGGTCCGAGCCCAACAGAGGGAGACCTGCGTGAACTTTTTGTTGAACTGAAAGAACTTTTGGAACGCTGGAATAAGTGGCTAACATGGAAGGCAAGGCGGTCCTCGATCCACGGTTTCAACTGCTTTTATTTTGAAACTTGAGCCACAGTGCGTCATCTTGTCTACGGGAGCTGCCTTTCTCTGCGTTGTCAAACGTGGGGAGGAGAGCGGACTCAGCCACTTTGATCCTTTATAACACTGATTTTCCTTTGCATGCATATTCCCCTTTGCACACTTTTTGTATGAGAGATAGGGCAGGCTTTAGGTTTTATTAGTATAGGCCATTTTGATTTGACAAAGACTCACTGGGACTGTATTTTCTTTATTATTTAATGGTAGAGACTACTCCCACCATAGCCACAGGGTGGGAAAGTAGTAGTTTCTCCAAACCCCAAGAATCTAATAAAGATTTTGAAAACGTGTAACTTGTGTCAGTGTTATACTTGTGATACCATGCGTCCCTTACAGTATCTGAAAAATTGTATCTGCAGGTACAACATTCATTACATGTCTTTTTATGCAATGGAAATGCTTTCCTTTGAACTGTGTTGCACTTCCAACTGTATCAAAATCCTTTGTAAGTGTCTGCAAATGATTTCACTTAAAGAGAACAATATCTATTTCAATGGAAGTGGCTTTGAGTGTCACTCTTCATTAGCATTTTAAGTTTTTTTGTACAGGCCTATATGGAATTCTGAAAGGTGGGTTAGGGTTTTGAATTGCGAGTGTCTCCAGTATTTTATCAGATGACGGTCAAAATACGTTATCAATACTTTTCAAAAATAACAAGTAGATAGTCCTAGCTGACTTTCCAAAACGTTTGTTCAAATGACAACCAGACAATGGAGGGTGGAACAATGCAATTCAATTATTAAAACCTGGTGGTTAAGTTTCTGGAAGTAATAGGAAATGTGAAATAGCTCATCATTCTCTGACCAGTGTCACTGAACAGTCTGATAGAAAGTCATCTTATCTAAAACCCCCAAAAATAAACATTTAAAAAATAAAAATCGCAAGCCATCTAAATGAAATAGCTTTGTGGGCAATTCACCACAAGCCTATAGGTATACTTCTACCTTTTAATTACAAAATAGAAGAAAGAAAATGGGGCTTGGAAAATGGAATCTCTTGCCAGGAAGGCTCTATGCTTTAATCAAAGTTGAAGGACCCTATAGGTCAGATTTCTTCCTCAGGCCAAGGCTAGGAATCATACAGACGTGCAAGGACACAAACCCTGGACTCTCAGAACCCACCAAGCAAATGCTTGATGCTTGAAAGAAGGCTACAGTTTCATTGATGGCCAACATCTTTGGGGAGGTGGAAAAAAAAGATATGACAGGCCATATCTGGCATGGAGGAGGATAGAATTTTATTGACTGGTGGTTAATACAAGGTTAAGAGTGTATACAATCTAAAAAATTCCAGTGAAGACCAACTCCACAGACAAGGCACCAATGTTAAGTTATGTTACATTTTTTTTACACCCATCAGAAAGAAAAAAAGGTGGATGCAGCGCACCCAACACCACCGATAAGGCAACATGGCACAAAAGCAGAAACCCACGATCAGGAACCGTGACACATGAACTAAAACAGTAACGTTTTTAGTGCCTTCCGGAAGTGCAAATGCGCAGATACCAATCAGCCAGACATTACATAGATGTGCAGATACATACTGCGGGGAGCTTTCCAACCTCCAAGGACCAGTCTTCAACTACAACCAAATGCACCTATAGAGTCTTGCAATCACATGCTGGGCAGAAACATTAATTCTGTTAGCAGCTAACAAGCATTTGACCAGGGTTGAAGACAGTTGGCTTGTCAGAGTCGCTGGACCACAATCACAGCTATTCCTACAGCTCCTGATGCCCTATGGTAGAAAAATCTAAGCACTATGCTCCGAGCTTATGCCCTGACAGTCATATTGGAGAGATCTAGGTTGGCCATTATGACAATGCCAAACCGCTCCAACTTGACTCCATACACCGACAACTCACTAGTATACCCAGATAACCTTCCAATCCAAACCCAAGACAACTCTCTTGATCTACTTCTATTCTGCCCAATGGCTTTCTCTGTGGTCACAATCGACCCTTCCCCATCAGACAACACCAACTTCAACTATATGCCCCTTCTGCTCTTCCAACACCCTCTCATCCACCACCAAATGTAAATGTAAGCCCAACTCTGTGTTCCCATTCCTCAAGTCAAAATCCTACCCCAATCTCACTCTCCGCCACTTGCTCACCCCATTGCGTCAGTGTTTGTTTTGTTTAGTTACTTCTGCAGTAGTTATTTTCTGTTTGTATATTTGTATTGGGCAATTATATTATTGTGTTTATTAAGCCAACTCACAAGTGTGGCCGAAGGTGTATATTCTGCTAGGTTGCCTTTTCATTGTGTGGTCTTTTCCGCCTACCACATGTCATTCTGGTGGTGGGTAACCTCTGTAAAGGCATTATGAGTCAGACACCGACAACAAATTTAAGTTCTTTTACAAAACGACCAACTAAAAATCAGGATGGAATAAGGCCTAACTTGCCCTATGCTAAGGTGGGATAACCCTAGCTAAAGAAAACAAAGGATAGTCTGCGTCAGAAAGTCCAAATCAAATGTCCGCCTGTGTCCAAAACATATACTTGCCCTCACAACTAATAGTATACGCGTGTAGATGTCAGCATCAAAATTAATAGTGTTCAAGATAAAGTTCTGAGCTTCTTCCAGCTCTTGGCTAGAAATCAGCCTCCCCTTCCCCAAGTTCAAAATAGTTCACAAAAGACTGGGGTGCCTTTCCCCAAGAGTTCACAGCTTCTACCTTTCTCAAAACAATACAGTTTCTTGGGACTCCTTCCAGGCTGTTTTGATATTGGTTCTTTTCACCGGTTCACACAAGCAGTTCAATATCTGGATTCGAAAATCACATAAAAAAAGGTTGTTGCCAAAACAAACCTTTTCTGGGATACTTTCAATGACTTATCCATACAGGGCTCTCGGTCTAGGCGCAGTTGTCACACCAACATGGATCCACCCATTACAGGTCACGCGACAGAGTCCCTTTCTTGGCTTTTCCTGGCTCTTGCAATGCTTTGTCACAACATGAAGTTCCTATTGGCTTTGGACAATACCTAGGTTCTCACATCATACCCTTGAGGGGTTTTTCTTGACTTTGCCAACACTTGTATTTCAGAAAATACCATTTGTGGCATCAGGTAATTTCATCGGCTTTCTTTCACTTACGAGTGCTCAAACGTTGTTTTTGCTCTGTTCAGCATTTCATAGGACTTTGTCGTTCGTTATTCAAAATGGCTTGTTATTGTTCTGTGTAATATTCAGCAGCACTTGTAAAGTTTTTTGTTTCGTTCGGAATTCAAAATAATGCCCATCACACATCCACCTGCCATCCCAGTGTTTCCCACACGCACTGATCGGAGCTTGTGGCGTTGCGAGGTCTCTGCTGCCACGGGTTCTACCCTCCTGTGCGTTACCTTGCCTTTCTCTCCCAGCGGCTCCATGTGGCGTGGCTCCTCGGCGATGCTCCACCTGAAGGTCAGGATTCTTGTGACCGCTTCGCTCCGTGACACCGGTCTTCCTCTCGTGGGCTGCTACCGGCTTCCAGCACTCCCTGGCTTCGCCTCCTGCTGCATACACTACATCTGCACACAGGTCTTGAGCGCTCTGCTTGCCACACTGTAGACCTGGAGTTGCTTTCTCAGCTACTGCCTCTGCCTCCACAGCTGCTCCTGCTTTCCCAGCTGACTCTGCTTTTAAAGTTCCCACTTCCATCATTCTTCCAAAAAGGACTAGGCTGTTCACCACTGAAGCCCCTTTACCTTTGTTTTCCTCCTCGTCTCAGTACACAGCTGAGGCCAAGTGTCTGCATTTACAAAAAGGGTCTGACAAGTGTCGGTATTAATAGGATGATGTGTTGTTCTAGTTGTCTTCTTCGTCTCAGATTTATTTTTATTTTTGGAACAATTCTTTTGGGGAAATGTATTACGAGTATTTGGGGAATAATGGACCTTGTATTTTCCTCTATTTGATACACACCATCGACCTCACCTTTACCAAATTCAATTCTGCACGGTCCACCCCGGTCAATGATCACTACCCTGCTTGTCCATTTACTGCCTCTGGCACACGCCCTCAAACATTGATCTGCCCAGCTGAGAACAATGATGCATTGCGGTTTATGCCCTAGGTGTAAACATTATACCCTTTGCTTACTGCCTATAAGGACACTACTTACCCTAACAGTTCTAGACATAGCCAAATCGTCTCCCATTACTAACATTCTGTCCCCAGCACCTCTCCATTTGTACCCTTTTAAACTATGTGACCTTCCAGGATATGCTTAATCACCTAAGAAATGCTTCAGTTCCTTCTTGCTCATCTCAATTACTTTTACATCATGTCCACCTTCTTTCTCTTCCAGCTCTTAGTTCTCCAGTCCTCACCAAACTCTCCCCTCTAGTCCACTTCTGCTCCATCAAACTTCTAGCCACTTTTCATTCTGCCAATCTATCTCCTGCTCCAATGGACCTCTTTGCTGCACAAACGTCTCACCTGGCTGCCTTACTCATCCTCTTTTTCAAGTGGCATCAGCACGGCTTGTTAAACAACCACAATCCCATCACTTCTAAGAAACCAAGTGCTGAACCAAACAACCTCTCATTCCAAGGATCCCACTAAAATCTGAGTTTAGTCTTCAACTCCACAGTAACTATCTCGAGGTACACTTGCCAATCCTCTTACCATTACTCTCCACTATCACTTGTCCTTCATTCTCATCCTTCTGGATCGGTCTGCTGCCTTTGACACTGTGGATCCTCCTTCCTTCCAATTCATGACCTTGTATTCAAGGACACCATGCTCAAATGGGTGCTACTTCCCCATTTCATGGTCCTGCAGCATAGTCTCCCAAAACCCCTTTGTGTGGGTTTTCATGTATAGTCCTAAGCACAATCATCTTCACACCTCCCTCTGCAAAACAGTTTCCTCCTGTGGCTTTAAACATGATCTCATCCCTAAAGATACTCTGATCATCATCTCCTTTCCCCACCTTCAACCTGCAATATCTGAATGCATATAAAACTGCCTAAGCTTAACTCCTCACAGATCACCATCTTTCTACCCAACATCCAATGCCAACACCCGCCCCTTAATCATCTCTTCCCCCAAACTATTCAACCCACAACACCTGGATCACAATTTGGGGGGGTGAGAGGGGTCTCAAACAGTGACCTGAAAATATTACAGTCCATAATGGCCACTGTCATGCAGGCTTTACTTCCTAAACATCCAAAAATTCCACCCATACGGTCATGCCCTAAAACGAAAGCCCTTTATTAAGGTGTTCAGCAAGCAGAACTGCCGAGCGCCTACTCCTTAGTCTGTCCAGCTACTCTTTTGCTCCTCTCAACAAAGTGCTCCACTTTGCAAAATACACCCTTTTCGCTGTATTCAGATCCTCCTCTACCTGCCATCCCCATTTTGGATGGCTCTTCATGCCGAAAAGAATTCTCTTAATATCTTCTCCTCATCTGGAAATCCATCCATGATTTTGCTTCGCTACCTCCATCTCTCTGTACACTCTTTCAAAGTATCCGCTCCTAATCTCTTCACAACATATAAATCCCCTCCTCCTGTGCCTCCTCACACTGACTCCTTTTCCCTTCTAGTCCTAGCCAACAGGACTTCTCTCCCGCCTTCTCCTCAGCCATGAAAGCCATCTCTTTAGTGGAACTCCTGCTGTCTAGGCTAACCACCCAACTCACATCCCCTGCATTAAACCCTCAGGTCTACTCACTGTAATTTACAAATATGTACATTATAGCCTCAGGCTTGTAATGTAAAAAATATGGTTACGTCCTCCAGGCCCTGTCCAAGTCACACGTACTTCCTTTCCCGCCCCCCCAGACCCTCTGCCAGCCGACCACCACCACTGCCTGGTTCACGTCGCTCAACCCATTAATGTTCTTAAATGAAAATACCTTATCCTAGGACTACCTTCAATCTGTTATTGCCTACTTTGTTCGTTATTTCGGTTTGAAATGTTACCATGTTCTTTAATAATGTGATAGCCTTCTTTGTTCATCAACCTTTGGCACAATACAACTGCTGCATTCTGGAACATAGCTGGCAGAAATATTACTTTCAGTAGCCAGACAGTGTTGGCTCCAGGCTAAGGGTCCCCTAGACAGATTAGGACTGCTCCAAAGTTTTAGTCCTAAAACCCTGAAGTAAACTTGCACTTTGCACATCTGGAATAAATTACTTGCAGTAGCATGTGGCCAGCACCAAACAATCTCCTTTCAGCAGTCCTTTCTCCTCCACCATTATCCATCAAAGAAATCTGCATCCACAATTTTAAACTCTGAAACTACTTTATTTGAAAACTTGTGAAGACTAGGTTATGGCCATTCATGGTCCATCGTTCAGCTTGGAACGGCACAGAGCACTCCTCATGCATTGCCTTGGCTTTGAAGGCTGACACATTCTCAAAAGGCTCCTAGATCCATCTTCTCCTGCTCATGGCACTGGGGATGGCGAAGAAGCACCCAATCCATACGAGACCATTTTAAAAAAGATGGATAAAAGTTTTGAAAAAAAAGTAAGCACCCATTCTCGCCACCAAAGCGGTTATGTCATCCACCACGCCAGACACAAGGAGAATTTTCTAAAGAGTTTATTCCATACAGAATATGAGGCCCTCCTGCACCAACAGCTCCGCCAACTGCTTCTCACACGAAGGCAGAGCCCTTTTATAGATCGACATGGAACCTAGAATAATAACAGCTTTGCTTGGATACAGGGTAAACAACTAAGTTGTCCTGCACGGGCGTGATGAATCATCTAGACGAACTCTAACCACCACATGCTATGTGTAACAGTAAATGCAAAACCAGCAGTAAATACCCTATTAAAACTATTTCATGCTACGGATGTTAAATAGAACTGGAGAGCTGGGCATCTTTCGACCTATGAAGGAAGCTCCTGCAACCATTCACAAAATAGGAATTAAGGCAGCATTCATTAATTCCAGATCTGCATGTGCCCACGTGACAGAAGTGGCAGAGCTCATTGAGGCACATATCAAGATCTACTTTTGATTACTGAAATGTGGTTCTCAGATTCCTTGCAGGGCCTCTTTCATAATTTTGTACCAGAAAACGTATTTATTCAATCCATTAACCGTGCTGGTAAGGAGGGTAGGGGTACAGCAGTCATCCATATGAGCTCACTGAAACTATCCTATCTACATATTCTTGAATGGGACGATGACTCACAAGTAGGACAGAGGACTACTGAACTGTCTAGAAAATCTGCTGTTCAAATTGTGCTGGGATATAGACCCTCTGGACCCAAGACTCATTTTTGGAAACGACGGAGCAAATATAGAGCAGAGTGCTCCAGATAAGGTTTTGAGGTGGGAGTATTTTACTCCCTATTCTTTTTCCCCCCAACACTTCTTTTTATTATTATTTTCGTGCAATAACAAATTAAAGCAAGTTGACATAAAACATTCAACTTTCGGCGAGTTATAGAGACCAGGGGTACATTGAGGCTTCATTTCGCCGGACTGGTAACATGGAGTAACTAAAGTCAAAAAGAAAACGGTGGGAGGGAAAGGGGAGGGGAGGGGAGGAACAGGGAACATCAGTTTACACAGCGCGCTTTTTCGGGAGTCACTTTCTGGTTGCAAAATCTTCTGTGTCTTAGGGTGAGGGGGGCCCGTCTCTGTGGCCTGGGGTCGCCTTGCTGCCAGGATGGAGGGAAAATTGCCTGTGTTGCGTCCCAGCTTATCTTTGGGGGAGCTTGTGTCAATAAGGACTATATTGGGAGTTGTCAGTCCAGCTTGTCCATCCATCGCAGGGTAGGGTAGGAGGCTGTCTTGCCACCCCCGGGAACTGCTTCGTGTAGTCCAGGAAGCGGGCCTAGACTTGGTGAAATTTGCTTCTGTTGTCGAAGCGGGTGGCCGTGATTCTTTCTGCTGCTGCGATCTCCCAACGTTTGGCCCACCACATTGGGATTGAGGGGCCCTCAGGATGTTTCCATAGTCTGGCGATTGATATTTTTGCAGCCGTTAGGAGGTGCAAACAGAGATCGGCTACGCGGCCGGTTAGCGGGAATTGGCCTTCGCATGTGGCTCCGAGTAGGATGATTCCAGGGTCCCATGGGATTGTGAGGCCTGCGATTAGCTTGATTTGGTCGAGGACATTCCTCCAGAATTGGGCTGCTTTGGGGCAGGTCCACAAAAGGTGGTATAGTGTGACTCCCTATTTTTAAACTTTGAGAGTAAATGTGATTTTAAGAGAGTAAAAATGACTTTTCTCCTTTGCAAGAGAGTAAAATGTATGCAACATCCAGCCGACGTGTGCAAAGACTGTATGGAAACATTACTATGGGGCAGCTTTCTGCATTGGTACAGAAAACCTTGCATTATTTCTCTAAGGTCTGGCCATTTAATCTGTCCTGTATACATGTAAATGTAGAAATCACAAAAAAACAGCCAATTACATAGTAAAGCAAACATGAATTGTATGGTGTGTTTTGAGGTTCGATAGCAGAATGGTCTTTTAATGTTTAATGAAAGTCCTAATTTCCTGGAGCTATTACTACCTAATGGTATGCCAATGTTGTGACAACAGTGCGGAGAGGCATGGAATCCATGCTAAATTCTATATCTAATCTAACGGTTATTTCTATAGCGCTTTTGGTAAAGCGCTGTACAGAGAACATATTTATCACAAATATCACCAAACCAAAGTCATTACTCCTTTATCGACCTCGAAAGGATGAAAGGGCCGAGTTGGCCTTGCTGGGATTTGAACCTGCAACCTATAGAATCACGCCCAGATTGCAGCAACAAGTGCTCAACCAGATGAGCTATCTTATTAGCCAACATCCCGCAGAGGTCGGGTAACTGAGTATCGACTGAGGTATACTAATCACAGTACCTAGATGTTGGACGAACCATTTATGAAGCGCTACATAAAGTTAAATACCTATCTGGATAATCACCGGACAGGTTTTGCTGAGTTTCTATTTCAATTACCAATGTAACTTCTTTGTTTGTTTTTGAACAGCGCTTGTACTTCCTGGAGAGTTACATTTTGGATGTTTTAATTGAAGTCTTGAATATTTGAGAGGCTAGAACACCTGTGAATGGGGTAATGACAATCACTCGTCCTTGAGCAGAGACTCTGCTGCCACTGCCCATTTATAGTAATGTACCCCATTGACTGCAAGGTTGAATGGATGTAAACTAGCCCGTGCATAGTCCTCACTTCACTGTTTTTATAATTAGAGTGTAAATTAAATTATAAGTGTAAACATTATCTGCCGCTGCATGATTATGCACATGGAACCGGAACTCTGAAAAATGCAGTTGAGCAATACTGGTTGCTTTCACTAAGAAAAAAAGCATAATTTGTTACAAAATATTAATTCTCAATTGCAACTTAGTTTTCCATCTTATTAATTATACAATCATAAAACGCTAGGAAAATAAATATGCACAGTCCGTCTGTTTGCTCCATGAGCATCAACACAGCAGCATAAGCTTAATGGAAATAAACCATTCCTTCTATCACAGTGTGAAGTTTCTTTTTTTTAAAAGCTTTAGAGAAATACATTCTGTTTCAGAGGTGTCTTGCAATTGCATCCTTGTAGATAAAATTCTGGGTTCTGCCAAGAATGCCCTCTGCTCTAAACCTGTGTGTAAATGTAAAGCTGTCGTATTTACAAGATTTTCATGCGTAAAAAGGCTTGGATCGCACCTTATCTGGAGGCCTGATTGAGAGAGTTACTAGTTGCAGGAGATTGGAATATCTGGTTAGAGGATTCTAAAAGGCCAGACTCAAAAGAACTCTGGGAAATTTTAGAAAATCATGGGCTACAGCCACTAGGTATCTCACCTACTCATACGAAAGGCCACTGTTTGGGTGTACTTTTGGTGAGAGGCAACCATACCGCCCTAGCAGAGAGCCCACAGATTTACTGGTCAGACCAATTTGTCCAATATTTTACCCTGACCACCTCCACAGGAAATAAATCGAGAGACGGGAACCCCCTTCCCCCATTCTAATCCGGAAACTTAAAGACTTGGACAACATTTCCAGACAAGAAGTCGGGGATCTTCTAGTTTCTGTAGATGACATGCATTACTTACCGTAAAAGCATTTCTGATTGTATCTGCTTAGATTCACATGCTGTGCATATGGTCCGACATCCAGTGGTAACCGCAGAGTATTGCATCTGGTCTTTCGGGGGACCGAAAGGGGACGTCGGCATAGGCGTGTCTGAAACACTATCCCTATTGTGACGTGTGTAGTACCCAAAATCCCTCACGCGCCGAGGTCCCTCTGATAGTATTTTTTCTGCCACGAGGGAGCCCAAGGCTATAGTGAGTGAGTACATGAAGAGAGAAAGTAGTAAGAAGTCTATGTTCCTTCCACCCCGAGCGGGGAGGCAGGGAGGGCGCATGTGAATCTAAGCAGATACAATCATCAGAAATGCTTTTACGGTAAGTAATGCATGTCTTCTGATGCTTGTTATTCTGCTTAGAATCACATGCTGTGCATAGACTAGCGAGCAGTACCAGGAGTTGGAGGTGGGTTGTGAGAAGGAACAGTAGAAAAAAGATGGCTTAGTACTGCTTGTCCCACCTGAGAATCAGACCTAGAATGAGTGTCTAGGCAATAGTGTTTTGTAAAGGTGTGTACAGAACTCCAGGTTGCCTCTTTGCAAACGGACTCTAGGGGAACATTTGCAATGAATGCTATGGATGCCCCAGTGCCTCGAGAAGAATGTGCTCTAGGCTTGAAGGGCAGTTCTCTCTTTGCAAGATTGTAACATAGTGTGATGCATTTGACAATCCACCTTGATATTGCCGATTTAGAGACAGGGTCCCCTTCTCTACCAGCTGCCACTGAAACAAAGAATTGTTTAGTTTTCCTCAGTGGTTTAGGTCTATCCATGTAGAACATGACCGCCCTGCGCACATCTAGTGTGTGAAGGCTTCTTTCAGCCATGTTAGTAGGTCTCTGGAAGAACGTGGGTAGTTCGATTGACTGGTTCACATGGAACTTCAAAATAAATTTCTGCGCAAATCTGGGATGAGTGCACAGAACTACCTCATCTTTGTGGACTGTGACAAAGGGGTCCAAGACCGAGAGGGCTTGTAGTTCGCTAACTCTTCTGGCAGAAGTGATAGCTACTAGAAAGGCTGTCTTGTAAGTCAGGTCTTTCAGAGTAGCTTTATGCATAGGCTCAAAAGGGGGTCCCATGAGCCTAGTTAAAACCACATTTAGATCCCACCCAGGGGCTGTGTGAGTGATGGGGGATACATTCTTTTAACCCCTTCCATAAAGGCTTTAATCACAGGTATTTTCCACCACGACACCTTTTGCTGTGACGTGGTGTAGGCTGACAACGCCGCTAGGTGAACCTTTAAGGAATTGAAAACTAACCCAGAGTCCAACAGATGGGTTAGATATAACACAATGTGTGAAGGCGAACAATCGGTGGGATTGCCGCCTTTGGAACTGCACCAAATGACAAAACGTTTCCATTTGCTGGCATGGCAATAACGTGTGTTAGGCTTTCTTGCCTCCCTCAGTATGTCCATGCATCTTTGAGGGAGTTGCAGATGTCCAAACTCTATGACTTCAGGAGCCAGGCTGCTAAGTTCAGAGTTTGTGGGCCTGGGTGCAGAGTCTCCCCCCTGTCCTGAGACAACATGTATGGGCAGGGCAGCTTGACTGGTGGGGAGAGGGACATTTCCATCAGGTGCGCGAACCAGGGTTGGCGGGCTCACATGGGAGCCACCAGAATCATGGTGACTGGTTCCTGGTACATCTGTGTACTATCTTGTTCAAATTTCCCCGACCAAGTTATCCAGAGACCGTTCCCCTTGGATCGGTTCTGGGGGTACCTGGAGGCGTAATCTGGGCATTGGGCGTTCTCCTGAGTAGCGAACAGGTCGATGTCTGGAAACCCCCATTCTGCAAAGACCTTGGATACAATGTCTTCGTGCAGACGCCATTCGTATTCTTCTGACAGAGGAAAATCTCTGCTGAGTATGTCTGCCAGAAGATTGAGTTCCCCTGGAACATGTTGGGATATCAGAAACATCTTGTGTTTGAGAGCCCATATCCAGATGTTTTGGGACAGCTTGGATAGCCCTGGAGAGTGAGTGCCCCCCTGCTTGTTCAGATAATACATTGCTGTTGGGCTGTCGGTTAGAACCAGCACTGTCTTCCCTTGCAGTTGCTCCTGAAAGGCTTTCAATGCTTTGAACACTGCCAGTAGCTCCAGTAGGTTCATATGGTTGGACGCTACCTGAGGGGACCACACTCCCTGCGCTGTCTGTTGAAGCAGGTGAGCCCCCCACCCTGTGAGAGATGCGTCTGTCTTGAGAGTGGCTTCCACTGCAGGGGTGGTGAAGGTTTTCCTCTTCAAGAGGTTCTCCCTCGACCACCACTGCAGAGAGAGAACGAGGGCTGGCGAGACAACCAACAGATCTTCCCATTGTCCGCTGGCCTGACACCACTGGCTGTTGAGCCACTCTTGCATGGGACGCAGGCACAGCCGCGCGTGGGGGACCAAGTATATGCACAACGCCATCATCCCTAGCAAACGCATAGCTTTGCGTACTGTCACCTCCCGACTGGCTACATACTGAGGAACTTGAGAGAGCATGTTCTGAAACCTCTCGCTGGAAGGGAAGACTAGACCGTCTTCCATTCGAATTAGAGCCCGAAGGAACTGTTTTACTTGGCTGGGGACTAAGCTGGATTTCTTTTCGTTGATAGAAAATCCCAGGCTGAACAGTAGGTCTACTGTCTTTTGGGTGTTCGAAAAACAAACGTCGAACGAGTCCCCCGTGATGAGCCAATCGTCGAGGTAAGGGTAAACTGGAACTGAAAGTCTGCGGAGGTGTGCTGCTGCCACTGCCAGGACCTTGGTAAACACCCGTGGCGCCGAGGCTATGCCAAAGGGGAGTACCTTGAACTGGTAGTGTTTCACGAACCTTAGGAATTTTCTGTGCGCTAGCAGCATTGAAATATGAAAGTATGCATCTTTCATATCCAATGTTGTCATGAAGTCCCCTTGTTTAAGCAATGGGATCACCTCTTGCAGTGTTACCATGCAAAACTTCTGGCGCTTTATGAACTTGTTCGCTGGGCGCAGGTCTAGAACAGGACGCATGTTGAGATCCCTTTTGGGTACAAGGAAGTATATTGAATAAATACCCTCGTTTACCTGAAGAATCGAGACGGCTTCTATGGCGTCCTTTCCCAGCAGATCCTTGTCCCACTTCTTGGACAAGGATCTGGAGATGTTCTGGTGAAAGGCGTCGATGTTTCGGCGGTCTGAACTGTGGGGGTGGGGCGAATTCCACGCAATAACCGTGGGCGACCGTCTTTAATACCCACTGGTCTGAAGTTATCCCCTACCATGCCTTGAGGAAAGATGTTAATCGCCCCACGACCGGGGAGACATGGGAGGGGACCTGAACTTGGTGGTCATTTCTGACCCGAGGTTGACGCACCTCTGGAATTGGAGCCTCTGCCTCTATTCTTTCCGCGCTTCTGACACCTCTGTGGGTAGTAAGTGGGGCTTGCAGCCGGTTGACTTGCGTTGAAGTTGCCCGTGCCCAACTTATTTTCAGCGGCGCGGGCTTGTCCTCGAAAGGACCGCCGAGAATTGCTGCCCCTCTGTGAAGAGGGTTTTTGGGAAATATGGTGCAGCGACTTAATAGTCTCATGCTCCTTCTTGGCTGTCTCCAACACATCATCTACCGCCTTCCCGAAGAGGTTGGCCTCTTCTATGGGTTTATTGATGATGATGCCTGGGTCTCATGCCTGAAACCTGACGTGTGCAGCCACGCGTGTCTCTTTAGGAGAGTACCCTGTGCGAGAGACCTGCCTGCTGTCTCTGCGGAGTCCAGAGTATTCTTTACAACATTTTGATTAGCAAGTTTACCCTCCGAGACAATGGCGAGAAGCTTGGCTCTGGTTGGTTCCGGAACCTCCTGGAGGCCTTCCTGGAGTAGGTTCAATTTGGCATCGACGTAGCTTGCCAGTAACGTCGTGTTATTGGCAATCCGGACGGTATAAGCAGCCGCCGACGTGACCCGTTTGCCTAAGGCATACAAACTTTTGGACTCCTTGTCCGGGGGTGACTCTCCCGTGGCAAGGGGAACCCCTGCTCTCTTGCGAGTGTTGGTCACCACCAGCTAGTCTGGGATTGCGTGCCCTTTGATATAAAGCGGGTTGGTGGGGGAGGGCCGGAAGAGTTTTTCGACCCTTGGGTTCACAGCCCTAGTCTGAGCGGGTGTGAGCAAAGAAGGGGCCAGCCGTCTCTTTACTGAGCTCAAGAGAGGGATAGACTGGCTTGCCGGAGGCTTGTCATTAATAATGTTTTCCGCGAAATCCTGTTCAGGCAATGCCTCAAGCGTGGCGATTTTAAAGAATTCCGCTGCTTTTTTCAACGTGTTGTTGAAAGCCATTTGATCATCCACCGGGGGAGTTTGCCGAACCAGTGTGGATGGGGGAGAGTCGAGGCAAACGATATCAGAATTGTGATCGTCCTGCTGGGTGTCCTCCCAGTTGTCCGTTGCGTCTTGATCTTCCCCATAATTGTCCAGAAAAGAAGTCTCTTCTTCTGTATAGATGTGTCTATACGTGGCCTTCTGGACATCTTCTTGATAATCAACATAGTGTTGAACATCTAGGTGTTGGACAACTTGTGTATGAGGGTTAGGGTCTACCTGAGCTTTTTTTTGACAGAGGTTGATCAGAAGCCCCGAAAACCTGCTCCAGCCGATCCATATACCCCTCAAATTGCTCAGTGGTCCACTTGGATGACCCAAATGGACCCTGCTGAGCAGGAACCGGGTCCTCCGCCGTAAGGCGTTCAGAGGATCTCCTCAGGGCGCTTGAAAGGGGTACCTAGTTCTCTTCGTAAGAGTCCTCAGGATCGTCTTCCAAAACCGTGGAAAACCTTTCGGCGGATTGGCCCATAACTGTGGCCGAAACCGGTACTAGGCCCACCGCCGTAGCAATCCTATTGATGCTCCTACTAATAGTTACCGAATCTTCGGGGGACAACGCCTCCAATGATGGTTTCTCGGGTAGAGACCTACTCGTAGTTAGAGGCCTACTCGTAGTTAGAGGCCTACTCGTAGTTAGAGGCCTACTCGTAGTTTACAGGCCTTGCAAACCTTGAAACTCGTAGAAGTTTCTTGTTCAGAAACTTCAGCGTGTGTAGTTTGGGGAGTAGCGCCTTTGTTATGTTTATTAAGCCCAGTCGTCATGCACTGCTGCGGATGCGGGGAAGGCTTCGGATCAAATCGATCCGATGGTGCTTGCGCCTTCTTCGACTAGGTCGTCGAGGAGGGCGCTTGGGTTGTGTGCGGTGCGATTGTACGCCCCTGTCACTGGGTGTGGTCCCTGTAGCAAACCCGGAGTCAAGCCTGGAAGTGTCGGGGACGGGCGTGGCGGCTCTAGAATCATCCGCCTAAAGGTCTACAACGTCCGCGTTGGACGTTTGGTCATCCGATGTACCCCCGTCACTCTCGGCTGGTGTCGCGGCAGGGGAGGGAGGCTCCACGCGTGACATACCGTACGCGGCCCACCACTTCAACCGGCGCTCCTTAAGGGATTAGGTTTAGGAGTTTATACGCCGAACACCGCTTTAGTGCTCTAGGGGGAGACAAGCGTACACGAAGTGTGCCCGTCTTTCCACGGATATCTGGCCCTTCACAGAGGGCAGAATCTAAATGGAGTCCTTTCCATAGCAGAAGGGAAGGGTGACCAGACCAAAAAGGAAAGAAGTGGAAAAGAGGAAAGACACAGCAGTATGGCAACCCCCAAGCCCACTCTCCCTACTGTGTAGGCCGGCCAGAAGGCCCGACCACATGGAGGTCCTAACGCCGGATCTTAGGTGCCAGAATCCACAGCCGTAGACGGTTCCCCGTAGTCTTCGTCGAAGATGTTCTTGATAGACGAAGTGACTTAACGGGGATTAAACCGACAATTCGGTAAGATAAACAATGTCTAATGAAGAGCTCTGCTATAGGGCGACCAGTTATCTGGGCGGAAAAAAACAATCTGAGGGACCTCTGCGCGTGAGGGATTTTGGGTACTACACACGTCACGATAGGGATAGTGTTTCAGACACGCCTATGCCGACGTCCCCTTTTGGTCCCCCGAAAGACCAGATGCAATACTCTGCGGTTACCACTGGATGTCGAACCATATGCACAGCATGTGATTCTAAGCAGATTAACAAGCATCAGAAACTACTTTATTAAGTGAGGAATTCCTTAGTGCTGGAATTGAACTTATGGACATACTGTGTTCTGACTTGGCACCCATGAAACCCAAGAGAAGCAGGGTTTCAAAACACTGGTTTACGCAAAATGTAACACTACTGCACAATCTAGTTAGTTCAACAGGGCGGAAATGGCGAGAGAAACAAACCCCATAGAGGGTTGGCAGAGCAAGAGAGGCAACAACCAGTTATAAAAAAGCCATCTTTGAAGTAAAGAGGTTTTTTGCACTAAGAAATAGCAGCTGCTAGCAACCAATCAAGAGAAATGTTTACCATCGTATCCAAGTTCTGCCAACCCATCTGTAACGTCTCTACCATAGCTCCATCACTGGCAAGGCCAATTCTTTAATCAAATTATTTGAGGAGAAAATAGAACATATCAAGAAAGATATTTCAGTCAAAGCCCAGATATCAGAAATAAAACGCCTAGTACAAATGATTAGCCAGTCCGCATCAGAAAATGTGCAGCCAGTGGTTTTAGGTCCATCGACCTGCTTTGATTTTCACACTGTATTGGAGAACGATATATGCTCCCCCAGTTGCAGATCTGAAAAACACAAACAATTCCCCATTTCCCCTGCCTGCTTATGCAGCAAAGTGTATGGCTTGGGAAATTACACCATTTCTGATGGATTTCCTTAATAAATCGTTGACTCAGGGCGTAATGCCTCAAAGACTAAACCATTCTATCTTGACACCTCTACTATAAAAAAAAAAAATAAAAAAAAAACAATCTGGACCCCATGGTTCTCCAGAATTATCAACCTATTGCAGGACTTCCGTGGCAAATCCTGAAGAACGTGGTCACCCGCCAACAGCAGGATTTTGTGGAAAAGGAGTCACCTCGACTCCTTTCAATTGGGTTTTCGGCCCAAGTTTGGCACAGAGACGGACCTGCTAGCGGTGCAGGATGAACTTGTAGAAGTCGCTGACCGGGGCCAACTCTCATTGCTATTAATGCTAGACTTGTCTGCTGCCTTTGATACGGTCATTCCCACCATCTTGCTTGATCGGCTCAGGACAGTCTGACAGCATGGTATCAAATGGTTCAAATCATTCTTGTAGAATCGTTATCAGGTTAAACTTGGCGGTTTCATCTCAGATCTTACTACTATAAGATGTGGTGTACCGCAGAGGTCCTCACTGTCGCCTCTACTCTAATTTATACCTTCAACCGCTGATGGAGATCTTGAGGCGCCAATTTATCATTCCTATGCGGACAATACACAAGTTTGGTGACTTTGAGGCAACCTTTCTCAGGGTCAAACTGTGTCTGGAAGAGGTTAGTGAGTGGATGTCTACCAATCGGCTTCAACTGAATGCATCCAAAACAGAGTTTGTCCTGTTTGGACCTAGACATATACTCACAGCTTTCAAAGAACTGCTTTTTCCCGATCTTCTTGGGATAAAAAAGTTTTACCTGAAAGGTAAAGAATCTGTGATGCATTTGGCAACACCACCTTGGCTGCGAAGGCCAAGTAGGAGTCAAGGTACAAGCAATTTTCTAATCACAGACTACTACAGCAAGTTTTGACATACATTCCAGATGAAGATCATACAACAGTGGTAGGGGCCTTAACAAAGGCCCATCTGGACTATTGCAATAATCTGTTGACTGGCATCCCAGCCAACCAACTCCATAGTCTTCAGACGGCCCAAAATGAGGCTGTCAGACTGATCTGCAGGCTGAGTAAATAAGCCCACATACATATCTCCATCTCGCCGAGCACTTTATTGGCTAGCAGTGGAAGAGCATATCAAGTCCAAAGTGGCATGTCTCATCTTTAAATGCTTAAATGGACTGGCACCAGTATGAGGGATAAGATCAGCTGCTACCAACTTGCAAGGTGTTTATGATCGAAAGATCAGCTGCTACGGAGTATCCCCATCTCTGCCTTGGTGTCACGGGGCAACAGAAGATTTGCTGTCTTTGGCCCAAAATTGTGGAATAGCATTCCCAGAGAGATCAGGGCCTTGGACACTATCAATTCCGTAGGGCACTTAAAACCTTCCTGTTTAAATAACTGAATCCCATCATGTGACAACAAGAACCCTTGCCTCAAACCTGTTTCTAGCTACAGTCTGCTTGTTGCACCGCTATACGGTTTAGTGCGTCATGAGCGGGTTATAAATATTCAAAATCAAATCAAAATGAAAACACCGAACAATAACCAATTGAAGATAATAGGGATGACAAAACAACCATTTCTACTAATAATCAAAACACGTGAGGAAGTGAAATTCTCTGCTCCGCTCTAGGTCGCACAAGCTAGCTGTGCTCTTCCGATGTCAATAGAGGGCTGGGCGACAGAGGTAGCCATAGAACCTGGGACTGAGGCGGTGACAGCAGTTGCACGCCCTTCCCCACCACATGGTGGGAAAGGAAGGATTCGCCAGCAGAAGCGACCAGGCGTCAGCGGCACATGGAACCGACAAAGGGGATGCAGATTGTTGCTGCGGCATGGCGATCAGAGGTGTGGCATTGAATGAGGAAGTGGCCCCGAAGTTGGAAGCGTTGCTGGCGCAAGGAGCTGTGATCCAGGTGCCACAGGTGTGACTGAGGCAACAACGCCCCTGTTAAGGCACGCAGTCTCGCAAGGGACGCATAAAGTCAGCTGCCAGTATTGATATAGACTATGGCCACTCTCCGCTGGGCCGGACAAGTGAATCACAGCAGTAGGAGGGGGGCGTGAGCTAAGGGACAGGTGGCACTGCTGGTATATGCAACTGGAGTGAGAAGGAAAGGGCAGGAAGCTCGCTTTGGTGCGTGAAAAGTGCCCCTTCCCTGGTGTGATGGGTGAGGACTCTGATGGAAGTACAAGGGGGGGGCAAAAGTATGGCGGATCCTTGTGGGATGTGACTTGGGAGCACCCCTCTAAGCTGCTAACAGGCAGGGGTGAACGCGGTGCAAAAGAGGAGAGTTATCGGGGGGCAGAGAGGGACCGGCGCGCCTACAACATAGGCAACACAAGCATAGGAAGCCGGGGAGATGCCCATATACTGGACAGGCGGCTGCCACTGACACGAGAAGGCAATGCATATGTAGATGCCAGATGCCAAAACCTGAAGAGATGGGCACCCAGAAGAAGGCTACCTCAAATTGCACAGGAAGGACAGCTAGAGCGCTGCTGATAGCAGCGTGTTGAGAGTACAACAGGGGCAAAAAAAATAAAAGACATTGAGGAGAAAGGGGACGTCCAAGTGGGAGGGGATATGGCCATCAGTAAGGAAGACCTTAAGGAATGCCTCAACGACAAAGAAGGGAGACTCACGAATACCTTTCAGGAACAGTATACTTCACTTTGGGAAGAACTGAGGAACTTCCCGACTGAAGTCAAAGGGGAGGTGAAAGTGCTGGGGGAGAGGGTGGATGTCACTGAATAGGACCTTTTAGAAATGTCAGATGCGATACGGCAGAATATTGAGCTTTTGGATCAGCTGGCCAGGATCACACAACTTCTAACTGCAGGCGAAGGACCTGGAGAACCGCTCGCGCAGGTCTTCTAGCATTCGCGTGAAGGGCATAAGTGAGTCAATACTGGATACATATTTAAAGAGTACGATCCAACAATGCCCTGGGAACTTACTGAAGGACATACAGCCAGAAGACATTGGAATTTATAGAGTGGGGCCAAGGAGAAGGGAGCCGGGAGCTAGACCAAGAGATGTACTGGTTGCCCTAACTTCGTTATGGTTTAAAAAAAGAACATTTTGCGTGCTGCTCGAATTGATGCGAATATCAGTGAATGGGGCCAAGGTGCAGCTGTTCCAGGACCTGGCTCTGGTGACACCGCAAAAGCGAAGAGACATGGGCCAAGTGACACAGGCTCCAATTGCAAAACAGATTCCATATAAGTGGACATTTCCGTTTGGTTTACTTTTCAACTTGGAGGGCGTACAGCACCGAATTACATCATATGCGGAGGCCTTCTTCCCAATGTAGGATGCGACAATGGGACTGATCTATGGTGCAGGGGAGGATAGGTGATAGGGGGTAAAATTAAAACGATAGCTGGGGAGAGGACAAGGGGATGTGTGGTTGTGGGGTGCGGATGGAGTCTCAGAAGAAAAACGGTGAAGTCAAGGAGGAGGTGGAGGTGGGTGATGAAGTGGGGTTGGATATTGGTCTGGTCGCCTGGAGCAGAGGGATGGTGGGCAATGTTTTGGAATCGGGGGAGTGACCTCACGTATTTTCTTAGGCCAAAGCTTTGGGGATGGTCCCATAAGGTATCATGGGATCTTCGGTATGGTCCTGAGATGGTTTGTTGGTGGGGGGTTTGGTTGGGGAAGTTGGAGGTCTGGGGGAGGCAAGAGGTTGTTGAGAAATGGACAATGCTGGAGGTTGAGGATCAATATAAGCATAGCATAAGCAATCCAATTATAAACAGGTGTTCAATGTGTCATAATATGCACAAGTTAAATTCCCATGTAAAGAGTAAAAAGGAGTAAGCTCTAATGAGAAAGGAATGTGCAGTTATTAATCTACAGGAGACATATTAAGAGGGCAAACAAGTCTGTGGTAAAATGGCGGCATTTTCACGAATTTCACAGTCCAACGCGATGGGGTAAGACATCTGGGGTTTTGATGGGGCTCACAGATGATTGTGAGGTCCTTAGCGGATATTGAGGGGAGGTATGCATGTGTACTAGGGTTATAGAGAATTCTCATAAATGTGCCAATTCCCTTCACCTTAGAGACCCCAAGCAACTTTGCTGGATTTTAAGGACTTGATTTTTTTACCTGGAAAAAGTGTGAGCCTTTTTTCCCCACTCATGTATTTTGATGTGTGTTTTACTCGTGTTCTTTGATTATGGAGTGTTAAGATAACTCCATATCCATCTTTTCATGAGTGTTACACAGCACCCTCAGTGCAGTGACACAGGGATGTCTTTAGACTTCCTAAAGGTTTAAGTACCTTCTCTGGGATAAACTACTGTTCCCCAGAGAATGTAAGGTTAAATTGACTTTACTAGTCTTTAGATTCCTAAACCCAGCACACCCTATCTTCCTATAGAGTGCTGGAAGGGTTAACTAGTATCCACTGTGTTTAGAAACTCATGTAGCAGTCAAATGCTACCCTTTTCTATAGAAATGGCTGGTGGCAGTGGTTTTACAACGAACTACCATGATGGTTCCCAACCGCGAACACAGGTAGCTAAAAATCACAGGAGCCATTTTTTTTCAAGATGGCGCCTTAAACCCCTTTGTTTAAACAGGTCCCGGTCTACTTTTTTTGCCATTTCTTTTTGGAAAGGTCCTTCTAGCGTTTGTCTCCAAGTGCCAAACCAGGTTTGGTCCCTTTGTTTGTATGCCTTTGGCGGGCTTCAGGACTGAAGACCACCTCTGGCGCCTGAGTGTCTGGGGTGGGCAGGAAGTGAGGGAGGTGCCCGAAACTCCCTGTGCTTAGTCTCCTAGGAGACCAAAATGCACTCTGGCGTGATTGGTTGGCTGACTGTCCGGCATTGACAGCCACCCTGCTGGGTGAGTGGCAGCTAGGATGGAATGAAAGGGAAAAAACTGTTTAAAAGGCGAGTCTCTTGGACTGGAAAGCAGAGCCGACCACTGGAACGAAAGAACCGAAGACGAGCTGGAAGAGGATGGCTGCTGCAACTCCTGGACCGTTGGTTTGCCCGGTGAAGCCCTGCTGCAGGTCTGAATTGCCAACTTCACCTCGACAGAGAAGCCCCTTCAAGGACGACTTCTTCCTTCGAGTTGGTGGGACCAAACAACTCGTAAGCCACCTGGATACCACTCTTGGAGCTGGTTAGGATTAACCAGGGGGAAGGACACAAGCTTGTGTGCTTGATGAACAGCTAGTCGAACTGAAGTGACTCTTTTGTCCGTGTTTTTCAACGATCCCGTGCAGTGCAGGAGTCCCCCCTGACGTCCTCCCTCTTGTCCCCTTGACTGAGGCTCAGAACAGTGAGATCTGCAGGAACTGCCAGGAACCAACATCTTCTGCTGCATCTTGTTCTTCATATTATGGTACTGCCAACCCGATTGAGAGAATTTACCTCTCGCAGTGAAGGTTTGCGGAACTTTCCGAACTTGCAGGCCTAATCAGCTTGTGACCCAACATGTGATTCTTTTTCGTACAAACTACTTCTGAGAACATTGGCAAAGACTTTACCATTTCCTTCAAGAACTGCTCTTTCATAGCCAAGACACTAGTCCATTGACTTTGGCCTAGGCCTATTGAACTGAATCGAGTCCTCTAGTGAACTAAAACTATTTGCACTGCCTAAGAAAGTATTTGTGATCTAGTCTGCTAACTTGTGCCTTTTTCCTCCCACTGAAAGTAACTGAAATGCCCTATTTCAGGGGAGCCTAATTTGTTCAGAAACTTATTGGTTTGGTATTGAAGTTTGTTTGTATATAATATTAAGTTGCCTCCTTCTAGTGAATGTTTTCTAAATGATTGTGTAATAAATTAATAAGTGTTTTACCAAGAAACCTTGAGTGTAAGTGTCTACTTCAACTACTGTGATTGAAAGACCTCGGTGTAACATCCTTGTACCGCTCACATCCCCTCTTGAGATAAGCCTGGCTGCTCAGCTCGCTACCACAAACTGTGTAGTGCAGACTTATACCAAAGGTTGGTTTTTGCTTACACCTGTAGTCTTAATTGTATGTGGTCGTCCCAGAGGGTACTGCATGCAATTCTGCTTAACTAGTGCAGATGGAATATAGACAAATTACTTGGGCAACGGTATATCCACCTAACAGGGCAGGTTTGGTTCTTGTGTGAGGTGGCAGCTAAACTGGTGGGCTTTGCAGTAGGTGATAATGATATTAACGTGCGACTTCCACTTGGGATGGAATCCTATTATAGATAGAAGCACGAGTGCGGGGAAGGGATCAGTACTCACTCCATGGGCACAAAAAGAGAATTTTGAAACTTTGACCCTACGAGATGTCTTGCAGACTATGAGGGGCGATGAAAGGGGTTATACGTGCTTTTCGCATATATATCAATCCCTGTCAAGAATTATGTGTGGGTAACAGCCAGGCTAATGGGGGAGGTAAGGGAATAGATCAAGGCTCCATTTCATTGTCCGACCATGCCCCTCTGTTAGTGACGGTGAGGGATATAGTGCCACGCATGTGGCTATGGGCCTGCACGTTTAAAGATAAATTATTGAATGAAGAGGTGGTGGTAGAGGTGATTGGGGACAAGATTGACAAGTATTTCTTGGTTAATGACAATCAAGCTGTCTTGCCAGAGGTGACCTGGGATGCCTTAAAGAAAGTGATGCAGGGGTGTGGGTGGGACAGGGGGACTTCTTGCATTGCGATCTCAGCGTGAGAAGCAGAGAGGGAGAATGGAAACGGACCTGAAGGCCACAATTACGAGATGTCCAACGTACTATTTATTAAGAAGCGTAGACCGAGGACCCTGAACGCAAAGTTGAAAGAACTCCTTACCCAACTGGAATTGCTGAGGACCTGCATGACGGAGATCCCTGCTGATGACTAAACAGAGGCTCTATGTGCAAGCAATAAAGCGGACAGGCTGTTGCTCGGCAACTGAAGGGATAAGAGGCAGCTAGGATGATGCTGCGGTTTACTCAGCCTGATGGCTCGAGTGCTACCGATTCAATTGGCCATATTAGATGCCTTTGCCAAATTCTACGAATCATTGTACGCTTCAGAGAATCCGGCGATAGATTGGAATTTCTCAAATATATCTATGCCAAAGATAACATCTACAGGGCAGGAAGTGTTGAATGGCGATATTAGGGAGGAGGGGGCGGAGGCAGCCATTAGGGTACCACCACGGAATAAAGCGCCGAAACCGGATGGGTTCCCAGCAGCTCTATAAAAAAATATGCTAGGCAATTGATCCCAAAGTTGGCAAGTTTGTTCAATATGGTGGTGGTTAAGGGGGAGGGGGCAAGGCGGGTGACAGAGGCAAAAGTGGTGGTATTTGGGAAACCAAGCAGAGATTTGATGAAATACAGGTCTTATTGACGTATCGCATCGATTATTATTGATCCAAAATTGTACATGGGCATTCTGGAGGCGAGATTGGTGCCTCTTCTTTGGACTTGATCAACACTGATCAATCGGGGTTTATTATGGGGAGACAGACTTGGGACACTAGGAGGGTTATCCATTTAATAGAGAAGGTCAACACAAAGCAGATTTCATCAGTGCCAATGTTGTTAGATGTTGAAAAGGCGGTTTACCGGGTGGAGTGTCCCTTTTTGTTTGCCGCTATGGAGCACATGGGAATAGGAACCAAGTTTATACGGATGGTACAGGCAAATTATCAGGCTGTCCCTGGTCACCCCTTCTATATGCAATATATCTGGAGACATTTTTGGTTAAACATAGACAGAGGTCAGTGATACAAGGCATACCTTTTGGTGAGAAGGAGCATATGACGATATGCTAATATCATTGACACATCTAGAACTGTCCATGCCGGCGCTTGTGGTGGAATTGACAGACAGAGCAAGTGGCGGGTCTCAAGGTTAATCTGGGGAAGTCAGAGTTATTAGATTTGGGTCTCTCTCCAGAGCAGAGGACAGCTCTACCTTGCTACCCACAGTTTGTGGACAGCTGCATTAGATACTTAGGGGTTAATACAACTAAGGCGGTTTTGCAGATGTTTGATAGTAATTACATGCGAGTGCTCCAACAGGTGAAGGAGCATTTAGGGAGATCAACCCTGCTCCGTATTTCATGGTTAGGAAAGGTAGCTACTATTAAGATGGTGACCCTTCCGAGAGTACTTTACAATTTCCAAGCTCTCCAGATACCAGTCCCACGTTCATTCTTTGTGGCATTGAACAAAATGGTCTCAAGATTTGTATGGCGATATAAAACCCTGAGAGTGGCAGTACGTACTTTTATGGCACCTAGAAATGAAGGGGGTGGGGGCATCCGGAAATGACATACAATATTATACTTCGGTAATGGTTTATGGGAGATACCTCGAAACCCTGGGTAAGGATGCATAGGGCAGTGGTGGGATGTCCATTGGAGGGGGTTCTTTGGCTACATAGACAGGATAGGCCCCAGAACACACGGATCAGCCAGGTGTTGGCAGTGGTTTATGATGTATGGGACCGATTACTAAAAAAGGGATGTCTATCCACGCGCCCATCTCGGTTTACGACGCTTTTTGGGAATCCGCAGTTTCAGACAGGGATGCACAGGAAACATTTAGGAAATGGTGGCAAATGGGGTGTACAAAGTTGTGAAATATGGTGCAGGGAACTGATATTTGTAATTTTAAAGAATGTAAACAGCTTGTGGATCTTACTGAGAAGGATATGGAACAAGTTACTTACCTGTAACTGTTGTTCTCCAGCATGGGTCTGGCATGGATTCACATGCTCATGAATATTCCCCGTCGTCAGGCTGGGAATCCTCGGTAAAGAAAAAACCAGTATCAGTTTCGTTTCTGATCTGTCTTTCGTAGCAATAACCAATCACTGGTCTCTGCGTCATACTGACCACAGCCAATGACTGCCCTCTACCTAAGCACCGCCTCTGGCAGCCATCTTCAGATTTGGAAGCACGTGAAGTGGCAGTATGACCAAGTGAAGAGCCGCAGAGGGGTAGGCGGGAGGGTTCGCATGTGAATCCATGCCAGACCCATGCTGGAGAACAACAGTTACAGGTAAGTAACTTGTTCCTTCTCCAGCATGGGGTCTGGCATGGATTCACATGCTCATGAATAAAGAATACATAGCAGTACACACATGCACAACCACGGGAGGTGGCAAAGGCTCAACATTAAGCATCACATCAACTCAACATTAAGCATCTTACCTCCTCACCAGGCTCACCTCAGGCGAACAGGTTGCGCAGCACTGCTTGGCCGACCCTGGACTCCTCCCTGGAATCCCGGTCGACGCAGTAGAATTTCGTGAAGGTGTGCGTCGACCTCCACGTAGCAGCCCTGCATATGTCCAGCAGGGGCACACCAGATAGGAACGCCGTGGTAGCTGCGATCGCTCTGGTGGAATGGGCTCTCGGACGGCCAGGCAGCGGTCGGTTTGCCAACCGGTGACAGTACATGATACAGCCGGAGAGCCATCTGGAGATGGAAGCCTTCGAGAGAGCCTTCCCCTGATTGACAGGTCCAAAGTTCACAAAGAGTTGTGACGTCTTCCGAAAACCCTTCGTGCGATCCACGTAGAACTTCAGCGCTCTAGCTACATCCAGCGAGTGCAAAGTCCTCTCAGCCGGCGACGAAGGCGACGGGAAGAACACAGGTAACACCAAGGGTTCGTTGAGATGGAAGTCCGACGGTACCTTGGGCATGAAGGAGGGGTGCGTCCTGAGCACTACCCTCGTGTCGTGGAAAGTCAAGTACGGGGCCTTGCAGGAAAGGGCCTGGATCTCACCCACTCGTCGTGCGGAGGTGATGGCCACGAGAAAAGCTGTCTTCCACGATAGAAACTTCAACGGGGCCGAGTGCAGAGGCTCGAACGGAGGTCCCATGAGCTTGGTCAGCACCACGTTGAGCTCCCACGCCGGGGCCGGAGCCTTCACCGGCGGGAACGATCTGAATAGTCCCTTCATGAACTCTTTCACCAGACGATGAGACCACAAGGACGTCCGACCCGTGGTTCTGGTGTATCGGGAGATCGCAGCAAGATGAATCTTGATGGACGCGTGTGCCAGTCCAGCTTTGGCCAGCGTCAGCAGGTACGGCAGTACTTGGGGAGCCGTAATCCGTAGAGGGTTAATCTTCTGTGCGTGGCACCAGACAGAGAACCTCTTCCATTTGTGTCCGTAGCATTTAAGAGTCGAGGACGCCCTGGCCTTTGCAAGAACCTCTCTGCAATCGGCCGGTATGTCGTATCCTCCAAACTCTAGCGCTGCAGGAGCCAGGCCTGCAAGTTCAGCGACTTCGGGTCGTGGTGGAGGATGGCGCCTCCTTCCCTGGAGAGTAGGTCTGCGTCCGCCGGCAGCTTGATCGGCGGGGACGCTGACAAGTCCAGAAGGTCCGGGAACCATATCTGCCTCGGCCACGCAGGTGCGACGAGGATCATCCTGCACCGTGACCTCTTGAGCTGGTTGACGAGCCGGATTAGCAGAGGCAAGGGAGGGAACGCGTAGAGGAACAGGCCCTCCCAGGGGAACGAGAAAGCATCGCCCATGCTCCTCGTCTGGGGAAACCTGCTGGCGAACCTCCGGCACTTGGTGTTCGTCGCCGTCGCGAACAGGTCGATCTGGGGTGTGCCCCACCGTCGGAAGAGGCGATCCACTAGATCCTGCCGTAGTTCCCACTCGTGGCACGAGCGCAGCTCCCTGCTGAGTGAGTCGGCGATGGTGTTTTTTATCCCTGCCAGATGAAACGGCACCAGAAAAATCCCTTGGGCGACGGCCCAATGCCACAGGTCCTGCGCCTCCTTGGACAGCGCTGGGGACCTGGTTCCGCCCTGTTTCCTGATGTAAAACATGGTGGTGGTGTTGTCGGTGAAGATCCTCACCACCTTGCCCTTCAGGGACGGAAGGAAGTTCTCTCCTGGCCACGGGGGGGACGCGCGGGCACCTTCTTTGAAACTCGAGCGCGTGGCCCCGGGCCAGGGCATCCAGCACCCAACGGTCGGTGGAGATGGACTCCCACACGCTGACGAAGCCCGCCAGCCGGCCTCCCACCGGGGTGCTTCGGTGGGGGCCCGACCCCACGGCCGGTTCAATCCTGCTTGGACGCGGCCTTGCCGCCTTGACCTCCTTGGCGACGACGGCGGGGTCCGCTAGACTTGCCTCGTCCTCTGTAGGCCTCTTGCGACGACGAGCGGGCCGCTTGACGGTAGGAAGCGAAACCGCCACCGGAACCTTTGGAGGCGCCCTTGCCTCCGCCGCTCCGAAAGGGCGTCCGTCGTTGCTGCAGGACTCCCAGGGCCCGGGCCGTCTCAGTATCCGCCTTGATGGCCTGGAGGGAATCGTCCACCGTCTTCCCAAACAGGTTGTTCCCGTCGAAGGGCATGTCCAGGACTCTGGTCTGGACGTCCTGCCGAAAATCCGTAGCTTTGAGCCATCCACGACGTCGAAGGCAAACGCCGTTGCCTAGCTGGCGGAACCCCGCGTCGGCGATGTCCGTCGCCACGGTGATGGCGTGGTCCGAAGCCACTTCGCCTTCCTGGAGGATCTCAAGGGCCTCAGCCCTCTTGTCGTCCGGCAGAAAATCCAGCAGGGGAGCCATCTTGTACCAGAGCTCCCTGTCGTAGCGGGCCACGATAGCCAAGGCGTTGGCCGCTTTAATCGTCGTCGCTGCCGACGAGATGACTCTACGTCCCATAGCATCCAATTTCTTTCCCTCGCCGTCCGGCGGGGAAGTCGATGTGGAGGCCGCACCCCCCCCCGCTTTCTTCCTGGCCGCCGCGGAGACGACGGAGTCCGGGGTAGGCTGCGCCCGGAGGCATAGGGGGGCCGTGTCCGGGACCCGGTACTTCTTCTCGTACCGGTCTCTTCTAGCTGGCGTCGTGGAAGGGTTCTTGAGGAGGGAAAGACCCTCATCCCAAATGTCGTCCAACAGAGGCACTGCGAGGACCGTCTTCCTCTTGGCCTCGCGCCGCTGATAAAGGAAGCCTTCCTTTTTCTTCTCCTCGGGGCAGAGTTGAAAAAGCTCGGAAGCCCTGGAGATCATGGAATGGAAGGATCCGATCTCGTCGGGCGGAGAAGCCCTGGTGGGGGGCGACGACGGAAAATCCTCGTCGTATGCCTCGTCGTCCGTACCCGTCGCTGCCGTGTCAGTCCCCGTATCATCCCCTCGGGTGGACGGGGAGGAGGGCTGGACGGGGCGCGACGGTTGAAAAGGAGGTGGAGGATGGATCCTTCTTTTCTTGGCAGGGGGAACACCAGAAGGTCCCGGTTCTGGATCCCCCGACGGGAGAGGTTCCTCCGTCGGTAACGGTAGCCTCGTCCTTATCTCAGTGCATAAGGACTGTATGGCCAACAAAATGGCCGCCGAGTTGTCTCGCGGCGCTGGCAGAGGGGAATCCGACGGGCGAGCAGGGGCCCCGTCGGCATCCTCGACGATGTCGTCGTCGTCGCCTGCGTCGGCACCCATTCCGACGGGCTGGTCTTGTTCCACGCCTAGGCCGTGGCTTAAGACCTCGACCAGCTCTTCTTCTGAGGTTGAGGCCGAATCTACGACGACGCCCTGCCCCCCCTTCTTCTCCACGGAGGTTTTCACGGGGGTCCTATCGATGGGCATAAAAGAAGACTCCCTCCGAGGAGGCAGGGAGATTCTGGGCCCTGAGGTCGCCACCACTGGAGTAGCCTCCACAGGCTGGGCCAGGGCCGCCGCGACCGTTTCGATAGAGGGCTTGGTCGGATGGATCAAGGCCTTCACCACCCTAGGTGCGCTCACCGCCTTGTCCTTGAGGGAGGGGGCACTGCCACGCTCCTCCTCTGCCTTCGAGCTCGACCGGGGCCTCTCCAGGAGCTTCGCCGGGTGCTCGGCCTTCCTCTTACCCGACCCAGAGCGTTGGCTCGTGGTTGATGGTGCCGGGGAGGGTGCGCCCTGCCTGGCGCCCGTAGAGCCCGACCGTTCGGCGCTCCCGGTGCCAGCGGACTCGCGGTGCTTGGCCTTATGTTGGGCCCCCGTCGCCGGGGCGCCCTCAAAGGTCTTAGAAGACCGCTCGGATTTCTTCTTCTTCTCGCCAGACGGGCTCTTACCCTGCAGCCAGTTGGCGAGACGTTGATGACGGTCCTTCATGGTCCGTTCCGACATGTCGCCGCAAAACGCACAGTCCTTCTCCACGTGCGTTTTGTCCTCATGAAGGCAGTAAAGGCAGAAAGAGTGTTCGTCCTCCTTAAAGACGTTCTGCAGCTGGCATCCAGGGCAGACCCTGAACAGCTTTCCGGGCGTCGAGCTTCCCTTCTCCTGGGCCATCTCCGAGACCGGGCCTGAGAAGCTTCTGGAGTCCTCCGAAGCGTAGCTCGACGAAATCTTCACCCTTGAGGGGCACAGATGAATCCGACACGGGTCCCCGTAGATCGGATGTAGTATCGGTGGAGCTTGAGGCTCTTTGACCGAAGAATCGAAGTTTTTGTGAAAAAAGCGCGAAAAAATAGCACTAACGCTCGAGAGCAATAGCACGAGGATCCCAACACATGAACGTGCGGTAAAAATCTGAAGATGGCTGCCAGAGGCGGTGCTTAGGTAGAGGGCAGTCATTGGCTGTGGTCAGTATGACGCAGAGACCAGTGATTGGTTATTGCTACGAAAGACAGATCAGAAACGAAACTGATACTGGTTTTTTCTTTACCGAGGATTCCCAGCCTGACGACGGGGAATATTCATGAGCATGTGAATCCATGCCAGACCCCATGCTGGAGAAATTGCAGTACTATCAAATGAGTCATTGGATAGCCAGTTCAGAGGGGGGGAAAGCAGTAACGGGTAGAGAGCTTACAGCGTTTGAAAGATATATTACCAAACATTCCGTTAACAGACAAATGGTGTCGAAACTATATTCGATTTTGATCGAGGCGGAGCTGGGAAAGGTTTGGGGTTATATGCGCAGGTGGGAAAAGACATTGGGGATGGCTCTTCCAAAGGAGCACTGGGAACATCTCTGGGCGAATATCCCTAAACTGACAAGGTCGATACAGGTCAGGGAAGTGTGGTATAAAATAATGGTCCAATCACACTATACCCCGGTGCTAGAGGGGATGTGGCATGAAAGGGGATTGGAGACCTATTTGGTGGGAGTGCCCAAATGTGGGGAAATTCTGGGAAGAAGTCACAACCCATTTAAAGACAATGGTAACCCCTTGTGTAAATTTGACACCTAGGGAGTGGTTGTGCGGTTTGACCCAGAGATCTGCTTGCGCACCGGGATACATAGCAAAGCCTTTATGTTAAGGGCAATAGCGGCATGGCTGGGGATAGCGTATTGCTGGAAATGGAAGCGACCACCGACGATATGGTACTCTGTTTAAACTGTGGGGGTTTATGGCAATGGACATTCTGAGATGACAAAGAATGGGAAATGGTTTTGGATTTTCTCAAAGTAGATTATGTACGGCAGTGGTGCCCTCATAATTTAAGAATATTGAATATTATGTAAATTGTATAACGCTTTGATTTTGTTGATGACCTGCAATGTAGAAAGTATGGTAACACAACCCTGCCTGAGGGAGAGGGCAGAAGGTGATGGGGGGCAGTGGGGAGAATAGTTTCATATAAAAATGCCAATAAAAAACAAACTTTAAAAAAATAGGATAAAAGATGAACATTTTAAATGAAAACCAAAAACAACTTTATGATGCAGGTATTACAGCTACTTAATGAAAATGGGAATGTCACTCGGGCACCAACAGAATCCAAAACACTAAATACATAAACAATACATCCAAGTTACATATTTTGAAACAGTTATTGTACTACAGTCCAAAACCTTTTCATAGTCTTCATTATAATTTTACTTACCCCTTCTTCCTAAAGCACATGCAAGCTCACTTCCAAGAAAGCCACCACCAATGATGGTCACACTCTTGACTTCTTTGGTAATCTTCTCCAGTGCAATAAAATCTCGGACCTTTAAGAAATTAAAGCAACCTATTAAGTGGTGCATCAATATAGCTGGGAAACACCAGACTGCGAACACACATTTTTGAACGGATATTACACTAACCACCAAAAACAAAGATCCAGCAGGCATTAAAGCACAGAAATGCATTTGTTCACTATTTAAAAGAGAATATCCCTAAAATCAACATCAATTTCAAATGTCCAAAACTTTGAAGCCTCACAACATGAACAAGAACAAACAATATGTTCAGAATTTGAGAAGGCAACACAATTCAGGTTGTTTTTTTTGAAGGGCGGCAAGACAAATGCCATAAAGGAGGACCATACAGACGTAGACCAGGACACAGAAGAGCTCAATTTTCTGACATTCTCTTTCAATAAAGAAGATCCTGAGAAGACTTGTGCACCAGAAAGCTGTGAACACCGGACTGCTGGCATTGTAGCTACGTTCACCTTTATCATTGCAATTAAGTGCCAGTGCAAATGGGGGCTGGTGTGAGGACCTGGGAGTGCAGCTGGCAGTCAGTGGTGGGTTTGCACCAACCTGCCCCTGAAGCCCCCCTAAAAAGCTGCTCTTCCTTGCTACCCCAGAGTCGGCCAACGACATGCAGAGCAGAGTGTACATCCCCATAGTAGTGGAACAGGGCTTTATCTGTGGTGGTGTAGATTGAACAAAGCACATTTCTGGAGGACCTCACAAGCAGGAAGGGGCAGCAGAGGAAGTGGTATGTTGAATAGGGCAACCAGGAGCAGGGCCTGGTCAGAAGAGATCCCTGGAAGATGGGGTTGGAACTTTGTACTTGGTGGTTGTCAAAAGGAATAATCCAGCCCTAAATTTATGGTGGTTGGAGTGAGGGGGCAGTTGAAGTACAGGCAAACTAAAATTTTCTTTGGTCACCTAGTATTAGTATCAGTTAAAGCAAACTCTTGTTGGTGAAAGGGAGAAGCATCGATATAGGCCAACATGTTCTTTGAATGAAATAATGTTTTAGGCAAGATTGTATGTAGTACCCTTTGGGAGACTACACCAACCTTGTCCTCGTGACAATAGGTAACCCAACCTTTGGTATAAGCCTGTACTACACAGTTTGGTAGTGTGGCTGAGCAGCCAGGCTTATCTCAAGAGGAGTCAATGTGAGCAGTAGGGTTTTCAAAAGAGTTTCACAGTGACAAGTATTCAAAGGAACAAGTTACTTACCTGTAACTGTTCTCCAGCATGGGTCTGGCATGGATTCACATGCTCATGAATATTCCCAATCGTCAGGCTGGGAATCCTTGGTAAAGAAAAAAATCAGTTTCAGTTTCACTTCTGAACTGTCTTTCAACTAACAATCACTGGTCTCTGGGTCATACTGCCCCCCCCAGCCAATGACTGCCCTCTGGCAGCCATCTTCAGATTTGGTAGCACGTAAAGTGGACCAAGAGAAGAGCCACAGAGGGGTAGGCGGGAGTGTTTGCATGTGAATCCATGCCAGACCCATGCTGGAGAACAACAGTTACAGGTAAATTACTTGTTCCTTCTACAGCATGGGGTCTGGCATGGATTCACATGCTCATGAATAAAGAATGCATAGCAGTACACACATGCACAACCACGGGAGGTGGCAAGGCTCAACATTAAGCATCTCTTACCTCCTCACCAGCCTCACCTTCAAGCGAACAGGTTGCGCAACACTGCTTGACCGACTCTGGACTCCTCCCTGGAATCCCTGTCGACGTAGTAGAACTTCGTGAAGGTGTGCTTTGACCACCACGTAGCAGCCCTGCAGATGCCAAGCAGTGGCACACCAGACAGGATTGACGTAGTTGCAGCGATCTCTCTGGTCGAGTGGGGTCTCGGACGGCCAGGCAATGGTCGGTTTGCCAACCGACGACAATGAGCGATTCAGCCGGCGAGCCAACTGGAAATGGAAGCCTTGGAGAGGGCCTATCCCATGATTTACAGCGCCAAAGTTCACAAGAAGTTGCGACATCTTCCGAAAACACTTTGTGGGTCCATGTAGAACTACAGCGCTCTAGCCACTTCCATCAAGTGCAAAGTCCTCTCAGCTCGCGACGAAGGCATCGGGCAGAATACAGGTAACACCAAGGGCTCGTTTAGATGAAAATCCGACGGCACCTTGGGCATGAAGGAGGGGTGCATCCATAGCACCACCCGCGTCTCGTGGAATGTTAAATAAGGTGGTTTACAAGAGAGGGCCTGGATCTCTCACACTCATCATGCGGAGGTGATGGCCAAAAGAAAAGCGGTTTACCACAACAAAAAGGTCAGTGGCGCCGAACGCACAGGCTCGAACGGAGGACCCATAAACCTAGTCAACACCACATTGAGTTCCCACGCAGGGGCTTGAGCCTTCACCAGATGCTGCAACCACGGAAGACCGTCCTGGAGACCTGGTGTAGTGGGAAACAGCCGCCAGACGTACCTTGATGGAGGCATGGGCCAGTCCCGATTGGGCCAATGAAAGCAAATATGGAAGTACTTGAGGAGACGTGACCCACAAGGGATCAATCTTCTGTGACCGACACCAAATCGTAAAACGCTTCCATTTGTGCCCGTAACATTTAAGAGTAGACGATGCTCTAGCCTTGGCGAGGACTTCTTTGTAGTCCGCTGGAAGATCGTAGCCAACGAATTCTAGCGCTGCAGGAGCCAGGCCATCAGGTACATAGAGCCTGGATCATGGTGAAGAATGGAGCCGCCTTCCCTGGCGAGAAGATCTGCGACCACTGGCAGCTTGACTGGAGGTGCCGCCGACTAAGGTCTGGGTACCAGATCTGCCTCGGCCATGCGGGTGCGACGAGGATCATCCTGCACTGGTACTGGCCGAGTTGATTGATGGCGCGAAGAAGCAACGGCGGGAACGCATACAGAAACAGGCCTTCCCAAGGGAAGGAGAATGCATCCCCCCCATGTTCCCCGGCTGGAGGAACCTGCTGGCGAACCTCCGGCACCTGGTGTTTGTCGCCGTCGCAAACGGATTGATCTGGGGATTGCCCCATTTGAGGAAAAGGTTGTCCACGTGGTCCTGCCGAAGCTCCCATTTGTGGCAAGAGCGCAGCTCCCTGCAGAGAGAGTCAGCGACTGTTCTTTACTCCTGCCAGGTGAAACAGAACGAGTAACATCCCCTGGGCGATGGCCCAGTGCCATAAATCCTGCGCCTCTTTGGAGAGTGTGCTGGGGATCTGGTGCCACTGTGTTTCCGAATGGAAAACATTGTGGTGGTGTTATCTGTGAAAACCTGCACCACCTTGCCCTTGAGGGACAGCAGCAACGACTTGAGGGCTCAAAACACCACCCATAGCTACAAAACGTTGATGTGTAACATCTTCTCCAGTAGCCACACGCCTCTGGCATGAAGGCATCCGGTGTGGGCTCCCCATCCTTCCAGGGAAGCATCCGTCATGACCGTCTCCTGGTGTGGTGGGATCTGGAAATCCACGCCTCCTGTCAGATGAGAGCACACGCCCCAGCACCTTACCGCTTGACGGAAACACTCATCTAGAGCGATCCTATCTAGGAAACTTCTCCGGATACCTAGATCCAACGGGCGTCGATGAATTCCTGCAGCGGGCGCATCTGTAACCTGCAGAGCGGGATGAGGTAAATGCATGACAACATCATGCCGATCAGTGACTTGATGGTCTCTCTCTGTGGTGATCCTCAGTACTAACAGCTGCTGCACCTTGCCCAGGATGGCCGCTATCCTCTTTCGACACGGATGCCAAGCATGACAGTGTCAAGCCAGGATCCCAGGAATAGCGCGTCCTGCAATGGAGTCAAGCAGGACTTTGCATAGTTCACTGAGAACCCCAGATCGGTCAGTAAGCGGATGGTCCTCGCCGTGGAGTCAACGGCAAAGTCTCTTGATCGGGCCCGGATGAGCCAGTCGCCCAAGTAAGGGTAGACGTGGATCCCTTGAAGTCATAGATGGGCCGTCACCGGCGCCAGGAACTTGGTGAAGACTGGGCGACGACTTCAGTCCGAACGGGAGGGCTTTGAATTGGCAATGCTTACCCTGAACGACGAAGCGCACAAACTTGTGGTGTCCTTTTTGAATGGGGATGTGGAAGTACGCATCCTCCAGGTCCAACAACGACAAAGTCTCCCTCCTCCAGCTGTCCGAGCATGTGTTGAAGAGTGACCATGCAGAACTTCTGGGACTATATATATTTGTTCAGTCGCCGCAGGTCGCGAATGGGCCTCCAGCCCCCGGTCTTTTTTCGTACGAGGAAGTACCTTGAATACACTCGAGCCCCAGAGCCGCCTTGGAACTAGTTCTATTGCCCCTTTCTGCAACATGGCCAGAACCTCCAGCAGCAGTGGCGGGACGTGGTTTTCCTGCCAGGCCACTGGTGGTATTCGTTGACACTGTCATTTGAACGCTAGCGTGTCTCCCTGGGCAAGAGCATCCAGCACCCAACGGTCGATGGAAATGGTCTTCCACAAGCAGCCTCCCACCAGGGTGCAGAGGTGGGGGCCCTACGACCTGGCCGGTTCATTCTTGCTTGGAAGTCGACGGGCCGCCTTGCGGTCCCTGACGACGCCCACCTCCCAAGGCCTTGGCACGGCCCCTGTTGCTTTCTTGGGCTGAGGAGTGGGAGGGTTGGCGGTAAGAGGAGGAGCCCCCACCGAAACCTCTCAAAGTTCGGCTAGACTTGCCTCCTGAGGACGGAAAGGACGGCTGTCGCTGGTGTAGCGTGCCCAGGGCTGTATATGTCTGCCTTGATGGCCTGTAGGGACTCATCCACAGCTTTTCCGAAAAGATTGTCCCGGTCAAAGAGCATGTCCAAAAACCTCGTCTGGACCGCCTGCCGAAAGCTGGTGGCTTTGAGCCAGCCACGACGGCGAAGGCAAACGCCATTGCCCACCTGGCGGTAACCCGCATCTGCGATGTCCATGGCCACCGTGATGGCTGGTCCGACACTACTTCACCCTCCTGTAGAATCTCCAAAGCTTCTACCCTCTTATCGGGGAGGAAGTCCAGTAGAGGGGTGATCTTAAACCACAGCTCCTGGTCGTATCTTCCCACGAAAGCGAGGGCGTTGGCGGCCTTGACGGTAGTCGCTGCAGAGTAGATAACCTTCCAACCCATTGCGTCCAACTTCTTCCCCTCTTTGTTGGGAGGGTTGGATGCTGCACAAGACGCAGAGCTCGACTATTTTTGGCTGCTGCGGAGACCAGGAGTCTGGAGACGATTGGGTCTGCAAGCACTTGGGTGCAGAGTCTGGCACTCTGTACTACTTCTCCAGCTGGTCTCTCTTTGCTGGGGCTGTATAAGGGTTCTCCATGAGAGTCAGTCCTTCATCCCAAATGTCATCCAGGAGCGGGACTGAAAGGATGGTCTTCCTCTTCGCCTCACGGTGCTGGTATAAGAAGCCCTCCTCCGGCGTGAGCCGGAAAAGCTCAGAAGCCCTGGAGATCATCACGTGGTACGATCCTATCTCGTCCGGAGGGGAGGATCTGGGCAGTCAACGGGAGGTCGCCCATCCCGTCATCTGTGGCTGTTGTCGCTGTGTCTGACTCGGTCTCCCCTGAGCGGGGTGGAGGAGAGGGAGGCATTGGGTGCCTCTTCCTCTTCCTGGCAGGCGGTTGCTCTGCTGTCTGCGGGGCGGCCGGCCCCAGCGCTGCAGAAGAAGCACGTGGCGGGGTCACCGGCATCCTCCTCTGTAGCTGGGATACCAGAGTATGAAGCGTCGCGAGAATGTCCATTGAAAGGTCCCTAGGCGGCAGCTCAGATGTAGGAGTAGGCAGCTCGGGTGTAGGGGCAGGGCCAGGGCTCTCGTCGTTCTGAGGCCCTCCGTCGCCTTTGACAGTATCTACGGTATCCTCATTGTAGAGCGCGACTCCGACGTCTCCCTCGTCGCCATCGCCCTCCTGGATGATCTGGAGGTAAAAGAGTTCATCTTCCTCAACAGAGGAAATATCTTCGCCCTGGAGGCCCTCAACACCCCGCCCTTTCTTTGTGTCCAGAGTGGACGGTCTCGGGAGATGATAGTCATCCTCTTCTCCGGGGACTTCTCAATGGGCTTGAGCAAAGCCTCCCTCCTGGGAGGAAGGGACACCCTTGCTGTCGTAAGGGCGCCCTCCGGGTCCGACCCGGCAGGCTTCGAAGGTCTCACAACCACCCCCTCGATGGAAGGCGCTGGCCTCGTCTCGTGCACATGGGCCTTCACAGTCAGACCGGGCCCCTTGTCCTGCTTGGCTTTCATGGTCACCTCGGACACCTTGTCCTGCTTGGGATTTTCCTTAGGGGTCGGAACATATCCTTGATCCCCTTTGGCCTTCTCTGCCGAGGGTAGGCTGGACGCTGTACCCTGTTTGGCCTTCTCGTTCGTCGTCTCCGGGGTCACCTTTAGCTTACCCGGGTGATCAGACTTCCTCTTGGTTGAAGAACCTGAGCGTTGACTGGAGACGGATACAGCTGGGGATGTCGAACGTGCCCTGTCCGTTGCAGAGCCCGCCGCAGCGGTGCTCCCGACGGTAGCAGACTCGCTGTGCTTGGACTTTTGTTGGACCCCGACGGGAGGGGTGTCCTCAAAGGACGTAAAAGCCTGCTGAGCTTTCCCGGATCTCGGAGAGGCATACCCCTGGGAACCACCCGGTGCAGAGGGCTTGGCCTGCAGCCACGCTTCCAGCCGCTGCTTACGCCAATCCTTCAATGTGTGTTTAGAGAGATCAGGCCAAAACGCACAATCCTCCCCCTTATGCATTGGGTACAGGCACTGGGAAGGTATGTCGTCCATATACACATTCTGCAAACCGCAGTCGGAGCAAAGCTTGAAAAGGGAAGGGGAATCCTTCTCGTCTGACATGATTCATGTGGTGTAGGCCTGAAGAATCTTCTGGAAGCTTCCACGAACAAACTCCACAAAAGCCACCCTTGAGGAGCGCTGAAGAATCAGAAAAACGGGTTCCCGTTAATCGGAAGGATGATCGATGGAGCACACAGGCTCGATTGACCGAAAAATAAAGTAAACTCTTGAAAAGAAGAAGTTACTTTCTTACCTGGTAACATTCTTTCGATGGGATGGCCCGACGACATATTCCATATCTATGACGGGTAATGTCCACAGCTGTGCTGCTTCGGAAAATCTTTGGCGTCTGCGTCCTGCGTCGATGACTTCGATGCGCCGTCCCCGAGGACCTCCTCTGACGGCCGACGTCACCCGATGTGATAAGTAGGACGCACGACGCCCATAGCCTCAGTTATAGTTTTTTCCCAGAACATGTGCCACCAGTTTTCTGCCAGTCAGACACACAAGGCCTTGCGGAACGCAAGCTGCAATCGCAAAAGAAATTCTGCAGCGGGGAAGGCAGGGAGGGAGCGATATGGAACACGTCGGACCATCCCATCGAAAGAACGTTACCAGGTAAGAAAGTAACTTGTTCTTCGAGGGGATTGGGTCCTCCGACGTATTCCATATCTATGACAGACTCCCAAAGCAGTACCAAGCAAGGAGGTGGGAAAGAATTTAGAATACAAATTTAGCATGCCCAATCAAATTGCAGAATAGAGAACTGCCTTGCCAAAGGCCAGATCTTGCCCTCTGATGGAATCAAGGGAATAGTGACATACAAAAGTATGTACTGAAGCCCAGGTGGCTGCATCAAAGATGCGACAAATAGGAACTCCCCTCTGCAGGGCAGTAGACGCAGCCACTCCTCTGGTAGAATGGGCCCGCAAGCCAGCCGGAGGGTCCTTACCCGCCAAGCGGTAACACTCGGAGATAGCTAAAATAATCCAACGAGAAAGTCTGTTTCGTCACAGCTTGTCCCAAACGCTTCCCAGCGTAACCAATGAAGTTGATCGTCCACTCTGACCCGGGACATGCGCGAAATATAAAAGCTCAACGCTCTCCAAGGATCAAGCCTATGGAGCCTCTCCTCTTCCTTACCAGAATGTGGAGGAGGATAGAACGCCGGAAGAACAACCTTCTGGTTCAAATGAAACTCCGAAACCACCTTCGGAAGAAAAGAAGGACGAACTCTAAGGACAACCCTGTCCTTGTGAAACACAGTGAAGGGTGGCTTAACTGAAAGTGCCTGTAGCTCACTCACTCTGCGAGTGGAAGTAACCGCAACCAAAAAGACAGTTTTCAGAGTCAACAGCCTCAAAGGGCAAGAAAGTAAAGGCTCAAACGGAGCACCCATAAGAAACTTAAGAACAAGGTTCAAATCCCAACCTGGCACCAAAAAAGGTGACGTAGGGAACACATTAGGGAGCCCTTTCAAAAACTGCGAAATTAAAGGAATCTTAAAATAGGAACACTCTTCAGACGAGCGCTTAAATACGGACAGCGCCTACAGGTAACCTTTAATGGTCCCCACTTGCAAGCCCCTGTGGGCCAAAGAAAGCAAAAAAGACAAAACCATGGGAATGTCGCATTCAAAGGATCCACATTCTGAACTCTGCACCAGTCGCAGAACTTTCTCCAACGGCAACGGTACAGAGACTTTGTTGCCGGACGCCTGGCCATGAGCAACACCTCCATCACGTCTCCAGGGAGGTCCCAATCCTTATACCTCAACCTTTCAGAAGCCAAGCGTGAAGATTGAGGGATCTGCCCTCTGGATGGAGAACCTGACCTCCCTCCCGTGAGAGCAGATCGTCTCGGTAGGGAAGACGACATGGAGGGCAGATGGACAAGTCTAGAAGGTCCGGGTACCACGTCCTCCGGGCCCACGCCGGAGCAATGAGGATCATCCGGGAACCGAACCTCCATAACCTCCACAACACTTGCGGGATGACAGGGACTGGAGGAAACGCTTACAGCAGTGGGAATGACCACTCCACCACGAACGCGTCTCCTAAGGCTCCTTTTGGAGGAAATTCCCGCGAGCAAAACCTTTCGCACTTCCCGTTGATAGTGGTGGCAAAGAAATCCACTTTAGGGGTCCCCCAAAGGGCGAAGATCTCCAGGAGAATCTCCTAAGCCAGCTCCCACTCGTGAGAGATCGTGCTCTGCCTGCTCAGAGCATACGCCGTCTCGTTGTCGTCTCCGTCCAGATGAACCGCTGAGATCGAAACTTCCTGCTGGATGGCCCAGAACTCGAGCTGCATCGCCTCCCTGCACAGCGGAGGTGACCCTGGCCCCCCCCCTTTTGTTGAAGTAGTGCATGGCCACCGTGTTGTCCGTCAGAATCAGGACACTCTTCCCGCGCACAGTCGGCAGAAAAGCCTTTAGGGCTAGCCTGACGGCCCTCAGCTCCAACAGATTGATATGGAGTCTGGACTCCGACGGAGACCAACGACCGCTGACTTTCAGCTCGTTGGCATGAGCTCCCCATCCCGTGAGGGATGCGTCCGTCACGATTGTCACCTCCGGCCAGGGCAGCCAAAATGGGGCCCCCTTCATCAGATTGCCCTCGACAGCCCACCACAGAAGGTCCTGGGCTATCAAGGGCGGCACCTGAACAGGGTCCGACAGCCTGCCGGAGGACTGGGACCACTGGAGCTTGAGTGCCCACTGCAAAGATCTCATCCGCAGACGAGCCTCTGGCACCAGAAGAATGCAGGATGCCATGAGGCCGAGCAATCTCAAGAACTCAGACGCTGGGAGATTCTGGGCAAACTGAAACTTGTGCACCATCTGCTGAATGTGAAGAGCCCTCAGGAGGAAAACACTGCCCCAGGGACGTGTCGAGCACTGCTCCGATGTACTGGAGCCGCTGCGTTGGTGTCAAATGGGATTTCTTTAAATTGAGGGAGAAGCCCAGCCTGTGAAGTGAGTGGCAGGTGACGGACAGATGATCCAGGACTTGCTCGGGAGAGCTCCACCTGATCAACCAATCGTCCAGGTAGGGGTAGACGTGAATCCCCCTTTCCTGAGATGCGCTGCCACAACCACCATGAGCCTGGTGAAAACCCTCGGGGCGGAGGTCAATCCGAACGGCAGGACCCGAAACTGAAAATGCGAGTCGCCAACCACGAACCTCAGGTGCTTCTTGTGCTTGGGATGGATCGGCACATGGAAGTAAGCATCCTTGAGGTCGAGAGACACCAACCAGTCCTGAAATTGAAGGGCCTGGAGGACTTGAGAAAGAGTCACCATCTTGAACTTGTCCTTCCTGAGGAGTTTGTTCAAACCGCGCAAGTCCATGATGGGTCTCAATCCCCCCCGTCTTTCTTTGAAATCAAAAAATAAGGGGAATACCATCCCTTGTTCCTCTCCGCTACAGGCACCAGTTCTATGGCGCCTTTCTCCAGCAGGGCTTGAATTTCCTGCGCAAGGAGCGGATCCGGACTCTTCAAAGAGAGGTTCCCTGCTGGATTGTCGTGAGGCCTCTGCCGAAAAGGAAGACAGTAGCCGTGGGTTATGATGTCCAGAACCCACACATCCGAAGTAATGGCTTGCCACTCTACAAGATGCTGCGCCAGCCTTTCCCCAACCGGCGAACCATGGGACCTGGCCTCATGACTGAGTGGTAGCGGCTGCGGCGTTGCCCGAGGGCAAAGAGGCAACTGCCCGAGCGGCCTTGGCACCTCGAGTACCTTTGTTTCCACCTCTGGCACTCTTACGATGGCCTCTTTGACTGCTAGCTCCTCACGCTTTACTGAAGGACGAGTAATAGCGAAAGGAACCTCCCCTCCATTGCTGTCCCCTAGGACGAAAAGGCGGAGGTTGGCGAACTGCAGCACCCAACGACTTCGCTGCAGCTTTGGAGGTCTGCAACCTCTCAAGGCTCTCGTCAGCCTTGCTGTCAAAAAGGTGTTCACCATCAAAAGGCATGTTGAGGAGCCGGGACAGCACATCAGGAGCGAACCCAGACTTCCGCAACCACGCAAACCTGCGCATTACGGTGCTCGCCGCCATGGACCGGCTGACACAATCCGCCGGGCATTGTGAGAACGGCTACCCTTGTCCGAGCGGGACCTCTCCCGCGAGCCGTGCCGACCACCTGAGCCCTAAGGCGGACGGGCGGTGTCTCTCGACCGGTGCCGACCGACCCCACTCAGAGGCGCGGACAGACCAGTGCCCTGCGATTCCAGAATCGCTAGCATCTGCTTCCCGAAGGAAGCCCATTCCTCCGGTGTCGCTTGCATGGAGGGATAAGCGACCCGGCGACGGGCGGAGTCCTCGGAAGAGGACGGGGAAGGCGACCTATGCCGGCGCTTCCTGGAATGCCTAGAAGAGGCAGAGGAGTGGCGAGACCGACTCCTGGAAGGAGACCCACCGGACTTCCGATGACGACGCGGAGAGTCACCCCTCGAGTCATCGGTCGAAAGCCCTGCAGACCTCAACTTCCGGGGCTTAGACACCCGGCCTACCGACAGCTTCTTCTTGCGTTTCCCGCAAGGCCTTTGCAGTGAGCGACTGGCAGTCGACACAGTCGTCCGTATCGTGGGCCTCCCCGAGGCACCAGAGGCAGGCGTTGTGCGAGTCCGTGACCGACATCTTGGACCCACAGTCCCCACAGTTCTTGAAGCCCGGACACGGGGTTGAAGATGAGAAAGACATCGCCACAAACAGGTCTTCACAACCAACCGAACAGGTTCAACGAACCGAGAATAGAAAACAGCAACTCCAACGAGTCGAGGCGTACCGAGATTCACGAAACGAACACGTTCGCGGAAAAAACGGAACTGAGGCTATGGGCGTCGTGCGTCCTACTTATCACATCGGCTGATGTCGGCTGTCGGAGGAGGTCCTCGGGGACGGCGCATCGACGTCATCGACGCAGGAGCCAAAGATTTTCCAAAGCAGCACAGCTGTGGACATTACCTGTCATAGATATGGAATACGTCGGAGGACCCAATCCCCTCGAAAAAATGTTTTTTTTTTTAAAAAAAAAATCACAGAAAAGCTTGAGAGCTAAGCACGAGGACTCCCAACACTTGAATGTGCAGTAAAAATCTGAAGATGGCTGCCAGATGAGGGGTTTAGGTAGAGGGCAGACATTGGCTGGGGGCAGTATGACCCCAGAGCTCAGTGATTGCTTTTAAGGAGAAAGACAGGTCAGAAATGAAAAACTGATTTTTCTTTCACCGAGGCTTCCCAGCCTGACAGGGAATATTCATGAGCATGTGAATCCATGCCAGACCCCATGCTGGAGAAGGAAGGTTTAAATCCAAACAGGACAACATTTGACAATACAAAATGGGTGAACATTATAATGGTCAAAGCATGCAGAGGTGTGAAGATTGATCCTCATCGAGTACAAGGTGGCATTGGACTGTGTACTGTGTGAACTAGGGACGCTAGTGAACTGTGTTCTGCTTCTTTGAAGAGGATGTAATTCGGATAGTAAAGGACCCATACACCTCACTAATGTATATTTTCGAAGAGCAAGATGACTTTTGGTGTGATAACACAAGGGTTTTCTTCTAACTGAAAGACTACAGAGTGTTACAAAATAGGGCCCCTGGTGCACAATGGAGCCTTCAAATGTTTTGAGCAGTGCAAGATGAACATTGGAATTCATGAAACAGACTAAATTGTGCACCTTTAACTCCAACACTAGCTCTTACAGTCCAAAAATAGGATGGATGCCGGAAGGTCCCTTACAGGGATGGAACAGATATTACAGGAGGCAAGCAACTCAAAGTGTCCCCCTTTCATTTATTTCTGAAGGACTAGTGGGCCTGAAATCCACCAATAAACAGAAGCACATAGTAGCTTGGGAGAGGGAACTGTAAGTGAAGCGTGAAGAAAAGCATTGGTCCTTAAATTAGACGGATCGGTAGAACATCCTCCAATTTACAGGCTCTTGGCGCACGACAAACTGATATACAAGTGTTAACGCACACCCAAATGGCTTCATAAAATGTAATCAGGGGAAAGTTGGTGGGGCTGTGGTGACAAGGGGTCTTCTACTCATGTGTGGTGGTCATGCCTAGGCCATAAAGATATTTGGTTGAGGTCAGGTCAGCGATGAAGATGGTATACTCCATGATGCACCAAACTCCCTGTAGACATTAAGCGGGGCTAGAGTAGGGACAGCTAGGAGGTCCCTGATTAGGTCTGTGATACTTCACTTAAGGGGGAAACCCCCTTAGGCTAAGAGTGGACAGTAGGGGTTACTAATATAGCAATAGTACTAACCAGGGGTTGTGGACGCCTGCGCTAGGGGGAAGGAGTGAGGGAAGGCCCTAGTGCCACACTCAAAACCCCCGTTTCAGCATGGACGCTATATTGAAATAGCAGTGTACTGTTTTTCTAAAAACATCTGATAATTTACTTTCCCCAAAGCTCTGCAGAATTATTAAGCCATCTGACACTCAAAGGTGTATCCCTAGACTTTGGGACAAATCTGATTCTGCTAACAGTCATGTGTATGTTATGATATATGATATCGCATTTATAATGCGCCTATACACAAGTGTAAGTGGTATCTGGGGGAATTGGACCATATCTTACATTCAGATTTCAAGGATGTGCAGTAAAATTCTATAGCATTTGGTCTCCCTGTCTTAATGAAATAACACCCGTTTACATCTAATGTGCCCCACAAGTTTATGAATGTTAAGTTAGTTTTACTTGTAAACCTGTGAAGTGTGTGTGTAATCATTCAATGAGTAAGGTGTGGTCCTCACTAAGTGGAGGGTGTGGGGGGAACGTGTTTAAAGAATGATACAATAAATCATGCAGTAGCAATTTGCAATGTAATAGTAATGTTTTAAGAAAATGCTGCAGGTAGACTGCTAGTAACAACAACACTTCCAACCCAATTACCCCCACGTCCATGTGCTCCCCATGAATTCCAGAGCAAGCATCCAAGCAGTTCTCACCCACATGAGCACACTCCATTTGCTCCACCAACCAAGTGGCACATGCCACAACTGCATAGTTGTTTGTTTCTTTATAAATCTGGGAATTATAGTATGGTCTATACTCCATGCTGGCATTTGAACCAAGGACAACAAGTTGGCAATTAAAAAGACACTTTATATAAACTTAAATTCCTGAATACCAAATCCTCAGCCAGGATGAGCCAGAGGAGGTTGAGTTTCTGGAGCTGAGCACAAGTCTTCTCCTGATGTACCCATTCAAATCCACATGCAAAACACAAATACGGGATGGCAATTACCCTTCTAAAGAGTGTTGTTCTTTGCTGCACTTCTTCACCAGCTCTTTCAATGGCAGGAAGACTTCTTGGGGATCCACCTTTGGAATGAGAGGAAAATAAAAATGTACTAAGTATGAATGTTTCAAGCTATACAATAAATGTATCAGACAGCTGTGAAAAATGTGTTATTCCCAGACAAACACGACAATCACAAATGTGTATTGGAGAAAGGAAATGACGACTAACTGAAGAAAATCAAATGAAAAACAAATACAATCAAAAAAATCAAACATGTGAATGTCATAGAAAATCTAATGCATACTTGTGGCTCAGGTTTGGGTGATCAATACACAGCTGGTTAATACTACCATACTACTGTCAATCTACAACAATTGAGCTTCAGAGAGAATCTGGTAGCCTGGATTCATGAAAATTGCAAGAATTAAATATTTTCTCAAAGCATTATGGATATTCGAGGTGCCAAGTTCAATTTCCTACATGATGTTGGAAACAAAACAAAAAGTTCCCTGTACTACAGAGGAGGGTAATCACAGGTGCACTTTATTTTGTACCCAACACCCTGGGATATACTGGGATTTAATCAGAATTGATCATAGGTCCATACTCATTTGCGACCGGGGACATGGTCTAGCAGTTCTGCTCCTGCACAAGATGCTCAAAGTGCCTGTGGACTTATGCAAGACTGCAACGTCATTAATTTGGCTATCAGTGCAGCAGCTCAGGTCCGCAACCAGAAAGGACACATCCTTATTAACAGGAGTCCCCTAAAGGTATCCAAAATTAAAAGTACTGTGATCTAGAGTACATTACAAACTGTACTCAATTGATATTACAGAGTGGATCAGGTAATTGCCAAATGACAGCTGTATTCGAGTGAACATTTGTTTCCAAAATGACTTCACTTGCTAATGGGCTAATGTGATATTTATCACCCCTACCTCCAGAGCATTCCCTCCACTCCAAGGGGAGTGTCCAAGACAGGACCCCCCTGTGCCCCCACCCCCAGCAGGGGCATGCTAGGAGTATGGGTAGGGACTAGCATATACGTATGTGCATCAGTAAAGAGATCAGGCAACAACCCCTGCAGTAGGCTGCTAATCTCTTATCTGCCCAGGAGGGGTTTACCAATGTTGCATTTTTATTAATTTTTTATTTTTTTATTTTTATATGGTTTATTACAAACCTTTAAAAAAGAAAACATTACAAATCATCCATATATTACATCAACACTAAATCAATAATATCACCACATTCTTCAAAAAAGACCGCACTGGCATCCTGCAAATTAACAAATAACCAAGAAAAGCCTAGGTATGAAGACTATACATAAAAGTAGATCAAGTGCATATACTGGTCCTTCCAGCTCACATCCTTATAATATACATCAAACGAAAAGCCAGAGAGATTAAAACAATTTATTACAGTTCCTCATTTACAGCACGAAATCGAAGCAATATGTCTTCAAGGAAAAAGGTTACTGTTATCGTCAATGTCCTGTCGGTCTCATCAAACTTTAATTGCCACCAGTCTAGAGCGGTTAGTGTTGAACAATTTCAGATGAATCTTCCCAAATGCTTTGTTCTTTCCCACCTAATTGAAGGGCAGAACAATGTTAAATGTTTGAGGGTTTCCTCCGCTGCTTTACACAGTCTGCATTAATCACTTAGATTGTTGGGGCCAGCCCATCTATTCATTTTTTCTCTTGTTTTAAACAGATTTAAACAAAATTGCATGTACAACTTCTTTCGATGGGGATCCGGAAATAATTTCCAGAAATTTTGAATTTCGTTGTATGCTCTCTTCTCTTGTGGAACATTTTTCATTATGCGATGATTTCTTTTTTGATCGCAGGTTGAACACCAATCACGTCTCCATAACATTTTTTTTGCGTGTTCTGGATTTGTTTGTAAAGTCTGCAGCTTGATATCAAGATCTAGCATTATGTCACTGCATCGTTACCATAAAGCAAAGACTGAGTTCTCGTTACATTGAGTGGATGCTTGTAAGATCTTAAACTGTTTGTTTTGGAGAATCTGTCATCGTGATTTTCCTGTATAGGGAAAGCATGTTCCAACACACTCCAGCTTTTATAGAAATTAAGCTGAGTTTGTGTCGTATACAATCGGTGGGAATTCCCTTGGGCAGGCACAAAACTCTAGACCAAAAGATGCTCTCAAGCGAACGCCAAAATTCTTCTGGGCAGCCAAATGCGCATTCTGCACCAAAAATTAATGCAGGAACTGCTTTTTGTTTGTAGAAGGCAAAAGCAGGTAACAGAGTATTTCCCATATTTTCGATTTAGGACCGTCGCCTGAACTGCTAGAATATGGCATTTCTTTTTAGTTGTTTCGACCCACGGGCAGTCATTGATATTTGAATTGATTTGCATACCCAAATATTACGCATTCATTGTGATGTTCAACACAGATTTGTCCATATGCCAGCGAAAATGTGGGTAAAATTTCTTCTTTTGGCCGCTTAAGTTCTCCAAAACAAGGATCTCAGATTTTGACGCATTGATGGACAGCCCATTGTTTCTTACATACTGATTCAATGCGTTCAATTTTCTTTGGAGGCCGATGGGTGTTAAATCTAATAATATCAAGTCATCTGCATATAGGAGACGACTTATAGGCGCTCCATTTATTTTTGGATAAAAAGATCTGGGGCTCTCGATGGCCTGATCAATGTCTGAGATAAATAAGTTGAAGATAATCGCAGCAAAGGGACAACCTTGCTTGACTCCACATCGGGTTTGTATAGGCGCAGATAGATTACCCAGGCGATCCAAATGAATTCTTATCATCGTGTTTGTGTGTAGATCTTTTATTGCCAACAACAAGCTCAGAGTGCAATTCCAATACGACAGTTTAGACCATAATTTCTCACGGTCTATACTGTCAAATGCGTGTGATAGATCAATTATGGCTAGACATATCTTAGAGCTAGATCTTATTGCATCCATCTTCAGTATGTTGACAATTGAGAGTTAGGCTGCAGCCCACTCCTTTAGCAAATCCTGCTTGCCTCTGGTCGATGTGCTCACTAGCTATAGCCCACGCTAAAAGTTTGCGTTGAAGGAGCGTGGCATAAATCTTGCTTAGGACATCCAGTAAGGCAAAAGGACGATAATCTGTTGGATTTGCGCGATTGCCCTTCCTAAACGCAGGTATGATTAAAGCACTTTTCCAGGATGTTGGGGTAGTGCACACACGTGCAACATCTTCAAATAAGGTACAGCAAAGGTCTGTCCAGTCTTCCGGATTCTCTTTCAATATGAAGTTAGTTAACCCATCTGGACTTGGCGCGCGCAATGTACTTATTCTGTTGATGGTTTCAAGAATATCAGAGCGTTCAAATTGCAAATCCCACCTAGCCAGGACTGGCAATTCTGGGTCAACGGATTCTCCTTTCTTTTTATATAGATGTTCATAGTGCCTTATCCAATCGGATTCCGTGACCATACTTGATTGTACTGCAGTCTGCGAAGCCTGTTCCTTGTTGACTAAGGCCCAAAACTGACGGGTGTTTTTGTTTTGAATTTTTGCCAACATCAATTCTGCATCTTGCTCTAGCATGATTGCTCGGTGAGACTTCAACCAATTTTTATAGGACCGTTTATCCTTTTTGATGTTAGCCAAGATCTCATCGGTATACAGTTTATCGTTTGCTCTAATTTTGCTTCTTAGCTGTCTTTTTTGTATCATGATGTCAAGATCAAAGGCATGTTTATTTGTAAACGTTGGGTTCTGACACCTTGTGTTTCAGCAAAGATAGCTAGATGTTGATATTCCACACAGCCGGCTTCTTCTTGATAGGCGAGGTTAATCATTCTCACGCTCTCTTCTTTAATTCTAAGTCTAGTGCGGCTTGGCTCAACTGCTATATCATGTTTCCATAATGTAGACTGCTTATATTACAAACAGTGGCAGCTCAAAAGAATTAAATTGTGGTCGCTTTCAGTTTTAGGCACCACACAAAGTTCTTTGACATGGATTTGTAGGTCTTCTGAGGCAAAGTAATGGTCCAATATTGATTCCTGTTGCTGTCTCTTCCAGGTTGGTTTTGGTGGGATGTCACCTGGTGTATTGCCATTCAGAAGATGTAAGTTTCTCATGTCCATTTCGGCACACCATTGTGCCGCTTTACCTGCTCTTCCAACATTTCGTTTTTTATGGGGTAGATCTAAACAGTTGATATTCAAGTCTCTGCAAATTAGGATTTTCGGTGCCATTTCCTGCTCATAAATTATATCTATGGAGTGTGTAATTTGATCTATAAAGGTGGCTGAGTCACTGGAGCTGTGCTGCCAGTATACGTTAAATAGATGTAGATAGTTTTGTACATTCTCAGTCGGTCCTTCCAAAATCACCACAACCTTCTGAATGTAAGGTAATATATTAAGCACTTCCAGAATTTTATGACCAGATTTCCTTTGCACAAATGTCAATAATCCAGACGATGGCCGACCCAATTCTTTTTTAATTGCTGGATTTATAGCAACTTCATAACCGCCTACTGTAGGGCACTCAACCAACCATGTTTCCTGCAAACATGCTATATTCAAATTTCCCAACCAATTGATTTGGAACAGGTGAGCAAAACCATGAGTGTTCCAGCATCCAATGGTGCATTCTCCTAGATTTTCCGAGTCCTGGCATTAGCTGCGATTTTGGGCAGCCAAGGATGACACAATCCAGCTCCAGTCAGTGACTTCACTCCAAGGTTGAATTGTGCCGGGTATGATATTTTCTCTGCCTGATATTGCGCCTTTATGAGCAAAGGTTATTTTGATTGGTTCTCTAGTTTCTGGCGCTTGCAAGATTTCATGTTGTGACAGACATATTCTTGACAATAGGTATTTGATAATTGTGTAGATTACTTCCAGATTCTTTCTGTCTTATCTCATTCAGTTTATGACCCCGATTTTCCATTCTATCTTTTTTAGGATCAGCATCAGATGAATATGGTTTGTCTTCCATATTCAACTTTACTTGCGATTCTGTAATATCAAAGCCCATGGATATTAAAATGAGTGCAGCATCCAGTATGATATTACAAATTATTCGTGAGTCGATGTGGAGTTTTACCGCATCATTTTGATTTTTTTTCAAGAATTCAACAATTTTTATGTTGTTTGAGTTAATCATACCCAGGCTCGGTACGTAGTGCAACAATTGTAGGACATTGTTCCGGTTCAAGGACAAATCATCTTCAATGTTCTCTATGCGTTCCAGGCCCAAACAGCACTTCGCGCTTAAATGATTCTTAGCTATTTGCATCTCATAATTTCTTTTCACAGCTGTTGTCTTGTGGCCATTAGGGCCCTCACTCGGAGTAGGTCCTCAACTGTGAATTGACTTGCTGATTAGTGTTTCCCACTCTTTCCTCAACAGTTCTTTTGATGAGGAGTCCTTTTTTCCACTTCAATGTCTATTTTCGGCCTTTTGTTTATTTGTATTGGGTCTTGAGACACATTACGCTGAGGGACGGTGAGTTTGTCCCATTTTTGGAAAAACGTCACAAAAGGCGGGCTCTGTGGTTTCTCAAGCTCTGCCAACATTCTCGGTTCCGAACAGATGGGTGGCACTATCGTACATACTCTTGTACAGTTATCTTTAATGGGATGCGACATCACGAAAAGTTCACCCCGTTCATGAACGGCACCCTCAACCTCTTAGAACTCTTGAACTTGTTCGACATCATCCAAATCAACATCCTCATAGACAGATGAAATCCAGAAGGTCAGATGGAATATCACAGTTTACCTCTTTTTTGTGTCATCTTGAACCACTTGACTTATCTTCACAGTTTGTGGAGCTATAAGAGTTGCCTGTGTGCACACAGCATTTGAATTGATGGTAAAGCTTACAGCTTTTATATTTCTAAGGAATTTTCTCGAGTTGTTACCAAACCAAGCGCTATTCCCTTTTTGGTTTTTAGATTTTTTACTTGGAAGTGGTCTTTTTTGCGGCACTTTAAAGATCGAAAACACCTCTTCAGTGGTGTTTGTGTCTGAGTGAGGAGGCAGCACAGGACTCACAAGATCTATGGTGCGGCCTCTAAGGTCAGCTGATGTTGAGGGCATCTGGGCGTCGCCATTTGCATGGTTTCCTATGCTTTGAGCACTTTCTACTGCTATAGCAAAGGATGTAATTTCAAAACATGGCTCAGTTGTTCTTTCGAGCGGCTTTTCTCCCAAAAGGACATTCACTGGGGAATGGGTGTATTTAAATTTTCCAAGTTCACCTTTATTTATTAGTTGTTCATCTGTTGCAACTGGAGTGTCCGTTTATTAATAGTCCACCGCTCACACCATCCTGTAACCCTTGGTGTGTATTAAAGACACGTGCCATATATAACACATCAATACACAATGCATTTCGATAGACGCCCCATTCTTTAAGTTCACGTTCAAATACTTCTGACAGAACACTCAGTAACGAACACTCAATGAATGCTTCTTACACTCTCGAAAAAAGCAAATCTTTTAATTATGAGAAATAAGTAATGAAGAAACATAGCTATTATTGTCACTGTGCACAACACGCTTAACATGCAAAAATTCATTAATGAAAAAGCTGAAATTATTGTCATTGCCTCTACCTCTAATCAAGACTAAAACTGATCAACCTTCTCCAAGAAATCATAGTAACCTTAAAAACCAACTTCCTGATTCACCAGGTCATGCTAGGTGACCTCACAAATCATGCTAGGCAATCTTCATAGAAGCACCTGCTTCACCAAATCACGATAGGCAACCTTGTAGAACCACCTGCCTCTATACCTCAATACTTTTCTCAATGCGATATCAATGAAGGGTAAAAATCCACTCATATTCACTAACTGTGGAAGGTAGGGAGATGAGAGATGGAAAAGACAGGATGCCTTAAGCAAATTACACAATCTAGGAAAAATGCAAAAAATTGGCAAAGAATATTTTAAAAAATCACCTATCCGAGCACCATTAAAAAAACCATAAAAGTAGCACATGCTTCAAAAAAAGTTAAATGTCAATTGGGATTAATGGGACCAGCATGTAGCCAATCAAGAATATGGTCTGTTCTTAGGTGGTGAGTTTGTTTGCCTTGGGGGAGAAAAGAAAATTGATTTCCCAAACAGCTCAATCAGTGGGGCTTGAAGCCTGTCTTGTTCATAATATCTGTGCTCCCACTGTCCCACGCCTACAACCACTAAAGTCGTCTACACAGAAGGGAGGGAGAGAGACCTGCTCTGTAGCAGTGGCATCAGCAAACTGCATCAAGCTTGTATAAGCTATCCAAGGTCTGCTTCATCCTCCAACAGCTCGAAGTAGTCCAAACAAAAGATATCAGTGAACAACATCAAACTTGAGCAAACGAAAGCAAGGTTGGCTCAGCACATCCCTATCTGCAAGTAGCTTAAAGCTGCTCGACCACTTAAAGTTGAGAAGGAAAGAGTTCTGTAGTTTTTTTGTTGCAGTGCTGTAGTTCTTTCGCGTTGTTGTCGCTTGTTTACTATTTATCGGAACACTTAGCGCCTTTCCCAGAAAAGCAGTGAACATCTTTGTTTATAGAAAAGGATTATAGCGTTCAAGCTTCAAGATCACAACGCTCATCCCAGGTTCTCGCAAAGTACACTTTCATAACCTGAGCATTGTCAAAATCATTATGGCATGGAGTTCTCAATTCATTGTTGTCCTTCATCGATATCAACTTTGGCGTCTATTGCAATTTTCCATTCTGTACTCTTTGGTCTCTCCCTTTCCTCTTTGTTACATCCCCTTTCCTCCTGATTGGGATGTAACAATCCCGATACGGTATTTGACACAAAGTTACCACACTGGCCTCCACGGGTCACAGGCCTAACACAAACCGGCTGTATATCCCCCCCCCCCCCTTTCAGACCTCTAGAGGCACAAGCCTGGCATGTTGGTGATTGTGCTACAACGGATCTTGTAAAGGGACTGGCCTGACATACCAAGCTTCTACTGGACTGCACATACAATGACTGACACCCAACCAGCCCCTCCTGCCTTCCTGAGAACACATTAACAGGGTGAGCCGTTTCCTCATTTCTTTTCCCTGCTCTCCACTTAGACTGACCCAGGCCCTATTTGACACACTGTACCATGTAGGCCTGGAAGATTGCAATGTGCGGGGGAGTTGAACATTCACATGCCTTTCCGAGCAAAACTACAAATCAGGTAGACACGCACAGATAACGGGGTATCTGCAGGAGGGGCTTATGTATGCTGTGATGGTGTGATATTTTTTTTAATGCTTCATTTAATCCCTGCTTGAGGAAGTGGAGACATTCCACAAAAGCTTGCAAATATGCAAAATAAATGACTGTTCGTCTAATTAAGGTATCTACTTATTTTCTTCTGCATCAACATCATATTTTCATATATGAGATACATTGCTCACCGTAATTGTATTTCTGATGCTCGTATCTGCTTAAATTCACATGCTATGCATGCAGCTGCAGAGTATTACAGTAAGTTTTCGAAACTCAAAAAGGGACGCCGACAGGGCATGCCTAATACTATCCCTAGTGTGACGTCTACTGTACTCATGGTGCTTCACGCATCAAGGTCCCTCAGATTGTTTCTGACATGAGGTTGCATGAAGTGTAGCGCGAGTACAGGTGTAGTAATGTAGTAAAGCAGATTATACAGTAGATAAAGCCCAAAAAACATCCATATGCACCTTCTACTCCAGGGGAGGAAGGCTGGGCGCATGTGAATCCAAGCATCAGAAATATGATTACGGTGAGTAATGTATCCCTTCTGAGGCTTGTGGAATCTGCTTAGATCACATGCTATGCATAGATTAGCAAGCAGTGTTTGGAGAAGGTGGAGGGCTGTGAGAAGGTAGAGTGGCAAATCAATGTTTTAGCACTGCGTGTGGCACCTGGGAATCTGCTTTAGAGCAAGTATCAATGCAGCAGTGCTGAGTAAAAGGGTGGACAGAGCTCCATGTAGCTGCTTTGCAAATGGCGTCCAGCTGGAAGTTCACGATAAAAGGCAAGGTAGCTCCTGTACCTCTGGTGAAGTGTGCCCTTCGTGTGAAAGGCAGTGTCTTGCTTGATAAAGAGTAGCAGAGCTGTATGTATTGGACTATCCATCTGGAGATGGTGTTTTTGGAAATGCGGTTTCCTTCCCTGCCTGGAGCTATGGAGACAAACAGTTGATCAGTCTTCCTCATCGGTCTGGTTTACATAGTAAATGACCGCCCTCCTTACATCCAGTTTATCGAGTTTTTTCTCAGCTGAGCTGGTTGGATTTTAAAAGAAAGCTGGTAATTCGATGGTCTGATTGACATGGAACCTGGAAATGAACTTAGGTGAAAACCTACGGTGTGTTAATACCAACTTGTCTTTGTGGATCACAAAGAAAGGGTTTTGCACTGACAAAGCTTGCAGTTCACTGACTCTCCTTATGGCGGTGATAGCCACCAGAAAAGCCATTTTATAAGTGAGGTGTTTAAGGCTTGATTTATGCATAGGCTCAAAGGGGGTTCCCATGAGCTTTGCAAGTATTACATTGAGGTCCCAGCCTGGTGTATGCGGATAGAGCCGCTATGTGAACTTTAATTGAGTTAAATACTAGCCGAGTCTAGAAAGTGCAGTTGTAATGAAGAATTGGTGATGGAGTACATTCTATTTGGTTTATTTGTTTTGACTGGCACCAAAATACAAATCTTCTCCACTTGTTAAAATAACAGTGTCTAGTGTTTGGTTTAGGATTTCCAAACACCTTTGAGGTAGATTTAGATGTCCAAACTCTAGGACTTCAGGAGCCAAGCTGCCAAGTTCACAGAGTGAGGATGAGGGTGTAATGTTGTCCTCCCGTGTTGGGTGAGCATGTTGAACAGGCACAGGAGTTTGATCGGGTTGCACATCGGAAGTTTGCGAAGATGTGGATACCATGTTTGTCTTGCCCACATGGGAGCAACTAGGATTCATGTCAACTGTTCCTTGTGAATCTTGTTCACCACCTTGCACATTAGTGGAGTTGGGGGAGGGGGTAGGCAAATTTCCCTGACCAACTCATCCACAGGGCGTTCCCCTTGGAGTCGTGTTGGGGAAACCTGGAGGCGAAGTCTGGGCATTGTTTTTCTCTTGTTGCAAACAAGTCTAGTGAGGGGTAGCCCCACTGAGTGAAAATGTAATCTCTGATTTTTCTGTCAAACTGCTGCTCGTGCTCTTCTGGTAGAGGATCTCTGCTTAGTGAGCCTGCTAGACTATTGAGCTCCCCTGCAACATGTTGAGATGTTCGGAATATTCACTGCTTCAGTGCCCGTTTCCATATTTTCTGTGCTAGCCTAGACAGATTGACAATGTGTGCCCCCCCCCCCTGCTTGTTTATATAGAACATTGCAGTGGTGCCGTCTGTGAGAATTTGTACCGATTGGTTTGTCAGTTGTGCCTCGAAGGCTTGGAGCACTTTGAGCACTGCTAGAAGTTCCAACAGGTTGATGTGGTTCTGTGCTGTGATTTGAGTTCACAGACTATGCAATGTGAGATGAAGGTGATGGGCCCCTACCACCTGGTAAGAGGTGAGTCTGTTTTAACAACTGCTTGCACCGTTGGGTCGTGGAATGGTTTTCCCTTCAACAGATTCTCCTTTGTCCACCAGCATAGAGCTTATACTAGGGTTGGCGAAACTACCACTAGATTATCCCACTGACCACTTGCCTGAGACCATTGTTTCGCCAACCACTCTTGCATTGGGCGCATGTGCAATCGTGCGTGTGGGACCAGTTAAATGCATGATGCCATCATCCAGAGCAAGCGCATTGCTTGGCGTACAGTTATCTGGTGACCGGCTAGATACGGAGGTATTTGTAGCAGTATGTTTTGTACTCTTTCCTTTGATGGAAAGACTAGACCCACTTCTGTTTTTAAGACAGCTCCTAGGAACGGTTTGGTCTGGTTTGGTACACAGGTGGACTTTTTCTTTTTTATTGAGAAACCCAATCGGAAAAGTAGATTGATGGTTTTTTGGGTATTTTACTTGCAAATTTGGAGGGAGAGGGGATTTCCCCTGTGATCAGCCAGTCCAGCTGGGATTGACTACGTAGGTGCGCCGCCACCACCAGTACCTTGGTGAATACCCTTCAAGCGGATGCTATGCCGAAGGGCAGAACCTTGAATTGGTAGTGCTGGTTTGCTATCTTGAAACACAAGAACCTTCTATTAGCTGGGAACATTGAAATATGAAAGTATGCATCTTTCATATCCAAGGTTGCCACGTAGTCCCGGCTTTAGCAGTGGGATTACTTCCTGTAGTGTCATGCAGCATTTCCGTGGCTTGACATAGGTGTTTGTAGGGGGCAAATCTAAAACACGGTGCATCAGGAGATCTTTTTTCGACACAAGTACATTGAATAGATACCCTTGTTTACCTGGTTTGCAGGCATGACATCTACAGCATCCTTTAATAGCAGCGCTGCCACCTCTTCCAATACGATGTGTTCTTTGGAGGTGGTTCTTTGCGTTGGGTGGCGGTTTGCTGAAGCAGTTCTATACAATAACCTCCCACCACGGTTGAAAGCACCCACTTGTCTGAGGTGATTCCCTCCCATACGTGGGTAAAGTGTGATCTGCGTCGTCCTACTGGAGTGGCATGGGAGGGAACCTGTAGTGGGTGGTCATTGTTTTGGGATTGTTGATCCGCCTCTGAAAGAGTAGGATCTATCCCTGCCACACATCTCTGGCCTCTTTGAAAACCTTAAGAGGACTGCCCGTGTGGTGAGCCCAAGGCTGAGCTCTGACCCTGGTTGTTCCGACACCCCCTTGTGAGTTTTGACCCCTAAACCTGTGAAAATTATAACCCCCCCCCCATTTGACCAGAGGGTTGATTAGTAAAGTAGGCCCAGAGACTTTAAGGTATCGTTGTTAGGAAGAATTCTCATAAATGTGCTGCTTCCTTTCACCTTAGCGATCCCCAGCAACTTTGCTGGATTTTGAGGACTTTTCCCCACTCTCTTGTGTATTTTGATGTGTGGTTTACTCTTGTGTTCTTTGATTATGGAGTTTTAGACAACTCCATAGGCGGCATCCTTTCATTTGTGTCACACAGCAGCCTCAGTGCAGGCAGTGACACAGGGGAAGCCTTTTAGGCTGTCCCAAGGTTTAAATACCTTTGCTGGGATAAACTACTTTTCCCCAAAGAAAGTAAAGTGAAATTGACTTTACTAGTCTTTTCAAATTCCTAGACCCAGCACACCCCATCTTACAATAGAGTGCTGGAGGGGTTACCTAGCATCCCCTATGTCTAGAAACTCATGTAGCAGTCAAAAGCTACCCTTTCTTCTAGAAATGGCTGGCGGCAGTGGCTTTACAATGAACTACCATGATTTTTCCTGACCGCGAACACCGGTAGCCTTAAATCACGGGAGCCATGTTTTTCAAGATGGCGTCTGAGCCCCCTTTGTTTAAACAGGTCCCGGTCTTTTTTTCGCCATTTCTTTTTGGAAAGGTCCTTCTAGAGCTTGTCTCTGCACGTCAAACCAGGTTTGGTCCCTTTGTTCCTACGCCTTTGGTGGGCTTCAGGACTGAAGACCGCCTCTGGCGCCAGAGTGTCTGAGGCGGTCAGGAAGTGAGGGTGGTGCCCAAAACTCCCTGTGCTTAGTCTCCTAGGAGACCCAAATGCACTCTGGCATGATTGGCTGGCTGGCTGGCTGACTGACTGACTGTCCGGCAAGGACAGCCACCCTGCTGGGTGAGTGGCTGCTAGGCTTGAATGAATGGGAGAAAACTGTTTAAAAGGCGAGTCTCTTGGCTTGGAAGGCAGAGTCGACCAATGGAACGAAAGAACCGAAGGCGAGCTGGAAGAGGACGGATGCTGCAACTCCTGGACCGTTGGTTTGCCCGGAGAAGCTCTGCTGCAGGTCCGAATCGCCAAGTTCATCTCAAAAGAGAAGCCCTTCAAGGACGACTTCTCCCTTTCAGTTGGTGGGACCAATCAACTCGTAAGCCACCTGGATACCATTCTCGGAGCTGGTTGCATTTTCCTCAGAGTGCTGCAGGAAAACCGAATGGCCAGGGAGGACACCAGTTTGTGTGCTTGACAACAGCTACCGGAATTGAAGATTTGCCTTTGCCAGATTTTTGACTAGGAGATGCACACTTCCTGAGTACTGCTGCTGATTTTCCGGACTGCTCTGAGCCTCAATTGTATTCGCCCAAGGCAGCACTGCGAGCGCTCGGCTCTTGCTACATCTACGTGGGCATGTCACGTGACATTCCCGGGAAGCTTTAATCTCCCACACAGTCCCCCTTGCAGCGTTAAGCCCTGGAGCTGTAAGGGCTGGAGCTGCGGTTGAGCTGTTTAGCTGTGACCTGTGTCCTTGGTTTCTACTCTGACCCGCTGAAGACTACTTATTGTCCAGAATTAAACGTGCGAGTACCACAAAACTATAGGAATCCCCCAGTTTTACTATCCTAGTCACCCTCACTACTTAAATATCTCAAGTTCACAGGGTGAGGGGGGAGAGTCGGACTCTGGCAGCTCCTCAAGCTGTCAGGCGTTCCTCACCCTGTGACTCTGGACAATACCTTTTTTTTGGGATTTCTGGCTGCTGTCCAGGAACTTTGGTGCCTATACGCCCTTAAAACAGTACCACTTACTTTTTATCTAGAAGCAGCATTGTCATGTCTAATTTTTTAGATATACCTGTGGCTGTTTTAGTGTTCTTGGGGTGATTGTACATCCTCATTTTATGATCGAACTTTGCTCTTTACCCTTCTCAGTGCATTTTATTGATTTAATCTGTTTTTAACTCAAATTTTATTGAACTTTGTGATTTACATACTGTGGTGACATTTGGCCCCTGTTGGTCTGAAATTGTTTATTTCTATCTCTAGTCTGTTTCTCTGGTTCTCTAGCTCTCTGTGTGGACTTATAGCTGGATGACACGCAGGGGTCTCAGGAGTCAATCAGCCATGGAGGCTACCCTTGAGTCTCTGAAATCTGGTGAAGAGCTGCTTTCTCCCCATGTCAGAGAAGGTACTCTATCTCCCATTAATGTCCTTTTAGGCAAACGGGATACTACTCAGGCTGAATTACCTAGCACTCAAATTCCTGATCCCTTCGAGACTATTATATCGAAAAGTATTGTACATGCACAGATTCACCCTCAGGATAGGAATGATTTCCATTACTACTGACACTATTCCACGTATTCTGGGTGACAACAGTTGTATCTTCAATGGAAATAATGACATTTCCATAGATGCTCTGGAAGAGCGACTAGCGGCTACCTTAACCCTAAATTTGGGTGACAGGGGTAGTTTGGGGGGGGGGGGGGGTTCCCCATATTGTTGAAGGAGAGGATGAAATGGGGAACGCTACCCATATGTCTCCCACTACTACACGGTTAAATACATTCCTGCATGCCACCCAGCTGCAGCTTCCTGATCAAAAGCCTACAAAAATGTCTGCTGCTACTGTTGTCCCTACTGCTCCACATTGCTCCCATTTGAAGGACCACAATAATTGAACAACTTCTCCTCTTAAGCCTCTGGGGTGTTGGGGGTGCCTTCTCCAGGTGGGGTGGTAAATCAGACCCCCCCCCAAACTACACATATGAATCTTTCTGCCTGCATGGCTGGGAACCCGGATAGCTCGACTGTGAAAGCTCTGGTTTTGAAAACTCCTCTAAGGAAACCATTGCTTAGTACCTCTAAAACTAAACCCAAGACAGGCTCCTTGGGGGAACCCATTCCTGGTAAAACCTTGTCTAATTACTTTGGGAAAAGAACAGCCACCAGTACGTTAATTAAGCCACCTCCCTCGGCCCTCTCAGTGGTCACTCTAGATCACCTGCATTTGGCAGAAGTAGTGAAAAGATTGGACACTGAGGAGGCCTCACAATGATATTGATTACATTAGTATCATTGAATGTGCAGCCAAAGCACTCACCGAGAGCGGGTTAGAAACTAGGCCGACTGATACTAACAATGTTACTTAGCAGACATGCAATGCTTCATTTATGGGATCTCCTTCTGAACTCACGAATTTCATTGATGAGTACACTGAAAAGCAAAATTGGCTGAGAGAGAGGGGTCTTCTCCAAGACCCGATTAAGGAACATCCGAGTGACTCTGCTGCATCACACACAAGGAGGATGAGGAAAGGATAAGGCTTACCCAACTTACCGTTTCTGCCTTAAATATGATGCTGAGTTCTTTTGTCAGTCAGTATGATAATATTTGGGCAGAGGTTAGATCTCATTCTCTCGGAAATCTATGCCAGGCCTGAGGGGCTCGACAGGTTTGAAGAGTTGGTGAAGATTATCAGGGAAGGTAATCCCACAATTACTAAACAATGCTTTGCTTCTCCCTTGCCACCTCAGTTAAATTCTGAGGGGGGTCCTACTGTAGCGACCTTGGGTTTGGCAACGGCCAGTGCCATTGGGGAACATATACATAAAATCCCTTGCCCTACTCTCTCTCTCCTCTCTGCGATGGTCGGATCTGCTCAAATACCAATGACATCCTCTCTGCAGAATGAGGGAGATTTAATTGTTCATGTCTTAGGGGTAAAAGAACTGCAACAACTTGATAAGGTTGCTGCCCTTATAGATCTAACTAACTCGGCCCTCTACCTGAGGAAACTTTAGTGAGGTTGACTCCTCAAACCTCTTGTATTTCCGTTTTTGCAGATGCTTGCCACCCTAATACTTCTGAAGATCGTAAACGGGATAAGGGAGCTGATATTCACCTTACTCCAGATTTCAAAGTTGCGCAAAATCTGGAGAATGCTCCTGCTTTTATAGACTTGACTAAAGAAAATTTCTCCTCTAAAAGCCAGTAGGTAAAAAACTTCAAATAATTAAGAAAACCAAAAATCAGAAAAATATTTTAAAAAATGAATTCGCTGACGAATACATTTTTCAAAAATATGTTTTTTCCTACGCGCTCTTGTCCCCCTGGTGTGATTGTGCCTCCTAAGGATGTTTTGCCTTCTGAAATAGCAGGGGTGCCTATCCCCATGGCCGTTTCTGCCGGTATTCTGGCTAGTGAGGTTAATTCACTCCCTCTGAAAATAGCCATAGGTATCCAGACAGATCCTCTTGTTAATAATACACCTCCACCTGATGATACCAATTGTTCTATGGTCCCGGGCAGGGTATGAATACTCTCCCTATTTCTAACAGCAACCCTGAGGTTTCTGACCCTGTAAAAAGTGGTTGGGGCAGCTCTAATACTCAAAGAAAACCCTACGGAAACTCTTTCCTCTTTGCATCTCCCATATATCTTGCCGGTGAATTTGTCTTCTATTCCGACCCCTATGGATTCTCTAACTCCTATAACTATTGCTCCCGCAACTTTGGTCAATATTGATATGGCAAAACAACTTCTTTTGGATCTATATAGAGTGAAGTCAACCTCTCTGGTGGACGTCTATTAGACTGCGGGTCAAGACCAGCCCAATGTTGTTGACACTTGTTCTCTCCATACAGCTGGTCAATCAACTCTCCCTCTAGACACTCATATGAGCCTGCCCCAATCAGTTATGGGGGACCATACGGTAGGATTCAGGGCAGTGGGGATCCTTATGTCCCTGGAACTTTGGGCTCTGCCCATTTAAAACCGTTTAGCTCAGAAAGGGACAATACTACGGGGTGCAAGCAGCCCTGAATCCGAAGATAATTCATTAAATCAATTTAGTAAGGATCTCTCAGACTCCCTGCCTCAAGCCTTGGGAAATAATGAACCCTGAGAGATCCTACAACTTGCAAGTCTCTGGGGTAGCGATATGCTCATGTGTCTTAACCAAGGGAATATCCTTAACATTCTTCAAATTCCTACATTATCTCCGATCTCTAGCTATGATCTAGAAAGGATCTACTTTCCCGTTAAGGACCGTATAGATTGCAGCAATATTATCCTAAAATCTAGAGTGGTGTTGGACCTGATGATGAGAGAAAAAGAGGGCTTCAGGGAGCTTGGTTTTGAGATAAAATTGGTAAAACCAAGCTAACCGCTCAATATGTATGGTAGTGCTGAGGAGTACAGGGGACATTTGACTATGGTTTACCACCCTGAAAGATTCTCTCAACCTCAATGGAGGCACTTCTCAACCAGGAATCATGGAGATGCTCGATATTAGGGCCCAGCTTACTTCTGGACTGTGGAACTGAGCTATTTTGTATAACTACGGTCTCTGTAACAAAGAAAATAGATTCTAATAAATTGGGTTTCATGTCCTGGAACACAAGGGGAAATCTACATCTCATGACTAATATTAATACAGTAGCTATGATTAAAGGTACTGGCTGTTTTTATCTGCAGGAACCCTGGCTGCTCTCGTCTCCATGTATTGATGGCTTCGAAATGTACTCTCAAAATGCTAAAGCTAGTCTGGGTGGGAGAGCTTCAGGGGGGTCTACTTATTGGGCTTAAGTCCACTCTGGGGTTCCGTAGTACCATTATTCCCAGATACCACAATTGGGATTCTGGCAGTGGAGACGGCCTCTAGAGAGGGATCGGTTGATATTCTGTTGATTAATATTTATTGGCATCAAGGACTAGCCATGCTTGAGTCCTTTCTGGATAGTCTAATGGTATTGATCCTAGCTTGGAGATCTGTGAATATTAAGGGGAAAGTGATTTTGAGAGGAGATTTGAACTGGCTGCTCTAGGTCCTCTGACGTTGGCTATGGGGACCTGGGACAAGATTTGGAGGAATCTGGGTGGTGGGGGGGTGTGGAGAGGGGGGGGTTAAGAAATATGTTTGGGGTAGACTTTGGAATCTCTTTGAAATCGGTGGGTCTGACATGTCTGAATGGTACTTCTGATTCTACCCCACTCTCTCCTCCCTACTTGGCAGAGAGGTCCCTCAACCTCTACTATAGGCTATATCTATGTAGATCATTCTCTTCTACCTCTCTCCTCTGAAGTCCAGGTCCTCTTTAATCCCTGGAGTGATCATGGGTCTCCGTTTCCTTTTTCCTACTCTCTAAAAAAACTGCTCTCCGGGGGTCAACAAAACCTTAAAATGGTGGGGCAAGGAACGGGGGGGTACGTTGGTCGCCTGGAAACAGTCTCCTCAATGGCCAACTCCTCTCTTCTCTGAACCATACTTCTCTTCTGTGGCAGCAAGTGGCTTTTAACACTCAACACTATGATACATTTTTGAATGTTCGTCATAGTAGTGTTCATGATACACTAAGAAAGGGTTATTCTAAAAAAGACCATCTCCACAGGTTTGATGAGGAGCTTGCTGGAGAAAATACCTATGTATGTAAACTTTGTTATTGTCTAGCAAAAGAAATCCAGTTTGCTGTAAAACAATGCGGAGCTGATGCTTACCGTCCTGGTCAAGAGGGATATCAGGGCTTTTTGGGCTCTCTTTTCTTCTCAAGAGTCTGTCTCTGCCACTGATCAATTGAATTCCATCACGGAGATCCAATGGGTAGATTTCTATACTGAGCTTTTTGGCCAAGGGGAAGAGGGTCTGTTAGAAGTTCTAACAGGGGAGGCTGTACCCATTACTCTGTGGGAACCTTCTATTGATTATGAGACGGTATTCGGGCTAATCGTCAAGGCTAAGAACTCTAGGGCGCCAGGCTCGAATGGTCTGACTAATAATACACTGAAAGCTCTGCCAGAAATTTGGGCTAATTTACTCTGTATGCTTTTCCAAGACATAGTGAGAACTGGCACTATACCAACCAGCTGGCAGACTGCTCATATTGTTCCCATCTTTAACAGAGGTCAGCGGACTCATTAAGAACTATAGGCCTCTCTCTTATTGATGCGTACTGCAAGCTGTTTGCCTCTTGGCTGCAGAGCGGGGAACCGAGAAAGAAGCAATCCAGGCAAGGCAGCCCACAGTCCCCGGCACCCCCATAACTAAGGAAGAATAAAAAAAACACACCCGCGGCCAGGCCCGCTTCCCTCCCCAGCTCGCCACAACCCTCCCAGCTCCCCTTCCTGGACTTCCCCGCCCCCTGCTTCCTTTACTGGGAAGCCTTCTTCACTGGTCTTCCAGTGCAGCCCTCTGCCCGGTAGCCCCAAGGCCAAGGTCGGCCCCAAGAGAGGCAGCTCCAGGAAGTGACGTCAGGAGTCCACAGGGGAAGACAGGTGCCAGCCGTCAACCATCAACTACAAGGACCAGTAAGGTAGGAGTGGCCTGGGTTAAAGGCATGGTCTAGTAAAAATTTGTATTGTCCCTACGGGTCGGCCATGTTTTTTTAAGCCTAAGTGGCTCGATTTTAGAAAACTTTCCTATGGACCTTACCCGAGTTTTCGTCCATTGAACGCACGCGAAAACAAGCACCAGGGAGCTGCCATTTTCTGATAATCCTATCTTTTCCCCGATCGCCCTGGCTGACCTGCTTTTGCGGCACTAAATCAATTCCCCCGCCCCTGAGCCTGTCATCAGCAGACTTGTACCGCCCATTTCCCAACGCCAAAGCACGTCTCGTGTCAACATTCGCTGCGCTTCAGCTAATGACGTGTCGCCATGGAAATGGCAGGACGCCTCTCTCCTCAATAAGTATAAACAGACCGTTTCACAACACAGCAGCCGATTTTCGATTCCATTCCTCTCTCTGTGTTACTTTGAGTATTCTGTGACTCGTTTCAGTGCTCTGGTCAGCTACCTTCGCCGCTTGTAGCCCGTGTGAACAGATACCAGTGCCACCGCTATAAATTATTTTAGTTTGTTTAACACACAATGGCTACAAAAATGCCCTACATGTACGAGCCCGAGTATACAGAGGAGGAACTACTGGAAAGGGAAGCACGCGAAAACGATGGGGATTTGGACGGCAGTTGGCAGGACGAATCAACAGATGAAGAGCCTGGGCCTAGTCGAATGGACGGCGTCTCCACCTGGTGCACATGCAATCGGTGTGAGCTAATGCCAACCGAGGACGAGAACTGCTGCTGCCGAGAAAACTCAGGATGCCTGGCCTACATTTCGGAAGGCGAGCCACGACCGCAATGCATCACCGAGCTGCCAGACTTCAGGGCAGCCTGCCTCACACGGGCCGTGTTGAGAATAATGATGGTGCTTATGCACGAACTTCGAGCAACTGTTCGTCCTCGTAATCCGAGTAACGAGTAAGTATACTCTGCTTGTCATGCCACTCCTATTTCATGGTCTTCTACTATATCCAAAATTACATCTACATATCATTGTAACGCATGTAAGTCGTTGAATAGTGTGCATTGTCTAGATAGCATTTGTCCGTGTAAAATGCCATTAGTTACAAGAATTGTCATTGACAACAAACGTTTATTAAACTTATCTTGGTCATTTAAAAACCGTTTGTTTCATTCCTTTTCACAGGTGGTACAGGCTGGTGGCTTATCGTTCCTTTACATGGTGGCTTCACGGGAGGCTTGGACACCGCGTTCGAAGAGTGATACCCGCCTGTGCCGTTCGTGCCATTAGAGAAACGTTCCCGAGTGACAGCGGTCAGTACAGGGGATTTTCACTCGCTGTGCTGCAACCTGACCTGTATAATCTTTAAACTCTTGTATTTTTGTGTCATGAAAATAAGATACAAAATAAAACACCACATATATTTTAACAACGGTTGTCTCGATTTTTTAAATGAATCAAGTGTGTCTCCATACAAGGATGGACGTCAGACATCTGTGCTCCGAATGGGTGAAGGTCTGGTTGCTGTGAAGCAGGGTGGTCACTATCTATCTAAGTTAACGTAACATTCTCGATAATGCATGCACTAAAACACACTTGTTCAAAGTCTTTCAGTAGGTTATGTCTCTATAAAAGTCACACATATATCTATCCTAACATTTACCATTGGATTATACAGTCTTGACCACTATAATACACCGGTTGAAGTGTGGGTCTGTGTTCACAAGAATCTCCGGTGTGTGGCATTTGTTAATGATAAGCAACGATATACTATCATTGATATAAAGGCGATATACTGTATATTGATATAAAGGCGGTTCGCGCCGGTGGATGCGCGCTGGCATGGGGGGCTGTCAGGGGCGCGAAAGGCCAAGGTGCCAAACTGCATGTACACTTCAAAAGGTGTCCCACGCCAAGGGGCCATTGTTCACATGGTCTCCTCAGACCCCGTGTCTCCAGGCAGACCTCCCCCCTAATACCACGACATACATCCGTCATTCATTCACAAACACACCGCAGTTTCTAATACTTTAAAAACCACTCTATATGTCTCACGAGAACATATTTGTGCTTTGCAAGTCAACTCCTGAACGTGCTACCTGGGAACCACTGAGATCTATGCTAATCTGCTCGTCGTCGTGCTATCCGTTAACTTCTGTGACCGCTTCGAGCATACCCATCAGTGCGCTACCTGTGGCCATCCACCTATTCTCCTGCAACATACTGCTCTGCTTGCTGAATCCAACTGTTTGTTGGTCAAGGTAAGGCCATGTATCCTGGTCATATTTCGCAGATTTTTAAATTTCTAATCTATTTTCGAGTAGAGTACACAATAGTGCTATGTTCATTGGTCTCATTGGTATTGACTTGAGTTTCCATTGCTATGCTATCAATAGATCTATTTATTTTCGTCTGTGACTATTGTGATTGAATTGCATCCTTCGGGGGTCCAGTCAATAATGTAAGCATGTTTCCTTCTCGTGCAAGACAGAACATCCAAGGGACGAGTCACATGTTCAGATTTCAGTCACATCAATTATACATTTCTGCAACTTATGCAAATACTAAGCAGCACATAATGAACTGGTATAGTTCCTGCGACCAAAACAAACCTTGCATTGATCATTGTATGATTCATTTACTTTTGTATCAAATCTTTACTCTTGAAGATTGTATAATAATGTCGATATTTACTTTCCAGATTCATCCACAACGCCTGCCTGTTCGATTAGCGGTTGCCCTTCGAAGACCCATGCGAAATCTGAAGGAACTACAATGCATGTATTCCCGAAAGCTGTTGATCGAATAAGAGAATGGGTCAGACATTGCGGATATCCACTGGATGAGCTGGAAAGTAGAGTCCAACAAGTCTTAGAGGACAAGAGGGGTGATCGATACCCTATCTGCAGCCGGCACTTTTCCTTGGACATGTACACAACTTCTTGGGTAACAAAGAAGAATAAACGGCGAACGACATGGAAATTGCGCGAAACCGCTATTCCCACTCTATTCGTCCACATTCCGCCACCGGTGAGTCAAGTGTCCGGATTTAGTTTTCGGCCTTGCGGTAGTGTGTAGCCGAATGGATTAATAGATATTGTAGGTGTTCTATCCCTTGTAATAATTTCGATATTGATAAGAGTATAGTTTTTTGAATAATGACATTTATCAATATATTCTTTTTCGATTTCATAACCCACAAACGCAATGTATATATATATGGGGACAGGGAACTGTGCTGTATTGAGCATTTTTCAAGTATTCTGTCGGCTTACATGGCTATTTTTAATATTGGCATTTCATTATCAATCATTAATTGACCTTTACAACTTCTTGACTATCCCTTGAATCTGAAGCAAGAACATTCTACATCCTCGACGTGGTCGCAGTTATCAACCACTTCTAGCGCGTATCAGGTAATCTTACTAGGCTAATCCGCTACATACTTGTTTTATGCATGTCAAGTAATAGTTTTATTCTATCGTGTAATTATTTTACCGAATGTTTGGTTACTGCTTTCCAATTGATATACACCTTAGTTATCGTCCACTGGTGTTTGTTTTCAGTTGTAATTAGTGTTATCCATACTAATGCAAGTACTGTCTTTCAGGGAGATGCTGAAGCGTCCGCCACATCTACAACATTTCTAGATGTTTTTCAACATCAGGAGGTATGGATACTGACAGCTCCATTGAGCATCATCAGAGCTGGAATTCTTGTCGTTTGATTGTTCTACACAATGTTTCATTCGTGGTTAGCCGTTGATATGTACCTGTGCTGTCGACCCCAGGTGTGTGTTATGTTTTCACAATTGTAATCCTCACTAATGCAAGTACTATGTTTCAGGCAGTTGATGGAGCGTCAACCCCTGCACTTGATGCAGAGCCTGACATTCAAGTATACGAATCGGCGCAACAGCTTTCGGAAGTGCGCACTACATTTGCAACATCCATAGATATTCTTCAGCAGCACGAGGTATGGATAATGACAGCTCCATCATGCGTGATCATGTAACGTGATTCCATTTGCTATACTTTCTTCCCTATTAACGCAAGTGCTGTGTTTCAGGGTGACGACGAAGCTTCCACCACAATCACAACATCTCATTTAGATGATGCAGATGTAAAGGAATCGTTGAAATAAGTCGATGAAATGTGATCATATTTGGATTTTCCTTGATTCTTTTGGACAATGCATCATTTGCGGTTATCTCTTTATATGTACCTGTGCCGTCGACCCCAAGTGTGTGTTGTGTTTCCAATATTGAAAAGCATACTAATGCAAGTACTGTGTTTCAGGGAGATGCGGATGCCTCCTCTCCAATACAACCATTCATGGCAGTCCATGCAGAGCCAGAGGTATGGATACTGACAGTTCCATCGAAATAGATCATCACTGGTCGAATACTTGTCGTGTGATTGTTGCACACAATGTTTAAAATCGTATTTGGCTATTGAGATGTACCTGTGTGTTCGTCCTCACGTGTGTTTTATGCTAACAATATTTTGATACATAGTAATGAAAGTACTATGTTTCAGGGAGACGATGGAGCCTCATTCCGTGCTGTCTATGCGGATACAGAAAATATAGTCGTTGCAGCTCAAGAGGAAGGGAGGACATGCGGAAACGAATCGGAGCTACAGCGTGCAGATGTTGAAGGTCCAGTCAAAAAAGTTGCAAAGAAAAAAAAACAAAAAAAGGTTAGTTACAAACAGTTCATAACTTTAAAACAGTGTTTGTGCTGGGGACTATTTTATGTTTTTTCCAGTCAATTCTACTACACTCCATCTTGTGTTTAAACTGAACCTCCCTTTTCCAATCTCTCCTCCAGTTACCCGTGGGTGTCAGAACTATACACACACAGACAGTGAAGCGAATGAGAGATGTGGCTTGCCAGACCATGTACACTATGGAGGAACTATTAATTGAGGCCAGGCGTGTTCAGGCTCGAGATGCTCATGTCCAATGGCCAGAACATGAATTAATTGTGTTTGGAGACTACAGCAAAGTTGCATTGGACCATAGCTACAGTGCGACCGCACCACCACAAGAAGATGTTATTGAATGTATTGAAGATAGCTCTGAAGTAGTTGCTCTGAAGTAGTTGCAGATCAATTTACACAATCTACACCCGCCAAAAATTTGCCACCAAAAAACCTGTCGACATTGTTGTGTTCTCCCATCAATGTCGAAGTAATAGATGTTGAAATGACAGAATGAACCAGCCGCAGCATCCATAGACGCATCAGAACTTAATATCAGCGATATTACTTACCAATGTGTTGAAATCTCCACAACGTCAAAGGCCGAAACAACGTTGACACAGGATGACAGTCTAATGAAAGAGAGCAAATACATTGTATTCCACAGTTGTTTGATGGAAATTATAAGTATGCTGAAATGTGTGCATTCCTTTAGAGGGAAAGTATGTGGGAAGCCATTGATTAATTTGACTCGTCAAATAAAAGGCAGTAACGTCAAAATAAATGCCGCCTGTAGATTAAATCATAGGTTCTCATGGTCTGCACAACCGATGCTGGGGAAACTGCCAGCAGGCGATCTACTGTGTGCAGCTGCATCACTTTTTAGTGGCTCCAGTTTTAGAAAGTTAGATGCTTTCTTTCAGTTTGTGGGACTCCATTTCATTTCTAAAGCGCTGTACTACACATACCAACGTGATTATCTGTTTCCGGCCTTTAGTGATGCTTGGAAAATTGAACAGTTGTCTCTAGCAAGTACATTCGAAGGCAAACGATTCAGGCTAGCCGGCGATGGACAGTGCGACAGCCCTGGATTTTCTGCCAAGTACTGCACCTACCACTTTCAGGACATGGATAGTAAGAAAATTGTGAGTTCGGTGGTCGTGCAGCTAACACAATGTACATCCTCAGTGGCCATGGAGAAACTATGTTTTATAAAATCAGTGGAATATCTACAATCGAGGGGAATGCACATCGACCTCATAGCCACGGATAGACAGGTTTCAATTGCTAAGACAATGAGAGAGCAGTTCCCGTAAACATCAATTTGACGTATGGCATCTTGCTAAATCGATCAATAAGAAAATCTCGGCTGCAGGGAAAAAAAAAGGTTTTGAAAGTATTTTGCAGTGGTCACATTCTATCACCAACCATCTTTGGTGGAGCTCAAAAACTTGAGGGGTCAGTGGAAATACTACTTGAAAAATGGCGGTCACTGATGCAGCACTGTACCAACGTTCACCGCTGGACAGCAAATGAACATTTCCACCAATGTGAACATGGCCCTTTGTCCCCAGAGGAGGCACGGAAGAAGAAATGGTTGATTCCATCTTCACCGACACACAAAGCCATTGAGAAGATTGTTTTCGACAAAACTATCAAGAGATTTGAGAGGACTGACAGAATTCTGTCACACAGGAGATTTGGAGGTGTTCCACAATATGTGCCTAAAGTACAGGCCAAAGCGCTTGCATTTTAGCTTTCGGGGCATGAAACATCGCACTCTACTAGCGGTCTTGGCCCATAACAGCAATGTCGGACGTGAACAATCTAGGACTAGGGGTAAAGTAAGGATGCCTCGCTACACTAAGGTGTTTTCAAAACGAAGTAAGCAATGGGTGATCAAACCAGTCTATGATGAAATGCAGTTCGACTTTGTGAAAGGCCTTATTGTTGCTGTGTTAGAGAAGCACAGATATGGAATTTTGGACGTTTCTGTGCAGAGCAGTGATCCATTGCCACCGAACATTGCGACTGTGTCATGCCCACCCGAAGCACAGCCGATTGTGAAGTACAAATCCCGGTTTAAATAATTGCAATACGATTGTCTTTTTGTAAATAAATGTTATTGTACAATGTACCTGTAACCCTAACCCCTACCTTCACCATCATGGGTGGCGAACAAGCTGGGTGTCATCTTTGAATTCTCTCTATTCACCTCATATATGTGTATGTATATATTTTTCTCATATCTCATGTAAATGTAAATGCTGCGCACTGTTAACGGAGTGGAGGCTTGCGTATTGCAAATAATAAAACAAACAAACAATAAATCTCACTTTTAACTCAACTCCTGTGGTACTTTATACTTTCCCTGACCTTCCGCCAAAAATTAAATGTCTCAATTTGGGCTGCAAAGCTCGCAGACAACGGGGACAAAATTGGGGCACTTAGAATGCGCCAGCCAAGCGGCGCGTGGCATTTGGGAGAGAAGCCAGTTTGCATTTGCACATTGAGGCGCACTACATAGACGGATTCTAAACTTCAAGTTCTCACAGATGCCTATACTACGTGATGTTGCAAATAAAGAATGCGAAGGACAGCGCCCAGATGAGGTCCACAAGTCGCACTGGAAGTATAAGGGCCTATTGTTTTTTGACCTTGAGACAGGGACCATGCCGAAAGAACTACATTTGAAGGGAGTGCGCAGTAACGTAAGACAATAAGGCAGAAAATTCAGAAACTAGACCGAGTTTCAGTTTTAGGTCAGTATACGAAAAATCATTGTCAAGAGCACGGTCCGTTTTACAGACTGCATTACGAAGAGACACAATGGAAATTTCAAATATAATGTAAGTAAATCTTTACACGCTTTTATACCAGAATGAAGATTTAATGAATGGATGCATGAATAAATGAATGAATGAAGAGCTACGAAAAGCAAGTAAAACTGTTCGTAGTGGGCACATGGGCATGCAGGTCCACTGGTCTCACCGATCTCGGTCCTTGGCCCAGCCACTTTTCCCTGCACTACGGGACTGTCTCTGTATCCTTCAGCCACTTCTCCCGGCATTTACCTTGCACTTGCCACCAGCTGGCCCTATTTAATTTGTATTCAACTAACCATGTACAGCCCTTCCCCATGCGCGATCAGAAAGACACCTGGCCTAGTAGGATCGTTGTCAGTCTGCCCTTGTTCCCCACCTGCCTCGTCACGCCTAGAAACACTTGAGTATAGGCGCGTTACAAATGCCATATCATATATCATTCCTCACGCATGTAGACTGTCGTTTATCATTGTGTGTTGGCCTCGATTTATCTAGTTACTTTTCGCATTGATTTTAGAGACGAACATACTCCATTGAACTATCCTTGCAAGCAAATAGTTTCTGATAGGCCGTAATAAATAAAATGAGTAATATTAATGAAGTTCGGCTAGCGAGACTAATTATCATTTTTTTGTTTTCATAACAGGTATTTCATCCCTTTCTGCCACTGCCACCTGTTTGAGACACCGGCGGATGGATTCTTCAGCAGACACCTGCAGCTTCGTGTCAACAACTGGAGCACGATCACCCAGATGCCCTTACGCTGTACTAGTGCCTAGAAGCAACATATCAACCTTTAGGCTGGACTAGTGCCTGGTTGATGGAACAGCCTTGCGGTTCACCGTGCTTCCAAAGTGATTCTTTTTACGAAAATGAACACCCTGTGTACCATAAAGGAACAGCGCGTGACTCAAGATGAAACTGAACAGTTATTGCGGATACAGATAAAAGAAAAGAAATGGCTTCCGGAGTTCATATGTCAATTGCTGAATATTCTCTAAACATTTAATGTCAAATAAATGTACTTTACCAAATTTACTGTGTTGCTGTTTCATTTTAAAGTACAGTTTCATATTCCGAATTGTGGCGCGCTGTGTTGTGAGTTGATCTGTGTTGGTTTCCGGGTTCTGTGTGGAGTCACGCAGAAGACGACTGGGCGCGTTTGCCTACGCAGCACAATAACGTCACGGGGAGAGGCGGGGAATATGAATGCTTTGATAATGTCAGGCTCAGGGGCGGTGGAATTGATTTAGTGCCGCAAAAGCAGGTCAGCCAGGGCGATCGGGGAAAAGATAGGATTATCAGAAAATGGCAGCTCCCTGGTGCTCGTTTTCGCCTGCGTTCAATGGACGAAAACTCGGGTAAGGTCCATAGGAAAGTTTTCTAAAATCGAGCCACTTAGGCTTAAAAAAACATGGCCGACCCGTAGGGACAATAAAAATGTTTACTAGACCATGCCTTTAAGAGTAGATCAACCACTCTACCCTATACCCTAGCCACTTAATCCGATATAAAACAGTTCCAAAATGTATCAGAGTTTCTGTTCCAAAATTGTATTGCAAAATATTGAGATTACATTGATAGGCCTCTCTCCCACTATACAGGTCTCCAAAAGTTATCAGGGATTCTGTTCCCAAGTTGTATTGTGTGGTACTCGGATTGCATAGATAGGCCTCTCCCCCAATACACAGGTCTCCCAAATTTAGGATCGTTTCCGTTCTGAAATCGAATTGTATGATACTCTGATTGTATTTATAGGACTCTCTCCCACTTTACAGGTCTCCCAAATCTATCAGAGGTCCTGTCCACATACTATACTGTTTGATATTCAGATTGTAGCGATAGGCCTCCCTCCCAATACACAGGTCTCCCAAATTTAGCAGGGTCTCTGTTCCAAAATTGTATGGTATGATATTCAGATTTCACTGATAGGTCTCTCCCCTCTATACAGGTCCCCCAAATTGATCAGGGGTTCTGTCCCCAAACTGCATAGTGTGATGTTCTCTTTGCATGGATAGGCCTCTCTCCCACTATACAGGTCTCCCAAACACATCAGGGGTTCTGTCGCCAAGTTGTATTGTATGATGTTCTGATTGCATTGATAGGCCTCTCTCCCACTATACAAGTCTCCAAAATCTATCAGGGGTTGTACCCCAAATTGTATTGTATGATATTTAGATTGCATTGGTGGGCCTCCCACCCACTATACAGGCCTGCTCCCAAACTGTATTGTATCAAATTCAGATTGCACTGATAGGCCTCTCTCCCACTATACAGGTCTTCCCAAACTTGGCGGGGGTTCTGTCCCCAAAATTGCATTTTATGATGTTCAGACTGCATTGATGGGCTTCTCTCCCACTGTACAGGTCTCCCGAATTTAGCAGGGGTTCTGTCCCCGAAATTACATTGTGTGACATTCAGATTGCATAGTTAGGACTCTCTCCCAGTATACAGGTCCCCCAAGTCCAACAGGGGCTCTGTCCCCAAGTTGTATTGCATGATGTTCGGATTGCATTGAGGAACCTCCCTCCCACTGTACAGGTCTCCCAAGACTATTAGGGGTTCTATTCCAAAATTGTATTGTATGACATTCAGATTGCATTGATAGGCCTCTCTCCCACAACACAGGCCTCCCAAATTTGGCAGGGGTTCTGTTGCCAGATGGTATAGGATATTCGGATTGCATTGGGGGGCCTCTCTCCCATAGTGCAAGTCTCCCAATTTTAGCAGTGGCTCTGGTCCCAAACCACATTGTGTGATATTCAGTTTACATTGATAGGCCTATCCCAATATAGCAGGGGTCCTATTGCCAAATTGCACTTTGTGCCATTCAGATCACAGCGATGGGCCTCTCTCGCACTATACAGGTCTCCCAAATTTAGCAGGGACTCTGCTCCTAAATTTTTTGAATCATAAGGATTACAATACTCCTTAGGGTCCCTCCTACCATACGAGACTCTAGAACATAGTCAGAACTAGCCTCAAGCACAAACTTAGCTTAACCACCTTAACATATTCCCAGAGAGGACTAGACCGTGATAGTATAGTTCCAGCTGCCCTTATCCTTTCAGAGAGACCTACACAGACAGCACTGAACTTTGACCTACACCCCTGACAACAGTACGCCCAGCACCAAAACCCCACCAGACAGCACTCGGAGGACACAAACCGACCCACCGGAAGAACAGACGGCACAAAAGCTTCCAAGCCTACCAATACAAGAAGAAACACCAGCACTCCCATCACAAGACACATCAGCCAACCACTCAACCTGCACCTCCGCACTGAGCACCAAAACGCTCCGGACCAGAAAAGGACGCAGAGAAAGGGCACAAGACAAGGCCGCACTGGAAACAAGCACACAAATCCAACCTACCACCGAAACAACAACCTCATATAGAAGAAACAACTCCAAAAACCAAAACGACCAGAATAAAACTCCAAAGGGAAAACTCCCTATATCTCACACCATACCTTGCAACAACCGCAGAACCAGGATACCCCAATGACACAGACATCAAGACAGACAAAGAAAATCCCGAGACAACCAGAAAAAAGATGGGAACACCCAGGAAGAAGGTGGCCAGAGTCCGACCACATCACCCCATACATCACAAGAACAGAAGGACACCTCCCAACACCCGCGCCATACCGGACATAACGACGAAGATCTTATAACCAACAACACAAACATGAACCTAACTGACCAATTCAACGAAGAAGAAGCCTTCATGGACCTTCACCAAACCAGCACAAACGTAGAAGCACCACCACTGGACAGCCAAGCTTTCAATCTAGCAGACCGCCTCAATGAAGATACAACCTTCGCTGATCCTCATCCACCCCCAATCAACGCCAACAATGATGCACCGCAACCAAACAACCACAAACCAAAATAAGGTACAACCAACAAGCAAAACCACACCAATAAGATCCACTACAACCTCATCAATGCAAGATCAATGTCGAAACATGCCACTGAGATCTACGATCTGCTCTGCGACGGAGGGATCGACATCCTATTTGTAACAGAAACCTGGCTAGACGACAATTACAAGATCACCCTCAACAACTGCTTACCTGAACACTTCAAATGCGTCCAATCAAACAGAAAAACCAAAAGAGGGGAGGGCTGGCAATCATTCACAAACCCCTGGATATCAAACTGGAAGACCCACTAATCATCGATAAATGTGAATACCTAATCATACGTCTAGCAGTAACATCCAAAACAAACTTGAAATTCGTACTAATATATAGACCACCAACCTACGATGCAACCTTCGTAGACTCCTTCACAGAAGCAATCACCGTCCTAGCCATCAAACACAATCACCTGATAGCCCTAGGAGATTTCAACATCTGGTTTGAAGGAGAAAGCACAACGATACAAATATCGCTAACCAGCCAACTAGCAGCAATGAACCAGTCAAAGGAGCAACCCACTCGGCAGGGCATACACTTGACGCAATCTTCGCCAACAAACTACTCCTCACCACGGCACCCCCAATTCAAATACCCTGGAGCGACCTCATCATCATCCCCATCGTAATCAAAATGACCAGGCTAACAAACAATCAACCGGACAAAACAACGAAAACCATGAGAAGAAATTGGAGAACCATCAGAAACTCCAACCTGCATCAAGTCCTGGAGCTAAACAAACCACACCCAACATTCATGGAAGAGGATGACCTAGACAAAAAAAGGTAACCCTGCTGCATTCCTGGATTATAACTACTAGAGACAACATCGCCAAAGAAAAACCCTTCACTTCTAATAAACGGTCTGTGGAAAAATGGTTCACTCTGCTACTTTGCACCATGAAAAGAAAAAAACGAAGACTAGAACTTGATTGGAGAAAACAAAACGACGTGGCGAACAAACTGAAATTCCTACAACACAACCGGGCTTACAAAAAGGAAATACAAAAAGCAAAGAGGAAACACTACGACAACCGAATCTTCGAAGCACCAAACGCCCAAAAAGAGCTCTTCAAAATCATAAACGAAATAAAAACCCTCCAGGATGTAACACACCAACTCCGTCCGCGAAACTCTGCAACCACCTTGCGGACCACTTCAAAAACAAACCCTTCAAAGCAGACCGGCTGATCTGACCACAACCCCAACCTACACCCGGGAGGAGCCCCCAAACAAACTACGAAGCTTTCCAGAAATATCAGTGGAGACATTCGTCAAACTGGTGAATTAAAGCAACAACTCAGGTCCCCCGATGACCCAAGCCCACCAGACATACAAATCAATTCTTAAACAAGGAACGCCCATGGAATATCACAGGAACGTCCTCAACCATTCCATCGCAACTGAGAAAGTGCCACAAGCCCTCAAAACTGCATACATCAGGCCACTACTCAAAGATACAGTGGGAAATTTAGAGGACCTCTCAAACTACAGACCTATTGCCAACATCCCGTATACAGCCAAGCTGCTCGAAACGTACATATACAAAATGACCCAAGAGTTTAAAGAAGAGCACGGCCTACTAGACCAGGCACAAGTTGACTTCAGACCACTGAGAGGAACAGAATCAGCTCTACTCTGAATATGGGATGATCTAAAAATCAACGCAGACTCGAACAGCACTGCCTTTATACTCCTAGACCTATCGGCAGCATTTGACACAGTCGACCACGACACCCTCATAACGAGATTAGAAGCACTTGGAATAACAGGCACTGCCCTACTATGGATCAAATCTTTCCTAACAAACAGAACGGAAACTGTATGGATGAAACCCTTCAAATCCAGCCGAAGAGATTCCACCTGTGGAGTACCACAAGGATCATCCTTCTCCCCGCTACTATTCAACATCTACCTGTATCTACTTATCAGAATCATCAAAAGCCACGGCCTCACCTGCTACAACTACGCTTACGATACACAAATAATCTTCAAAATACAAGACAACCCGCAAAGAAACTCAACGCTAGAAATCTGCCTCTGCGATGTATTCTTCTGGATGAACTCATTCCCTCAAAATCAACCCAGGCAAAACTGAAATAATGATCGTCACAAAAAATGGAGGAGAAAACCAATTCATCCCTTGGCCAAGGGAACTACCCCAGCACCCTCGCAATTGTAAAAAACCTGGGGGTTCCGATGGACAATCTCATGAGAGAGCCACAAGTAAACGCTCTCCTCAAGAAATGCTTCTTCCTCCTGCGGGCGGCAAAGAGAATCTTACTGTTCTTATCTTTCGCCAACAAAACGACCATCATCATCGCCCTAGTCATGTCCAAAGTAGACTACGGCAATAGCCTATACCTAGGCATGCCTGAACGACTCCTAAAAAAACGACAACGCATCCAAAACGCGGCAGCCAGACTACTTCTGAAACTACCCCGAAGAGAACACACCACACCAGCGCTGAAAACACTACATTGGCTATCAATGAAACAACGAATAAAATTCAAAACAATGTGCATTACGCACAGAGCAGTACACAACGAAGGCGCTGAGTTCCTAAGAGACAAACTGCGCCTACATCAACCAACAAGAACGCTCAGATCAAGCATGGACATCCGCCTGGAACCGAAGCCCTACAGCAAAAGAAAACTTGGGAGGATCCTCCTCTCACCAAGCCTCGAAAACCTGGAACGACCTTCCAAAGTACACACGTAACACAAGAAGCCACCTATTATTCAGGAAATTACTCAAAATCTGGCTCTTCACGTCATAACTAGAAAGACTGGCCACAGGGGCACTGACATACCAAAATACATCAACGAACGCAGAGCGACCGCGATACACACCTATCAAAGGGAAAAGCAAGGTAAATATCCCACGGCATACTAAAGGACCAAACGGGAGACAGTCGCAATACGACCAAAGACAGTAAACATAGCAAACTAAGACAAAGACTAGAACGAATCATTAAGAGGACCAGGACCTAACTATGACCTTCCCCAACAGCCCTTAGAGCAAAACAGAGGGAAAGGAAGCACTGCATCACGGGCCCAATGCAATGGGTGAGAAACAGAATGTTTCATCACTACACACGGTCCACCAAAACAAAGCAAGAAGCACAATGCCCCCCCCACACAAAACTACAACTAAACAGTCTCAAGGATGTTCACTGACGGAAATCAAATAAGTCACGACACAAGGATACGAACGTCTGAATATCCACGCTCACCAAGACGGATCCAATAGGACAACACTTCAACACGACCGCGACCGAGAACCACTCAAAGCCTTAACCGATCAAGGTCACACTAGATCACCTAAGAATAGATCGCACCCACCCAGTCCCACACCTGAAGGTTAGGTTCAGACTCACCCACTAATCCAAACTGTACTCAATAGGATACAGTTGGATCAGCGCAACACCACCAAATCGAGTCGGCCACCAGGAACCAGCAACATCCTAACCCACAGGGTATACAACTTTAACAGAATCATAAGTACCTGAACCAGGATACAGACCCCACTAACCCAACCCTCAATCTTCTGCATACTTAAACCCACACAAAACCACACAACCATCTCTCTCCCAGCAATCCGCACGCACTTTACCACACCGCATAACCAACACAAACTTCACCCACAGCACTTGAGGCCTTCATCCAATCCGATACTAGCACCAAAGCCCAGCACTCTGTGTATACCGAGCTGAAGCTGCCAACAGCACACCACATCTCCCACTCTCCCCTTCTCCCCTCCTCCCGACTAACCCTACCCCACCCTTCCTGTTTACAGATCCGCCAGAGCGCCTGGGGACCAATTCCGTTGGCGACACTGGTGCGCTATATAAGTACCGATAACATAACATGTCAATGTCTGGATCAAAGAGAATCATATCCTAGAGAAATTCCAAACAGGAGCAAATTCGGTGGAACGTTATATGTTGCATCAATCGATTTGACTAATGCTTTTGATCTGGTCATTCAGTCGCATCTGTGGGACAAAATCTGAGTGGGTGATACTGGCTAGCCTACTGAATTTGGTCATGGCCATGTATGCGAACTCAGGGGTCCATATCAGGATCAATCTAGAAGGGACCCTCTCGAGAAGAATAAGAACACGTATAGGGGTAAGACATGACAGCTCTTTGGCCCCATGCCTTTTTATCTTATATTTGGCAGATGCAGGGGAAATCCTTAGAGATGCAGGACTGGTGAGTGCAAAATTGGGAGATCTAAGGTTTTCGTGGTTGGCATATCCTACGATTTTCTCTTTTTTGATCAGACCAAAGTCGGCTTACAAAGACTAATATACAAGTTCGAAGAATATGCTGCAATAAATGGGTTAAACATTAACCCTAGTAAAACTCGTACTATGGTCTTCTCGAAGGGAAGAAAAGAACACACAAATCTGGAAAATTGGTGGGGAACCGATTGTCAGAGCACAAAAAATTGTTCATCTGGGATTCTTGATCCAGGTTCAACCCTTGGTTGGTGAACTTCGACGATCTATCAGATATAAAGCCTTACCCCCAGTTTCCCAGACTATTAAATTGGACAATAAGTATGGTAGGTTCTCTTTGAAGTCAGTGGTAGACTTCTTCGTAGGAAAGGTTGTCCCGAAATTAATATATGGCATGGAACTCCATTACTTAGATATCCATACTTTCTGGGACTCTCTTGAGGGAATCTTTTGGAGAAAAGTTATGAAACTTCCTAACAGTATTCCAACAGTGGCTATAAGGTTTGAACTAGGTCTGGTATCTTTGCGAGCCAAAAATCTTTGGCGGGTTCTGGCACTCGTTTGCTCTTTGCTCTGTCCTAAAGAGGACTAGCTCTATGTCGATCTGGGGAATATTCTTCTTTCACAAGGATGTTTGGATCGCAATGCTTATCTTTTAAAATTTAGAGACTTCTGTGATAGGACTCCATGATATCTGTCCACGGACAGGGATACCCTGATGTTAATCCGCATAAGTTGAAAAAGCTCCTTTACTCCCATGATTGGACTAGTACAACCGAAAAATTTCACTCATTTCCCTCTCTCTGTGATTTAAAACGCGAACATAAGAAGAGAGGTACTATGTCATTTATCCTGACACAATTTCCCAATTGCAATTATCGTTCTTCTTCTGAAACTTAGGTGGAATATTCTTCCTACTAAGGAAGTCCTACACAGAAGGAATGCTATGCAAGACTCAAATCTCCTCTGTCCTTTCTGCCATGCAACAGGGGTCACTGAAACTGTTCGTCATTTGTTCTTAAACTGTGCTGCTCTAAAAGATCCAAAGGCACTCTATTTAGGAATATTCAATACTTTGGGGCTTCTAGGGGCGGAAATGTTTACATGGTCAAGATGTTTGTCAATCTCTATTGTTACGGAGGGCCTTGCGGTTGCAGGCTTCATCAAATCTTTAGATCTCTATGCATCCCTGGTCTGAGTCTCCTGTTTAATGCATTTTCATCTACATTCCCTTTATCTTTGAGCAATGACCCTATCGTCTGAGTTATACCAGTTAATTCTGAGTGTCTATCTTCTCCCGTTTTTTATCTACTCAGAAGTCACATTGAATGTTTGCACTGAACTTTCACAAATGTCGGATTTTTATACTCTTTTGCACTGATTTTATATGCTGTGTATACATTTTAGGAGTCTAGGGTTTTGATGTATTGCTAATCTACAGATATGTATTCTATTGCTTTTTTCCTATTCATTAAATGTTAATTGTAAAGGTTTATGTAAATATACAAATTTAAAAAAAAAGCCCAGTCCAAGCGCAGTGCAGGAGTCCCCCAACATCCTCCCGCTTGTCCCCACGACTGAGGCTCAGGAACAGCAAGATCTGAAGGAGCTGCCAGGAACAGACTTCTTCAGCTGCATCTTTTTCTTCATTGTAAGGTACTGTGAAAACCCGACCGAGAGAACTTACCTCTCACTGCGAAAGTGCTTGAAACTTTGGCAACTTGCATATGAATCTTTCGTTTATGAACTACTTCTGAGAACTTTGGCAAAGACTTTTCCGTTTAACTTACAGAACTGCCTTATCCTATAGAAGACTTTAGCCCATTGACTTTGGCCTAACCTATTGCATTGAATCAACTCCTTTGGCGAACTCAAAGTATTTGCACTGTTTTAGAGTAACTGTAATATTTGTTTTATCAACTTATGCCTTTTTGCTCCTACTTCAAATGCTATTAATGCCATTTTGCTCCTCCTTCAAAGTAGTTTAAATGCCTCAGAACCTGATCTTGTGAAGTACTGAAGTATATTTTTGTGCGATATAGATTGCCTCCTTCTAGTGAATGTTTTATAACTGACTGCAAAATAAATTAATAAGTGTTTTACCAAGAAACCTTGAGTATAAGAATCTACTTGAATACCTGCAATTATAGACCTCTGTGTAACACCATTGCAGCTCAGATTCCCTCTTGAGATACGCCTGACTGCTCAGCAGCGCTACCACAAAACTGGGTAGTACAGACTTAAACCAAAGGTTGCTTTTGCTTACACCTGTAGTCCTCGTTGTGTGTAGTGGTCCCAGAGGGTACTGCATACAAACTTTGCCTAACAGTCGTACTGTTCTTTGGCGCTTTTGAGGGCGTCTTCCACTGCCTTGCCGAACAAGACATTCGGTTCTATTTGCATGTTGATAAGAGTAGCTTGTGTCTCGAGTTTAAACTCAAATTGGCATGCATATCGTTTAATAAGCATGCCCTCGGCTATTATCCTCCCCGCATTATCTGCTGCACCTAGATTATTCTTGAGAATGCAGTTTGCAACAGCTTTTCCTTCTGCAATGGAGTGAGAGAGTTGTGATGTAAGGGGATCTGGGGCTGAAGCTATCGGTATGGCCAATTCGTCCCACTTATGGCATTTGTAGCTTGCCAGTAAGGTGGTGTTATTGGCAATCCTCACCTGGTAGGCTGCCAAGGAGGCGACTTTTCTGCCAAATGTATAATTGTTTTTACTTTGTCTGGGGTGCTTCTGAAGAGGCTCAAGGTGTTCCTGCTCTCTTTCTATTGGTTTTAACAACCAATGAAACTGGTTTTAATTGACCACTGATGTAAATGGGGTCTGAGAGAGCTGGTCTGAAGACTCAATGTGCGGATTTACTGCCTGTGTTAAGTTTGGGGTTACTAAAAAAGCTTAAATTCACCTCCGTACAGATTGGAGAATTGGAATTAATTGGGTAGCAGACTTTTTGTCTCCCAAGATGTTTTCAACCAAGTCCTTGTCTATCTGGGTTTCCCGAGTATCAATCTTGAAATGTTCTGCTGCTTTTAGGAGCATATCATTATATTGAATTTGATTATTGACCGGAGAGTCTGCCAGTGGTAGGTCTGCATGATCCGGCGACTGTATGACGTAGAGGTCATCGTCCTAAAACTGGTCTACAACCCCCATGTCCCCTTGGTCTTCAGTGTCCGTGTATGCTCCAGTGTCCTGAAGTCTTGAATGGAGTCGTAGTAAGAAGGCTGCCCTGGACCTTGCTGACGGGAGGGTGCTTGTATGGAGTCTGTACATGCTCTTTTGGCAGGGGAGTTGTGTAAATGAGGCCCCACTAGCTGGTGGAGTTCCCTGAAGGTTTACTGAAACCTTGGGGTGGTTGTCAAAGAAATGGTCTAATGAAAAAATAAGTCTCATGACGTAATCAATTTCTTCACCATTGGGATGAACTTGGGACAACAGATAAGATGGGAAGGGTGGGAGGTGGCTCAGGTGCAGGGTGTTCCTTGTGCCTCATACCAACTGAAATGGTCCCCACCCCCTGGGTCATAGTCCCTTAACTAGAGCCCTCCCTTTGCTTTGAGCACTTGTGGTTTTTTGACGTCCGACCCTTTAGTAACGTGTCTGGGACATGTTCTCTGGTGAGCTCTGACATTCGAGCTTTGAGAGGGTTTTGCAGGGGCCTTCGATGCGTCCTTCGACGCTCAGTCATCGGCGTGTGCGGACTTGGATGTTTTACTGTCTTCAGTCTTCATAATAAGTAATCAATTTGGTTTCTGGCTGCAGATCCTGAAGACGTCCTGCTGCAAACTCTTCTGTGCTGAGGTACTGTGTTGGCTGGGTCATTACCTACCTTAAGCCTTTTGTGATTCCTGTGTAGCTTTGGGGCATTTCATGTGATTGGGAGTCCTCTCATCCAGTTCACTCAGGCCCACTGCTGAAATCCTCCTAGGGTGTCCCTCGACCCTAACTAACTCTAAAATGAATGACTTACTTGTTTTGAAGAGACTTCCACAGGAACTCTCGACTTTGTATGCAACTGAACCCTAGATCACCCTGCCTACAGCTGGCACCTAGAGCACTAGGGTCCCTCTTCTGCCTCAGAGAACTCATGCTATTGACTAGGGAAGGACTGGATAAGAAAAGGATTCTGACTTTGAAACACGTGTTATAGTTTTCTAGTTACTTACTTGTAACACAGTTGGCTTGGTAACTGTCCCTCTGAAATTCCTAAATACTTTGAATGTGTTTTGCCATTCTTAAAAGTATACATAGGGTTATTTTACTCACCTGTTGTCACAGGTTTCCCCCCTTCTCACCAGTCTATGTTGTTTGTTGGAGTTCTTCGATGGCGTCTTCTTTCGAACAGTTCGGGTCTTGAATAACTGTGCGCCGGTCCTCGGGTTCCAGTGTGTGTTCAGCATTCCGTCTCCTGGAACGTTCAGATGTCCGGGGAAAGTCCAGGAAACGGCAAAGGGTGCACTCGGGAAACGAGTGCACAGTGATCCAGGGTGCAATAGAGGACAAAAATGAGGGGGAATGAAGGAGGAGGAAATTAGGGGGACCGGGAACCAGGAACCAGGAATCAAAGGATAAGCAAAGAACTACGGCAGCACACGTCTAGCCACGGCAAGCGGTAGCATTGAGACGCGCAGGGTCTCGGGGGCGTGTCCGCTTTATAGAACGTAGTGTGTATGGCGCGGAAACTGGTAAACAGCATTCCGCGTTCGGCAGCCTTGTTGGGAGTACTGCGGAGTGCAAGCCCCTATGGGTCAGGGACCAGGAAGTCCAGAAAGGACACGTCCGATGGTTCATGACAGCATGCCTCCTCCCCTCCAAAGGCCTGTTCCTCCGGGTTTGCCCGGGTGTATAAGGTGGCACCTTAGAAGTAATCTGGGGGCGTTTAGGTTTGAGACTGGTTCCCAGGTGCATTCAATGGGTGGATAGCCTTTCCACTCAACCAGATACTGTAGCTGACCACGTCTGTACCTGGAGTCACATTCTGGACACTTCGTATTCTAGCTGGTCATCGACAACCACAGGGGTAGATTTAGGAGCAGTCTGGGAGGTCTGGACGTATGGTTTCATTAGAGATGTGTGAAACACTGGGTGGATCCTCTTCCAGGAGTCTGGTAGTTTGAGTCGGAAGGCCACTGGGTTAATGATTTCCTTTAAAAAGAAGGGGCCATAGTACCGAGGAGCCAATTTATTAGGTTGTAAGTGTCGAGGCAGTAGTTTTGAGGATAGCCCGACCACATCACCCACTGCATAGGAAGGTCCTGGTCTTCTTTTGGAGTCCGCATATTGCTTGATGTTAGTTTGGGCCCTTTCGAGGTGTTCTTTGGCTTCTTTGTGTACGTTGATGAGGGTTTCAATCCAGGAGTCGACTGTAGGAACTGGTGTAGGATGTGGGAGAAGGGATGGTAGAACCGAAGGGTGGAATCCTTGGCTGCAGAAGAAGGGGCTGGTCTTGACAGCCGAGTGATCCGAATTGTTGTAGGCAAATTGAGCCACAGGTATTGAGAGACCAATCGTCCTGGACCTTGGTTGTGAAACAACGAAGATACTGCTCGAGGGTTTGGTTCACACGTTCAGTAGCTCCGTTGGTCTGTGGATGATAACCTGAGGAGAGAGCACGTTGGATTCCTAGTATACGGCATAAGTGTTTCCAGAATTGAGATATGTATTGAGGACCTCTATCTGATATGATCTTGGAAGGGAGTCCATGAAGTCAGAATATGTGTTCCAGGAAGATTCCAGCGAGTTCTGAGGAAGATGTTAGTTCATACAAGGGTGTAAAATGAGCCATGTGAGTGAATAAATCAAAAGATAACCATGATAGTTGTGTATCCCCTGGAAGGTGGTAGTTCCACAATAAAGTCTGCAGCGATAAATTCCCAGGGTCTTGTTGGTAGCGTTGGTTGGAGTAGGAGACCCGCCAGCCTCTTGTTATGCTTGTTTTGACTGCAGACTGCACAGGCTTGGATGTACTGCTGGACGTCAACTTTCATTTTTGGCCACCAAAACTGCCTTTGTATTAAACGGAGAGTGTTGGTAATGCCACAATGTCCTGAATGAAGGGTATCATGACAGAGGTTTGTAATCCTTTGTCGCAGTCTCTGTGTGGGAATGACCAGGCCATTGTCCATCCTTTGTTTTAAGATTCTATCGATTCTTCCCAGTAAATTCCTTCCAGATCTCAGAGGACTGGGTTTGAATCTGAATGTCTTCCAGAAGAGTGATTGCTTGGGCTATGAAAATTGTATGGGGAAACATCTTTGGGAAGGATCTAGCTTCAAGAGTTTCATAGTCGGGACGTCGGGATAAGGCGTCAGCCATTATGTTGTGTGTTCCAGGAACATGATGGATTTGGAACTGGTACTGGGCAAAGAAGGCCGAATGGGCTTGACGACTATTCCTATATTCCAGGGATTGAAGAACTTGAAGATTCCGATGATCCGTACGGACCTGAACAGGATGTTTTGCTCTCAGGAGTAGATGACGCCACTCTGTGAAGGCTTGACGGATGGCTAACAATTCCTTTTCCAGAACAGAATAATGGGTCTCGCTAGGAGTTAGGGTTTGCAAGAGATAAGCAATGGGGTGTTCTAACTTGTCCTTGAATTCCTGCTTTAGGACTGCTCCGATGGCGTAGTTGGAGGCATCAGTCTCCACTAGGAAAGGTCGATCAATGTCAGGTTGAGCCAAGATGGGGGCTTGTGTAAATTCCGACTTCAATCGTTGGAACGCCTCGTCCTGGGCTGCTGTCCAGAGGAAGGGAGTATCCTCCAACAATGTAATGATCGGTTGAACTATCTCCGAAAAGGAAGGTATGAATTTCCTGTAGAAGTTGGCAAGCCCCACGAAGGATTGAATCTGTTTCACAGTAGTTGAAACAGGCCAGGATAGTATGGAATTTACTTTTGAGTGGTCCATTCCAATTCCTTCTGGACTAAGGACAAATCCGAGATAGTGAACAGTAGAGACATGAAAAAGGCATTTCTCGGGTTTAGCCAGGAGCTTAGGTTCACGTAGCTGCTGTAAGACTGCCTTAACATGCTCTTCATGCTTAAGATGGTCCTTGGAGTATATCGTCCAGGTAAACTATGACGAAGAGGAACAGCATATCGGAGAACACCCGGTCCATAAAACGTTGGAAGACCGCTGGGGCATTGGCGAGTCCGAAGGGCATAACCAGGTATTCAAAGTGACCAAAGGGTGTTCTAAAGGCTGTTTTCCATTCGTCACCTTCCTTTATACGGATCAGATGGTGGGCACCTCTGAGATCCAATTTCGTGAAGATTACAGCTCCTCTCACCGCTTCCAGGATATCCGAGATTAAGGGCAATGGGTAGCGTTCCTTGACGGTGCATTGATTAAGACCACGATAATCAAGACAAGGCCTAAGCTCCTTAGTATCTTTCTTGGGAACGAAAAACAACGAAGCTCCTGCCGGGGATTTGGATGGTCGTATGGTGCCATTTTCTAAGTTGGTATCCAAGTATTCTCGGAGGGCCCTTTTCTCTGGTTCTGATATGATGAACATCCTTCCAAAGGGAATCACTGCTGAGGATTCAGTATCAATAGCGCAGTCTTCAGGTCTGTGAGGGGGAAGGGCTTGAACTATGGCAGTTGAAAACGCATCAGTGTAATCTTGATAGGCCCTGGGTACCTGGATAATATTTGAGACGTGAGTGGGGCTTGCTGGTCTGTCAGCGTACCTTCAGAGGATCTTGACGAGGAATCCAGGGATAGACAGTGAGACATGCAATGTTCGGAGCCAAGAAACCAGGATCCTGCTGCCCAGTTGATGTATGGGTTGTGCTTCTGTAACCAGGGCATACCCAGTACCATTGGATAATGGGAAGACTTTATGTCAAACTTGATCATCTCTTGATGATGGTTTATCGAGAGCTGGATCTCTCTGGTTTGCAGGGTTATTGGTCCTGACGAGAGGTCTTCCATCGATGGCCTCTACAAGTTGCATGATGTCTCGAGTTTCATATGGAATGTGGTGGGTAGTGACCCAATCCTGATCTATAAAAATCCCCATGGCCCCACAATCCACTAATGCCAGAATGGGGTAAGTTTCTTTCTTGGACGGCGATAGAAAGGCCTGCAAGATCACAAGGTTGTTTTGTCCAGGAGAGTTCAAGGATGGAATAGAAGTGGAGCAAACATCTCTCTCCTGAAGCTGTGCTCCATCTAGGATCGAGAGCTGGCGTTTCCCGAACGCCGTGGAGGGGACAAAGGACATTCTCTCACAAGATGTTTATCTGAGGCACAGTACATACACAGCCCGGTGTGAATCAGTCGCAATCTTTCTTGCTGGGTTATGGGTCCGCGGAAGGCCCCCAGTTGCATGGGTTTTGGGTCTGTGGTCGAGGCAGGAGTGGGGTCGGTTTTAGAGGGAGATTCTATAGAGGTCGTTTGGTAAGACATCTTTGTTTTCTTTTCCGCCTTCCTTTCCTGGATACGAAAGTCTATTTGTAAAGAGAGGTCCATAAGGGCCTGAAAGGAACCTGGGCGAGTTACCCTGGCTAGCTTGTCTTTTATCTCTTCGTTTAGTCCTCTCCGAAATAGGGTAAAGCAGGCCTCCGAGGACCAATCTGCTTCCTTGACCAGTTGCTTAAAGCGTGTTACATAGGTAAGCATATCCCGGGACCTTTGTTGGAAATCCAATAGACGTTCTTGGGCACTGTAAACCTGTTCTGGGCGGTCAGACATTGTCTTCAGAGCCCGTACGAACCCATCATAATCATCCAGGAGGGCATCTCCAAAATTAACTAAGGGCGTAGCCCAGGTTAACGCATTCCCAGAGAGATGCGAAATCATAAAGCCCACCTTTTCCCTGGGGGTGGAAAAGTAGCAGGGCTTAAAAGGTAAAGTGCACTAAACACGAATCAAGGAAAACACGAAGGTTCTTTGAGGAGCCATCATATTTATCCACTACTCTGCCCAGCAATACACTTTCCTTGGTCGCGGAATCACGTGACAGGACTAGTTGTTTTAATGCGGCTTTCTCGGCTTTGAGATTCTGAACTTCTGTGGTTAACTCTTGCATGCCACGCATGAGGTCTTGAACTGCAGCCTCCATGTCCGTATCTGTATCACTTTGTTGGCGTCTCAATCTGTCACAGGTTTCCCCCCTTCTCACCTGTCTGTTTGTTGGAGTTCTTCGATGGAGTCTTCTTTCAAACAGTTCGGGTCTTGTATAACTGTGCGTCGGTCCTCGGGTTCCAGCGTGCGTTCAGCGTTCCATCTCCTGAAACATTCAGATGTCCGGGGAAAGTCCAGGAAACGGCAAAGGGTGCACTCGGGAAATGAGTGCACGGAGATCTGGGATGCAATAGAGGACAAAAAAGAGGGGGACTGAAGGAGGATGAATTTAGGGGGACCGGGAACCAGGAATCAAAGGATAAGCAAAGCGACTACGGCAGCACACGTCTAGCCACGGCAAGCGGTAGCGTTGAGACGCGCAGGGGCATGTCTGTTTTATAGAACGTAGTGCGTACGGCACAGAAACTGTTAAACAGCGTTCCACGTTCGGCGGCCATATTGGGAGTACTGCTGAGTGCAAGCCCCTATGGGTCAGGGACCACGAAGTCCAGAAAGGACGCGTCCGATGGTTCATGACACCTGTGAATTGGTTCCCCCATTTCCCAAAAAGTAATGCTGTTGGCTTCACCTAACTATCTCTTTCACAATGTAAGTGTATAAATTCACCAACTGGGTCTTGCTTTCTCTGACCGGCTGTATAGCCTGTCCAGAATAGGTCTACATTGGGTTTTACCTACCTTGAACAACATTGGGTAATTCCCAAAGTGTGACATTAGGTTTTGCTTTTCCTGGTCTGCTTTATACAGATTCTAAAACAGTCTTAGGTTTATACATACCCTTAAGTTGCTGGTAGCTCCTTTAAAAAGTATATAGGTCTTACTCCCCTTGAATAGCTTTGTGCCATTCCCAAAGTGTACTTTGGGTTTAGCTGAACTTGATCTGCCAGGTGCAATCCTAAAATAGTGTGAAGAGTTCTTGCTTACTTTAGTCTGTGTTCCACTGATCTGAAATGTCAACTGTAATAGTTGATTACAACTTTAGGTCTTACTCACCTAGTATAACTGAGGGTTATTCTTAATGTAGTTATAGGTTCATACTGTTCCACTATTCAGAAAAGTATCCCGTTAACAGGGTTGGTTTACTAAGTGATTCCTTAACGGAGTGTCACTGCATGACTGACCAATTACTGACTGTATGAAAAAAGTATATGAAACCTGGTTTTACTCCACAAAAATAGTTGATTGCTTTCTGAATGTGTTATAGGTTTACCTATCCTTAAACTTCTGACTGCTATTCTTAATAAGTTAATACTTTGGGGTTGAATCCCTTACGTATGGAGTTGGTTTTTAATTGTGTTTATGTATATGTGATAGTACTTATTTACACAAGATTCATCTTGGCCTACTTGTAGTGAAATAAAGCATTTATTTTTTACAATACATAGTGTTTCTTTGGACCATAGGTATGGTACAATTTCTTCGTACCAAGCTACAGCCCACTCTTCCTCCTAAAATAAGCCTGGCTACCAAATACTCAGGTGGTACAGCCTTATACAAAGAGTGGAGTTTTGTACTGTCGCAGTTGTATGGTTTTACTAAGCCCTTAGTTGGACTTCAGAAAAACGGTCCCAACAGTGTGACGCATGGTTAATCTTCACATTTCACTTTAAGTGAGCTTCATGGTTAATCTTCAGAATTTTATTTAGCTCCGACGCATGCCTAAATGCCAGATATGGCTAACATACAGCAGCAGCAGACTACAAGGTTTTAGGTAATAAGAGTGGTGCGACAGTTTAATGGGGCACTGTAATGGCTGCCCCCCCCCCCCCTGCCCGGACCTCGCTTACCTTGTCAGTCGCTTCTGGTTGACGGCTGCTGTGTAGGCTCTGCTGGCAGAAATGTGCAAACACTGCAGAAGCTACCCTTTCCCTTGGGGGCCCTTCGCCGGAGGGGCTACACGGGCAGGGGGCTATCCTAGTGCGATGTAGTATGGTGCTAAGGCTCAACCAGGGATGGGGGATCTGGATACGGGAGAAAACAGCTGGCACACCAGGCAACGGGTTAGGAGGGGTGTTTGGTGGCGCAATCAGCAGATGCAGGTAGTTGAGGAGGGGGGTGGCGTAGCTAAACAATGAAACAGGCAAGCAGTGCTGAGGAAGGCAGGAGGAGAAAGGATTAAGGCTGCAGCGGCGGCAAAGGACAAACAAATAAACGCACCAAGCCAACGATCGATTACTGCAGCAGGGGCAACCAGGGTCACACATAGTGGTGGAAATGGGATTAGACAGCACCTGCCAGTTTGAATGGTGTAGATCCTTACAACTGATGAGCTCAGGGGAGATAGCAGCTCCAATCCTGGATAAAAGGAGGACTTGTGCAAATCGTCATAGGAGCCAAGACCCCAAACAAAGAAAAACATCCTGCTGAAGACCCGTAACTCATTGTTGTAAAGCCATCCAGAAATGATTTTCTTCAACCTTTCCAGCAAAACCCTGCTCCTTTTCTGATGTCTTTTAGTCCTCTGGATTTATGGGAACAACCAGTCTCAAACTTGCTAGAGGATCCTGCCCATGGAAGCCTCCATAACTTTCCCAGAATCATCATGTTTGGCTGGCCAGTTTCTTTCACAGATACCTTGCTGCATTGGTTATTCTGAGCTAAGCCCTGGGTCTACATAGTCCTTGGCTTACGAAACAAGAAGCATGCCCCTGCAGTTGCAGCTCTTCAATATGAAGGGCGAATTCTGCCATTTCTTCAGAGTAGCTATTGCTGATCGCCACCCGCATCATATCCAGAAGGGTCCTCTGAGGTAGTTGCCAGAGAGGTGGTCCTTTCTTCAATCCAGTAGAGTGTTCACCAGTCTAGTATCCAGAACCGATCAATTAGAGTACGGAACCGCTGTCTAGCCGAGCCCAAGAGTTTGTGCAAGGCCTAAATAAAATATACATTCTGCCTAACTTGTATTATTAAGAGTGTTCTATGTGTGCATAACTGAACCCTTCACCACTGTCACACTTCCTAAGTCTACGTGCCTTGCTGCTCAGTCACACTACCCAGATAAGAGTGTGGCTAGACATTGGTTTCTATACCTTTTCACCGGAATAGGGTGAGTTCCTAGATTGTCCACTGGGCCGATTGTGAAAATCCATCGCAACACCCTTCAAGATAGAGTACCAGCTGGGGGCCACATGTGCAGAGCCCCTACCCCTTGACCACCATATTGTGGGGGATGGATAGAGACTAGGGTATCTTGTCAAAGCCACACCAAAGCTCTACATTTTAGAACAAGTGGTAGTGCCTGCCCTCTCTCCCCCCTCCCCCCCCCCCCCCCCCCAAGTCATATACCCACCGACACACAAATACTTTTACGTATCCAAAGAGTTAGTCACCTCTCCACAAGGGGCAGCCACGTCCACGCGGACTAGGGACAAGAGCCCCCTATGCTCAACACCGTGTAGGGGAAGGGGAAGCAGAATCCCTATGGAAGTGACTCCCCTCAAACCCCCTTAGGGGGCAGGAAACCACCCCCTCCCAAATGGGGTCTTAACACAACATCCTTCCCCCAGACACAATCATTTTTATGGGGCAGATAGGAACTAAGGTGTATGGTAACCCTATGTCGCCTCTAATGGCTGATATGACTTCCAACCCACATTATTCGCCATCCTTTCAGGAAACCACAGAAAAGCAGAGAGAACAGCCTTCTAGAGGCAGCAGGAAAGAGCATACACCAGACAAGGTGCCGCAGACCGTGCTGCATGCCTGGCAAGTGCAGAAGGGCCTCACAGACGGGTGACCAGAGACAGGCCGCTTCGAAAAAACTAGCAAGATCAGAGTGTATTGGAGGGCCGAGGAAAGGGCCCGCTGAGAATCCGCCCACCAGCCCGATGCAAAAAGACCAGGAAAGAAAACGAGTTGGCGGTCGACACGGACCCGAGCAGACAAGCTGCGTAAACGGCTCTGTGGAGAGAGGAGTGCCGCAGAGCGTGCACACGCCTCCTGAGGAGCACCACCCATCACAAACACGTATGCAGTGGCTCCAACAGACCGGGAGGTGGGCAGTGAGACAAGAGAGCCAGAGAAAAGTTCCTGAGAGGGGAAAACACTAAGAAGCCCCCAAAGAGTGGGGAGAGAGTATTAGAAAAGTCCCGGAGTGGGGAGAAACCAGACAGACTGCAGAGTGGAGAGAGCGAGACAAGCCCCACATTGGGGAAAACACCCAGAAGCCCCAGAGTGGGAGAAAAAGGAAAACCATGGAGTGGGAAAGAATAGAGGATCCCCAGAGTGCGGAGAGACACTGAACGAGCCCCGGTGTGGGGAAGAGAACCAAGAAGCCCCAGAGTGGGGGGAGAGAAAGAGCAGAGCACCAGAGTGGGAAAAGGAAACCCAGGGTGGGGAGTGAAAAGGATAGGAGCCCCAGAGTGGTGAGACAGTTATTTGAAAGGGACAACAATACCTCAATGGTGCCCTGAGACGACACTCTAGCAGTACACGAACAGCACAGTATCTTGGTTGTTTTAAGGTTTTTCTTTTGAAAAAGTAGGGCAAGAAACTGGGTTAGAAAAGGATTCGGAAAAGAAGACTCTGTTTAGCCAGTTTAACATGATGACAAAGCACCTCTTGACTTTCTTTTGTATAGAGTAGGGATTAGCAACACAGGCTTAGAGAAAGAAGAGGTTCTTTTCTTTCTTCAAAGAGAGAATAAAACTTGTCAGTCTCCAAATCAGGACTTGCAACACACACACTCACTGTTGGGACAGTTTTTCTGAAGGGCTTAGTAAATCCATTCAACTGGAACAGTACAAGACTCCACTCTTAATACAAGTCTGTACCACCCGAGTATATGGTAGCGTAGACAGAGCAGCCATGCTTATTTTAGGAGGGAGAGAGGGCTGTAGGACAGTACACTGAACCTGTAGTACACCAAGGATTCAAAAGAAGCACTTACAACCAGAAGTATTATAAAACAAATAAAGGTTTCATATAAATACAAGTAGACCAAGTTACGTCTTGGGGTAAGTACTGGTTATAGAGTCAAACAATATAAAACACACCACAGTGCTGGGTACACAGACCGTATAAAACCCTCTTCAGAATACCTAAAAGTAATTCTAGGAAGTCTAGGCCACACCTATTCATGGGCAGTAAAAATCGTCCGTTTTAGATTACTTTCTGTAATACAAGGGTAGTAGACCCTGTCAGTTATGTAGTGACACTCAAAGAAATCACAATCAACCAACCCTGTTACCAGAATACTTTTCTGAATAGTAGAACAGAGATTCAAAGAACAGTATATACCTATAATTACATTTATGACAACACACAGTTCTACTAGGTGACTAAGACCTTTTGGTTTAATATACAATTATAGTTGCTTTTCAGCGCAGTGGAACACAGTCTAAGATAAGCAAGAACTCTTTACACTAATTTACGATGCACCAGGCAGACCAAGGTCAGCTAGACCTAAAGAACACTTCAAGAAAGGTACACAGCTATTCTAGGCAGGTAAAACCTAATGCTGCAATATACTATTACAGTTGCTTTTCAGACCAGTAGAACACAGACTGAGGTAAGCAATAACTCACTTATATTAGTATGGCACACAGCTAACTCAAGGTAAGGAAAACCTATATACTTTTTAAAGGAGCTTTCAGAAACTTAAAGGTAGGTATAAACCCAAGACTGTTTTAGCATCTGTATAAAATAGACCAGGAAAAGCAAAACCAAAGCTTACACTTTATGAATGACTCAATGTTATTCTAGGTAGGCAAAACTTAAGGCAGACTTATTCTAGACAGGATATACAGCCAGTTAGGGGAAGCAAGACCCAGTTGGGAAACTGTGCACTCAGAGTTACAGTTACCAACCAACTCTTTCACAAGTACTTTTCAACACGTGTTATACTTTAAGACAGAATCCTTTACTTATCCAGTGCTTTCCAATTCTATTGCATGAGATCACTCAGGGGCAGAAGAGGGACCCTGGTGGTCTAAGTGCCAGGTGTAGGCAAGGTGAGATAGGGTTATGTGGCAGGCAAAAGTAAGAGATCCTGTGGAAGACCGTTCAAACAAATAAGTAGCTCTCTTTAAAGTTAGTAAGGGTCCAGGAACATCAGATAAGACACCCTAGCACAGTTCCAGCAGGGGCCTAGGTGAACTGGATGAGTGGCCTCCCAATCACAAAAAACACCCCAAAGCTACACAGGAAACACAAAGTATTATGTTAAGTAAACACCCCAGCCAACACAGTACCTTAGCACAGAAGAAATGTTGCAGCAGGAAGCCTACAGGATCTGCAGCCAAAGACCCAGTCGATGGATTCTTTTGTCATGAAGACGGAAGACAGGACATTGGAAGAGATTTTGCAGGGATCAATGGAGAAGGATCCAGGCAAGAGTTTCCTTGCGGCTGGATGTGGCTCTGTGGTTTTGGCGCCTATCACCGGTAGGATTCTCGTCACTTGCAAGGTCCAGCACTCTGGTGAGGGGACTTCTCGGACTCGATGCACGTCTTTGGAGGTCCAGCAGGATGCCAGCAAAGTTTCAGCTCGATTCGGAATTCAGAAGACCATGGCACACGATCGCTCGAGGTCCCAGGGTATTGTAGCCCGCAAGGTTGCAGCATGACGTGGCATGGCTCAAAATGCAGATCTTCTTGAGTCTAGTGGATCGCAGCAGGCCATGGGTCAGGATCGTCCATTTCGGGATCCCCAGGTCAATTGGAAGGAAGGGTAACAGCATGCTCCGGTTACACAACAGACTCTACGGTCGCTGGAACTAGCTACTGCCGTTGTTTCTTCATCTTCCTCTTCGGTTTCTGCTCCAGTGGTCGACTTGTCAGCAACTTCCAAGTTCGGAGTATTTATCAAGAACTACAGCACAACTTCTGCATTCTCTCCCTGCATTTTACAGCAAGGGGTGGTTTGGCTGTCCAATTAGGAATGCCAGCCCCCCCACTGGGAGTGTGTTCTTTTCAGGCAAGGTGAAAGACAAAGGGTTGCAGAGTTTTGGACTCCTCCCTCGCTTCCTGCCTTTCCAGACACTCTGGATCCTGGGCGGGGACTGCACAGGATTCCCGCCAAAGACAAAACAGCCACGGAGGTTGTTCCCACCAGGAATGGTAGGGGATTACCTAAGAAACAGCAAGCACACAAGAAATATATTGAAAAAAGGAGCCCACCATTTTTTTACAAATGGCAGCCCTTCTGTGCATTCACCAAGCTGACATAACAGCCTGCGAGTAATAGAGACTAAACGTCATAAAGGTAAAACCACTGCCACCAGCCATTCATGTAAAATTTGCAATTGTAAACATTTTTTACCAGGTCAGTAAGAAAGGGGATACATTGAATTCCCTTGCCCCCTCCAACCCCCACACCCCAGCACTCCACATAAGGTGGGATGTGCTGGCTCAGTATATCAAATGTAAAGGGGGATGAAAATCCCTCTTTACTGCTTCAGAACTGTAGTTCATACAAGTACAAAAGAGAAATTAACAGGAGAGTCCATAGGAGCAACCCAGCCTAAACTCAAAAGTTGCTGGAAACTATAACTTCAACCATCCACTATGGAGAGACATAACAATGTCACCCATAAAAAGAGTAAAACAATAAGTGAGGGGGGAGGGGTGGGGGGAGATTCCCCTTCACCTAGGGACAGGGTAAAATAGTTACCTAGTCAAAGTAAAACGTTTTGGGGTTGACACAGATCGAACAAATAGGCAATGTACATTTTAAAAGTCAGTTTTAAGATCTCTCTTGCATCAGTCAGGCACAGTCTCTCCTTTGGTGGCATGTGCAGCCATGAATCCTGTACCACCATGGGTTTCATGATAATACATCAACCTTTGTCAGGGAGATACATCAGTTATATGCTTAATCCACTCTCCTAGTGAGGCCCCCAGCACTTTTTGCTGCACTGCTTGACCCTTTTCTTGTTCTCCTGAATGACGGGAGCCTTTTCCCCCTATTCATTCTTACTGCTCTATGGGAACTTTGTTCTTTATATTTTACTTCATTTTATGAGGTCTGCTTTCCTCCATATTTTTTTAAAGGCCTCCGTGTTACAGTTTTGCAGCACACATCACCCTCTTCAGTGTTGCTGGGAACACTTTGGGTACTTTTTGTAATCTCCCCTGTTAGGGAGAATTCTCTGTTTAGGCTGAATTTCCCTACCTAGTGAGTCCCCCAGCAGCTTTGCTGGATTTCTGGGGTTTATTTTTTTTCTCCTGCCAAGAGTGAGACTCTTTTACCCTCACTCTTGGACATGTTGAAGTGTGTTTTCTTGGTTAAACCTTGTGTTGAATGGGCTATGGGGTCTCTTACTCCATAGGGCCTCATGTATTTTTGTGATGTGGGTCACACAGCACCCTCTGTGCCGTGACCCAGGGGTGTCCTAGGGACTCCCCAACATAGACTCCATACCCTGGGACTGACTACTGTCTCCCAGGGCATGTAAAGTCACCAAAGACTTTGCTAGTCTTGAATCCTGAACAGAACCAGTACAAACCATCATATTGTGGACGTACTGGCTGGGGCAATTCGATTGCCCCAGGGTCTGTTAGTCGAGGGGGCACGTCTCCGTCCCCCCTGATCGAGTTTTGGCTGGTGGCAGTGGAAACTACTTTTTATATTCAACCGCGAATATTTCCCTATGGGATTTCCCATTGTTTTAGGCTAACACATTTAATTAATTATTTACGGTAGCCTTAAACATACCGCCGGTTTATATATTTATTTTTATAACTCCGGTTGGGACTTTTTGCCAAAACTTGATTCTAAAATGGCGTTGGTGTTCGCCTCTGTAACTCTGACCCAAAGTGGAGCCCTTTGTTCCACTTTTGGCGGGCTTCTCCACAGAAGCCCTCCAAAGTGGTGCCACTCTGTCTGGGGTACTTAGGAGGGGTGGAGGGGGATTTAGGCACCCTGGACTGAGTTACCTTGGTAACTCAAGTCGCACTCCGTCCTGATTGGCCCAAGTGGTGAGCCGCCCGGCTCACCACTTAGCATGTTTGAGTGACAGCTAGGCTGGGTGAATGGGGGTTTGCTGCATAAAAGCAGGGCTTTGGGGACTGGGACTTCAGAAGTCGCCACAGGACCAAGAATCCGACGAGGGAAGAGCTGAGCCGACCTGCTTCGACGACACCACCCGGTGGAGCCCTGCTGAACCGTCTCACCACTTTTTCCCGACGACCGAGGAGAACTCTTAACGGAGTGGCTCCTTCCCTTGACTGGTGGGGACAACCAGTTTTCGCCTTCTTTCCGTTCTTTGAGGTATCTCGTGGCCGCCTTGCCTGTGCCAAGCACCCCGGCAACCGGAATACCACACTTTACCCCCATACCGCGAAAGTCGGTACCAACCCTTTAACCGGAGGACTCCGCGGCTGGTTTCTTCCCGGGCAGTGCAACGACCCTCTTCTTCTGCTCTTCAGCGAGAACTTCTTCTCCCCTGACCGACGTCGAGCCCTGCTGCCACTGCCTGGAACAACTGCCACCGCTGGAGGATCCTTTCCGCTTAAGGTACTGTGTTCTGCCTGGCTTCCCTTGCTACCGACTGTACGGGGTAGATTTAGTCCCCGGCTTTCGAACCTGGGAGTGCCTGGGACACTTTGGCTAAACTTTCTGAGCCACTCTAACCTCTTTTTGACTCTTTGCAAGACTTTGAATCTCTAACTAACAGTGTGATCTTGGGCACATTTTCGCTCCGGCTACTCTAAGAGTGGGCCCTGCCTAGTGACTTTTGCTCACCTGTGACTTTATTCTTCTTTAAGCCTATTGCAAGTGCTCTGGACCTTAGAGTGGTGTGTCTAACCCATTTCTGCTTTTTCTCTCCCTTTCTTGGAAACTACTAGAGTGTCATCTAACGTTAAGCACTCACCTCTGTTTTAATTAAGTGGTGTTTACTTAGAGTTGTCTAGATAGGAGAAAGGATTGAATCTACTTTCATTATAACTGTGTTGAAGTGCTTTTACTATATTTTTGCTAGAGTGTTTTTAACTTATGTGTATTTTAAATAAATAACTATATACTTTTGAAACCAAGCTCTGGTCAGTGTTTGCTTGTGCTATTGTGTTTTGGTACATATTGTGTATACTTTACATACTGCCTAACTCTTCTTGAGAGAAGTCTGCCTGCTCAGCCACAGCTACCAGGTAAATCTGGGTGGTACAGACTGCTACCAAAGGGGTTTACTGCTCTACCTGTAGTCTTAAATCTTTTGCAGTGTTCCCCAAGGGAACTGCACAGGTTTCTGCCTAACACTGGTGTACAGCGGTGGGATTTGTATTGAGTATACATTTTATTGTGCTTTAGATACCTTAGTGCAACTAACCACAAAGCTTAGCACTGAAAAAGTAAAACCTCTAACATGTCAGTTATAGAAAGCTATAGTCAAGAGTCCCTTGCAGCCAAAACTGCTGATTGTTTAAGAGTGCTCTGTAAACATAAGGATCTCCTGACTAAGGGCAAGAAAATGGAGCTGATTGAAAGATTGTTAGCTAACCAAAGTCTGGGTGATGGTTCAGAGGAACCTACCACTCCAGCAACTGTAGATGACAGTGTTGAAGTTAACATGGAACAAAATGTTGATGTTTCTGAGGAAGAGTCAGAAGAGGAGGGTGAGGCTGTTGTAACTGTCCCCCCTAGGCCTCTGCCTGCTCTACCTGCTGTGCCTACTGGACCTTTACCAGGTCCCACATTTAGTCCTCAGTACTTTGAACTGGAGAAAATGAAGCTAGAATTGGAGTATAAGAAACTTAATGCTCAAACTGACAAAGAACTAAGGCTAAGGGAAATGGAGCTCAAGTATGACTTAGAAATGAAGAAATTATCTGTTGAGAATGTTTCTCTCTCTGGCTCCTCTAGAAGTTCCAGTCCTAAAAGACCCCGGATGCCTAAAGAATTGGTTGGTATGTATGAGCCTAAGTTGGATGTGTTGGATTGGTTGTCTCTGTTTGAATATAATCATGGGCTCCAGAACATCACAGGAAATGACTTACTCACCTGGTTGTTCTCTAGGCTTCCCCCTGTTGCCACTGATGTGGTAATGGAGATGGGGGAGGAGGATAGGAAGGACTATGAATGTGTGAAACTAGCTTTGATAGCTAGGTTTGGGAAGACCCCTTCCCAGTATCTTAAGAGGTTTAGGAGCCTCAAAAAGCATGATGGTACCCCTTGGGCTACCTGGGTGAGTGAATGTTTGAAAAACTTAGAGGGATGGATTAAGGGTTACAAGGTGAACACTTATGAAGGTATGAAGAATTTGTTTATGTTGGAGACTATTTATGATGCCTGCTCTCCTGAGCTCAGACAACACTTGGCTGATTCCAAGGAATTAGATTCCCGGAAACTAGCTAAGGCTGCTGACTTGTGGGTTGCCAACAGGGCCACTCACAAGGATTCTGGGGTAACTCAGAAGAAGGATGGGGAGAAACAGCCTAAAAAAGACTCCAAAGAGAATTCTAATAATTCCTATCCCAAAGAGGGCCCCAAACCACAAAATAACCAGGGTAAGCCACATGGGAAACCTAGTCAGGCTACTGTACCTTCTGGCCACAAGCCAGAAGGAGGTCAGAACAAGCCACCCTTCCAGAGAGCATTTGGACAATGCTATGTCTGTCAGGGTACTGACCATATCAAAGGAGATCCCAAGTGCAAGGGTAAACCTGCAGGGATCAGCACAGTCTCCTTAGCCTTCACTCCTGAGGATGAAGTACAGATGGCTAGTGCCCACTTTGAACTCTTTGCTGAAGAACCCTTGGGTCTTCAAGCAACTGTAAACTTAGAGCCTATGGGTCTGGTTAGTCCCCAGAATAGGGTTGTGTATAACTCCCTACCTGTTAACTCTAAGGTGTATTATGTGGACAGTGTTCTTGTCAATGGCCAGGATACTCCTGCCAGGAGAGACACTGGGGCCAGCAGAACAGTAGTGGATGAAAGCTTCTTTCAACCTGAAGATGTGGCCAAAGCACCCAAAGGTCCCACTAGGATGTCTGGAGGCCCTGTCCAAATGGTTCCTATTCTACCAGCCCTCATTCAATGTAACAACATGACAGTAAGGATCCCTGTCAGTGTTCAGGCTGAGGTACCTGGGAAGGTCCTGTTAGGGAATGACCTAAGAACTCTAGGAGTAGTGTCACATACCCCCAGGCCTCCCAGTATGGAGAAGCAGAACTTAACCAAATTGGCTAGAAAGGCTACCTTGAAGGACCCTTCTAAGCCTGTGGGACCCTCTACTGAGAACCCCACTACAAGCCCTGGGTTTAGTAAGTTGACCTCTGACCCAGGCACCTTTCCGGATAGTATGCTAGGAACATGGGAGCCCCAACCAAGCTCCATCATTGTTCCCCTAGTCTCAGAGTCTCTGACTCCCCCTGCTTCTGAGGAAGAGGTGGATAGACCAACTAGGCCCCTATCTGGACCCGAGAGAACTGGTAATTCTCAGTGCTGGTGGAAAACCAGAAAAGAAAAGTCTAAGGCCAAAAACCTTCAGACTGTTGGACCTTCTACTGAAGACCCCAACTCAAATCCTAATATTAGGGGGGGAACTCCTAAAATAGGTAAGGGTAGATCTAAGAGGAAGGGGAAGCAGGTACATTGCCTAACCCCAACCCCTCCAACCAAGAGGCCTAAGACCCAACCTGCTCCCACAAGAGAGGTGGTGAGGAACCTTGGAGGCCCCTCTAGATCTAAGGGAATCCTTTATAAGGACCCCTTGAAAAAGCCTAACATAGGTTCAGAAGTTGTACCAACTTCTGAGGGACTGGTCAACCAGATCCCCTATAACAAAAAGACTGATGTTCCTCAAAGGGTCTGTAGGTCCGTTAGCTTGCAAAAGAAAACCTTTGAGTTCTCCATTGAACATAGGTCAAGGTGTCACCATCAAAATGCTGATGGACTCTCTAGGATGTATATCATCGACTAGAGGTATGAGGTTCATCCAGGAGTGGATTAAATCCTCCTGTCCCTTAGTCTGGGGGGGGCGAGTGTTAGGGAGAATTCTCTGTTTAGGCTGAATTTCCCTACCTAGTGAGTCCCCCAGCAGCTTTGCTGGATTTCTGGGGTTTATTTTTTTTCTCCTGCCAAGAGTGAGACTCTTTTACCCTCACTCTTGGACATGTTGAAGTGTGTTTTCTTGGTTAAACCTTGTGTTGAATGGGCTATGGGGTCTCTTACTCCATAGGGCCTCATGTATTTTTGTGATGTGGGTCACACAGCACCCTCTGTGCCGTGACCCAGGGGTGTCCTAGGGACTCCCCAACATAGACTCCATACCCTGGGACTGACTACTGTCTCCCAGGGCATGTAAAGTCACCAAAGACTTTGCTAGTCTTGAATCCTGAACAGAACCAGTACAAACCATCATATTGTGGACGTACTGGCTGGGGCAATTCGATTGCCCCAGGGTCTGTTAGTCGAGGGGGCACGTCTCCGTCCCCCCTGATCGAGTTTTGGCTGGTGGCAGTGGAAACTACTTTTTATATTCAACCGCGAATATTTCCCTATGGGATTTCCCATTGTTTTAGGCTAACACATTTAATTAATTATTTACGGTAGCCTTAAACATACCGCCGGTTTATATATTTATTTTTATAACTCCGGTTGGGACTTTTTGCCAAAACTTGATTCTAAAATGGCGTTGGTGTTCGCCTCTGTAACTCTGACCCAAAGTGGAGCCCTTTGTTCCACTTTTGGCGGGCTTCTCCACAGAAGCCCTCCAAAGTGGTGCCACTCTGTCTGGGGTACTTAGGAGGGGTGGAGGGGGATTTAGGCACCCTGGACTGAGTTACCTTGGTAACTCAAGTCGCACTCCGTCCTGATTGGCCCAAGTGGTGAGCCGCCCGGCTCACCACTTAGCATGTTTGAGTGACAGCTAGGCTGGGTGAATGGGGGTTTGCTGCATAAAAGCAGGGCTTTGGGGACTGGGACTTCAGAAGTCGCCACAGGACCAAGAATCCGACGAGGGAAGAGCTGAGCCGACCTGCTTCGACGACACCACCCGGTGGAGCCCTGCTGAACCGTCTCACCACTTTTTCCCGACGACCGAGGAGAACTCTTAACGGAGTGGCTCCTTCCCTTGACTGGTGGGGACAACCAGTTTTCGCCTTCTTTCCGTTCTTTGAGGTATCTCGTGGCCGCCTTGCCTGTGCCAAGCACCCCGGCAACCGGAATACCACACTTTACCCCCATACCGCGAAAGTCGGTACCAACCCTTTAACCGGAGGACTCCGCGGCTGGTTTCTTCCCGGGCAGTGCAACGACCCTCTTCTTCTGCTCTTCAGCGAGAACTTCTTCTCCCCTGACCGACGTCGAGCCCTGCTGCCACTGCCTGGAACAACTGCCACCGCTGGAGGATCCTTTCCGCTTAAGGTACTGTGTTCTGCCTGGCTTCCCTTGCTACCGACTGTACGGGGTAGATTTAGTCCCCGGCTTTCGAACCTGGGAGTGCCTGGGACACTTTGGCTAAACTTTCTGAGCCACTCTAACCTCTTTTTGACTCTTTGCAAGACTTTGAATCTCTAACTAACAGTGTGATCTTGGGCACATTTTCGCTCCGGCTACTCTAAGAGTGGGCCCTGCCTAGTGACTTTTGCTCACCTGTGACTTTATTCTTCTTTAAGCCTATTGCAAGTGCTCTGGACCTTAGAGTGGTGTGTCTAACCCATTTCTGCTTTTTCTCTCCCTTTCTTGGAAACTACTAGAGTGTCATCTAACGTTAAGCACTCACCTCTGTTTTAATTAAGTGGTGTTTACTTAGAGTTGTCTAGATAGGAGAAAGGATTGAATCTACTTTCATTATAACTGTGTTGAAGTGCTTTTACTATATTTTTGCTAGAGTGTTTTTAACTTATGTGTATTTTAAATAAATAACTATATACTTTTGAAACCAAGCTCTGGTCAGTGTTTGCTTGTGCTATTGTGTTTTGGTACATATTGTGTATACTTTACATACTGCCTAACTCTTCTTGAGAGAAGTCTGCCTGCTCAGCCACAGCTACCAGGTAAATCTGGGTGGTACAGACTGCTACCAAAGGGGTTTACTGCTCTACCTGTAGTCTTAAATCTTTTGCAGTGTTCCCCAAGGGAACTGCACAGGTTTCTGCCTAACATCCCCCCACTCCCTTCTCTTGCACTATTCACAGCACTTGCACGTCCGAATGTGTCAATACCTAATAGGACCACAATAGTATATTTTCTGTCTTTTGACATTATTTTATTTCCTTCCCTCGTTCCCTGCCCACTTTGCCTAGTGGCGCCTTGAAGCACTATTTTGTTGTGCAGGCGCCTAACAAATGCTCAATAAATAAATATTCCCCCCCCCAAAGTACTACTGTTCTTAAGGAAAGAGGGATACTTTATATCCTTGCTAAAACTTTAACTTACGATAGATTAGCACACACCTTAAGTGCAATGCTAAGAGGATACCTGGTATCCCCCTTTTCTCAGCTCCTGTGACTTTTTGGTCACAGTGACCACCCTCAAGTTATGGCTGATGACAGTGGACATGTTCTACCAACGTTGGTGCTATTTATTTTTACAGCAGACAATATGCACGGCCTCGGTTATGCACACAAGGGTCACCTATTTTCAAACATGGTGGCTCCTTACTTTTTTCGCCATTTCTTGTGTGGTTGTCCTTTGTTGGAACTACTTCTACCATTGGGGGAGGTCTGAATGTGAGTTTTGCCTTTGGTGGTATCCCTTGTGTCTTTGCCTAGGCTCCAGTGTGTCTGAAGGGAGGAATCAGGCGAGGAGCCCAAATACTACTACTGGGGGGCTGGCTGCCCTGATTGGACAGCCACCTGCTCCTTTCTGTAAACTGCAGGGAGAATTTACAGAGGAATGAATGGGAAATCCTAATAAAAGGAGAGGTTCTTGAGGCAGAAGGCAAGTCGACCAGTGGAACAGAAGATCCGACTACAAGAGACGCATGCAGACCCTTCCAGTAACCATTAAGCGAGTACTGCTGTCCTCATCCAGTTTTCTTACTGACAGAGGAGCTCCGACGAGGACTCCTTCCCTTTGGCTGGTGGGACCAACCAGCCCTAAAACGAACTGCAGGTCAAGCCATCCCAAAGGTGCTGTGATTTTCCAGGGCTGCAAACCACGAATACCAGGGGACCACCAACCCATTTGCAGTTCAACGTCTTTGCATGAACAAATCCTCGCAGAATTTCGATGAACTCCAGTTGGACCTCCAGAGGCACAATCCCACTCATCCAAGTTGCCCCACCGGAGTGCATGACTGCAAAAATCGAGGAAGTTCAACTCAACGGTAACCGTTCACTGTTGGAGCTGACTAAAGTGTGCCAAAACCGCAGACCAATGTGGCAGACCGAAGAAATCCTTGCTGAGGGTCCTTTCTTGCGACTGCTGCGGTGACATCCCAATTCAGAGCCTTGCCTTTCCTCACCAGGCTGAGGAATCAGGACACTGGGTCTGTCGCAGCTGCACAGGAAAGAATCCAGCTGCATTTTTCTTCAGCCACCCTAAGGTATTGTGGGGCTCAAGGTAGAACTTCACTCAAGCCGACTAGTCGCTCCAGTGTGACTGTAGTGCAATATCAGGGGTTTGGATGTCCACCCATACCTCTTGCGCAGGCTTAACAGCGTGTATTCGTTTCGGGAGACCTATGCAGGGTCCTTATAAATTGTGTTATCCTACTAATGCATTTTATTTAAAGTGTACTTTGCCTTTTCTGCTGCTGCAAAAGACTTTTGCTCCCATCCTACGCTGACATTGATGAACTCTTGACTATTTAGGGATTGGACTGCTAAAGCATTAGGGCCCTTCAAAAGTGTGGCTAAGAAGTATATCACTGCTATTGGTGTCGAATAACCCTCCTTTTCCTTCCTACAGACAGGGTTACTTTGTGAATGAATGAAACTGTCATTTCACTAACAAATGTGGGTGTGCTATTTTAAACAGTAGAACGGTCATTACTGTCATTTTCTGTAACTATTCTAAGCATGAGCAACTACTATTGAAGCAGTCACCAATGAAAATTATTGTTGATATTTCCTATGCTAATTGATTAGTCTAAAATAATATTTATCTATCTTGCCTCCTCCTCACAAGATAAGCCTGGCTGCTCTGCCATTCTACCAATCATTTGGGTAGTATAGACTTATAGTACGAGTTGTGGACCTGTATACCAAGGGATCGTTTTATAGAGTCTTACCTAAAGACTAAGAAAACTCCCCTAGCCACCTTTTATTCCTAAAGGTCAACAAAGTCACTTTCAATGGGACTACATATTCACCTTTGTCAGTACAAGAGGGACGTTGCTGAGCAGCAACGCAATTGGAGGTCAGAGCGAGCTTCGGCCCTGGCGACATCCTGTAACTAACAATTTCCTGCACAGTGCCCCAACAGAGCCGATATGAGTCTGAAATGGGTAGCGCTATGGATACGGTGGATGCTGTCCGACTGGCAGGAATCGAAGCTCAGAGCAGCTCGCAGCTGACAGCGGGTGGGGCGAGTGACAGCGTCCCGCTGGCACATCCGTATCTCCTCTAGGACGTACTCACCATAGTCCGCTGCTTGTGAGGCCTGCATGGGAGGAGAGGCACAACCCTACATCGGATCATGCAGTGAGAGGCACCAGTGAATGCTTTACTGCAGCTCTGGTGCAGATCCCTGTTGGCCTCCCCACACTATCAACATAAATACCACCCACCCTGAGGCAATCCAGTAGCTCATCTCGCCTACGGGAACAGTATAAGCAGAGCGATGCCCATTTGCAATACTGACCCAGCAGAAATGTTGAAACATCACCAGCCAGGCCTATTTAGGCTCAGATAAGAGTACCCTGCTTCCCATAGCAGGTTCCGGGTGTTTCAGAGGACTGTTGGGCTTGGAGGCAACACTGGAGTGAAGCACTAAGTTTGTGACTATACCCACCATTGCATTGCCTGGTGTGCAATAAATTGGCCTGGACTACACAGGTGGAGTCCGATACAGGTAATCCTACTACTGTGAGCTTCCCCCTTGGTGCCATGCTGATTTATCTGCCGGAGATGCCCCTTAGCTGGCCACATTATGACGAACAGTGATCGGAGAAAAAGAAGGGCCGATGGACACTTTCACCAGTGCACTGGCAAGGACAGTGCACCCCGAGAACCTGCGAGTGACGACAATATGCATTTGCCAGTTGAGGATACACCTATTGACCGCCTGTTGGTTGCCATGCAGTGTGGCTTTGCTGCCATCAACGTGAAACTCAACAATATTGTTGTTAATATTAGATCCCTGCGTTCTAAGTTGAACAAGGAAAGTGGGCGCATTGCGGAAACAGAAGCCAGAATCAGAGGCGCAGAGGACAAGGTTGAGTAACACGACTACGACATAGCTGGTTTGAAGAGACTTCGCAGCGATCCGAATGAAGTGAAATGACTTGGAGTCACGCTCCCAGCGCAATGTCTGTATTACCGCGGTGCCTGAAAATGCAGTGAAGGGGGCAATGGAGCAGTTTATCGAAGAGCTATTGAAGCAGCTATTGGGGGTGTTGCAATTCTCCACTCAATTTCTTGTTGAGCGTGCCCATTGTGCCCTGTCCCCAGTCCCCAAGCCGGGGCCGCCCCCGTGGACGATCATTGCCAAGTTACTAAACTACAGAAACAGGGACCTTGTTCTAAAGCTATCCAGAGAGCATGGCGCCCTGCAGTTTGGTTCGAATAAGGTCCATATATATCCTGACTTTGTGGCTGCATCCAGGTGCAGGTGCAACGAAGCGCCTACGATCCAGTAAAGCGTCGTCTCTGGGCTCGATAGATCCAATATGCCCACATACAGCATGGGGATAGGCAGCAGTTTTTTTAAAACCCTGCTGACGCCCTCACATATATTGAGGCATTGATTCCACTTCCCCCTCGGACAGTCAGAATTCTCGAAGGAGCGCTGATCCTTGTTCTGTGGACACTAGAGAGTGAACACTGGGGCCACCAGACAGATCCCTTGTCCGGGAACGACCCGAAGGCACAGGGTGCTATGATTGTTAACAGGCTGTGGCCACCGGCACAACTTTAGGTAAAGGTTGCTGTTCGCAACGCACCCCAGGAGATTTCAGTGGTTGTTGGTTTGGGTATGCATCATCAAGTTGGGAGGGATGGTGGAATGTTTCATTGGTGAAGTGAGGCAGGGGGCGAGGAGGTTCCCATGGTTGGGGTTAAAAAGTTTAAAATCTTGGGAAAACTGTATACTGCACTACATTTATGTTCTGGCTATTCCGCGCAGGCCCTTGGGGTGAATGATATATGAAAATGGCTAGTGCAAAGGAGTGTGGCCCTCCTGGGGTGGTGGGGCGGGGTACTGACTTATCTCCTGAAATGTGCGGGGTCTAAATAACCTGGCTAAGGCTAGGTGATTGTTGGCATATCTCAAGGGTCCTGCTACTGCAGGAGACTTGCGCGTTGAGTCTGGTGCACAAATCCTTTTCTCCTGAATGGGTCCAACGAAGACTCTTCACAACCTGCTTGTGGAGTGATGACTAACACGCCCTATGGTCACATTCACTGAATAGAAGCTATATTGATCCTCAGGGGAGGTATGGCATGTTGAAGGGCACATTAGATGGAGATGACGTAATACTGGTCAACTCCTACGGCCCCAACATTGATGATCCTGACTGCTATTGGTACTCTTGTGGATATACTCATTGGGCATATTGATATATATGTGGACTGATAAGGCATTTATAACGTGCCTATACACAAGTGTTTCAAGGTGCAACGAGGCAAGGGAGGGGGACCAATGGGAAGACAGACAACAATCTTACTAGGCCAGGTGTCATTCAGATCGTGCAGGTGCATGGGATGGGGATACTGGGGTGAGGATATGAACACAATCCTTGATGTTGCCATGGATCGCTCCATGTTGGGCAAAATTTGTATGCAGTACCCTCTGGGAACACTACAAACAACAGACTACAGGTATAGCCAACCCAACCTTTTGTATAAGCTTGTACTACACAGTTTTGGTAGCGTGTTGAGCAGCAAGGCTGATCTCAAGAGGGGAAATGTGAGCTGTAGTAGAGTTACAAAGATTCACAGTTACAGGTATTCAAATAAACTTACACACAAGGTTTATTGCATAAACAATTCATTTATCAGTCAGTTATAAAGCCTTCTTCGGTAGGGAGCAATGTAATAGTAACACACAAATATACTTCAATACTGTACAGTGAGTTTCTGAATCAGACAAGACCCATTTGGGATGGCCCACAGACAACCTATACCCACAAGTGACTTCAGTAACAAGGGTGCTGGGGACAGTAATATCTTACAGATGGCATTTAGAACACTCTTAAAAAATTGGTAAAAGGCAATGGTTATTAGAACACAAGAGATCACAATTATTCGTAAGCATTGCAGATCCTTTTAGAATTCACTAGAAGAGTCATTCAATTCAATAGGCTAAGCCAAAGTAAATGGAAAAAAGTCTTGGATAGGATAAAGCACTTCTGAAAAGTAAATGGAAAAGTCTTTGCAAAAGTTCTTAGGAGTCTTTGATGAAGAGGAATGAAATGTAGGGCCACACGCCGATTAGACTTGTGAGTTGTGGAAGTTACAAGCACTTCTACAGTAAGAGGCAAGTTCTCTTAGACTTGTTTTACAGTACCTTGGTAAAGAAGAAAAGATGCAGCTGATGACTTCTGTTCCTCTGCAGGTCTCACTGTTCCTGGCCCTCAGTCATGGGGTCAAGAGAGAGGACATCAGGGGACTCCTGCAATGCAATGGGACTGCCAAAAACCGCAATGGAAAACTTCACTTTCAGTGGCTGTTCCGCATTTCAGCTACTGCAAATAGCAACAATGCGGTTCCTGGCTCTCAAGGCAGACTGCCTTTGCTTCTGAGGTCCCACACTCTGCTGAGGGGGCTCAGGCTTGGTCAGTCCTGCTTTATGGGAGACCGGAGGATCTTCCAAAAGCTTTAGGCAAGCTTAAAAGTAAAGCACACAATCTGGTGTCTCTCTCCCTAGCTATACGGTTTCCTGCAGCAACTCTGAGGAAATTCAACCAGCTCCGAGATGGGTGTCCAGGTGGATTACTTTAGAGATGATTGGTCCCACTGACTCAAAGGGAGAAGTCCTTGCAGGGGCTTCTGTCGATGCAAACTTGGCAAGTTGGCACTGCAGCAGGGCTTCACCAGGCAAACAAGCGGTCCAGGAGTTGCAGCAGACGTCCTCTTCAACCTCTTTGGTTCCTTCGTCCAGTGGTCGACTCTGCCTTCCAAGCCAAAAAACTTGCCTTTTATTCAGTTCTCTCCCATTCATTCCAGCCTAGCCGTCACTCACTGAGCAGGGTGGCTGTCCTTGCCGGACATTCTGCCAGCCAATCGCCACAGAGTGCATTTGGGTCTCAAGGAGACCCAAATGCACAGGGAGTTTCGGGCACCTCGCTCACTTCCTGCCTACCCCTGCGGATTTCACTCCTGAATCCCGCCAAAGGCAAAATTAACAGAGACCAAACCTGGTTTGGCACGCAGAGATACTCTCTAGAAGGACCTTTCCATAAAGATATGGTGAAAAACAAAGGCCAGGGACCATTTTGTCAAAGATGGCTCTGCGCCATTTTGAAAAAGATGGCTCCCCCGGTTAGCGTTACTGCGAACAGCCATGGTAAATGCAAACCATGGTAGTTCGGAACAAAACTGCCGCCATTCTGTGAGAAAAAGGTAACATAAAAAATGTTACGTGAGCAGTTAGACACAGGGGATACTAAGTACCCCTCCAGCACTCTATTGTAAGATAAGATTGTGCTGGGTCTAGCAAGTACACTGCTAAGTAAAGTCAATTTCACTTTACTGTTCTGGGAAACAGTAGTTTATCCCAGAGAAGGTATTTAAACCTTGGGAAATCTAAAAGACATCCCTGTGTCACTGCACTGAAGGTGCTGTGTGACAATGTAAAAGATGATGCCCATGGAGTTTGTCAGATCCCCTAACCAAAAGAAACAGAGGTAAAAATTCACATTAGAAATACATGAGAGAGTGGGAAAAAGGGTCTAATTCCCTCCAGGTTAAAAAAAAAATCAAGTCCTCAAAATCCAGCAAAGTTGCTGGGGTTCTCCAAGGTGGAGGGAATTAGCACAATTTTGAGAATTCTCCCTAACACTCCAATACCCTCCAGTCTCTAACATTAGCAGCACAAACCCTTTTGCAGATAATGTTGCAGCTGCACCTATCAGATGTCTGGCCGAGTTTACACCACGCAGTGAGGAAGGGTACATATTCTAATGTCAATGATTCCATGTCTCGGATCAATTACTGGCTTCTATCCACAAAGTGGATCGGGAGGATACTAAGGTGCTCACACCTTTCGCGTACATTCTCTGACCACTCACCCATTGTGTGGTCTCTGGTCATTACACATTCACGCAGACCTTGTCTCCTCTGGCATAGGTCACCTACAATGCTGCAGGATCCCAATCTCACAGAAGCACTTTACATCAAAATTGAAGAGTTCTTTAATAACAAAGTAGGTTTGGTGACACTTCAGTCTACTGTTTGGGAAATGGTAAAAGTGTTCATGCGGGGTTAACTGCTATCATTGTCTACAGATCTCTTAAGTCACTCAGGTCGTAACTTCACAAGCTTGAGAAGCTGATTAGGCCTCTCGATAACAAATCGCATGACAAATGATCAAGCATTGCTGGGCTTAATCAAGGGCAACCTACTGAAATTGCAAGAATTGTCAGACAGGGAAGTATATATCATCAAACCAGTACTTGCTCTTAGGTATGGCAAGGACCAGGAAGGGCTCTCACTAGGGAAGTGAAACTAGCTCGAACACCCCCTTCCCCCAGTGTCATTACTGGGATCACAATGACATTTGGGGATACCCTGACTGCTGAGGACGAAATTAATTACGAATTTTAAGCATACTACGCATCACTATACTCTAAGAGATGTTAGCTCAGAGGTAGAACTCGCATAGTATCTGGAGGGCATAGATCTCCGGGTGCTGCCAGAAGAAGCAAATCTGGTATTCGATGCCCCCATCACATCTGAGGAGACATCCACAGACGGACTGGGAATAGAATTGTATAAAGAATACAGGACAATATTATCTCCACATCTGTTACAAGTATGGGAGGAGTCTCTTGCTGCTGGGTCCCTCCCCCACCTTTCATGCGCAAAGCGACAACTGTCCTTGTGAAACCTGGTAGGGCGCCAAATGATGTCACTTCATATCATATCGGTTATCATTGATAAATACGGATGCGAAGATCTTTGCAAAAATCCAAACTTCTTCCTTATATGGCTGGCCTACTTCACCTGGACAACTCATGATTTATCCTAGCTAGATCCAAAGCGCAAAATCTCTAAGCTTTTCGATATCATAGCTCAAATTGGCACACAGGCTAAGGCTTTGGCGGCATCCCTAGATGCCAAGAAAGTCTTTGATTCGGTGTCATGCAGATACCTGATGAGGATCCTGCAGCAATATATATTCAGGGCTTACTTTCTCGGTTGTGTCCAACTACTCCATTCCCGTCCCACGGCCAGAGTGCGGACCAATTCCCCGTTGAAATCCAGTTTGGGTTTACATAGAGGGTTGCAACAGGGGTGTCCTCTATCCCCCTTACTGTTTGTACTGACAATAGAGCCACTCTCTGCAATTATCAGAGCTAAGCATGGTCACACAGCGATACGTATGTCAGAGATCCCACAGGTCATCTCTGTATGCTGATGACACCTTATTATACATTCGAGACCCAAAGGTAAATCTTGGTCCTTTGATGGACAAAGTGCATATGTTCTCCAAGCACTCAGGCAATAACGTCAATAAAGCGAAATCAGAGGCTTTCCCTCACTGATGCTATGCTTCCTGTGTCTGACCTGCAAGGGTTTCGCCTAGTGGATTCCCGGTTTAAATACTTGGGCATCAGGGTCCCAAGACAACAGCGTACTTTATATGCACATAATTATGCTGAATATATAGAACATCTAGAGTCTAAACTTACGATCTGGGCTAAACTGCCCATCTTCCTCTATGGCATGCTATCCTTGTTGAAGATGACAGTTCTCCCTAAGCGCCAATATTTTTTCAGCAACCTTCTTTCAGTACAAAACCTATCTTAATTGAACAATTCAAAGTTATCAGTAGTGACAGTTCTTTCCTAAAGCTTCTTTGCAGTGCTATACACACCTTGGTCTTGATTGCTTCTATTAAAATGCTGTAACATATGGTGGCGCGGCTGAGCAGCCTGGAAGATGGCCGCTTGAGAAAGCGCTCCAGCTCAGTAGAAATCCTGGAACGAAATAAATCCTGCTATACACCACCAAAGTGCTTGCTGAAGGGCTTGTTCCATGTCTGATGAACCGCTGAGCCTGCGATCTGAAAATCGTTTGGAATCGCCCGGTGTGAACCGAGCGCAGACCAGAAGTGAGGCGGCTGGGGTCCCGGTGTGAGAGACCCGAGTGGCAGCGTTACGCAGCGCCGACGGTAAGATGGCACTGAACACATTTTTATTCAATAGCGGCTCACCAATATTAGTACGCGCTCCAAAATGATCACAGAACCCGCCTACCCAGAGCGTATTGAGGGCTGTGTCCAGATCTCCCCACGCAAAGCAGAGTGCCCGGGGAGCCTACAGAACCCGCTGGGTGCTAATAACCGTCAATGGAACTCCCTCACCGCAATCGCTGCCAATACCTGCACCACGTTGATAAGCGCCATCAGTAACCAGCGAACTTGCATGCAAAGTGACCTGTCATCAAGGAACAGTGCTCAAATGCAGAATTGCACCCCACCACAGCTTACCAACGTGTGTTAATACAAAAGAATTTCTCCTGTGTGGGAGGACACCCGGATCACAATCTCGGCCTCCCACTGGAACCACATGCTGATATCTCACCATTTCGCCAACTGCTCGGGGTTGGAAACCAGACTACATCCCGATGCAAATGGACAATTGGGCAAATCTGTTTGACACATTGACGCCTGGGTGCTGTGTGAACATGGAATACCTGGTCTGCCTGTCACTTGGGACTACCTTAAGTATTCGATCCCACTACACACCGCAATAGAGCCCTGAATATTTCCTGGAAGACAGGCGCATACTTAGACTATACTCCACCTGCCACTGCCCGGCTACACTAAACAGACAAATTACATGGCTGGATGCTGCGCTCCCATAGACACCCTGCATTACAACACTCCCCTCCTCAAAGTCACGATGAGAACTAGTGTTAGGGATAATTATCCGCAATTTGTTAATTCCCTTCCACCTTGGAGACCCCAAGCCCTTTTGCTTGACTTTAGGACTATATCTCATGTAATTTTAATGTTATTTATTCTCTGTTTCTTTTGACTATGGAGTTTGACAAAACTCCATAGGCATCATATTTACATTGTGTCACTGTACTGAAGGCAAGCCTTAGATGTCCCAAAGGTTTTAAATACCTTCTCTTGGTGAAACTAGTGTTTCCAAGAGCAGTAAAGTGAAATTGACTTTACTTAAATTATGTAACTTTCTAGAACCAGCACACATTATCTTACAATAGGGTGGTGCTGGAGGGGTTACTTAGTATCCCCTTTATCTAGTTTCTCATGTAACATTTTTATGTTACCGTTTCTATAATTAATGGCTGGTGGCAGTGGTTTACCTTTTACTACCATTGTGTGTTTTTACTACGGGCTGCATTCTCAGCCACAATAAGGCACCCATTTCGTCAAAATGTTCCTGGTCATCGTTTTTCGCCATTTCTTGTTGGGGAGTTCCTTCTTGAGATTCTCTGCGCGCCAAACCAGGTTTGGTCCCTTTGTACGTTTCGTCTTTGGCGGGATTCACAAGTGAAGCCCGCCTCTGGCTCCAATATATCTGGCAGGGGCAGGAAGTAAGGGAGGTGCCCGAAACTCCCTGTGCTTAATCCCCTTGCTTACAAGAATGCACCCAAAGATGATTGGCCGGCTGGCTGTCCGGCAAGGACAGCCACCCTGCTGTGTGATTGACAGCTAGGCTGGAATGAATACGAGAGAACTGAATAAAAGGCGAGGCTTTTGGCTTGGAAGGCAGAGTCGAATAATGGATGAAGGAACCGAAGAAGAAATTGAAGCGGACGCCTGCTGCAACTCCTGGACCGTTGGCTTGCCCAGTGAAGCCCGGCTGCTGTGCTGAAACTCGACTAGAGAAGCCCCACTTCTCCTATTGAGTTGGTGGGACCAATCAACTCCAAAGTAAGCCACCTGGACATTCTCTCGGAGCTGGTTGCATTTCCACAGAGTTGCTGCTGGAAACCGAAACACCAGATTGTGTGCTTTGCTTTTAAGTTGGCTCCAGGAAGATCCTCCGGACTCCCAGGAGGCAGGACTGACCAAGCCTGAACCCCCTCAACAGAGTGCGGGACCCCAGAAGCAAGTAAAGTCCATCTCGAAAGCCAGAAACCGTGGTGTTGCTATTGCGGGAGTCGTGAGGAGCTGAAACATCGAAGTGCCACTTGTTGGAAAGATTGCCAGTTGCGAGCGGTGATCGTCCCAGAGTCCCCAGAAGTCCTCCCTTTCGTCCCCACGACTGAGGCCCAGGAACAGTGATATCTGCAGAGCTGCACAGGAACAGGAGTCATCTGCTGCAATTTTTCTTCAATACAAAGGTACTGTAAAGTCTGAGAGAACTTACCTCTTGCTGTAGAGTTGCTTGCACCTTCTACTACTCACAAGCCTAATCAGCTTGTGGCCCTACATCGATTCTTCTTTTCTTCAAAGACTTCTAAAACAGTGTGCAAAGACTTTTCTACTTACCTACCAGAAGTGCTTCAGCCCATATAAGACTTTTGCCCATTGACTTTGGCTTAGCCCGTTACTGAATGACTCTGCTTAGGGGATCCAAAAGTATTTGCCTGCTTAAGAATATTTGTGATCTTTTGTTTGTTATAATAACCTTTACCTTTGACCAAGTTCCAAGAGGATTCTTAATGCAAACAGTGAGATAGTAATGTCTCCAGCACCCTAACTATTGAACTCACTTGAGGGTGTAGGTAGTGACTGTGGGCCAGTCCAAAAGGGTCTTTACTGATTTAGAAACTAGAGTGTGTAGTTTTGGAGTGTATTTGTGGGTTGCTTTGATATTGCTCCCTTCTGAAGAAGGCTTATTCTAACTGACTGATAAATGAATAATTATTTATTCAAGAAACCTTGTGTGTAAGTGTTTATTTGAATACTAGTCACTGTGCATCTCTAACTCCCCTACCGCTCACATTGACCCCTCTTGAGATAAGCCTGGCTGCTCAACATGCTACCAACCTGTGTAGTACAAGCTTATACCAAAGTTTGGGTTCCTATTGCCAGGTGGTCATGGTTATTATAGTGCACCCAGAGGGTACTGTATACAATCTTGCCGAACACCACCCAATCATGCTGGAAGAAAATATGGAGTTATTATGGCCCTCTCATCCGGTAATGCTCCCAGCCCCGATGGGATAGGAGGAACAAGTTACTTACCTGTAACTGTTGTTCTCCAGCATGGGTCTGGCATGGATTCACATGCTCATGAATATTCCCCGTCGTCAGGCTGGGAATCCTCGGTAAAGAAAAAACCAGTATCAGTTTCGTTTCCGATCTGTCTTTCGTAGTAGTAACCAATCACTGGTCTCTGCGTCATACTGACCACAGCCAATGACTGCCCTCTACCTAAGCCCCACCTCTGGCAGCCATCTTCAGATTTGGAAGCACGTGAAGTGGCAGTATGACCAAGTGAAGAGCCGCAGAGGGGTAGGCGGGAGGGTTCGCATGTGAATCCATGCCAGACCCATGCTGGAGAACAACAGTTACAGGTAAGTAACTTGTTCCTTCTCCAGCATGGGGTCTGGCATGGATTCACATGCTTATGTATAAAGAATACATAGCAGTACCCACATGCACAACCACGGGAGGTGGCAAAGGCTCAACATTAAGCATCACATCAAACTCAACATTAAGCAATCTTACCTCCTCACCAGGCTCACCTCAGGCGAACAGGTTGCGCAGCACTGCTTGGCCGACCCTGGACTCCTCCCTGGAATCCCGATCGACGCAGTAGAATTTCGTGAAGGTGTGCGTCGACCTCCACGTAGCAGCCCTGCAAATGTCCAGCAGGGGCACACCAGATAGGAACGCCGTGGTAGCTGCGATCGCTCTGGTGGAATGTGCTCTCGGACGGCCAGGCAGCGGTCGGTTTGCCAACCGGTGACAGTACATGATACAGCCAGAGAGGCATCTGGAAATGGAAGCCTTCGGGAGAGCCTTCCCCTGATTGACAGGTCCAAAGTTCACAAAGTGTTGTGACGTCTTCCGAAAACACTTTGTGCGATCCACGTAGAACTTCAGCGCTCTAGCCACATCCAGCGAGTGCAAAGTCCTCTCAGCCGGCGACGAAGGCGACGGGAAAAACACAGGCAACACCAAGGGTTCGTTGAGATGGAAGTCCGACGGCACCTTGGGCATGAAGGAGGGGTGCGTCCTGAGCACCACCCTCGTGTCGTGAAAAGTCAAGTACGGGGCCTTGCAGGAAAGGGCCTGGATCTCTCCCACCCGTCGTGCGGAGGTGATGGCCACAAGAAACGCTGTTTTCCACGACAGGAACTTCAACGGGGTCGAGTGCAGAGGCTCGAACGGAGGTCCCATGAGCTTGGTCAACACCACGTTGAGCTCCCACGCCGGAGCCTTCACCGGCGGGAACGATCTGAACAGTCCCTCCATGAACTCTTTCACCAGACGATGAGACCACAAGGACGTCCGCCCCGTGGTTCTAGTGTATCGGGAGATCGCAGCAAGATGAATCTTGATGGACGCGTGTGCCAGTCCAGCTTTTGCCAGCGTCAACAGGTACGGCAGTACCTGGGGAGCCGTAATCCGTAGAGGGTTAATCTTCTGTGCGTGGCACAAGACAGAGAACCTCTTCCATTTGTGTCCGTAGCATTTAAGAGTCGAGGACGCCCTGGCCTTTGCAAGAACCTCTCTGCAGTCGGCCGGTATGTCGTATCCTCCAAACTCTAGCGCTGCAGGAGCCAGGCCTGCAGGTTCAGCGACTTCGGGTCGTGGTGGAGGATGCCGCCTCCTTCCCTGGAGAGCAGATCCGCGTCCACTGGCAGCTTGATTGACGGGGACGCTGACAAGTCCAGAAGGTCCGGGAACCGTATCTGACTCGGCCACGCAGGTGCGACGAGGATCATCCTGCACCGTGACCTCTTGAGCTGGTTGATGAGCCGGATCAGTAGTGGCAATGGAGGGAACGCGTATAGGAACAGGCCCGCCCAGGGGAACGAGAAAGCATCGCCCATGCTCCTCGGCTGGGGAAACCTGCTGGCGAACCTCCGGCACTTGGAGTTCGTCGCCGCTGCGAACAGGTCGATCTGGGGTGTGCCGCACCGTCGGAAGAGGCGATCCACTAGATCCTGCCGTAGTTCCCACTCGTGGCACGAGCGCAGCTCCCGGCTGAGTGAGTCGGCGATGGTGTTTTTTATCCCTGCCAGATGAAACGGCACCAGAAACATCCTTTGGGCGACGGCCCAATGCCACAGGTCCTGCGCCTCCTTGGACAGTGCTGGGGACCTGGTACCGCCCTGTTTCCTGATGTAAAACATGGTGGTGGTGTTGTCGGTGAAGATCCTCACCACCTTGCCCTTGAGGGACGGAAGGAAGGACCCGAGGGCCCAGAACACTGCACGGAGCTCCAGGACGTTGATATGGAGGGACTTCTCCGTCGGGAGCCAAAGGCCTCTCGCGTGCAGATTTTCGGTGTGCGCTCCCCACCCTTCCAGGGAGGCATCCGTGGTCACTGTCTCCTGGTGGTCTGGGGTCTGGAAGTCCATGCCCGTCGTCAGATGCGCGCGGGTGCCCCACCACCGGATCGCTCGGCGGAAACTCTCGTCGAGTGTGATCCTCTCCTCGAAGCCGCCCGTCGTTTGGATCCAGCGCGCGTCCAGGAACTCCTGCAACAGGCGCATCCGGAGCCTGCACATGGGAATGAGGTAGATGCAAGACGACATCATTCCGAGGAGGGACTTGATGGACCTCACCTTGGCCGCGTCGGAAACCAACATCCGCTGTACCTTGCCCAGGATAGACCTGGTCCTTTCCTCCGACGGGGAGGCCAGAAGGGACACTGTGTCGAGCTCCGCTCCCAGAAACAGTGCGTTTTGCGCGGGTACCAGGTGGGACTTAGCGTAGTTCACGGAGAATCCCAGGTCCGTGAGAAGTTGGACGGTCCTTGCCGTGTGCTCCACGGCGAGCTCCCTCGTCTTGGCTCGGATGAGCCAGTCGTCCAGGTAGGGGTAGACGTGGATCCCCTCTCGGCGCAGCTGCGCCGCCACTGGTGCAAGGCACTTGGTGAATACCCTGGGTGCCGACCGTAGACCGAAGGGAAGGGCTATGAACTGGTAGTGACGCCCTTGGACCACGAACCTGAGGAATTTTCGGTGCCCCTTTAGGATGGGAATATGGAAGTAGGCACCCTCCAAATCGAACGACGACAGGAAGTCGTCCTCCTCCAGCTGACCCAGGACGTGCTGGAGGGTGACCATCCGGAACTTCTGAGCCTTGATGAACTTGTTCAGCCGTCGTAGGTCTAGGATGGGGCGCCATCCTCCCGTCGTCTTCTTCACGAGGAAGTATCTTGAGTAAACTCCGGAGCCCCGAAGCCTCCTTGGGACGAGTTTGATGGCGCCCTTCCTTAGCATCGCCCTTACCTCCCGGAGAAGCTGAGGGAGGTGAAGCTCTTTCCTGGCCACAGGGGGGACGCGCGGGCACCTTCTTTGAAACTCGAGCCCGTGGCCCTGGGCTAGGGCGTCCAGCACCCAACGGTCAGTGGAGATGGACTCCCACACGCTGACGAAGCTCGCCAGCCGGCCTCCCACCGGGGTGCTTCGGTGGGGGCCCGACCCCACGGCCGGTTCAATCCTGCTTAGACGAGGCTTTGCCGCCTTGACCTCCTTAGCGACGACGGCGGGGTCCGCCTGACTTGCCTCGTCCCCTGTAAGCTTCCTGAGACGACGAACGGGCCGCTTGACGGTAGGTGGAAAATCCGCCGCCGGAACCTTTGGAGGCGCCCTTGCCTCCGCCGCTCCGAAAGGGCGGCCGCCGTTGCTGGAGAACCCCGAGAGCCCGGGCTGTCTCCGTGTCCGCTTTAATGGCTTGAAGGGAATCGTCCACTGTTTTCCCAAACAGGTTGTTCCCATCGAACGGCATGTCCAGGACTCTGGTCTGTACGTCTTGACGGAAGTCAGTAGCCTTGAGCCATCCACGCCGCCTAAGGCACACGCCGTTGCCCAGCTGGCGAAATCCAGTGTCGGCGATGTCCGTCGCAATAGTGATGGCGTGGTCCGACGCCACCTCACCTTCCTGCAAGATCTCCAGGGCATCCGCCCTCTTGTCGTCCGGTAGGAAGTCCAGCAGGGGAGCCAGCTTGTTCCACAGCTCCCTGTCGTACCGGGCTACGATAGCCAAGGCGTTAGCCACCTTAATCGTCGTCGCTGCAGACGAGATGACCCTGCGCCCCATCGTGTCCAATTTCTTTCCCTCGCCGTCCGGCGGGGAAGTCGACGTGGAGGCCGCGACCCCCCCCCCCCGCTTTCTTCCTGGCCGCCGCGGAGACGACGGAGTCCGGGGTAGGCTGCGCCCGGAGGCACAAGGGGGCCGCGTCCGGGACCCGGTACTTCTTCTCGTACCGGTCTCTTCTAGCCGGCGTCGTGGATGGGTTCTTGAGGAGGGTGAGGCCCTCATCCCAAATATCGTCCAGTAGAGGTACCGCGAGGACCGTCTTCCTCTTGGCCTCGCGCCGCTGATAAAGGAAACCTTCCTTTTTCTTCTCCTCAGGGCAGAGCTGGAAGAGCTCGGATGCCCTGGCGATCATGGAGTGAAAAGATCCAATCTCGTCGGGCGGGGAAGCCCGGGTGGGAGGAGACGACGGCAGGTCCTCGTCGTACACCTCGTCGTCCGTACCCGTTGCGGCCGTGTCAGTCCCCGTATCATCCCCTCGAGTGGTGGACGGGGAAGAGGGCTGAACGGGGCGCGACGGCTGAAAAGGAGGTGGAGGGTGAATCCTTCTTTTCTTAGGAGGGGGGCTGCCCGAAGGGCCTGGTTCCGGGTCCCCCGACGGGAGTGGTTCCTCCACTGGTAACGGCAGTCTCGTCCTTATCTCTGAGCATAAGGACTGTATAGCCAATAAAATGGCCGCCGAGTTGTCTTGCGGCACTGGCAGAGGGGAATCCGACGGGCGGTCAGGGGCCCCGTCGGTACCCTCGACGATGTCGTCGTCTCCTGCGTCGGGATCCCTCCCGACGGGCTGGTCTTCTTCCACGCCAACGCCGTGGCTTAAGACCTCGATCAGTTCTTCCTCAGAGGTTGAGGCCGAATCCACGGTGACCTCCTGCCCCCCCTTTTTCTTCTCCGTCGGAGGTTTCACGGGGGTCCTGTCGATGGGCATAAAAGAGGACTCCCTCCGCGGTGGCAGGGAGACTCTGAGCCCCGAGGTCGCCACCACCGGCGTAGCCTCCACAGGCGTAGCCAGGGCCGCCGCGACTGTCTCGATAGAGGCCTTGGCCGGATGGATTAAGGCTTTCACCACCCTTGGTGCGCTCACCGCCTTCTCCTTGAGGGGGGGGGGGGGGGGGAGACACTGCCTCGCTCCCCCTCCGCCTTCGAGCTCGACCGGGGTCTCTCCAGGAGCTTCGCCGGGTGCTCTGCCTTCCTCTTACCCGACCCAGAGCGTTGGCTCGTGGTTGATGGTGCCGGGGAGGGTGCGCCCTGCCTGGTGCCCGTAGAGCCCGACTGTTCGGCGCTCCCGGTGCCAGCGGACTCGCGGTGCTTGGCCTTATGTTGGACCCCCGTCGCCGGGGCGTCCTCAAAGGTCTTAGAAGACCGCTCGGATTTCTTCTTCTTCTCGCCGGACGGGCTCTTCCCTTCCAGCCAGTTGGCGAGACGTTGATGGCGGTCCTTCATGGTCCGCTCCGACATGTTGCCGCAAAACGCACAGTCCTTCTCCACGTGCGTCTTGTCTTCATGTAGGCAGTAAAGACAAAAGGAGTGTTCGTCTTCCTTAAAGACATTCTGCAGCTGGCATCCAGGGCAGACCCTGAACAGCTTTCCAGGCGTCGAGCTTCCCTTCTCCTGGGCCATGACCGAGATGGGCCTGAGAAACTTCTGGAGTCCTCCAAAAGCGTAGCTCGACGAATCTTCACCCTTGAGGGGCGTAGAACAATCCGACACGGGTCCCCGTTGATCGGATGGAGAGTCGGTGGAGCTTGAGGCTCTTTTGACCGAAAAAAACGAAGTTTTTGAGAAAAAACGTGGAGAAAAAAAAGCACTAACGCTCGAGAGCAATAGCACGAGGATCCCAACACATGAACGTGCGGTAAAAATCTGAAGATGGCTGCCAGAGGCGGGGCTTAGGTAGAGGGCAGTCATTGGCTGTGGTCAGTATGACGCAGAGACCAGTGATTGGTTACTACTACGAAAGACAGATCAGAAACGAAACTGATACTGGTTTTTTCTTTACAGAGGATTCCCAGCCTGACGACGGGGAATATTCATGAGCATGTGAATCCATGCCAGACCCTCTCATCCGGTAATGCTCCCAGCCCCGATGGGATAGGAATTGAATTATATGAAGAACTTCTGTAGATATTGGCACCCAGACTGTTAAAGGTCTGGAAGGATTCCCTGCAGGCCGGCCAACTACCACCTACACTATCCGAGGCTGTGATTACGGTATTATTAATGCCAAATAGACCAGAGGCCGAAATGGCCACATGCAGACCGCTATCACTAATCAACGCTGATACAAAAATATACACCCACATTCTGTCCACCCATCTCTTGCCACATGTGGTGACCCTGGTGCATCCAGATCAATCCGGATGCGAGCAGTCAATCTGCGTAGGCTTTTCTGCATTATGTCCCCAATAAATCCCAAGGCTAGGGCAGTCGCAGCCTTACTCTACGCAGCGAAGGCTTCCGACTACGTTTCCTGGAAATTTCTCTTTGCATTCCTACACTGGATGGCACTTGAAGATTATATAGAGTACGTACAGTTAATGTATGTTAAACCATAGGCCAGAGTTCGCACCAACGGCATGCTATAATCGACCTTCTACATGGGAAGAGGGACAAGACTGGGCTTTCCGCTTTTCCCACTGCTCTTTGCATTAACAATAGAACCACTAGCACAAATAATGTGGGACAAGCATGGACAGAGAGGGATTCACATAGTGGGACCACCACAGGTTATCTCCCTATATGCTGATGACACACATTTGCAATCGGAACAAAATATGTCCCCAGTGATGGAAGAAGTCCGCAAATTCACACCCCACTCTGGATACCGAATAAATGAGGCAAAATCAGAATTGTTTGTTGACCGATTCCACCCTCGCCCTGACAGACTTGATGGGATTCAGGTGGGTCCTGTATACATTTAAGTACCTGGGCATATCGATCTCTCGCTCCCATCGATCCCCAATAGCTGACAACCACGAAATATACCTGGACACACTGGCGACTAAGCTACAACTATGGGCTAAAATCCCAATGTCATTGTATGGCAGGCTTTCACTGCTTAAAATGAAAGTGGTTCCCAAATTACTATCTTTTTTTTGCCAATATCCTAGTGTGGCCCGGGCGAGCAATCTTTGAAAAACTTCACTCGATGACAACTAAATACACATGAGGGCAGGGGTACCACGATTGAAATGGGAAGGAATGTCTGTACCATTCGAACAAGGGGCCTTGCAGCACCCGACTTTGAGCTATACTCTATTGCATTACAAGCTCAATATGCAGGCCACTGGTATTCCATTAGCAAAGGCCCAATACACCATGCTCTTAATCATACAGTGCTACACCAACAAAGTCCATTATCCTGGCTGAATGACATGAAGATTCATGCTCCTTCGACCCAGTCTGCACAACGGTAAAAGCCTGATCTAGACTCCTCAAGAGATTGGGCGTGACAGCCCCGTACTGTACCTCAGTCCCATTGTGGAATTGCCCGGGACTTTCCCCGACATACGATAGAGACATCAAGAATATGTGGGATGCAGAGGGCGTGAGGACCTTACAAGACTTGTTCACTAACGGGGCGTTTGTTACTCACGAGGAGTTCACAGCTTAGCTGGGGATAGCCCGATTAGGTCACTTCAATATTTCAGAATGAGGACTGTGGCTCGTCGCCACTGGCCCCCATTGGCCCAGGAACCCAATACTTGTGAACCACTGGAAATGATAGTACACTGTGGGGATCCAAGGAGACTGGTGTCTAGATTATACAAAGCAGGTCAGATTAGTCAAACATCTGAAAAGGTGGCCAAAGCAAAATGGGAGAGGGATGTGGGGATTACACTCCAGCACGCATCACAAGATTTGCACCAAATGTCAGCAGTGAGTGTATGAAATGTGGTGTGGCTGCTGCGCACTCTCTCCACATGTATTGAGTTGCCACCTGGTTACTTGATTCTGGCAGAGGGTGCCTGATGTCTTGTCCGATATTACTGGGATACCTCCTATACTTTTCCCACTTAAATACTTACTGGGTGATATCAGGAAGATTGCCACAAAGACTGTTATACTTTTTAACCTGGGCTGCATAATAGCTAAAAAATGTATTCTGAAGTACTGGAAATCCAAACAACCCCCCAATACAACTAAATGGCTCAGGGAACCAACTTATGCTAACGAGAGAGAAACTGGCTATACAGCGCTGGTTGTGCTCAGATGCAGGCCAAATGACATTAGGGCCACCTTTCGGAACTATTTGATGCAAATAAACGAGGAAATCCAACAATCTGATATACAGCAATGATTCAATCTATGCACTATGTACACTATGTAATGGTGCTATTTTTCCATGTGTGTGATTTGGACTTAAGCTGAAACGTCTACAACTATTTTAAATACAGGTTTAAAAAAGAAAAAAAAAAGGAGCAAAAAAAACGCTGCAACATACAACTACATAGTTACACCTGTTGAATATAAAAGGCGTATTCCATTGGCATGACAAAGCTCGGTGAATACAGCATTTTCTCTGCTTCCCTTTGGAATTCCTTAGACGAGAGCAAAGTACACAGCTGTGTCATGTCATGTGCCATACTATCAGCAGCATGCTCTAACAAAGGCCAACTTCGAAGCGCTATGCTGCTCTGACAAAGAGGAAGCTGCAGACTGAATAGAAAATCTCTGACACCAATGCTGTTTAAAGAGCATCACTGTGCTGGGCAATTGGCCTCATCGTGTCAGAAACCTTCTGCAGAGCGCAGGCTTCTTTAGTGATACCTTTGGAGTCATCGGACTATCACATGAGGATTTGACTGAGTGAGTGGGTGAGCTGTGACCATCAAAAAAGGACTATTGTAGTTTTCAAATGACATTACTTAGCCAAATAGAGCACAACAAAAGCCTACAATACTTCTAAATCGTAGCTGACCATCATACATGATTACTACTTGAACATCCAACAATGTAGGGGACGCAAACTAACAGTAAAAAGAAAACAGTTACCTGTTGCAATTAAACACTTTTCATAGGATATTTGAGAACCATCATCAAGTTTCACTTTGTTTTCTCGCACATCCATGTACACAACCTACAGGGGAAAGAAAAAAGCATGTACAATGCTTACTAATTCTGTAACCCTCATTTCTACCAATCGTGTGCATCTTGTTTGTCCATTTATACTGCATTTTCTTTAAAACAACCACTCTTCAGCAACTACATGGCAGCTCAGATGAATGATCCCAGTTTTTTTGTCCTTTCAGTGCATTACCAATGGTTTGCGATTGGCTTTTAATTATTGGCATTTTAAGTGTTGGACTGAACCTGAGCAAATATGCATTTTTAAAAAAATGTTACTGAATAACTCAACTTTTTCAATATTTAACCAAAATTCATTTAAATCTTAAATACATTATAAACATCAGGTACAACAGTAAAAGTGGAATAAAAAGGTTACAATATAAACCAAGACAATCATAAAATCTTAGGAAAAATAAAAGTAAGAAGGGGATAAAAATTATGCAACACTTAGCCAAATACAAAAGAAAAATTACAATTTAAATACCACCCATTTAGTGATTAAACATAATCATGACTCATAGTTACCACTCAAGAATAATTCCATAAAAAGAATCTTTTAGTTGCTCAGTCAAAAATATGTCCTATATTGATTCTGCCTAAACTACACAGATTTTTAAAACACAAGGCCCATCCCGAGTGTGACTTTTTCTAAACATTCAGGCTAGTTCATCAAATTTAAAAACTCTTATAATTCGAATCCTAATTCTCTTTCAATTTTATTGCTACCAGAAAGTTATGAATAGCAATATGAATACTTGTTGAGCTAGTGGATAGTATTACCGACCATCGAGTGTCAGGAGGTATCGCACTAAAATAGGACATGTGCGATTCAAATTATTTCCTTCTCTAATCATTTACAGCCCGACATTCGGCTAAAATATGTTTAAGGGTTTCTTTGACAGCCATATTCCGACAGAAGGTACAGTAGTTCTCATTCGATGGCAGCAACCTTCTTCTAGCCAAAACGTCACGCGTGGGAAATAAATTGAACCGAAGACGTAAGATAGTTGTTCTTACTTGTGGTGATGGAGACCGATTTAGGTAGGAGGCCAACACTTTAAGCCTTTTGTGTTCGTAGGCAAATACTTGGTAATCTAGGTACGAGAGACACTCAGTTCTCGTGTTAATCCAATCCCATCTGAAGATTTTTTCTTTTGCTTGAGTAGGATTGACAATAAGAACTTCCAAAGTCAGATCAACTCTAGTCAAAATATTGTAAACATACAAAACCCAAGTTTTAACAAATGAGTGTTCAGAGGACAGCATGTAAATTGATAATGTGGTAAGTATATTATCAGGTCTTACAAATGTCAAACACTTGCGGAACAAGGCACAAAGCCTCCAATGATATTCCGCACTCAAGGATGTCAGACCCAATTTGTGTCTTAACCAAGGACTAGGTACGCATTGAGGGAGATGTAACACACTTCTCCAGTATTTTGCCTCTAACCTATGTAGAACGATAGGAGTGACGATGTTCTTGGTCTCAAGGCCATACAATATAGTAGGCAATATGCATTTTAAGACCCCAGCAAATGCCTTCATCTTCTCGTGAGAATAGCGTGGGGGAGGAGCTAGCGCCTTCCTGCACCCTCCAAGAGCTTTAGAATTAAGCAAGACTTCTCTAAGCACTAGACCACGGAGAAAGCTTTTTTCATGCAAAAATAATCTCAGACAGGCGTGGCCAGTCACTAAAAGGAACAGATTTGCATCTAAATATAAGGTGCAAATAACTATTTAGTTGAATAGATTTGTAAAACTGTTCAATTGTAGTTAGTTTTTCTCAGAGCACGGTAAATAGCTCTGTGCCAAAAAGAATGCAGCATGTGCTAAAAATAGACTACAGGCATTGCGTGGAGCCGGCTAGCTCTGGCAGAACACACAAAGTGGCTGAGCAGCTGTAGCCTCTCCATCAAAAGCCCATGTATACTTAGAATAGGTGGGTACATGCATAATGCACGACATACAACATTATGGAAAAACAAGGTTTTTAAGCAGAATTACTCGACCATATAAAATATGACTATATTGAGTGAAGTGTGGAGAGTATAGCGGGAAGGTATGCTTACATATAAATGTTTATAATCTAGAAAATGATGCTAAATAGGAGCTACAATGTATTCCTGCATGGGCAGAAGTTTGCTAAGTAGTTTGTAAACTGGCCATGCAACAAGGAAGACTGCAGCGTCCCTTGTAAGGAAAGAAGAACAGTTTTGGATGAGCTATGCCAGTATACAGTAATCAAGTTGAACAGTATATAAGGCCACGGAAGGAGAACAGAATGCTGGTCGGAGGGGTAAAGAGGTGGGGGGGGGGGGGGGGGGGGGGGGTCCTTTGCCCCCCCACCTTCCTTCTTTTTGTACAGATTACATTTGTTCTCCTTGCAAGATGACTCTTGGCCTTAATTCCCTAGAGGGGTGAACTTTAATCTGGTGTGAGTGTGATTCGGGGTACTCCAATATAATATTAAGGGGTACCCCTATAGGTTGGGCTACATATCAGTGGTGACTCCGATGTGATCTTAGTTTTTTACCCCTGTATTTTGCAAAGCCCCAGGCCAGTCAGCCATGCGCATCTATAGTGACTGGTCCCCCACACGCGAGTATACTCTTGCAAGTGATAACATGGGAACATGTATGAATGATATGGTGATGTGAATGATACTATGGTGATGTGAATGATGTACGAGGTCAATGGAATAGGACGTTTTGGCGATGTATTATGGAATAGGACTTTCGATGATGTGTTAAGGAGTAGTTTGGATAGGAGGTAGGTTATGTATTGAAATTGTCACATTTTTGTTTTCCTACTTTTTATAATGGAAAAAGGGAACCTTGGCTTATAAGGACTGGGAAGTAAGGGATCCTCAGCCATAATAGGTTGAGAAGGTAGTACCACGCATTACTCTTTTATGACAAAAAAAGCAATGGGATCCTCAGCATATTAAAAAATGCTGAGAAGGTGGTATTACAAAGGATATGAGGAAAAACAGTAGTGGCTCGATATAAGGAATGGGCCTGGATTTTAGTAAATTGTTTTTTTATATTTTTTCGTGCTGTCTTTTGTGGTAAAAAGGGAAGGAAGGTGGATGAGTCACGGTGTGTATGTGTGAAATCAAAGTGGAAAAGTGTGAAATCAAAGTAGAAAAAGTATAGGAGGTGGGGGGAAAAAAAAGTGGGTTGATCTGTATTTTTGGTGTAAAAAGCTGAAGCATGCAATAGGGTCCAAGTGAAGTGTTAGGGACGCACGCAACGCAAAATTATGGGGGAAGAAACCCCAATAAAACACATGCAATGGGTTCTGCCACTGTATTGTGACAGAACAAACAAACAATTGATAGTAGAAACAAAGAAATGTGGGGTGTGGGTGGGGGAATTGTCCCACTTTTGGCCAGAGCAGTGTTCCCATAACAGACACATGCTAGAAAAAATGTCCATCTTTGCAGCAGCAAAATATAAAGGAAACAAGTCCCAAAAAATAAAAAAGATTTTAGATCTCTGGGAATTACTCAGGATATGGACGATCAGGAAAGTGAAAGATCCAATGCAATGGGATATACCCTGTAACGCCTAAACCTGGAGTAGGGTATACAAACCCAGTCTATAAGCCTCTAGTGGTAGAGAGAGTGCTTTTGCACCTCCATATAACCCATCCACAAGCGCCGATATACCTGTAGCATCGGTGTACCCACAGGGTCCACAAGTAGACATAGACAAAGAGTTAGAAATAACGGTACCAGTGCAGAAAAAAGGGGATTGGAAGTCAGGAGATTTTTTGTTTAGGTTCAACCCAGGGGCAATAAGAAATGTTTGTGTTGAAAAAGAGGATGGGCAGAGGGTATGGACTGTCCTGGGATAACAAGTAGAACGAGCAATGGATAATGGAGGGGAAGATCAAGGTGGTAGAAATAATGAAGAGGCAGGGCAAGAAGGACAGGAGGTGGTGAGAAATCCGTCCCTGCCACAAGAGACAGTGAGGAGGGACAGAGCAAGAAAGAGACCATATTTAATCATGGTAGTTCAAGATCAGAAGAATATTAAAGGGGTATACATCAAAATAGATATGCAGATGCCTCTTATAAAGGAGTAGGGATAACGCAGTATGTACTATGGCCCCAAATGAACAAAAATAATTTGATTAAAGCTCTCCCCCAGCTTATAGTCGGAGCTAGTAAATGGATCTATGAATTTGAGTTTACTGTCGCCATAGTTTTGGACCAGTCTGGGGACATATGAGCAAGGGATGGTTACTCTGGGATAAGTCTTGCAGATAATGAACATGATGAAGCATCCTTTGATGAGGAAAAGGCAAGTGCATGGGATGCCCTACGAAGGATGTACCCAGATACCCCTGATTTACATTCTTTAATGTAGTGCACAATGGGTGATGATGAGGACCCAGTTAGGTTTATTCTTAAGTTACAGGAAATGTGGAGAGTTGTGACAGTACTATTTTTCAATGTTATTGTAAAGAGGGGGATTACCAAAAGCAGTCCAGAAGGCACTAGATAAAATTGTGATAATTGAAGCCAAAGGGTGGGCAGATATACAAAGTATAATAGTTCACCATTGTAAGGGAATCAAGGAGCGGGACAGGGAGAGGGCCCATAAGCGGCAAACGGACGAGGCAAAACTAGTGGAAAAGAAACTAAATAAGGTTATCGTCCAAGCACCAGTGACGGCACTGGCTCAGGGAGAAAAGACCGGAGACACTCAACAAATTGGGAATACCACAATTGCGCACTATGGGGTGAAGGAGGACAGGCACAATGGGGTGGGGGGACAGTACCCTAACCCACAGTGGCAGTATGAAAAAGCATCAAGGAGAAAAGGAGGATTTTGAGGAACAAGAGCAGGAGGCTTTGGGAGGATAGGGCCTCGGGAGGATTGGGAACATCAGTGCTTGTATTGCAGGAAATGGGGCATTTCGCAAAGGAATGCAGGAACAGGCCTGGGATGGGATTTAATTATGGGCCATCACCTCCAGGGCAGGGATCCCAAGGGCCTCAAGGAATGGGACAACAGCAATTTGGGCTAGGGGATAAAAATCAGTTCCCTTATGGGACTGACAGGCAAGGGCAACGTGGGCAACTACAGCAGGGTGAGGGAACACAGTTTAACAGGATGGCAGGGGGAACAGGCGCCTCCATTTCAAGGAGTTGCAATGGCGGGGGCAGCCCTTTTTTCATTTCCCGGGACACAAATATTCTGATTAGGATAGCCCACAGAGAGCACTCGCATGTCCAATCCTATTGATAACCGCACACCCTAAAGGGGAGCTCTTGGTGGAAGAGGAAACAGGAAATTTATATTTATGGTAGATTCAGGTGCACCTAAATCATGCATCATGGAGGGGAACTTTCCATCATCAGGTAAAACTCTTTACACGCAGGGACTCTGTGGGGCTATTTCTACAGTTCCATACACTGAGGAGCTGGATATAAAAGTGGGAGGGGAGGTAGTACGAGCTCCCTTGTGATATTCAGAGTGTTCCCCAGGGAACTTGTTGGGTAGGTTTCTGCTCAGTAAACTAAATAGAACTATATTATTTACAGATCAAGGGGTAGTGTGTTCCGCTCCAGGGATGTGTGTTGTATGGTACTAAGGTATTAGTCGAAGCAGTACCTCCAATTGCGACAAAATGTTGGCAGGTGCCTACAGATTTCATTTTCCAACCCCATGGTGCCACCCTAGATGGAGGCAGGGACAATATTGTCATTAGAATTACAAGGACTAGTAGTATCAGCCAAAAGAGTAGTCCTGGGTGAAACAGACCCGGACGGGTGCAAGTGGCGCACAGTCCTATGTGTAGACCCGACAATGCAATTGAAGAAAATGACTCATGAGGAGTTATTTGAGGACAGTAAGCAAAATGGGGAGATTATTTTGGAAATCTGCATCCCCTGTGATATCATGGTGCAGTATAGGGTGGTACAGTGCCCCCCGATGGCAGTGGTGACCCAGTCGGTTTTACATTTTGAGGAGGACATGTGCCAGCACAATTAGGGACCATTAATCCACATAATGACAGGTTACTGAGAGACGTGACCCCAGTACAGATTACACTGAAGTCAGGTGCTTAGCACAATCATCCCGTATGTGGATGATCAATCGGTTGGTTGTTATGTAGTGAAAATTAACATCAGTGCAGGAGGGATTCTGTTGCATTATTGCAATTGCTGGCTCACGAACGGTACAAGGCAGATAAAAACAAGCTATAATCCAGCCAACAGGAGGTACTATATTTGGGACAACTCATTGTTGCAATGGGGAAAAAAACATTACCAGATAGGGTGGCGGCAGTACGCGCCACCCCTAGGCCCAGTACTCAAACGGAAATGTAGCAGTTTTTTGGGCTTATGTAATTATTGTAGGGCATGGATCCTAGACTACGCAGTCTACACAAGGCCACTGTTACAAAGTCTCAGGGAAGGACAGAGGACTTAAAAGTACATTTGAATGGACTGACAAAATGACTAGAGAATTTGAGGACTTACGCTATTTGCATGGCCCCTGTTTTAGCAACTCCGGATTATATACAGGAGTTTTATTTATTTTCCACTCTGATGAACGGCTCATGCATTGACGGAAGGAGACATTATATGTTGATGGGTGATAAATAAATGACCAGGTGGCGGGACGGAGGCACACAGAGGCGGTAGTGGGGCACGGTAAGGGGGGGGAGGGGCAGAAATAGTGACCACCCCTGTGCAAAGTGAGACCACAGTTTCATACACAGCATTGCCCATATTACAACTGGACCATTATTACCTGGGGAACTGATCAGCCCCAGGTTTAAAGGTCCATATGAGGTGGTGTTCTGTACTCCAATCGCCGTCGGTATATCTCTCCACTCCCTCCCTCCCTCCCTCCCTCCCTCCGTCCCCCCTCTTTCTCTCCCTTTCTTGATAACCCTTTTTCTACTCTCCAGGAACAAGCAAAGATGGCTGATCGACCTCTGTTATGTAGGGATAGTGATAATAAAGATGCTATGCACTGTAGAAATGTAGTAGTATAATTGTTTTGTATGACACTGGTCGTGGTTGTTGGGGGTGGATGAAGGTACGCATGTTATACGGGGTGGCCATATAAAGGGGAGGGGGCTGACAGTTTCAAAAAATACTAATATGTCTATAAAAAACGAAATCCAAAATGGCTCACATTTTGCCAGGCACCCCCTACAGGTTTTCTTAGACGAATGAAATGGGAAGTATTGTCAAAAGAGAAATGATATTGTGCCTCCTATCGCAATAAATATATGTATATTGGCCTACACCAAGCTGCTCACAAGTCGCTTGCGAAGGAATCCGAGTTGCAAGGTCCTGACCTTAGAATCAATATAAGCCGCCATTTTAGGTAAATCCGCCATTTTAGGTTTGCTTTGTAAAAGTCACCCTGCGAGTTAAACTGGTGGACGATGTCATTCCAAAATACAACATGGCCGTCTTGACCTCTGTACGTAGCTAGTATGTAACTTGCCTGCAGGCCACTTGTTGAGGTCGTGAACTGAGACCTTGTCCTTCGTTGACCTGTGTGTAAAGGATTACTCGTGCAATGAAACTAATCCACGAGTATACGATAAGAACAATGTATTCAAATACTGAACGTAGAACACTTATTTAAATACATTGCATTAATGTTTAAGAAGACATACATGGAAAATCCCAGAATACACAGTTGCCGTATAGGCTTGTTGATATATGTATTAAAAGCAAACCAGTCCTATGCGGATGTGCGAGACTTGGCATGAACCCTAGATCAGTGATGTATTAGTGGAATATTAACCCGAAGTGGGGCTGGACATCGTGCTCACAAAAAGTATAAAAAGCCAATGCATTCTAATGTACAGCGTCTCTCACTGAACACATTGAACCACGCTGGAGTTCGTTGTGTTGTACTGAGGGCCGATAGCCATCTGATTTTTGCTCTGTTCTTAGTAACTGGATTCAGTATAAAATAAAGTACTTTGTATGTTCCTTTGTAACCCGTTTTCAGTGTGTTTCCTTTTGGGGTACTCAGCCTCGATATTTTGATTTTGTTTTCACAGTATGAATGATGTATGTTTTATATCAAGGGATGGGCTTTGACGTCATTTCTCATATCGAGTACCCAGAATCCTCCAATATCTGGTGTCTGATATGCGCATTGCAGGAAGGAATATAATCAATGAAAGCTGTTACGTGTATGCACTTATTCCGCAAGCATCAGGGGCTCCTAAGGTTTTAGTTCCACATGCAGTTCCAATCACAGAGGCACAATGCCTGGTACATCTTGCATTATAGGTGATAAAGGGCACATTCCAGGCACACAGAGTGCAGTTGAAGAGCACTGATCTAGACCCAGAGTTATGCAATAGGAACACAAAATGCCGCAGGGCACCACAGTGATGTGTCTGGCAGATGGACTGATCGAGCACAGTGGAGAAGCAATATCTCCAATAGAGACTCTGTGTGCGCAAAAATGGTCCCAGCACATCACAAGGCTAACACGGATTGCAACAATGAAGAAGCCAGTGCAGGAACATAGAGCCATAGAGTCAATGAAGGAACAGTTCCTGGTGGCGCAAACACACAGTGCAACCACACTCTTGTGATCCCCGATATGACGAAAGGTATGGCAACGGTGATGGATTACTACTGGGTTTGTGGCCAACAAGCCTACTTGCACCTCCCACTCTCGGAGTGACAAGCGTTCACTGGCCACCCTGCACTCAGTGCTACTAGTAATCCTGGAAGAACACCTGAAGGGAGAAGAAATGCCTTTCGAGATGCCAACAGCCACTCTAGCACCTAAAGAAGCAGAAAGAAGTTTGCAGATCACACAAGAATTTGGTATGCTGCCAGAAAAAGGGCGATTTCAAAAGACTGTTCCGCACAACTCCGAGGAATACCTGAGGCGTATCAGCCTTTTAGCTCAGCAGAGACTTTCTTTTTCATCTTTTTTTGTTCCTAGGGTACAAGCAGCTGCTGCACTTTTATACCCCCGGAGGATTCTGATAATGGGTCACTATCCCAGGTCATTAAGGTGGTGCACAATCTAGGTTTGATTGATTGATATTTTATTTCTATCGCGCTCATACACAAGTGTTTCAGAGCGCGACCAGGCAGGGCAAGGGAACAGGGGAGAACAAAAAACGATCTTACTAGGCCCAGTGACATTGCGAACGTGCAAATGCAGGGTAGAGGGAGAAGGGGGAGAAGTGCATGGAAGGGGGAACAAAAGGAGAGTGTGGAACGAGAAGGAAAAAAACAAAAATAATAATAAAATCATAAATAAAAAGGCAACAAACAATGGGAGCGCAGCCAGCAAGTGGCAAGTGCTGGGTTTATGGCAGCAGGCCGTGTAGGTCTGCAAGTGCAGGAAGAAAAGGGGAGGGCTGTATGGGTACAGATACAGACCCCAGTGCAGGGGGTGGCCCAGAGGCAGTGCGTGAGGGTGGCAAGTTGAGCAGGTACCTGGGCCCAGAGGACGGAGGGTGGCCAGATGCATGGTGCCGAGGGAGAGCAGAATCAACAGGGGAGAGGGGAGGAGCAGGCAGAAGCAAAGAGGAAGGTTTTGAGGTGCTTCCGGAACCGGAGATGGTTCTCCTCAAGTTTTAGAGTGGCAGGGAGGCTGTTCCAGAGGGAGGCCCCAGCCGAAGACAGATCTACCCCCAGCTCGTTTCTTTGAGAAACGACTGACCCTGAGGGAGTTAGAGGTAGAGGAGCGGAGTGCTCGAGATGGGAAGTATTTGCGGAGGGATAGCTGAAGGTATGTTGGAACCAGGCCCCAGAAAGCCTTGTGGACAATGCAGAGGGTTTTGAATTTAATCCTTGCATCCACAGGGAGCCAATGGAGAGATTTCTGAGCTGGAGAGATACGATCCCAGGGCTTGAGGCCAAGGACAAGTCTCACAGTCCTGTTCTGGATAAGGGCGGAGTAGAGGCAGGTAGATTAAGAAAGAGACTGTTGCAATAGTCCAGCTTAGAGAGAACCAGAGCTTGGGAGACAGAGCTTCTGGGGGAATGAGAGGAAATGAAGAATACCTCTGAGGATGTGCAGTATGAGGTTTGACTTTTTTGATACATCAGCGATGTGGGCAGAGAAGGAGAGTGTGGAATCAAAGGTGACACCAAGGTTCTTGGTCTCGCAGGTGGGGATAGGAGGAGGGCCAAGGGAGGCTGGCCAGAGAGTGAGGTGAAAGGAAGGTGATGGTGTGCCAATGAGGAGGATCTCTGTCTTGCTGGCATTAAGACAAAGATCGTTGGCGGCACACCAATCTTGGATGGCAGTTAGGCAATCAGTGATGAGAGAGGTGGAGGAGGTGGCTGAGGACGGCCTGAAAATGAGTTGAGTGTCGTCTGCGTAGCACTGGAAGTTTGAGCAGAAAATGGCAATACAGCGGGCCTTCAAATGAAGAAAGAAGGTGGAGTTCAGAACACAGATAGCTATCGCTTGCCTCTGATTGGGTCCCCTCATGGCTGTAGGCAGCAGTAAAACTACTGGTTCCTGTGATCATGTTCTTCTTGGTTCTCTTCTGCATGTGCCAATTGGGTCTCAGATGTTGTGTTCATATAGTCCTTAATAGTGCAAAGATGATGAGATCAATTGTGGGATCTAAAACACCTTGCCATACAATAAACAGCAAAATTCCAACTAATATTTCTGGGGTTGTAGATATGTCGGGTGTGGATGAGTTTGTTACTGTAGAAGTAACAAAAGAAGGTAATGTTGGGGAGGAGCTAACGCCTTCCTGCACGCCCCAAGCGATTTACAATTAGGCAAGACTTCTCTAAGCACTACAGCACTGAGACAGCTTTTTTCATGCAAAAATAATCTCACATAGGCGTAGCCAGGCATTAAATGAAAATAGTTATTTGCACCTTATATTTAAATACTATTTAGTTGATTGCATTTGTAAAACTGTTAAACTGTAGTTTGTTTTCTCAGAGCATGGTAATGAGCTCTGTGCCAAAAAGAATGCAGCTTATGCTAAAAATAGACTACAGGCATTGCGTGGGGCCCGGCTAGCTCTGGCAGAGTTTTTAAGCAGAATTACTGCACTAGATAAAATATGACTATGTTGAGTGAAGTGTGGAGAGTATGGCGGGAAGGTGTGTTTATATATAAACTTTTATAATATAGAAAATGATGCTAAACAGGAGCTACAATGTATTCCGGCATGGGCAGCAGTTTGTCAAGTAGTGTGTAACCTGGCCATACAAGAAGGAAGACTGCTGCGTCCCTTCTAGGACATCAAGAAAAGTTTTGGATGAGCTATTTTTATTTTAAAATGGTTTTTATTGCCATTTCTTATTGAACATTTACACACGTATCAACCGTTTCATGATTTACTACCAATTCCACATATGTGGGCATTCCCTGTAATTTAACAACAAAGTAACAACCACAAACTGAAACCGTCTTCACGTATCTGGCAACACCTGGAAATTTAAATCCTAGTGGTGCGTCTTGGTGGCCAGCTTAACATGTGCCCTGTTCAGCGGCAGCATTTGAGGGTCCGCTTAGAATTGCGTCTCCGGCATTTGTTCTATATTAACATCAATTACATATAATTGCACTGCAACATTTGGGCTTTCATGGGGGCTTATCGCCCGAGGGATGGAACATATCCCAACCAGTGATTTCCAAGCTACATAGGTGTCATTTTCATTGGTTACATATCTAGTAGCCACATTGCGCCATACTGTTCTCTGCTTCTGCCCATCGTTCAAATTCTCTTAGCCATCTTGTGTATTGCGGTGCCCTGGTTGACTTCCCCAAGTGGTACAATGGTCAGAGCAGTCATGGCAATAACTACTTTTAAGTTACAGTGTATTATTCTATCTCACAAAAGGAGGGCCACACAAAATAGCTGTTAGGGAGAATTTTCAGAAATGTGCTAATTCCGGTCTACTTTGGACACCCCCATCACTTTTGCTGGACTCTACGACTTTTTTAATTTAAAACCTGGGGAGAGAGAGAGCCCTTTTCCCCACTCTCTCAAGCATTTTACTGTGATTTAAACTCTGTGGTTCTTTTGGTCTTGGGAGTCTGACAAACACCATAGTCATCATCACTTACAATTGTAACTTTCTAGACCCAGCACACACCATCTTACAATAGGGTGCTGGAGGGGTTACTTAGTATCCCCTTCATCTAGTTTCTCATGTAACCTTTTTATGTTACCCTTTCTACAATTATGGGCTGGTGGCAGTGGTTTACTTTTAACCACCATTGGGAGTTTTTACCGTGGGCTGCATTCGCAGCTGCAGTAAAGCACCCATTGGTGCCCATTTTGTCAAAATCGCCCTGGTCGTCTTTTTCCGCCATTTCTTGCTGGAAAGGTCCTTCTTGAGATTTACTCGTGTGCCAAACCATGTTTGGTCCCTTTGTTTTGTCTTTGGCGGGATTCACAAGTGAGGTCCGCCTCTGGCTCCAGTAGGTCTGGCAGGTGCAGGAAGTGAGGGTGGTGCCCGAAACCCTCTGTGCTCAATCCCCTGAATGCACACAAAGATGATTGGCCTACTGGCTCTCTGGCAAGGGCAGCCACCCTGCTGTGTGATTGACAGCTATGCTGGAATGAATGGGAGAAACCTGCATAAAAGGTGAGGCTTTTTGGCTTGGAAGGCAGAGTCGACCACTGGACGAAGGAATCCGAAGAAGAACTTGGAAGAGACGCCTGCTGCAACTCCTGGACCGTTGGTTTGTCCGTTGAAGCCCTGCTGCTGTGCTGAAGCTCTGAATTCACCTCGACTAGAGAAGCCCTGCAAGGACGACTTCTCCCCTTGAGTTGGTGGGACCAATCAACTCGAAAGTGAACTCGTTTGGACATCCTCTCGAAGCTGGCTGTACTTCTGCTGCTGGAACCAAAGTGCCAGGGAGAGGAACACCAAATTGAGTGGATCAGACCCGAGCGCTGGGAAGATCCTCTGGACTTACCTGATGCAGGACTGACCAAGCCTGAGCCACTTCAACAGAGTGCTGGACCTCAGAAGCAAGGAAAGTCTGAAGTGGTATCCAAGAAACGCAGTGTTGCTATCTGCTGTCAGACGCAAGGAGCTGAAATGCCGAAGTGACACTGAATTGATGTTTGCCCTTTGATGTCGCTGACCGTCCTGTTGTGTTGCAGGAGTCCCCAGAAGTCCTCCCTCTTGTCCCCACGACTAAGGCAAAGGAACAAAAGGATCTGCAGAGCCACACAGGTACAGAATCCAGCTGGAACCATTTCTTCTAACCAAAGATACTGTAACATCTAAGATAACTTGCCTCTGTCTTGTAGCCTTACTTGTTCTCAGTTGGAACCCGTCCTGGTTGCTCCTGCAGAGTTGCTTGCATCTTCTACACTTCACAAGCCTCCCAGCTTGTGGCCCTAGTGTGAGGAGAGGAGAGGGAGAATGCTCTGTGGGGGGAAGATGGCGTTGAGGACAGATGGACATTTCCAGAAGGTCCGGGTACCACGGTCTCCAGGCCCAATCCAGAGAATTTAGGATCATGTGGGACCCCAAACTTCCGCAGAACCTGAGGAATTACAGGGACCATAGGAAACACGTACAGAAGTGGGAATGAGCAATCCACGACAAACGCATCCCCTAAAGCTCCTCTCAGAGAAAATTCCCTTGAGCAACAAGTCTCACACTTCCGGTTAGCACCAGATGCGAACAGATCCACTTGAGGGGTTCCCCAAAGGGCAAAGATCTCCTGAAGGACTTCCTGAGCCAACTCCTACTCGTGGGAGACTGTGCTCTGCCTGCTCAGAGTGTCTGCCGCCACATTCTCCTCTTCGGCCAGATGAACCGCCGAGAGTGAGATTCCTTGCTGTATTGCCCAGAACCAGAGCTGCATCGCCTCCCTGCACAGCGGGAGTGATCCTACACCACCACTGTGTTGTCCGTCATGATCAGGACACTATTCTGGCGCACAAACGGCAGAAAAGACTTCAGGGCCAGCCTGGTGGCCTTCAGCTGCAAAAGATTTATGTGGAGTTTGGACTCAGACGGAGACCAACGAACGCTGGTGGTCAGCTCATTGGCGTGAGCATCCGTCACTACTGTCACAGCCGGCCATGGTTCCTAAAAGGACTCTCCCTTCATCAGATTCCCTTTGTTGGCCCTCCACAGAAGATCTGCATGGAATCTGAAGCAGATACAACATTTTGCCTGAGAATTTTGACCACTGCGTCCTGAGAGCCCATTGAAGTGATCTCATCCTCAGTCTGGCCTATGGCACCAGAAGAATGCAGGATGCCATGAGGCCGAGCAACCTTAAAAATTCGAAAGCCAGCTGTCTCTGGGCATGTTGAAATTTGTTGACCATCTGGACAATGTGATGAGCCCTCACCTTGGGTGGCGAGCACTTCCCCCAAGGATGTATCCAACACAGCCCCGATGAACTGGAGCCGTTGGGAAGGTGTCATATGCGCCTTCTTGAAATTGAGGGAGAAGTGCAGCTTGTGAAGGGAGTGGCAGGTGAGGCTGAGATGATCCAAGGCTTCGGATCAGCCAGTCATCCAGGTAGGGGTAGACGTGAACCCCCCCCCCCCCCCCCTCTCCTGGGATACAGTGCCACCACCACGAGCTTGGTGAAGACCCTCAGGCAGGTCAACCCGAATGGCAGGACCCGAAACTGAAATTTTGAACTGCTAACCACGAACCTCAGGTATTTTCTGTGATTTGGATGCATCGGCACATGAAAATAAGCATCCTGTAGGTCCAATGACACCAACCAATCCTGAAGTCGAAGGGCCTGAAGTACCTGAGAAAGAGTGACCATCTGGAACTTGTCCGTCCTGAGGAACTTGTTCAAGCAATGCAAGTCCAAGATGGGTCTCAGTCCTCCGTCTTTCTTGGGAATCCAAAAATATGGGGAATACCAACCCTTGCTCCTCTCCGTCACAGGTACTAGTTCTATAGGGCCTTTCTCCAGCAGGGTCAAGATTTCCTGCACAACGAACAGACCCGGAATCTTCAAAGAGTTTCCCCGGTCGATTGTCGTGAGGCCGATTTAGGAAGGGTAGGCAGTAGCCGTGGGTTATTGTTCCCAGAACCCACGCATCTGAAGTAATGGCTCGCCACTCTTCGAGATGCTGAGACAGTCTGCCCCCAACCGGAAAACAATGAGACCTGGCCTCAGCTGTTTTGGAGCGGCTGCAGCAGCGCCTGAAGGCAAGAGGCAGCTGCTTGAGCGGATTGAGCACCTCTTCACCGTCCACCATGAGGACCTGTACGGTGGCGCGACTGGCCGCTACTCTCGCTCTACCAAAAGGAATAGTAACGAAAGTCAGGTCATCCTGATCGAATTCAAATCGAGGGCCGAACCACCCCAGGTACTCCTTAACTCTCGACATCAACCTCCTATAGCAGGATTCATCATGAGCCCCAGGCTCTGGCCTACCAAACTCCATCTCAGGTGATGTGTCCAGGCCACTGGCATCATGAAAAAATTGACGTAGATCCTCCATCTGACTGGCCTCAGAAAAGACCATGTCAGGAGCATCAGGAGTGTCACCAGGAGCCTCAAAGGGCGCCGAGGGCTTCAATTTCGACAAGGGCTCTGAGTGCCTGACAGAGCGCAAGGTCCCGATGGACACAGCGCCCACAGTGTCAACGCCTTCCTCGACACCTTCCGACCTAGATCTGGCACGTCTCTGGCGATCTCCCGGAGCATTGTCCGAGCGGGACCTCGACTGTTCCCGATGTTTATCGTGCCAACTGACTGGCCCGAAGGCGCACAAGCCTCTGACCGAGAACGTTCCCTGCCAGCTTCAACCGAAGGCGCAGATGGAACAGTGCCCTGAGATTGAAAAATCTCCAGCATTTTCTCCCTAAGTGCCTCCCACTCCTCCGGAGTAGAGGATTTAGTGGGGCAAGTCGCTTTCCTCGTGGAGCCATCATCTGACAAGGATGGCGAAGGCGAGTGGCGAGAACCACTCCGGGACCGAGATCCCTTGGACTCCCTCCGACGGGGAGAGTCACCCCTCAAGTCGTCGGTGGAAAGACCAGTAGTCTTTTTGGATTTACAGGGTTTGGATACCCGACCTACCTGCAACTTCCCCATAAGTTCCCGCAAGGCATTGGCAGTCAACGACTGGCACTTCGAGCAGTTGTCAGTGTCGTGACCCTCGCCCAGACACCACAAGCAGATACGGTGCAGGTCCATGATGGGCATCTTGGATTTACAGTCCCGGCACTTTGCTGACCGTGGGGTCGACAGGGTAGAAGAAGACATTATTGAAATAGATAACATGAGGCGTGCCAAGTTCTCGAAGCAAACACGTTTGGGGAAAAAACAGAACTGGGGTTATGGGTGCTGTGCGTGATACTTATAACATCCGATGACGTGACCCTCGACGGAGGCCTGCGACCCGACGCTATCGACACAGGACGCCCTCTGATGAAAAACTTCCAAAGCAGTACTGCTGTGGACATTACATGTCAAAGATGAGGAATACATTGGAGGACACAATCCATTTGAATTTTACTTACCAGCAAGTAGTGATTCAGTTCACCTAGACTTTTGCCCAATTGACATTTGCTGGCCTGGCTCCCTGAATGACTCTTCTCCCCTCCGATTGTGTTTTATACCTTCCTTCCAGGAAAGGGCTAACTTACTTTGGCTTGGGGGGGTTAAAAAGTACTTACCTGCTTAAGAATATTTGTGTGATCTCTTGTTGTATTCTAAAAACTCTTTACTTTGACACAATCTCAGTATTGCTCTAAATGTACCAGTGATATATTTATGTCCACAGTGTCCGAGCTATTTAAGTCACCTGAGGGTTTAGGAAGTGTCTGTGTGCCATCCCAAATGGGCACTTGCTGATTTAGAGAAACTAAGTGTGTATTTTGGAGTGTATTTGTGTGTTACTATTATATTGCCCCTTCTGAAGAAGGCTTATGCAAACTGATTGTTAAATTAATAATGGTTTAATCAAAAAACCTTGAGTGCAAGTGTTTATTTGGATACTTGTCTCTGTAAATCACTGTGTAACCACCCTACTGCTCACATTGACCCCTCTTGAGATAAGCCTGGCTGCTCAGCCACACTACCAACATGTGTAGTGCAGACTTATACCAAAGGTTGGGTTCCTATTGCCAGGAACTCAAGGTTGTTGTAGCGCACCCAAAGGGTACTGCACCAAATCTTTCCTAACAATAGCCGTAAACATTCTTCATTGTAATAAATGTATAACTAAAATACAAAGATAAGTAATCCAGAAAAAAGCTTTTTAGAAACTGAAAAATATAGACTATTGATCCAACAGAATTATGAAATATAGTTTAGTATACACAAAGTCTTAATGGACTTTTGGTGAGGTTTACGGGTCTCAGCAAATGCTCCCCTCCCCCCCCCCAACAGTGTTCACCCTTCGCCCCCCCCAATGGAAGCCAATGGCAAAATGTTATTCAGTGGAGGTAAAGAAGGCTGCCAAGTGCTCCCCCTCGCCCCCGCTCAATGCACAGAAACCAAAGATGGCTTTTAGAGATAAGGGGACCTGTCAGAAGAAGTTTAACAGAATGTGTCTTCCCACTCTCCAGGACAGGAGTCTGAGGAGGTGAATAGTGACATCACCGGCAGGTAAAGTCATGGTTTGGTTAGGGATGGTTTAGAGGAGTACTGAAGCCCTAGAGCCACGGAAGAACATAAATCCCCCTCACATGAGTAAGGGAATCTCCAAAAAAGGAAAATCCAATGAAGATGTTGGCTCAGAGAAGTAAGGCTCACAGTTTGAAGAGATAGTATCAGAAGCAGGAGTGGTGGTGGTTTTCTACTGGATAAGCAGGGACCAGCATGGAAGACCTGCCCTTTTCAGAGGAGCAGAATCGCCACTTCCAGGAATATTGAGGAAACTGTGCAAAAAAGTAGTGATGAAAAAAATAACTCAGAACCACCCCACTGAAAAGGCTGCAGAGTTGAGTCCTTGAAACAGCAGGCGGGAAATCTGCTGTAGTCAACAAAACAGAAGAATAAAGAAATACACTAACCCCAGGAGGCAGACCAACAAGCCTAGCTGAGGGTAGAATGGCCTATCCGAGGGGTCAAAAATGAGGGTTTGAAGAAAGTGCAGCAGAACATGCCGCTGGAGGTCCCTACACTAGTCAAACAGCACTAGGGTCTCTACGGAGAAGAACTTTCGAGCAAGGAGTGCAGCAGAGGCAACAGACATGCCGGGACACCAGGAGGATGCAGTGCTCGATTCCAAAGGTCAAGCAACACAGAGGAGTTACAACAAAAAGTTATGAATAAAGGATCCTGCCGGATCAAGGGAAAGAATTACCAGACATTGTTCCTTCTGGTCATTAAAGAAGCAGAGCATTCAAGGCCCCAATTGATGCTGGTGCAGTTATGGTCCTCTGGCTGCTTCAGGTTCAAGTCTCAGCAGTTAACCAATCTCTTGGTGCAGTGTGTCAGGTTTTATGCCAAACCAAGGATAGAGAATAACCCCGGCAACCAATCCTACACAAACACGCACCATCTAAACATATGCAGAGCAGCCAACTATTGTAAGCCACCATGCAGCATTCTCAGGCATCTTCACGGTATGCGGTACACAAAAGGAATCCGAGACAGCTATCCCTCCTTCAGGCAACCAACGGCAGAGCAACACAGTCCTGTGTTAGCTCCTGGATGGTGCTCAAGTCAGACAATGACCCCCACATGGTCATTACCTCTCTGCACTTAATCACAAAAAAGTTTTGCAAGACGTTGCACTGCAAAATGGCACAGGTCCCAGGGTATTGGGAGTTTGCAGCACGGGAAGATAGCAGCTCTTTGTGGGATGGCCAATAAATTAAGTGGTGTTGAGACAGGTTAGGCCCACAATTCCAGGGGAGGAAGTAGTCTTCAAGAGATCTTCCCTATCGCTCAGAATTTGGGGTTGGGTCTTTAGCAGTCACTCAACAGCTCTGGGGGTGCCTTGGAAATCGCTGGGACATCGCTGGGACGTCCTTATACAAATTCCTCTTTGGATCTTCAGTCCAATGGCTGACTGAGGTTCAGCTCCAGGACCCTTGCCTTTTATGCAAGAAAACTGGCTGAGCCCACCAATCACCATTCAAGCCTTTCATGCAGAAGGCACTCAGGGAGAGACTTGGCAGGATTTCCAAAGGAAGCTGGCAAAAGACAAAAGACCCATCAAGACATCCCCCACCCAGGAAGGTAGAAAGCTCAAGTAAGAACAAGTCATTGTGAACAGGACATAAAGTACAGCCACCATTTTAGGCAAATGGTGACCCCTGTTCTCCCTACTACGCTGCGAAGTCAGCATGCGGTAGAAGTCCACAAAAGTCGTGCAGAAATGTACACCGCCACCAGCCCGTCAGATGAACTTGTAACAGTAACTAAAAGTTACTGTAACAGTGAGAAAAGGGAGACAATGGTTTCCCTCAGCACTCCACATAGGGTGGAGTGTGCTGAGCTCACAAAGTACAATACAGGATGAACAAAAGGGTGTCCACCCCTGCCATGGTAAAAATAGTTAGCGCAGGTAAAATAGAAAGCAAAGCTCAGGGAGCTTCCAACAATACTATGCACAAAGTGCTTTATGCTGCAATAGTAAAAGGTAGATGCCAGAAAAGATGGTGGAAAGCATAGCTCCATTAGAATGCATTAAAAAGAGATAAAAGGGGTCCCTGAGTACAGAGTAAAAGAATGATGGAGTGTGGAAAAAGGTTCTCACTCACCTGGTACAAAAAACCCAATACATCAGCAAAAATGATGAGGCCACACAAAGTGGGAAGAAATTTACTCCAGGAAAATCTACCTAACATTTATAGTAGTTAGTCACTGTGCATGAGGTCTGCAGAATTGCTGATATCGCAATCTTTGTGCTGTCCTTCAATGTTCAAACTGGACAGAGATGAGCATGCACCAACGGTGGCAGAGATAATAAAGAACAAGGAAGGAGAAGATATGGTTGGAGGCACTGATGTATTAAAGGTAGGGACTTGCAAAAGAGTATACTGGGTCAACCGCATCTTCTCAAACCAGCTGCAGGTACTGTTCATGGTGAAGTAGTGCAAGATTCAGGGAAAGTTTTAAAAGGATTAAAAGAAGACAGTTGAGATTAAACTGCCAAAGGTTGAGGGACGGGAGGAATCGACAGACTTTTTATAGGAAGGATTACATCAGCTTTGAAGCCTGGCCGAGAACACACAAGCTAGGAAAACAAAGAAAAGAATGTGAGACGGTTACAGAGAAGAGGATTGCAATCATTTTATAGACAGGAGCAACGGAAAAAAAAAACAGTGACTCAGATCCAGCAGGGCAGTGGGTGTCATTTCTGAAAAGGTCTTCGGTAATACATTTAGAGTGGTTTTCCTACAATGGCCACCAGGGTGCTTAGATCACTAGGTTAGAGTAACGCTTCAGATTTTTGTTTATTTACTGAATGAAAATTACAGGGAAAACAATTCATTATTGGCACAAAAATGCTTACAAACCTTTTTAGCATTGATTTGCAGAGCTGAGGACCAGTGTCCTTAACAATGGGGGAGAGGATGTGGATACAACACTAGATGACACAGGGGAGGTGGAAACACGAACCAGGGACACAGGCAGTAGAGCATGATATAGGAGGTGGATAGTGGAGGAAGTGCCAAGTTTTAGGATGAAGGGAAGAGGGATATGTGCTGTGGGGCGTAGGGAGTTAGGGGGAGAGAAGAACAGGGAGATGTGGTGGCATAGAATGCTATGCGTAAGTGGTTCTACAGAAAGGTCGCGAGCTAGGAGGTGGATTTAAAGAGTGGGAGTAGTGCAGAGGGTAAGAGCATTAAAGAGTAAGGGGGCGAAGAGAAAAAGAGCGGAATCCAGAAGGAGCGCAAGGAGCACGAGAGTTGGGCAAGGAGGTGAGCAGAGGATGACTGTAGGGAGTGAGGGGGGGAGAGTAGGGAGTGACGTGGGCCAATGTATGGTGGGGCACGTCCATGTATAGTTTTAAAGATGAGAATTAGTTAACATTTTGCCCCCTGTCTCATAGATACCCAGCCCGACTACAGGCTGCAGATGTGGAGGTGAAGCGGGGAAGGTTGAACAGACAGCGAAGTTGAGGACTTTAGTCAGATCGAGAGAATAAAGAGGAGATTAGGTGCTTAGCCGTGTGGAGGGAAGGTGTCTTATTTTGCTGATGTTGAGGAGATGATGTCTGCATTTATTTGGAGATGAAGAGCGAGACGTTGTGAGATGGGTCGAAGAGGACACCAAGATTGCGAGCCGAAACAGAGTAAGGGAGGATGAGAAGAATAGAATAGAGGGAGAGAAGAGAGTCTGTTTGGATAGGATTAACAGAACTTCAGTCTTAGAGGGGGTGTGCAGGAGCAAGTGAGATGCCATCCACTAATTGATGGCAGACAGGCAGAGATTTCTGACCAAAACAAGACAAATAGAATGTGTTCCAGAATGTGCTTTCTGTCACACAATCAACTTGCCAACAATATGTTCATTTTGCATTTATTTCTAAATCTAGCTTCCCTGATCAAAGCACCTACAAGTCTAACATTAGTAGTCTTGCACCACATAAATCCCAAATTATTCATACCATTTTTTTTTAAATGTGGAATCATGCTGAGAGTTTCAAATGATCATCAATTTGCTTCAGAGGTATACACATTTTTAACTGATTGAGACATCCTTGCATGATTTATAAATACCACCAGATAAACCTGAAATTAAAGAGTCCAACGTAAAAAGCAAGCATTGTCGTGTACAACTGTGCACCAACCTTTTTATTGTTGAGGACTGCAATTCCACCATTCTCCACAAAGGGAAGGTCACGGGCAGACACATAGAAAGATGGAGGCTGGAAATATATGCTGAGAGAAAATGTTAAATTTTAATCTGAACACTCTGCATACCATTAAGTTACTTAATACCTTCCACCATTTAATAAAGCCATACATTATACATGCATAAATAGGTCTTACATGATTTGTCTGTTTTTGATTACTAGATCTAATTTTTACTGTTTTACTGACTAATACTTATACCAATAAAGACATCTGAAATGAAAAAGATGACTAGAGCAGTGTTACACAGTCCCCTCCCATCCACTGAGAGAAAAATACCTTCCATAGCGAACCAAAATTTAATGCATGTGAAACAATCCAGGATATTTCAGGGACCAGCACTTTTTCACACATCCTACCTTCCACAGTTGACACTTGCTTCATATTCATAATTAAATCCACACCACGAATTGTTTTAAAGCCTCAACTATATACCCAATGCCATGCAGCAAGTAGGTGGCTTCCAATCTCTCCAAACATGGCCTATTTGCAGTTCTGGTAAATTAAACATCAGTTGGATTTAAGGAGCAGAAAAACTATTGAGCCATACCTAATCTCTCAATCCTCAACAATATCCCTGCAGAATAAATTGCTAAGCAACTTCAAAAGTTGATCTTTTCTATCACAACTACTAGTTAGACAACTAGCTGGCAACGGAAACTGAAAAAGCCCTACTTTATAATAGAGAAAGTCTACTAAAGGACCTTGAAGGAACTTCAGTGTTCTTGGTCCTTCTCAGACTATATCTGAGCTGTGGCATAGAGGGCACATGGGATCCCGCAAGACCCCTGGAGAAATTAATTTGGGTAACTAGAGCAAGCTTAAAATGGATCTAGTTCTTTCTGACCAAGCACAGCCAGCAAGAAAGAAATGGGGACTTCATGTGGAGTTTACCAAAGGAGGCACATTGTACCCATTGATATTCACTATCTGCACAGAACTGGTTGGTGGAAAGAATTTCTTGATATTAGGTCTAGTTCCAGATGCATGTCTATTATACTCAAATGAATCTCAGGCTAAATAACAGATTGAAGAGCTGCAGCACCTTCTTGGAGAGTGTTGAGATGTATTTTCAGAATCAGACCTGTGGACAGATGAGACCACCATATTCTGGTGAACAGGTATTTACTCTATGTGGGTAGTGTGACTGAGCCCCAAGGCTTAGGGGGTGGAGTGGGAGTGCTGAAGGGTTCAGTTAAGCACACACTGAGCCCTCCTAATACAGCTTAGGCAGAGGGTATAGAAATATAATCATTTAGGTCTTCGAACAATCTTATCAATGAAAAACCACAAGACTAAAACATTCACTACTACTATATGCATATTCACCTTGGTGTACTCTGCTTCAAGTACCAACATTTAACTTGCAAGTACAATTAAGTCATATTTCAAGTTAACATAACTGTTGCAAAGCAAAAGGAAGAAATAGACAAAGGTAAGTAATAAATACTTTGAGAACTGACAGGATGAAAATAAGGATTAGCAAACACCATTCAAAACCTTATAAAAAAAAAAAAAAAAAAAAAAAAAAAAAGGTACTAAACTTAAAGTCCTTCCCTATTTACAGGTCCCGTGCAAGTCTTTTCATGAGTCTAGGAGTCTTTTAGGAAGTTGCAGATGCCTTGGCTTGTGCCAGCAAGTAGTTTTATGTGTTCCAGAAGTTGATACAAGGTTAAGGAAAGTCTTTAACATACCCTCTGCAGGATACCAGGCCAGAACAAGACTGTTCAGGGCTAGGCAAGGGAGAGTTCGGGCTAGGAAGTCATGCCCATAGAACCCTATGGAGACAGTGGGGGCAAAACAGATCGGTTTACTCACCCCTGTACTTGGATTCACTCAGGGACCACTGTGGAAGTTCCTAAAATCGTTGGGCCATCTATATACACACCTTGATTCCATTGTAGGACGTCCAGGGGTCTCGGGTGCATTGGTTACTTCAGGTTTTGGGGTCTGGCTAGTTCACAGTTTTGGGCACCAGTGGACCGCTTCTGGACAATGGACAGCTGGACACCAAGGGCACACCAGCTTCATGACCACCACTCAGTGAATTACCTCAGGATACCCCCAGGAAGAGATTCAGGCAGCAGACAGCAATGGCCACTTGAAAATGGCAGAAGGCGACCCCTTTGGTGGAAACAAAGAAACTGGTCCTGCAAGGCTCCTCTTTGTGCTGGAGAGCTGAGCCTTTAGGGAAATGCTTCTAGTACCATAAGTGAAGAATGTGCAGCGTCCCAAGGCTTGACACGGGGCAGCAGCCGTTGCAGCAAAGTCTCGCTAGCCAATAGGATAGTTCCAGGACTGTTCCAAACACTTCCAGTAGCTGGACCTTTGAGTAGAGGCTGGGACTGGTTGTTCCCACTGGTCCAGTAGTCGAAGCACTGATGAAGATCTTCTTGAGATCTGCAGAGAGATGGGGCTTCACAATGTAAGTGAAGACAATGAAGAAAGGGCTGCTGGGGATCTTCCGGTGAGCTCCAGTCTTTAGCAGGCTGCTCTCCTTCCTAGCCAAACAATTGGAGTCCCTCTCTCATCTCGGATCCTAGCTGGAGTTTACCTCAGTCCACCAATGGCAAGGATCTACACCATACAAGCTTGGCAGGTGTTAGGAAATATTTTCTTTTTGCAACTTTCCAGCCATAGTTTTCTATGGCACCCAATTTCGTTTGCTATATTTTGGATCCTGACCCGACTTTTTGATGGGAAAGCCTTCTGCTTCACTTTTGCTCATTCGCTATGGGGAAACTGTTCAGACCTTGAGACTATCAGTACGGGGAGTGGTTTCCCTTTTTAATGCTTGTATTTTTAATATGGCACCGAGCATCGTACAGTACAACACGGATACTTTTTATATCACCCTACCTTTTTTTTCCACATGGGATTTTTGGTTACTTTAAATGTGCCTAAAGACAAGCAGGACAGAGATTACATTTTTACTGTTATTTCATTATTTTTGGTGTGCACATTCGCACTTACTGCATATGGTAACTAAACGTGGCTAGTGCCCTAAAATTGCCTTGCTATGAGATTTTCGCTTGTTCTCTGGCCATATTGTTTCTTCTTCCTGCCTTCCCAGCTCAGAAAAGTCCTTATAAGGACATGCGCTTGCCCAGGAAAGATGCTTCTTTCACGGGCTAATCAGCCTATCCTATGTATGTGTGTGGCCCAGGAAGGGGGCTGGGATGGTCTAGTCCCAGTCCACATCACTGGTGCAAGGAAGTCTGCTACTTTGGCGGGTGTGACCAGTAGTCCCGGATTGGACAACTACTGGCTATTTGAATGGTGCAGATCCTTACCATTGGTGGGCTTGGATTTGCTTCTAGCTCAGATTTTGGATAGGACGACAACATTTGCAGCTATTCTACATTGGAGCCACGAACCGAAGAAGACTCCTGCAGTGGCCCAGCATCCCTTCCAGTGTCCAGCCTGGTGAAGCCCTGCTCCTCTGCCTGATCTCCAAAGACCCTCCGCAGTGCTTCAGCCCTTGGACTAGTGGGACCAACTAGTCTCAATGCCTTGAGACTCCAGCCCTTCAGAAATGTCTCTGGAATGCCTGTTAGAATGACCAGCTCTTTCGTTGTATACTTCACCAGAACAGTTGAGGTTCTGTGTTCAAGTCCAGAACTTTGGTGGACGCCAGCTTATCTTCAAGGGAACTTGTCCTAAAGCAGCTTCTGTGACCGCGACTGGAAGGACGTCTGTCGCTGCCTGCAAATGGTACTACTCGCTTGAAGTCGCCTTCCTACATCATCCTTTAAAGTGTTCTGCATCGTTGGATTCTACATTTCTTTGCTGACAGGGACTGTATCCTGCATTTAGACCAGACTTGAAGAATCCTCAAACCCACAATCGCTGGGCACCTCTTAGAGGTGGGGGAGCCAAAGATTTCATGGGTAGGGTTGAACCAGGGCCAACCCTGGGGGTCAGGCCTGGCTCTAGGGGCCCACCACGGGCTGAGCTCACAAAACGGCTTGACGAGAAAAAAAAAAGCTTTCTTCAAAGCACTGTACATACAGCATATTTGCATGACGATAAATGTATACTGAAGTTGGTACCGTGTTATCTACCTCGGAAGGATGAAAGGCTGAGTTGGTCTTGCCGGGATGTGAACCTGCATATCCCACACAGGTTGCAGCAGCGAGCGCTCAACCCACTGAGCTATCTTACCAGCTATGGTATAGAATTACGACACTACATTATTCTTTAGTATGGCGTTCATAAATAAAGCGATGGTGACCTTCACTGTTACAAGTAAGTTTGCAGGACATGTATTTTGTGCCCTCCACTGCACTTTCATGGACAGTGTTAATGAAGTCTTAGTGCCTGCAAAAAGTGGGATACGTGGTGACAATTGACTGACATTCAGAGATGGAAGTGTAGTATAAATCATTGATACGCTGTACCACTAGTTTTTCATTTTTATAGAGCGTACCTTTAGTTAATAAGCAGGGTAGTGTCGTAATGCGGCGACAATAAAATGGCTATTTTTATTATTATATACGGCTATTTTATATTATACAATAAAATGTTTGCGTTTCTTATTTTTTCTATTACAATAAAATTATTATACAATAAAATGGCTATTTTTATTGTAATAACAGAAAAAATAAGATTAACTAAACATGTGTTTAATAACCAAGCAGAGAGTGAGGTAGGTGGGAAAATAGGAGGGTGCAGACTATTAAATACACAGAATACAAAAAATAAAAATAATCACATTTCTTAGAATGTGCTTTTGGGCACCAAGTGGTCAGGTGAGCAGGGTGCCCATGCTGATATTCAGTAGCAGGCCACTGGAGCCTGACCCAAGCCGCCAGCCTATGACTGTCGGACAGCATTGTGCGGTCTTCTTTTGTCCTTTACCATGGTCCATTCTCTAGCATCAGCACTAGTATATTTTGCCTGTTTTATCTCGTGTATGTCTTTTGCAGGGCGAGATGGGTGGTTCTTTCCAAATCACCTTGTAGTCCCGGTTGATTCCATCACTGTGCAGGGGAAAACAAATAACAGGGGCTACTCTTGGTCCATACTTTATAGTCTAAAAGATGCCAAAGGGCACACACACCTCAGGAGACCCATTTGCTCAGACCAGAGTCCCCAACTTGTCCTTTTGTATTCTAGGGCTTTTGTCATGTACCTACTATGAAGAGCCCCTCAGCTCCTTCCACTTTCGGGTTCCCAGGAGTTTGCAAGCCATCTGCCTTAAACATAACAGACTAGTCCTTAAGGTGTTATTCACAGGGGGGGGGAGAAGGAAACCATGTATGCCCTCCTTGTGTCAGATCCCCCCCCACCCCTGCCTAACATGCCTGCTTAATCACCTGGGACCTATACCTACAGGGCTGTTGCACTTGCGGGTGCCAGGCAAAGGGTCAAGGAACGCGTCATGGACGCTTTTTGTTTCTCCTGAGCCATATATAGAATCGCCTCAGGCCAGACATTCAAGCACTGCCATTTTCCCAGGTCTCGGCTCAGCAGACACAAACGCAGTTTTGTGGCTTTGCAGGTCATTAAGGTGCCCAGCTTGTAAACACTTCTTTTATCAGTGGCAGACAGAGCATTTCATATGCATGATGGACATTTCCAACTCAGAGCTCGCAAAGCATCAGTTACCTTGCACATCTGTGCTAGATAAAGTGAGCAACACAAAGTGCCCATTTAAAGATGTGTTTATATTCATGATGTCTACTATCTTGAAGGGCAAAACAAAGTTGCTTTAAGTCACTAATTAAATGTTTTCAACATCATGAATAACCTAAGAAAAAAAAGGACAAAATGTGGTCCGCGGCATCACAGCGCCGCCATGGTGCGGTCGACGAGGTGAAGTGTGCTGTTGGAAGCAGGACGTGCTCTCTTGGGCAGGGTAAGTTCGGATCCGACAGGCCGAATAGTCAGACGCAAGCGTGCTTTGGGCAGTCACTGGCCAGAGAGGCGGGTCAGGCCAGAGCCCTACGTGGGGATTGGGCAGGCCCAAGCACCGCCGGGCTCACCCAGCTCTAACACCTCTCACAGGAACAAAGGGGTGGGAGTGGGGGAGGAAATCGAGCCCCCAGCAACCCCCAGGTGATCCATCATGACATCTCGGAAAATCAGTCTGAGATGAGTATAACTGTGCCTGCCCCTGCCCCTGTCCTCCATAGAAGGATATGGAGAACAAATGCCTTTGTCGCCTATCTCCCTTGCCCTCACCTCTGGGCGTCGAAGAAAGGCAAAAACGTTCCCATCTTCTGGTAAATTGGTACTGAACTTTTAATCACTTTGAAACATTGCGTTGGAACCTGTGACTTTTGGGCACAAGGCCCCATTCATCTTAGGGTTTGGACTGCTAAAATAGCATATTGTACTTGTGTTAGGTAGAATTTCCTCTTGGGTGTAGTTCTCCCCACTTGCGAGTCCCCATATACATACACATACATACATATACACACACATACATATACACACATACATACAATACATACACACACACACACACAGTCCTTTACACTACCTTTGGGTACCTTTTTCAACCCTTTTGGTTGTATCTTTTTGGAGTCACACTTCCCTCCAACTTTTAAGGCATCTGCAATTTCTTATTGCAGCACACAGCATTTTCTGTGCAGTTTTGGAGTTCCTTGAGGTGCCCTTATTATTTTCCTTGTTATAGTAAATGCTCCCAAGGGAAGTGGAATACGTTTTATCCTACCTGACTTTCATATTGTGGAATCAGCACATCCCACCTTATGTGGAGTGCCAAGGGGACACAATGTATCCCCTTTTCCACTTCTCCTGTAACTTTCTAGTTACAGTGACAACTTAATTTGGGTGGCTGGTGGCAGTGGATGATTTCTACCACCGTTTTGTGAACTTTACATGCAGGCTGCTACCACAGCTGCGGTAAGGGACATATGGTCACCATTGAACTAAAATGATGGCTGTACTTTATTTCACCAACTCTTGATGACTTGTCCTTTCTAGAGCCTTCTTCTACCTGCTTGTGTCGGGGAGGTCATGCTAAGTCTTTTGTCTTTGGCGGGTTTCCTTGCGAAAGCCCGCCAAAGCTCTCATCGTGCCTGAAAAGACAGGAAGTGTGGGAGGTGACCGAAACTGCCCTGGTCTTTGTCCTGCAATGTCTCTGTCTAGATCCAGTTCGAACTGGAAGGCTGGCTGTCCTTTTGGACAAGCCAGCCCCCAGATTTGCATGAAGGGTTGAATGGGTATTGGTGAATCCTGATGGATTTTCTTGCATAAAAGGCGAGAGTCCTGGAGCAGAAAGGGAACGTCTACCAATGTAAACAAGAATCCGAAGGAGGACATTGGCAGCCACCCCCATCGACCGCCAGTGACTGCTGAGTAGCTGCTGCAACCCCCTCTTCTGCTCGACAGGGAAGATACAGACTGGACGACTTTGTCCCTTAGACTGGTGGGCCTAACCAGTCTCGAGACAAACTGCATTTTGAGTCATCCCTCAAAGAGCAGCAACCGTCCTCGGCTGCAATCTCCCAATACCCTGGGACCTGGACCATTTTTCTGTGCATCGTCTCCTGAAGCACTATTACGCTGGAAACTTGCGGGCATCCTTCAGAGTCTACAGTGACTCTTTCCCACTCTGAGACGTCTCCTCTTCCAAGTCGGATATCAGGAAACAGAAGGAAGTCTGCCGTGTGACAACAGTCGCTGCTCCGAAACCTGTGCCGAGTCCCAACACGCCAGTAGAGTGAAGATCACCTGCTGGGCGTCACATCTGAAAAAACTGACTGTCTGCTCCCAGCAAAGTTCTTTATACAGCCTCTAGGCAAAGAATCCAAACAGGAGCTGCTGTTGCCTCACATTGGGGACCCGGTGGTGGTGATGTTCATCAGAAAAGGTACTGTCCCGCTCCAAGGTGCTTACCTGGGTGCCAGCTGTGTTGATGGGTACTCCACCTGAGCTTGAGACACCTTGGGGTGGACAACCCAATAGTGTTCTCCCAGGCCCAAGGACATTGGACCTTTGGGCTAAAATTCATCAGAGGGTATATCGGACCTCCCGGAACTCTTTATACTAAACATTTAACCTACATGCAACATTGAATAATCCCACAAACATTAACTTTGACAGTGTCTGCCTATTTTCGTTCTTCAGCCCACGGGTCCTGGTCACCCCGTGTCACAACTCACTTTGAAACTCATCCCCAGATAGGGCTGGACTTTCTCAAGTGTAGGCTGCCTAGAGGTTACTTACCAGTATTGTGTTGAATTATATTGAATGCTGGTAAAAGAATGTATTTGCTAACTTGAATGCTACCCAGACTACTTACCAGTTTATTAACCCAGGTCTACCAGTGAATTGAGTAATACTCAACCAATGTCTTCTTGTATATGTGAATACGTTTACTTACCGGAAATCCTACTAGTGCGTGTTAGTTGCCTTAGTGCTTACCATATTATTTTTATAAAACTACAGTGTGTAAGTGTATTTATGACCAAGTGTGCTGTGGGGTCTTTGTACTTACCTACAGCCCTTCTCACTCCTCGACTAAGCCTGGCTACTCAACCAGAGCTACCAAACCTTTTGGTTAGATCAGGCCAAACCTAAGAGTTGGAGCTCTGTACTCCTAAGAGCGAGTCTTCTACAGTTCTACACAGGTGGACTTTAGTAAAAATCCCAAACAACTTGTGACAGGTTTCCATCATTTTATTGCATCTTCATTACTTATCTGCTATTCCTGGTTAAGTTCTTTGATATATATTAACTGCATCTAATGGTGATAGTGTAGATTTGTATTATAGAGTGTTGTGTGATATTACTACCAGCTAGTTTCATTGTTCTAAAGCCCTAAATGAATAACTTTTTTATAACCGACTGTCTACATTGAATTATTGCGCATTATGCTATGTAGACTCATTGAGGGCCCCTGACCACATGCGCACTCTCCTAAGACTAAGCCTTGAATGCTCTCCATTGCTACTTTGATTGGGGTTTGGCTAAACTCTCAGAGGTCACAGTTCACCAAAACTAGCGTGGGTTCCTAAAATCTGTCCACTAGGCCAGATTCTAAAAATCCATCTTAACACCAGGAAAACGGTGTATCCGTCAGTCTCGGATGCACCGCGGGCATAATGCAGAGGGCTACGAACACCCACTACAAACAGCCAGTGGCAATTGTTGGGCGAGACCATGCTGCACACAGAGGGTAGGTAATTAACAGCGCTGAGGACCCAGGAGAACTTGTGAAATTAGGAAATGATACATATTTGGTAAGATTTTCATTTATATGCCAAATTACCTTCACATGCAAGGGGCGGGGGAGCTGGTTTTTCTTTCGTCTTCGGCAGGAACCCGTTGTGTAGCCTGCGACACTCCAGAGTGTCTGAAGGTAGGAAGTGAGTGAGGAGTCGGAAACTCTGCTCACCTATGTTTTATGGTGTGCCTAAGAATGCAGTCCCCACTGGGTCCAGAGTGCTGGACTGAGATCGCGAGGCGCATCTGATTGGCGGTGACCGTCCTTCATTTGGTGCCATGAAAAGGGCACCAAAACCACAGCCATAAGAAGCACCAGAGAATCCTTTGTTGGGAGCCTTTTCTGTCGACTGCTGCAAGTTACCATCCAGTGTCCATTCTTTCGTCACCACGATTAAGAATCCAGACACCGGGCCCTGTGCTGCTGTATTGTAAAGGCATCGCCTGCAAACTCTTCTTCACTGCTCAAGTCTTGTGTCGCTCCTGTTAGCTAGGGTGGTGATTAGTGTGTTTGGGAGTTGGCCCGTACCGTCCGCCCAGGCCTAATGCTGGAACGCATCTAGGGAGCCTTCTACGAAGTCCCTAAACACTTTCTAACTCTAAAGTCTGTGCGTACTTGTTGGATGAGAAATCCTCTGAAACACCGTCTTTCCTGCATATGAGCTTACCCTGAACTGCCTACTGTTGGCCACTGGACCACCCGAGTCCCTGACTCAGATCACTCATGACTTAGAATAGGGAATGACGTTTAAGTATAAGGGCTCAGACTAGAAAATATAACAAGTGTACGTACTTGTAAATGTGTTAGTAACTGATTCCTGTAACAGAATAAGTTAGAAAGTGTTACTAAATTCTTACTTACCTTTGAGTTGCTTATTGCCCTTCTGAAAAGTAGAATACATTATTTACTTACCTCTAACTTGTGTTCCACCCTTCTAGAAAGTAACTGAGTTGGCATTGCTTTATTATTTCTGAAACTGAATCAGTGTACAAGTTTACCAATAGGGTTTACTACTGCCATTTAAGATTATCAGGTTTGGCGGTACATTGATGTTCAGGCTCCTCTAGCTTGGAATGCTCTTCCAGGATCTATAGATCAGCCGGCACAATCACTCTTCAAAAAACTTGTTATGCACCACTTGTGTAATCTCAGGCCAGGCTGAAGAGCCATTTTTCGGCAGAGTGTTCCTCTCTCTGCATTGACCCCTGTCTGTTCTGTACATGTCCGTTTTTTGTGCGCCCTGTGGCCCCATGGGCATGAGGCGCTTCATAAAAGTTTAATAAATAACATTAGTTTCTTACTTCCCTTGAACTACTTACTACCATTCTGAAAAGGTCGGTTCTTCCTTACCTTATAATTGTGTTCCACTCTTCTGAAATGTAACATTGGTACACTAACTATTCCTGTAATCGAAATAGTGTAAGAATGTATGACCAATATGGTTTTACTCACTTTGAAATATATATACATATATATACATACATATATACATACATACACACTACTCACCGTAATCGTATTTCTGATGCATGTATCTGCTTAGATTCACATGCTGTGCATAGGCCGACATCTAGTGGAAGCTGCAGAGTATTACAGCTTGTTTTTCAAAACTCGAAAATGGGTGGCGACACAGGGCGTGCCAGGAATACTATCCCTAGTGTGACGTCCACTGTACCCATGATCCCTCACGCGTGTAGGACCCTCAGATTGTATTTTTTCTGACATGAGGTAGCATGAGGAGTAGCGCGAGTACAGATTTTCCAAGCAGCTAGAACGATAAGATTACAGGCATCCATGCACCTGCTCTCAGAGGGGAGGAAGGGCGGGTCGCATGTGAATCTAAGCAGATACAAGCATCATAAATACGATTACGGTGAGTAATGTATCCCTTCTGAGGCTTGTGGAATCTGCTTAGATCACATGCTGTGCATAGATTAGCGAGCAGTGTTAGAAGAAGAAGGTGGGATGTGAGAAGGGTCCTGAGCAAACAGATGTCTTAGATCCACTTGTCCCACTTGAGTATCTGTCTTGGAATGGGTGTCAATGCAGTAATGCTGAGTAAAAGTGTGAATAGAGCTCCAAGTAGCTGCTTTGCAAATGGTGTCAAGGGGTACATTTGCAATGAAAGCCAGAGTGGCCCCAATGCCTCTTGTAGAGTGGGCTCTTGGCATAAAAAGGCAGTCTCTTTTCAGAAAAGGAGTAACAAAGTTGGATACAATTGACTATCCATTTGGAGATGGCACCTTTAGAGATGCAATCTCCTTCTCTGCCTGTACCTACGGAAACAAACAGTTGGTCTGCTTTCCTTAGCGGTCTGGTCTTGTCTACATAGTAGAGGACCGCTCTTCGCACATCTAGAGTGTGTAGTTTCACCTCAACAGAGCTTTTGGGTTCTTGGAAGAAGGCCGAAAGCTTGATGGACTGGTTAACGTGGAATTTAGAAATAAACTTAGGTGAGAACCTAGGGTGTGTTCGTAGAACCAGTTTATCCTTATGAACAGTAAAGAAAGGATCCTACACTGAAAGAGCCTGAATTTCACTGACCCTTCTTATAAATGTAATGGCTACTAAGAAGACAGTTTTATAGGTCAGGTGTTTGAACCCATGCATAAAGCCAGTTTCAAATGGTGGGCCCATGAGCTTAGCAAGCACCACATTAAGGTCCCAACCAGGTGGTGGGTTTGAAATTGGAGGGTGGAGTCTCTTTACCCCTTCCATGAAGGCTTTAAAGGATAGTTCCGGGACTTTTTTTTATTGTCCCTACGGGTCGGCCATGTGTTTGTAAGCATAAATCGGTAGATCGTAGGAAACTTTCCTATGGACCTTACCCGACTTTTCGCCCATTATCGCACTCGAAATCAGCCTCCATTTTGTGATAATCCTATCATTCCGCCGCATCGACCTGGCTCACCTGCCTTTGCGGCACTAAATCAAATCCCCCGCCCCTGAAACAGACTTTATCAAAACATTCATATTCCCCGCCTCTATCCGTGACGTGACTGAGCTGCGTAGGCAAACGCGCCCAGGCGTCTTCTACGCGACTCCACACAGACCCCGGAAATCAACACAGATCAGCTCACAATACAGCGCACCACAATTCGGAATATGAAACTGTACTTTGAAATCAAACCGCAAGATTGTAAATGTGGTAAAGTACATTTATTTGACATCAAATGTTTAGAGAATATTCAGCGATTTGCATTTTTATTTGCTCATGTTCCAAAAAGTTCGTATTGAGGAACGCGATGGTCCTTTGCTGTACACAGGGTCTTAGAGCATCTCACAATACAGCACCACAATTCGGAATGTGAAACCGTGGTTTAAAAGCAAACGGCAAGATTGTACATTTGGCAAAGTACGTTTATTGGACATCAAATGTTTAGAGAATATTCAGCGATTTGCATTTTTCTTTGCTCTCGATCCAAATTAGTTCGTCTTGAGGGAAGCGATGTTCGTGTGCAGTACACAGGGTGTTGGTTTACGATAAAAATAAGCTCTTCTGTCGCACTGATAATCGCATGGCTGTTCCAACAACGAGGCACTAGGCCACCACAACGGTAGGTATGTTGCATCTAACCGTTAGTACCGCGTAAGGGCATACTTGTACTTGGCGATCGTCCCATAAAATGGTCAGGGTGGTAACGTTGTTCACGCGGAGAAGCAACTGGCGGCTGTAGAAGCCGTCCGCCGGTGTCTGGTACTCGTGACACAGACAGTAGTGAATGATGTACCTAAAAACATAAAAAATGAAATTAGTCTCACCATCAGATCCTTATTAAAATTATTCATTTCATAGCGAGGACAGCGCTACTGGGTGTACACAAGTGTTTAAAGGCGTGGCGAGGCATGGAGGGGGGGGGGGTAGTGGAGTACAAGGTAAGTAGCATAAAATAATAAATAAATAGGGCCAGCTGGTGGCAAGTGCAAGGTAAGTGCAGAACAAGTGCTGGGAAGGGGGGGCTGTAGGATACTGAGACAGTCCCCCAGTGCAGGGGTTGACAGGGAGGCAGTGCAGGTGGAGAGTGGAAGGGCCCAGGACCGAGGTCGCAGACAATGGACCAGTTGTAGCAGGGGAGAGGGAGAGAGAAAGCAGAAGCAAAGAGGAAGGTTTTGAGGTGCTTCAGTAAAAGCAGATGTTTCTCCTCCAGATAGTGCGCGGTAGAAAACACTATGCCACATAGAACGAACAAGTACAACTGAACCCGTCTTTAAAGCCACTGTATAGTAATGAAATTGCGGTATAAACTCATCAAAAGTTACTTACATTATATTTGCATTTTCCATTGTGTCTCTGTGTAGGGCAGACCCGAAACACCACTCCTTCTTTGCCGACGTTACTTCTTCTAATGAACGTGGCTCATCGTTTCGTTTCTGAAATTTTATTCATTATCTTTTCTTAGTCTTTCAGGATGGTCCCGGCCTGTCAAGGTCAAATCACAATAGAACCTTATATTGGGTCGTGGGCCGTTCCGCCACCCGAGCAAAACATCAAAGCAGCTGACCTTCACTTTGAGCGAGCACACATTTCTAGTTAGCTGCAGTTAGTTTTAGGGACATCTTGTCTGCGTGCCTTTTTTTTTATTGTCCCTATGGGTCGGCCATGTGTTTGTAATACGGAAACATTCTATAATTTTTGTAAAAATGATTTATATTACTGTTTGGTTTAATTGCAATGGGCCTGCAACATGAGGAGACTCGAGAGAACAGACAATCGAATTACAATCATTTAAACCGTGATGTGTATTTCTCAATGAGCTCTGCTTTAGGTGGACATGGAACAGAGGCAATGTTGGGTGGCAATGCAGTTGTCCCCTGCATAGGTTCGTTCACCACTCCATGTATGTGCCTATCGAGGACATCTACGATAAGTCTCTCAATAAACTCATATTGCATATCCTCAAACACTGGTTTGATCACCCATTGTTTACTTCTTTTAGTGAAGGCCTTATTGTAGCGAAGCGTCCCTAAAGTTCCGGTCGTCCTACTTTGTTGACGGCCAACATTATGGTTATGTGCCAAGACCGCTAGAAGAGTCCGATTTATCATGCCTTCCATGCCAAAATGCAATCTTTTGGGCCTGTACTTTAGGCACATATTGTGGAACACCTCCAAATCTCCTGTGTGGCAGAATTCCGTGAGTCCCCTCAAATCTCTTGTTATAGTTTTATCAAATACAATCTTTTCAATGGCCTTGTGAGTGGGTGATGAAGGAATCAACCACTTCTTCTTCCGTGCCTCCTCTGTGGACAAATGGCCATGTTCACATTTGTGGAAATGCTCATTTGTCGACCATCGATGTACGTTGCTACAGTGCAACATTACTGACCGCCATTTTTCCAGTAGAATTTCCAACGACCCTTCACATGTTTTTGAGCTCCACCAAAGATGGTTGCTGATTGACTTGGACCACTGTGAAATACCTTGCATATCTTTTTTTTTTCCTGCAGCCGACAATTTTTTATTGATTGATTTTGCAAGATGCCAAACGTCAAATTGGTGATTTATATTTTTGTACTGTTCTCTCATTGTCTTGGCAATTGAAACGTGTCTGTCCGTGGCTATCAGGTCGATCACCATTCCCCGCGATTGTAGTTCTTGCAATGATGCTACAAAGCCAACTTTCTCCATGGCCACTGAGGATGTACTTTGTGACACCTGCACGACCACCGAACTCACAATTTTCTTACTTTCCATGTCCTGAAAGTGGTAGGTGCAGTACTTGGCTGAAAATCCTGGACTGTCGCATTGTCCATCACCGGCTAGCCTGAAGCGTTTGCCCGCGAATGTACTTTCCATTGACATTTTTTCCATTCTCCAAGCTTCGCTGATGGCTGGAAATAGATAATCGGTTTGGTATTTGTAGAACTGACTTTTCGCAATGAAATGGATTCCCACAAACTGAAAGAAATACTGTAACTTTTTAAAACTTGAACCACTAAAAAGTGCGGCCGCTGCACAAAGTAGATTGCCTGCTGGCAGTTGCCCCAGCATGGGTTGTGCAGACCATGCGAACGGATGATATTGTGTACAGGTGGCATGTATTTTAAGGTTAGTGCCTCGAATTGCACGAGTCACATTAATCAATGGCTCCCCACATACTTCCCCACCAACCCAATGCCCACATTTCATCATCATAATAATATCCATCAAACAGCTATCGAATACAATGAATTTGGCCTCTTTCCTTATACTGTCACTCTGCATCCCAGCTGGTTCGGCCTGTAACGTTGAGGACATGTCACTCGCATGAAAGGTACAATCTCTGATATCGTCTTCCGCTATGCTGAGTGATATTGATGGTGTTTCATTGTCGTCCACTTCATTCTCTTCCATTGCAACATCTGTTCCTTGTCCGGAGATGGGAGAAAAAAACAATGTCTTCAACTTTCGCGTGCTCTTATTTTTTGCGGGTGTGGATTCTGTGAATTGATCTACGACTGCATCCAAACTACCAGGAGGACATTCACTATCAATGGCTGGTGGTGGTATAGCTCCGTTGTCAATCACTTCATATTCTTCCCATTGGCACGATGCATCTCCAGTCTCAAGTCCCTGCCAAAAGGTTTGACAAGCAACATCTCTCGTTCGCTTCACTGTCTGTGTAGATCTAGTTCTTACACCCACTCGCAACTAGAGGACAGATTAGAAAAGGGATGTTCAGTTTAAACACAACTTACAGTATTGAACTATTGACAGTGAAAGACAACATAATATAGTGAACAGGACACTAACCTTCTTTTGCTTTCTTTTCTTTGAAACTTTCTTTCCTCGAACTTCAACATCTGGACGCTGTTGCTCCGACTCGTGTGTGCATGTCTCCACTTCCTCTCGCGCTGCAACGACTATACTTTCATGATAAGCACATCCATCACTCACTGAGGCTCCATCGACTCGCTGAAACATAGAACTTTCATTAGTATGTATAATAATATTGAAAACACAAAATGTACTTGGGGACCAATACCCATACGTACATCTCAATAGCAAAACACGAATGAACGCATTGTGTAGAACATTCAAACGACAATAGTTCACGCATTGTTGATCTAGTTAGATTGAACTGTCAAGATCCATACCTCGGGCTCCGCATAGACTTCCATTGATGATATTATTGAAGATGAGGCTTCAGCAACTCCCTGAAACACAGTAATTGCATTAGTATGGTTTTGTATTTTGTTTAAAAGAACATAAACTTTCTGCAGGCGTCAACGGCTCATCTAAATAGACCTGCACAAATGATCAGTTGTCTAAAATAAATAATGGATATCTAAATATGATTCGATTTGCTCCATCGTTGGAAGTGTCACCACCCAGAGATCTGCATCAACTACTAGGGGTGATGTTCTTGTTGAAGAAGCTCCGTCAGCTCCCTGAAACATAGTACTTGCGTTAATAAAGAAGGAAGTATAGCGGATGTAATCACGTCATTTGATCTCGCATGATTGATCTGTCAGTATCCATACCTCGAAATGCATAAGAACATCAAGGGACGCTGTAACTGCGGTGCACACTTCTGCAAGCTGTTGCGCCGACCCGTAACTGCATGCTCCCCCTTCCTCTTGGACTAATGCTCCATCGACTCCCTGAAACATAGGACTTTCATTAGTAATGAACACAATATTGAAAAAAGAAGACACATAGGAGGGCGACGACAGAAGGACATACCAATGGCTAAAAACGAAAGAAACATTGTGTGTAACAATCACGCTACAAGAATGCAAGAACTGATGATCTCCATCGATGGAACTGTCCGGAAACGTACCTCGAGCATCTGAGTGACATCTACGGTTGTCGTCAATGCGTTGGACTCCTCAGCATCTCCCTGAAAGACAGTACTTGCATTATTTTGGATAACAATAATTATAACTGAAAACAAAGACTAGAGGACGAGTACTGTGGTGTACCATTAGGTAAAATAATTACACGATCAATTAAAACTATTGATTTACATGCCTAAAACAAGTCAGTGTCAGAATAGCTAAGTAAGATTACCCGATAGGCGCTTGAAGTGGCTGATGACTGCAATAACGACACGGATGGAGAATCTTCAGCCTTCATATTGAGTGGATACATAAATGGGGAAATTATTGTTAGCTAATGCTACACACTACCGCAATGCCGAGAGATAAATACGTAAACTTGACTCACCAGTGGAGGGATGTGGACGAATAGAGTGGGAATAGCGGTTGAGAGCAATTTTCGCCTCGCTCGCGGTGTTTTCGTCCTTATTAGCAATGATGTGGAGTACATGTCTGGGCTAAAGTGCCTGCTGCAGATGCGGTATCGATCACCCCTCTTGTCCGCAAAGACTTCTAGGACTCTACTTTCTATCTCAGAGGCTGGATATCCGCAATATCGGACCCATTCTCTTATCTGATCTATTGTCTTAGGGAAAACATGCATTATAGTACCTTCAGATTTGTTATGGGTCTTCGAAGGGCAACCGCCAATGGAACAGGCAGGCATTATGGAAAGTTCTGAAAAGTAAAGATCAACAATTCTCTATGAATACCAATGTGTTAAAACATTAAATGACACATAAAAGGTTAAATGCAAGGTCCGTTTTGGTTCTTGGAACTATACACGTTATTCACATGCGGATAAGTATTTCAATAACTTTCAAAAAATAGAAAAAGTAATTTGACTAAACTCAGAACATGTGACTAGTTCCTTGCATGTACTGTCGTGAACGAAAAGAAAACATGGATGCAATTTGATGACTACTAGCAAATAGATATAAATTAAAAAATTGGACGCAAAATGATTATGGTACATGGACTTACCTTGACGAACAAACAGTTAGATGCAGGGATCAGAGTAGTTTCTTGTCGTAGAACAGGGAGCAGTTCACAGGTTGCAAACTGACGAGTTTGCTCAAAGTGGTCACGGAAGTTCACAGAGACGAAGAGCAGATAACCAGCACCTTCACGGGTTGACTAGCAAAGCGCAAAGAAGTTCTCATTAGAAATATGAAGTGGGTTATAAAGAATTCGAAACAGGGGTGTGTTTGTGAATGAATGACGTGTATATGTCGTGGCATTATGCGGTCTGCAGGGGGCCGTCCAGCGTGAGGGGGGATGCTTGGCAGGAGACACGGGGTCTGGAGGTAGACATGGGAACAACAACCCATGCTCTATAGACCACTTTGAAGTGTACATGGTCTTTGGCACCTCTTGGCCTTTATCGCTCCCTGACTGCTCCAGTTGCCAGCACAAGTACCCCGGTGCGAACTGCCTTTGATAGGGCGGGGGGTGGATTGGGGCGGTGGTCGTGCAGACAAGACACAGGAAGACTCGTGAATGGAGACACACTTATGTGGATTGCAGGGGGCCGTCCAGCGTGAGGGGGGATGCTTGGCAGGAGACACGGGGTCTGGAGGTAGACATGGGAACAACAACCCATGCTCTATAGACCACTTTGAAGTGTACATGGTCTTTGGCACCTCTTGGCCTTTATCGCTCCCTGACAGCTCCACTTGCCAGCACAAGTACCCCGGTGCGAACTGCCTTTGATAGGGCGGGGGGTGGATCGGGGCGGTGGTCGTGCAGACAAGACACAGGAAGACTCGTGAATGGAGACACACTTATGTGGATTGCAGGGGGCCGTCCAGCGTGAGGGGGGATGCTTGGCAGGAGACACGGGGTCTGGAGGTAGACATGGGAACAACAACCCATGCTCTGTAGACCACTTTGAAGTGTACATGGTCTTTGGCACCTCTTGGCCTTTATCGCTCCCTGACTGCTCCAGTTGCCAGCACAAGTACCCCGGTGCGAACTGCCTTTGATAGGGCGGGGGGTGGATTGGGGCGGTGGTCGTGCAGACAAGACACAGGAAGACTCGTGAATGGAGACACACTTATGTGGATTGCAGGGGGCCGTCCAGCGTGAGGGGGGATGCTTGGCAGGAGACACGGGGTCTGTAGGTAGACATGGGAACAACAACCCATGCTCTATAGACCACTTTGAAGTGTACATGGTCTTTGGCACCTCTTGGCCTTTATCGCTCCCTGACTGCTCCAGTTGCCAGCACAAGTACCCCGGTGCGAACTGCCTTTGATAGGGCGGGGGGTGGATCGGGGCGGTGGTCGTGCAGACAAGACACAGGAAGACTCGTGAATGGAGACACACTTATGTGGATTGCAGGGGGCCGTCCAGCGTGAGGGGGGATGCTTGGCAGGAGACACGGGGTCTGGAGGTAGACATGGGAACAACAACCCATGCTCTGTAGACCACTTTGAAGTGTACATGGTCTTTGGCACCTCTTGGCCTTTATCGCTCCCTGACTGCTCCAGTTGCCAGCACAAGTACCCCGGTGCGAACTGCCTTTGATAGGGCGGGGGGTGGATTGGGGCGGTGGTCGTGCAGACAAGACACAGGAAGACTCGTGAATGGAGACACACTTATGTGGATTGCAGGGGGCCGTCCAGCGTGAGGGGGGATGCTTGGCAGGAGACACGGGGTCTGTAGGTAGACATGGGAACAACAACCCATGCTCTATAGACCACTTTGAAGTGTACATGGTCTTTGGCACCTCTTGGCCTTTATCGCTCCCTGACAGCTCCACTTGCCAGCACAAGTACCCCGGTGCGAACTGCCTTTGATAGGGCGGGGGGTGGATCGGGGCGGTGGTCGTGCAGACAAGACCAGTTTGCCGCAGGGCCTCACCAAGGAGAGGCCATCTAACTGAATGTAAGAGGATGGCTGCAGGATCTACTACATGGAATGCAGGGGGGTGAGTTTATAAATACCTCACCCTCCCAGGAGAATATACACTAGATTCATTTAAAAAATCAAAACCACCATTGTTAAAATATATGTTGGGCTTTATTTTAGATTTTAATTAAACATAAATAATAAACATTACACATTGTAAAGTTGAGGTTGCAGCACATCGAGGGAAAATCCGCGGTATTGTCCACTGTCACTGGGGAAATGTTGTCTAATGGCAAGTACCGCACAGGCAGGTATTACTCTCCGAACGCGGTGTCCGAGCCTCCCGTGAAGCCACCAAGTGAAGCAACGATAGGCCACCAGCCTGTACCACCTGTGAAAAAAAAAGATGCAAACTGTATTAAACTGACCAAACTTTCTTATCAATGTCGATTCAGGTAACACATGTCATTTTTCTTAGAAAAAAATTATATCTAGAAAATGCACTATATGGAACAAATTTACATGCGTTCGAATGATATGTAAATGTAATTTAATATGTGGGAGACGACCATGAAATAGTGGTGGCATCACTGACATCACAAACAGAGTATACTTACTCGTTACTCGGATTACGCGGACGAACAGTGCCGCGAAGTTCGTGCATAAGCACCATCATCATCCTCAACACGGTCCGTGAGAGGCAGGCTTCCCTGAACTCTGGCAGCTCGGTGATGCATTGCGGACTTTGCTCGCCTTCCTGCAGACTTTGCTCGCTTTCCGAAATGTAGGCCAAGCACCCGGAATTTTCACGGCAGCAGCAGTTCTCCTCCTCAGTTGGCATTAGCTCGCACCGATTGCACGTGCACCAGGTGGAGACGCCGTCCATGCGACATGGTCCAGGCTCTTCATCCGTTGACTGGTCCTCCCAACTGCCGTCCGAATCCCCATCGTTTTCGCGTGCTTGACTTTCCAGTAGTTCTTCCTCGGTGTACTCGGGCTCGTACATATACGGCATTATTGTGGCCATTGTGCGGTAAAGATAGTAAAATAATTTACAGAGATGGTACAGGTGTTCACATGGGCTACAAGCGGCGAAGGTAGCTGACCAGAGCACTGAAACGAGTCACAGAATACTCAAAGTAACACAGAGAGAGGAATGGAATCGAAAATCTGCTGCTGTGTGTTGTGAAACGGTCTGTTTATACTTATTGGGGAAAGAGGCGTCCTGCCATTTCCATGGCAACACGTCAATAGCTGAGGCGCAGCGATTGTTGACACGAGACGTGCTTGAAATGGGCAGTACGCGTCTGCTGATGTCAGGCTCAGGGGCGGGGGATTTGATTTAGTGCCGCAAAGGCAGGTGAGCCAGGTCGATGCGGCGGAATGATAGGATTATCACAAAATGGAGGCTGATTTCGAGTGCGATAATGGGCGAAAAGTCGGGTAAGGTCCATAGGAAAGTTTCCTACGATCTACCGATTTATGCTTACAAACACATGGCCGACCCGTAGGGACAATAAAAAAAAATCCCGGAACTATCCTTTAACCACTGGTACTTTCCACCATGAAACCTTGTTGTGGGAAGTGGTGTAGGCTGAAAGCGCTGCCAGATGTACCTTTAGTGAGTTAAATACCAAGCCTGCGTCCAGCAGGTGAAGCATGTAAGTGACAATATTGGAAGGAGTGCAATCAACTGCGTTGATTTTTTTATTCTGGCACCAGATAACGAATCTCTTCCATTTGTCAAAGTAGCAGTGCCTCGTGTTAGGTTTCCTAGATTCCTTTAGGATGTCCATACACCTCTGTGGTAAATTAGATGTCCGAACTCTATGACCTCAGGAGCCATGCTGCCAGGTTCATTGAGTTGGGTTGAGGATGCACGGTTTGACTTTGGTGCTGGGACAGTAAATTGTACCAGCCCGGAAGTTTGATGGGTTCGCACACCGCCAATCTGCAGTGTGGGAACCACGGTTGTCTTGCCCACATGGGAGCAACTAGGACGAGCGTCATCGATTCTCTGTTCATCTTGTTGACCACCTTCCTGATTAGAGGAGTTGGTGGAAAAGAGTACGCAACATCCCTGACCAGTTCATCCACAGGGCGTTCCCCTGGGAGTCTGGTTGGGGGAACCTGGATGCAAATCCTGGGCATTGTCTGTTTTCGCTTGTGGCTAATAGGTCTATAGTGGGGAAACCCCACTGAGAGAAGACATCTTCGACTTCTCTGTGTAGACGCCATTCGTGTTCTTCTGGGAGGGGGTCTCTGCTCAGAGCATCCGCTAGGGAATTGAAATCCCCTGGAACATGTTGCGATGACAGGAAGATGTTCCATCTGAGTGCCCACATCCAGATTCTCTGGGCAAGCTTGGACAGATTTGGCGACGGAGTCCCTCCTTGCTTGTTCAGGTAGAACATGGCTGTAGTGCTGTCCGTCTGGATTTGCACTGACAGATTTAACAGGTAGGGCTCGAACGCTTCAAGTGCTCTGAATACTGCCAGAAGCTCGAACAGGTTGATGTGATCCTAGGCCACTGAGTGCGACCAGAGACCCTGAGCTGTGTGGTGGAGATGGTGAGCTCCCCACCCCGTCAGGCATGCATCGGTTGGGACTACCGCCTGTATCTCGGGATCGTAAAAGGGTTTCCCCTTGGACAGATTTTCTCTTGTCCACCAGTGAAGGTTTTGTACAAGTGTTGGCGAAACGACCACTAGATCGTCCCACTGACCACTTGCCTGAGACCACTGTTTCGCCAACCATTCCTGCATGGGACGCATGCGCAGGCGCGCATGGGGGACCAGGTAAATACATGACGCCATCATGCCCAGTAAACGCATTGCTTTGCGTACCGTTATTTGTTGACCAGACTGATAATGCGGAATTTGCAGTAGCATATTCCGAATTCTTTCTTCTGAAGGAAAGGTCAACCCCTCTTGGGTATCTAGGATTGCTCCTAGAAATTGTTTTGAGGTGCTTGGCACTAGGCTTGACTTTTTCTCGTTGATTGAGAAGCCTAACTCGTGAAGGAGGTCGATAGTCCTTTGAATGTTTGTCCTGCAAATTCCCGGGGGTTTCCCCCGTTATGAGCCAGTCGTCCAGATAAGGGTACACTGGGATCGCCTCCCTGCGAGGTGTGCAGCCGCCAGTACCTTGGTGAATACCCTTGGTGCTGAAGCTATCCCGAAGGGCAGTACCTTGAATTGGTAGTGTCGACTGTCCACCTTGAAGCGCAAATACTTTCTGTGCGGTGGGAACATGGAAATATGAACATAAGCATCTTTCATATCCAAGGTTGCCATGTAATCCCCTTTTTTAGGAGGGGGATTACCTCTTGTAGCGTGGTCATACGAAATTTTTGGGGCTTGACATACTTGTTGGCAGGCCGTAAGTCCAATGCTGGGCGCATTGTCAAATCTTTCTTTGGCACAAGGAAGTACGTTGAATAAATACCCTTGTTTACCTGGTGTCCCGGGACGAGTTCTATCGCGTCCTTTTCTAGCAGAATGGCGATCTCCTCGAGGAGAATCTTCCGATGTTCTAAAGAGTGTACTCTTTGTCGTGGAGGATGGTTCCGGGGACGCTGCAGTAGTTCTATACAATATCCTGTGGATACTGTTGACAGCACCCATCTGTCTGATGTGATCCCTTCCCAAGCCTGGGTGAAGTTGGAAATGCGTCCCCCTACTGGGGTTGCGTGAGAAGGGACCCTGAACTGAGCGTCACTGCTTTGGTGGAGGCGTGCCGCCTCCCTTGTTGGGGCTGCCTCTGCCTTTACCACGACCTCTCCTATTACCCCTGCCGTAACCCTGGGTAGACTGTTGGTTGTTGTTCCACTGTGTACCCTGCCCCTAGGAATAGGTAGATCCTCTCTGGGAATTTTGGCCGCGTGGGCGACGAAAATTACTATTCCCTCTCTGGTTAGGGGGTTTATTGGTTAACTGGCCAAGGGACTTGAGTGTTTCGTATTCGTCCTTGGCATTCTTCAGTGCGTCTTCGACCGCCTTACCAAACAGATCGGTCTCCACCGGTTTGTCCAACAATGATGCCTGGGTTTCTGCCTTAAAACCAGACTGCAGTAACCACGCATGTCTTTTGATAACAGTGCCTTCTGCTATCAATCTGCCTGCGTTGTCCGCGGCGTCGAAGGTTGCTTTTAAAATGCAACCGGACACGGCTCTACCCTCTGTGGAAATCCGAGCTAACTGGCCCTTTAAAGGTTCAGGAGCAGAGGCTATGAGTGCCGCGACTTCTTCCCACTGATGGCAGTTGTAGCTGGCCAACAGGGTGGTGGAGTTAGCAATCCTTGCTTGACAGGCGGACGTTGAGGCTACTTTCCTGCCGAAACCGTATAGTTTTTTGCTCTCCTTGTCGGGAGGAGCTTCGGACGATGACAAGGGTGTTCCAGCCCTCTTACGAGTGTTGGTGACAACTAGGGAGTCTGGCTTCAGATGTCCTCTTATATAGAGAGGGTCAGACTGGGCCGCCCTGAAAAGTTTTTCAACCCTGGGATTGACTGCTCTGATGAGGTTCGGGTTCACCAGGGACGGATCTATTCTCCGCTGAATGGACTTAAGGATAGGGATGGTCTGGGCCACAGGCCTCCTTTCTCCCACTAACTCCTCTGCGAAGTCCCTTTCCTCCTGGACACCGTGGGTGTCAATGTGGAAGTGTTCTGCTGCGCGTGCGAGAACCTCGTTTAGGAGGGGTGGTTATCGACCGGGGAGTCGGTAACCGGGGCTTCGTTCTCTACCGGGGAATCTACTCTGTATGTTTCCGGGTCCTCCTCTTCCTGGTCCTCATCATCCCCATAGTAGCCCGTCCCGGTTTGCTCTTCTATCATACCAAATTCTTGGTCCTCACAAAAGGAAGCCTCTCCTTCATACAGTGAGTATGGTCTTGCGTATGGTTGTACCTCGAAGGGTTCTGACCTCATCAGAGTTTCAAACCGGGGCTTCTTACTCGGGGGGATACGATCAGTAGAGCCTGAGGGTGTCGCCCCCTGTGGATCATACGAGAGGAAATGTTCTGGATTTTTATCATACAAATCTGCCAAAGAAGACATTCTTGACATGACCCTATGTCTTCACTGGACCATTTTTTGGAACTGGGGATGACTCTCTCAGCAAGTCTATGGAATTTATCTTGAGTAGCTTTGCTGGTTTTAGACATATCAGCAGACCTGGCTTTGTCTGTCTGTTATGGGGGGGTGGTGTGTTTCACAGGTGTGGAAGAGTGCAAAGGTTGTTTCTTCTGCTGTTTTCCCCCCTCCCCGTGAGTGGAAAAATGTTTTCCCTGTCCTTTAGTGGCTCCGGAGGTTTTCGACGCCTGGCGTCGAGGATCGGGGGTGGTGTCCCTGTCCTTCGAGCGTGGGGCCTCGCTGGTTTTAACTGCGGGCTCCGACACCTGGGGCGCGGCCTGGGGGTGGAAGTCGTCTTCTGACGATCGAACTTCTGTTAGCCTAGGGAGCGAGGCACTCTTGGCAAGAGTGGATGATTGCCTGGAGTCATGCAGCGATCTTGATCGAGAGCGCCCAGAGGACACCGAATCGGACCGTTCTGTTTGTGCCTCTTTCCGAGAACTCGACGTAGAGTCTCGGTTGGACTTAGTGTGTTTAGTGTGTGTAGTATGTGAAGCGCTTGTGTCGCCGGGGGTCTTCCCCATAGCCGCCCTGCCGGACGACCTTCCGAGGTCGGGGACCTGCGCTCGGCTGTCTTTCGATGCCGTAATGCCCTCGCCGTCCGAAAGTACGGCGTCGCTGCCGTCACTGAAGGCGCCTTCCGCTGCCATGGCCGCCTGCCTGGCGTGGTGGGCCCAACGCTTCGTCGAACGGTCCTTAAGTGTCTTAGGTTTAAACCTAATACACGCTCTGCAGTTCGCTTCGGGGTGGTCCCTCGGCAAGCAGAGATTGCACGTGGCGTGCCTGTCAACCCAAGGGTATTTGCGATTGCACTTAGGGCAGAATTGAAAAGGGATACCCTCCATACGCACCTTGAGGCAGCGGGCTGTTAAGTGTAGGAAATGTATAAGGTGTACCTATATACCAAGAGTGTAGAGTATGTACCACCCCCACTCTTCCTACTTGCAGGGCCGAGGCCAGAGGCCTTCCAAGGCCCGGGCCGAGGCCAGCGGCCTTCCGAGGCCCAAATCCGTCGTGCAGCAGCCGACGGTCGATTTCTTCTCCAGCTGGAGTTGAGTGTCGAAGTTCGACGTTGGGGTGGGGAAGGATGTCAATAGATTATTATTTTAAATTTTTTAGCAAAAGTATGGCTAAGGCCAGGGGACTCCGCAAAATGCTTCCGACCAGTATGGCGGAAAAAAACAATCTGAGGATCCTAGACGCGTGAGGGATCTTGGGTACAGTGGACGTCATACTAGGGATAGTATTACTGGCACGCCCTGTGTCGACGCCCATTTTCAAGTTTCGAAAAACAAACTGCAATACTCCGCAGCTTCCACTAGATGTCGGCCTATGCACAGCATGTGATCTAAGCAGATTCCACAAGCCTCAGAAATATATGTGTATATATATATGCTGCAGATTCTTTGTACCCCATCTACAGCCCTCACCCCCCTTCCTAGGATACACCTGCATGCTATGTCATTGCTACAAATAATCACAGGTGGTACAGTTTTTATATTACCCAAGGTATAGTTTTATAAAGTCCTTTGGGGTGGGCTTTAGAGAAACTGTCTTATCAATCCTCTTATGAAGAATACACATCCCAAGCTCTACTTTAAAACCATTCCAAAGAAGTGGATTGGCTGGGTCAGTGCTGGAACAGATTTGCTCAAATTCGTATGTAGACCACATTCTTTAAGAAGGCACATTGTGTTGAAATCAGGGGTACACATTTCAAGTTTCAAGCTACTATTCAGGCATAAAAGTCAGTTTCCCCCTCAATTCTGCACGCGCACACACACACAGCACCCCATTTCTTACTCATGAAATGTAAAGTATTACTAGCTAGTGGTGAGTGCACAATTTGAGCCTGGACATTTTTCAAAGCTCTCCGTTAAGTGTTTGCCTTGATCCGCCAAATTTATTTAGATATGGGTACACATTTATGGGGTTGACTTTCTTGTACCGCAATCTTCCAGCAACAAGTCAACTACACTTACTAACGGAAAAAGCAAGGACAGATCTATTTTCTGGTACATGTATTGAGTTATTTAATTCATCAATGTTCATGTAAACTGAACCATTTCCATATTCTGGCAACACGTATTTCCAAGACATGTTTTGGTCATTTAGATCACCACAAGGTGACGCACTTAAGAATGTATTCACTGTACTCATGTGAGTAACACAAAGATAGTCAAATTTACAATTTGTGAGGGGGGGGCCTGGACTTACCTTCGTTCTTTGCCATTCCACTGCTTGAACCGTAGGGTTTCTACAATATTTGGATCCTCAGAAAACCACAGCTCCTTAGAGAGAGGCGGGCGCATGTATGGGGGATCATCTTCCTCTGATATGATCAACACCTTTAAAGAATAAAAAAAACAGCAGTCTTTACAAAGTAATTATTTGCAGAGGGGATGGGGAGGGAGAAGAAAGGTAATCAGTAATGCTCAGTAATCCATCCCAAGTACTCCTGTTTGAAGCAACGGGATAGGTGCTTGAACCTTCCATTCAAATGATATGAAATTAAAAAACAAAATCCAAACTTAAAACTGCATCAGATTTTGAATGGCTAAGTGGCCGAGTATTGGGGTTCAAGGGTACTTGCTCAACAAAACTAACTTTAAAGGGAAAAGATTGGATGTTGGCAAGGGGAATGAGAAAGGCTGCAGGTGTTGCGACAGAGTAAAAAGGGGAAAGGAACATGATGTTTAATACATGTAGCCTTTCTCCTACCCGTTTTTATTGAAAACAATAAAACCTACAAAACAGTACAAACTGTTGATAGCAAAATAAATGCAGTCATCAGTTATGAACAATAGTAAATTAAAGTGTGAACGATTTGAAAACATGTGAATTAACAGGAATCTGTCCAATTTCTCCATTCCTCACCCCAAAAAGCTACCAAGTAACAGCTGGCAGGATAAAACACCTTTGCTACACATTATCCCCTTTTTCAATCTTGATGCCATTAAATGGCATCCTGTCTACAACCAATCCCGATGAAAATCCATCCCTAACGTATTCAGAGAGGGCAAAACAAACATAGCACTGGGTTTCTACTGAATTAGACAGATACATTATGCACAAACAAGTGTAACAATTGTCCTCCTGCTTTTATAAAATGAAAAACATATCACTCTTTGCTATCTTTGCCATTCACACTCCCCAGTTAATCTCCACATTCAGTAGCCAATAAAAGTACCTTCACCCCGTTCCTGGATCCAAGAGATACTATTTTCACTTGCAATATGTTTCATAGTAGGGTTTGAGAAATAAATCCAAATTTGGTAAAACATCTATCCCCAGATCATCTCTGTTCTTGGAAGACCTCCAAGTGACCTATGAAGGGACCACAATAGAGGAATGAGGCCCGTGGGGGTCAGGTGATGCCCCAGAGATGTGATACGACCCCATGGCTGGAGCCCATCCCTAGATCACTTCTATTCCTTTCTCCGGGCCTTCATCTAGTGCTTGGCAGCCACCTCTGCGTGTCAAACGCTATGGTGTTAGGAGATATTTTCCTATTGCTTTCCCTCCATAGACTTCTGAAGGACCCCAACTTTTTGCTGTTTTAAATCGGTCGTGACTTTAGTATGAAAAGCCTGTTTGCTTTACCTTGCTTAGCTCATCTGTTTTGGGGGCAGTGCAATTTCATTTTGGTGGTCATCGCTATTGGGACAGTTTTTCTGAAGTCCAACTAAGGGTTTAGTAAAACCATACAACTGAGACGGTACAAAACTAAACTCTTAGTATAAGGCTGTACCACCTGAGTATTTGGTAGTGTAGACGGAGCAGCCAGGCATATTTTAGGAGGGAGAGAGAGCTATAGGAAAGTACAATGAACTTGTAGCATACACATGGTTAAAAAGAAACACTTGCACACAGAAGTATTATACAAAAATAAAGGTTTATTATAAATACAAATGGGCCAAGGTAAATCTTGGTTGGTAAGTACTTTGTCAGAGTCATAAATGCAATTTAAAAACACAATGCCGAAAGTACACAGACCAAAGCATAGACCTTGTTCAGAGCTAACAGTATTTTTAGACAAGTCAAACTTAATCGTACACATTTAGAATAGAACACACCTATTCAGGGGGGAGTAAAACCCCAGGTTACTGTCAGATTACTTACAGTAATTCAAGGGTAGTAGACCCGGTCATATAGTACCACTAACATAAGAAATCACATTGTAAACCAACCTTGTCAACAGGATACATTTCTGAATAGTTGAACACAAATTCATGGAACAGTATAAACCTACAACTACATTCAGGATAAACCTCAGTTCCATTAGTTGAGTAAGACCTAATGATGTAATAAACTATGATGGTTGCAATTCAGATCAGTGGAACACAGACTAAGGTATGCAATAACTCTTTACACTGTTTTAGGATGGCACAAGGTAGACCAAGGTTAGCAAAACCTACAGTACACTTATTAAGAATGGCACACAGCTATTCAAGGTAGGTAAATCCCAGGGCAGACATTCTAGAAAGGCTATCAGCAGGTCAGGGGAAGCAAGAAAGACACCCCAAGAGGGATTCCAGCAACGGGCCAGGGCGAACTGGATGAGAGAGGACTGCCCATCACATGAATCGCCCCTAAGGCTTCACAGGAATCACAAGAGGCTTAAGGGAAGTAATACCCCAGCCAAAACAGTACCTCAGCACAGTAAAAGAGTGCACAGCTAGAAGTCGTCAGGATCTGCAGCCAAAAACCCAGTCTATGAATTCCTTGTGAAGACTAAAGACAGGACACTGGAAGGGAATTTGCAGAGGGATAAACGGGGAAGGCTCCAGGCAAGGGATTGTTCATCGCTGGTCGTGGTTCTGCGATTTTGGCACCCTTTCCTGGAGCCAGGAGAAGACTGAATATCGTCAGTCAAATTCTCATTGCTAATCTGGTCCAGCACTCTGGTGAGGGGACTTCAAGTACTCAAATCAATTCTCTGGAGGTCCAGCAGGATGCCTCCAAAGTTTCAGCAAGATCTGGAATTAGTGCACCCGGTGATGTTTCGAGGTCCCACGGTATTGGTGTAATGGAGCCTGGCAAGGTCGCAGCACGCCATGGGACAGCTCAAAATGGAGGTGATCTGAAGTCTAGTGGATCTCATGAGGCTCTGGGTCAGGGCTGTCGTTCTCGGGACCGCCCCACCCGCCCCCAGGTCGCTTGGAAGGAATGTTAACAGCATGCTCTGGTAACACAGCAGGCTATCCAGTCGCTGGAAATCGCAGCTGGCTTTTCTACATCTCCCTCTTCGGATTTGGCTCCACTGGTCAACTACCTCTTCAGCTTCCAGGATCAGACCTTTATACAGGAACCCAGCCCATCAAACAGGCGTGCAACATTCAAACCTAAGGGGATGGCAGTCCTTTCAGAACTAAGCTCCCAGTTGGAACTGGATCCCAGCAGGCAGGCTGGAAGACAAAGGGCTGCAGAGTTTTGGACCCCTCCGTCGCTTCCTACCATCCCAGACACTCTGGATCCTGGGAGGGCTTACCCAAGGTCTTCCACCGAAGACAAAACCTGCACAAAGGAATTTCCCACCCTGGAGAGTAGGGAAAGGACAAAGAAAGGACAAGAAACCGAAAAAAGAAGACAGGAGCCATTTTGGTAAAATGGGCACCCACTGGTGCCTTTACCTCAGCTGTGCAAACAGCCTGCAAGTAAGGTGCACTGAATTAGTAAAATGATTTACTGCCACCAGCCCTTTAGGTTAAGCTTGTCTCTGCAATAGACATTTTACAATGATGGTCAGAAAGGGGATACACTGCATCTCCCCAGCACTCCATTTAAGGTGGGGCGTGCTGGATTCACCAAAATAAAGTGGAGAGGATAAAATATCCTTTCCATCCTTGGGAGTAGTAGTTCTCTGTAGTAAACGGGGCGATGCAGAGGACACCCCCGCAGCACCAGTTTCTTTTTTTTTTTTCAATGCTACCACCAAAGGTTGGAACTTTTGGTGTTCGAAACCTTTGGTGGTAGCATTTTTAGAACTTTTGGTCATTGTGACCATTTTTTACGGTAAAATCGTCATATACCGTTCTTACAAGGTAAGCTAGAGAAAATTAAAAAGCAGAGACAAAAGGGCAACCGAGCAACAATAAGAGGTATATGCCAAAAAGTTATCTAAGAGGATAAAATCAAAAATACACTATGCAGTCTTAAAAATGACACCCATAAAAAAAAAAAAGAGTAAAAAAAAAAAATGTCTCCCACTCACTGAGGTATAAGAACAAATTATCCACCAGTCCAACTAAATGTTCTGTGGGGTCTCACAAGTGAGAAAGCTATAGCACTAAAAATGAAAATCTTACCTTACAATCACTGTCTCCCACCTGCATAGTGTCCCAAGTGTCCTCCAAGGTAGTCAGCAACGTGGTAGTCCTTTCTTCATCATGCCAGGGTCGTACAGCTGTCCAAGACCAGGAAACCATCCCTCCAGAGTGAGGAACTACCAACTAGCCAGACTACATCCCAAAGCCTAAGTGCCCTCAGCACCAACAATCCCTGGACCACCTCAGATGAACCCAAGACACAAATTAAGTGGGCCTAGTAGATTCAGAAGCCTCAGAAGTTGTTTGACAAAATCTGAGAACAGGGTGTGAGTTAACATACCTCTACCACTATAGAGTATGATGGGTGCAATGTCCTAACCCTATCTCTCCCTTGCCTGGTCACGATTGAAGGAGTTCTGGCTAAGGATCCACCCTCCCACTCCCCAGGGTGCCCCTAAAGTGGTGGGATTGAGAGAGGACATCCAAAGAACTTTGCTCACTTTGTTCCTCACTACGAGACACTAAGACCTACAAGTTGGCTTTTCCAACACTTGTTCAGCCTGCTTAAACAAAACACCAAGGGTTAACTTTTGGAACCCATGACTCTTGGGACACTAGGCCCCATCTCCTTTAGAAGGGAAGGACCTTTTTTTTACATGGCATAGTGTTTTTCTCTGAGTTAGTTACCTGTTCTCAAACTGGTTTATTACTTACCTTTGCCCTTCTTCACCTAATTTACTATATTACAGTGTTCTAGAAGTCTAATCAAATTGTGTCAAAAGCAAAGTGTTGATGTCTATAGCCAGAGTACCGCAAGGTGAATGTACATATGTTAAAAGTGCACGTTTAGGGATTCACCCCAAAATATTGGGGAAAAGACTGAATGCACAATTAGTGTTCATTCGGCATGGTACAAAAAGGTTGAATCCCACGATACCGAACAAGGGGAGCAGAGATTGCGGGTATCCCCCACTCCCGTCGTTCGGTATTATGGGCTGCAGAGTGTCCCCTGCATACATTAGATGCCCAGCGGGGGACAAACAACCGAAATACGAAAATCTTGATGAAATGCAAACAAACTGGATTTGCAATCTTGTAATTTGAGCTTTTTGTATTCTTTTTTAACGTAGAGCCTAAGTTTAGCAGTTCACTTTCCTGTGATTTTCATTGCTAAGCATTTAAGGCTCAATAAATAACTATTTTTAAACATTTTGCCCAACTTGAAATGAATTATTAAGAGTGTTCTGTGTGTGTGCTTAACTGAACCCTTAGCCACCCCACACTCACAGTCTAAGTTTAAGCCTGCTCAGTCATAGTACCTTAGAGTTTGGCTAGTCATTAATGTCTTTTGCTGTTCATCAAAATGGGTGACCTCTTACTCTGTACACAGGGTGGATTCTGAAAATCAAACTTAATTGATGCTTAAGGATGGGATAAGATAATTGTACTCAGTGAAGGCTTTGTTATGCAGAACTGTTAGCTTTAGTAGTTTTTGGTCTGTGAAGTGGTTATAACTGCTATTAACATGGAAACCCACAATATTAAAACCCTGTCCATGCGCAAGGAGATATTCTAAAAAAGTTGTGTTCAGAAAAGGGTATATCTACCTCTGGGACAAAAGCTGAATTGGTGGCAAAGTGCAGGGTGTAGGAAGTGTGTGTGACATCCCAAAAAGTTATCTACTTACTGGACTGAAGTGTATTTTTGAAGTATATTTTATTGTTGCATATTACCCCCTTTTAAAGAAGGCTTATTTTAAAACTGACTGTTAAATTAATAAATAATTATTTTAAATCAAGAAACCTCGAGTATAAGTGTTATTTGAATACATGTATGTCACTGTGAATTTATGTTACAACCCTACAGCTCACATTGACCCCTCTTGAGATAAGCCTGGCTGCTCAGTCACTCTACCAACTTGTGTAGTACAGGCCTACACCAAAGGTTGGTTTACCTATTTCCAAGAGGACAAGCTGGTGTAGTCTCCCACAGGGTTACTACAAACAATCTTGCCTAACAGGGGAGCACCATGGCTGTGGCATCAGTGAACGTTGGGTGCTACCCATCCTCACAGGGGCGCCAATGAATGAGTCAGCCACGGCAGTGAACGTTATGCAGCACCCCCGCCTGGTAACAGAATTGTGAGGAGCCAGGAATGAGACTCAAACACAAGGGGTTCATAGTTTTGGTCAAAGATGTATTAAAATAAAAGTGGGTGGGGAAATGCCCCTGCCCCTGCACTACAGGCGTTTCCCTACCTAAAATCAAAACTAGGGTTCTGTCGATGTCAGAATGTCCAAAGGCAAACCGTCGAAGTCCAAAGTACTATTCAGGCCTTCACACATAATAAACTCTACGGTGAAAAAAACAATGTCTTTGGCCTCGAGTGGTTTATGAATATTCAAAAGAAGAATTCATAACTCCACCACAAAGTTCCAGAAGGGCAGTGTTCCTTATTCCAGAGAGAGGCTCCCTTCCCCTGGATTTCTCTTCCCGCTGTTGTATGTTCAAAGATATCAGTTCCTCGAATTCCTCTTAATTCAAAATGCAACTGTTCCACAAAAACAATTTGGCGCTTTTTGTTGGGATACTTGGTGTACTCTCCTACCAGGTTTACACTCCTTGGTTTCATACAGCCTTTGGCAGATCCGGATATATCCATCTCAGGCTCATTTTAGCTGATGTACTTGCACATTATTCAGTCTCTTGCCAGGACTTTCCCCATGTACACGCCATTGCCTTGTATACCATCCTGCCAGAGCCTTCTTTAAATGCACACACTTTGAAGTTTCTACTCTGCCTGGTATTCTCCTTCCAGGGCTTTTCCTGTGTGTCTTCTGGACACACTTCGACAAAGTAAACCCAAGAGATCATTAAGATTCAAACACAATGCCTACCTGGTACACTATCCTGTCAGGGCTTTTCTTTAATGCATATTGTATACACTTACAGAACTTCATGTTTCTTGCTTCTTGTTTGCTTTCCCTTTTAATAAAAAAGGTTCAGTATTTCCTTCACTTTCAAGTATTTCGTTTGTTTCTTTGACATTTATTTGCCTTTGGCATATTTTCCTGTACGCCTGGTGTCCCTCCTTCCCCTCTCAGGGACTCCCCAGCTCTTGCTAGCATTCTTTCCACTTCTTACGGGCAGCAGGTGGCAGTCTTTCTGCTTCTCTTCTCGGCTCATACACTCCTTTCGATTCCTGCTGAGCTCTTCTGCATTCCGTTTGGCTTCGGCCAAGGAAACGGCCAGGAACCCTATGGTGGCTTCTGGAGTGCTCGCATTAGGTCTCCAGGACAACCTCTGCAGCCTCACGGTCTCCCGGTCATTCGTGTCCGAAGCAGCTCTCTTTCCAGCAGTGCCTTCCAGTCAGCTATTGCTGCGATTTAAATCTCCCGGCTACAGGCTTGTGCTCAAGGCAACTATACCACAGCCTGTACTCTTGGTCTTTTCCACTGCATTACTCGGTCCATTTTCCTCGTCCCGGTATTCTTGCAGTTATGGTAATGGAAGTCCATTTTATATGTAGAATCTGTTTGAGTGATCTCAGAAGTCCTTGAAGGCAAGTTAGCTCTTAACTTGTAGCCAGAGTCCGAGAAGACATTCTTATGATTTTTAGAGCAAATCTTGATGGTTCACACACAGATTTTGTCAGGTGGTTTACAGTACCCTTCCTATGTGGATGAGTGGAGATGACAACATGCCATTATGGCATTGGGTATGGAAGGGGAATAACATGCCTTGTCCGATGGTGCCTTACTACTCCCCTGTAGGTTGTCTCCCCCATGTGATGCTCCATCATATAGCCACCCCCAGGGTCAGGATCAGGTAGCGGCTGCAGTCCCTTGCCCACATGGGGAGAGGTCACAGCTGGGAAAGGAGCGATGACACCATCAGATTCTTCACATGGTGTAGCCTCATAACGAAAGTTCCAGGCCCCGGCAGTTCTGATTAAGATCTTCAGAGGAAAACTTATTCAAGCAGTCAGTAGTTTGTGAAGAAAGCTCAAGGCTCAAGAGGATCCTTACTGTTCACACACAGGCTGCAAAGCTTGCACAGAGGAGTTGAGGTCAACCCTGACTTGAAAACAGCTCTTCCCAAACTAGGAAGCATCGAAAATAGCAAAAAGTAATTTTCACCCCAATCCCCACAGTACCTTAAAGATGAAGAAGAAATTGTAGGTGGCTTCCAGCTAGGTGCAACGTTGCAGTCCACCAACTGCTGCTCCTTGGTCATGGTGACTAAAGGGGGGGAGGTGGGGTCAGCCTTTGGCAGGCTACTGCGGCAGCACTGGGGAGAAGGGGTTGGCAGAAATGGAATCAGCTCACTTGTGGTTTTGGTAATTCTTCTCAGCACCAAGAAAAAACGAATGCCGCTGATTTGATTCTGAGGGGACCTTTAGTGAAGAACTCCTGCCTCTGGAGGTCCACACGGATGCATGCAAAGTTTCAGCCGGATTAGATCTTCAGAAGACGATTCACTCGATCATGGTCCAGGTACACCAGGTATTGGTGTTCTGGGCCCGGGAAAGTCGCAGGGGATGGCCCAAAATGGGGCTAGTTGGTCCCACCAGCCTAAGGAAGGAAGTCAGCTTTAGTGAGTCTTCCCTATCGATTTGAAAATAGAGTCTGCACAGCTGCAGGGCTTGACCAGTGCTTCTGCGGTCCTGGAAGATGCTGCTGGCGTCTCTGCTTGTCTTTTGCTTCAGATTCCTTGCTCCAGTGGTCAACTGCATGTAGTCCAAATATCCTCGCCTTATATCCTGGTACCCATCCATTCACTCTCACAGATCTACTCGGTCACCTGGTGGGAGCCGTCCAGTTAGAACTGGTTTTAGTCAGGCACACCTACTGACAAAGTACAGTGAGGTTTCAGGCTCCTCCCTCACTTCCTGCCTTGCCAGACACTGGAGCCTGGGCTGGCTTCAGGGCCGATGCTCGCCAAAGGCAAAACTCACAAATGACTCAAATCTACTCTAATGGATAGAAGACAAGCCCAGAAGGAACTGAAACCAACAATGGTGAAAAAAAGACAACAGGGGCCATTTTGGGAAAATGGTCACCCAGGGGTGCTGTACTACAGCTGAGAAATCAGCCTGCTAGTAACCCGCACAAAGAGGTAGTAAAAAGAAACCACTGCCCACAGCCATTTCAGTTATTCAGTGTAACAAAAAGGAGTGGCAGATGGAGTTACAATTTAACCCCCCAGCACCCCACATAAGGTGGTGTGTGATGGACCCACAAAGAGAAGGGTAAGATTAACATTATCTTACTACTCTTGATAACCGTAGTTCTCACAAGAGAATGTATTTAAATATTGATGAGAAGTCCAAGGGACTCCTCAGTGACACTACACAGAGATTGCTGTGTCACTAAGTAAAAAGCTGATGCCTGCATTCACATATGGAGGTTACAAAACTCCATAAAACAGAATAAAAATCCCAGTTAGAGAAAAAGAAGGAGTGGCAAAAAGTTCCACTCACTCAGGAGTTTAACATTTTAAAAGTCCAGAGTCCAGCAAAAGTGCTTGGGGTCTCAGGTTAAACTGAATTCGCACAGAAACTGAGAATTCTCCCCAACACTCGGCCCGCCTCCCCCAGACTAAGGGACAGGAGGATTTAATACACTCCTGGATGAATCTCTTTTTCTAGTCGATCATAATTGCTGGATAGATCAGCATTCTGATGATTAGATCCTGACCTATGCTCAATGGTTAAGTCAAAATCTTTGAGGCTGATAAACCATCTGAGCAGTTTAGGATTTTCCCCCTTCATTTGCATTAACCATCTCAAGGGTTGGTGGTCTATTTGAATAAGGAAAGTAGAATCCTACAAGTATGGCCTAAACTTCTTCAAACACCATACAATGGCAAAACATTCTCGCTCTGTGGTTGCCCACCTTGTTTCTCGGTCCTTCAGTTTCCTACGGATGACGCAAATAGGGTGTTTCCTGCCTTGCACATCCAGCTGACTCAAGACTGCCCTTATTCCTATGTTAGATGCATCTGTTTGAAGAATAAAGGTTTGGGTTTAATCAGGAGCTTTTAGTACTGGAGCTTTGCATAGGGCATTTTTCAGCCCTTCAAATCGCCCTGGCACACTTCATTCCATCTTACTTCTTTCTTTGGATATTTGGGTGAAGAGGGGACACTTAGTGGCGACGCTATGGACCCAGAGTTCTCTATTAAGTTACTGTAGTACCTTGGGAGACCTAGGAAGTCCCTCACTTGGGTTAGAGAAGTAGGGGTGGCCCAGTCCTATACAGTTTCTACTTTACTAGACAGGGGCCTAATCTCACCTCCTCCTACCTCATGTCCAAGGTAGACCACCTTACTCTGACCAATTTGACATTTGCTTGCCTTTATGGGCACACAGACATGTTCAATGGCCTGCAACACATATCCAAGGTGAAGATATTCTTCCCAAGTGGGGCTGAACACTGCAATGTCATCCGAATAGGCCATGCACAAGTCCTCTAACCCATTCAGAACATTATTAACCATCCATTGGAATTTTGCAGGTGTATTCCTTAGTTCAAAGGGTGTGACCTTGAATTGTTACAAGCCTCCAGGGGTAGAGAATGCAGTTTTCTCCTCGTCCACCCACCCCCCGACTCAACGGCAATGTCCCTGGCACTGCATCAGGGGATGCGGCTCACTTCAAAGGCTGTCCTTGACCATGAGACATCAGTTGCAATTCCAATCACGGACATGTGCAGGTAAACCCACGTTGGCTAACCTTTATATTTTCTTTCACTCTCCAAAATTGGCCTTCCAGAAAAATCATACTATGAAGAGAACTGAAGAATCATACTCTATTGCCAATATTGAATTGTGTTTGGGGCCATAACGCATTGTGTCCCAGGATCCGCAATTGTTACATCTTCCTCTGACATTTCCAAGATGGCAACATGCTTTTTATGCATCAGAGTGCTCTGCCTGCCCCCAGACCCTGTGACAGGCCAAGCTTTTTGCAGCTGGGCCAATCCGGGCCGCCGGCAAGTGAAGAACGGCCCCTTCCAAAGGCCCACTCCTAAGGCCCCTGTCAGGCCCTGACAGGGCTTGGCTGGCCATCCCCGGCTCTTCTACAGGCAAAGAATGCACCATGCTGCTAGAAAGTTTAGAACACAAATTTAGCATGCCCAATCAAATTGCGGAATAAAGGACTGCCTTGCCAAAGGCCAGATCCTGTCCTTGGATGGAATCGAGGGAGTAGTGACGTACAAAAGTATGTACAGAAGCCCAGGTGGCTGCATCACAGATGTTACGAATAAGAACACCCCTCTGTAGGGCAGTAGATGCAGCCATACCCCTGGTAGAATTGGCCCGCAAGCCAGTCGGTGGGTCCTTACCCGCCAAGCGGCAACACTCTGAGATAGCCAAAATAATCCAACGAGACAAAGTCTGTTTTGTCACAGCTTGTCCCAAACGCTTTCCAGCGTAACCAATGAAGAGTTGATCGTCCACTCTGACCCGGGACATGCGTGAAATATAAAAGCTCAACGCTCTCCTAGGATCAAGCCTATAGAGCCTCGCCTCTTCCTTACCAGGATGCGGAGCAGGATACAATGCCGGAAGAACAACCTTCTGGCCCAAATGAAATTCCGAAACCACCTTCGGAAGAAAGGAAGGACGACCTCTAAGGACAACCCTGTCCTTATGAAACACAGTGAAGGGTGGCTTAACTGAAAGTGCCTGTAACTCACTCACTCTGCGAGCGGAAGTAACCACAACCAAAAACACAGTTTTAAGAGTTAACAGTCTCAAAGGGCAAGAATGCAAAGGCTCAAACGGAGCACCCATAAGAAACTTAAGAACAAGGTTCAAATCCCAACCGGGCACCAGAAAAGGTGACGGAGGGAACACATTAGTGAGCCCTTTCAAAAACTGAGAAATTAAAGGAATCTTAAAATAGGAACACTCTTCAGACGAGCGCTTAAATATGGACAGAGCCGCCAGGTAACCTTTAATGGTACCCACTTCCAAGCCCCTGTCGGCCAAAGAAAGCGAAAAAGACAGAACCATGGGAATGTCACATTCAAAAGGATCCACATTCTTAACTCTGCACCAGTCGCAGAATTTACGCCAACGGCACAGAGACTTTGTTGCCGGCCGTCTGGCCGAGAGCAACACCTCCAACACGTCTTCAGGGAGGTCCCAATCCTTATACCTTAACCTTTCAGAAGCCAAGCGTGAAGGTTGAGAGATCTGACCTCTGGATGGAGAACCTGACCCCCCTCCCGTGCGAGCAGATCGTCTCGGTAGGGAAGACGACGTGGAGGGCAGATGGACAAGTCGAGAAGGTCTGGGTACCAAGTCCTCCGGGCCCACGCCGGAGCAATGAGGATCATCCGGGAACCGAATCTCTGCAGTACTTGCGGGATGACGGGGGCTGGAGGAAACGCATACAGCAGTGGGAATGACCACTCCACCACAAACGTGTCTCCTAAGGCTCCTTTTGGAGGAAATTCCCGCGAGCAAAACCTTTCGCACTTCCGGTTGACACTGGAGGCGAAGAGATCCACTTGAGGGGTCCCCCAAAGGGCGAAGATCTCCAGGAGAATCTCCTGAGCCAGCTCCCACTCGTGAGAGATCGTGCTCTGCCTGCTCAGAGCGTCCGCCGTCTCGTTGTCGTCTCCGGCCAGATGAACAGCCGAGATCGAAACTTCCTGCTGGATGGCCCAGAACTCGAGCTGCATTGCCTCCCTGCACAGAGGAAGTGACCCTGCCCCCCCTTTTGTTGAGGTAGTGCATGGCCACTGTGTTGTCAGTTAGGATCAGGACACTCTTTCCTCGCACAGTCGGCAGAAAAGCCTTCAGGGCTAGCCTGACGGCCCTCAGCTCCAACAGACTGATATGGAGTCTGGACTCCGGAGACCAACGGCCGCTGACTGTCAACTCGTTGGCATGAGCTCCCCATCCCGTGAGGGATGCATCCGTCACGATCGTCACCTCCGGCCAGGGCAGCTAAAACAGAGCCCCCTTCATCAGATTGCCTTCGACGGCCCACCACAGAAGGTCCTGGACGACCGAGGGCGGCACCTGAACAGGATCAGACATCCTGCCGGAAGATTGCTACCACTGCATCTTGAGTGCCCACTGCAAAGATCTCATCCGCAGACAAGCCTCTGGCACCAGAAGAATGCAGGATGCCATGAGGCCGAGCAACCTCAAGAACTCGAACGCCGGGAGCGTCTAGGCAAGTTGAAACTTGTGCACCATCTGCTGAATGTGAAGAGCCCTCACTTGGGGGGGAAAACAGCCCCAGGGATGTGTCGAGCACTGCTCCGATGTACTGGAGCCGCTGTGTTGGCGTCAAATGGGAATTCTTTAATTTGAGGGAGAAGCCCAGCTTGTGAAGGGAGTGGCAGGTAACTGACAGATGATCCAGGACTTGCTCGGGAGAGCTCCCCCTGATCAACCAATCGTCCAGGTAGGGGTAGACGTGAATCGCCCCCCCCTTTCCTGAGATGCGCTGCCACCACCACCATGAGCTTGGTGAAAACCCTCGGGGCGGAGGTCAATCCAAACGGCATGACCCGAAACTGAAAGTGCGAGTCGCCAACCGCAAACCTCAGGTACTTCTTGTGCTTGGGATGGATCGGCACATGGAAGTAAGCGTCCTTGAGGTCGAGAGACACCAACCAGTCCTGAAGTTGAAGGGCCTGGAGGACGAGAGAGAGAGTAACCATCTTGAACTTGTCCTTCCTGAGGAGTTTGTTCAAACCGCGCAAGTCCATGATGGGTCTCAATCCCCCGTCTTTCGTCCATCCCTTGTTCCTCTCCGCTACAGGCACCAGTTCTATGGCGCCTTTCTCCAGCAGGGCTTGAATTTCCTGCGCAAGGAGCGGATCTGGACTCTTCAAAGAGGTTCCCAGGTGGATTGTCGTGAGGCGTCTGCCGAAAGGGAAGACAGTAGCCGTGGGTTATGATCTCCAGAACCCACACATCTGAAGTAATGGCACGCCACTCTACAAGATGCTGCGCCAGCCTTCCCCCAACCGGTGAAACATGGGACATGTCCTCATGACTGAGTGGTAGCGGCTGTGGCGTTGCCTGAGGGCAAAGAGGCAACTGCCCGAGCGGCCTTGGCACCTTGAGTACCCTGTTTTCCACCTCTGGTACTCCTACGGTGGCCTCTGACTGACAGCTCCTCTCGCTTTACTGAAGGACGAGTAATAACGAAAGGAACCTCCCCTCCATTGTTGTCCCCTAGGACGAAAAGGCAGAGGTTGTCGAACTGCAGCGCCCAACGACATCGCTGCAGCTTTGGAGGTCTGCAACCTCTCAAGGCTCTCGTCAGCCTTGCTGCCAAAAAGATGTCCACCATCAAAGGGCATGTTGAGGAGCCGGGACTGCACATCAGGAGCGAACCCAGACTTCCGCAACCACGCAAACCTGCGTATTACGGTGCTCGCCGCCATGGACCGGCTGACACAATCTGCCATGTCCAAACCCGACTGAACGGCCTCACACATGGCATCCTTGCCATCCTGGACCATAGCAAGGCAACCATCCCGTTCATCCCCTTCGGGAATATGGTCAGCCGCTAATGCAACACAGTTTCAAAGAGTGTGTGTGAAACGCAACAAAGCACACAGAGTTGGCTGCCTGTAAAATCATCCCCCCTGAAGAAAACAATCACTTTCTTCACCCAGCCATCAAACCGTTTGTCGTCCCTATCCAGAGGGATGGTAGGATACAACGCCTGCTTTGCCAGGGCCGTAGCCGCCTGCACCACCAAAATCTCTGGAATGGGGTGCCTGGACAAGTAGCAGGGGTCGCTACTGGGTGGACGGTATTTTCGCAACAAAGACTTGCCCACTGCCGGGAGACTCTCTGGAGCAGTCCAAGCCGCCGCCACCCTTGTCTGCAGAGCCATATGAAACGGCAGTACCGGGTCAGTGGAGGGACCAAGATCGAGGATGTCCGTGAGATCATCCTGAACAAACTCCCCTGGGGGAGCCGACCATCCCAAGTACTCGGTGACCCGAGACATAAGACGCTGGTACGAAGAATCAGCACGAGTGCCAGGCTCAGGCCTACAAAACTCCACCTCCGGAGAGGTGTCCAGTCCACTGGCATCATGCATTGACTGCCTCAGGTCATCAAATTGGCTATGGCCCGAGAGAAGCTCATCTGGCACCGTAACCGGAACCAAGCCCTCATCAGAGCCCTCATCACCCTCTGAAATGTACTCCAGGCGGTGAGAGGAAGACGCCTGGAGACCAAAGCTATGCCTGACCTTAGCCAGAGCCTTTCTAGGGGCTTCCCCCGTGCCACGGGGCACCTCCGACACCACCGCCTCGAAAGGCATCGAGGGCGCCGAACGAATCGGCGTCGACGTCAGCCGCAGCCCCGCCAGCATTGACGGCGTCGACACAGGCCTCTAAGCCAGAGCTCCGAGCGTGTACTTCGACGACCTAGATGCTGACAGCATCGACGACCCCCTCGGAGGCAGACCCCGTCGACGACCTCGGCGCCACAGGCGTCGACATCTTCCTCGAAGACTGCACAGGATCATGCGGTCTCGAGCGCGTCGAGGACCGGGACCTGGAACAGGCATGGCGAGAACGGTTACCCTTGTCCGAGCGGGACCTCTCCCGCGACCTGAGCCCGAAGGCCTGCAAGTGGTGTCTCTCGACCGATCACGACCGACCCCACTCGGAGACACGGACTGACCAGTGCCCTGCGATTCGAGAATCGCTAACATCTTCCCGAAGGAAGCCCATTCCTCTGGTGTCGCTTGCATGGTGGGATAAGCGACCCGCCGACGGGCGGAGTCCTCGGAAGAGGACGGGGAAGGCGACCGATGCCGGCGCTTCCGGGAATGCCTCGAAGAGGCAGAGGAGTGGCGAGACCGACTCCTGGAAGGAGACCCACTGGACCTCCGACAATGACGCGGAGAGTGGCCTCTCGAATCATCCGTCGAAAGCCCTGCAGACCTCGACTTCCGGGGCTTAGACTCCCTACCTACCGACAACAACTTCTTGCGCTCCCGCAAGGCCTTGGCCGTGAGCGACTGGCAGTCGACAGTCTTCCGTGTCATGGACCTCCCCGAGGCAGCATCGTGCGAGTCCGTTACCGACATCTTGGACCCACAGTCCCCTCATTTCTTGAAGCCCGGACGCGAGGTTGAAGACGAGGTAGACATCGTCACGAACAGGCTTTTTCACAAAACCGAACAGGTTCAAAGAACCGAGAAGATTACAACAGAAACTCCAAAGAGTCGAGGCGTACCGAGATTCACGAAGCGAACACGTTTCACGGAAAAAACAGAACTGAGGATACGGGCGTTGTGCGTCCTACTTATCACATCGGTTGACGTCGGCCGTCGGAGGAGGTCCTCGGGGACGGCGCATCAACGTCATTGACGCAGGACGCAGACCCCCGAAAAATGTTCCGAAGCAGCACAGCTGTGGGGATTACTGTCAAAGATATGGAATACGTCAGAGGACCCAATCCCCTCGAAGCAAAGCTACAGGTTCTAGTCTGGAGACATAAGCCTTTAGACGATTAGTGTGAAAGAGCCTAGGGGCCTCCTTGGGGTTATCAGGTACACTAAATTGACCTCTCCAAGTTTGCCTACAACTTTGAAGGGACCTAACTATTTGTCCTGCAAGAGACTATCGTTGGAACCATTACAAGAACTAGATGGGCTGGAGTAAACTCTACCATGTTAGCTTTCTGGTCATGCCACTGCTTGACCAGACTTCAGGTTTTTGAAGCTTCAGTCATCAATTGCACCATCCTCTTCCTGAGATCTAGTATATTGTCACATGGACTGGTTTTAAGGGTGGAGCACTCTCCAATGTTTCTTTGATCAGTGCCACAGGGCCTCTGACAAGATGAACGTAGAGGAGCTCAAAGGGGCTGAAACCTACTCCAGCTTGAGGCACCTCTCAATAAGCAAAGAGAAGGCAAGGCAGTAGAATGTCCCACTTTCTTCTCAGGGTTCTTCTAAGGCTTAAGGCACCAATCATGCTCTTCATTGTATGGTTAAACCTCTATACCAACCGATTTGTTCGAGGGTGGAAGGCAGTTGAGAACTTCTAATTAACTTCACAGTTCCACATGGTCTGCATGCAGTGGGACATAACATTTGACCCTGTGTTAGGGATTACTTCCTTAGGAAAGCCTACCCTGGTAAAAATACCAAGTAGGGCCACCAGACCCACAAACCACATATTTATCTAAGGTTTTCTGGAATGGGGGTTTCTGGTAACCTTCTGGTTTGGCCCCAAATTTGTCACTAGACTTGTATGGTTTCCCTTGGAATTTACCCTTATGGTTTTTGTGGCCTTCTTTAGATGGGAGGATAGAACTGTCTTTACCTTCTTTCTTGTGCTTTTTCCCCCTTCTTCCTTTTTAGGAGTTGCCCCAGAGTCCTTGTGGGTGGCGCTGTTGGCTACCCACAAGTCAGCAGCTTTGCTAGTCTCTTGGGATCAATATCTTGAGTCAGTACGGTGCTGTCTTGGCTCTCAGGAGCAGGCATCACAAATAAATTCCAGTAAAAATAAATTTCTCATTCCTTCAAAAGAGCTCACCTTGCAACCCTTTACCCAGCCATCCATGTTCTTCAGGCAATCAAACACCCAGGTAGCCCAAACGCACAGTATTCGCTAACCCTGTGTGGGACCACTCTGCCAGTGAGGCTTTCACACAATCGTGCTCTTGGCACCTCTTTGCTTCATAGTACAGTAACAGACTTTCGCAAACGCGCAGTATCTTGCTCTGCCCTCTGCGGGACCACTCGTTTAATAAGGCTGTCTATACAATTTGTGCTCCTAGTACAGATTTCACATGGTAATGCCCCCGGTGTTAGGGGAGTTTTCCTAAAGTCCTACAGGCAGTAAGACTTTAGTAAGCTATCCCAGTGGTTTGTAGATCCCCCAACTCTAGGTATCAGTCTGTACTAGCTCTGGGCCTTAGTAATGTGCCAGAGCAGTCAGGCTCATCTTAAGAGGAAGATTCAGTGTACTAACATACAGCTCACATCTTGGTCCTTGGCTAGTACAGACTGATACTAAGTCAGGGATCTACAAACCGCTGGGATAGCTTACTAAAGTCTTACTGCCAGTAGGACTTTAGGATAACTCTTCCCCCCCCCCCCCATCACTGGTGTTACAGCTGGTGGGATTTGTGTAGGTTGGATTACACCGATTTCTGATTGTATTGAACACAAAAAAATCTATCCTCTAGGGCATTATACTATAAAGTACACAAACTATGTCCACTATGGAAAACTCCAAGACAGAAGCTCTTGTGTCTCTTACTGTTGAAAAACAAAGAAATGTGTAAAGATAAATGTCTTAGTACAAAAGGAAAAAAAGCAGAGTGAATCCAAAACTTGTTGGATTACCAAACTGCAAGTAGGCCTGTAACTCCTGCTTCCAGAAGAGATCCAGAATGAAATGATGGTCAAAGTTTAACCCTTAGCCCTCAACTTCCAGATAATGAGGTAGAAGATGTGGATGAAAGTATGAAATAAATTCACCTGCCAATCCTCCAACCTCAACCCTACCTGTATCTAACAGGTCAGCTGAGCTGGTTCTAGAATTCGAAAAAATTAAAATGCAGCTTTAATTCAGTGAACTGGAAATACAGTCTGAAATGAGAGACAAATAAATTAGGAAGGAACAGCAAGAGAGATGCAGCACGACCTAGAGATGTAAATGTTGTCCCTTGATTCTATTTCAGTTTGAGTCCTTTTGAACAGACTAATCCAGGAGCAGGAAGCCTCGTCTCCCCAACGATTTGGTGATTTTGTATGATGTGAAAACTGATATCCTTCATTGGCTGAGTACATTTGAGTTTACATGCTAGGTACAAGTTATTTGTAAAAGTGAGTTTGTTCCATGGGTATTCTCAAGGCCCCCTTAGAATGGCTGTGATGGAGTTGAATGATGTTGATAGGCAAGAATACCAGTTGGTGAAAACTGCTCTGATATACAGGTTTGGGCAAACCCCTTCCCAGGGTTCGAAAATGAGGGGAGCTGGGAGCCATTTAGCTCCTGCTTCTAGCACAATAGAGCCTGTTTGGGTTGAAACCAACAGCTACCAGGAGCTACTTTTGGCACCTGGGGCAACTGGGGCCTACCAAACATGTAAATGTGATATTAACTTAAACACAATGGTTAATACAAAATGGACAGCTCCTGCCTACAGGGTGATGCAGACACCCAGGAGACTGTTATAGCTCCTGCTCATCCAATTTCAAATTCCAACCCCCCTTCCCAATACATAAGACCATTTAGAGACCACAAGAAGAGCAATGATAACTTGTAGGCCACTTGGGTGTGTGAAAGCCTGAACAACTTAGGTGGGTGGATTAAGGGCTGCAAGGTGAGCTTTTATGAAGGCATGGAGGTGCCTTTTCATGCTGAGAAGTATTTTCGGTGTGTTCCCCAGAGCTGAGACAGCACCTTGCTGACTGTGAAGAACTGGACCCCAAGACGCTGCCAGTGGCTGCTGACGTATGGTTGGCCAATAGGGCTACTCACAAGGAGTCTGGGGTTCCTCACAAGAAAAAGGAGGGGGGAAAAAGCACAAAAGGGATGAGAAGGATCATTCCAAAGACCCCCACCAAAATAGGGCCAAAAGCATAAGAAGGGTAGGTATCCCTCCCAAACAACCGTATGGGGCTAATAAAACCTCTGGGCCCAAACCAGAGGGAGGTTATCAGAAACCCCCATTCCAAAAGACATTTGGGAAATGTGTGGTTTGTGGGTCTGGTGACCATGTGAAAGGAGATACCAGGTGTAAGGGAAAACCTTCAGGGATCCCCTCTGTCAGTTTAGCATTCACACATGATGTGGCTATTCCAATGACAGGGGCAAGCTTTCACCCTCAAGCTGAAGAACCCATTGGTGTTCAGGCTAGAGTTTCTAGCTAGCATCTCTGGCACGGTGGGAACAACAGAACAATGAGGTCTATAATTCCATTCCTGATAATACTAAAGTATTATAAAGACAGTGTACTTGTACAAGGTCAGGGTACCCCTGCCATTAGAGACACTGGGGCCAGTATAACTGGTAGCTGAAAGTTTCTTTCAACCTGAGGAAGTTGCTAAGGCTCCCAAAAGGCTTACCAAGTTAGCAGGAGGCCCTGTCCAAATGTGTCCAGTACTGCCAGCTATCATTAAGTGTAATGCCATTACTGTAAACATTCCTATAGGTTTTCAGTCAGATGTACCAGGGAGGGTAATGTTGGCAACGATTTGAAGACCTTAGGTGTAGTCTGCAGCACACCCCAACACCCCCCTAAGAAGAGAAGGGAGTTGACATGGAACGCCAGAGAGGCAACCTTAAAGGATCTTCCAACTGAGACCAAGGGGGAACCCAGCGTCTCAAGGAAAAAAGGGCCCCAAGCCCAAAACATCCACAAGGAAAAAGGTTCCTGTAGAAAACCTAGAGGTCACTCCAGTGAACCCCACCAGCAGCTGAAGCTGAATTGGTGCAAGAAGAATCCCCTGAAGAGCCTTCTACTGAGGAGTCAGAGGAGGAGATTCAACACGGTCTAGAAGATCTGGATCCAAGAGACCATCCTTAGCTGCAGACTGCTTGCAGAAGGTTGACCCTCAAGGACAGACTTCAGTAGGGGACAAAGATTCCCTCTCTAGAAGGTCTGCGTCAGCAGGCAGCTTCTCAGATTGAAGGTCAAGACCCTGGGAAGCATAGGCTGTACTGGGAAGATGGACTTCTATACAGTGGGACTATGGAGTCTATTCTTGGAGACCTCAAAAGATTGATGGTTCCTCAGGAATTAAGACTGAAATTCCTACAGTTAGCACATAACGCCCCCCTGGCTGGTCAATTACGTTCTAAGAGGAACAAGGAAAGGATTTCACTGTACTTCTACTGGCCCAATATGAGTGCAGAACTATAACAATTAGCAGAACATTAAAAGATGGGGAAACCAGGTGGGCACCATTGAACATGAATGTCTTCTATTGTGTGGGCCCTGCAGTAATTCAGACCATACCTCTATGGAACTACTTTCAATATTCGAATTGACCATCAACCCTTAAGGTGGCTGATGCAGATGAAAGGAGAAAACCCAAAACTGCTCAGGTGGTCCATAAGCCTACAAAGCTTCGACTTCACTATAGATCACAGATCAGGTACCAAACATAAGTATGCGAATGGTCTCTCCAGAAAGTATGACCAACTGAATCAAGCGAGCCATCCAGGAGTAGATTAGATCCCATGCCCCCAGTCTGTGGGGGTGAGGGTACACGTGTTCGTGAGATTTATCATTATTGTGCGTCGTCCGCTCTTCTAGTGAGACCACCCCCCCCACCAATTTTTCTGGACTTCTTGACCTTTTTCTTTCAATCCTGAACAAGTGGAGCCTTTTTCAACTCATTCATTCTTGTAGGCTCTGTCTTTTGGAACTCTGTGATCTACCTGTACTATGGAGTCTGTCTGCTCCATAGCTCACAAAGGCATCCGTGTTTAACTATTGCAGCACACAGCTCCTTATGGGCAGTGTTGCTGGGGATCTTTACGGTCCTCCTTTAAGAGAATTTTTCTATATCCTCAAGTAACTACAGTTCTTTCCCAAAACTCTATAGTCTGAGAGATTGGCACACACCACCTTCAGTGGAGAGCCAACGGGATACTTGGTATCCCCCCTTCTCTCTGCTCCTGTGACTTTCTAGTCACATAGACATTCACTTAGTTATGTCTGGTGGCAGTGGACATTTTCTACCAACTATTGTATATTTATTATACTGCAGGCTATGTCCATAGCCTCGGTAGTGCACAATAGGGGCACCCAAGTACCAACTTGGGGCCTCCCCTTTTTTCGCCATAACTAGCATGGTTATTCTTTGTTAGCCCATGTTCTACCATTCTGCGAGGTGGAGGTATATGCGCATGTTTTGCCATTGGCAGGAACCAGTAGGTATCCCCGCTTAGCCTCCAGAGTGGAGAGCCAAACGCCCCTTTCTGTAAAATGTTGAGAGATTGCAGCGGAGTGTGCGCTGGCACTGTATGAAAGGCGAGGCTTCTGGAGTGTAAAGCAAGTCGACCACAGGAAACAGACGCAACTGAAAAAAAAGACGACCAAAGACACCTGCAGACCCTTGGCAAAACCACGAAGCAACCACTGCTATCCTGACCCCGTTTTCTAAGCGAAGACAAACTTTAAAATGAGCCATCTCCCGCGGTCCTAGGAGCTTTCAGAGTAGCAGACCCCCCAATAGCAGGAGACCTGCTGCCCATTTCAAGTGCATTGTTGTGGAAAGGTAAAATCTTTGCTGAACCCACAAGGACACTCCAGAGATGCGATCCAACTCACCCAGACCACCCTCACCAGAGTGTGGACTGCAGAAAGCGAAGAAGATTAACCGGGCGATCCGTGTCCTTTGCTGGTGCTGCTGAAAAGGCGCCAAAACCGCAGAGTGAACCAAAAAAGTTGTGAAAGTCGTGCTACAGGTCCTCTCTCTCTCAAGACTGCTGCCGAGAGACACTGTCCATTGTCCCGCCTTTCATCACCAGACCAAGGAATCCGGAGGTTGGGTCCAGAGCTGCCACATTGCGGAGAAGCCAACACAAACCCCTTCTTCAAACCAAAAGGTACTGTGGGGAAAAAGGTATTGCTATCCGGATTCAAAGAAGTCACTCCAGAGCATTGGCGTGCACATAGAGGTGTCCGGGGCAACCCCCTCCTAACTCCAACCCAAGCCGCTTCTTGTGTCCCCTTCCAGTCCATTTTAAGGTTTCCTTTGTTAGTTGCCAACTTGCTGCTTCAATAACTTTAGACACTGGAAGAAATCTGCAGGAACTCCGATTTCTCAAAACTTCAAGCCCTCTCAAAACTGCCTGTAGGTAGGGTTGTGTTTTTGGACTTAAAAGACTTTCCAGGTGAAGAAATCTTCTCTAGAACCTTGAACCAAGCTCATGTTGAACTAATCACTTATTTTCCTCCCTTTAAGTGATTTTTCTATACGTGTTTGCATAGTAAATGCATTACTGTATAACCAGTTGAAAACTGCATGAGTGCGCAATTACCGATAATACGATAACCTGGTCCTTTCCCTTGCTAACTTTGCTACAAATGTAACCGCGAACAAACAAAAATGAAAGTGCCCTTTGAAATGTATTAACTAGCATTCCTAAGTGTTCTACTGTAAATGTCTAGTATTTAAAGTAAATCTGGTATAAATATAATAAATATATATCTTTTATATAAATATATGTGTAAGTGCTTCTTTGTTGTGCCTGTCTAGCTAAAATTCAGTGTGCTTACCTACAGCTCACATCTTCCTCTTAAGGTAAGCCTGACCGCTCTGCCACACTACCAAGGTCCTGAGCTAGTACAGACTGATGCAAAGAGTTGGGGGATATACAAACCACTGGGATAGCTTACTAAAGTCTTACTGCCAGTAGGACTTTAGGAAGACTCCCCCAACACCCAGCACTTTCTTTCACAATCTTTACTTGGTCGTGCCATCAGCACAGTCTTCACTTCGTGGGTGCCAGACCCTCTTAATTCTCATTATGGGTCCCAGACCCTCTTCTTAAGGCCTCGAATAAGTCCGACCGCACAACGACAGCTATATAAGTATGGCAGTTCAAGAGAAGGAGAAAGACGGCGAGAACCGAAAGGGTAACAAGCGACCTTGTCGACCTAGACCCGCAAAGCCTCAGTGGATGGAATTGTAAGACTGAAAAAAAATAGCCAGCCTTTGTTGCATATGTCAACGGTACACAGGGCCCACCAACACTGATAACTAAGTCGGGGAGAGACGCCTGCTACCGTGTTACCGTCCTTGACTCCAGAGACAAGAAAAGCCAAGCGGTTCGTCACAGCCAGTGAATCGAGGGGAGAGCTGATAAGAAACTGAACTGTGTTGAAATAAAGTAGCAAACGGCTGATTGAGGAAAAAACAGAGGGGAAAACCAGCTACAGAAGGGTCCGGCACCACGTGGGTGCTCACTTGAGAAACTCTGGGTAATTACCCTATGGTTGAAACTACCAGTACAAGAAGGCCTTGGGAAAGGCGTGAGGAATAAGGTCAAAGTGGTCATACAGGGGTCTAGCAAAATCCAACAGGAAAATATCTCCAGAACTTCCTGACGGAGGCCAAAGCCAGTCTGCTCAAGGCATCCACAGACATTTTCTCGTCCAGATGAGCCGCTGTCAGAGAGACGCCATTCTTCAGTGCCCAGAAAACACAGTAGCATTGCTTTTCTGCACAGAGGTATGGACCCCACATTACCTCGCATGTTGAGGTAATGCATGGCCACCCAGTTGTCAGCCAAGAGCACCACAGGCTTGCATTTCAACAAGGGGAGGAAAGCGATCAAGGCCAGCTTGATGGCCCTCAGCTCCAGCAAGTTGATGCGTTCTGTGATGAATCCTGCAGAGTCATGGTTCGGAGAGTTTCCCCTTTCTAGAGAGAGGCGCCTGCATGTGATCTAAGCAGATTCCACAAGCCCCAGAAATGTATATTAAAATATAGATTTGTTTATATTTATACAAGAGTCACTTTTAAATACTTAGCACAATAAACCAACACACACAGGTATACTTTTCAAAATTTTCAAAAGGCCACTTCTTAGTTGATTTGCTGAATGTGCACAATTGTTACAGGAGTTCGACTAGTCTACTGTATTATCAGTAATAACATGCCCACACAAAGTAATACAGCAATAGCATTTAGTCAGCATACGCATATAAGATGGTGATTTTTCGTGAAGGTAAACAGTTGGTTAGCGTTATCCTAGCAGAGCTTCAGGTTCTAGAGGCAGTTTCCCTGCACAGCAAGACTTTTAAAGTCCAAAACGTAACCCTAGCTAAATGGCAGTTCAGAGGCTTAACGTCTTGAAAAGTAGCAGAAATCAAATGTTCCTGTCTCTAGGAAAGAAGATAAAAGATGGTTTACCCAATGTTGGAGACTCTGTTAAAGGACTCACTAAAGGGAAACAAGCAGCGGCTTTAGTCGGAGGTAAGAGGGGGTTTCTCTGAACACCGTTACATGCACTCCAACGCTCTGGAGCGATTTTCTGGAATAAGGTAAGCAATACCTTTTTCCCCACAGTACCTTCGGTTTGAAGAAAACGTTTGTGGTGGATGCTCTGCGGTGTTGCAGTTCTGAAACAGAGCTCCGGATTCCCTGGTCTGATGACGAAAGGCAGGACAATGGACAGGAACTCTTAGGAGCAGTCTCGATGGTGGACCTCTGGCATGGCTTTCATCAACTTCTCTGGTCTCTCTGCGGTTTTGGTGCCTTTTCTGCAGTACCAACATGTCACACAATTCGCCTGGTCAATTTTCTTTGGTTCTTGCAGTCCCACAATGATGAGGGGGTCTGGATTAGTTGGATTGTCCTTGAGGGCTCAGAAAAGATTTGGAACAAATTCGCCCTTTCCACGATGATGCACTCTGAATGGCAGCAGGTCTCCTGGTATTGGGGTTCTGCAGCTCTGAATACTCACAGGACCTCGGGAGATCGCTCAAATCCAAGATAGTCTTGGCACTGGTTGTTCCTACCAGTCAATGGGAAGGAGGAGTCATCTTCAGAGTTCCTTTGTTGCATAGAAAACTGGGTCAGGGCTGCAGTGGTCGCTTCACAGTGTTGCAAAGAGTCTGCAGGGGTCTCTGGTCGTCTTCAGCATTTACTTCAGCTTCCAGTGGTCAACTTGCTATTCAGTCCAGGACCCTCGCCTTTTATCCAGTTACAGCACTCACCCCTCTGCAATCCTCCTCAACAATTTACATAAAGGGGCATTTCACGGTCCATTCAGGACAGCCAGACACCCACACCCCCATATTCGCCCCTCAGGCCCCCACACTTCCTGCCTGCCCAGATACTCTGGAGCCTAGGCGGGGGCACCCAAAGGGTTCCCACCAAAGGCAAAACACACACACAAGCCTTCCCCTCCCAGAATGGTGTAAGAAGGGCTGACAAAGAACAACCACGCTAGTAATGAAAGCCCAAGTTAGTACTTGGGTTCCCCTATTGTGCACTACCAAGGCTACGGACATAGCCTGCGGGAGAAAAATCACACAATAGTAGGTAGGACACGTCCACTGTCACCAGCCATAACTAGACAATCTCCTATGTGACTAAATCGTCACAGGAGCAGAGAGAAGGGGGATACTAGCTATCCCTTTGGCACTCCAGATAAGGTGGTGTGTGCCAATCTCTCAGACTATAAAGTTTAAGAACTGTAGTTACTCTAGGATTAAGAAAATAATCGCAAAGGAGGACCCCAAGGGTCCCCAGCAACACTGCCCATAAGGAGCTGTGTGTTGCAATTGTAAAATACAAATGCCTTTAAGAGTTATGGAGGAAAAAAATACTCCAGAGGACAGGTAGAATACAAAGAACAGAGTACTTGCTCCAACGGGGGAGACACAGTATTCTTCCCCCTCTTGTGAAGAGGAAACCCTAATAGTTTTTGATGGCATATTGTTGTGGGACTTCTGATGGTTTTGATGATTGTATTTCAAACCCAACTGTTCAACAATGTGATCCAAAATAATTTGACAGTCAAGTACTGCGACGAGGAGGAAACACAAGGAGTTCATGTGGAGGAACTGTGACTTTGAAAACAATGGAGTCTAGTTGTTGTCAGGATAGTCAATTTTGCGGGATATTTAAACCCCCCCCCCCCTGATCAGCTGTGGAAGTTGACACAAGCAGAACGTCAGGAACAAAGAAAGAGAAGGAAGGCTACAGAGTGCATGGAGCGGGAAGCGTGACCGGTGGCAGAGGAAGACCTACGGAGGAACGTGGGTATAACGAGAGATGCCTGGCCGAAGCAGTTTTGCCTCGCTCAGGACTGGAGGAGAGCTCCAGTAGAGAGCGTATGGCGCGCAGTGGGACTGAGACGCAGTCCTGCAAAGCTGCACAGGCCGTGACAGCGAAGCCCAGGAGAGCCGACACGGAGACCCAGAGACATACTGTCCAGACAGGGAAGCTGGTCCCTCGCCAGCACATTTCAGTTGCTGCACAGTGAACCGTTGAGCCAGCCTGGTATCGAAGGCAGCCCCGGGATGTGCAAACATGCTAAACAGCATTGGGAAAGTACTTTTTAATACAGACCAAATATAACTGAACGGTAAAGGCGATTATGGTGCAATTCTCCCGACATAAAATGTCAGTCAGGGGAAACCTGTGACCAGCATTGTCTAAGCCAAAAGATGTTGGGCCTCTTTACAAGTTGGGCAGAAACAAGGGAGCCGGTAAGCTTTCGGGCGCAGCAGCACCGGTAGGCAGAGTCATCACAGAAGCACTGGCACCGTTCACACCGGTGCTTCCGCCTCCCCACTCCCATGGAATCCTCTTGGACTCCATGGGAATGGGGACTTCCAAAATCTGGTGCCAGACTTGCGGCACCAGACTTTCTGCGCCGCCAGAACTTAGAATGTCCCGGTGGCAACAGGAAGTCAGGCGCCGGATTCAGTGCTTCCGGGTCAGCGGCAACCTCGGAATAAGGCCCATTGTCTAAAGAATAACAGGGGCAAATATGGTGCAATTCTCCTGGCACAAGATGTCAGTTGGGGGAACCTGGAACAAGCATCGCCATAAGACAAGAGACTTTATAAGAGATTGATTAAAAGGAGCTTGAACAAACCCTCATAAAGTGTTAGTATAAGTTAAGAAGGGCTGTGCCACTGGAGAGGTGCAACTGTCAGAATATCTGAGAGGAAAGTGAATGTTGCAGAGAAGCCTGTAGAGTATTAGGCAGTGAAACCTTTTCGGAAGGAGATACCCAGCAGGAGAGTACACCAGGGATTCCAAGTGAACCAAAAGGGAAATATTCCTGACAGGAGAGTAAACCAGGTATCAAGAGTTCTTTTTTTCTTTTCAGTTGAAGTTGAGAAGTTTCCTGGCGGACAGGGTACCGGGAAACTTATTTTGAGTTGTTTTAATTTCTTGTTTCCATTGAACATTTTGTCAACCAGATGTTTTGATAATACATGCCTTTTGCAATAATTTAATCCATTTTAATCAGTATAAAAGACATTTGCTTTGCCATTGTGAAAAGTAGTAAAGACTTTGCCTTGCTTTATCTGAACCAGCGTTATGAAAAGAACATTTGTTTTGTCATGCTGATGAAAGTATTAGGTGAAAGATATTTGGAATGCCTTTAAGAGACTGGTCTGGATACAAGAACATTGTGAGTAATTTAACTGAAGTAATCCAGGGGAAGGGAGTCAACCGTGTATACAAGAAGCGTTTTTATTGAAGTATATGTTTGAGCTGTTGCACTTTTCTATTAAGCTGAACTTTGAAACATTTACCTTACAAAGTTTGCTCGTTAGTGTGAGGGTCAGATTGAGTTTGGATACAAAGTCATCCTGCTTTAGTTTTCATTTCATACGAAAGGACATTCACTTTAGGATAGGGAAAATTAAGCCTTCATCCATACCCCTTTTTATGTTAATAAAATGACCGTTATTGAGCAAAGTATCTCTTTGGGTCTGCCTCTCACTGGCGACCCCTCACAGTTCCCAAGAGACTGGGCAACACCACAGTCCGTTCACTGATGGGTCCAACTGGTGAGCACCCCAACCAGTCAACAATACATATGTGATCAACGTCACCAGGAGCCATGGTTGACGAAAATGCCCCTTTCATCAAGTTATCTCGCACTGCCCACCATGCAAGATCCTGAGCCACCTTGTCCGAGAGCCGCTAAGGGTCCAACATATGGCCCTGAAACTGCAACCATTGGCAACTGAGAAGCCACTGAAGCGATCCAATGCACAGCCTGCCTATGGCAGCACTCGAAGGCAGGAGGCCATGACACCGAGAAGGGTCCGGAAGGCCGGGTCTTGTCCCTGGGAATGGAGGACATTGACCATCTGAAAGAAGTTTGCCACTTGATCCTCGGGCAGTAAGGCACTGCCCAGGTGAGTGTCCAAGACCACATTGATAAATCAGAGTAACTGGGATGTTGAAACCAGAGACTTTTCCAAGTTCAGGGAAAAGCATAGTCTGTGTAATAGTGTAGTGCAAAGTAGGTGCTCCGACTCTAGATCTGGGGAGTGAGCTCCGACAAGCCAGTCGTCTAGATAGGGAAAGACATGAATGCCCTCCCTCCTAAGGCGAGCCACCACCATCGGCTAGCAGCTTGGTGAAAGCTCTGGTAGCCAAAGAAAGCCCGAACGGCTGGACCATGAACTGGTAATTGTATTGACCCACAACGTACCTTAGGTATTTCCTGTGCTTTCAATGAATCTGAACACAGAAGCAGGCATCTGGGAAACCAACCAGTCCTGCAGATCGAGTGCTTGTAGAATCTGGGCTAGAGTAACCATCTTGAACTTGTCCTTGCATAGGAACAAGTTCAGCAGACACAGATCCAGGATGAAGTGCAAGCCCCAGTCCTTTAGCACCAAAAATAATCTGTGGAGTATTTGTATTTTTTTTATTTATAAAACGCCTTACGCCAAAGCGCTGTACAAAGAACAATAAGATACATAAAACATGAACGATAAACTGTTGAAGCATAACAATATGAATCAATCAAACAACAGAACAATGGAAAGAGCAATTAACTGAAAGTGGAGGGACCACACATTCCCTCAATCTGAGCACGGAACTAGCTTGATCACGTTTTGACAGAATCAGACGACCTCCAGTAGCATGGGTTCTGGAGACGAAGGTGTGGCTGGATGGCTATTGTCTGGCAGTGCTGAAGGAATGGAAGGCAATATCGTCAGACATGGTCTTTGACCATTCCGGGCTGAACAAGAAAAGCCTCTCCCCCCACCGGTGACGAATGGCAAAGCCAGTCACTGAGGTTTGGCGCCAGGGTGCAGTGCGGACAGCGGCTCCTGTCCACGCTGCAATTCTCCCTCACTGGACACCCCTTCTTCAGGAAGCGTTTGCCAAGCCCTCTTCCCGGGGCAGACTGACCACAGACCCTCGGGGCAAAGGTAGGAAAGGGACGAAAACCTCAGCCCCCAGAAGATGGCTCTGAGGAAGGCTGTTGTACCGCTAGCCCCAAAGAGTTAGTCACCTTGGACAACTGGACCTTCTGGAGGGCATCATCGGCTTTGGCTCCAAAAAGGCTATGGCCATCGAACAGCATATCCAACAGCATGGTTTGGAAGTCAGCAGCAAACCTGGACGTCCTCAGCCACGAGTGGCGCCCAACCACTGTACTAGTGGAAAGGGCCATGGCCCTTACCGCACACTCTGCTGTGTCCAGTTCCGACTGCAGCATCCAACGTGCCACCTCCTTGCTGTTTGTGACCAAGGAAAGGAAGCCATCCCTCACCTCCTATGGGAAGTACTCATTGGCCAACGCCGTCCAAAGGCCGAAGGAGAACTGGACCATGGCGCAGAAGGCAGTCACGCCCCACAGTGCAAGAATGCTCAACGTAAACACCTCCTTTCCCCATGTGTCAAACCTCTTACTTTCCCTGTCCGGTGGAAGAGACAGGAAGATAGAAGACTTCAGGCTACCCGTTGTGTTCTGAACCACCAAGCTCCCTGTTGAAGCATAGTAGGAAAATAAGGCTGAGTCAGACGGAGCAGGTTGGTGTTTCCTCATCAGACCCCTGGTCCACTGCTGGAACAAAGGCAGGTTTTTCCCACAGCTCCAAAACGGGGGCCTCAACTGCTACATTGAAGGCAGGAGCGTCTCTTTTTGGCATCATCGAGAATATTGCAAAGTCCAAAACTTGCACAAAGCAGATGGGCCCACAGTACTGGCCACCTTAGCAATCAAGCCCTGGAATGCGGTGTGAGGCTTTCCTGGGGTGTGTGAGCTGGTAGAACGTCCATTTCCGGGGAGGTGTTGAAACCACTGGCCCCATGCAGGTCCTCTTTCAGGCTCAGCACATCCTCACCTTCCCTGTAGAATTCCTCCAGGAGATCCCTCACCTCCCTAGAACTCGTCCTTGCCACAGATGTCATACATTCTTAACATGAAGGCATCCCTAGGGAGTGGGATGTATGCTTGTGTAGCTGCAGTGTCCATAGCACCAGTCAGCGCCGAGGCCACCACTCCCGAACGAGAGGTCAATCGGCACAGAGATACCATCTCATATGTTTCAGGCCCGGGTCCTTAGGAGAGGAGTGGTTCCCAGAGGGTACCCTGCTGGTTGCAGCACACAGTGGGACCCTGCGGCACTGGAACCGACTGCGCCAGACGCCAAGGCCAGAGCCACTGGCGCCTTAGAGAAGATATCCAACAACTCCACTGTGGAGGACTGAGCAGGAAAAGGTACCTGCACTGGACGTTTAGGGAATTCCCTGGAGCGGTGGATCTTCTTTGAAGACGAATGTCGGTGCAAGGACTCACTAAGATAACGGGACCTCATCCCATGCATTGTCTTGTCCTTTCTTGCTTGGAGCTGGTTGCTCCTCGGAGTGTCGTTCTGCGACCTCGACCGAGACTGCAGAGCCTCACCCTTTGCCTTGTGGATGAATGTGAAGATCTCTGCTGTCCTCTCCCAGAGGGCCTTTAGGTGCATGGACTGGCATGATCCGCAATCCAGGGTGTCATGCTCCTTGCCCAAGCAATATAAACAAATCCGTTGAGGATTCGAGGCCGACATCTGCCGGCTGCAATACGCACACGGCTTGAAGCCTGAAACCTTGGATGGAGTACACATGGTATATCGAAATATAGGTACGTTCAACGAGTGTGTTCCGATCAGCGAACAGAGTGCCCAGAAAAAAGGAACCGAGATCACATGGTGCACCATGTTCAGCACGGGGCACGTAGAGGGACAGGATGGAGCAGACGGAGCCACACGGCGCCCCTTGGCGGCAGAAAGGTTTCCAGGAGGACAGCTGCACTAGGAATAGGGATACCATAGATATGGAATCTGTGGGAGAGAAGAATCCATTAAAAACTGTTTCCGGGAGGCCACCACGGGGTGCGTGGATGACTTATCTGAATGTGGTCCTCCGTCACCCAGGCCCAATAAAGTGAGATTGCCCCCACTTATTGCCCACATGGTGACAAGGTGACCACAGTGGTGGACAACCGAGACGGTGGGCTCCATTCTGCTCAAAGTCCGGAAGAAATTGCTGCCAGAATAGAGAAGATCCGGCTCACCCTTGGACCGGCACGAAACAAAGCGAGGAGGGAAGGCCGGGACGCGGAGACACCGAAGTGTCTCCAACATTACGGACCCAACGAGGAAGTGAAACGACCTGCTCCTGCACCCCCTCCTAGGGCAGGAGGGGACTTGAGGTGAGACCGAGGGACGTGTCTATCCCCTGACACAGATGACCATATGCGGAGCTTTGCCACCCTCCCCCGTCAACACTAAAGTGACTCAGCTGCACACAGGGGCCTGGAGGGAGACAGCAGGAGTTGGCCCGAGCACCAATGTGGAGATCAGATGCTGTGTGCTTCTTATCCCCCTCAAACAGAGGTGACTTTGGAGCCCCCCCCAGTGACCCGCGGTGTGGGACAACCCAGGACTGCAGGGTGAGTGAGGCCGGTAACAAGAACAAATGAAAAACCAGAAAGGGGCTGCAGGGCCCAACCCTGGATACATGGTGGGGTGCCAGGTCTGCCCACCTGGGCCCCAGGGCCCATCTGACTCTGTGGGGGTGACATTGAGGCTAGAGCACTTGAATGATCCTAGGCATCTTGGGACCTCCTGGTGAGGGGGTGCCCTGAGCCGGGGACCAGAACCAACAGTGGGACATCTGGAGGACCACAGCACGAGACGAGGGCCCCCCTGTGCAGGGGTGTGTGCCCATCTTGCTGGAGCTAGACACAGGGGCCCTGAGGAGACGACAGAGGCAGACTGTGGCCTAGTGTAGCCCCCGGGGCATTGGGCCTGCAAAGCTGTGGACGAACTGGGAGAGGCGGAGGTGGACAGCAAGCTGGAAGTAAAAGGTGGACTGCTGTTCTTCGGATTACAGCTACAAGGCGTCCCACCGCCTGTAATTGATTATTACATGAGAGATCTGAAAGCAAGTGCCCGCTTATTGCTAATGCTTTGGAAACCAGTAGCCGATATCGCAAAGTTTACTTCTTGAAATCACAGCCCAGCAAATCTGTGTGGTCATTGTAGTCTCCCTCACTAAACCCCTATATCTCAGTGGATGGCCCAGAGGGTAGCTGTGTGCCCCCACCCCCGTGTTCAGGGCATGTGCTTGCCTGCCCAGGTCCAAAGGCAGGGGAGGCACAAATTGGTGAATGAGTGCTGCCCATTACCTTTATACACATTCGGAGAGCTGCCTGGCCTGGAAAACCTGACCCTAAATGGGCCCGGCCCGGGAACCCTGACTGGGGGGCAAGAAAGAGTCTGGTCTCCCCCCCCCCCATTGCTTCATCTGAGGATGGATGGTTCGTCGGGTGTCACTGTGACCCTCTCCCGCTGAGGACATGGTGCCTGAGGAGGACCTGCCCTGCTGTGGTTCGCAATTTGGCAGCAGCCTTGTATGTAACGCAGGTCCCGGCTTGCTGAATTTGCATACCTGAGCAGGCCAGAAGGTGTGGACAACAACAAAGGGGGTAGGGAGGGGGGCGCGATGGCGGCTGGAGGAGAGGACTCAATGGCTACGAAGAAGGACATTGCATCATTGCTGGAGGAAATCAGGGGCATAAGATCCGACATAGGGGGCAAAGTTGACAAGATCACGGTCAGACTCAACAATATGAAGGAGAGGCTGCAGGAGGTGGAGCATAATCAGTCCTCCTTGGACACTCTCGAAACCCAAATAGATGTTAGGATGAGACAACTGGCGCGTAGAGGGGCAGACATGGTGCTGAAGATGGAGGATTTAGTTGGCAGTTCGGGGGGGGTGAGATTGGGGGTTTAGGGAAGTTAGTCTATACATAATGGCGCAGGGTGTGTTCACCAACCAAGTTTGTTCTTCTAGTATGAGGGCGGGTGATTTGGCAGGTGGTTTAGGTAGGACACTACTTGAATATGGTTCACAGAGGCAGGGCAGGGATTATGGACAGTCTGCATGTGTGCACAATAAATGTTAAGGGGGGGAGGAGATAACCGAAACACTAGAAGATATAGGACTGCCCAAGATAAGTGATGAGGAAAGAGAAGAGAGCTTGATGCACCAATTACCTTGGAGGAGTTGGAGGAGGTTGTGAGGCAGTTGCCCACCAGTAAGACACCAGGAGCAGATGGGTTCCCTAGCGAATTTTATAAAGTATATAGAGAAGAAGTGCTCCCCCCAATGCTAAAAATGCTTAACAAAGCGTTTGAGATGGGAAGGTTGCCGGAGTCACTCAGAGAAGCGATCATCATACTGCTCCCTTAACCCAACAAACCAGGGCATAGCTGTAGCTCCTACACGCCTTTGTCGATGCTGAACCAGGACAGAAAGATATTGACGGCTGTCCTGGCAAACAGATTGCAAAGAGTAATTAGCAAATTAATCCACCCAGACCAAACGGGCTATGTCCCGAATAGGAATATAACCCATAACCATAGGCGACTCCACCGGGTGATCGAATGGGCGGGTAGGAATGAAGGCGAAATGGCGATTGTATCCTTAGACGCAGTAAAAGCTTTCAACTCGGTTAAGTGGCCGTGGCTGCTGGCGGCCCTGGAATGATACGGAGTAGGGCCGGGTTATATCAGGTGGGCGAAAATGCTATACAGTGAGCCGCTAGCCAGAGTTCGAACGGGATTCGTGATCTCCGAGAGATGGCAACTAAGTAGAGGCACCAGGCAGGGGTGCCCCTGGTCCCTGATGCTTTACATTCTAGCCCTGGAGCCCCTAGCAATATACCTCAGGCAACAATATGATACAATAGGTATTGAGGTTGGGGGGGGGAACGGCACCTAATGTCCTTATATGCGGATGATTTGTTACTATACTTGAAATACCCGGAAGAAACTCTTCAATATATTCTGGAAGTGATGGAGAAGTATGCAGGGTTGTCCGGCATAGCGGTGAATCCTAAAAATCTAGTATATTCCCGCTAGGTAGCTATAAGGGGACCCGTGTGGAAAGGTTACCGGTGTTACAGATACCATGGGTGGTTGGTTCTTTCTGCTACCTTGGAATAGATGTGTATCTCACAGCAGAAGAGGAACATGAGCATAACACCGAGACAGCTATTGAGAAAATCCGGAAATGCATGAAGTTTTGGGAGAGGTTGCCCCTAGCAATGATGGGACGGGGGGCAATGCTTAAGATGGTGGTCCTACCTAGGCTTCTACATTATTTTAGTAATATCCCACATATGATACCCAAGAAGTTTTTTGCTAAACTGAATAGTATGTGTAGGGACTTCCTATGGCATGGTACCCGGAATAGAGTGGCGCTATGGATTTTGCAGAACTTCTATGAAAAGGGAAGTATTAAACTGCCTAATTTTGAGGTTTACTACGTAGCAAGTCAACTACAATATGTGGCGAATTGGCTCTCCGACGAAGTGACCCCTGAACTTAGGTTGTTTGGGCAGGACTGTACCCCATTTTACTTAAGGGAAATGATATGGTTGTCTGAGTCAGACATGAAGGAGCGCCCTAGGATGATGATGATGATGATGATGCTTGGGTGGAAAATGTGGCGTCGAGCATGTCTGATGATGGAGGACCCATTCCCATGTTCCCCGCAGGTACCGCTGGTGGCTTTAGCAGGAGGGGATAAGCAGCGGAGGGTGATTATCAGAACCTACTGGGAATCGGTGGGGCTGGTAACGTTAGGGGACATCTGGCAAGAGGGGACCATTAGGGATTTTGAAGAACTTGGGGAGGAGGTGGGATTACATACGGGCCAATATGTTACATACCATAGGATGGTTCAGAAAATTCGGAAAACGTGGCCAGAAACAGTATTGACAGAGGAACCAGATGCTATTGTGGGGCAATTTATGACATATCGGAAGGGGGGCATGAGATTTCTAGATTGTATGAGATGATGACTAAGGTTGGGAAGGAATTGACACATTTGAGACTGGATTGGGAAGCGGAGGTGGGGGCCCCAATGGAAGATGGGATGTGGGAACGCGCCCCGAGATATCACAAGAAGGTGTCAAAAAACGCCAGCCTAAAACAAATACAGCTGTATATAATGCATAGAGCATACATGACCCCTCTGAGGATATCCAAGTTCGGAAACGCTGGGCGACAGGCGTGTCCTAAGTGTGACATGGAAAACGCTGACATGACATGTTTTGGTCATGCCCAGTAATCAAATGTTTCTGGGGTGAAGTGGCACAAAAATTAGCAGAAAAGGGGGTCACGCTCGTCATAAACACGGTCTGGGCTTGCTTGCTGGGAGGGTTCCCCAGACCACGGAAATATGTTGAGAAATTGAAAGATTTGGCATACGTGCTAGCAAAACGGAGGATTGCCATGGGATGGAAGAAGTACCACAAGCCACGGGTGGAGGTATGGTGGAAGGAGTTGCAGAAATGGGCGGAGGCTGAAACGATAGTATGGCAGGAGGCGAGCAACATGAGTGGGGAGGAAGAAGTGGGTACCCTGATGGCATGGAAATTATTAATAGCGGAACTGTTCGGAACTATATCGGACCCAACGGAATCCGAGGGTAGTGAGACCCTGCCACATGTAGCAGATACTGAATGCGAAGTACAAATAGGCTCATAATGGGGGGTGGGACTAAGGGAGCAGTGGCAAAAATGGAAAAACAAATGGTGTTTAATGGAACTGTTGTAAATTGCACTGCATGTTGGGTTTGTTTGTATTGTTGTTTGGTTTGAATAAAATTAATAAAATCTTTTTTTTTTTTAAATGTTAAGGGGGGCTCAACTCCCCCACTAAGAGGTCGCTGTTTGCCAGGGAATTTAAAAAGGTCAGGCATTGATGTTATGTTCCTACAAGAAACCAGATCCCAGAGAGGTGAAGAACAGAATACCGGGTGGGCAAATTGGATGTGAGCATTGGTGGGGGAGGAGGGAGGGGGGGGGGGGTCGTGAGTCGGGTATTGTCAGAAAGGGATGGGTGGGGATTTTGGTTTGGAAAGGGCTACGTATGGAAGGAACAAAGGTGCGGTCTGACGCAGAAGGGAGATCTGTGTTGATTTCAGGTTTCATTAACAAAATAAGGGTCACGTTCGCAACGATGTATGTCTCAAATCAGGGTCAGAAGAGATCCCTGCAGAGAATGTTTGAGAAAATAATGAGTGAAAGCCAGGGACACCTCATCCTGGGAGGGGACCTGGATGACAAGTCTGGACAGATCGACCAGGCACGCAGGACACCAAGAATCGCAGAGGCAGGCAGAGGTTGAGGTGGGATTGGCCATGGAACTGTACGGGTTAAGGGACTTATGGCTGCACCTCCACCCACAGGAGAGGTTATTCACTTTCTATTCAGTACCTCATGGTACTCAGACCAGAATAGATTACCTGTAAGTCTCCAGGGATCTCTGGGAGTTGACAAGGGATTCACCAGGTTTCTCGATGGACATTAACTGGGGAGGGCCGTGCCTGAGAAATTCCGAGTGGATGTGTAATGATTCACTGCTTAAGGACCCGTTCTTCAGAGAGGACCTTGAGATGGGTATTAAAGAATTCTTTACCATCAATGACACCAGTGACGTTGGAAGGGGGGCATTGTGGGATGCAGATAAGGCCACATGGAGGAGTTTGCTAATCAGGGAGGGGGCCTGCAGGAAACAGGAACGTACACTAATTGAGAAAGAACTCGGACAAAATAGGTACTCGAGAGACGTGCTCAGTCTTCCCCTATGGATAAGAAGGTTCATAGTCGGAATGCGAGGGGTCAGAGAAAAAAGTTGAAATTGCTGGAAGGGACGGTGCTTCGTATTCTGCAGTTACTTAAGCAAATGTTTCACAAGAAGGGGGATAAGGCGGACGCCCTCCTTGCCGCGAGGCTCAGGTGACAGCGGGTAGATAGATGGGTTGCAAAGGTCAAGGGTAGGGGGGCCAGTGAGAGTACGGCGGAAGTGATTCAGGAGATATTTGCAGCGTTCTATTAGACTCTATATCAAAATGAAGGGAAGGCCACAATTAGCGAGATGGATGCAGACCTTGGGGGAGCCTCCCTCCCATCTCGGTCTGTGGCCGACTCTGGGATTATGGAGGCCAGAATCTCGGTTGAGGAAATTCAGAATGCCATACGATGCCTCTGCTTGGGAAAAGCACCTGGGAAGGACGGGTTTACATCGGGCTTCTACAAAACCTTCTCTTTGGTCCTCAGACCCTTTTAGCACTACTTTTCAATGATATCCTGGACATGGGGAGAGCACTGGACTCCTTTGCCAAGGCCCTTATTTCAGTGATAGCAAAGGAAGGCAGGCACCCCAGTGCCTGCAGTTCATACCGCCCAATCTCAATCCTAAACATAGTCACCAAGATCTACGCTAGGGTTCTTGCGGCCAGACTTGAGGGGCATCTTCCGAGTTTAGTACACTCGGACCAGGTGGGGTTTGTGGGGGGCGTCAGGGGACAGATATCATTTGATCAATGAGGCACAGGCACTGCGGGGGTGACTTAACACTTCTATCGGTTGATGCAGAAAGGCCTTTAACAGGGTTGAGTGGGCCTTCTTGGAAGCGGTACATATACAAATAGGTTTGGGCACTAGATTTTTGAAAGTCATCCGGGCAATCTATTCCTCACCGAGGGTCTGCGTACCGGTGAATGGAGGATACTCTAGGTGATTTCATCTGGGGAGGGGAACGAGACAGGGTTGCCCGCTTTCCCCCGTGCTCTTTGTTTTATCACTGAAGCCCCTAGCTCAGAGACTGAGACAGGACACGCAAATTGAGGGGTTTACTGTGAGAGGCGTGACCTATAAACTGGGTCTTTATGCGGACGACATGCTTCTGCACGTAGTGAACCCACTGACCTCAGTCCCAGCGGCAATGAAATTGATTGAAGGGTACAGCCGTTTGGATAGCCAGAAGGGCGGGGGTGGGAGGTTTCTCCCATCTGGGTATGAAGGCGAGTTTGGGGACATGAAGGTACCTGGAGATCAATGTCACGAGAGAGCTAAGAAGCCTTGACGAGGCAAATTTCCCCCCGCTGACAACGAGAGTGGAGAAAGATCTAGGGAAGTGGAACAAGCTGACCGTATCGTGGATGGGCAGGCTGAACACAAAGATGGTTGTACTCCCCAAGTTCCTATATTTATTTCAAATGCTCCCGATACAGATCCCGACACCTTTTTTTAGAATGACCAAGGGTACTCTCCCACGGTTTATCTGGCAAGGGACGCAGCCGAGGGTCTCTGTAAGAATATGGAGGGTGTGGGTCATCCGGATCTACAACTATACTACAACACCTCCCAGCTTAGGATTCGGATCCCACACCTCAGAAAAGGGGATGATTTGCAATGGGTGGACCTGGACAACTATCATTTGAAACCGGCGATGGAATGACTGTGGGTCGGCACAGGAAAGTTATTGAGGAGGATTAGAGAACACCCCATTCTGGGCACTATATGGAGTGTCTGGAGCCAAGGAGTCGGAATGGGTGGTGTCACGACGTGGTCTTCGCCCCTTGGACATCTTTGGGTCCCATGGATCAGGGATGCCATTCCGAACCCTGAGAGGTTTCAACTGTGGTATGAGGCAGGATTGGAAAGGGTTGGGCAATTGTGGAGGGATGGCAAGTTTATCACGCTAAAGGAGTTGGAGGAGGCCCTGGGGATAGGCAAGCTCCCAGTCTTCTCAGGGATCTCACGCTATTCAAGAAGATTTTTAGATACCGCCTCAGGCTCGAAGGGATTGATCGGTTCTCTATGCCAAACCCTGGTGGACATGTGAATGGGATCATCGGCAGGTTGAGACAGAGATGGTAGGGAGATCTTTAGGTGGTCCTGTCTCCCCAGACGTGGCGGAGAAGGTGCCGGGGAGCCTCATAGGCTTCGATCTTCTGCCAGTACAAACTCCATGGCATTAAGATGTTGACATAGGTGGCAGTATGACCATGTCAGGTTGGTCAAAATGTTTCATAGAGCCCTAGGTGTTGGCACAGGTGTGGCAAAGGAGTCAATTATCGGCATATGTGGCGGGATTGTGAAATGGTCCAGTCCTACTGGGATGAAGTCCTTCGCTGGATCAAGAACTTGGATGGGATCACGAGACATAAAACCCTGATGTTGGTATGTTTGGGCTAGAAGAGTAGGAGGTGGGGTGGGAGTATGTACGATTACTGAAAATGGTGCATGGTCTTCATCTTGTGGGGAGGGCATCCGTGCCACACATTGGAAGAGGGGGCTACTGCCTTCTAAGAAATAATCGGTTAACATGGCTAAGAACCTATATTTGATGGAACGCTACCGGCTACAATACATGGGGACTTGGGGTCTGTGCAAACGGAATGGGCTGACTTGTGAAAAGTACTTGCAATAAGTGAGCTCAGAGGGCGTGGCCTGATGTCCGAGGAGTGAGGACGCGGGCTCCTTGAGCTCCGGCTAAGCCACAGCAGTCCGATCCTTTTCTGGGTGCTTCTGCCCACAGACACCATAGACACGGTGATCCATCAACGACCGAGGCGAAGAACTGCGCTTTCCGCCCTACTCCGACAAAAATCGGAGCCCGAGAAGCCTCTGCTGCGATCCGGCCCAGCTCCCCCTCCTCCCTGTGCGAGGCGCACAAGATGGCGGCCGCCTCGCGCTGACGGACCCGTGGCGCACATCGGGGCCAGGAACCAGCGACCACAGACCCAGGCAGACCCAGGCTGCTTATGAGTGCCCCCCTGCTGATGTCCCTCCCTGGGAGCACGGGGCGAACCCACGGGCCGACAGCTAGAGCCCACCAGGACGCTATCAAGAACTGGAGGTGGCCCCGCCCCCCACGGCCCGAGCGCCCCAGATAACCGCCGAGGGCCGGCGCCACGGAGGATCACTGTGCGGCTGGAGCACATAAAGACGGCGGAGCCGGCGGCGCCTGAGGTCCGTTTTGGAGGGAGCACACCGACTGCACGCCGAGGAACAGTGCTGACCCACACCCGAGAGGCTGCACCCCCCCAGCGCACCTGGTGAGTGTCCCCCCCGATCCACGACCCGGGACCCCGGTGTACCCGCTGGGGGGAGGCGCCGCTCCGCTCCAGGCTGACGCGTGAACACGCTGACGGACCCCTCCGGGACCACTCACCCCACCACCCGACAGACACCCCAACATCGGGGAGCCGCTCCCCGGGACAGAGCCTCCTCCATCGGCGGTGCTGGTGGCCGTCGCTTAGCTCCCTCAACCCACAGCATTATAATTCTGGATTCCCGGACGGCCACCTCGACATAGGGGAGCCGAGCGTCCGCTCCCCGAAGGAGATCCTGCTTCACCGACGGGGGCCGGGTCATCATCCAACCACCCAGCCCCACAGCCCTACAACCCTACAACACCAGAACATCGGAGCCCATCCGCGGCACTCACGGACAGTCCCCCCCTGGGGCCGGCGCGGGTCCCATTGCCAACCTCCTCCACCTGTCAAGTGAGACCACAGCCGTCAAGGACTACGGCCACTCCATAGTGGACAAATCAATCGACCGGACACTGTTGATTCACGCTAGGGAGCCCCCCCCACCGCACCAACCGCATATCACACCACTTGAACGGTGCCATCTTAAGAGCCCCCGCAGAGGCCCTTCAACATTATAGACCACCCCAGGGGGGCGTGCCCACGGTCCCTAATGCCACTTCTGCCACCGAGGCAAGACGCTACCATGCCTTAGGGTCCAGACCATCACGGAGAGTGGCAGAACCACACAGCCGCACACTGGGCTGAAACAACCTCTGAGAGCCCACACACGATACTTCCCCCAAGGGGAGCTACAGATACGCTGCATTACCTGGTGAGACCAGGCAAAGGAGAGATGGCCGCCGCCAGGAACAAAGCCAAGAACGCTACCCTAGACCCCTTCATAACACCCAAGCCTCACCCCACTGCCCAATCCACCCCGAAGAGCTCAGCAAATCGCGATGGCCCGGAAGAAGAGGCCAGGCATAACCAACTGCTCGAGGCGATCGCAGCCCCAAGAACATTTATCGACGCGAAAATAGGGGAGGTTAAGGCGGATATCCAACTCATAAGGCAAGACGCCCGCAACTTAACGGAGCGCGTAACCATCATTGAATCCTCCCAGAAAGACATTTCAGACGGGACATCGTCGCTGCAGAAAGAGGTTGCAGACTTAAAACGCAAAGTGAGCTCCCTGGAGGCGAGGTCCGAGGAAGCAGAAGGGCGGGCCACACAAAATAATATCAGGATTCTGGGCATACCGGAGGGGACAGAGACCATGGACCCGACAGCCTATGTAGAATCCCTAATACAGCAGGAAATAGGGGCATCGAACCTCTCACAGGGTTTTGCCATAGAGAGAGCCCACAGATCTCTTCAGAAGAGGCTTCCTCCCGGATCTTATCCCCGCCCCATCATCGCTAAGGTTCTCAACTTCCGCGATCGTGAGGTGATTCTGAAATTCTCAAGAGATGGAGGAGAAATAGAGCGGGGCAATTCAAAGATCACCATATACCCCGACTATACCCAATCGGTGCAGAGAGCAAGGAATTCCTTTGTTCCGATCAAGGCCAGGCTGAGGAAACTAAACCTGAAATACATGCTGCTATACCCCTCACGATTGAAAGTAATCCATAAAGGGCGCGCGATATTCTTAGAGTCACCAGAGGCAGCTACCATGTGGATGGAACACAACAACCTGGCTGAGGTCCCCACGGAACCCACATCTGAGAAACATAACGAAAGCAGCCAAGGTTGATCGCTTAATAACACGGCCGGGGCACCCAAGCCCCCTTGCATCGCACCCTAAACCAGAACGAAGCTACACTATCACTGAAGCAAAACTACTAAGTGAGAATGCTAAACGACTGCGGGGCTTGCCTGACATCCCGCCCATGGACACAGACCACGGACCCACTGATGACCATTGCAGGCCAGCTGCCTGCACGCACCCACTCGCGCCAGAGACCCGGATTAGGTCAGACAGCGCGAGAGCCCCCGAGCACTGCACTCCGGTGACAGAAGCTGGGTGCGTTAGTTAGTTACTTTTTTCAAGTTGTTATCGTTTCGACTGTCCTACCTCAGATGAACAATGATTGGCCTGGTCTGGACTCCGAACCAGAGGCTGGGTCTGCCCATCCCACACAAGCGGAACAACATGCATCACATGATGCGACGCATATGACACAGGAGGAAGGGGAGGCGCTCCCCGCAACGAGGAACCCACTCACGCAATGGCAGCAAAACTCAAGTTAATCACATGGAATGTTAGAGGGATGGGAACATACATACGGAGAAACCGAATATATTCATACCTGAAGAGAAAAAGAATATCACTGGCCCTTCTTCAAGAAACACACCTAACCAAGGAGGCCACAGACAAGATGGTGAACTACTGGGGGGGCCAGGGCAACGGCGCATCCTTCTCAAAGTATGCAAGAGGAGTCTACACGTGGGTGAGTCCGGAAATACCGTTCCAACAAATGGGGGCCGAACTGGACAAAGAGGGAAGGTATGTAATAGTGTGGGGCATGCTTGAGAACTCCCCTCTGTGCATAGTAAACTCATACTTTCCTCATCACAACATACCCTCTCACATCAAGGAACCATGTGCCAGATTGCTGCACTACAGAGAATACACGTTCATATGGGGGGGGGGGGGGGGGGGGGGGGAAAGACTTCAATTCCGTCATGAATGCTGAACTAGACAGATCAGTGACGCCACGCATACCTAACAGCCCTTCCCCAGGGCCCCTCTCCAAGATGGTGGCAGACCTAAACTTAACCGACATTTGGAGAGACCTCCACCCCTCCGACAGATCATACTCATTCTATTCGGCTCCCCATAACCTCCACACCAGGCTAGACTATTTCTTCATCGCCAATGAGCTAACCCCACAAGTAGAATTGGCAGAATACATGGGCAGATCAATATCGGACCACTCCCCTTTACTGCTGCAGCTCTGCTTCAAGGGCCCTCGCCCACCCATCCCGATGTGGCGCATGCCAGTAGATGCCCTGACCGACCCAGCATTCAAGGAAACCTTAGGAGAAAAGCTAGAAGAATACTTACTGATAAACAAGGGCTCAGTCGAGAAGTGGAGCACACTCTGGGAGGCGATGAAAGTGGTGACAAGGGGAGAGATAATCGCCGAAGCTGGCGGGATCAGGAGGCAACTACGCAGGGAACTAGAGGCAGTGCAGGAGAAAATCAAACAACTCGAAAGAGACGGTCCATTGACCACTGAAAAGGAATCAGAACTGAAACCGATCAGGGAAGACTGCAGGGCGGCATGGGAGAGACTCTCAAAGTTCGACTTTTCTGTCCACACTCTGAAGGCCCACAGGGAAGCAGATAAGCCGGGCAGAATACTCGCATGGTTATGCAGAAAGGAACACCCGAGGCAAGCCCTTAAGGAGATCAAAGACACCAAGGATATGACCCGCAGGACACAACAAGAGATCAATGACACCTTCACGGATTTCTAAAATGACCTATACGCTCACAAGAACGAGATCCCCGCGGCAGACATAAGAGACACCCTGGCCGAAGTAGGACTACCCAGGCTGAATCAAGAACAACGGGACAAACTGGGAGAAGCTATCACGATTGAGGACATCACAGATGCGATTAGATCCCTTTCCACAGGCAAGTCCCCCGGGACAGATGGCCTCATCCCAGAATTCTACAAAGCCTACGAGGAGACCTTGTCCCCTGTACTAAATGCAGTATACACGTAGGCATATGAGTCGGGCACTCTTCCCAATTCCATGAGAGAAACCCTCATCGTCCCAATGCTCCAGCCAGGAAAACCAGCCGACAGGTGTGATTCGTATCGCCCATTGGCGCTCCTAAACTATGACGGCAAAATACTAACAACCATATTGGCTAAGAGGCTCTCGAGGGTGATCGGATCTCTGGTGCACGAGGATCAGAATGGCTTTGTTCCAGGACGAAACACCACTGCCAACCTCAGGAGGCTCCAACACATAATAGCACAGACGACCGAAAGCGAGTAAGACCTAGCAGTACTCTCACTGGATGCCATAAAAGCCTTCGATTCTATTTATTGGGAATGGCTGATAGAGACTCTGAGGGAATTTGGGCTCGGAGAGCACTTCATCCGCTGGATCAAGGTCCTCTATAGCGACCCAGTAGCAAGAGTAAAAACAGGCGCTGTGGTATCAAGGGCCTGGCCCATCCAGAGAGGCACCAGGCAGGGATGCCCGCTCTCACCAATGCTATATATCCTAGGACTGGAACCAGTGGCAATATACTTTAGGAAGCAGTTCTTCGACGCTGGCATTAGCATTGGTGGGTCGGACAACATTATCTCCCTATACGCAGATGACGTCCTCCTATACCTGCGCGACCCCCTGGAAAACGCCCCGATTGTACTGGATGTCTTGGATAACTTCGCGAAATATTCGGGGATAAGATTCAGTAGACGGAAGTCATGCTCGTTCCCACTTGCAAGGCTAAAGGGTAAACCTGTGGAGGAGCTTCCTGAGATCGGGATCCGTTGGCAGGTGGACACCTTTCGATACCTGGGCCTGGACATCACACACACACACCAATATCCACCCACAATTCCAACACGGAGGCTGCAATGAGCGGAGTACATAGATCCATACAATTCTGGTCAAAGCTCCCGCTCTCCATGATGGGCAGAGCTGCAATATCCAAAATGATAATCCTCCCCAGGTTCCTCTACTACTTCACCAACGTGATATACTACATCCCCCCATCCTTCTTTAAGAAGCTAGAATCCCTGATTAGAGACTTTCTTTGGGGACGAGCTAGGCACAGACTCACGCTAAATGTCCTCACACTCACCTACGCCGAGGGCGGCATCCAACTCCCCGATTTCCAAAGGTACTTCTTGGCGGCTCAATCGACACATCTAGCAAAATGGCTTTCAGATGAACATACAGCAGAGCTGAATCTCTTATCCCAATCCTCCTCACCGCTACACCCCAAAGAGTTAATTTGGAACACTCGAGCAGGGCCGCCCAACCCACCCATGATACTAGAGGTGGGGAGACAGGTATGGAGCAGGGTGAGATCCATAGTCGGACTATAACACTCATACACACCCGACATTCCCATGCTGGCGGACATCTGCAAAACCCCCAGCGATCTAGCAACGATGAGGAGATGGGAGAGTCACGGCCTTTACACATGGGGGGACATGTTCTGCGAGGGACTCTTCAGGGACTTTGACTCACTCCAAGAAAGGGACGGACTCCCACCAGGCCAATTCCTCTGGTACCAAAAAGTGAAACATGCAGCCAAAGAGAACTGGGCCGAATGGCCTGAGGAGCCAGAGACACATCCCCTCCTGAGGGAAATATACGAACTCAGCGACGGATGGAGACCGACATCAAGGTTGTACACCCAAATAAACAACAGATCCAATCCAAAGAGCGCAAGGCTGAAAGAAAAATGGGAGACAGACCTGGGGACCGAAATCACAGAGGGCCAGTGGTCGAGAGCCCTATATACCCAATGGAGATATCTAGGAATGCCAGGTTTAGACTGATCCAACTGAACATACTCTACAGAACATATATGACCCCACACAGGATATCTACGTTTAACAACACAGCCGACCCAAAATGTCCCTGGTGCTCCTCAGACCTGGCAGACATGATCCACATGTTCTGGACCTGCCCCAAATCTCAGAAACTCTGGCAGGCCGCCGAACAAACCTGCAGGAACGCTGGCCTAGAGACATACGAGTGGACACCCAAGGAGTGCCTACTGGGCACTTACCCGAGACTAACTAAAATCAAGCACCTGGCGAAGCTTATGGACATGGCCTGCGTGTTAACCAAGAGGACAATTGCCATGGCCTGGAAATCCCCAGCAGGCCCCAGGTACGAGCCCTGGATCAAAGAGATGGAAAGGTGGACCACGGCTGAAACTAGAGCCTGGGAGGAGGGGAACAGACGGGGAGGCGACGACGTGAGCAACACGCTAGAGGCTTGGAGGGCCCTCCTGAGAAACATGATCTTTTCAACGACCTATAAACCTCCTTGAGCCTGTCCCCCCCCGAACCTCAGAAGACAACAGGCAGCAGAGAACAGCCCATCAAACCTATGTACTCAACTTTGTCGCCGCCCTGAGTGGGCAAATGCAGAGAACTGGCTCCGGACCCATGCCCCTAACCTAGAAACAAGGAATATAAGGCCCTAGTACACGGTGGGACAGTCGATGTTGTTATTTTGTTTATTTGTTGCTACATTTTTGTAAGATTAATTGGCACACAATATATGCATCAGACGATACAACCCAGAGTAGTTGCTCAACAGTTTTCTTTTTCTTGTGTATGTATATTTATAAATGCCAATAAAAACATTTAAAAATAGGTGAGCTCAGGGACTGTCCGGTTCAGAGGGAGATGAAGCCAGGGATGCACATCACGTTGTTTAGTGGACACCGTGCAACAACAGAACGACATACTAATCATAAAGGCTGTAGACCCACTCGGGAAATTTGCGGTTTAAGTGAACATGGTAGAGCCATTACATTGTTGAGCAGGTTAGGGTATGTGTTGATACCTATGCTGTAACCTTCCTCTCTCGTCCTTACTGAAAAATTTATAAAAACTGAAGTTAAAAAAGATTTCACATCGGACTAGGATACCTCCTGAAGGACTCTGGCAAATGGAACATCCATGACCAATAGTTGGACCCTCTATTGTTTTGTCTGATCTTTCTCCTTCCTTTGCTGTTTTGGTGAGGGGTCATGGATACTCCTTTCACCTCTTTCTCTCATGACTACATGTGCATATTAGGGGCATTACACTTTGTTTTGTGATATTGTACTCTGCAGCAGGTACGGTGTGGGAGTTCTGATGTTGCTTGCCAGATTCTGAAGGCAGACTGTCCACTATTGGACAGCCACCTCCAAGTTTGAATTTGACCAAATGTCCTTATATAAAGGGCTGTATCGCCCCAAGCCCAGATTTTGGATACAAGGAGACTAGCTAAACCCAAGAACCAAGACGACCACTGGAGCTGAAGTAAATCCAAAGAGGACAGAGTGATCAATGGTCAACTTGGTTCCTGAGTTTAGCTCGTTTTCCATCCTCAGATGTTACATGGCTAATGCGAAGCAGATTTGAATTTTAAACTATTTTAAAGCATTGGGAGATTTTATATTTGTGTTAGATTGATGAAAATGGGGTAGTTATTTTTGAAATTTTAAATCACTTTTTGAAACTGCAGTCATTGCCTATACTCATCGCTCATTCAGAGCAGATTGCCTTTAAGCTTTCCCGTTTAACTAAGGTGTCCCTCCATCTGCACAAAGCACTGTCCCTGGAGTTTAGACTCCATTTCCCAGCAAATCCTGCGGCGCGCACCCGTGTGACGGCACTGGGTGGCGCCACAGGCTTCAACTGGCTTTCGTCAGTGCAAAGCACTGACGCAAAGCCGGTTTATGGCTTGGACGGCAGTCGGCAGGGAGCGGGGAGGGTTCGAGGTCATGACTGTGCATGCCTATCTGTATACTGCTTCACCATGTGGGTCATTTTCCCACCGATACTTTATTGCTGCCAAGTGGCTATACAAGTAATTATGGGGGGGGCTATAAATATGATGCACTTATATTAAGGGGGCTGGATAACAACCAAGGTGATTTCATACTTAGGATGTTAAATAAAAACAGGGACCTGGGTATTTTTAGAGCTACGAAGGAAGCACTAATAACTCCTGTTAGCATCAATAAAACAGGAATAAAGGCAGTTCTAATTAATGCTAGATCTGCTTGTGCCCAGGCAGAGGTGGCCGAGCTCATTGAGGAACACAATTTAGATTTACTCCCGATTACTGAAACGTAGTTCTCGGACCTCACAGGCCCTCCTTCCATGATCTGGTACCAGAAAACATTTAAATACAATGCATTATCGCGTTACGTAAGAGAGGTTGGGGTATTACAGTCATCCATAGGTCTTCACTACAAGCATCACATTTAAATATTCTCGAATGGGATGACAAATCACAAGTGGGACAGACGACTATTGAATGGTCCCAAAAATCTGCTGTTCAAATTGTGTTGGGATACAGACCCCCTGGCCCACATAGAACATTTCTGGAAAACCTAGACTCCTTGATAACTATAGAGAGCAAATACAGAGAGATATTATTTGCAGGGGATTGGAATATCTGGGTAGATGATTCTAAAAGGCCAGGTTCAAAAGAACTGGATTTGGTCATGGTGAGAGGTAAAGAGATTTCCTTAATAGAGAGTTCACCGATCCATTGGTTAGATCACTTTGTTCACTTTTTTACCTTGACCCCCATCCCATCCCCTTATGAGGAATAATCAAGTGACTAAAGATAATTCCTCCATACTAGTCTGGAAACGTAAAGATTTGGATAACATTTCTGGATCAGAGGTTAAGGAATTACTAGCCTTTGTAGATACTGCATTACTAATTAAGGAATTTCTCAATGCTGGGACCAAGATCATAGACGCCATATGTTCCAACATGGCACCCCTGAAACTCAAGAGGAAGAGGATTGCAAAACCTGGGTTTACTCAAAACCTAGTACACCTGCGTAAATTTGTTAGTTTAACAGGGCAGAAATGGCGAGAGAATAAAACTCCAGAGAAGGTGGGCAGAGCAAGAATGGCTCTGACCAGTTATAAACCAGCCATTTTTAAGGCCAAGAGATTTCCTACACAAAGAAATAGCGGCAGCTAGCAAGCTTGTCAAACTACTTGCAAGGTCTCCATCACTGGCACAGGCCAACACTGTCAACAAATTCTTTGAGGAGAAAATTTAACACATTAAGATGGATATCGTAGCTAAAGCCCAGACTCCAGTTCAGAATCCCCAGGACAGATGACTGGTCAGCCCCCCAACCCCCACCAGGAACAGTGCACCCGGGGGTAGGAGACCCAACGGTCTGTTTTGATTTTCATCCGAGAACTACGTATATTTGCTAGTTAAAGCCCTGAAACATACAAATAACTATTTCCCCTGCCTGCTGCTTATGCAGCAAAGCATATGACCCAGGAAATGTACACCATTTCTGACTGAGTTCATCAATAAATACTTGAATCAGGGCCTAGTACCTCAGAGGCTAAAAAATACAATTCTAACACCCTTACTAAAAAAACTGATTTGGATCCTGTGGTTCTTCAGAACTACCGACCAATTGCAGGACTCCCATGGCCGGGGAAAATCTTGGAGAAAGTGGTTAGCTGCCAGTTGCAGGATTTTGTGGAAAAAGAGTCACTTCTTGACCCCTTTCAATCGGGGTAACCGACCCAAGTTTGGAACAGAGACTGCCCTGCTAGCAGTTCAGGATGATTTTATAGAAGTCGCTGACCAGGGCAAACTCTCACCATTAGTGATGCTAAACCGGTCTACGGCCTTCGATACGGTCAACCATAACACCTTGCTTGATCGGCTGAAGGCAGCTGGCAGTGTTTCAGAGCACGCCATTAAATGGTTTAAATTGTTCCTGACTAACCGTCAACATGTTAAACTTGGCGGTTTCACCTCAGATCCCACTACTATGGGATGTGGTGTACCGCATGGATTCTCACTGTCACCACTACTCTAATTTATACCCACAACCGCTGATGGAGATTTTGAGGCGTCACAGGGTGCACCATCCTTCCTCTGCTGACGATACCCAGATCTTCATCAAAATTGGAGACTTTGAAGAAACCTTCACGAGGGTTAACATTGCCTAGAAGATGTCAGTGAGTGGATGTCTATTAACCAGCTTCAAATGAATGTGTCCAAAACAGAGTTTGTCCTGTTTGGCCCTAGACATCTACTCGCAGCCTTCAAACTATTGCCAGTTCTCAATCTTTTGGGTGTAGAATTTCACCCCCAGGGTAAAACACCTGGGATTTATTTGGCTAAACAATCTGGGTTGTGAAGGCCAGGTAGGAGCTAAGGTACAGGCAATTTTCTACTCATTGAGATTGCTGAGGCAGGTTTTGCCATATATTCCAGACAAAGATCACACAACAGTGGTGGGGGCCTTAACAAATGCCCATCTGGACTACTGTAATAGCCTGCCGATGGGCATTCCAGCTAAACAACTTCATAGACTCCATAAGGTCCAGAATGCGGCCGTCAGATTGGTCTGCAGGCTGGGCAAATCAGCTCATGTATCTCCATCTCATCGAGAACTCCACTGGCTGGCAGTGGAAGAGCGTATTCAATTTAAAGTGGCATGCCTTATTTTTAAATGTTCAAACGGATCGGCGCCAGTCTACCTGAGGGATAAGATTAGCCGCCATCAACCTCCAAGGTGCTTACGATCAAAAGACCAGCTGCTATTAAGTATTCCTTCATCTTTCTGTGTCAAAGGGTGATCGAAGATTTGCTGTTTTTGGCCCAAAATTGTGGATTAGCATTTCAAGACAGATTAGGCCCAGGAGACACTTCAATTCCGTAGGGCACTAAAAACGTTCCTGTTTAGATAGAGTATTGTCATGTGATAGTGACCACTCTTGCTTTGAAACAGTTTTTAGCTCAGTCTGCTTTGCTCAATTTCTCATTTTCAGCTGGGCCGCTATACAGTTAAGTTTGTCACGAGAGCGTTATAAATATTCAAAATCAAGTCAGAGGACTGCTGCAGAAACCAGCATTGTATCAGCCAATACCACCACATTGTGAACCTCAGCAAGTTGCCTTCCTCCCTCAATGGTGGGAACAACCAGTTGTCACCTGTCCTACTGCAGGTCCATCACCTCTTTTCAGTCATTGGAGCATGCATCGTTTTATTTCCTCTACAAAGCACGGACCCAGTTATTAATTGTTCCAAGGACTTCAGGTGGACAAATGGCTGGAACTCAACATCTGTATCCTCAAGGTTCTAATGTGATACAGGAAATCCACTGTGCTGCAATCCACCAGTAGACAAGCCTGCTGGAAGACTGAAGTCCTGCTGCTGATTTACAGAGTGCATCCTGACCCTACCCGAGGCCAATGCAAGACTTGCATCGGTGAACATTCTTTTTTAACAGTCTCTCCAACAACCAAATCTGGGTGTCGCCTCTATAGTCCTAGGGCCCCACACAACAACTTGGAGACGACTGGCAGAGATTGCCCTTGAACCTGTGACCCTGCACAGCAAGAACGAGAGGGAGGCATGTCTTCTCCAGCGATTTACCATCGCCTCACCCTGTTCTTCTCTTTCTCAGGTTTGCAGGGTCTGTGCTCACATTTGAAACCACTCCTCTCCCCCCATTGGGCTTGCATTGCACTCAAAGTCCTGCATACCTTAGCGCTATCCAGGGTTGGCCCAGGATGTTGGTGACCCAGGTCAGTACTTATGTGGGTCATCTTTTGGAACCTCATGGGTGGTAGCTGCACCTTTCCTCCTTTCATTACAAACAGACTTAAAGCTTTCAAGTCAGTATGATGGGTGTTGCATCTGCTCTGCACAAACTTTGCTACTTTTCATACACTAGCTGAGTGTCATAAGACACCCCCCTTTGCCCTCCCCCCGGCCTACTCCCCTCTATGCTCAAGAACCTTTCAGAACACCGAAAGGAATACCAAAGACTTTGGCACACGCTACGGTTTCACTTCTAAAATTTAAGTATATTGTGCAGAGTGCCTTCTATCTAGACAGCAATGTTTTGATGTGTGCTTAATATCGTCTCCCCCTAATTTGATGAAGGCAATTATTGTCAAAGTACTCTGTAACCCGTAGTGGGTTACTTGAGTTGTATAAATGTAGTTAATTTTTTACCTTGGAATATTTAAAGTGTGCCTTTGTGTAGCATTATAATGAATAGTTTTGTTTTTACATCTTGCCTGAGTGGGCATTATTTCTGCTAAGTGTTAACTGTACCACAAAACAGTGCCCCCTTAGTTCAGTCTTTCTGCTTGGTCAACACTACTTAAGAGTGGAATTGCGTGATCCAAGATGGCCGCCGGGTGGAGAGCACTGTAGCTGATGCTCTCCTGAACCCTGCGACCTTCAAGGTATGATTTGAAGCTCGGTTACCCTCCCGAGGCATAGACTTCAATGTGCTTCCAGTGTACTGCAGCTGGGAGTCAACCTGCCTGTGACAGAGGGGAATGAGGAATAAAAACGTCGGTGCCACCAGAGGACATAATCAGGTAAACGGGGCTGTCGGACCATAGCTCCTCCCCTCCCCCAATCTATGGGTGAAAGCACATAAGAACTGGCTAGTGGAAAAAGGAACAATGGCCAGAAAACAGCTGAACTTGGCCGGCCAGACCACTGTAAGATTGAAGAGGAGAGGAATCAAAGTACAGGAGGGGCTCCTGTCCACTTACAGTGAATTGCGATTTCTGCCTGATCATTCAAAAGGCATATGGTCAGGGGCAAGGACAAAAAGACAAGACCAAGATATACCAACACAGACGGTTTTTGGAAAGACTGTGCGTGCCCACACTGTCTAAATCAAGGGGGAAAGACCCTGCCCACAATGTCTAAATCAAGGGGGAAAAGACCCTGCACCACCCTCAAAAGGTGCCAAGAAGCCCCAAGACACTAGCTTACAAAGAATATGGGGCCGAGAGATGGGCTCACCCCAACAGCAGAAGACTCCCAGTGTCAGGGGGGGGAGAAGGGGAACTCAGGAACTCCACCTACAAGACAGCCCAGACCAGACAGTAACAACTACGGTTCTCAAGCAATACTTGAACGACTTTGGAGATAAAATTACAGACACAGTTCAACAGAAGATGGATAAAATGAGGGAGGATCTGGCAGGGACCTTGCAGGACAAAGAGGGATGTAAATAAGATTGAGGAGAGAGTGGACACCAACGAGAGGGCGATCCAGGATATTGCCGACAACTCAAAGAAAACGGAAGAGCTCATGGAACAGCTGGCAGTCGCCATCCAGAATTTGGAACTCCAGGCACAGGACCTGGAAAATAGGTCCAAAATTCATTTTAAGGCCCTGCCCAAGGAGGTGTTGGAAAAGGACTTTAGGGAGGCGGTCCAGACAGTATTCATTGACCTCCTGGACCCCGGAGATCCCAGCAGACATACGGATGGACAGGGTGCACAGAGTGGGGCCACAAAGATCGGAAGAAGGGGGCTGACCGAGGGACGTCCTGGTAGCACTTCATAATTACACTACGAAGAAGAAGATATTGTACAATGGAGCAGTCATTCTCCTATTTCAAGATTTGGTCTAAATAACATTAAGAGAAGGCAAATGCTCCGGTTTTGAAGAGGACATTAGATATAAATGAACATTTTCTTTTGGAGTCTTTTTTGCATGGCAAGGGAACCCGAGAAGGATCGGCTCACACGAAGGAGCGAAACCTTTGGGGATAGAAGGAGAAGAACAGGTCATGAGCGAGCCTCCACAGAGGGGCCAGCCTAAATCAAGGAGCTGGGAATGGTCAACAGCAAGACCCAAAAGGTGTAGGAAAGGGGGCTATCAACCCCAGTTCAAAGGCCCAGTGATGTGAGGTCAGCGAGAGGTGGGCGGTCTACCGACAAAGGAGGGGAGTCAACATGAAGAGGTACTCCTAGTGTGAAGTGACTTGATCCAAGCCTGGGGAGGGCAAGGAGAGGGGAAATGATCAAGTCCCAGGGGGTGGGGGGGATGGGGGTGAGGGGAGGGGGAAGGTGTCATCTTGTTATGGCATGGGAGTACCCGTTGGTGAAAGTCCCAGGGAAAGGGGGGGGGGGTTCAATTCTCAAGAGCACGATTCGAGGGGGGGCTAGAGGCTGGTTGAACCCGCTAAGCGTGGGTGGGGATATAGGGGGGAAGAGAGGAGGGGGGAGGGTGTGGGACACGTGAGGAGTGTGGGAGGGACAGTCGGGAGCAAAGGAGGAGGTTCAGCATAAGCAACCAACTACATAACGGGGTCTGAACGGGCAAACCTGAAGGTGATTTCCATGAACATCAATGGTATCAATTCCCTTGTAAAGAGGAAAAAGTTGGAAAGATTTTTAAGGAGGGAGGGAGGGACCGGCATTGTTACACTCCAGGAGACCCTTGTTCAACTACGGGACAGGGATAGATTGAGATTACAGGGTTTTCGACACATCTACCAGGCCAATGAGAAATCAAAACGGGAGGGGTCCCGATTGCACCTAGCAACAACATCAATCTTACAATTGAGGGGATGAAAAGGGGCTCCCAGGGCAGATACTTAGCAGATACTTAGCCATGCGTGAATGGCTCCATGCCCCACCGCTCCCCCTGCTCGAGTGTCTGTCTGATTGACATGTGGAGGGAAAGGGAAGGGGACAGGTAATGGTACACATTTTTCTCCTATGTACATCTCTCGTCATCCAGGATCAACTACATCTGGGCCTCCCAGTCTTCATTAGGCCGGGTGAAGGGTATGGAAGTGGGAGCTATGTCCATTTCTGATCATGCACCCATCACATTGAAGTAAGGAAGGGAGGAAACCCAGGGATGTGGAAGTGGCTGTATCCCTCCTATCTGTTTAAGCATAATACACTGAGCGATGAGATTAGTGAGGGAATTGGGGAATTCTTTGGAGACAATGGGGAAGGTGACACCTCTTTACAGATTTGGTGGGATGCATTTAAAGCCGCAATAAGGGGAAGGATTATGGCATGTAAATCACAGAGGGACAGAGTTAAGGAAATTAGAAAGGAACCTGGAAGACAAATTGAAGGAGGTGATGACACGAATGGGGATGGGATCGAGTGAAGTGACGAAGAGGGAGTAAAGGGCAATAAGGGGACAATTAGAGCTGATACAGGCAAAGGCGGTGGAACGCTCATTAGCATTTCTCAAACAAAAGTATTATGTCAAAGCAAACAAGGCAGATAGGATGTTAGCAAGATGCTGCGTCGAGAAGAAAAAGCCAAAATACTGAGAATTAAATTAGAGGACAGGGGTGTTAGTAGAAACACAGAAGAAATATCCAGATAATTCTCTCACCTATACAGCACGGCAGGAGCACTGGAAGGGGAACAAAAAGGGGACCCAACAGATAAGAGGGTAGCACAAATAACCCAAGAAAGAGGGAGTGGAACAGGACATAACAAGTGAGGAGGTGAGGAGGGCTATCTCCTCCCGGCCAATTAACAAATCCCTAGAGCCCGATGGCTTCACATCTGAATTTTATAGAGCTTTAAGGGAGGCTTTAATCCCATACCTGGTCCCTCTTTACAATGAGTTCGGAAGGACAGAGAGAATAACTCTGTCCATGGAAGAGTCGAAAGTTGTCCTGCTTCCTAAACAGGGTAAGGATCTTTCCGTATCCGGATCATACAGGCCAATAGCCAAGATAAACGTGGACGCCAAGATTTACACTAACATTTTGGCGAATTGGTTGGAGCATGTTCTCCCCCATTTAATTAGCACAGACCAGTCGGAGTTCATAAAAGGTAGGCAGACGAGAGATAACAAGAGAATACTTCATCTCATCGAAAAAGTTGAGATGGCGTGCCCCTTTTCGCATCACGCTGGATGCCAAAAAGGCTTTTGATAGGGTAGAATGACCGTTTCTCTTTATAACTATGCAGAAGATGGGGTCCGGGGACTAATTTATGTCTAAAATCAAGGCCAACTATCAAAACCCTTCACTATGCTTGGCAATAAATAGCCAGTTATTGGTTAACATCCCGGTCCAGAGGGGAACAAAGCAGGGGTGTCCTCTGTCGCTATTGTACGCCATCCACTTGGAACCTCTTCTGGAAGCAGTAAGGACCAATAAAGATAGACAGGGAATCTCATTTGGGGGGAGGGAACACAAAATTGCAGCCTTTGCAGTTGACATGCTCATGACCCTACAAAACCCAGGAAAGTCCCTGGAGGGGGGAGATGAAAAGGTTTGGGGAAGTAGCGGGACTTAAACTCTCATAAATCTGAAATACTCAATCTGACAATTCCCTCTTCTAGGGAACAGGAACTGAGGAGACAATTCCCATACAGATGGGAGGAGAAGGCTATAAAATACCTGGGGATTTATATCACCAATACATTGGGGACCCTCTATGCAGCCAACTATCCGTCCCTCCTGGAGAGAATTAAAGAGTAAATTGGTGGGCTGGCGGCCGTTACATTTAACATGGATGGGCAGATTTAACATGCTGAAGATGGCAATCCTTCTCCAAGTGCTGTATTACTTTCTGACCCTTCCGATACGGGTCACCCCACCAGTCTACCAAGGGCTCGAAAAGTGCGCTGGGAGATGTGTGGAAACAGAAAAGAGCTAGGCTAGCAAGGCGGGTCATGATGATGCCTAGGAATAGGGAGTGGGGGATGAGACAACCATACTTTCGAGTTTACTACCAGACGGCACAAGTAAGTGGTCAGGGATAGGCTGATGGATGATCAGGAGAAAGTATGGCAAGGAATGGACGAAGCGGTAGTGGGAGGGAACTTGGCGGAAGTGGTATGGATACCGAAAGAGATGGAAAATATGTACAGGAGTGTTATACTCTTGGTAGTGTGGGAGGCCTGGGACAGGTTGGCAAAGTCTGCCCAATTCACTACATTTCCCTCACTGTGCACCCCCATATTTGGCAACCCACAATTCTCCCCAGGGATGAGTAGGAAAGGGTTCCTCAGATGGCAGGAGGGGGGTTGTCACAGACTCCGAGATATGTTTGAGGGGACTGAAATTAAAACCAATATGATATTTTATTTGTATTGCGCTCATACACACGTGTTTCAGAGCGCGAGTGCGATGTAAAGACGACTTTGGAGTGGGGAGGAGGAAACGTACAGATATGCCCAAATAAGGCATTGGGTGATGCAGAGGCCAGTGAGGGAAGGGGGTGACACGACCCTTAACCCCATATGAAAGATACCTCACAAGGGAATAGGGAGATGTACGCGTTGGCGAAACAAGGGGAAGAGTCGGGGGAAAGAATATATGGCACAATGGGTACATTTGGTGGGCACATTGATAGAGGAAGCAGCTCTGGGAGCAAATTCCTAAGTTGACCAGATCCCTCCAAATACAGGAAATTTGCTTAAAGCTCATGCTACAATGGCACCCAACGCCGGAGAGGCTACATAACTTCTACAACTAGACATCGTCAAAACGCTGGAGGGGATGCGACATGGAAAGGTCTTGGAGCCACATTTGGTGGGACACCCGCACACTGTCTTTTTGGGATATGTTAACAGGGGCACTGAAGAGTATACTGGGGATAGAAGAAACTGGTATCAGGGGGCTAGCACAGCTTGGGATGGGGGTCCACCTCAGGGACTTACCCACAAGGGCAGAGCGCAAGGTTTATGTTATCCTGATGATGGCGGGCACCCTGACAGTGGAGCAAAAATGGAAGTCAAAGGACCCGCCAGTAGAGCATGAGTGGGTGGGCAAAGTGTGGAATCTTGTGATTATGGAGAGGGTGTCATTCACTTCAAGGGGACCACCAGGGATACCTGGCAGACTGGGCTGTAGTTATGGAGTACCTCCAGGTAGGGGCGAGAGGGGCCTGTGCCCAAGAAGAACAAGACTGTTGGGACTACTGTAGAGACATGGCACAATGTATGCACACATGCAAGCTGATTTACCCGGAAGACGAGGTGGTGCTAAATGATATGATCACGACCGGACCAGGGTTTTTAATAAAAAAATGTATATGGAGAAAAAAAAGAAAAAAGTGTGGCATTGCTCAAGAAGGGTTGTGAATAACCTTGCTAATCCTAGGTTGGCTTTTATAAGTCATCCTGCAGTTAGTGACTTTGAAAACACCCTAGCAAAACGTGATGAAATACTTAGCTCTTCAAATGTTCTAAGTTACACTATGTTGTTCCCAAGGATGAAGATGCCGGTTAACAAGTGTTCCTACAAATGGAACAATTTTAGCTATGAAAAGATTTTGGGAGCGTTTCAATACAAAAAATAATTGGAGTCTTGAATATTCAAATGAAATCCGAAGATTGATGTAATCTCGCACCTTTTAATGTTTTAATTGATAAATCCTTACAGTTTTGAGACAGAACGGTGTTTAAAAGATATATATTGATGCAGATTCAGGATTAATGTCTATACAAGTCATGAGGAAACTGATAAACCTTTTTAAAAATTAGCCTTCTTGATTCCAAGACGGCTGCCGGACTGTGAGGACATACACCTTAGGTCCTCCGTGCGGATGAACATAAAAAGGTGTAAATCGTGGTTTTTGTAAGCCATTTTCCAAGCTTAGCCAAGCATTCTGGGCTATTATCAAGGAGAAGTGGAGCTGACTATCTTGCTCTAACGAACTCTTCAAACCGTCGAGTGCGTGGAGCTGCCACAAGGATCCGGCCACTGCACAACAGCAAGGTGGGAGTTCAGCCCGCCGTCAAGCAGAGCCTGCAGAGTGAGATGGGAATCAAGGGCGGAGAAGATCGGTGCCCATAAAGGCCACGTGATGAAGGAGAGACGGGCCCCCTGTCGGGAAAATCACTGGCGGTGGATCAGGACCCTATTTACAGAAGTCGGCTGAAAGGCCGCAGGGCCCAGCGGTAGCGTGGCGTAGGTTGGGAAGCTACCCCGCCGCTAGCCGGAACTCGCAAAAGCAAGCAACAACTAATAACGATGCTCCCCCACCCACCGGAGCGGACAACATCGCACTCCTAAAACACTGGTAACTAAGGGACGAAGGGAGACGGAAGACCTGTATGCTCCCACATAGCCAGGAGTGTCGCGAATGCACCGTGCACCCTGGGCTCTGGCGCAGGAGGAAAGTTCGAATACTCCCCAGCCCGAGAGGTACTGGTGCCCTGCAGCTTATGTAATGTGGCAAATACACCGGGCGTCCCCAGGGGCTCGGCGGTCCTCATCGTCCCCAATGCAGCGGATGGACCCTATAAATCACAGAGTGAAGTAGCTGCATTGGAGGGGCGCTACACGCCCGTGGTAACAGGAGACCTGGGCCATACAGGCAGGTGACACGGCCAAAATAGCTAGCGTACACTACGGAAGCTCGCCCTGCCTGCACCAGCATGCAACAGCGCTCTTGATTATGCTAGCCCTGAACTTTTGTACACTGATTTACAGCCATGCCTGAACCCCACCCCTCCCACCCCCCATAGGCACTCAGCGAGACCCGGTTGATAACCAGGACCACACCTGGCACAAGAAGACACTCGGTCCACAGGGTGCAGGAGGACTGGAGCCTGAGCTGCCTGCTTGCAACGACCTTGCCCTGTGTATGAACGAGCTCACAATCAAGGGTAATGCCGGAAGGGTCCCGCATCAATAAGCAACAATGCAGTGGGATTGAGCACAGAGCGGTCACCCCGGGCCATAGACCAACTCCTAAACTATAGGGACCTTGAACCTCTGTCAAAAGTGGACGGGTGGACAGATTCAAATCTTCAGTGCAGTCTTCATGCATTTACAGTCAGTGAGCAGAGGAAAGTAACGCCGGGGGGGGGGGGGGGGGAGAGCCCACCCAATAGCCATCAGCGGTGGGGAAAGCAGACAATGAAGTAAATACATGGTGGAAACAAACCGGACGACAGTGCACAACATAATAGGGGCCACCACAAGCAAACAAAACCACTGGGAGGGAAAGGACATCGGAATCATCAACAAGGTGGGGAGTTACTAGGGAGGGATACAGCCAATTGCATTATCTGCCACGCGACCCCTCCCCCCGTTCCTCCCCTGCCAACTTAAACCCCGATGCCAGGAACCAAGGCAAGAACCCGCCCATCAAGAGAAAGAAAACTCCAGTCAGAAGCCAAAGGGCTGGCGGAGTTGGTGCTAGATAAGCACCTGAAAGACACTATGCAGCAATGTTTCAGCAGCTTACTGAACGAAACTCTGCCGGAGAAGATTGGCTTTGATAGAATACATCGGGTGGGCCCCAAAAGAAATGAGCCGGGTTTGCAACCTAGGGATGTGCTGATAGCAATGTCATTTTATTGCCTGAAAGAAGACATCCTGCAAGCGGCAGGAACGCACAACGACCATCAATGGGAGCCACGTGCATCTATACCAAGACCTAGCGTTATCCACGCTCTATAAACAAAGGCTAATGCAGCCGGCCACTAAAGCTTTACAAGCAAAGCAAACACCGTACAGATGGATCTACCCATTTGGTTTGTTGTCCTTCACGTGGGAAGGGAAAGCGAGGAAGATCCCCACCTGCGAAGGTGGTCTCAATTCTGCAAATAGAAGACATTGTAATCATACTGTCGCCAGACCAAGGCGAAACCTCCCACAACAAGGCTAACCCATGGGAATGGTCGACGGAAAGGAGAAGGCGGCCAAGAAGGGAGTCGAGTCAAGCTGGCCCTCCCACGAGTCAGGGGTGACGGGAGGGGTGAATGTATGCAACCGTGGTGGCTGGAAAAGTTTGACCAGTAGCGTAACGGAATAAACACAAACTGCAGGGATCATTTGGTCGAGTCCGCACGGAGGTAGGAGGTTACTACATCTCGGAATTGAGTCAGGATATAGGTAGATCCTGGCACACGTTGAACTGGGGAGGGAATGAGGCCCAACGCCCACAGGAGACTGCTGTGCTGGGAGGATTCAAGGGAACCCTGGCCATGAGAAACCTCAGGGGCAGGTGAGAGGGGAGGGAAGGCAGGATTGGGGAGGAGAGAACATGCACAGAGCACACACAGTGAATACTTCTAGCGTCCCCGAACGGTAAGGGGGGACTGATCTAATAAGGGGGAAGCCCGGACTGGAAGCAGAGGGTGGGACGAGGGTAACAACCTGTAAACCATACCATGACGGAGGAAGTAGCAATAATGACACTTGATGTGCAGGGGCTGAACTCCCCCAGTAAACGTAGAGCAATCCTGGGTAGACTAGAAGCGATGCAGGTATCTTTGGCAATCCTTCAGGAGGATCACCTTCTTCAGAAGGATGAAAAGAGGATGAGGAGTAAGGCATTCCCTCTACAATTCTTTGCCTCTAGTGGCAGTAAGACTAAAGGAGTAGCGATCCTTTGCAGTTGAGCCCTGGGATTCCAAAAGCAAAATGTGATCAGGGACACTAAGGGTAGATATCTGGGGATCAAGGGCACAATCAGGGGCCATACTTACACACTCCTGGCATTATACGTTCCTAATGTGCAACAGGACACAACATTATTAGACTGTTCCAGAAAGTGAGGTGGGGGTGGTGTGAAGGCCATTTAATCCTAGCCGGAGACTTTAATTGCGTGATGGACCCAGTCCTGGACAAGGCACTACCCCCTACGGTGTCGGATCAGAAGAATCGACAGGCACTGGGCAAGCTTTTTCGAGACTTGGGGGGGGGGGGGGGGGGGGGGTAGGGGGGGGGGGTCACTGGGGGTGCTTGAGATGTGGCGGTTCTTCCAAGGGGATAACAGGGCGTACACGCACTATTCGGCAGTACATAGAGGTTACTCTAGGATAGATCTAATCCAGGCCTCCGCATCTCTTGTCCCCCAGGTTATAAAGGTAGAAATTGGGGTTCAATATCTCTCAGATCATGCCCCGGTTATGCTCAGTGTAGAATTAGGTAGGGGCAGAAAGTTTCCCCACCCTCAATGGAGGCTAAATGAGCGGCTCCTGAGAGATGTAGCGCTCAGAGCACATATGGAAGTCACCATTAACCATTACTTTAAAGAAAATGACAATGGGGAAACAGATTGGTGGATAGTCTGGGATGCAGGGAAAGCAGTAGTGCAGGGTGAATTCACTGCACAAGCTGCGGCATACCGCAGGGAGAGAGCCCTCATAACACAAAAGTTAGAGAAGGAACTTAAAGAGGCCGAGCAGCAACATAATACCCGACAATCGTCTAAAACATGGCAGGAACTACGCAAGATTAGAGCCCACCTAGAAAATTATACCACAGAGTGGCACAGACCCTATTAATCACCAAACAGTCATATTACATTCACAGTGGGAAGGCCAGCAAATTCCTCCCAGCCAAACTGTGAAAACAAAAAGCCTGCAATAACGTCTCTAGACTGAAAGACAAACAGGGAGAAAGGCATACCGAGGAGGAGGAGAAATTGGAAATAATGGTCCAATTTTATGAGGAACTATCGGGTAGAGGAAATCTGAATATGGCACTCCAGAAAGCTTACATGGCCTCAACCCCCTTACCACAAATCTCGGAACAAGATAGGGACACGCTGGGTGGCCAGATCACAGCCCAGGAGGTTAGTGATGCGATAGCATCCCTGCTGGCGAATAAGACCCCAAGCCCCGATGGTTTGGGAAATGGCTATTATAAAATGTTTTCTGCGCAGCTTTTGGCCCCCCTCACCCGTCTGTTTAATGCAAGAGAAAAAGGCTCTGTCTCTCCAGATATGGGAAAGACTGTTACGATATTGACCCTGAAACCTGGTAAAGACCCTGAAGAATGCGCTAGTTATCGCCCCATTGCACTCCTAAAAACGGATGCGAAACTATATGCTAAATGGGCATGAGAACACATGGAAGATTTTCAGCAGCAGCACTAGATGCCAAACGTGCCTTTGACAGTTTAGACTGGGAGTACCTAAAGTTAGTTCTAGATGGATTTGGATGTGGGACGACTTTCATTAAGATGATACTAGCAAATTACCAGCTCCCATCCACGAACTTCAGAGTCAATGGCCAAAGCTCAAGGCAGGTCAATATTAGGAAAGGCACTTGACAAGGCTGTCCCCTCTCCCCGTTGATATTTGCTATGGCAATGGAACCGTTTACTGTACAGTTAAGGAAAGACTCAACCATCAAGGGAGTAAAGTGCAGGGGGCAAGGGGTTGACACAATATTGCGCTATATGCGGATGATGTAAAACTCTATATAGGGGAAACAAAAAATACGCTACCCAGGGTTATAGCGAAATTAGAGGAATTTGCTAAGGTGTCCAGTTTTGCTATAAATTATTCTAAATCCAAAGTGCTGAACGTTACAGAAAAAAGGGAAGACCTGGGGAGCCTGGAGAAAGCATACCCACTAACTTGGGAAAGGCACACTCTGGAATATTTGGGATCCAAATAACGAGGGAGGTCGGGAACCTATTTAAAAGCAAATATTGCACCCCTCTGGAAGCAACTTCAGGATGATATGCAAAGGTGGGATGCCCAGGAACTGTCCTGCTTTGCAAGGATCGCAGCAATAAAAATATCTCTGCTCGCCCGCCTGTTGCATGTAACAAGCTAGATCCCGGTGAACATACCCCTGCGAATGACCAGGGAACTTCAGAAATCTATACTTAAGTTCATCTAGCAGAACAAAATAGAGGGTCCTAAGACGAATCTTAATGCGCCCAACGCTCCTCGGAGGCCTGGGAGTCCTGGATGTTAGCAGATATATTCTGGCTGCCCAGCTGGCGCCAATGCTCCAGTGGGTGGATCAGGTCACTCCGAAAGGCTGGTGCAGGATAGAGCAAACGCCCTCTACGATCCCGCTAAGGGTACTACAATCCCTAAATGCCGACGCCCGTGACAGGGGGGGGATAATCTACTAGAAGCCACCAGAGCAAAAATGCGCAGTTTGGACCAAGCAAGGCATATGGGGGGCAGGAACCAAAAAAAAAAAAGGCACAGGGTCTGAGCCCATTCTCCCCCCTGCCACATAACGCAGATTTCACGCCGGGTATGCAGTGTCAATTTTTATAAGTAAGGGACCCTATGTCCTTTGTTGACTGCAAAGAGAAGTTTGGAATTGGGGAAAACCAAAGATTCAAATATATATATACAACTCCGACACTGGCGCTCCCACCCAATGGTGAAAAGGGCGGGAATGAGGAACCCGACTGGGTTGGAACTAACAATGCAGGTGGGGATATCTACGAAGGGGATCACTAGGCTGTATAGACTACTGGACAAGACACAACCAACAAATAAACTCCAATATAAAGAATGTTGGGAAAAGGACATGGGGAAAATAACAGAATTAGAATGTAATCACATTTGGCCCAGAGCGCATAAATTGTCCAAATGTACAGCAATCAAGGAATCAGCGTATAAGCTTTGTTACAGGTGTACATGTCACCCTACCGCCTCCACAAAATAAATGCCAAATATCCTCCGGAATACTGTAGGCAATGCGGGGGGAGGGGTGACCTGTAGCATATGTGGCGGATGTGCCCGAGGGTGATAACTTAATAGAAAGAAATCTTGGGTCACATCAAGGACATAACGGGAGAGGAATTGCCGTTGTCGCCTAAAATAATCTTATTGGGAGCAGTGTCAGAGGGCAGATACGCCGCATCCAGAACTAAACCTTCTCTAATTACGTACCTCCTGACGGCAGATAGAATGACGCTAGTCCAAAGATGGAAAACCAAGGAGGGGCCAACAGCGCCATGGTGGTGGGTTAAGGTTTGGGGAGTCATGGCAATGGAACGAGTCTGGGACCTAAAAACAGGTAAATATCTGAAATTTCTGTCGACCTGGGACCCCTTTCAAGATCATGTGGAGGACAGAGAAGCACACTACTTTAAGCCTCGGATGCTTAGAAACATCCATGTTCGATGAGGAACAGGGAGTGGTCAAGGTCACAAAAGCAGACAGAAAATCCAGAGAGACTTTGCCAAATGAGGGATCGGGGAAAGGCAGTAATAAAGGGGGGGATGTGGAGGGATAATAGTTTACAGTTGATGAAACTGGAGACAATTTACACAGCAACGGTTGACTTTAACCCTATATAGTAAGCTTGGTTTATGATACGTTTTAATTGCTTATGTCTATCGAAAAATAAAATGGTTTAAAAAAAAAAATGTGCCTTCTTTCAACAGACTGAATAATTACTCTTTCGCGGCCAGATATGTAGAACAGCCTAGTGGTGCAACAGGAATAAAAATAAAAGTGACAGAAATGTAGCAAACATTTAGTGATTGCCCAGAAAGCTCATAACAAATACCTTTCCGCAAAATTGTCAAAAAGTAACTTTTTGGACTAGACTAATCGCCAATTTATAAAATATTGGGTTCCTATTTTGACATAGAACACAGGTAATTTTCTCCCATTAGCCCATCTGTATTTTTTATTTTGTGGTTTAAAGTGCAGACCTAGCTCGAGAGAGGCAGAGCACTGTACAAGGTGTGGGTAGCCAGCATTTGGGCTGGCATCTTTCAACAGTAGCAAATTACTGCGAGTTGCTCTCTGCGCATCGTTATGCGCGTCCATTGGTATCAGTCCCTGGTCAGGTGTTGAAAATTCCATGTTTCGAGAGTGGAGAATTGTGGGGACATTCAAAGCAGATGCATGGATTGAGCTCAAGCAGGTGGGTGTGTGACACGAGGAATGTTTGCAGGTGCTCGCTTTGCGGATGAGTTGCGATTCAAACCGGTTTGTCGATTTTCTGCGTGAGCAACATGTGCCATATGTGGAGCTTAGCCACCAGGTACACTGGCGTGGTACTCGTGACTGCCTTGTACATGATACATGCACTCTCGAACAGTATCCTGGCCTGCAGAGAAAGCCAATGTAGTTTGCATAGTGCAGGGGTGATTTCAACGCATATGATGTGCTGCAGCATGGTAGAATGCTTTTAAGGGAGCTAAGTGATGATCCTGTCACAGTTGGTAGCCCCGTCAGGAGGGCACTTCCCACATCGATGTGAGAAACCACAAGGGCCTGCACTACGGTCTGGAAGTCCTGTGGCAGGATGAAGGATTTGATTTTCCTGGTTGACATTCTTCGGCCCCCCCAGTTATTGTAGTTATTCCCTGGTTTCTGAGATCCTATTGTAATTTTATCTAAGGAAATGCACTATTCTTTTGTAAAGGTTTTTCTTTTAAAACCAAAAACAAATAAATAATAAATACATTTTGTGAAGGGTGGAGATTTGGAGTCAGGCCAGTTGACCCCAAGGCTGCTGTTAACAGTGAAGCCAAAGGATTTTGCTGAATCAGTGAGTTGTGGATCAAATCGTTCTAGGTGTATCTTGTTGATTAAGTTGTTTAGCCGGAGGTACTGATGACAAATTCAGTGTTGGATGAGTTAAGTTTGAAGTAGGCAGTTGACATCCAGGACTGGATGATGACCAGGTAATCGCAGAGAATGCGGTCTTGTGGGTTTTTTACTCATTTAAAAACTGGAGTATCGTCTGCGTATTGGTGGATGGCTACATCGGGATCTTTGGAGGAGTGTGCCCAAAAGCTCCATGTAAAAGATAAACAGGATCAGAGAGAGAGGATGGGGGTTTAGGGGATTCGGCAGGAGACAGTCAGTTACAATGTAACATGTTGATCTGTCAGGCTGGTGTCTGCCCGAGAGGTAGGAGGTAAACCAATTCAGGGCACTACTAGAGACCGCTATCCTGAGGTAGAGCAGGATGCTGTGGTAGATTATATGTAATGCAGTCGAGAGGACAAGGACAAGGCGGAGGCATGATTCGCCTGCCCTGATCCATGATTTGAAAGGCATCATACACCACCTGGATGGTGCCTGTGTCAATGCTACACTTGGGGCAGATCATCAATTTAGGAGGTGCAGTTATTAACTTCCGTGAAGTAGCTGTATAGCGACTACTTTTTCCAGGATTTTGCCAATAAACTGGAGGTCCATAATGGGGCGGTAGTTGGCCAGGTCCCCTGGGTCTAGGGTCTATTCTTTCAAAAGAGGTTGCACAAGACCAGTCTTGAGTGTGTCTAGGAATAACCCTTCTGTGCGGGAGGCAGTAATGGAGTGTGTTCAGCACCAGGTCCATAAATTGTTAAATGATGGAAGACAGGATGATCGACAGAGTAGTAAGTAGGTTTGAGGGAGGCTGTTTTTAGGACGTCTATTGGAGAGAGAGGATGCCAGGGGTTTAAGGCAGAGACGTTCCTTCAAAGCGGAGGGGTGAATAGTGAAGATACAGGAGTGTAAGGAGTCCGACAGACAAGGAAAGATGGACAAGAACTACAGACAGCCAACAAAGGCAGTGAACAGATACAGGCAAACTAGAATTAGTCTTCACATCCTCCCTCTCACCTGCGCAGACAGTATCCCACTAAATTGGTCTAGGTCATCCCAGCATTTATCACCCATTTAACTATGCCCACAAAGGAAACTAAATGATTTGAACATCAGAATTATGATAACCTGACAAAGGCAATACTCAAGAGGATTGCTAATGTTGGCGACACATGTACACCAATTGTTAAATTACTAACAGCTGGTATCATTTTGGTTTCTGACTTATTTGGAGAATTTTCCAGTACTACATTTCTTTGCAGCCAATACTTAAATCTCAGACAAACAGATCAAGGATCTAGGTGAAAGTGAACAGAATGAGGGATTGTTTAACTAGCTTCTCAAGACTGGTTGGAATCGCATTTGCAAGTACAACACAAGAGTCCAACTGCCAAATTTGTACGACGTTCCAGTACACTGCTAACACCGCAAATTAGTGTATATTCAACAGGTTTTTTGTCAGTTTTACTTCTATTGAGTCTTCTGGTATACATCACACCTGCCATGAGCGTGAGCAAACACATGGTAAATTAACATAGACAAAGGTATTCGTTACAAGACAAATCCCCAAAAATCAGTACAGTGATCCTTACCCTTGCACCAGGATCCCTGGCTCGAATGGACCTGGCAGCAGCAAAAGCAGCAGTTCCACCCCCTATAAGCAGGAATGGAGCATTGGATGGAATTTCGGGACGGGAACTTGGATCCTCTGGCAATGAAGAGGTTTCTGATTGAGGCTGAGATGGAGCTGTAACAGATGGCAACAATAGTTCAATGCAAAGTCCAGCAGCAGATTGTGCAACAGAAAGCCAGTAACCTGGCAGTACAGTAACCACAATGCAGTACAATATGCTCAATGACATGAGCTAAATCAAATGTGTTACTAAAGGAGACAAGACTTTAGTAGATTATGGCAAACAGCCGTACACTCTACGAGTGGTATTGTGTCATAAATCACAGATATCATTACTAATTGTTGTTAAAAAGGTATCTTTTTTTAGTTCCATATGAGAGTCTCCCAAATAAACACCCATGTATTTAACTTGAAATCAGATGGTTCGCATTCGTCTTACAATATCCATTTAGCTCAAACTGAAACAAATCTAAATTCTAAAAAGGAAACCAGCTCTGCATCTGCCCAGCTTCATAGATTACGTTTTCATTGCATAGCTTTCAGACTTTGGCTGCATGAATGGCTGCTCACTAGCCTGGCCATCATTCTGTAATACTATTCTGGTACTTTCAATTCATCAGGCCCTCAAATCCCCTCCATCAACCGCAACAAATCCATGTTCCACCCAGCCAGATAACTAGATTCAAAACATAAGCAAGGGGTTGCATTCACTTGGTAAACATACATTGGGATACTACTTAACCTGACAAAGTACAATTGGCAGCATATTCCTAATGTAGCTCTCAGAAACACCTAAATCCAGCTTGCAAGCATAAACACATCGGGTTGTCGGAGAAGCCATCAGACCCTGAAACACTATGCTGGATTACGAGAGGCTTAGAGGGTTTTTAAAGTGATTCACCCATGCAATTTAGCCCCTGGGGGAAGACGAACAAAACTGGCCCAGAGCCAGGTGAGCATTGGAACAAATTGGGAAGCGGGGCGGGGAGAGGGTACATAGGAGAGGGTTAAAAGCAGAAGGCCCATGTTATAAAAGGGAAGTAAGTGAAAGGCAGAGTGTAGGTAGTAGGGGTGAGGTCACAAGGCGTGAAGGTGTTGCATAGAGTGCAGAGGAGTTGCTAGCAGAGTTAGCGGGAGAGAATGGTACCAATTTGAGCAGTGAAGTAAGTGTTTGTTTGAGTTGCAGTGAGGGTAGCATGGGAGATAGAAGTAGGAGTGAGGGTAGTAGGTCGAATGAGTGGGTGCTGGAAGAGTACAAGGATAATAGAGAGGAGTGCAATAGATTAGTGGGATGGGTGAGAATAGGGAGATTGAGTATTAGGTAGGCTGAGAGAGGCGGAAATAGAGCAGGGCAAGCAGGACACCATATTTCTGAATAGCAGAGTGGGGAGGGGGGAGAGAGCAGCATAGTTTGGCCAGGCAAGAGGAGCAATGAGGGGTGTGAGGAGAAAACCTAGGAGGTGATAGAGTGAATACGTGCGGAAGTCTGGGTGCAAGTGTGGTTGTTGGTGGTCTGTGGTGATCTAGGTGTCGAATGTCGGGCGGACCTCCTTCTTGAAGTAAGTGTATGCGCCAACCTGACCCCTTTTGCGACCTTGACACATGAATTCAAGTAAAATTGATTCTGCCATCCCTGGTTGATTAACCCAATTTCAAGCAGCATGAAACTCTTGACAAAGTTAATTTTGAATTGTTTGGAACTTAAGGCAAGCAGTGTGTGAGACGGATGCCTCTTTACTTCTTAACTGGGGCCGATATCTAGCCCAGCGCAACTGGGTGAAATCATACCTTTAACATGCTTCGTGTTGACACACTGTTGGAAGAAAATGAAACATCGCTTTTGACTATCCCCTTCGAAGCAAAGCCAAATGCTTAGGAAAACGGACCAGACGCCCTATAGTTAAACATTCCACCATTAGAGACCCTGCCTCCTTGGCTAAAAGGGATAAACCTGACAAGGGGACAGAACCCCTGCAAAAATTAGGATTTTTTTTTGCCACAATTCAGACCTCCGCAATGAGTGATGCAACCGTTGGTCAAATGTATTGCACAAATATGGGTTATTTGACTGTGGGGAACACTAAACTAACCAGGACCTAGCTTCATCTTAATGGACAATGTGCAAGCCGCCCACACAGAGCAAGTAAATGAGTTGGAACTTGCCCAAGAATTGGTAATAACAATTCCCTCTTGAACCTATGTTTGAATCTACAGAGGGATTAGTTGGGGCTTCTACTTCTGGGATTGGTATATTCCATCTGCAGATTATGAGACCAATCATCTCTAAATTGTCTGCTACACCTTGTTTGGACTGTGCGGAAACCTTAGTCCCCTTCATCAGCACGTACATCAATGCCTCACTTGCATCCTCCCAGGTCCCCACTAACCCCAAGAAGTTTGGGTACTCCCACTGCTAAAGAAAAACAATCTCTAGACCACACCAACCTATCACCACGATCCCATTACTCCTGAAGATTCTGTATAGAGCAGCTTATCTTCAAATACAGCTATGAGTCAAATCATATCCTTGATATCCGTCAATCAGGGTTCCTCCCAGGTCACAGCACAGAATCAGCCCTACTTGACCTTAAGAACCAGCTGGATGAAACCAAGGATGCAGAAAAGCCGGCCCTTCGGCTACTCCTGGACCTCTCGGCTGCATTTGACCTGGTTGACCATAAAGGTCCTCTGCCAACATCTGACCTCCACAGTAAACTTCTCGCCAGAAGCAACACCTTGGATCTCCCCTTTCTTGGAGAATACAACAATAAGAGTATTCACTGAGACTGCACCCCGAGCACCTATGTCTTGTGGCATCCCCACAGGATCTTCTGTCTCCCCTACCCTCTACAATATCTTTACCAAACCACTGTTCGTACTATCAGCATCTCATACACCAATTACGTTGGCGATGGCCCAAATTATCCTCTCTCTCTCCGACAATTATCACCAAGACTCTGAGAAACCAAATATTGTCTGCCAGACCATCCAGCCTTGGATGGCCATGCATCTCCAATGTCTCAACAATAAGAAGCTGAAAATCCTCCTGGCAGGTTCCCAGACGGTGCTCAAGAACCTTATCTTTCAATACACTTCCTTCACCGATGATATCAAAATCCCGGTCTCCCAGACATGGAAGACACTGGGAATCTACTTAGACGCTTACCTTTCACTCATACGACAAGTCAATGGCATTTCATCTTTTTTCGCACACACTGTGAAACTTATAAAGGCATGAGACCTTTCCTATCAGCCAACAGCTGCCTGACCATTGCCAGAGCAGTTATCAAAGGAACAAGTTACTTACCTGTAACTGTTGTTCTCCAGCATGGGTCTGGCATGGATTCACATGCTCATGAATATTCCCCGTCGTCAGGCTGGGAATCCTCGGTAAAGAAAAAACCAGTATCAGTTTCGTTTCTGATCTGTCTTTCGTAGTAATAACCAATCACTGGTCTCTGCGTCATACTGACCACAGCCAATGACTGCCCTCTACCTAAGCACCGCCTCTGGCAGCCATCTTCAGATTTGGAAGCACGTAAAGTGGCAGTATGACCAAGTGAAGAGCCGCAGAGGGGTAGGCGGGAGGGTTCGCATGTGAATCCATGCCAGACCCATGCTGGAGAACAACAGTTACAGGTAAGTAACTTGTTCCTTCTCCAGCATGGGGTCTGGCATGGATTCACATGCTCATGAATAAAGAATACATAGCAGTACACACATGCACAACCACGGGAGGTGGCAAAGGCTCAACATTAAGCATTACATCAAACTCAACATTAAGCATCTTACCTCCTCACCAGGCTCACCTCAGGCGAACAGGTTGCGCAGCACTGCTTGGCCGACCCTGGACTCCTCCCTGGAATCCCGGTCGACGCAGTAGAATTTCGTGAAGGTGTGCGTCGACCTCCACGTAGCAGCCCTGCATATGTCCAGCAGGGGCACACCAGAAAGGAACGCCGTGGTAGCTGCGATCGCTCTGGTGGAATGGGCTCTCGGACGGCCAGGCAGCGGTCGGTTTGCCAACCGATGACAGTACATGATACAGCCGGAGAGCCATCTGGAAATGGAAGCCTTCGAGAGAGCCTTCCCCTGATTGACAGGTCCAAAGTTCACAAAGAGTTGTGACGTCTTCCGAAAACACTTCGTGCGGTCCACGTAGAACTTCAGCGCTCTAGCCACATCCAGCGAGTGCAAAGTCCTCTCAGCCGGCGACGAAGGCGACGGGAAGAACACAGGCAACACCAAGGGTTCGTTGAGATGGAAGTCCGACGGTACCTTGGGCATGAAGGAGGGGTGCGTCCTGAGCACTACCCTCGTGTCGTGGAAAGTCAAGTACGGGGCCTTGCAGGAAAGGGCCTGGATCTCTCCCACTCGTCGTGCGGAGGTGATGGCCACAAGAAAAGCTGTTTTCCACGATAGAAACTTCAACGGGGCCGAGTGCAGAGGCTCGAACGGAGGTCCCATGAGCTTGGTCAGCACCACGTTGAGCTCCCACGCCGGGGCCGGAGCCTTCACCGGCGGGAACGATCTGAACAGTCCCTTCATGAACTCTTTCACCAGACGATGAGACCACAAGGACGTCCGCCCTGTGGTTCTGGTGTATCGGGAGATCGCAGCAAGATGAATCTTGATGGACGCGTGTGCCAGACCAGCTTTGGCCAGCGTCAGCAGGTACGGCAGTACTTGGGGAGCCGTAATCCGTAGAGGGTTAATCTTCTGTGCGTGGCACCAGACAGAGAACCTCTTCCATTTGTGTCCGTAGCATTTAAGAGTCGAGGACGCCCTGGCCTTTGCAAGAACCTCTCTGCAATCGGCCGGTATGTCGTATCCTCCAAACTCTAGCGCTGCAGGAGCCAGGCCTGCAAGTTCAGCGACTTCGGGTCGTGGTGGAGGATGGCGCCTCCTTCCCTGGAGAGTAGATCCGCGTCCGTCGGCAGCTTGATCGGCGGGGACGCTGACAAGTCCAGCAAGTCCGGGAACCATATCTGCCTCGGCCACGCAGGTGCGACGAGGATCATCCTGCACCGTGACCTCTTGAGCTGGTTGACGAGCCGGATTAGCAGAGGCAAGGGAGGGAACGCGTAGAGGAACAGGCCCTCCCAGGGGAACGAGAAAGCATCGCCCATGCTCCTCGTCTGGGGAAACCTGCTGGCGAACCTCCGGCACTTGGTGTTCGTCGCCGTCGCAAACAGGTCGATCTGGGGTGTGCCCCACCGTCGGAAGAGGCGATCCACCAGATCCTGCCGTAGTTCCCACTCGTGGCACGAGCGCAGCTCCCTGCTGAGTGAGTCGGCGATGGTGTTTTTTATCCCTGCCAGATGAAACGGCACCAGAAAAATCCCTTGGGCGACGGCCCAATGCCACAGGTCCTGCGCCTCCTTGGACAGCGCTGGGGACCTGGTTCCGCCCTGTTTCCTGATGTAAAACATGGTGGTGGTGTTGTCGGTGAAGATCCTCACCACCTTGCCCTTGAGGGACGGAAGGAAGGACCTGAGGGCCCAAAACACTGCACGGAGCTCCAGGACGTTGATATGCAGGGACTTCTCCGTCGGGAGCCAGAGTCCCCTTGCGTGCAGATTTTCGGTGTGCGCTCCCCACCCTTCCAGGGAGGCATCCGTGGTCACGGTCTCCTGGTGGGCTGGGGTCTGGAAGTCCATGCCCGCCGTCAGATGCGCGCGGGTGCCCCACCACCGTATCGCTCGTCGGAAACTCTCGTCGAGCTTGATCCTTTCCTCGAAGCTGCCCGTCGTCTGGATCCAGCGCGCATCCAGGAATTCTTGCAACGGGCGCATCCGGAGCCTGCACATGGGAATGAGGTAGATGCAGGAAGACATCATCCCGAGGAGGGACTTGATGGACCTCACTTTGGCCGCGTCGGCCACCAACATCCGTTGCACCTTGCCCAAGATGGTCCTGGTCCTCTCCTCCGACGGGGAGGCCAGAAGGGACACTGTGTCGAGCCTCGCTCCCAGAAACAGTGCGACTTGCGCGGGCACCAGGTGGGATTTGGCGTAGTTCACGGAGAATCCCAGGTCCGTGAGGAGTTGGACGGTCCTTGCCGTGTGGACCACGGCGAGCTCCCTCGTCTTGGCGCGGATGAGCCAGTCGTCCAGGTAGGGGTAGACGTGAATCCCCTCGCGGCGCAGCTGCGCCGCCACCGGTGCGAGGCACTTGGTGAATACCCTGGGTGCCGACCGTAGTCCGAAGGGAAGGGCTTTGAACTGGTAATGACGCCCCTGGACCACGAACCTGAGGAATTTTCGGTGCCCCTTTAGGATGGGAATGTGGAAGTAGGCATCCTCCAAATCCAACGACGATAGAAAGTCTCCTTCCTCCAGCTGCCCCAGGACGTGCTGGAGGGTGACCATCCGGAACTTCTGCGCCTTGATGAACTTGTTCAGACGTCGCAGGTCTAGGATGGGGCGCCATCCTCCCGTCTTCTTCTTCACGAGGAAGTATCTCGAGTAGACTCCGGAGCCCCGAAGCCTCTTTGGGACGAGTTCGATGGCGCCCTTTCTAAGCATCGCCTTTACCTCCAGGAGAAGTTGAGGGACGTGAAGTTCTTTCCTGGCCACGGGGGGGACGCGCGGGCACCTTCTTTGAAACTCGAGCGCGTGGCCCCGGGCCAGGGCGTCCAGCACCCAACGGTCGGTGGAGATGGACTCCCACACGCTGACGAAGCCCGCCAGCCGGCCTCCCACCGGGGTGCTTCGGTGGGGGCCCGACCCCACGGCCGGTTCAATCCTGCTTGGACGCGGCCTTGCCGCCTTGACCTCCTTGGCGACGACGGCGGGGTCCGCTAGACTTGCCTCGTCCTCTGTAGGCCTCTTGCGACGACGAGCGGGCCGCTTGACGGTAGGAAGTGAAACCGCCGCCGGAACCTTTGGAGGCGCCCTTGCCTCCGCCGCTCCGAAAGGGCGTCCGTCGTTGCTGCAGAACTCCAAGGGCCCGGGCCGTCTCAGTATCCGCCTTGATGGCCTGAAGGGAATCGTCCACTGTCTTCCCAAACAGGTTGTTCCCGTCGAAGGGCATGTCCAGGACTCTGGTCTGGACGTCCTGCCGGAAGTCCGTAGCTTTGAGCCATCCACAACGTCGAAGGCAAACGCCGTTGCCCAGCTGGCGGAACCCAGTGTCGGCGATGTCCGTCGCCACGGTGATGGCGTGGTCCGAGGCCACCTCACCTTCCTGCAGGATCTCCAGGGCCTCCGCCCTCTTGTCGTCCGGCAGAAAATCCAGCAGGGGAGCTATCTTGTACCACAGCTCCCTGTCGTAGCGAGCCACGATAGCCAAGGCGTTGGCTGCTTTAATCGTCGTCGCTGCCGACGAGATGACTCTACGTCCCATAGCATCCAATTTCTTTCCCTCGCCGTCCGGCGGGGAAGTCGATGTGGAGGCCGCACCCCCCCCGCTTTCTTCCTGGCTGCCGCGGAGACGACGGAATCCGGGGTAGGCTGCGCCCGGAGGCATAGGGGGGCCGTGTCCGGGACCCGGTACTTTTTCTCGTACCGGTCTCTTCTAGCTGGCGTCGTGGAAGGGTTCTTGAGGAGGGAAAGGCCCTCATCCCAAATGTCGTCCAACAGAGGCACTGCAAGGACCGTCTTCCTCTTGGCCTCGCGCCGCTGATAAAGGAAGCCTTCCTTTTTCTTCTCCTCAGGGCAGAGTTGGAAAAGCTCGGAAGCCCTGGAGATCATGGAGTGGAAAGATCCGATCTCGTCGGGCGGAGAAGCCCTGGTGGGAGGCGACGACGGAATATCCTCGTCGTATGCCTCGTCGTCCGTACCCGTCGCTGCCGTGTCAGTCCCCGTATCATCCCCTCGGGTGGACGGGGAGGAGGGCTGGACGGGGCGGGACGGTTGAAAAGGAGGTGGTGGATGGATCCTTCTTTTCTTGGTAGGGGGAACACCAGAAGGTCCCGGTTCTGGATCCCCCGACGGGAGAGGTTCCTCCGTCGGTAACGGTAGCCTCGTCCTTATCTCGGAGCATAAGGACTGTATGGCCAACAAAATGGCCGCCGAGTTGTCTTGCGGCGCTGGCAGAGGGGAATCCGACGGGCGAGCAGGGGCCCCGTCGGTATCCTCGACGATGTCGTCGTCACCTGCGTCGGGGTCCATTCCGACGGGCTGGCCTTCTTCCACGCGTAGGCCGTGGCTTAAGACCTCGATCAGCTCCTCTTCTGAGGTTGAGGCCGAATCTACGACGACGCCCTGCCCCCCCTTCTTCCCCACGGAGGGTTTCACGGGGGTCCCATCGATGGGCACAAAAGAAGACTCCCTCCGAGGAGGCAGGGAGATTCTGGGCCCTGAGGTCGCCACCACTGGTGCAGCCTCCACAGGCTGAGCCAGGGCCGCCGCGACCGTTTCGATAGAGGGCTTGGTCGGATGGATCAAGGCCTTCACCACCTTAGGTGCGCTCACCGCCTTATCCTTGAGGGAGGGGGCACTGCCACGCTCCTCCTCTGCCTTAGAGCTCGACCGGGGCCTCTCCAGGAGCTTCGCCGGGTGCTCGGCCTTCCTCTTACCCGACCCAGAGCGTTGGCTCGTGGTTGATGGTGCCGGGGAGGGTGCGCCCTGCCTGGCTCCCGTAGAGCCCGACCGTTCGGCGCTCCCGGTGCCAGCGGACTCGCGGTGCTTGGCCTTATGTTGGGCCCCCGTCGCCGGGGCGCCCTCAAAGGTCTTAGAAGACCGCTCGGATTTCTTCTTCTTCTCGCCAGACGGGCTCTTACCCTCCAGCCAGTTGGCGAGACGTTGATGGCGGTCCTTCATGGTCCGTTCCGACATGTTGCCGCAAAACGCACAGTCCTTCTCCACGTGCGTCTTGTCCTCATGAAGGCAGTAAAGGCAGAAAGAGTGTTCGTCCTCCTTAAAGACGTTCTGCAGCTGGCATCCAGGGCAGACCCTGAACAGCTTTCCGGGCGTCGAGCTTCCCTTCTCCTGGGCCATCTCCGAGACCGGGCCTGAGAAGCTTCTGGAGTCCTCCGAAGTGTAGCTCGACGAAATCTTCACCCTTGAGGGGCGCAGACGAATCCGACACGGGTCCCCGTTGATCGGATGTAGGATCGGTGGAGCTTGAGGCTCTTTTGACCGAAAGAATCGAAGTTTTTGTGAAAAAAGCGCGAAAAATAGCACTAACGCTCGAGAGCAATAGCACGAGGATCCCAACACATGAACGTGCGGTAAAAATCTGAAGATGGCTGCCAGAGGCGGTGCTTAGGTAGAGGGCAGTCATTGGCTGTGGTCAGTATGACGCAGAGACCAGTGATTGGTTATTACTACGAAAGACAGATCAGAAACGAAACTGATACTGGTTTTTTCTTTACCGAGGATTCCCAGCCTGACGACGGGGAATATTCATGAGCATGTGAATCCATGCCAGACCCCATGCTGGAGAAATATAAAATAGCGGTTTTCAGAGCTAAGGGGGACTTCTTCAGTGGGAAGATAGACAAAGCGGCCAATCACGTACAAGAACTTTTCCGGGTGGTCAAAGACTTTGTTGGTCAAATAAATACACATTGTGGGGGGGAACCTTCAATGGAACAGGCAAATGTATTTAATAATTTTATTTCTAGACAAGATTAAGACCATACAAGAAAACATCAGAGGAGAGGGAAACTGAGGAAAGGGAAACATGTAGCCAACTGGCTACAGGATCCTCATTGTAAGGCAATGGTACTTACTTTAGTTTTAAAACAGTAACTGAAGTGGTCCCCTAAGACGCAGCGAATCATATGCATGGCGAGGAAAAAACTAGAAGCCCACTATGCGGAACAAACCGCACTGCTGATGGCGAAAGCCAAACAGTCATACTACGCAAAGAACAAGGCGAACAGATTCCTGGTGGCCAAATTGGCCAAGCAGAGATGCATTAATACGATCACCGGCCTGCGTGATCCCAATGGGGTCATACTATATTCAGAACCCGAAAAGCAACGATTAGCAACAGACCATCTGACCCAAATCATGACGGCAACCCCACGGAACCTACCGCAACAGATGGAATACCTGCAGAAGGCAGCATTGCCCAGTCTCCCCGACACGAGGAGGGGCGAATTGGAGGAGCCCATTACAGAGAAAGAGGTTGAGGAGGCCATTAAATCACTTAAACATGGGCCCCAGGCCCGGACGGCTTTTCAACCAGATTCTATAAACTATTCAGATCCCAGCTGATTCCCCCCCTAGTAACTTTGTTCAACTCCTTCAGGGAAACGGGATCAGTAACTCCATCGATGCAGGAATCAACCACCATCCTCTTGCCCAAACCAGGAAAAGGTCAGAGAAACCTGACCTCCTATAGTGACGCAAACATACTGCAAAATGTTGGCGAATCGCCCGAGTCGCGTCCTACCGGAGATTATCCACCCCGATCAGGCAGGCTTCATCTTACACCGCACGACAGGAGATGGCATTCGGAGAACCTTGAACCTGGTAGACCTTGTCTCCCGGAACTCCCAGAAACTAGTCTTAATGGCACTGGACGCGGCCAAGGCATTTGATAGGGTGGATAGGGCGTTCATGAAACACACCCTAGGGGCCGTCGGCTTCGGGACAGCATTCCAAACGATGATTCTAGCTAACTATAGCAGACCAAGAACCTTCCTGAGAATCAACAGGCACAGCTCGGCTCCGATCCCCCTGTCCTGCGGAACCAGACAGGGCTGCCCACTATCACCTCTGCTCTTTGCACTCACCATGGAGCCCTTTGCCCAGAGAATCAGGCGAAACAACCAGATCAAAAGCCTACAGAATGGCCCCACGCAACACAAAATCGCCCTATATGCGGACGACGTACTGCTCACGATCTCGGAGGCCCATTCATCCCTGAAACATGCGCTACAAGAAATAGCCAGCTATGGTGAGGTCTCGGGCTTTACAGTAAACTTCGACAAATCATCGGCCTCACCCCGGCAGATCGTGAACCACTGTCTAAAATGTGCCCGATAACATGGGAAAAAAGAGCCATCCCCTACTTAGGGGTCTGTATCCCAGCTGACCCAAAAGACACATATAAAGCCAACTTCCCCCGGTTGTTCAAAGAACTGGAAGGAGACCTGAAACGTTGGGCGACCCAGGAGATTTCACTGCTGGGGCGCATTACAGCCTGTAAAATGAACCTCCTTCCAAGGTTCCTGTACGCCTGCGCCTCCCTCCCAGCAGCGATTCCCGCACCAACTCATCGCGATATCCAGAGAAAGATGTTGAAATTTATCTGGAAAGGTAAGAGAGCGACAATCCCCCTCAGAACTTTACTGGGGGCTCCAGACTGGGAGGGTTGGGAGTCCCAGACTTACAGGTATACAGAGTGGCGGCTCAACTAGCACAGGTCCAGGCGTGGCAAACTATTACAAATCGCCCTAGATGGGTAGAACTGGAACAATCGCAAGTGCCCCTACCCCTACGATTTTTGCCACACATCCCACCCCCCCTCAGAGCGCACTGGGGAGACCTCCTCCTATCAACCAAACATACCCTAAACTCCTGGGACTGGGCGCTGAAGCGTAAGGGAGTGCCAAGAGGCTTCAGGCCACGATCCCCGGTCTTCCATAATCCGGCATTCTCACCTGGAGCGCACCCCCGCAACTTTCAGAACTGGATAAATGGCGGGTTAGAGACTATAGGCCAGTTATATACGGGAGAGATGCCCCTCACATTTGAGCAATGTAAGGGAAAAGTTCCAACTCCAGGATAGGGACAGATTCACCTATATCCAACTGCGCCACTGGTGCTCGCACCCGCAAACTCTGCAAGCAGCGACACGCCCTCCCACCGCCCTAGAACTCACACTTGGAGATCTTCCAGCTCGGGGGAAGAGTATCCACTCTGTATAGGCGCTTCTTAGGTGACTTCCTGATCGCAAGAACTCGCTGCATGGCCCAGTGGGAGGCAGATCTGGGTCACCCAATAGACGACCAAACCTGGGTAGACATTTGGACCAGAACTCACGCCTCATCCACCTGCATCACCAATAGGGAATGCGCATATAAGATCATGTTACGGTGGTATTACCCGCCCCTTAGACTCCACCATATAAATCCACAATTAGACCTGATGGAGGCTGTGGCCGCCCAGGCTCCTTCTTTCATATGTGGTGGGCTTGCCCAAAGATCCAGCAATTTTGGAAGACGTGTTTGGGAACCATCACGCAAATCACTGGAACGGCGATCCCGCTGTAACCAGAGCCAGTCTTGCTGGGAGCTCCGATTCCCGCGATCTACCCACTCTCTGGGACCAGATCGAAACTACTCACACTGTCTGCTAGCAGGGAAAACGCTGTTGGCCCGCTCCTGGAAATCCCCGGAAGGCCCTCACATGCCCCAATGGTGGACTAAGCTTTGGGATATTTTGATTGCGGAGAAGGTGACGGCAGCGCAGGCGGGAACTCTCCACCGATTCCAGAATATTTGGGCCCCAGTACTTGAATACGACCAGCGCTTCCCCGCCCTGACCTACAAACCCACCAGGGCTCGATGGATCCTGAAAGGCCAAGTGATCCCTGAGGGAGACACAGACTTTGAGGCGCAAAATAGGCATTCTAAGAGGGAGGAATCCGCCTCCGAGGACCGAGGGGAAGGTGGGAGGGGGGGAGGTCAGAGGGAAAAAAAGGACTGGGGATCAACATGCCTGAATGATGGTTGCTGACAAAGTTTTGTAATTATCAACCTGCCTTGATTTAAAATAATCAAGTTTAAAAAATAAAATAAAACAGTAACTGAAGAAATGATATACCCCTAGCTAATGGCCCTCAAACCTACTAATGACCTACTCTTCCCCCTACCAGCATGTGTAGCAAAGCGGCTAGCACCAGATATAAAGCCATTTATGACAAACTTTGTAAATATGTAATTGAGCTAGGGAGTAGTTCCAGATTAACTTTAGATGTCCATTATTTCACCACTTATGAAGAAGTCAAGTTTAGATACTACAATTTACAGAACTGCCGCCCAGTGGAAGGTCTCCCTTGGCCATGAAACATCTTGGAGAAAGTGGCCACAAGGCAGTTTCAGGTATTTGTCGAAAAAGAAGGCATAGTGGACCCATTACAATCACGGTTCCTTCTGAAATTCGGAACTGAAACGGCACTGGTTGCGGCATGGGATGAATTATTAGAAGCAGAGACCAAGGAGAACTGTCCCTCCTTGTGATGTTGGACCTATCCGCTGCCTTTGCTACTGTGGGCCATAATATCCTCATCGAGTGGCTGAGGACAATAGGGAAGGTATCAGGAAGCACCTTCAAATGGTTCACCTCTTTTTTTGTCAGGACGACAACAGGTGAAATTGGGGGGCTTTCTTTCTGATTTTTCTGATTCTGATCACTCCATTGGTTGGCAGTGGAGGACCAAATCAAATTTAAAACAGGTTGTATCTTTTTTAAGTGTCTGTATGACCTAGCCCTTAGCTACCTTGTGGAAAAACTATACCATTACCAACCAACACGGTCCTTACAATCAAAAGACATGCAGTTGCTGACCGTTCCACCAACCCAATGTGTGTCCAGAGGAGATAGATTTTCTGTTTTTCGACCAAAATTTTGGAACAGCCTCCCACCTGCGTTAAGAGTTGAATCCCTACCAGTATTTCAGAAAAAAATAAAATGTCTTTTTTTAAAATGAAGGCGAGACCTACTACCGGGAAGGGAAGACTGGGCATAAAGCGTTAAAGCACTGATGGAGCTATTGCTCTCAGATTAACATCTGCGCTGTGATTAGATTTGATTTGTGGTACACGCGCTATATAAATAAATCATAATGCATTGTGACTATGCAAATGACTATCATGTCCTAAAGGACCAATAGACTGTACACTCTAGGGAGGAGGCTGGATATGCACAAGTTCTACTGTAACATGTTATGCAAGTACAATGCAATGTAGTACAATAAAATGTCTACCCCATGAAGGTAGGACAAAATGTCCTGTATAACGGAGAATTATGGGGCACAAGTATTTATAACCCCATGAACCCCCACATAGGAGGAATAATTCCCATTTTGACTTCAAGCTTTAGACCATCCTAGCCTATTTATATAGCCAATGCAAGTAATCTGCATTGGGAATTCGAGATCAGATAGAGATATTACTTCCATAATATCCCCTGTTACGAATAGATAGTGATTTCACATCCAGAGCATAAGATTATGAGGTATCTATGTTCCACCTTTTTAAACATAACCTTTGGTAATTTAGAATACTTCTTTTTCTTTCACGTGAACTGCAAAGTGCAAAGCACTGCAGTCAAGTTTTGTACGTTTATACCAAGAGTATACCTTTCCTTGAAATATTTTATCTATAACTGAGGGATTGATGAATTACATATTTCACATCTTTTTAGATCTTCGGTTATTTACTATTACTTACCTTCTCCTCTCACGTGAAAATATTTGGTGAATAGTTAAGTATTACAGATCACAATTTTTGAAAATCAAGTAACCGCAAATGGAAACGGCACACTACCCTTGTAATAGTTTGTTTTCACAGGTGACGCCATCTGCAACACCCACGTAATGACGTCATGAAATCTAGGGACGCTGATATTAGTAGCAGCCATTTTGGGATGCGAACAAACAATTCCTGATCGAGCAGCTAGGCAGACAGATGCTATGCACGCATTTGTTTCAAGATCTAGTAAGAAGAGGTGAAGAGAAAAATCTTTCACACACTATAGGAGCCTTTAATTAATAGCGACACTGTATTCTTCATCTAGATACTCCTCTGAAAATGAGCGCTGGGATTTATTCCTGTATAGAGGAGAGTTAACATACACCCCTACCATCCGATCTTCCCATCTGGACCCTAGTTATAGGCGAGTGGATGGCCCGCTATTTTCTTATTTTCATTGTGTACATAAGATCTCAAGAATACGATATGTGGTATCTCGTACATATTACAAGATAAGGAATCTAAAGTACTGAGGTCTATTTCTCTCTAGAACTGGGGATTCAAATTCCTAGAGAAATATACAAGGAACTATGCATCTGTGATCAAACGAGGCAGGTAAGACAGATATTGATTGGAATCTTCCGATAGCTCAGAGATCTCATGCACTTTCAGGGTTCGAAATTGAGGTTCGATGAGCAGAAGCTAAAACCAGCTCCTGGATGTTGGGCATCAATCACTCTGTAGGCAGGAGCTACTGCAGGGGAACCTGGAGCTACCAGAGACGCTCCTTTAACTTTATGTCCATTTTATATGAACCATTGTGTTTAAATGTGAATTAGATGTGTTTAAATGTGAATTAGATGTGTTATAATTCGTCTTTACATTCTCAAATACTAAATGTTAATATCACATTTACATGTTTGTAAGGCTCCAATTGGCCCTAGGTGCCAAAAGTAGCTCCAGATAGCTGTTGGCTTCAAGCTAACCAGGCTCTACTATGCTAGAAGCAGTAGCTAAATTGCTCCCAGCTTCCTTCAATTTCGAACTCCGACTTTATGTCGAAGGGTCTCTTACACAAGACTTTGTTTACTGCATTTACATTAGTAGTGACATCTGATCAAAAAGGAACAGTAGCATTTCAACGTGATCAGGAGTTGCAGAGGAATCCTGGAACGAATAGGTAATTATTACATTAACTTTTTTCAAATGATGTAAAGAGTATATTTTATATTTAATCCGTTGCCAAGTGTAAATATTGATAGAATCTCCCCTCTGGATTGTTTTTAGAATGCTTTGATGAAAATACAACTGATGAAGTGTCAATCTCGAAACGCGCTGGGACAGGCCCCTTCCTTTTTTCTTTTCCCTATATTGAAGAAATTTAATTGAAGATTAAAAATTATTTGCTTCTGAAATAATTGTAATGACTGATTGATCTGATGAATTGGTTCACTGTAAATATTTGACAAATACACCTCTCTTGAAAAGTGTGACATCTTGTGATGATGTCTAACAGCTACTACTATACTTCTAGTTAGAAACAAATTTGGTGTCCAGCCCAAGATAGTGTGCAGGGGACAGAAGTTACCCAGTTTGGGAACTCACAGATTGGCTATTGAGCCGCTTGCTGAATGGACCTGAAACCATCCAGTGATGTCAGGTTGTTGGGGGACACAGGATAGTGTCTGCGTATTTGGGGTTGATCTACTACTGTACCTAAGCAAGCCGATATTGTTAATTCAAAGGGCAGTGAATAACATCCAAGAATATAGTTATCATAGCGGGCTCAGAATTTACTAGGAAAAGCCTGTGTGAATTATTGCAAGGGAAAGCGAATACCTATGCTTAAGAGATTGTCGGCCAAAGCAGGAATTAGTGGCCTTTAGATATCTAGAGAATATAGCCCATGAAATCAGGCAGTTTTGTGGTGCCCAAATTGGAGGAGTCTGCTGGAGAGATGTTAAAAAGTGGTCACAGTTTCCGCTTTCCCCGATGGATAGGGTCAAAATGATTGCCTTTCATCACTTTGATGTCATACAATATATGCCATATTGCATCCCCTAGGGGGAGTTCAGTAATATTGAGGATGGTATCCAGAAACTATTATGGGGAAACAGAGCTTTGGAGATGCTGTGTAGGTCGCAATTGGGAGGAAGGTTTGAAGAGAACCAGGTCTACAGAAATATGACTGGCGGTCGCATAAGGTGACTGACCAGGACTGAAAAATCACATCATACAATATAATAAAAGGTTTATGCTTGTCTGATGCAGGCATGAGACTGCCCACTTCACCTCTTGTCACCGCTAGAGGGAGCTGTTGCCTTTGGAAATATATTAGGCTAGCAATTTAGCATGTGTATACAGGCTTTTACACTAGCTCATGAATAAAATCAAACAAGGATTTGGTTGAAGAGGAAGAGAATGGGCTGGTATACTCCGATTCAGGTACTGCCTAAGCTTCCTACACATCTTCCAGTGAACATGCTGGTAATGCAGACATGGAAAGAGTTAAGACGAAGGATGGGATGGAGTGACAAGACTACACTTTCACCCCTCCCCCCACTACAAAATGACATTTCACTGTTGGAGCCATCAAAGATAATTCTGTAGCAGGACCTGGGTGTAACTAAGGATACATGTGAAGGGAAATTGCAGACTTCTGGGCAGTGTTTCACATAGACAGGGGTAAATGTTCTACCACTACCTGCAGAAAGCAACCCGACACTCCTGAAAGCCTTGCACATGGAATGGCATGTGAAAGACGACAAGATCCCCAATAACATTCCTCCTTTGGAAACCTGCCATCTCAAACAATCTCAAGTAACTTAATAGGAGCTCTTCGCCCCCTTCTTACTCTTCCCAAATTGTGCTCTCAAATATCAAAGCCATCCCTTTGCAAGCCTTTTTATATTTTTTAGCATTTACATAGCACTACGAACCCCGTGGCATCTGAGCGCTGCTCATTACCCACGGTGTGTGGTGTTCATTTATCGACCTCGGAAGGAAGAAAGGCTGAGTTTGGCCCTGCCGGGATTTGAACTTGCGTCAGCAAGCTCTGCACAGATGTCAAAGCAAGCGCTCTACTCGCTGTGCTATCGGACCGGCTAGGTCCTAATACTCTTATTAGCCTTGTCCCAATACTCTTATTTCCACTCCTTGATACCCAGATCAAGATATTTCCTTTCAGCTATGCATACCCAGCCATCCCCCAATGTCGTCTGTCTCCTCCTCTTATATTCCTCTTTGTCCTCCCAATAACCAGCTCTGGTCATCTCTGGACATTCACCTTTTATCATCTCCTGAAAATCACATTTAACCCCCACCCCCTCCCACCTCCACCCGCCCCCAGGGATTAACCCATTTATCCTCCTGGAAAAAACATCTTAGTCTCTCAAGACCACCTCCATCATTGTCCTGATGGTCTGCTTTCTCCTCCCGATAATAATCCTCTATTTTGCCTCAGTCCTGGTAGTATCCTTCTTTGGTGGTCACCATTCTTGTTCCACTTGCCCCTTACTCCAGCTCTCTTCACTCCATGGTCTTGTCTCCTGGGTCTATCCTCCTGCTCCTATGTTCCAGTAGTGCCTAGCTTCCTGGGCCTCTCCTCCAGTCACTTGGGTCATGCTAAATCTCCAACTCCTTCGTCCAACCGTCTCTGAACAAACGCCTGTGTCCACTTTCCTGTCTCAAGTGCTGGATGCAAACACCTACTTCACCAGGGGTGTGGGCTTTCATAGCTCTGTGCTTCTGTGCTCCCTCCCTACTAGGCTGGGCCTTGTGTGAGGGTCTAAACCTGTGCCCTAGAAATTATATGATATTTATAACGCGCCTATACATAAGTGTTTCAAGGCACGACAAGGCAAGGGAGGGGGAACAGAGGGAAGACAAACAACGATCCTACTAGGCCAAGTGTCATTCAGATCTCGCAAGCGCAGGGGAAGGAGGAAGTGTGGGGGGGAAGAGGGGAGAGGAGAGTGCAGTGCATGGGATATAAATAATAAACAGTAAAGGTAGGGCCAGCAGGTGGCAAGTGAAAGGGTAAGGCAGACCACAGCTGGTAGTGTAGGGATACAGAAACAGTCCCCAACTGCAGGGGTGGCCAGGAAGCAGTGCAGGAGTGTGACTGGTGGGGGAGGGGACCTGGGCCCAATATCAGAGGGTGGCCTTGTAACCAGTGCAGTGTCAGCCAGGAGGTCAGCAAGGGAGAGAGGGAGAGAAAGCAGAAGCAAAGAGAAAGGTTTTGAGATGCTTCCGGAACCAAAGATGATTCTCCTCAAGTTTCAGAGAGGCAAGGAGGCTGTTCCAGAGGGAGGCCCCAGCTGAGGAAAGATCTACCACCAGCTTGTTGCTTGGAGAAGCGACTGACCCTGAGGAAGTTTGAGGTAGATGAGCGAAGAACTCGAGAAGGAAGATATTTAGGAAGAGAGTTGAATGTACTGAGGCCCCAGGCCACAGAAGGCCTTGTGGATGATGCAGAGGGTTTTGAACTTAATCCTCACAGCCACTTGGAGCCAGTGCAGAGATTTCAGTCTACGATCCCTGGGCTTGAGGCCAAGGACAAGTCTCGCAGTCCTGTTCTGGATAAGTTGCAGAGGGCGGAGAGTAGAAGCAGGCAGATTAAGAAAGAGGCTGTTGCAATAGTCCAACCTAGAGAGAACCAGAGCTCTGGAGACAGTGAGCTTCTGGGGAAAGGAGAGGAAAGGAAGAATACCCCTTAGGAGGTGCAGCTGTTAGTGTGACGTCTTAGAGACGTCAGAGGTGTGGGGAGAGAAGGAGAGTAGTCGAAGATGACCCAGAGGTTTTTAGCCTTGCAGGTGGGACACGGAAGAGGGCCAAGAGAGGCCGGCCAGAGAGCTACAGGAAAGGAGGGAGCGGGTGTGCCCATGAGGAGAATCTCAATCTTACGGGCATTAAGGCAGAGGTCATTGGCGGCACACCACTGCTGGATAGCAGACAGTCAGAGATGAGGGAAGTAGAGGAGGTTGAGGGTAACCTGAAGATGAGCTGGGTGTCATCCGCATAGCACTGGGAGTGGGGGCAGAGATCGGCGATGCGGTGGGCCACGAGTGCCAGGTATTGGGTGAAAAGCGCGGGAGAGAGGTTAGACCCCTGGGGGACACCACAGGTAGAGATAGAGAGGAAGGACCCAAGTTGGACCTGGGACAGTCGGTCGGAGAGGAAAGAAGTCAGCCACGCCAGAGCCTGACCAGGGATACCCAGGTTATCAAGGAGACGGTTTAGCAAGATGGCATAGTTGACAGTGTCAAAGGCAGAAGACAGATCAAGCAGGATCAGGATGTTAAAGGGCCCAAACTGTATATTTCTCATAGGCTCCCCTGAGCTTACTCTTGGTCTTAATGGTCAGACCAAGCTTTTATCCTGCCGGTCTGGCATCTTGGAAACCATTTCCTCATTCCGGTTACTGCAGATGACTGTTTGACAAGGAAACTGCCTCCCTAGCATGTGAACCAGATACTTGAAAATCTTTCAACAGTCTTTAATCCCTGTGAATACGAAAGGAATGCTTATTCTGAGTAAAACAGCAACTTTGCATCAAATGCAAAGAATGCCAGTAGAAAACGAATTGGTAAGTTTGTATTATTCACGGATAGACATGCTGCTGGAAAACTAAAAACTAGCAACAATATCACATGCAGGAACTCATGGTGGTTGAGAATCTCTCTGGGCTTTTGAAGTTTATTTTCTACCTGGAATCTTTGACAAAGTATAGATTTTAAACGTATTTTGTGAGTAAAACGGCCATTGATAAATTGGTTTGTTTTCCTTCTCTGGAACTTTAGGTATGACAAATAGGATGCTAAAAACATCTAATGAGTCCCTAGGAGCTTCCCAATAAGGTTCCTAGCAGATCTTAACTTCCATGGAGCCTGATACGTATATTTTCCCCCAAAGAAGCTGTGGTTTAAAACCCATCCTGTGGTCACAGTTCTTAAGGTTCCAGGGAAGTAAGTAAGTTGAATGGCTTTGCTCACCTGCTTTCTTGTGCATGCATTCAACATGCCCAGGCTCACAATGGCACCGAACGCTTGATACGGAGCCAAAGATGTGCTCATAAACTTAAACATTGTGCACAAAAGGCCAAGGCTTGGTGCTCTAAGACTACTACAGCAGTGATTTGGCACACTATAAAAACATTGTGACCTAACTTTAAGGGCAAAAAGGAAATACTGGACAATGTTGGTTATTTCAGGGAGTCACAAAAATGGAAAATTTGCATTTGACCTACTTCTTCTGCCGACAGACTAAGCGGGTTTCTGGATGTACAAGCGGCACAGATCACCATTTCTCTTGCCTGCGACTTAATTTCGGACGACGTTCATTTCTGTTTCATCCCTGTTCTCTCCACTTTGGCTACATGGCTGTGGATCCGATCTTTGGGCACAGTGGTGTTCAGGTTGTTGGCCTGCATCCTGAAAGATTCCTTGCCTGCTCCTCAATCCTGTGAGGTGGCCTTAATAAAGCATAACGTGCAATATGAGCAACAAAGTGTCCTGGCCTTATTGTAAAAGTCATGTAATGCACTGCTCCTTGCACAGAAGCTGAAGAGGCAAAATCCGAGCAGACCCTCAGTCCCGGACAACTCCCTAACCGGAAGAAGCACCAGCAACAACATGGCCACCGATCTTATGCCGATCCCCACTGCCCCAGCCGTGGACAACCACCGCGAAAGGTACCCTGCCGGCCAACCATATTCTCCTGCTACAACGTGAACTTTGTCTAGAATGGACGAAGAAACACAGGACACAGTTGGGGAGAACCGCATGGATCGACTTGACTAAAAGCATTGAACTTAAGCTGACATAATGCGGGTCGTTAGACATCCTGACGACATAGCCCCGTTAGACACGAAGCACACACGCAATCTGTGCAATTCACACACACATCAATCTATACAAAGAACACACAGTTTGAGATGGAGGACTGTGACATATACACCATCAGCGTTTATTATGTCATTAGGCCTGCTAGAGCACCGCAGAAATGCAAGACGCAAAAAGCTTGTGTATACGCTTACAGATGCTTACACGCAAGTAACCCTATGGGCAGGCGCACCCAAGGGACCTGACCAACCGTAAAGCCCTCACTAACCAATGGACATTTTGACGATTCCATAATGTAAGCCACAGCAGACCTTAGGAGAGTACAATAGGCCGCAATGATCTCAGAAATCCCAAACCGCAAGGTTCTGTGCTAGCAGAATAACCCTTAGTGTGAGCAGCAGACTGCCAAGGACACCATGTTGCGAAGCTGCATTCCACATCCCGAACCAAGGTGACTTTGGCTGCAGCAGGGAATATTCCACACAAACTCACGTTAATTCGTAGCAATTAAACCTACAAGAGTGGTCTCCAACCACGTGACTCGGCCAAGCTGTGAACGGGCCAAGACGCGGAGCCTGGAAACGAGCAGCGGCCCCACAGCTGGACAGCAACTTGCAACATAATTGTTATCTCCACACACCTTTTACGATGGGAATGGAGCGCTCTCATGGCATTAGTCGTCTTCACACTATTGTAATACGCAGACACAGTTACAATAAGTTGGGACACAGTAGACATGTACTAAGAACAGGTGTTTCGCAGGCTGGGAACAGAGTGTCCCAGACTTGGGGGGGGCCCCCAGCTTGACCAATCAGGACACTGAGTTTTGGTGGTAGATGGCGAGGGGTGCCAACCAATCACTTGGCTTTCTCACTAACTTTTCGAAAGTAGCAACTTTCTGGGATGATCCAAGTACACCACCTTACACAGTACTGTCCAATTATAATCCTCTTGTATGGGGGCCCTATACTGGACCAACCAGTCAGGGGCCAATCCTGGGCCTCGATAGGTTTAGGAGGGAGTTTGTTGAGTGGCAAAGGTTATTACATCACGGGTGTACAAAACTGGCCTGCGAGCCAGACTGCAGCGAGATGTGGCTGAATGTTTTTCACGCATATGACCCCTGTGAGTTTGGTATAATCCTTGCTCCTTGTGTGGACCTCTACTTCTTGGGATTAGGGAAGGAGTTCTGGCCTTCTGTGAGCTGGGAGTCTGCGGACCCTTGGCACTGCTTTACCAGCCCCAGAAATTACCCTAGCAAAGCCCCGAGTTGTACAGTGTTAGGGAGAAATCTCATTTCAGTGCCAATTCCCTTCAACCTTAGAGACCCCCAGCCCTTTTGCTGGACTTTTTAATCTTAACCCTAGAGTGAGTGAGACCTTTTTCTCACTCTCTCATGTGTTTTGACCGGATTTGGATTATGTGTTCCACTGTTTTTTTGGAGTCTGACAAACTCGATAGGCATCTGTTTTTTGTATGGTGACAGTACCTTCAGTGCAGCATCTTAGAGAAATCCTTTAGATTTCTTATAGGGTTTAAATACCTTTTCTTTTGTGAACTACTGTTCCCAAAAATAGTAAAGTGGAATTGACTTTACTTACCTTTTCTCTTTGTAGGTCCAGCACATACCATCTTATGTGGAGTGCTGGGATGTTGCCTATTAGCCTCTTACCCATTACATTTTTATGTTACCCCTCCCTACTTTAAATGGCTGGTGGCAGTGGTTTAATTTTTCTACTACAAGCTGAATCCTCAGCTGCAGTATAGCACCCATGGGTGACCATTTTGTGAAAACGGCCCTGGTCGTCTTTTTTCACCATTTTCTGTTTGAGATTTTTCTTGGGTTTTACTCTGTGCGTTGAGCCAGGTTTGAGCCCTTTGTTTTGCCTTTGGCGGGGTTCAGCCCCGAATCCCACCTCTGGCTCCAGTGTGTCTGGAAAGGTTCGCCTTTGGTCTCCCCCCTGCGCGGTCGGCACACAGCATCGGGAGCGGAGGTGAGGCCTCTTGGGTTTTACTCTGTGCGTTGAGCCAGGTTTGAGCCCTTTGTTTTGCCTTTGGCGGGGTTCAGCCCTGAATCCCACCTCTGGCTCCAGTGTGTATGGAAAGGCAGGCTGCGAGGGAGGTTCGCCTTTGGTCTCCCCCCTGCGCGGTCGGCACACAGCATCGGGAGCGGAGGTGAGGCCGACCGCCTTGCGGGAGGAGCCGGGCCTTCCCCGGTGCAGGACAGCGCTGTCTGCGTCTCCCCCCGGGAGTGCGCTCAGCAGGTGCCTGGGCTGCCCGAGGCTCTGGCGCCGCAAGTTTGGTGGAGGCGGCCCCGAGGATCCGGAGGACCCATGTGAGTGTGCCGGGGTGGAGCGGACCACTCACCTGGGATGGCACATTAGGGGGAGGCGGGAATATGTCTCGTCTCCTCCCAGTGTGGACTAACTGGTGTCCAAAGGAGGAGAAGGAGGCATTAACCGGCCCGGCCCTGGGAGTGCAGAGGGGGCCAGGCGAAAAGTGCGTGAGCAGGAACTGCGGCGGCGGGCTCCCCCTTGGGTCCTGGCTGGAAAGTTTGGGGACTGTTGCGCAGCCCGGGTGGCGGACTCTTCGCCCCCCCCCCTGTGCGCTCCGGCCTTGGGGGGGGCGCCCTGAGCGGTGGGCCCGGTGTTTCATCTGCTTGGATCCTTTCCCCGGGCGGGGGCTGTGCCGAGTCTGTTCTCTGTGCTGCTGGAAGGTGGGCACCGGAGTGTGTCACCCCTGGGCTGGGACTCGCTCTGGGGGTCCGCCTGCGGGGGTGTTGGAGCCCTGGTTTTCCCTCCGCGGTGACGGCTCTGCTTCAGGGTCTGTGTGCGCATGGGGCCCGGCCGTGTGCGGGACTCTGAGTCTTCTGGATTCCTCTATCTCGTGGGGGAGCTCCGGGGTGGGGTCGGGCCCCTCGAGCACTCCCTGGCTGCGACTGGTGCATTGGATCTCCCTCCCGGGCATAATAGGGGCCGCTCCGGGGCCCCTCATGGATGTCTTCCAGACCAAAGCGGAAAGCTGGTAAGGCCGAGTCCTCTTACAAGGCGCCCCAGGGTTCGCTATCACTACTTTGGCCCACGATGGGGAGCAAAGACTAATAAATGGAGTGGAGGCCAACCCAAGGAGAATAGGAGAACAGCGATGGAGGACGACGGAGAGCGGATGACTAGTCAGGACCTCAGGGGAGAATTGCAAGCCTTGAGGGAGTCCCCAGCGCAAACCTTTCAGGATCAGTTTCAGCTTATGCTGTCTGACCTCAATACGGCGCTGGGTGAAATCTGGCATGAAGTAGCACAACTCAGGGAAAGAACTGATTTGTTGGAAAGGGGCCTCCAGGACACAGTGAAGGACACTATGTCCAACAGCGAGGCAATAGACCGCCTGGACATTGCGACAAGGAACATGGGGGCGATGCTCGAGGACGTGGAAAACAGGTCACGGAGGAGTAACATTCGAATAAAGGAGCTCCCTGAGTTGGTAACAGACAAACCTTTGAAGAAGGCATGCCAGCACATTTGCGCGGAGCTGTTGGGGGAAGAGGACCCGCGCTCAATATTGGACAGGGCACACAGAGTTGGTCGAGCTCAGACTTGTCCCAACGCTAGACCCAAAGAAGTGGTGGTTGCTTTTGCCAGTTATGGTCAGAAGGAAGCAGTGTTGCGAGCGGCCAGGCAAAGCTTTCGTTGTTCCAAGATCTGGCTGCGAGCACCCTTGTGAAAAGAAGGGCTATGGGTCCTGTTCTGAAAGAGCTGTCTAAAAAGGGGACAAAATGCAGGTGGTCCTTTCCTTTTAGTCTGGTTTTCGAATGGGAGGGGATCCAGAAACGGCCGACCTCTGTACAGGAGGCTGCCAATACTATTGGCTTGGAAACGTAGGTGGAGGGAGGGGGGGGACGGGCGGGAGCTCCGGAACTCCGTGGGGTCCCGAGGGAGTGGAGCAGACCATGGGAGTGGGCCTCTGTGGGAGAGCGGGGCAGGAGAAGGAAGGTGCTGCGAGGCCCTGTGGGAGGGGGGGCACCTGCGCGGGGCTCTCCGGGAGAAGGTGGTCAGAATGCGGGGGGGGGGGGGGCTGGGTGACCCTAGCTGGGCCTTCGTCATTTTACTTCTTCTAGGAGGTGGTGGTGGCCTATAGGGCTGCATTTGGAGCCAGGGGGACGGAGTTAAACATGTTGGATAAAGTTGCAATGGGACAAGCTGAGGGGAAGAGGGGGTGGGAGGGAGCTGTTGGGGGAGTTTCAGTCTGAGCCCGAAGTTGGGGGGGGGTTAGGGTTGGGGGACGGTAGGGGCCCATATAACTGGGTAAGTCAAGGGTGCAGGGGGAACAGTGGGGGGTGGGGAGGTCGCTTGGAGGAGGGCTCGCTGGCGCAGGGTATCTCCATAACTCGGTTTCAAATGGCTAACACTTAATGTGAGAGGATTAAATTCTCCTCTCAAAAGGGTGAAACTAGAATAATTTACCCGAACGCATGCTCCGGATGTTCTGGCGCTGCAGGAGACTCACTTGTTGGTCGTAGATCAGTGCCGTCTGCGCCTGAGGGGCTACACGCAGGTCCTCTTTGCATCAGGTCCTTCAAAGAAAGGGGGGATGGAGGTGGCATTCAGGAGTGGTATGGACTTTAGGATCCAGGATACCCGGAGGGATAAAAGTGGGAGGTTCATCATGGTGAGGGGGGGGAATTCATGGGCGCCACTTACACGATTGCTTCGGTGTATGGTCCATACGCGGGACAGGATAGCTTTATGAGGGAGACACTGAGTACGCTGGGAGAGTTTGCAAGAGAGCAGGTCATTTTAATGGGGGATCTCAACCTGGCCTGGGATAAGAGGTTAGATTGGACGCAGCACGCGGGCGGGAGGGAGGGAGGGGGGCGGGGGGAGCGGTGACTTCCCCTCGGCTGAAAGAGCAATTCAAGGAGGCAGGTTTGAGGGATGTATGGCGGGTATTAAGGGGGGGAGGAAGAGAGGTTTACTTATCTTTTGGATGTGCATCGAGCTCAATCTGGATTGACTATATATCGGTGTCGGCTAGCTTACTGGGAGGGGTGGAGGGGGTTGAGATCGGCCCCATGGGAATAGCCAACCATAAGGCGGTGCAAATGAATATGCGGTTGGGTAGGCGCAGGCCAGCGGTTTGGAGCTGGCACTTTCCTGGGGACCTCCTGAGGGATAAGGTGATTAGGGAGGAGATAGGTAACATGAAAGCCTTCTTCGTCAGAAACAATGAGACGGACACAAGTCTCAGCACGAGATGGGATGCATTCAAGGCCACGTTGAGAGGGGACCTCATTGCCCTAAAGGCAGAGAGGAATAGACAACTACGGTTGTTGGAGGCCCGGTTGGAGGGGGAGGTGGAGGCTGCGGGGGTCAGGCTCAAAGGGGACCCCTCAAGGAAAGCATATAGGGAGTACAGGTTGGCTGAGGGGCAATTGAATCTCCTGAGGACTAAGAAAGTGGAAGGTGCACCATTGAGGATCAGACAGAAGCTGTACACTAAGGGCAACAAGACGGACTCATTGCTGGCGTGTCTGAGGGGCAACAGGGAACGAAAAGCGATAGCAGCCTTGAGGGGGTATGGGGAAGAGGATCACCGGTTCGGAGGAAATCAGGGAACGGCTGTCCGGGTTCTATGAAGCCCTGTACACATCCCAGGGCCCCATCACTCAGTTACAAAATAATTTCTTAGATGGCCTGCCCCGCCTCTCCGGGGATGTGGGGGGAGGATCTGGGAAGGGTAATCACCGAGGATGAGGTGCGGGCCGTCATTGCTGCCTTCCCTAGCAATAAAGCTCTGGGTCCCGACGGTTTCCCGGTCTCCTTTTACAAGTCTTATTCTGCCATACTTGTCCCACACTTGACAACTTTTCAACTCCTTTGACCCCGTGGGCGGCATCACCCCTTCCATGGAGGAGGCTAAAATCACTTTTACATAAGGCGGGCAAGGATCCGGAGGAATGAACCTCTCATAGGCCTATTGCTCTTTTAAACTCTGACGCAAAGATTTACACCAAAATTCTGGCTAAGCGACTAGAAGCGCATTTACCTGAGATGATCCATCAGGATCAGTCTGGGTTTGTGCAGGGACGACAAACGGCCGATGATATTAGGAGAGTCGCCTATTTGGTTGAGAAGGTACAGAAGACCCCCACTCCGGCGATTCTTTTAGCCTTGGATGCCGAGAAGGCATTCGACCGGGTGGAGTGGTCCTTTCTGTTTCTGGTGATGGAGCGAATGGGTCTAGGCCGAAAGTTTATCGACATGATCCGAGCGAATTATAGAGCCCCCTCCTCGCGGCTGCTTATTAATGGCACAATGTCCCGGCCTTTCAGACTCGGACGAGGCACAAAACAGGGGTGCCCTCTGTCCCCGCTTTTGTACGCCATCTATCTAGAGCCCCTGCTCGTGGCAATTCGGGAAGCAAAGGATATTCAGGGAATCCCCTTTGGAGGGACTCGGCATAAGGTGGCGGCTTTCGCCGATGACATGCTCCTCACCCTGACGAACCCATCGGTGTCCATAGCGGCATGAACAGCTTTGTTGTCCAACTTTGGGGAGGTCTCTGGCTTGAGGGTGAACGCGCATAAGTCCGAAATAATGAACTTGTCTGTGCAGGGTGACTAGCTAAGAGCTTTGAGGGCTTCCGCTCAGTTAAGTGAAGTCCCGGTGGGATACGGTATTTGGGGGTCTGGGTTACTCCTGGTCTGTCGGGAGGGTACGGGGCGAATTATATACCTGCTCTCGCATCCATTAAAAAAGATCTTAGGAAGATCTCCCACGCTTACTCTACGTCTTCCAGGCGGTCCCGTTGCCCGTTCCCGCATCCTTCTTCAGGGAACTGGACAAGGCGGCAAAGGAATTCATTTGGGAGGGCAAGACGCCGCGTTTGGTAAAAAGATTCATGACAGCCTCCAAGGGGGCGGGGGGCTTAGCACTACCAGACTACAGGCGCTACTACGAAGCGGCACAGCTCAGGGTGATCCGAGAGTGGTTCTCTGCGGAATACAGCAAGCATTGGGTCAAGATGGATAGAGCGGTAGCACATCACCATCTGGGAGAGGCACTCTGGCACCCGCGCAGGTTGAGGCCGGCCCACTTGTACTTAAGTGTCATAACTAAAGGGACTGGTGGATATCTGGGATAGGGTGGTGGAGAAGTTGGGGATCACTACTTTCCCGTCACCTTTCACCCCCATTTTTAACAATGGCGACTTCGCTCCTGGGTTGGAGAAGGGGGCTTTCCGGAAATGGGAAAGTGGGGGGTGTGGGATCATCAGAGACCTATTTCGAGGTCAGGAAGTGAAATCTTTTGAGGACTGCAAGCAGGAGTTCGGGGTGGGTGAAGGGGAGCGGCTTCGTTATTACCAGATTAAGCACTGGGTGTTGTCTGGAGAGATAAGGAGGGCGGCAACATGGGGTTTTACTCAGTTTGAACGGTTCCTGCTGACAAAAGAGGGATCCAGGGGGCTGATTTCAAGTTTATATAAACTTCTGCGAAGTGCTGGCCCTACCACGAAGTGGCCGTACATGTCTAGATGGGAGGGGCTCCTGGGGGGGTGGGGGGGGGGATGGAACGGTGGGAGTGGGAAAGGCTCTGGAAATTGATCCCGAAGGTGGCTAAGGCTGCCCAGTTGCAGGAGGCCTGGTATAAGTATCTAATGGGTTGAATTATACTCCGGTGCGCCTCCGGGCAATTTTCCCAACAGCTTCTGGATCATGTTGGAGGGGTTACGGGGAGGAGGGCACAGAAGCCCATATCTGGTGGGATTGTCCCAGCATTGCCCCCTTTTGGAAAAGTATCTCTTGTGCACTTGATCAGGCATTCGGTATAGGCACGGGTAAAGACCCCCGTGAGGTTCTGGCGGGAAGGTGGAGAGTGTCAGGGAGAGGAGGAAGGGGGAGGACCCCATAAGGCAAAGGTAGTTTACATCTTGACGGCTATCTCTCCTTGCCCAAAGGTGGGAAAGCTCTTTGATCCCAACAGAGCAGGACTGGTTGAGGAAACTGTGGGAGATTCTCATCGGAGTGGGCTACGTTTCTGGCCGCTGACAATTTGAGCCGTTATGCAGCGGAATGGGGAGAGACTTTGGACTTCTTGAAGGGCGAGTTCCAGGAGCAATGGTGACCTCACAGACAGACTCCTGGACCTACTTGCTTAACCGTTGGAAGGGAAGGAAAGGGGATGGAGGGGGGTGGGGGGTGGGATGGTTGGGTAATTATGGGCTCCTTGGGGGGGGTGGTTGGAGGGAAAGGGGGTGGGTTGGAGGGAAAGAGGGTGGGGGTATACTGTTGGTTTTTTTTTCTTGTATTATTAAAACAAAAAGAAGTTTAAAAAAAAAAAAAGTTGAGGGTTTTGGGACTAGAGACAGTCGACCACTGGGAGAAACACCTGAAGAAACCGTGAACGAAGCTCCTCCTGGACCTTTGTATTGCCTGGTGAAGCCCTGCTGCCGTGCTGAAACTGTCTAATAGACAAGAGAAGGTCCAGAAGGAACGACTTCCCTTGGGTTAGTGGGACCAACTAACCCTGAGAAACTCCACTGGACCACCATCCCCGACTGGCTGAACTTCTGCAGGATCGAGAAATTCGTATTCTAGTGCAACATCTGAAATCCGGCCAGAAGCTCCAGGAGTCTAAGGACCCTCCAGAAGCAGGACGACCGAAGCTTGAGTCCCCTCACCAGAGTGCAGGACCCAAGGAGTGAAGGAAGCCCAACCGGTATTATAAGCTCCACAGTGGTGCCGTTTACCGAGCACTGAAACCACAAAGTGCCGCTTAACCACAAAGAGCCCATAGCTACCAAGAATCTCCAAATTGCTGCTGCAGGAGCCCTCTAGAACGTCCTCCCTCTTGTCCCTACGACTGAGGCTCAGTACCCCACAACAGGACAGAATCCAGCTGGTCCACTCTTCTTCAAACCAAAGGTACTGTTGCAACTCAGGGTACTTGCCTCAGTCTCGTTAGCTGTGGTCTTCTCAGTCGAGACTTGCATTGGCATACTTTAGAGTTTGTCCTAACTCTGCTTTTCACCGGCTTCACAGCTTGTGACCCTACAAGTGATTTCTATCAACTCTCTAACTTTGTGCAACACTCATTATCTAAGAAGTGCCTCAGCTCCATAGACTGTGCGCCAATTGACTTTGGCTGTCCTGGCTCTCTGCAGACTCTTCTAGTCCATTGACTTTGATATTTCTGTCCCTAATAGGTGGTAACTTGTTTTAGACTGTTATTGCTGGGAAAGGCTTGTCTCGACTTCATTGGAAGATTTAAGTATACTGGCATGCCCTGAGAACCTGTTAAACCTTTTATCCTTCCTTTAACCTTTCCTTTCTGCAACCTCAGAATCTGCAAAGTATAACCAGTGATCTATAAATGCCAAAACTGTGCTTGGGAAGTCACGTCCAGGAATTGTGGAAAGAGCATATCCAAAGAGTATCCACTAACCTGTGCTGATTCTGAAAAGCATTTTAAAGTATATTTACAGTGTTACATATCTTGCCATTTTTAAAGAACAATTATTTAAAAATTAATGTTAAATACATTTATAACAGAAACCTTGAGTATAAGTGTTACTTGTATTTGCAAATGTCATTGCTACAGCTCACATTTACCCCTCCTGAGAAAGGCGTGGATGCTCAATCACACTACCAACTTGTTTAGTACAGACCTATACCAAAAGGTGGGTTACCCAATAACAAGCAGATGCGTGTTGTGTAGTCTCACACAATGTGACTACATCAATTCTTACCCAACATACAGCATGTACAATATAGTATCATAATATCAATGATCCCCACCCCACCCCCCGCTTTTAAATCTAGGGTCCAGGGATAATCACTGCTTACTTGTATTACACCTATCCTACTGCTCTTACTTTCTTTTCCAACAACTTTCACCTTTTCACAAATCCTAATCTTGGATTACACCACCTACTGTAGTCTGATTGGCAGTACCAGAATTACTATTTGGGACCTTGCCTGCAGTATCAGACACTGCAGGTATGTTAAGTGCCTCACATATGCAACACTACTTGGTCTGTAAACTATAATTGATCAAAAATTGCCTTGGATTCTGAATGCGTACATTAACCAAACACATTTCTGTGCATCATCTTTCAAGAAGACAACAAACGTTTATCCACATCAAAAGAACACATTTTACCACTGCTCCCTACACCTGCAACCTCCTTTCCTGCTTTCCCTCCCGCTTGCTTCAATCTTGCTCTTGTTCTCCTTCCCAGCAGGCAAAGGTCTGGCAAACTCAGTCAGGGGAACAATATGCTATGAACAAGGATTGACGCTTTGCAACTACTACGGTGATTTGTGCAGTATAAAAGTACATTAACTTAACATGTGGTGCGGTAGAAAAGATGTCAAACATATCACACTGCATTATAGCCAATTCGATTCCTTCAAAGTGCCCTCGAGACCAACAGGGTAGCTGGGCACAAGCACTGTGGTGCACAAATACCTTGTTTGATGCAGCTTTCACAAGGGTTAGTCCTTCACATTTTATAAATGTATTTTCTTTCCTAGGCTTTGCAACATGCTGCAGTGTCAGAGCAGTAGGTAGCAAATATAAGGCATCATGTTGGTGCTCAAAATACCACAAAACCAATTACATTATATGGAAGCCACCATTGTTCTAAAGGATTAAGCATGCCTCCCCTTGGCAAACAAAGGCCCTACATTTTCTTTGCGTTTTTCAGTACACATGGTTCAATTTCACAATTTCACTATAACAAAACAGAAAAAACATACAAAAGAGCAATTTAAGTAAAACATAAAAATCAAAAAGGAAAGAAAGATAAAGAAAACAGCCTCAAACTTTATAGATTTTAATGAGAAACATTAAAATCTATAATCTCCATTTAAATCATAACAAGCTCTCCATCCAGCCACACATCAAGATCATCCTGAACCATCAACCCATTAATTTCCACAAAGATTTCCATCAACATTTTGACTAAAGCCATCATAACAGAAAAGTTGAGAGCACATCATTAGCCTCGGCTATAGGTAGTTTGAAAAAAACAGCAGCGGTTGAATGGATAAAAGACTCAAAAGTCTGTATCCTAGGATTTAATAACAATGGACGAAGTAGAAATAAATGTAGGAGAGACTCTGTACATTCGCCACAATCTACAGAGTCGCAATTCCTTGGGAATACCCAGATTAAGACCAATAACATCAAGTGTAGATTCTGAACTTGATGTACCAGTCGCAAAAGTTTGAAGAGGGAAATTTGATCAGATACAATCTTATATCCTTCAAAGGGAGATAGAAGAAATCTTTCCTTTAAACAGCGTCAACCTTCCCCGAGCCTGAATATCTGCTAACCTATCCCATCATTTGACCTTTGCTTTCATAGTGGGATCAGATTCCAGAAAAGTAAGGTCAAGCACAGAGCTAAATAATTCACATCTCTGCTTCTATTTCTCAAATAGAAGTTTGAATTCATCAGCAAAAATACATTCAACTAAAATGCAAGAAAAGGCTTTTCACCTTGGGAAAGTCTATTGTGTAACTAGAGACTCCTTTTAATATACTGTGACCACCATGAGACCAAGCCCAGTTCAAATCTGATGAAACTCACGGGGACTGAAAAAGGAAGGCCCAGGACCTGCTTCCGAATTTTTCCTTCCAGAACATCCATGAATTGCATGTATTTGAAGTCCATCAACTCGCATCCATACAACACTATAGCAGACATCTTCAGGTTATAAAACTCAATTAGGGGACAGTGAAAATGCACACATTTTACTTTTGACAGACTTCAAAAGGGAGAGACCGGATCGAGCCTTCTCCTCCATCTTCATTTTCTGTCTTTCTAGACATTTCTTACTTGAGACTACAAAACCGAAGTAATAAAGTGACTTTGCTTTCTTTATCACTTCATTATTCAGTTTCCAGATGTAACTTTTAGGTCTCCTGCCTGTTCTATATGTCATGACGTAGGATTTCCTCAGATTGATATGCAACTGATTGGAATTTAAGTAGGCCTCAAACCCTGACAGAAGACACAGCAATCGTACACAAGTGTAATCCATCAGGATAAGATCATCAGCATAGGCAATACATTCTAATGTCAGATCTGGTCACTTAGGTGAGTACCCCGAGCCCCCTCACCCCCAACTACCCAAGCCTTGCTTTCCTCCCACAAGTCTGCCAAGTACAAATTAAATTAAGTGGGGGCCAGGACACACCCCTGACAAACTCCCTTCCTCGGGTGGATGTCCCTGGACAGCTCTCCCAATGTATTAAATCTCACCTTCGTGGAGTTACCTGTGTATGACATCTGAATCATCCGCAATAAGCCTGGATCTACCTCCCCCGCCCCTCTAAGTCACCAACTTCTGCGCCATAGCCGGGACAAGTTCACATGATCAAAGGCAGAGGAAAGATCTTTTGCCGCCACATAGTGAGCGGCCAAAATTAGTTCCTATGTCAGACACACAAGCGGAGAGCATCAGATCACTCGGCACGGTGCCTACCCCCTTCCAAAACGTGTTTGGAGCGGGCTGAAGCACTGAATTTCTCTGTCCAAGATGTTAATTCCCTTAATACTATTGTGGCAAATATTTGAAGCGGAATCCATAGTGAAATCGGGTGATAGTTAGCTGGGTTCCCTCAGACGCCTTTTTATTGATGGGACCAAGATTGATTTGGACCAAGAACTCGAGCAGACTCCTTCCCTAGCTATATGTTAGAATAAATGCAACAGAATTTCAGACCACAGCAGCAGATTATTTTTAAAGATGCCATTGGTCAGTCTGACTGGGCAAATAGCTTGAGAGTTATTAAGTGAGTTGATAATCGCTTTGATGTCAGATCTGTCGAACAAACAAGACCAGATCCCAGTCTCGCTACTAAGTAAGACCCAGAGAACTGACATTGTTATTTCCGTTAAATCTTTTGTTGAAGAAGTCTAACCCAAGCCTCTTCAGGTACAGAGCAGGATTTCGTGTGGGATAGAATTTGATTTTTCTTTTTTAAAGTCCACCAGATGGAGTGGGTATCTTTTCTAATGATCTTCATTAGAAGTCCTGGTTCCTTCCAATATATCTGTGTACTCTATGATGCTTACACCAAGGTTCTGTACTGCTGCTTCAGAATTTCTTTCCCTTTCTCTACCCACGTCACATCAGGGCATTTGATTAGTATCCAGATATCCCTTCTTAGCTGGCATCTCTTTATATTTATCTCCTTATCAAATTGAATGTGATTGGAGTTTGAAAATACTATTTAAAGGGAACACGTTTGTATCCGGACAGCTACCCAACCTAGACAATAGAGCTGGAAATTCCTGCAATGTCGAGTTACTGATTATTTCTCCCCTGCTGTCAACATTTTCCACCATTTTGATAATTTCGCATTTTTTAGTATTAAGGTAGAGTTGAATAATCCCATTTCTTGTCCCCGACACAACCAATTGGTTCTCATACATTCGCCATCAAACTCCTCTACTACGAGAGGAACAGTTGCAACATTGCATGATCACTCACATTCGTTCTTACAATCTTAAAGTCTGTTACCTCTAGGTTCTCAACATACTTAATAAAAAAATAACCAATAATGGAGGTTGAGATTGCATTGAACCACGTTAATTCATCTTTCAGTTTCCCATCAAATAACAAATTAGTTTGTGAACCCCCCCCCATCTTGACAAAAATTGTGAGCCGATCCTCCCATGATTACCATTACTCACCAAAGCATCTAGCTCAATGGAACCCTTACAAGGTTCCAGTTCTTCGAAATCCACTGCTTGAACATTACACCTACAATTAAAATCACCACCTAAGATAATGAGATGACCGGATGTGATCCTTATGCCAATCAATCAAGACAGCATTAATTTCAGTATTGGACGGATTGAAATAAACATTGATTAATAAGATCACAGATAAATTGCCTTCACTTCCATCCATCACCTTTGTTATTAAAACTGCATCTGAATGAACATTTCTGAGCAAGCAAAACATTTTAATTTTTACAGCTGTCAAGAGCCCTCCCTTAAGTCTCCTGCTGAGACCTTTCTTGGCCAATTTATGATCGATCAAATAGCCACCTAATACTGGAGTGACCACGCTTGTTATTTTACAGTTATTTTCCCCTTAAAACCAGCTCAGGATCCTGATGATGTGGCGAGTGTTGCAGCCAACCATCCTCAATTCGAGGATTCTGATTCATGTGCAACTTGCCGCCGTTGATCAGGCTCAAAATAGCATCTTACTGTTAAGTTTGCCTGCTCTTTTTATCTTTCCCATTGGTACGCGACTGCTTTGTATGGTAACTTCAACAGAATTTCTTCCTGACAGTCACATTCTAAGCTAATATAGAAGCTGGTGAGTAAGTGTACTGCACATTTTTTTCGAAATGCCTGCGGTCAAAGAAATGAACACATTTTATATCCGATGAGGAGATGCCCCTTAATTCTGGAATAATAGTTTACAGGCCTAAATGTCTATATTCAGTGCTACATTCCAATCTTCCTCAAACAGATTAAAGAATTATGGGTGGCACAGTGCTCTTTAGATTAGAATTATCATGGCCTGTTCTCTTGACATCCTTGCCTTCATAAGAATGTTGTTGTGGAGGTATAATATTTCCTACTGATTTATTAGACTTGATGCCTCACAAATTTGCATTGGACACACCTCGCCTCCCCTCTCTATCCTGCAAAATCAATCTCTGTCCCAACCGTTTACTTTAGACTGGACTGTTGTCCTGTTTTTTTTTTCCTCAGATATCTGTGTGGGGTCAATGGCTGTCATAAGGATTCTCAGGGGGATAGTCGGGCCTTTCCTTGATCATCTTTTTTTCCACTAAAGATAGGGATGAAGAGAACTGATGTTCAGCGCGACAGGTCTGCTGTTGCCTTTGTACTTTCTTCATCGTTATTCACACAAGCCTGATCCTGAAGATTAACTTCTTCTCTAACAAAGTCATACAGTTTCCTGACCATTGTGTGCGATGGTCCGTCACTAGGTTCCCCCCAGTTCTCAGTGACGGCTGGCAAAATAGTCCTAAGAAATTTCGGCTTGGGGTTAGAAGCCTGTGGCAGAAATGTTCGAGGGAGAAAAGACCAAAAGCTATTTTTCCGAAAATCACTTTCGGTCTTCTCTCCCCTGAACATTTCAGACTTTGCCCTTGCCCCACCCAACCACACGCCCCACCCCCTCACTTAGCTTGCGGCAGCAGACTTTGCTCCGTGCCGCAAAGCCAGTTCTCTATCACTAGAAATATTTGCTTCTACCTGCGCAGGAGAAAATGCAAGATCCATCATAAATGACTCCCTTTCCTCGGGTATTTTTCCCGATGCATTCAAAATGGTTCATGTCAAACCTCTAATAAAAAAACCTTCCCTCGACCCTCTAGAGCCCGAAAATTACCGCCCCATCTCAAACACCAGGTTCCTTGCCAAACTCATTAACCGAACCGCCGACACCCAACTAAATGCCTTTGTCGAAGCCAACAATCTCCTTGACCCCGCACAATCAGGTTTCAGAGCCTGGCACGGAATTGAAACCACCCTAACCTCAATCTGGGATGACCTTAAAATCACGGCAGACTCCGCGGAATGCTCCGCATTAATCCTTCTCGACCTATCCGCCGCCTTCGACACAATCAATCACTCAATCCTCCTTGACCGCCTCCACTCCCTAGGAATTCGTGGAACCGCTCTCAAATGGATAGCCTCATTCCTCAAAGATAGGTACCAAATAACGATACTCTCCACCTATTCCTCCCAAGCCCGACCAATCGACACAGGAGTTCCACAAGGAGCATGCCTATCTGCCCTCCTGTTCAATCTCTACTTGATCACCCTCCGACCAATAATTCGTTCACATAACATCCTGTGTTTCAACTACGCTGATGACACTCAACTGATTCTAAAACTCCTGAACTCAAAACCCAACCGCCGACCTGACCTCGCCTCCTCGACAGAGCTCTGGATGACCCAAAGCCACCTCTTGTTAAACTCCTCCAAAACCAAACTCATAGTATGTGGCAACTCCAAACTTCTTCCACACCCACTACCCTGGCCATCTGCCATGGGCAACTCACCGACTCCCTCTAACTCAGTAAAAAACCTTGGATGCACCCTTGACTCTGACCTAACTCTCGCGTCAAGTCAACAACGTCTTGAAGTCCTGCCACTACCACCTTAAAACTCTTAGGCGCATCTTTCCATATCTCTCCTTTCCCAACAGACTCTACGCGGTCCAATCAGTTGTAAGACTGGACTACGCTAACCCCCTCTACCTCGGAGTCCACGCTTACCAACTGAATAAACTTCAAAGAGCACAAAACGCTGCAGCCAAACTGCTACTAGCGCTCGGCCTGAGAGACCACATCTCCCCAGCCCTTAAAACTCTGCACTGGCTTCCAGTGGCCCGAAGGGTGACTTTCGAAACCTTATGCATTTCTCATTGAGCAGTGCATAAAACCGGACCTCAATATCTTCAAGACAAGCTTAAACCCCATCACCCTCCACGTACTCTTAGATCAAGCTCAGCCGGCCTCCTAGTCATACCTAAAACAAACTCGGTCAGGTTAGACGGATCATCATTCTCAGCCTTAGCCCCCACGCTGTGGAACGCACTCCCACCCCACATCCGCCTAACTGAAGATCTAATGTCTTAACGCAAACTACTGAAAACTTGGCTCTTCCCCCCCAAAACCAACCCGTACGCAAACTAACCCAAACTGAACAGCAGCATCTCAATGACACCAACCCAACAAACTACTAGATCTTGAACAATAAGACAAATAACAATACATCAAGATCCATGCGAGAAAGCGACAACTAATAACCGCTAATGTAAACTAAAAGGACAAACAGAATAGAACGAGTGAAGTAGATCATAGCAGTGAAGTGGATAAAAAGAATAAATCATACGAAAACAGTAATGAGGTTTAAATTAATGAAATGGATGTAATGAGTGCAAAATGAACAAAATTGGCGAAATTAATAAAGAGAAGAGGATGGAAAGATGAATACAAGAGACTGAGTACACAGACAGATGACACCAACTGTATGAACGCATGGCATAAATGGAAAATACAGAATAGACGATTCAAGTACATGAGACGAGTGTGGTGCATGAAAAAGATAGTGTACGGAACGGATCCAGTGCGTATGACAAATGACATGGCCTGAAATCGATAATGCACGGATGAATGAACGAAGTGAATGTAGCGGATGAAATCGCTAGAATTAATGAAGCGCGTGGAAGAGATGAGTGCGCTGAGCAGATGAATCCGTTGAGCAGATGAGTGTTGACCAGATGAGAGTGTAGAACGCATGAGTATGTTGTGCGGATAGGGTGTAGAACAGATGAATGTGTAGAATGGACGAGTGTGTAGAACGCACGAGTGAATAGAGCAGATGAATGTGCAGAGGGGACGAGTGCATAGAGCGGATGAGTGCCTATGAGCGAACGACTTGGTAGAGCAGATGACTGCATATAGCAGATGAGTGCGTGAAAAGAACATGCATAGAGCGAATGAGTGCCAGGAAGGGATGAGTGTGCGGAGCGGATGGGTGCGCAAATAGTGATAGGTGCGCAGAGCGGAAGAGTGCGCAGAGCAAACGAGTGTGTAGAATGGAGGAGTGAGTAAGAACGGAGGTGTGTGTAGAGTGGATCAATGCGTTGAACAGATTAGTGGGTAGAGAAGACGAGTGTGTTGAGTGGACTAGTGGGTAGAGCAGGCGAGTGCGGGTGAAACAGGTGAAATATGTGGATGGAAGGGTGAAATATGTGGATGGAAGGGTGAAATATGTGGATGGAACAAATTAAGTATGCGGAAGGTACTGGTGTAATATGTGAAAGGTACCGGGAAGTATGTGGATGGTACAGGTGAAATAGGAGGATCAAGTGCATAAAACAACTGGACTGGAGTGCGTGGAGCGGACTCGAGGGCATGGAGCGGACTCGAGGGCATAGAATTTCGCAACGAACATGGAATGGTTTGGAATGGAACGTTTGATGAGCATGTAACCCACCATCTCACATCACCACGCTTACTCTCTTCCTTACACCACCATTCAACTAGAACACAGAGATACTATGACACCATTCGGTAGAACTGTTCTCATACCAACATCTGCCTCATACTCCCCATCACTAACTAAACACTGCTGGTTACTCACCCCCCCAGCCAGGCGTTCTCCACAGGTCTAACGCAGCCACAATCAGTCTGGATAAATCCTGCCAGAACGAACACATACTCTTGACCTCTCAACCACCACACCTACCGCTAAGAAGCAGCTATTACACGAATACCGCACCAGCTGCACACATATCCGGTGCTCACACACACCTTCGACTCCCTCTACTGACCTGAACTTCGGTTCCCAAGGGCGTTCAACCTACCAGCGCCTTCAGACCATACCAATGCTATATAATATATTTTTTTCTTACTTTTCACAGGATCAGCTGAGGGGGGGAAACCCTTGCAACCCCCACTCATAGTATAGTAAACAAGGGTGCGGGGACAACCCCACAACCCTTTCCACTGAATGGGGGCTTTGGTTGAACTTTTCAGGCGCTCTGAATTTTCCAACGGCCCAAATTCAACCAAATCTCCATTCAGTCTTTTTTTCCCCCAGACATTTTGGATGATTCTGAAATTTCTGTGACCCTTTATCAGAGGCCTTGGGTCTACTTGTGATAGTCTTAGGTTTCTTAGATTTAATTGAATTAGTCATTGGCTTAGTTTGCCCCATATTGTCACAGGCATTCCCCTGTGGCTAACCCCCCAGCCTCTTCTGGATTTACGGCCCCTTTTGCCCAGTCCATGAAAAGTTTGAATTATTTTCTACAGATGTAGTAGGACCTACCACACTAGCCCCTGTTGAGAATGGGAATGAGCATCATACCACACAAAGCTTTCTTTCATTTACAGTGGAAGTATTTCATTTACAGTGGAAGTATTCGTCCTTACTTCAAAAGCCACCATATCATACAGGCGGATGAAAGATTGGAGTACAATATTGAGTGTCGCCAGGGTACTCATGCTCACATCTGAAACATCACGATAGCTTGAATTGCCTCCTTGAAATACCAAAGAAGAGCGATTAATAGTGAGGGGAGCATTTACAGAACATCCTTCTGGAAGAAGCGCATCCATAATTGCATCCAGCTCACAACTTTCTGTAATAAATAAACCAGTGGATACACACTAAGGCGCTCTTGAATGCTTTCTACCGCCTGTATTTCATTCAGCAGAGACACATTTCTGGGCCTCTACCAATTGGAATGTAAACAACCCCCATATCCCGGTTCAGTATACAAAAGCATTGTACTTCTCTCCCACCACACAGTGTTGCACACAAAATTACACATCAGCATCTCCGCTTTCCTCCACACTCATCATTGAGCAGGCAATGTGGAAGGTGGCAGCCCCTGTATAATATATAGACCACTCTCTCTCTGGCAAGCCGTCTGCTTGGTGCGCCTGATGCAGATGCCTGATGCAGCTGCCTATGCTTGCGGCTCGTAGCTAGGGGCACTCAACTTCCTCCAGCTGCTGCTGCAGTCTGCATTCGAGCAACGCTCTCTGACACACTCAGCCTCAAAGGAAAGGACCTAGGGACATTGTGCTGCACCTCTGTTACAGGGATTGTAAGGCTGTTTCTGACGCGACTTCCCCCTAAATGATTCATACTGTAGCAAGGATTTAACGCAACTTAATGAAAAGAAACAAGCAATTTGTTCCAAGGTGGAATAGAGGGTTTGAAGTGTGGAGTGTCCTTGCCTTTCATTTCTAGGCAGTGTCATTAAAGAGACTTCCATGCCCATTGTACCCGTCAAGCGCCAGAGGAGCAGCCTTCACATCTAGGGGCAGTGTTCCTGGAGAAGGGGTGTCTGTCAAAATACCCACAATGACTATTTCCTTGCACAAATACATTGTTTTTTCCAATTTCCTTACCTTGAGTTTCTGCAGGTACTTCCTCTTTGCTACCTTATTTAAAGAAAAAGACACAAAATTAAAATTACAAAAAGGAAATAAAAGAAAAAGGAAAAACAATACATTCACCGACAGTTTAGCTTGACTAATCAAATGAGCGACCAGGAGGCAGTAACCACAGCTGTGAAGAAAAAAGTGCACATCACAACCATCGCCTTTCAAAATGCAAAACAGTAAAAGCAATAATTGCAATAAAAGGAACTAAACACAATGGCAAGTTTGTTTACAGATCGAGGAAACCGAAGCAAAAGGCAAGAGAACTGTGTGGTAGCGTGAGAGGACCGAGAATCCCATACCCTCTGCTAGCCGATAACAAGAACAGACACAGCTGTGTGTCCAATGAAGTAGTGCGTGGGGAATCGAAGCGCCGCCCTGACCCAAGACCGGAAAAAATAAATAAATAAAATTTAAAAAGTTGGATGCCGACCCGGTGACGCACCCCCAGTACAACCAAGGTAACGGGGAGTGTGGGAGGCGCAGGGCATGTGACACATGTAGAAGTACAGAGAAAATACTAACATGATTGGAGAGATCCTACTCGTCCTAGTGAGTGGCAAAATCCTAAGATTGAGAATCACTCAGGGATGCAAACTCGTTCCAGTGAACGGACAGAACATAAAAACGACAAGAGTCAAATATGGACTCCACCTACTTGTTCCTGTGAGGATCTAAATAAGCAAAGGACATAAAATTGTAGTGAGCATATATTTGTTGATCCTAAAGACGAAATTAGGGGTGCGAAGAACAACCCATAATCAGAGACTCAGTCAACAATCAAAGAAAGCCGAGACAGGAATTTGAAGAGTCAGGGAAACCAATATAGAAGGGCCTGGAAAAGCCCCATGCTGGAACTGAAGGGCTTATTAAGGGAGCTAGCAAAAGGCTATCTGAAGATCCCATATCAAGGTGAACTTTGCTGAAAAATAACCCAGGAGAAGGGAGCCATTCTCCTCGTCTTTTGTTGTGCGGTAATAGGGTTAGGGTCAGGGTCAGCCTGGGTTAGTTTTGGATGGAGGACAGACTTGTTTGTGGACTCCACCATGGACGGCGAGCACCGTAGTTTAGTTGTGTTAAGTAGGGAAACCCTTAGGGTAGGGAAAGTTAGGCATTTTCTTTATTTTTTTCCAACACAAATTTTTTAAATGGCATAGTCCTCCTGACTTCCCACAAGTACTGACTGAACTCCATTGGGGAATGGAACAATTACCACTAGCAATAAATCTCTCAGTGAGAAGTACTCACAGAGGCTGGAGGTATCACTTACAATTTACCTCATAAGCTGCAATATAGCATATCAGTGCAAATGGTGGCATGGTGAAGAGGATGCCATAAGGTTTGTAAAAAGGCAGAACAATCAATCACTATTTGAGGTTTACCCACACAATGAGAAAGGGAAGTTGCCGACCTCCAACACATCAAACCATCCACATGTAAAGGGGACATCTGCCCACCCACTATCATTAAAGAATGTTCTGGCGGGCTTACTCCCATTATCACTGCATTTATCAATGTGTCATTCTCCTCAGGAATTGTCCCATTAAGCCTAAAAGAAACACAGGTCCGCCCTCTCATCAAGAAACCTTCCCTAGACCCAACATGCCCCAACAACTACCACCCCATCACCACCGACCCTTTCCTCCTCAAAATCCTAGACAAAGCCACCACAACCAGATCCAAAATTACCTTGAAGCCAACGCCATCCTAGGCAAGAGGCAATCAGGCTTCTGCAAAGGGCACGGCAGAGAAACCGCCCTCTTAGGCTTAAAACAAATCAAATTACCAAAATAATGAACATGGGTAAACCTGCCCTCCTGCTTCTCCTAGATCTTTCCGCCGCATTTGATCTTGTTGACCATGACATTCTGACCTCGCATCCCTCCACCACAGCCCACTTCTCCAATAAACCCACCTCATGGATTACCTCCTTCCTGGAAGGAAGGGTTATGAAAGTGTACTCCGATCAGGCCAAAGCAGCTCCCACCACCATCCACTGTGGGGTGCCACAGGGCTCTTGCACTGCACCTACCCTCTACAATTTATTCACAAAACCTCTTTTTGACATGCTGGAATCGCTCGGCATAGCCTACACGAACTATCCCGACGCTACTCAAGTCCTCCTCCCTCTCACTGGCTCATATGACCAAGATGCAGCTGCCCTCCTTCCAAATCTACTCCACCATCCAAACCTGGATGGCTGCCAATGGCCTTTGCTTAAACGGGGGCAAAACCGAGATCATTCTCCTAGGTCCCAAGGAAATACTGCCCAAACTCAACCTGAAATACAACCACTTCACCATTGATAACAAACATACCGTCTCTCCCTCAGTAAAGACCCTTGGAGTCCACATTGACTCAACCCTCTCTTTGTCACGCCACGTTAGCGCCATCGTCTCTGCTTCTGCACACACTACCAAATGAATAAATGCCATCAAACCCTTTCTCACTGCTCAAAACAGACTCTCCTTCGTCCGCGCCACAATAGGAGCTAAACTTGACTATTGCAATGCCCTCTTGGCAGGCACCCCTGCAAAATGCCTCAAGAAACTACAAACAGTTCAAAACAACGCGCTCCGCTCAGCACTCTCCATCCCCAAAAGAGACCACATCTCCCAGACCAGGCGAGACGCCCATTGGCTGCCAGTAAAGAAAAGGATCAACTTCAAGATCCTCACCTTAACACCCAATTGCATCAATCACTCTACCCCCTCATACATATCAGAAACCATACACAGGAACACCTAAACACACCCTACAAGAAGTCACCATGCCAACCAACTCCATGTTCCTTCTGTCAAAAGAGATAATGCCGGAGGCATTGGCTTTCCACACATTGCACCCAAACTATGGAACGCCCTTCCCAATGCTCTCAGAGCTGAACCCTCCTTATCCATCTTTTGCAAATCCCTCAAGACCACTCTGTTAAACTAGCCCCCACACTCCTATTGTATGCATTTATAGTTTCCATATAGTCTGTTTCCAAAGATGTTCGTGTAACCACCTTCCTGTGTAAACTCTACTGTGTAACCACTGCTTACTATGCAACTACGAAGCTCTACTATGTACTGCAACCAATGACTGCCATGTAACTTATCCTATGTAACCAGCAATTTGTAATTTTGTTTATTTGTAAAGCGCAGCAAGGCCCTCAGGCAACTGGGCGCATCTTTGAGAGCAGTTACCATACATACAATGTATAAAATATTTACAACACAATACAGAGGATATATACACAGTTACAGTAGTTTTACAAGTCAGAGCCAGATCTTGGGCTTGGGGCTTCAAGCATTCTGGAAGAACAGCCAGGATTTAGTTTTGTTCTTAAAGGTTAGGAAAGAGGGCTCTGTTCTGATGGGAGTAGGCAAGGAGTTCCAGAACTTAGCAGCTAGGACAGAAAAGCTCACCCCACCAGCTTTTTGGAGTTTGAATCTGGGCATGATAAGGCTGTGAATATGTGGAGTTCTGGTAGGTCGCGTGGAAGTATGGAGTGTGAGCCGAGAGGATAGGTAAGGTGGTGCTTTGTTATCCAGGCATTTGTGGGTCAATGCTAGGGTTTTCAAAGCGATTCTCTGTTTTACTCGGAGCCAACGTAAGTCAGAACGGATGTTAGAAATGTGGGATCTCCTGGGGGTGTTAAGGGCGGCCTTGATGGCATTGTTCTGGACTGTTTGCAATTTGTTGAGGTTAGACTGACTAGTCCCCAGGTAGAGGGCACTGCAGTAATCGATTTTGGACATAAGTGTTCTTGCCAGAATAATACAATTGAGCGGGTTGAGGAAAGGTCTGCAGGCGGTGATAAGTTTGCAGGTGTAGGTTGAGGCCGACCTAACTGCATTTATTTGCCTGTTCAGGAGAGGGTCGAGTCCAGGTAGACACCTAAGGTTTTAGTGTCTACCGATACCTTGATGTCATTGCCGTCGATATTGAACGACTTAAAGGCTTGGTCTAATTTGCTGAGACGTTGAGTTGAGCATAGTAATAATAGCTCCGTCTTTTCGTCGTTGAGGCATAATTCATGTTGTGCCATCCAAGCCTGGATGACCAGTAGACGACAGTGATTTGGAATCGGTTGTGTGATCACCAGTGATGGGGATGAGTATCTGGGTGTCGTCCACGTAGTTGGTGTAGGAGACACCAGGATAGTCGAGCACATCGAAAAGGGGTTAAGTGAACACATTGTAGAGGGTGGGTGATACATAGGACCCTTGAGGGACGCCGCAATGAATTGGTGAGGGGTCTGCAGATGTTAGCAGTGAGAAGACCTGCATGGATCTATTGCTCAAGAATGAGTGGATCCATGCATTGGCAGAGTCTGAGAAGTGGGCTGCCGATTTGAGATGTTGGCAGAGTATTTGGTGATTGACCAGATCAAATGCCGCAGAGAGGTCTAGGAGAAGGAGTAGCGCTAGCTTCCCATTGTCTTTTAGAATCTCCATTTGGGTTGTTAGGTCGATTAAGGCTGTTTCCGTCCCGTGTTTGGGGCGGAAACCGGATTGTCTTAATCCAAGAAGGTTATTAGATTCAAGATAGTCTTGGATCTGCAGATAAGCTGCACGATCAAGGATCTTGAGCAAGAAGGGGACAGTGGTGATAGGTCTGAAATTGGTAGGTATGTTAGGGTCAAGTGATGACTGAGTAAAGGGATTACCCAGGCATCCTTGAGGTTGTCGGGGACAATGCCAATTTTGAAGGAGGCATTTATGAAGGCTGTGATGAAAGGGGCTAATTCATGCAAGGCTTCCTTGATGATGGGAGCAGGGCAGGGATCGCCTTGACAGCTGGAGGGTTTGAGAATTTTCATAATTCCTTCTACCTCCTGAGTGGTAAGAGGGGAGAATGTGAACGTTTTACAGAGTGGGTTAGTTTGGGAGGTGTTCGGCGTGGGAGCGGTCAGGAGTTGATCCAACTGTAACGAGTTTTGTTTGTTTGGAGGGTTGCAATTTTGCCCAAAAGTGCTGACTGTATGTTCGAGCACCAGGTGCTATCTTTAGTGCAGGAGTCAGGGGGTGCTGCAGGAGTCTCTAGTTCCTTGAGGATTTTGAATAATTCCTTCGTATTAGATTGTGCTGTTAGGATACGGTTATTGTAAGAATCTTTTTTGGCCTGAAAGATGGCTTCTTTATAGTTGAACGTAGGTAGGAATAGACTGTCCTTAAGGGCATCAGACTGGTGACTTTTCCACCGTGCCTCTGCAGTACATTTCTCTTTGCGCAACACTCTAAGCTGAGGTGTGAACCACGAATTGAGGTGCGTATGCTGTTTAGGGCTCCTTAGTTTAAGAGGGGCGATAGAGTTTATGGCTGAGAGCACTGTATGGTTGTAGGTATCGGCCATGGTGGTGGGGTCTGAGCAGAGGTTAGTAACGTTAAGTGCAGGAATGATAAGGTGGAGTAGCTTTTCGGCAGTGATGTTCTTTTTGTTTCTGGTGGGGATGGCAGGGGCAATGGGAGGCTTGGGCAGGTGAGCTGCTTCAATGATGAAGGTGATGATGTGGTGATCTGACCAGGCACAAGGAACATTAGAGAGCAGGCTAATGTTGCAGTTGGTGTCGCTTAGCCAGTCTAGGGATCTCCCTATAATGTGGGTAGGTTCATGTATATGATGGGAGAAGCCTAAGTCGGTTAAGGTGTTAGCAAGGGTCCGTGGCCGTGAGGTCTTGGTATGATTGAGATCTCCAAGGACGATTGTTTGAGAATTAGTTTTAGCTTTATCGAGTACTAGGGACATGATGTTGTACACAAATGTTGTGGGAGGACCGGGTGGTCTGTATATAAGATGTAGAGTGGCTGTTTGATTGGCCGATATGGGACGTTTGACGGAGAGTAGCTCAGCCGATTCCAGGTTTGTACTTGGAAGGCTAAGTCCAAGTGATTTTTTATGGATGAATGCAATTCCGCCATCTCTAGAGGTGCGGTCACATCGCGAGATGGAATAATCAGGGGGGATAGCCAAGGATAGTGCAGGGCCAGAGGCGGGGTGCAGCCAGGTTTCTGAGATGGCAAGGAGATCAAGCTCCTGAGTCTTGATGAGATCAGCTATGTCCAGTGCGTGTGCTGCAAGGGATCTAGCATTGACAAGAGCAGCCTTGATCTGTGTGGCTTTACTTAGTGGGTCTGAGACTGCCTGGGAGTGAACAGGAGTACATGAAATGGGAGATTGGTGGGACGGGCTAGGCGTTAAGCGACTGGATGTGGTAGGAGGGCGAATCGGATGATCCATCCTGCCCAGGAAACGTGTTCCTAATCTTTTGTTTCTTAAATGTGTGAAGCATGGTTGGTTGGGTGTGGGTTTTTTGGTGAACTGGTCCAGCCATAAAGCAGGGTCATTTAAGTAGATGTTGGGCAGCTCAGCGCTCACAAGAGCAGTCGAAGGTCTGCATGTAGGGGTCATAGTTGCAGGGCGCACACTGCTGAGTGCAGATAGGCTGGCTAATGCTAGAAGTAGTATATTAGTGTAAAGCCCTAGCTCGCTGTGCGATGTCCTCAGTGAAGAGAGCAGTAACCTTGGGGAGGAGTGTAGTAGCAGGATACCAGCGTAGAGGTAAGGTGAGGCGATTATCAAATGTTAGTGGTTACTGGCTAGAATTACATGCAGTCCAAGAATCAGAAGGGTGGTAGAGCCGAGGCTATGTAGCTCGTCTTTCTGAGTGAGCCAGGGTAGGTAGCAATCAGGAGTCTGGGAGTGTGGGAAGGCTAAATAGAACTAGTACAATGCAGAACGTGCACTTGCGCGTGGTGAGGCTTATTACAATGCAGGGCCCTGAAGGCTGGGTGGCACAGTTGCAATACAAAGGCTAAGTGGAATTATTAGCTGCAAGGCTCCCAAGAGCTGGATGGTGCAATAACTGACATCTTGGCAAATCCAGACATGCGGTATGGGCTGAGGTAGAGTTCAAGCTATGGACCACACATGAGCTAGGTGATGCATTTGCAGTGGCACAATGGCAAAATACAGACATGCCGTACGGGCTGAGTAGAATTCTGACTACAATGCATACATGAGCCAAGATTGATCTAGTACATACTAGATATATAGAGATTAGGTGATGCTAGAGCAAAGTGGGCAAGCAGGGCGCGATAGGATCTCTGGATCATCTGTAGCAATAGCCTTCCTGAGCAGTCAATTTCGTATAGGTAGCAGCAGATTTGATCAAGTCGAGTATGATGAAGAATTGGCTGGCTAGGAGCCGATGTGGAAAGAACATGTAATGTGAATGGGTGACTCACAAGAGCCGGATGATGCGAGTAAGAGGTAGAGGGTCTGTGCCACTTATGCTGTCCAAAATAAGGAAGGTATTGTGGAGGGGGCACACTCACGGGAAATAGTGGACGTGTTACAGGCAGGGGGTCTGGCCGACAGCGCGGACAGACACGTGGACAGACACAGACAGGCCCTTAGGAAAGCGGCCCTTGTGGAGGGCGCCTGGCTTCTGCCTTCCGGTCGTCAGTTCCGATGAAAATGCTCGGCAGGCCCAATCAGAATGCGGCGGTAATAGGGCATAGAGCACAGCTCAGCTGATGGACGCATCTGGCGGCCATCTTGTAATTGGCGCCAAGATCGATATTGGGAATAGCGAATAAGCGACCAAAAAGATGATAAAGCCGGAATCTCACACCCGGGTAGCTGTAGCAGTAGGTGTGGTACCTGAGCTTCAAAGGAATCCAGGAAGGAGGCAGGATCGCTTGTTGTGGATCAGCTCATGATCCATGGGAGAGGGCTCCTGGGGAATGGGAGCAAGACTTTCTGTAACACCGGCACGATGCCTGAGGGCTGCTGCACGCTTTAAAAATTAAAAATAAAATAAAAACGAGCAATTCAGAAATGAACTTTCTAGAAATCACAATTTACCATCATAATGGAATTCCTTTGGTGAAACCTCATCATAAAGTCACGGAGAAGAATGCACTGTCACACTATGGGAGCCAGCACGCTAAACACAAAGACAACTTGCCCTTTGAACAGTACTTCAACCTTGAAAGAAACAGCAGTAGTTATGAGGCATTCAAAGTTGAAGCCAGAAAAGTCCAAAAATTAATAGAGGTTACCACCCCCCATCCTAATCAAAAAGTAATCTAAAAGGGTTTCCAATAATAGGGAAGCTTTGCTGGAACACAGCCCTAAAAGTAACAATACAGTTAGATTAGGATTTGTTAATATATTCATTAATATTTCCTAAAAAAAAAAAAAAAGAAATCAAATCATTGTAAGGAATTGGCACATGACTTTTCATAAGACCACGGAGAAACCAATATTTGCTTTTAAAAATAGCGCTAGCATACATACAAATAAGAAATGTTGCATTACAGCCACACTGTCGGAACCCTCCAACAAGATTATTGGGCATGTGTCCTATTCTTGGCCATTTGCCATGTGGGTTGTGTATAGTCTGTAAGAATGCGATTAGGATCAAATCCATTGACCTAGGACTACTCCACACCATGGTTAATAACAGACCTTACAAATTGCAACAGCAGCAATGTTATAAACATGATTGTGTCCTTGTGGTCTGAGATTAATCAGTGAAATTAATAGAAAATGCAAAACTAGAATTATCGAGCACAGGAGCAAAATCAAAAACCACATTGAAAAAGCTCCTTTGTTGACACATTATTGACCCAGGAACATGTTCCAGGAAATCCAATAGCTAATTTTGAAAAAAAAGAAAAGGCCTGAATCAGGAGATCATCATTAAGAAGCTCATTTGCCAGGAACAGAGGTTAATTATTCCTACCAGGAACCACCTTGTAGGGATCAAAGGGAACGTGGAATGGCACAATGTATCATAAGCAAGATAGTACTACTCTTTTCATAATTTGTCATTAATAGGGAATCACCTATTTTTAGGAATGTGTCCTGGATAAATGGTTTGGCAATCGTCTGTCATTTTGCATTAATTTGAGTTGTGTTCTCAGATTTATAGGAAAACCTGTACTTCAATGTGCTATGTGGCGTGAGGACTTCATTGCGATTCAGTAATGACGTTGCCCATGTAAATTTGCCCATTTCGGCACAAAGCCATGGGAGAAGGCCAGTAAGACTGAACTAGCAACTTTTTTTTTACACAAATTGTTACACTTCCCAATGAGTAACACGAAGTATGCATATCTTGATACATGGGACCGTTTCGATAAGGGTATAAAATTATGGCTGGGAGTATAGTTGCATTCCTCAGGCTCCTAACTTTTAAAAAGTTCCAACCGTGAATTCTATGGCAACCTTTTCTTTGAGGTTTCTGTTAAGAAGGATTTCTAGAATCTGGCCTGGTGGACAGATTTTAGGGGGACATCCTAGTTATAGTGAACAGGGAACTCTGAGGTTAGACAAAACCCAAGCAAGGCAAACATGGAGACAGTCAAGGCTATTCTCAGGACAGAATGAGTGGGGCCAGAGGCCCTAAATGGAGTCCACACAATATAGCACACAATAATTCAATTCAGACAGGTATGCATAAAAATATTAATTCTAGGCCTTCTACACAAAGAAAAATGAAACTAGCAGGTGATATCACACAATACTCAATAAATGTTAGGGAGAATTCTCTGTTAAGGCTAATTTCCCAAACCTAGTGAGTTCCCCAGCAGCTTTGCTGGATTTTTGGGGTTTATTTTTTCTCCTGCTAAGAGTGAGACTCTTTCTCCCACTCTTCGACATGACTTGAGATATCCTTTGACTTTGGAATGTGTTTCATGGGCTATGGGGTCTTTTACTCCATAGGGCTTCATGTGGTTTTGGTATGTGTGTTACACAGCGCCCTCCGTGCCGTAAATCCGGGGTGTCATAGTGACCCCCAAACATAGACTCCGTACCCTGGGACTGACTACTGTCTCCCAGGGCATGTAAAGTCACCATTGGCTTCACTAGTCCTAAATTGTGAACAGAATCGGTACAAACCATCATATTGTGGGCGTACTGGTAGGGGCAATTTGATTGCCCCTGGGTCTGTTGTTCGAGGGGGCACTGTCCAGTCCCCCCCTGAGCGAGTTTTGGCTGGTGGCAGTGGATACTACTTTTTATATTCAACCGCGAATATATTCCTATGGAAGGCGCCACCTATGCAAGCATTCTACCATTTGCTCAGGTAAATGCTATCCGCACTTCTGGTTACCGCCAATTTTACATGTAACAGCCTTCTTACTGCCGTTTTCTTTTTCTGTTTCATATTATTTGCATCTATCAATTTTGACCTTTTCCACCACAACAATGATCGGTATTTCAATTTACTTTACTTATATGAATGCATACTGTTGACACATTATCTTTTGGAATATTATGGAATGACACATGTACAATTACAGACTTGCCCTGATGAAGGATATGTAAATCCGAAATGCATTGGCAAATGTTCTAGTCTGATATAAGATGCTAGTGGCTTTTCCTTCCTCGCCAAGAAGATATTAGCAACGCCTCACATCACGAGACGAATTATTCTTCTTTCACAAAACTACTTGTTGATTAAAATCTTCTTTGAAGAATCAATGGATTTTCGTGGCTATTATCATTTTTTCTAAATATGTGAACATTGAATTTTGGAATATATTAAGCTTTTGAAAGTTTGCATAACCAATATACCCAGATTGGGTGTCCTGGAGAGCGGCTGTGTGACCTTGTATCCCACTTGGTCTTTTGCTTTGTTAGTTGATTTCGAATTTGGGTGTCTCCTTATTCATCTCAGCCGGCTCCCTTTTACAATTTATGGACAAGCAATTTCATAAGAAATTAATTTTCTAACAGAAATCATTATTTGAGTAAGGATCATATCCTGTAGTGGTGCCCACTTCTTTTTGCTATTTGCTCAGCCACAGCTACCAGGTAAATCTGGGTGGTACAGACTGCTACCAATTGGGTTTACTGTCAACACCTGTAGTCTTAAGCCTTTTACAGTGGTCCCTAAAGGAAGTGCACAGGTTTCTGCCTAACAAACATATGCACATTCACCATAGGTTCATATATACATTCAAATTACTTATTCAACACAGGAGGTAAGTAAAAATAATGGAGCAAATGGAACCATTCACAAGTGATTTCCTTAAATTAAGAAGAATGGGGACTTGTGCCCAAAAATCAAAGGAGCCACAATGCTTCTCACCAGAAGGAGTCTTCGCAGGCAAGTTATAATTTACTTGTGTTGGTGAAGGAATGAAATATTCTTTACCAATATTACAAAAGGTAAGTAGACTTATATTTCAGGAGTTACTACCCAGGTCTGGATGACCAAAAGGCAGTGGAATGCAAGGTTAGGAGCCAAAAGGGACATCCCAATGTTATCCTATGGAACTCAGGGGTGGAAACATACGCACTGCACTGCGTGTACTCACACCAAGATTACTTGATGGGTCTGCTGGGAGGGGGGGTCATTGGAAGTCAGATTTCACCGTAGTTGGTTCCAGTGAGGTGCCCAGGAGCTGCGGGTGCAAGGATTCCTCAGGTCAGATACAGATGCAACCACTGGCAAAGAAATATATGCCCGATGCAAGCTTCTTCAAGACACTTCACTGGCCAGGGGAAGGAGAGTCCTGGTGATGGCCACTGCACACAGGCGACAAAAGGTGTCCTTCCAGTCGCAGTCACAAAGCTCCTCTAGGAGAGGATCCCTCGATGCTGGGACGCTGAAATTCAGAGGGAAGATGACATGTGGCACGAACTGGCAACTACAAAGTTCTGAGTACAAATAAAGAATGGCGATGGTTCTGGCAAGGTAGCCCACAAGAGAGCTTGTCAGTCCACGAGTGGTCAAGGGACACTTTCGAAGGCTCAGTCAGTTGGACCCACTAGTCCAAGTGCTGAAGCACCGTTCAGAGTCCTCAGTGACCAGGTAGTCCAACAGGGCTTCAACTGGCCAGACAGAGGAAGCGATGCCAGACCTTTTCAGGAGTCTTCTTCAGATCTTCAGTCAGATGTTCTTCTAAGAGGATTCTTGGCTCAATCACTAAACTGAAGAAATAGCTGCAGAAGTTCTAGTCTTACTCAAAATTCAGGCAGGAGGTAAGTCAAAGCCCACCAATTGCAAGGATCTGTACCATTCAAACAGTCAGTAGTTGGTCCAAACGGAGAGAGACATGGAAGAAAATTTCCTATTTAGGAGTGAGAAAGAACAGAAGCAAGATATTGGCAGGGAAGAAGTGTAGCTCAGTTTTAGCAGGGTTAAGGTGCAGAAAGTAAGATCATCCGGGATTTGATGGCAGTGGGACAGTTTGAGATAGTAATGGGGAGTGACTCAGAAAAGGAAGAAAATGTAAAAGATTTGCAGGTCATCTGCATAAAAATGGTACAATACATTAAAAGGAAGAGGTCAGCTCAGGCGGGGGAAATAGTATAGAGAGAAAATAATAGAAGACCAAGAACAAAACCTTGGAGTACGCCTTGAAGTAGAGAACAGGGGGAGGGGAGGTGGTAGTTATAGGAACTACTAAGAGCAGCCTGGCAGGTAGGGTTAACCCAGTTGAAAAGAGACCCAGAAAAGACAAGAGGAGATATTGACGATAGTAAGACAATGATTAACAGTGTTGAAAGCCACTGGCAGATTCAAGGATACAAGTATAGAAGACCAAGTAAAAAAAGAAGTTTGGAAAAGTTACTCCAATGCGCCAACCTTATTCAAAGAATATGTTCAAGGTGAGTCAATTTAATTTTGTTTTTATTTTGCACAATAGATTAAAGAACATTCAAACAAAAATTGTTCCAATTTTGTGTTTCACACCATTTCAATCCTTGATACAACTTGATATTAGGTGTTAACTCCACACCTATAGTTTTGTAGCTTCTTCAAGAAAAATTATTTTTGTTAAACTGATTATCTGTGCCTAACTATATCTCTCTCAACACGTGTTTCCCCATTGTTGCCAACAATGGTTCATCAGGAGAGGAAGTGTATTTGCTGAAAGAAAAAAACTAAATTTCATTTAGAATAATGCTAAATTACATATTCAATTTTGCTGTTAATTTTTATATACCCAAATAAAATGCATTTTTTTATGTAATGACTCACCATTCTTGTGGTTTTAGCCTATATCCAGCTAATTTTGACAGGCTCAAAATAGATCAACAAATAAACTTGATGGTTATTTTATTTTTTCAGGGTTTGCCTTTTTATCCCAATTTTTGGATAAAGTTCTGTGTTATAACTAGAGGGAGGAAGGTGAAAAGAAACAAGAAGAAAGTATTTCTTGTTAGTGCGCTTGGAGAAAGGGTCACAGTTTAAATACTAATTTTCTGACTCTGCTTAGTTCTACAGAAATAATACTCTTACCTGGTTTCTTGTTTTGCGATCCTTTGCCATGATAAGCATCCGAGTAAAAGGATGACTTACCCTGGCTGGTTCCTACTATTTATGCCGCGATCATGCCGTGATGACATCACACCACGTCCACGTGATTTAGCGTGACGCGATGACATCGCGCACGTTTTTACGTGCCAGCGGCCATTTTGGATTGGTAAAACTACCTCTAAACTCAAACCTTCCTAAGAATTGATCATATTTTAGGAATACTTATTTATTTTCGAATATTGTTTGTTGGTCATTCAACTAAGAATTATTCTGTTTTTAGTTCTACATAGATAAGTTATATATGTGCTCATTTAGTTTTTTATTGGCTAATTATTTTAATTTTATGGTATGTTCATGCAAAGATGATTTGTGGGCTGATTTTGAATTCTCATTTGATCATAGGATAATACAATTTTTAGATCATGTGTATTAAGCAAATCAATTCTAATTGTAACATACATGTATAGAAAGTAAACAAGTGATAAAAAACCTCAAACAAAAAAATATAAATAGATATTTAAAGCCAGTTATACATTTCCGTGTCACAATTTAAACCTGTGACACAGGTATCCATGATACAAATCCATTTGCATTAATTTTTTCGTAATAAATCTTCCTTATTTCCTCTCGGAGATACAGTCACTTTCTCCAGGCCAAAAATTCTCAAATTGGAAATGTCAAAATCTGGGTGATTCGTGATGATATGTACTGAGATGGGGATCTTAGATCTTTATTTCTGATTGCTCTTATATGTTCAAACATTCTCCTTTTTACTTTTCTTATAGTACTCCCTACGTATAGCTTCCTGCAGGTGCATTCTATCCCATAGATAACAAAAGTGGAGTTACAGTTCATCATTTGATTAATGTGTTTAATTTTTCCATTCGGTAGTTCAATTTCTTTTTTGCCTTGTTTTATGAACGGACATAATTTGCAGTGCCCACATTTGAAAGTTCCTATATTTGCCATTTGAAAAAAGATTTTCCTCTCATTGGGTAATGGACTCAAAGCTTGGGCTGATCAAATTATTAATAGTCGGTGCTCTTCTGAAGCAAATATTTGGATTATCCAGATGTTTTTTGCAGACTTGAGTCTGTGAGAAGAATATTCCAGTGATTCTTGAGTATTTGTTTGATCCTACTTGCTTCCGTACTGTATGTAGTAATGAAAGAAGTTTTTGGACTTGTTTTTGTTAATTTTGGTTTGTCTTTCAAAAAGAGAGTCCCTTGATACAAGTTCTGCCTTGATAGTTGCTTTTTTGATGATTTTCGTTCCATAGCCTCTGTGTATGAATTTTTGATGAGTTTGTCGAAGATTATCTTGAAAGGTAGAGACAGTGCTGCAATTTCTTTTAATTCTGAGAATCTCCCCATATGGAATACTGTGCACAGTGTGTTTAGGATGAGATGTTGCATAGAGAAGACCATTTCCAGCTATAGGTTTCGTGAATAACTTTGTTTGGATTTGTGCATTTTCAACAAAAAGTTCAAGGTCCAAAAATTCTAGGTTTGTGGCACTGGCTGATTTCGTGAATGACAAATTAAAAGAGTTGTTGTTGAGATGAGTTATATAGTTGTCCAGATCTTTCATGTTTCCTTCCCAAATTAATAAAATGTAGTCTATGAAACGACCCCAAAATTTGATATTTGTATGGAAAAGTGGATGTTTCCAAGCATGTTGCAACTCAAAAAAAAAAACATAAAAAGATTTGCGTAAGGAGGGGCAAATTTCAACCCCATTGCAGTTCCTTGGAGTTGTTTAAAGATGGTATTGTCAAAAATGAATATATTATTGTGCAAACAAAAATGTAGCATTTCAATTATCATTTTGTTTTGCTCAAGAAATGAGAGAGATCTTGTTGTATGAAAAAACGTGCTTTCCAGCCCTTTTTGGTGTTGTATACTTGTATATAGTTGTACTACATCCAATGTGACAAAGTGGTAATTGAGTTCCCATGGTATTAGATTTAACTGCTGTATGATGTGTTTTGAATCTTTGACAAATGAAGCTAAGTTTGCTGCCAACGGTTGTAGATGAGAATCAATGTATTGTGAAGTTCTTTGTGCTATTGAGCCAATGCCATTTATGATAGGTCAAAGTGGTGGAAAATCTTTATAGGTTTTATGAACTTTAGGCAAAAAATATATTGTTGCCTTGATAGAATTTTTGCAAATCAAACTGATATTCCTCATCACTTAATAGGTCTTGTTCATGCCAGGTTTTAATCTGATCATTCCAGAGAATTTCCAAGTCAGGAATAGGATTATTAGTTAGCGTCTCATAACATTCCATTACATTAAGTTGTTTAGATCCTTCTCTGATATAGTCAATTCTGTTAAATAGGACAATTTTTCCTCCTTTGTCTGCTGCTTTGGCTATTATTGACTTATCTTTAGACCAATTATTAATTGCATGAAGGCATGAGGGACAATTGGCAAAGGCAATCAACAAATACTGCCCGCCATATCGGCACTTCAAACAACCCTCGAAGCCAAGATCGATGAAGTGAGTATAGATGTGGGGCTATTAAGGCAGGACGTGAGGACGCTAGCTGAATGCACAGGACAGTTAGAAGCGCAAGTTAGGGACAACACCAAAGACATGGCACAAACAATGGTGGTTGTCGAAATATTACAAAAGAGGGTAAAATTACACAAAGAGGGAGCAGATGACGCCGAAGGATCCTGCGTCTTCCTGAAGGTATGGAAGGGTCCGACCCCACCAACTACATAGAAACCCTACTGCTGCAAGAACTAGGACCAGGGAACCTTACACAGGGATACAAGGTAGAGTGAACGCACTGTCAGGAACTCGCCCTGTGTGCTCCCCCCAGGCCCAGTGTTTGAGGTCTGGGGGCATAATACAAAAGGGCCTCAGCTAAACTGGCAATTTACCCAGATTACACCTTCCAAGTACAGAAAAAGAGAGCCCCATTTATTGCCACAAAGGAGAGATTGAGGAAAGCTGGACTTAAATACATGCTAATCGACCCGGCCAGGCTGAAATACTACACAATGGCCGGGCGGTACTCTTCGACAACCCAGCAGAAGCAAGACTGGATGGACAGTGTGTGAATACCAAGGCTGGGGAAGGATCAAGTACAACACAGGCTAGAGGACAGATGTAGGCCTACGAACAAAGTAGATTGAACTGCCTAAACTAAAGACCATATAGTAGGAACGTGCTGAATAAAGGAACCAGCAACTCAATGCGGCATGGAGCGGTCGAGAGAGTTCACCTAGGTCATGCATAATGGCCGCCAGACAGGAATATAGACCTGAAGCAGCAGGACTGCAAGGGAAAAACAGTCGACTTGGTAAGAGTCACTTAGTAGAAAAACTCTGCTACTAACCTGTTCAATTTGGAGGGGGTACGCTAAGTACCCACCCGTTGAGCACCGAACACCTGGTCAGTAGTCTAGGAGTGGAGGGAGCAAAAGTGGGAGAACCCAAGCACGAGTGGCATAGCTGGGCAGCTAAAATTGGGGAAGGTTTGGTTGGGAAGGTGAGGGAAAGGGGAGAGAGCCGACAAGAGTACTCCAAAGTCCTGACACACAACGAGCTCTAAGAAGCAGAATAAATTCGTTGAGGGGGAAACAATGGTAAAGAACATTGAAACTAACACATGATGGCGGGAAGTATTTAAGTAATGGCCTGGAACATTTGAGGGCTCAATAACTACGTGAAGAGGCACAGAATAATATCATACCTGCATAGACATAAGGTAGGAGTGGCCCTATTGCAATAGACTCATCTAAACCAAACTAGACAAGACAATCTTGCTAAAAGATGGGGTGGCTTGGTAGTGGGATCCACATATGCGAGGGGGCTCTCATTTGGGAGGCTCAGTCGGTCCCACTTAAAAAACAGCACACCAAGACCGATTAAGGAAGGATGGCAATAGTCCAAAGGACGCTGGAAAATAGGGATATATGTATAGTGAACACGTACGTGCCTAACCACGATGCCACAACATTTTTCAGGTCCCTGTACTCAAGGTTGGGGCCGTATAGGGACGGGGGTCATACTATGGGGTGGGGATTTCAATTGCACATTAAACCATAAAATATATAGATCTGATGACAAGTACAGAAGTGCAGCTCCACCTGCAAAAGTCCTGAACACACTCCTACAATCCTTGAAGCTGGTGATCATATGGAGGACAATTCACCCTGAAGGCCGAGATTATTCACATCACTCCACCCCACACAAAGTGTATACAATATTAGATAACATGTACGGGGAGGAACATATGAGGGAATTCAAGGAGGACGAATATAAAAATCCAAGAGTATTGTCAGACCGTGCCCTGTTGGAACTGAAGTGGGTGATAGCCGCGCTGATACCTCCAATACCAACTTGGTGACTTCGGAGTGCGGCCCTGCTAGACTCAGCATTTAAAGAACATGTTAGGCAACATGCAGAGTACTTTTTCAAAATTAAAGAGATACGCGTTCGATTTATGGGTATAAATTTGGGAGCCATTCAAGGTGGTGAGCAGGGGATATATGATTTCCCAAGCAGGAGGAGTATGCAAGGCCATTACTTCAGAGCTAAACAGATTAGAACAAGAACTTGCATATGTGGAGAAGAAGAATAGCGTAGGACAGGACCATCTAAGTGCTGAAACCAAACTTAGACTGGAGTGCCTGACACAGCAAATGTAGCTATGCAAAATAAGTAGAGGGCATGCACGCACAGGGAGACAAACCGGGTAGATTACTAGCTTTTATATAAAAACGATGGAAGGAAAGCACCAATACACTACGTCCAGAATGGGGATGTAAACACGGTTAACACCCAGTTGGAGGTGAACAAAGCGGTCTATGAATATAAGGAGCTATACGAAGACACCCGAGTAGAGCAAAATGAGGAACTAAAAGCAGCCTTAGATTCGATATCCTTACCCCAACTATAGACACAAAATGCACACATTAGATGAGCCTGTAACGACAGAAGCGGTAAAAGCTATAATAAGAGCATTGCACTCGGGCAAAGTGGCGGGTATGAATGGGTTGCCGGGTGAATATTATAGAGAATATACGGATACCCTTGCATCGATCTTGATAAGAGTATTTAATGAGGCATTCGAAACAGGGTCGCTGCCAGAAAGTATGAGGGAAGCAGTGATAATCCCACTACCCAAATCAAATAAAAAATGCAGTAGATTGTGGCCTTTATAGGACCCTGTCCCTATTGACTCAGGACAGCAAAATCCTTACCGCACTACCACCAAACAGCATCAGGAGGGTAATGAATGTGCTCATACACCCGGACCAAACTGGATATGTTCTAGGCTGCACCATGTCATAAGTAGCACAGAAGGCAAGGAAGGGCACAGTGTGGTCGCCTCGCTGGATGCAACAAAGGCATTCGATTCAGTCCATTGGGATTGGCTATATGCAACAATGGTTACATTTGGTTTCATGCCAAATTACATGTGCTGGGTAAAAATTGTCTACAATAAGCCCCTGGCTAGGTTTAGGACGGGGAATACATTCTCTGATGGGTGCTATAAAAAAAACAAATACCAGACAAGGCTGCCCATTAGCCCCTGTGTTATATATTATGGCAATGGAGCCGATAGCATTCCTGAGGCAAGAATACCAGAAAGCCTGAATCAGAATAAATGGAGAAAACCACATAGTGTCATTGTATGCAGATGACAAATTGTATATACAGAACCTGGAGGAGAAGCTACAACATGTATTAGAGGTACTAGGAAACTTCAGCAGGCTGTCAGGAATCACAATTAACAAGACCAAATCCTGTTTGTTCCCGCTAGCCAAACTAGTGGTAAATGACAACAGCATATTGCCGACACTACCACTCCCTTGGAAAAGAAACACCTTTAGGTACTTGGGGCTGGACATCTATCTTAACCCACAACAAGAAAACAAACACACACACACACAAAAAGATGGAAGGGTTGGTCAACTCAATTACATTTTGGGGGAAGCGGCCACTGATGGTGATGGGGCTGAGCTTGGAGGAAGAGGCTGGGAAGATTGATCAATGAATAGGGGAGTATTGCTGATTGACATTGGGGCCTATTGATACGTGGGAGATTTGCACACACAGTATAGAGGTTTTGACACACTGATGGAAGGGGAGATCATCAGGCAGGGATTGTCTCAGAGATTGCCAATGTGTGTGGGGGGATTTAGAAATGCTGACGATGGAGCTTGCTGACAAATAGCTTTCCATATGTTGCTTTTAGCCACACATTGTTACTAGGCCGCATTGGTGCTATTAGGCATGCATTGTTATTAGCATTGTTATTAGGCTGCGTGCATAGAAGCCAGGCGAGCTGGTAATGTTGCAGTAATTGGTGACCATGCAAATTAGCTTGCTAATGGGAGTTTTATCATGCAGTGCTATGCATGAATAAAAGTGTTTTCTATTGTTGAAATGATTCATGCGTTTTCTTTGTCTCAAGTTATGTTATTTCATTTTGTGTCATTTTCTAGTGTTTGGGTTTGTTTGTGTGTCCCAGAGCAATTAAATAGTAACAGTGCACACCCCCCTCAGGTATATTTAGCAAGACTGAAATATCATCGCAACAACGAGGGGCCAGATTACACCCCCTGGTGTTGCATTTTCGATTCACAAATGGTGCCCGTAACGCAAGGCCTTCCACTAAGCTAATATTGATTACTGGAACAGAAGGAATTGTTGATGTTTAGTCTGCAGAGTTTTGCAGCAGCTTCTGATCCACTGATCAAATTGGCAGACGGCATGGTTCGAACATCATGTGCAGCTGTGTTTTGTATTTGTCGTTTTTGTCTTGGGTTCTTTCTTGGGAATGTCTTGTGTTTTGAATTAGAGAGAGCATGTTTGTCCACAGCTTCGCTCGTCCACAGGACCTAGTTGTCAGACTGTTTGGAAATAAGTATTTTGTTTGAAATCCGCAGATGTATTTGGGTTGGAAAAAATCCAACCTTTGTTTGGAATTTTATTGGTTGGAATTTGTGCACATATTCACTGAGCTTAAAGGCGGAGATCGGCTCGTTCAGAGATGTCGAGAGCTGGTTTAGTAACTCACACAAGCTGTGAGAATTTAGTTGTTGAGCAGCCCAAAGGGTTACAAGGAAAAACTGCAGTAATGAGTCCATATCTTAGTGATTTGAAAGCAATAAGGGATCGACTCAGAAATATGCCTGCGACCTGGGAAAGCGTCCCAGCAGCAGCAGACAAAGTTCCAATGGGAAACCTAGAAGGGGTAATGCACAAGACAGCAGTCCAAGAAGGAGGAGTGAATATTGCCTTTCAGGAGACGCAGTCACCTAGGGGAGGAAATTGGAGTGAAATGAAAGCTAGGTCACGACGGGGTCGTGTGACACAGACAGCATGTTCCACTGATAGTGCAGCAGTTCAAGTGATTGACACGACAGCAAGGCAAGAGAAAATGGGGAATACATGTATTAGAGACATGTGCAGTTTGCCAGAAGAAATGCCTAGAGGGGTTCCCTTTGTAGATTTGCATTGTGAAAAGTCCAGTCCTGATGTATCATCTTTGAATGCACATTTGCATAGAGTTGGTTTTGTACAACATTTCGATTTGCATTCCGAGTTTATGGGGAGGAGAGAGATTGTGAAAATCTTTGATGTGAAGTGTCATGACAACAGCATTTTTGACAGAATTTTTGACAGCCGCATTTCGCCTACTTTTGGAAGGGTTAATATCGTTTTGCCTGACAGCTTTGCAATATGTTTTGAAGGCAGACTTCTACAACGAATCGTGCCAGACTGGGATGTTTTGAAATGCTGAATTATTTGAATGTTTTTACATTGCCAAGCGAACACATTGAGAGAACTGGTGTTTATGAGAGATTAGGCATGCCACTGAAGTGTGCCATTTCAGCAGCAGACTTTTGCAGTAGGCCGAGAAGAACAAGTTACTTACCAACTGGTAACGTTCTTTCGACTGGATGTTCCTCGAACGGATTCCACATCTTTGACATGTAATGTCCACAGCTATGCAATTCAGAAACTTTTTCGGGAGAGGGCGTCCTGCGTCGATGACGTCGGGTCGATGTCCCTCCAAGGCCTCTGTCGAGGGCGACGTCTTCGAATGTTATAAATAGGACGCACGGCGCCCATAGCATCAGTTTAGATTTTTCTCCCCATAATGTGTGGCACCAATCCAATGCCTACTTGACTGCACATAGCCTTGCAAAAACTTAAGCTGCAATCGCATAGGAAATTCTCCAGAGGGGCAGGCTGGAAAAGCGATGTGGAATACGTTGGAGGAACATCCAATAGAAAGAATGTTACCAGTTGGTAAGTAACTTGTTCTTCGAATGGATTGTGTACTCCAACGTATTCCACATCTTTGACAGACTCCCAGCAGTACAAGAAAAATGGAGGAGGGAAAAGAATTTAGAATATTCAATCAGATGGCGGAATAAAGAACCGCCTTACCAAAGGCCATATCTTGGCCATGGATCGTATCCAGGGAGTAATGTTTAACAAAGGTGTGGATAGAAGCCCATTTGGCTGGATCACAAATATGCTTAATAGAAACGCCCCATTGGAGGGTGGTGGAAGTAGCCATGCCCCTGGTGGAATGAGCGCTCAACCCTTCAGGAGGGTCTATACCCGCCAATTGGTAACACTCTAGAAATATAAATGCTCAGAGCTCTCCTAGGATCCAACCTATGGAGTCACTCCTCTTCCTTACCAGGATGAGGAGGATAGAAAGAAGGAAGAACCACTTTCTGGCTCAAATGAAATTCAGAAAACTACCTTAGTTAGAAAGGTAAGGACGTACCCATAGTACAACCCTGTCCTTGTGGAACACAGTAAAGGGCAGCTTAGATGAAAGTGCCTGCAATTCACTCACTCTGCGAGTGGAAGAAACTGCAACCAAGAGCACTGTCTTGAAGGACAATCTCAAAGGACAAGAGTGGAAATGTTCAAATGGAGCACCCATTAGAAATTTCAAAATCAAATCCGAAACTGGCACCTGGAAAGGGTATGGCGGGAACACATTAGTCAGTCCTTTAAGAAGGGAATAGTTTCTTACCTGTAACTCCATTTCTCCAGCATTGGTATCTTTCATGGATTCACATGCTTAGAATATTCCCCGTCGTCAGGCTGGGAATCCCCGGTACATTATATAGACCCTTTCCCGTAGGAAAACTTTTGCGACGCTTATGCGTCCTATCCACCTCGTTTTGTATCATGCGTGCCCGCGCCGTCAGGACGCCCTGATATAAATACAGGTCCCGCCCCCGCGCTCCCTCAGATTTCGGCCCCCAAAATAGTGGGGGAACCAGTTTGCATGGCCAGGGGAGGCAGGCGGGCGCATGTGAATCCATGAAAGATACCAATGCTGGAGAAATGGAGTTACAGGTAAGAAACTATTCCCTTCTCCAGCATTGGATCTTTCATGGATTCACATGCTTAGAATAGATTACATAGCAGTACCATCCCAAAGAGAGGAGGCGTGCATGCAAACTCACATACTTTCCTCACAATGCCAGTTCTCTATGGTCGTGTACCCATAGGCAATAGTTAACAGAGAACGAACAATATTCAATCATAATTGCAACCAGAAGTAACTCCTCAACCGGGGCTTACCTTATTGGAATAGGTGTCGAAGCACCGCCTGTCCCATCCGAGTATCTTCGGCATGTTGTTGTGACAAGCAGTAATGGCGGGTAAAAGTGTGCGTAGCCGCCCAGGTAGCCGCCATGCAGATGTCCCCCAGAGGAACTCCAGACCACAGCGCCGTCGACGATGCCGCCGCTCTAGTGGAATGAGCTCTTGGGCGTCGCAAAAGAGGCTTCCCAGCCTTGGAATGGCAGTACGAAATGGTAGACGATACCCATCTTGACAGTCCTTGCTTTGAAATGGCCTTGCCTTTAGCACCCAGACCATAGGCCACGAACAATTGCCTTGTGTCCCTGAAAGGTTGCGTGCGATGAAGATAAAACTTGAGAGCCCTCTTCATGTCTAATGTGTGTAACGTGCGCTCCGCTCCCGAGCATGGCTCTGGAAAAAATGTAGGTAAGACAATAGAGGAATGTTTATGGAACACTGAAAGGCGCCTTCGGTATGAACTGTGGGTTAGTGGCCAGGACCACCTTGTTCTTAAAAAATCTTAAGTATGGTGGGTCCACCATTAGAGCTTGGATTTCCGAAATACGTCGGGCTGAAGTGATGGCCACCAGGAAGGCCAATTTCCAGGACAAAAACTTTAGAGACGACGATGATATTGGTTCAAAAGGAGGTTTCATAAGAGACGCTAACACCAGATTGAGGCTCCACACTGGAGGAAATCTATTCTCGGGAGGGAATCTCCTGAACAACCCTTTAAGGAAGTGCTTAATCAGGCGGTCGCTGAATAATGGTGCGGAATGTTGTTGACGTGTAAACCTGGAGATGGCGGCCAGGTGTACTTTTATCGACGACACCGATAAGACCTTTTGAGCTAAGAACAGCAAGTATGGAAGGAGCTGTTCCGGCATAATCAACTGCGGATCCAAACCTGGTTGATCCCCACACCACTGACAGAAACTCCTCCATTTGTACGAGTATGAAGTGTTTGTGGCAGGTGCTCTTGCCGCTTGCAGAATACGACGACACTCCTCCGGAATCGTTAGCTGGCCAAATTCGGCGAAGTCAGGAGCCAGGCCGTCAACTTGAGGCTGTCCGGGTCGTGATGCCAGATGATACCCTCCTGTCGAGACAGAAGGTTGGGGATCTTCCTGAACCTCATTGGCTCCGCCGCAGCCAAGTGCAGCAGGTCTGAGAACCACACCTGCCTGGCCCAATACGGGGCTACCAAAATCACCCGACATGGGTACTTGAGGATCCATTGCAACGTCCTCCGGATAAGAGGAAAAGGAGGGAATGCGTACAGGGATTTGTTCGTCCATGGGAAGGAGAACGCATCTCCCAGTGAGCCCTGCTGAGGCCATCTGCTTGCGTACTGCGGGCATTTTCTGTTGTCCTTCGTCGCGAACAGATCGATGGAAGGATGTCCCCACTTCTTGAATGCATGTTGTAGTTGCTGGTCGTTCAGCACCCATTCGTGAACCTCGTTCATTTCCCTGCTGAGGGCATCTGCCTCCACATTTCTCACGCCTGGTAGGTGGAACGCCAAGATTAGCATGTTGTGTTGCAGGGCCCAATGCCAGATTTTCTGTGCCTCCGTCGACAGGGACCTGGAACGTGTTCCTCCTTGTTTCCTTAAGTAAAACATTGTAGTCGTGTTGTCCGTCATGACACGCACCACAGAGTCTCTCAGTTGAGGAAGAAAAGATTTTAGGGCCCACAGCACTGCTCTCAGTTCTAGCAGGTTGATATGCAGGGAGGACTCTTGTAACGACCACCGGCGTTGTACTTGTAACGTCTCCAGATGAGCTCCCCATCCGCTCAGTGATGCATCCGTCACCACCGTCTTCTGGAACTCCGGTTCCAGCAGAGGCATTCCTTTCGTTAGATGAGTAGAAACTCTCCACCAGCGGAGTGCTTGTACCAGTTGTTCGTCGATGACCAATCTGTCGGACCAGCGACCTTGGCTCTGCATCCAACGGTCCGCTAGAAATTCCTGGCAAGGTCTCATAAACAGTCGGCAGTTGTTTATCAACGGAATGCAGGACGACATGGTCCCCAGCAGGGACATGTATTTGCGCACCGACACCCTGGTACCGCATTTCCATTCCGACGCCTTGCTTAGTAGCTTCTGTATTCTTTCGTTGGATGGTCTTACAAGGCCTGTGTGCGTATGAAACTCCGCTCCTAGAAAGACCAAGGTCCTCGAGGGCTCTACGGAGGACTTGCTGAAGTTTATCGCGAAGCCCAGTTCCTGTAAAAGGGACATTGTGGCCCCCAGACAGTTTCGTGTTTGTTCCATGGACGAGCCTCTGACCAGCCAGTCGTCTAAATATGGATAGACATGGTGACCGTCCTTCCTTAAATGGGCCGCTATGGGGGCCAAGCACTTGGTGAACGTCCTGGGGGAGGACATGAGACCGAACGGGAGGACCTTGAACTGAAAATGCTTTTGGCCGACGACGAACCTTAAGTATCTCCTGTGTCGTGGACGTATTGGGATATGAAAATATGCGTCCTGAAGATCTAGCGACGACAGATAATCCATGGGTTGCACTGACCTGATAACCTCCTGGAGCTTTAGCATTTTGAATTTTGAGCCCTTTAGCCATTTGTTGAGTACCCTCAGGTCGAGAATGGGTCTCCATTTTCCATTCGGCTTCTTGACGACGAAGAACCGGGAATAAACCCCTTGTCCTTCCTGTGCCACAGGAACCCGTTCTACCGCTCCTTTTTGTAGCATAAGCGCCACCTCTTGTCTTAGAACTCGAAGGTGGGGCTGGGCCGAAAACACTGGCGGAAGACTCGGAGGCTTGTTTTTGAATTGCAGCGCATGACCCATGCGAACCGTGTCCAGAACCCATTGATCTGTGGTGATGCATTTCCATTGGTCGATATGATGAGAGACTCGACCCCCCAGGATGTTCCGAAGGTCGTCATTGGTTGCTGGTTTGCTTGTCCTTCGTCGACGAGGGACCCGAGCCTCGTCGTCTGGAGGCTTGATAATCTCTGCCTCTACGTGCAGACTGGGATGCCCGTCTGTAGCCTTGTGAAGAGTAGGAGGGCCTGTTAAATCCACGGTCCCTAGAGGCTCCAAAGCGGGAGTTTCCGGAGGCGCCCCTGAAGGGGCGAAAAGAGCGAAAACTTCTACCTGTCTGGAGGGCGCCAAGAGACCTAGCGTTATCCGTGTCTTCCTTCATCCCCTTCAAGGCTTCATCAACCTTGTCTCCAAACAGATGTTCTCCTTCACATGGCATGTCTAGAACTTTGTACTGGACTTCAGGTCTAAAAGTAGTACATTTGAGCCACGCTTGTCGACGAAGTACTACGCCATGATTGATTTGTTTGAACCCCGACTCTGCTAGGTCCACCGCAATATAAATTGCATGGTTCGAGGCCTCCTCACCATCCCGTACTAGTAACATGGCTGCTTTGCGATGTTCTTCCGGCAGGTGTTCTAGGATAGGGGCTATTTTATGCCACATCTCCCTATCGTAACGCGATACAATCGCCAAGGAGTTGGCTGCTCTCACCGTCGTGGCGCCGACTGAGAGCACCTTTTTCCCCAAGGCGTCCTGTCTCCTTGCCTCGCTTTCTGGAGGGGTTGAACATTTTTGCAGTACTCTGGCCTTCCTAGCCGCTGCCGCCGATACCACAGAGTCTGACAGTGGCTGTGATGTTAGACATTTTGGAGTGGACTCCGGAGCTTTAAACTTTTTCTCAATACGCCCCTTAATAGCCGGTTCCGAGAACGGATGACGCATCGTCTTGAGGCCTTCTTGCCATACGTGGTCCAGGATTGGGATGGCAAATACCGATTTCCTCCTTTGACCCATGTGATCAAAAAGAAAGCAATCTTTCTTCTGCTCCTCAGGGATTAAGCCGAACTCGGAACACGCTTTTCCCATCATTGCATGGAAGGCTCCCACATCATCCGGAGGAGATGGTTGTGCCCGACTCCTCGTAGACTCTACCTCTACATCCGAATTCCATGTTGGGTCTCTCGACGGTGACAGGGAGATGTCCGACCCCGAGTCACCTCGTATAGAATCGGACTCCGATAGCTCACCCTCCTCCTGCACTCGAGGACGATCCTTCGCCACCTGGGAGGCCGAAGGGCTTTTGGTCGTCGTGCGAGCTGCTTGAGCTTGTTCGTCGACGTAAGGTGCAGAAAATATCGACGATGAAATGCCAGGCTGAGGGATCTGCGTATCCAGACACTGCAGGAGCTTCTGAAGTGTATTAAGCACATCCAGAGACAAAACCGTCTGGGGGGTCAGCAACGTCGAGGATAGAGGGACCACACCCCCACTCGCACTCGTCGTCGACGTATTGGAAGGCCGTAGGCCCAAGTCCGACGGCTGCATAACCATGTCACCTTCTCCTTCCACCGACGACCCCGGCAAGGCCGTGTCTTGCAGCAGGACCTCAGGGGGGGCCGGTTCACAGACCTCCGGCTGCCAGGCCATAAATTGAGTCCCCGTCGAGGAAGGAATCCCCACCGCTGCTGCCTGAATAGTAATCGGCATCGTCAGCGATACCGGGGTCGACGAGCCAGTCGCCGGCACCGAGCCTTTTGACTTCGTAGCCGATTTCGTTGCCGACTTCCCTGCTGAAGCATCTCGACTCACGGAAGACCTAGGACGGTCCCCTGAGGAGGATTTTGATGTCGCTTGCCTCTCCGTCTTGGAAGATGAGGAGGAGGACTTTGTGTGATGAGGAAGACCCAGCATGCTTTCCCGCATGCTTGTCCGCAGGGCATTTTTCGACAGGCCTCGCCTTCTTCGAGGGAGGTTCCGACTTGCTCCTGGAGGCCGTGGAGCCAACTTCTGATGCCGGATAGGCACCCGCTCCGTCATTAAGCCAGTCGACCAACCTTCTTTTCCGATCTTTAAGGGTTTTTTGGGAGAAACCCTGGCATATCTCACATGTATCCGCCGTGTGGTGCGGGTGGAGACAGTAGATACAATCCATGTGGACATCACCTTCATAGACTTTGAGTCCACATGTCGCCCAAGGACGGAATAAAGCCTTTCCGGACATATTTTCTTCAGAACGGAATTTCGCCGAAGCGAAAACACAACCTAACTTCAATTAGCAGTAACCGCGAGGATCCCACTACTTTGAAAGACGGTTGAAATCTGAGGGAGCGCGGGGGCGGGTCCTGTATTTATATCAGGGCGTCCTGACGGCGCGGGCACGCATGATACAAAACGAGGTGGATAGGACGCATAAGCGTCGAAAGAGTTTTCCTACGGGAAAGGGTCTATATAATGTACCGGGGATTCCCAGCCTGACGACGGGGAATATTCTAAGCATGTGAATCCATGAAAGATCCAATGCTGGAGAAATTTAGAAACCAAAAGAATGAGTAAGAGCATTATTCAGACGAGCGCTTAAATATAGACAGCGCCGCCAGTTAACCCTTAATGGCACCTACTTGAAAGCCCCTGTATGCCAAAGTAAGTAAGAAAGACAAAACCATAGGAATCGAACACTGAAAAGGATCAGCATGTTGTCCTCTGCACCAATCGCAAAACTTACGGCAACGATACAGGGATTTTGTTGCTGGCCTGCTGGCCGAAAACAACACCTCCATCACATCATCCGGGAGGTCCCAATCCTTATACCTCAACCTTTCAGATACGAAGTGTGATGGTTGAGGGTTCTGACCTCTGAATGGAGAACCTGACCCCCCCTCTCTCTCTCTGATGAGGGAGAGACAGAGAGACAGAGAGAGACACAGAGCAGATCCTCTCGGTAGGGAAGAGGGCGTGTAGGGCAGGTGGACATTTCTAGAAGATCTGGGTACCACGCTCTCCTAGCCCGCTCGCCTGGCCCAATCCGGAGCAATGAGCATCATGTGGGAACCGAACCTCTGTAACCTCTGCAACACTTGAGGATTGACGGGGACTGGAGGAAACTCGTACAGCAGTGGGAATGACCAATCCACTACGAATGCGTCTCCCAACGCTCCTCTGAAGAAATTCCCTTGAGCAGAATCGCTTGCACTTCCGATTGGCACTGGTGGCGAAGAGATCCACTTGTGGGGTTCCCCAAAGGGCGAAGCTCTCCAGAAGGATTTCCTGAGCCAACTCCCACTCGTAACAGACCGTGCTCTGCCTGCTCAGAACATCCGTCGCCGCATTTTCGTCTCCGGCCAGATTAACTGCTGAGATCGAAATTCCTTGCTGGATGGCCCAGGACCAGAGCTGCATTGCCTCTGTGCACAACGAGAGTGACCTTACCCCCCTTTTTTGTTGAGGTAATGCATGGCCACTGTGTTGTCAGTCATGATCAGGACACTCTTCCCCTGCACAGACACCAGAAAAGCCTTCAGGGCCAGCCTGATGGCCCTCAGCTCTAACAGATTAATGTGGAGTTTGGACTCCCGAGACCAACGACCGCTGGTGGTCAAGTCGATGGCATGAGCGCCCCATCCTGTGAGGGAAGCATCCGTCACTACCGTCACCTCCAACCGCGGTTGCCAAAATGGCTCCCCCTTCATCAGGTTCCCTTCATTGGCCCAACACAGAAGATCCTGGGAGACCGATTGGAATCTGAACAGGATCTGACATCTTGCCTGAGAACTGACCACTGTGTCTTGTGGACCCATTGTAGGGATCTCATCCTCAGCCTTGCCTCAGGCACCAGAAAAATGCAGGATGCCATGAGGCCGAGCAACCGTAAGAATTCGAAAGCCGGGAGACTCTAGCCGTGTTGAAACTTGTCCACCATCTGCACAATGTGATGAGCCCTTACCTTAGGAGGCAAGCCCTTCCCCAAGGACGTGTCCAACACAACCCCGATGTACTGGAGATGTTGGTGTCACGCGGATCAGCCAATTGTCCAGGTAGGGCTAGACATGTATCCCCCCCCCCCTCGCCCGAGATACGCTGCCACCACCACCATTAGCTTGGTGAAGACCCTCAGGCAGAGGTCATTCCAAAGGGCAGGACCTGAAACAAAGTGCGAGTCTTCAGCCGCAAACCTCAGGTACTTCCTGTGCTTTGGATGAATCAGCACATGAAAGTAAGCATCCTGTAGGTCCAGAGATGCCAACCAATCCTAAAGTGGAAGGGACTGAAGGACTTAAGAAAGAGTGACCATCTTGAACTTGTCCTTCCTGAGAACCTTGTTTAACCAACACAAGTCCAGGATGGGTCTCAACCCTCAGTCTTTCTTTGGGATAAAAGGGGACAACCATGCCTTGTTCCTCTCCGCTACAGGCACCAGTTCTATAGCACCTTTCTCCATCAGGGTCAAGATTTCCTGCACAAGGAGCGGATCCGGAAGCTTCAAAGAGAAATTCCCCAGTGGATTGTCACGAGACCGCTTTAGGAAGGGAAGACAGTAGCAGTGGGCTATAGTACCCAGAACCCACACATCCGAAGTAATGGCTCGCCACTCTTCGAGATGCTGAGACAGTCTGCCCCCAACCGGCAAACCATGGGACATGGCCTCATGACTGTTTTGAGCGGCTACAGCAGTGCCTGAAGGCAAAGAGGCAGCTGCCTGAGCTGCTTTGGCACCTCCATTTCCCCCCGACCACCACGGGTACTTTTTCGCGGACCCCTTTGACTGGCGGCCCCTCTCGTTCAACCAAAGGAGGAGTAGTAACGATAACCACCTCCCCTCCACTGCTGTCCCCTAGGACAAAAAGGCGGAGGTTGACGCACAGCTGTGCTTAACGATTTCGCTGCAGCTTTCGAGGTCTGCAACCTCTCAAAAATCTCGTCAGCCTTGTTGCCAAACAAATGTGCACCATCAAAGGGCATGTTCAAAAGATGGGCTTGCACATCCGGGTGAAAACCAGACTTCCACAACCACGCAAATCTGCGTATAACTGTGCTCGCATCCAGGGACTGGCTACCACTCTCGGCCGTATCCAAGCCCGACTGAAGGCATTCACACATGACATCCTTGCCATCTTGCACGAGAACAAGGAACCCATCTGTTAGGCAGAAACCTGTGCAGTTCCCTTTGGGAACACTGCAAAAGATTTAGGACTACAGGTGTTAGCAGTAAACCCACTTGGTAGTAGTCTGTACCACCCAGATTTACCTGGTAGCTGTGGCTGAGCAGTCAGACTTCCCTCAAGAAGCAAACACTGACCAGAGCTTTGGTATCAAAGTATATAATTATTTATTTAAAAACACACTGTTTGAAACACTCCAGCACTCTTATTGTAAAACACTCTAAACACAGTTACTGTTATAATATATACAACCCTTATTCCTTATCAGATAAGTCTTAGTTAACACCACTTATTTCCAGACAGAGGTGAGCGCTTAACTATAGATGGCACTCCAATAAGTTCATGAAGAAGGGAGGGAAAAAGACAGAATATGGAAAGATACACCACTCTAAGATTTAGGAACACTTTTAGCCAGGCAGAAGAGCAAAAGTCACTTGTGAGCCAAAGTCCATAGGCTGGGCCCACTCTTAGAGAGAGCATAGCACAAATGCGCCCAAGATCACACAGTTACACTAGGCTTTGAAAGTCTTACAGAGAGTTCGAAAAGAGTTGAGAGGCTCAGAAAGGTTTAGCCAGGGTGTCCCAGGCTAACCCAGGTTCAAAAGCCGGGAGCTAAATCTACCCCGTACAGTCTGTGGCAAGGGAAGACAGGCGGAACACGGTACCTTAAGTGGGAAGGATCCTCCAGCGGTGGCAGTTCCTGGCAGCAGTTGCAAGTCTCGGCGTTGTCCAGGGGAAGAGAAGATCTCGAATTGGAGGAAAGCTGAAGGTCTTTCAACTGCCAGGGAAGAAACCAGCCGCAGAATTTTCCGGTTAAAGGTATTACCCTTTATTTCGCGGTCGTGGTAAAACGTGGTATTCCGGTTGCCGGGGTGCTTGGCACAGGCAAGGCGGCCACGAGATCCGTCGGGAAGGCGAAAAGACGGTGAACTGGTTATCACCACCAGTCAAAGGAAGAAGACTCTCGGGCGGAAGATCTCCTCTGTCGTTGGGAAAAGTGGTGAGACGGTCCAGCAGGGCTCCACCGGTGGTGTCGTCGTGGCAGGTCGGCTCAGCTTCTCCCTCGTCGGATTCTTAGGTCCTGTGGCGACTTCTGAAGTTCCAGTCCCCAAAGCCCTGCTTTTATGCAGAAAACCCACTTGGGCCAATCAGGACGGAGTGCGACTTGAGTTGCCTAGACAACTCAGTCCAGGGTGCCTAAATCCCCCTCCACCCCTCCTAAGTACCCCAGACAGAGTGGCACCACTTTGGAGGGCTTCTGTGGAGAAGCCCGCCAAAAAGTGGAACAAAGGGCTCGACTTGGGTTGGAGTCACAGAAGAGAACACAAACGCCATTTTAGAACCGAGTTTGGGCAAAAAATACCAACCGGAGAATTAATAATTAAATAAACCAGCGGTATGTTCGAGGCTATCGTAATTAAATAAATAAAGATAGTAGCCTCGAACAATGGGAAAATCCCGTAGAGAAATATTCGCGGTTGAATATAAAAAGTAGTATCCACTGCCACCAGCCAAAACTCGATCAGGGGGGACGGAGACGTGCCCCCTCGACTAACAGACCCCAGGTCAATCGAATTGCCCCAGCCAGTACGTCCACAATATGATGGTCTGTACTGGTTCTGTTCAGAATTTAAGACTGGTAAAGTCAATGGTGACTTTACATGCCCTGGGAGACAGTAGTCAGTCCCAGGGTATGGAGTCACTATGACACCCCTGTCTTACTGCACTGAGGGTGCTGTGTAACACATCACAAAAACACATGCAGCCCTATGGAGTAAAAGACCCCATAGCCCATTAAACACATCTAGAGTCAAAGGAACACACTCAAATCATGTCCAAGAGTGAGGGTAAAAGAGTCTCACTCTTGGCAGGAGAAAAAATAAACCCCAAAAATCCAGCAAAGCTGCTGGGGGACTCACTAGGTTAGGCAATTCAGCCTAAACAGAGAATTCCCCCTAATACCATCCCTTTCTTCCCCCTCGGGAATATGCTCAGCCGCTAGAGAAACAGTTCCACAGAGTGTGTGAAAACCTTGCTAAGGCACAAGTGGAGTTGAAAGATTTCAACACCATACTCCCTGCAGAGAATACCTTGCGAGCCCAACCGTCGAAGCGTTTGTCATCCCCATCAGAGGGATGGTAGGGTACACACCTGCCTCAAGGTGGCCGTAGCCACCAGTACCACCAAACACTCAGGAGTGGGGTGGGTGGATAAGTAGCTGGGGTCACTACCGGAAGGGCGGTACTTTGTCAATGATTTATTAACATCCGGAAGAGATTCTGGTGACTGCCAAGCAGCCGCCACCCTTTACAGGAAAGTGAGATGAAAAGATAACACCGGGTCAGAGGACAGACCTTGATCTAAAATGTCAGTTAGATCATCTATTACAAAATCTTCCGGAGGACTGGACCAGCCCAGCTACTCTGACCCTAGCCATGAGCCGCCTGGATGACTCAGCATGAGCCCCAGTCTCAGGCCTGCCAAATTCCAGTTCCAGAGAAATGTCCAACCCACTGGCATCATGAAGGGTTTGCCTCAACTCCTCCAATTGACTTTCTCCAGAAAAGACAGGAGCCACATCAGGCTCAACAGGGTCCCCAAAGTCAGACCTTTCCTCCTCCTCATATATGTCATCCAGAGGCAGGTATAAACCTTGCCTGGGGACAGAAGAGGGCCTGGAGTCCACCACTGGCCTCACACACTTAGAAGTAGCCTTCCTTGGAGGATCCGCCGTATCAGGGAACTCCAAAAAGGTCAATTTTGGGCAAAAATCCCCAGAGGCATTGAGGGCGCCGAAGGCTTTGGTGTCGACAATGGTGCCGATGGCGCAGAGGGCTAATAAGAAGCCAAAGCCTCGAAGTCCGAATCCGTCGGACACTGCGCCGACGGAGGCGACGTAGGCTTCGAGCCCTTAACAGGTTTCTACGGTCTCGCTGGGGATGAAGACAGAGACCTGGAAGCATGTCTCTTGCGACTATCCTGATCCTCTATAAGGAAACACACGAGGTGCGACGAGTTCTCAAAGCAAACGTGTTTGCAGAAAAAACTGAACTGAGGCTACGGGTTCCGTGCGTCCTATTTATAACATCTGGTGAAGTCACCCTCGACGGAGGCCTTTGAGGGACATTGAGCCGACATCGACGCAGGACGCCCTCTGTCGAAAAAGTTTCCGAAGTGCACAGCTGGAATACGTTGGAGGACACAATCCATTCGAAAGGCGGTTTTGTAGGTTAAGTGGTTTAGGCAGGCTTTGTGCATAGGCTCAAAGGGCGGACCCATGAGCTTTGAGAGCACAACCTTAAGGTCCCAACCTGGTGGATGGTTAGAAATGGGAGGGTATAGTCTCTTTACTCCCTCCATGAAAGCTTTGATAACAGGAACTTTCCACCAAGACACTTTGTTCTGCGAAGTGCAGTACGCAGACAGGGCCGCTGGTGTACTTTGATGGAGTTAAATACTATGCCAGAGTCTAGTAGATAAAGCATGTAATCTTCTAATTATCAGCCAATTTCACTTTTACCATACGTCATGAAACTTATGGAGGCTATTGTTACTCCACAAGCTTCATGTTTTTTAGAATCTTGAGCCTTGTTGGATCCATTTCAATCGGGCTTCCGCCCCATGAGGGATACGGCATTGTTAATGATTTCAGTCCTGGACGACCTGGCATGCCTCCAAGACAGCAGGGACGTTGGAGTTCTGATTTTGCTCGACCTTTCTGCAGCCTTTCATACCAAGAACCATGGCATCGTGCTGAAGGGCCTGGAGAGGATAGGAATTTCTGGGGCACCATTTGCCTGGTTTGCGTCCCTTCTTTCGTAGAGCACGCAAGCAGTGTTGCGATTTCCTTTTAATTCCTCTCCAAGGTTCATGACGTGTGGTGTCCCCCAAGGGTATTCGCTGTCCATACTGCTTTTTAATTTATACCTACGTCCAGACAATCCAGAACCACAAGTTAAGATTCTATACCTACACAGATGATCCACAGCTACTCTTTTGGCTCGATTCTCTGGAAAGTGACACCTCCCCTCCTGTCTCATTTGAGGAATAGCCTTACAGCAGTGAGGGACTGGATGGCCAATAACTAGTTGAAGTTGAACGGTGCAAAGGCCGAGATTATGGTTAACAGGCGCTGCTGACTTGCAGGCAGCCTGGACCACTTATTTTTGGCCAGACTCTTGGCCCTTGTCCCTTGTCCCTTGTCTGGCCCCTGTCAATTCTGTCAAAAGTCTTGGTGTTAAAGCTCAGTCCTCAGGTTCCCCAGAGTTGCAGAGTTGCATTCATTTAAACCGCGTCCACAACCTGCAGGCATCAGGGCGCCACATGAACACACCAGCACAACAAACAAAACGAGAGAGATGCAAAAAATGCAATAAATCAATAGAACTTCATGGTCAAGGACACAGGAGGTTATGGAATTATCTGAACAGATACGTTTTCAATGCTTTTTTGAATGACCGTAGATTGGGCAGAGATCTAATGGCTACCGGTAATGAGTTCCAAAACAAGTCCACAATGACTGGGAAGGACCTGCCAAAACCCTTGGATCTTGCGAACTTCACTCCTTGAAGCTGTGTAAGAAAAGAGGATCACAGAGTCCTCGTGGGTTGGTAGAGCGGGCTTTGAGAAATTCTGAAGCTTTGCGAAAAAGGGAATGATGAACTAGCGTACCAATTTTAAAAACTGGATGTGCTCCTGCACCGGAAGCCAGTGTAGATCGCTTCTGTAATCTGATATACGTGATTTACTGGGGATCTTCAGTGCAACGCAGACCGCATCCTTTTGAATAACCAGACAGGCATGGAAGTTATATTTTGAGGCTCCGCCAAGTAGTATATTACAATAGTCCAACCTAGATAGTAAGGTAGCTCGTGCTATAGTTCGAGTTCTTTTTATTGAGAAAAGGCCAGATGGTACAGAGCAGCCTAAAACGGTAATTACATGTCCGGTAGATATTGCACCTGGGCATCGGTGTTCAAGGGGCCTCCAAAGAGACCCAAAGTGTTTTAACCTTCGAGTGGGTCTTGTTGCCTTTTATCACAATGTGGTCATAGGATGGGTCCAATTTGAAAAGAGCCTGGGAGGAGCCAAAGACCAGAAGCTCAGTTTTATTGCCATTGAGACATAGCCAATTTGTGGACATCCACCTCTCAATGGCATAGATTTTATTCAGAATCCCCGAGTCCATGACGTGGTCCCCAAACAACTAGATGTCCAACTGCGCATCAACGGCATAGTTGGTAAAAATAATACTCCCAACTCTTACAATAGTGTACAGAAAGATCGTATGTACAGATTGAAGAGAAGGGGAGACATGGAGGCTCCTTGTAGAACATCAAATAGGGGAGGTGGAGGAAAAGGCTGAGCCCCAATGGATCTTAAATTTGCGATTGGACAAAAAAGACTGAATCCAATTCACCGCATCTGGGTAATAGACGCCCTAAGAAAGAATTAAGTTGACACAGAAAAGCGGGTAAGGAGTCTTTTTAAGATGTAAAACTTCGAAATCGGTACAAGAAATGGTTACAGGAAACAGTCCTAGGTTGGATTTGGCGATAATGGACAGCCGCCCACACCGACCCCTCCCGTCCACACAGTCTCAGTCTGCACTAAAAACTGTATCCAGGTTGAGAAGCCAGGGAAATAGAGGGGCCACTAGTGTCTTGAACCAGGTTTCCGTACCAAAGAAGGTCTGCCTCGCTACTCAAGATGAGGTTGTGGAAGTCCTGTGCGTGTTTCACTAAGGAAGGTGTATTGAGAAGGACGACTTTTAGCATATCAATCTTAGTCTCTGTGGGTGCTGGTTTACAGCGCCCTGTGGGCTGAGTGATGGCCGGAAATGGTGGTTGTACTGAAGCAGAAAGATCTAGGTAGGGTTTAGAGCCTATGGGAACTGCAGTCGTGATTGCTGTGTCCAGTGACTGCCAGCCTAGACCAGCATTGGGCTCTACCACCATCAAAAGATACCGCCCGAGGGCCTCCATGGGGTCAAACATCCTCGAGAGCAATGGCGGGGCTGTCTAGAATAGTAATTTTTAAGTCTCTCAATGAGATGAAGTGCCGCCAGCGAGAGGGTTTCGTACTTGGGGAAACCCACGTTTCAGATTACCTTATGTTCCTGGTGTAGGAAAAGAAGAACTTCCACCTCGCTGCCAACTCCGACAAGGACAGACGAAGACCGGCTAGCTGCTGAAGCACCTGACGTTTCAGTAAATGCTACTCTGGGCCCTCTGGGTAGTGTAGGTCTGGAGCGCGCCTCAACGCTGGTACACTATCCAAGTATGCAGAAAGCCTGGATATTGGATTACAATACCGGCAATTCAAGTGACCCCAAAGAGAGTGCTTTTTCTCTTTGCAAAAATAAGTAAAATCTTGTAGCTATAACACAGCAAGGACTGTGCATGGAATTCGCTTGCCGTTAAGGACAGAAAGTAAAGTATGAAAGACTCTCTGCCTTTCACTCGAGCCACGCGATCAGACAATCCGGATTAAAGCGTAATGCACCAAATACAATGTTGCCCCACACTAAATGTTTCACAAACTATACCTGATTGCATCAGTATGCAACACTTGGTTCTTAAAGCTTAACATTTTGAGGAAGACATTGCCATTTCTACCTTCTGAATCTCGAGCAAAGATGGTTGCAGCTTCAATTCTTGGGTCTATTGATTATTGCAATGGAATTTATCTCGGCCAGCCGGACTTCTTGGTTCAAAGACTGCAGCTCCTTCAGAATGCTGCAGCCAAGCTGGCTCTTGTAGCTGGTCCATTGTCCCACTCCCAAGATAATCTTCGTCAATTGCTTTGGCTTGCTGTGCACAGTTGTATCGAGTTTAACACACTCTGCATTTCTCATCGAGCCTTCTACCAGTTGGGTGCCGGGTATCTGCAGTAGAAACTCAGTCCTTACACTCCCTCAAGGCAGATCCGTTCGTAGTCTCAGAAACATTTGATGGTGCCTCGCTTCCATAGAGCACAGGTCAGTGGTTGTGCTTTCTGCACCCTCTCACCTGGTTTGTGGAACTCACTACCAAATCATTTGCAAAGCATTAATGATCATTTAGCATTTCCTAAAGCTCTCAAGACATTTTTAGTTTCTGGACATTCTCTTTGGATCTCCAGAATGGACTCTCACAAGCCATTTCTTAGTGCCTACATGCCTTCTGGCCATAGTTTAGAATATTGGATGGTGAAAATTAAATTGAATGATTGTGATCTGTTCCATACCACAAACCTTTTCCACTTGTTGAAGTAACAGTGTCTGGTGTTGGGTTTTCGTGCCTCCTTTAGAATATTCATACACCTTTCATGAATGCTTAAGTGCCCAAACTCTAGGACTTCAGGAGCCAAGCTGCCAAGTTCATAGACTGAGGATGTGGATGGAGTGTTGTCCCCTCGTGCTGGAACCGCATGTGGCAGGGGCACACAAGTTTGATTGGTTTACACATCACCAGTTTGATCAGGTGTGGAAACCATGATTGTCTTGCCCACATTGGAGCGATCAGGATTAATGTAGCTTGTTCCTAGTGCATCTTGTGCACTATCCTGCTGAGGAGTGGTATTGGAGGGCTGATGTGGGGGGGGGGGGGATATAGAGTAAGCAAATTTCCCTGAACAGCTCATCCACAGGGCATTACTCCCCACCCTTGGACTCTGGTTGGGGAAACTTGGATTCAAAGTCTAGGCATTGTGCATTTTGGCTTGTGGCGAACAAGTCTAAAGGAGGATAACCCCACAGGGAGACGATTGTCTAGAATATATCTGTTGATTTGCCGCTCGTGCTACTCAGCTACAGTATTTCTGCTCAAAGTGTCTGCTAGAGCATTGAGTTCCCCTGGAACATGTTGAGACTAGGAACATGTTCCGCTTGAGTGCACACTTCCACATTCTTTGGGATCGCTTGGACAGACTTTGAGAGTGTAGGTTTCCCTGCTTGTTTAGGTAAAACATGGCAGTGGTGCGGTATGTGAGGACTTGCACTGCAACCTACTAGATGCTGCTGAAAAGCTTGCAGAGCCTTGAGAACTGCCAGAAGTTCTAGAAGGTTGATGGGGTTTTGGGCTGTGGTGTGTGTCCACTGGCCGTGAGCTGTGTGAAGGTAATGGGCTCTCTTTCCGGAGAGTTAGACATCTATATTTAGTATTGCTTGAACTGGTTGATTGCGAAAAGGTTTTCCTTGGACCATCAGCAAAGAGCTTGTACTAGGGTTAGCGAAACAACCAATAGATCGTCCCACTGACTGCTTGCCTGAGGCCACTATTTCGCTAACCACTCCTGCATTTGGCACATGCGCAGCAGCGCGGGTGGAACTAGGTAAAAACATGAGGCCATCATCCAGAGCAGGCACATTGCCTTGTGTATGAGTATTTGGCAACCGGCTAGATAGTGAGGGATTTGCAACAGTATGTTCTGAACTCTCTTTTGAGCAGAAACCTAGCCCCTCCTTTGTTTTTATGATTGCTCCCAGTAATTGTTTAGTTTGAATGGGTACGAGACTTGATTGTTCTCATTGATGGGAGAATCCCAATTGGGACAGAAGGTTGGTTGTTTTTTGGGTGTTGTCTTTGCAAATTTGAGGGGACTCCCATTATCAAGCAGTCATCCAGATAAGGGTACACTGGAATGGACACTCTGCGTAGGTGCGCTGCTACCACTGCCAGTACATTTGTGAATACCCTTTGTGCTGAGGCTATGCCGAAAGGGAGCACCTGGAATTGGTAGTGTTCTCCCGCTATTTGAAAGCATAGATACTTTGTGCGCTGGTGTTAGGAAAGATTCCGTAATTGTGGGTAATTTTTCCTTCCATGTGGCAACCCCTAAACTTTTTGCTGTTTTTCACCACGATCTAGACTTTGCCAGAGAAGTGCAGCCTTCTGCCGCACTCCTCTGGGCTTTCGCTCCATTCTTACGGGGAAACTGACATGCCCTTAAGACAGTCAGTACCGGGAAACGCTGTTTTCCGTAGTTTCTTTTATCATGTTGCGGCTTTTGTGCAACATGGCACAAGAGGGCATTGTAAGCTAAGTTACTGCTCTCTTGGGTCTCTAGCCTTCTACAGGCCATACATACTCTTTTTGGATTGTAACTAATCGGTGCAAGTGAATCACGGACGGGAATGGTGGCAGCGATCGTTTGTGTTTTGAGCTCCTTTTGGCGTTTTAAGCAAGTTTCTCGCGCTTAGCCCAAAATGGTGGCCTGGTTCCCAAAATGGCCAGACCACGAGGCTCCTTTGTCCTGTCCGCTGACCGTCTTGCTCCCTTCACCTTCCCCAGGTTGAGCCGACCCGGGGCCTTCCTTATTTGGGCATGTACTTACCCGCGAAACACGGATGCTTTCGCAGGCTTCTACAGGCCTTGTGTGTGCCTCCAGGATGTGGGCTGGGATGTCTGGTCCCAATACACATCCTAGGTGCCAGAGAGTCTAGGGTGGTGTGAATGCCTGGGACCACCGTGGTCCGTGATAGGTCCACGTATGGTGTGAGTGTTGATGAGCGGATCTCCCATTGGGTCCCCTCCGTTTTGGCGCGAAGGGAACCGTGGATAAGAGGGGGCTGGAAACACCACTACCATGTCGATCTCCTGAGTTCTTACGAACGAAGGAATACAGGAGCCAAGTATCCTGCAACCACGAGGCTGAACCGAGTAATCGCTGGTGACCCGCTGAAGGACTGCTCCTCTGCACTGCTGTCGCCTTGTGAAACCCTTTCTACCTCTGATCGAACCAGAAGGCCTGTACTGGTACTTCGACCCTTGGAATAGCGGGAACAGCTATTCTCGGCATCTTCACCATCTCCTGCACGTAAGTCTTCGGAAGTGTCTCTGGGCCATCCAGCAGACTGACCAGCCTACACAGGAGTCTTGCTCTGTAACCGCCGCCAGGTTGTGTTGTATTTCTAGTCCTGGTCACTCTCACACGATTCGTACACTTGACGTTCCCAGGTCTGAAGCGAGTAGTGTACATTTGGCTGAGATACACACGGCCGCTCCGTTGCCCTGCTGTGGTAACAAACTGTGCGGGTTCACTTCGTTTGGGACATCTTTAACTCAACTCTGCTGCTGCAAAATCAACACGACGACGAGACGTCCCCTGCTCTCCTGAACCTGCCAGCGACTGAAACTGACGCGGAGAAGCCTGGGTCTGCTTGCATCGGGGACCGGTGAGTAGCATAGCTAGGAACTGGTCGCCCTCCTGCAGGAGCCCATAGCTTTTCCCCGCTGTGTCAAAACAGCACGCCTTTCCGTACTCGTGCTCTGCTTCTGCCCACAGTGGAGGCTGCGCTTGAGTCGCGGAACTCTGTTCTTCATTTGTGCACTAAACTGAACTGCCCGATTCCCTCGAAGAGACTCCCCTTTTTGCCCGTTGGCACCAGCGTGTGCAGGTACTTTTGAGCACAAGGCTCCACTCTTCGTAGGGCTCGGACTTCCTTTTAGTTAGGTGCCTCTGAAGGAGGACTGGGTCTAAGCATTATTTCGCACTGCCTGTTTTCCTTCCCTTTTAGGTGGACTACACATTTCGTGCATCTAACGCTTGAGACTTGTTTGTATTTGTATATATATTGTATTGGTATGGTATGTGTTGGTTTACTAGAGTTGTATTGTGATTTCTCGCTACGGTCATTGTTTTAAAGGCCTTGGAATAAATGTGTATATATTTTTAATATAACACCTGTTATGAGTAGTTTGTAAGTGTCCTTGCTTTGTGTGCTCATTGCGGGCGATCGCTACCCTGATTGGTCTGGCTTGTCCAGAGGTTACCATGTTCCAAGTTATTAGGTTGGTCTTCTCAACTTCTGCGTCGCCAGGTCACAGTTCAGAAATCCCTCTTAACAGCTGGGAACATTGAAATATGAAAGTATGCATCTTTCATATCCAATGTTGCATTGTAATCCCCTGTTTTAAGAGAGGAATTACCTCCTGAAGAGTTGTCATGCAAAACCTTTGAAGCTTGACATAAATGTTCGCTAGGTGAAGTACCAGGAGCATTATTCGGTCTTTCTTTGGCACAAGGAAGTACGTTGAATAAATACCTTTGTTTATCTAGGACGATTTCTATTGCATCCGTTTCCAGCAGGGCTTTGACCTCCTCCAGCAATATGCGCCTTTCCTCTGGTGTCATCTGTCTGTGTCTTGGCAGGTGGTTGGATGGTCTTAGCAGAAGCTCTATACTGTATCCGCCCGCCACGGTGGATAACGCCCACTTGTGCAAGTACTCCCCTCCGATGCATGGGTGAATTGTGAAAGGCGACCTCCTGAATGCCATGGGAGGCAACCTGGAGCGGGGCATCATTGCTTGGGTGGAATCAAGCCTCTGGCAGAGGAGGATCTTCCTCTGCTCCTAGACCTTTTATAGCCTATTTTTAAGTTGGAGGAGGACTGTCCCTGTGAGGTTCTGCAGGATGGTGATTGGCTGCCTTGATTTTAACAAGAGGAGCATTGTGGGCCCTGGCCACAAAACCTTCTAGTGTTAAAAGATCCACTTTGGGCAAAAGGTTTGTTGGATAGTTATCCAAGAGATTTGAGGGTATCGTATTCCTCTTTGGAACTTTTCAGTGCATCTTTGACTGCCTTACCGAAGAGGGCATTAGGTTCAATGAGCATGTTGAGCAACGTGGCCTGCGTGTCTAGTTTGAACCTCGACTGCCTTAACCAGGCCTGCCATTTGATTAATGTGCCCTTGGCTATGATGTGGCCTGCATGGTCAGTGGTATGTAGGTTATTTTTTCAAAATGCAGTTAGTCACCTGCTTGCCTTCTGACACATTTTTAGAATGTGTGACTTAAGGGGCCATGGGACTGCCTCAATTTGCTTTTCCAGTTTGTTGCACTTATGGCGCACAGTCCACAATCCGGCCTCCCACCGGGGTACAAGGGTGGGGGCAGGACGTCCTGGCCGGTTCAATCCTGCTTCAGGGCCTGCCTGCTGCCTTGGGAGTGAAGACAGCGGCCACCTCTGAACGCCTTGGACCAACCCCTGTAGACCTCCTGGGTCGTGGAATGAGAGGGTTGGCAGTATGAGGTTATCCTCCAGCGAAACCCTTAAACGATCTTCCAGATTTGCCTCCCTGAGGCACCATAGGAAGGCCGATGCTGCTGAAGCGTGCCTAGGGCCCAGCCCGTCTCCATGTCGGTCTTGATAGCCTACGACGACTTGTTGACGCCCTTCCAAAAGAGATTGTCTCAGTCGAAAAGGCATGTGTTGTACCACAGCTCCCTGTCGCACCTGGCCAGGATCGCGAGAGCACTAGCCGTCGAGCAGATCACCTTTCTACCTGAGGCGTCCAACTTCTTCCCCTCGCTGTCTGGGGGAACGGAGGCCAAAGATGATGGATTTGCAGACTTCTTGCACGGGGGAGTGCTGCTATTGCAGGCACTTGGGTGCTGACTCCGGCACCCCGTATTTCTTCTCCAGCGTGTCTCTTTTCGCTGGGGCTAGAGACAGGATTCCTCATCCCAGACATTGTCCAAGAGAGGCACTGCCAGGATGGTCTTCCTCTTCGCCGTCCGGCGCTGGTAAAGAAAACACTCCTCCTTTGTCTCCTCTGGCGGCCGCTGGAAGAGCTCAGACCGGTGGGCAACCACGGCGTGGAACGATCCCACTTTGTCTGGTGGAGAAGCTCTCGGTGGCAGGGAGAAGCCGCCGTAGTCATCCGTGTCAGTCGTCGCCATGTCCCACTGACCGCTGCCTGAGACCACTGTTTCGCTAACCATTCTTTCATTGGGCACATACGCAATGCAGGACCAGGTAAATACATGAAGCCATCATCCCGAGCAAGAGCATTGCATTACGTACGGTTACATGGCGACGTATTTTCAGCAATATGTTTTGCACCCTTTTGTTTGACGGAAAGACTAGACCCTCGTTGTCTTTATGACAGCTCCCAAGAACTGTTTTGCCTTGCTTGGAACAAGATCTCTTTGATTGAGAATCCCAATTGGAACAGAAGAATTCTTGTTTAATGGGTATTTTGCTTGCAAATTTGGGGGAATTCCCCTGTTATCAGCCAGTCGTCAAGATAAAGGTACAATGGGATCAATGCTCTGCGTAGGTGCGCTGCCATACCGCTAGTACCTTGCTGAATACCCTTGGAGCAGAGGCTATGCTGAAGGCTAGCACCTTGAATTGGTAGTGTTACTCTATTTTGAAGAGCAGGAATCTTCTGTGCGCTGGGAACATTGAAATATAAAAGTATGAATCTTTCATGTCCAAGGTTGCCATGTAGTCGCCCTATTTTAGCAATGGAATTACTTCCTGTAGCGTTATCATACAAATTCCTGAATTTTTGTGGCTTGACATTGGTGTTTGCAGGGCGCATTGTTAGGTTTTTCCGACACAAGGAAGTAAATTGAATAAATACCCTTGTTTACCTAGTTTGCTGGGACGATTTCTATGGCATCCTTTAGTAGCAGTGCTTTGACTTCTTCTAACAGAATGCACCATTCTTCCTGAGTAGTTTGTCTTGGCGAGTGGTTGGCTGGTGTTTGTATTAGCCTCTGCAATAGCCCACTGTCACAGTGGAAAGTACCCACTTGATTTCCCCCCCCCTCATGCGTGGGTAAAGTGAGAAATACGACATCCTACAGGAGAGGCATTGGAGGAACCCTGTAGCGGTTGTTTATTGCTTAGGAGGGGCGGAGCCCTCTCTTGAGGGGCAGGATCTGCCCCTACTTCTGAACCGTCTTTGGCCCCTTTGAAAATGCTGTTGGGAGGACTGTCCCCGTGAAGAACCCCCGGATGAGCTCTGCCCATCCTGGTTGTAATTGGCGGACCACTGGGAGTTCTGTCCTCTAAACCAGCGTGTATTTGAACCTCCTCTCTGCCCAAAGCATTTGTTAGTGAGTTGGCCCAGGTATTTGAGGGTCGTATTTCTCCTTCACACTTTAGTGCATCCTCAACCGCTTTGCAGAATAATGCGTTGGGCTCGATGGGCATGTTTAAAAAAGTAGCCTGGGTCTCCAATTTGAAACCCGATTGATGAAACCATACATGGCGTTTGATGGGTGTACCTTCTGCCACTATTCGCCCCGCATTGTCTGCTGTGTCCAAGTCATTTTTAAGAATGCAGTTTGCTACTTGTCTCCCTTCTGCAATGGTGTGCAAGAGTGGTGTCTTTAGGGACTCTGGAACTGAGATTTGTGCGACCCACTTGAGGCAATTACAGCTGGATGATAGCATATTGGCTATTCTTACTCTATAGGCAGCCGAGGAAGCTACTTTCGTGCCCAGGGTGTAGATGTTCTTACTCTCCTTGACAGGAGGGGCCTCGACAGAGGCTAAAGGTGTTCCTGCTCTTTTTCTTGTGGTGGTGATAACTAGAGAGTCAGGCTTTAGCTGCCCCTTCATGGATAACGGGTCCGATGGGGCTGGTCTGAACATCTTTTCAATGCATGGTTTGTCTGCCCTTGTCATATTGGGGGTAAGGAGAGAAGGGAATAGTTTCTTACCTGCAACTCCATTTCTCCAGCATTGGTATCTTTCATGGATTCACATGCTTAGAATATTCCCTGTCGACAGACTGGGAACGCTCGGTAAGTCTATAAAGCCGTTTCCCATAGGAAAACGTTCGACATTTTCGTGTCCCATCTACGTCGTTTTGGGCCGCGCACGCACGCCCCTCTAGGACGTAGCGGTATAAATGCCCCGCTACCGCCGCTCCCTTCAGATTTCGACCCCTCCAAAGTAGAATGGGGTGAAACCAAGAACTACAAGACGATTGCATTTAGGGGAGGCTGGCGGGCGCATTTGAATCCATGAAAGATACCAATGCTGGAGAAATTGAGTTACAGGTAAGAAACTATTCCCTTCTCCAGCATTGGATCTTTCATGGATTTGCATGCTTAGAATAGAATGCACAGCAGTGATCCTGAAAAAAGGAGGAGGAGTGAATGCAATCCAGCACCCACCCAATCCTGCATATAGCGAATCACGTTTACATAAGATTCGATTTTAAAGAGTGCCACAGTAATTGAACAGAGCAATATCCATATAAAGCTATAATAGTATACATAAACACACATTTATATCTATACATATATATGTCCAAATCAGCATAGACCCTTCTTTAGAAAGGTCTTACCTTACCGAAATAGATGTCGCAAGACTGCTCTTCCCATTTGTATTTCGTCCGCATGCTGTCGTTCGAGGCAGTAGTGGCGGGTGAATGTGTGAGGCACTGACCATGCTGCTGCCTGGCAAATGTCTGTCAGTGGTACCCCCGCCCACAACGCTGTCGAAATCGCCCTGGTTGAGTGAGCTCTCGGACGTCCTTGTAGCGGTTTTCCCGCTTTTGAATGACAGAAGGCAATCGTCGACGAGACCCATCGGGCCAGTCCCTGTTTTGAAATTGCCTTCCTTTTTGCCAAAGGGCCATATGCAACGAAGAGTTGCTGCGTAGATCGAAGTTGTTGAGTTCGATGAAGGTAAAATTTTAGAGCTCTCTTGACGTCCAAGGTATGTAGGACCTTTTCCGCAGCCGATGAAGGGGTTGCGAAGAAGGTGGGCAGGAAAATGGATGAGTGCTTATGATAAGTTGTAGGAACTTTTGGGATGAAACGAGGACTTGACAGAATCACTTTGTCCTTGAAAAATCTGAGGTACGGAGGGTCTATGACCAACGCTTGCAACTCCGAGATCCGTCTAGCTGATGTTATAGCTATTAGAAAAGCCACTTTCCATGACAAAGACTTAATCGACGATGTGGCCATTGGCTCAAAGGGTGGTTTCATTAACCCTGCTAGCACTATATTCAGGCTCCACGTTGGTGGAAAACGTTTAACCGGAGGGAATGTCCGGAACAAACCTCTCATGAAGTGTTTCACTAACCTGTCGTTAAACAAGGGAGATGACTTCCTTCTTCTTGTGAACCTAGAGATGGCCGCCAGGTGAACCTTTAGTGATGAAAGACAATCCGCTTTTTGCTAGGTGTAGTAGATACGTAAGAAGCTGTTCTGGAGTAACCCTCAGAGTCTGTCCTTGACACCACGCACAGGATCTTCTCCACTTACACCTGTAGGGCTTGTTGGTGGAAGGGGCCCGCGCAGCTTGTAAGACCTTCCGACAGTCCGAGGGAATGTTCAATGCACCAAATTCTGAAAGGTCAGGAGCCAGGCTGCGAGATTGAGACTGCCTGGATTGTGATGCCACACTGTTCCTTCGTCCCGGGACAGGAGGTTGGGAACCTTCGGGAACGTTATCGGATGATCCGCTGACAGGTGAAGCAGGTCGGAAAACCACGGCTGCCTCGGCCAACATGGTGCCACCAGGATGTCTCGGCACCTGTACCTGCGTATCCACTGCAGAGTTCTCCGTATCAGAGGAAACGGAGGGAAGGCGTAGATGAACTAGTCCGTCCACGGGAAGGAGAACGCTTCTCTCATCGAATCTTCCTGTGGCCACCTGCTGGCATACATCTCGCACTTCTTGTTCCTCTTCGTGGCGAAGAGATCCAGCGGAGGCCGCCCCCATTTCTCGAAGACCTTTGACAATTGACCGGTGTCCATTTCCCATTCATGAATCTGGTCCCTATTTCCGCCTGTTCGTTCCTTACTCCTGGAAGGTGATGAGCTACGATGGATATATCGTGTTTCAGAGCCCAGTGCCACACCTTCTGAGCCTCGATAGAACGGGTTCTGGATCGTGTGCCGCCTTGCCTCAAGTAAAACATTGCCGTGGTGTTGTCCGTCAAAACTCTCACTGTGGACCCTCTGATGTGAGGCAGGAACGCCCACTGCTCTCAGTTCCAGAACGTTGATGTGCAGGAGAGATTCCCTCTGAGACCAACGGCCTTGTGTTTGCAGAGTGCTCATGTGTGCCCCCCAGCCAGTTAGGGACGCGTCCGTCACTACGGTTAACCGAAACTCCGGTTCCTGTAGGGGTACTCCTTTGGATAGATTCTGGATGCTTTTCCACCACCGAAGAGCTAACAGGAGCTTGTCGTCGTCGACGGTCAGCTTGTCTGACCAGAGGCCTTGAGCCTGCGTCCATCGGTCCGCCAGAAACTGTTGCACTGGCCTCATGAACAGGCGGCAGTTGCCCACCAGAGGAATGCAGGACACCATAGCGCCCAGGATCGATGTATATTTTCTCACTGACAGTCTGGTATTGATTTTCAACTGACCCGCCAATCGACTGACTTTGGTGATCCTGTCGAGGGATGGTCTCACTAACCCTGACTGGGTCTCGAACTGTGCGCCCAGGAACACCAAGCTTCTTGATGGTGTTAACGAGGATTTCTCGAAGTTTATCGCAAACCCCAGCCATTGTAAGAGGCTCATGGTGGCCTGCAGACTCCTGTGCGTCGACATAGGGGAGGACCCCCTCACCAACCAGTCGAGATACGGGTATACATGATGGCCTTGCCTTCTCAGCCAGGCTGCCACCGGGGCCAAGCATTTCGTGAACGTTCTGGGAGAAGATTTCAGTCCAAAGGGAAGTACTGTGAACTGGTAGTGAGTCCGCCCTACCACAAACATTAGGAACTTCTTTTGTCGCCGACACATCGGTATGTGGAAGTACGCGTCCTGCAGGTCCAGAGACGCCAGAAAATCTCCTTGAACTGACCGGATCACTTCTTGGAGCGTGAGCATCTTGAACTTTATGCTTTTCAACGATTTGTTTAGCTCGTGCAGGTCTAGGATGGGACGCCACTTTCCGTTTGGCTTTTTCACCACAAAGTATCGGTAATAAACCCCTTGACCCCTTTGTGAAGACGGAACCAATTCTATAGCACCTTTTTGTAGCATAAGTGCTACTTTCTGCTGCAACACACTCAGATGGGATTGAGCTACAAACGCCGGTGGAATGTGCGGAGGGTTGCTTTTGAATTGCAGGGAATGTCCGTATTTTACAGTGTCCAACACCCATTGATGCATTATTATTTGCTCCCATTCGTTGATGTAACATGATACTCTGCCCCCCAGAACGTTCCGATGCCCGTCATTGCTGGTCCTTGGTCTGCTTATCCCTAGTCGACGAGTAACCTGCTCTCTTCTGGGGGCCTGGTAGTCCCGGCGACATTTAGCCGCTTGCGAAGCTCGTCTGTATCCCTGGGAGGAATATGCTGGCCTACTGAAGGATCTGTCCCTCGATGCCGAGAATCTGGAGTTTCCCCGATGCTCCCCTGAAGGGACGAAAAGACCGGAAACTCCAACCACTCTGGTGGGCCCCCAAGGAACGCGCCGTGTCCGAGTCCTCTTTCAAGCCCTTCAGGGCTTCGTCCACCTTCTCTCCAAAGAGGAGGTCTCCTTCAAAAGGCATATCCAGTACCTTGTACTGCACCTCTGGTCGGAAGTTGGTGCATTTTAGCCATGCCTACCGTCGGAGAACCACACAGTTATTCACCTGCTTAAACCCCGACTCCGCGAGGTCCACTGCGAGGTTTATGGCATGATTGGAAGCCTCTTCACCTTCCCTGACCAGCAACATAGCCACTTTGCGATGTTCATCCGGAAGGTGTTCCAGTATAGGAGCCAGCCGGTGCCACATCTCCCTGTCGTATCTGGCAACTATGGCTAGAGAATTGGCCGCTTTCACCGAAAGCACTTTTTTGCCGAAAGCATCCCGTCATCTGGCATCACTTTCCGGGGGAGTCGTGCACTTGGGCTGGGCCCTCGCCTTCCTCGCCGCCGCTGATACCACTGAAACAGGAGTTGGTTGGGAGGAAAGGCACTTGGGAGTAGAGTCCGGGGCCTTACATTTTTTCTCAAGACAACCCTTTATCGCTGGTTCCGAGAAAGAGTGGCTCACGGTCTGCAGTCCTTCCTTCCACACATGATCCAGGATGGGCACTGAAAACACCGACCTTCTTTTCCCCATGTGGTTGAAAGGAAAACAGTCCTTTTTCTATTCTTCCTGGGCCAGCCCGAATTCTGTACAAGCCCTGGCCATCATGGTGTGAAATGACCCAATATCGTCTGGGGGAGACGGCTGAGCCGGGCTCCTCGGGGTTTCCAATTCTGCTTCAGACTCCCAGGTTGGATCCCTGAAGGGGGAAAGGGAGACAACTGACGAGGCTCTGCTGTCCGAGTCCAAATCCATCAGTTCCCCTTCCTCGCGGCGTGGGGCCGAGAGGTTTGCATCCGGCGGCACTGCCACGGGGGTTGAAGGCGGTGGTCGACGAGACAGGCCCGGGTCGTCGATGACCGACCTGGCCGGATGTTGTTCGAGGTAGTCTGCCATCCAGTGTCTTCAGCAATGTTTGCAACGTGGACAAGACTTCCAATGACAAAAGTGACTGTGGATTGAGCAGAGAGGTAGAACCCGGAATGCTCCCGGAGAGAGGCCTGGTAACTTGTAACCCCAAGTCTGCAGGGCCAGCTATTCTCACATCCTCGTCTCCCGAGGACACCGACAAGGCCTCTTGCTGTAGAAGTGTCTCCGGCAAAATTGGGTCGTATACCTCTGGACGCCAGGCCTCTTGCGGGATCTCCGTCGATGAAGCGATAGTCGGCTCGATCATCGACGTTGTCGTCTGCGGTCCAGGAACGGTTGAGGTCAACTGCGTCAGCGGCAGAGAATTAGTCGACGACTGCCCTACCGTCGACGACGGTGGTGTTGGTGGTGGTCGGGCAGGCTTATGCGGCGTTCCCGCCTTTTCCGAACTCGACCTGCGTTTCTCTGCTTCTCGACTCGAGGCCTATCTATGACGACCACCCGAGGAGGATTTAGATTTTTCTTTTTTGTCTTTCCTCGCTGAAGATGAGGATGAAGAGGCCTTCTTCGAAGAAGAGTCCTTGGAATGGCCTTCCGATGATTCTCTCTCCGCCGGTCGCGATTTCTTCACTGGGGGTTCCGACGACGTTGAGCAGCGCGGGGCCCCTGAAGATTTTGACACTGAGGCCGCACTGCGCGTGGTGCCCACCTCCGAAGGCGGGTATGCCGCCGCTCTGCCGTTCAACCATGCCACAAGTCTGCGACTCCGATCTTTAAGAGTCTTCTGGGAGAAGCCCTTACATATGTCGCACTTGTCTGCCGAATGATGAGGGTGTAGACAGTATATGCAGTCCATATGTCCGTCCCCCTCGTACACTTTCAACCCGCACGTAGCGCACGGGCCGAATAGCGCTTTTCCCGACATCAGGAGAAAAACTGCAACAGCACAACCTAACCAAATAGACTACACGAGGTGCTCCCACTACTTTGGAGACGGTTCAAATCTTAAGGGAGCCGCGGGGCATTTATACCGTATGTCCTAGTGGGGCGTGCGTGCGCGGCCCAAAACGACGTAGATAGGACACGAAAGTGTCGAACGTTTTCCTATGGGAAACGGCTTTATAAGCTTACCGAGGGTTCCCAGTCTGTCGACGGGGAATATTCTAAGCATGTGAATCCATGAAAGATCCAATGCTGGAGAAGGCTGAATGCACCTCTGGACAGATTAAAACTGATGGATGAACTGTGCTGCAGATCTCTTATCCCCAAGTATGTCCTCTACAAAGTCTATCGATTTGAGTTTCCTCGGTATCCATCTTAAAGTGTTCTGCAGCCTTTAAGAGCAAGTCACTGTACTGCAGCTAGTTGTCCACCGGGGAATCATCCAAAATGGTTGGTTGGTATGGGGATTGGATGATGTATACGTCATTCATCATCATCATCATAGTATTGGTCTACCCCTGTGTCCCCTTGGTCTTCTGGGTTTGTAAATTAGCCGGGTCTTGTGAGCCTTGAGTGTCGTAATGTATGCATCCTGACCTACGTCTTGATATGATGAGGTATTAGTTTGTGTAGAGTCTTTTTGAGTCAGGCTGTTTGCTAACTGCTTCGCCTTGAGGGGGGCCCTGAAGGTGGGGGAGTTCATCTGGGTGTTGATTAAATAAATGAACAAAACTAGACATTCTCCTCATGACCCTATCAAACTGTTCTGGGCCCACTGGGAGGAGCTTAACACCACTGAGGAAGCAGGTGTAGGTAGAGGCTGTCCAGGGGGTTGTTTGTGATGCATTGCCCCTGCAAGGGTGTCCTCAGGGGTAGAAAAATCCCTACTGTTTGAAACTTGTGATTGAGGCGTCGAGGATTTCTAGTTTTCCGACGTTCTGGCCTTCAGTAGGGTGTCGGACATGTTTTTTAATTAAGTCGCTCATTTTGGAGCTTTTTGCAGGGGCCGTTCACGTGTCTTGACGCACGGTCGCCAGAACCGGGAGGACCTTCCAGATTTGGAAACAGTGTGGGAAACTGACTTTGGCGTCTGTTTCAGGGGCCTGTCATGTGGTGATTGCAAAGGCCCAGAGGACAAGAAATGTTCAGACCTTCCCTTTGAATCTGCATCAGGCTTATCAGTCGACGACGTGGTCGACTGTCGGCCATGGGGGGGATGTGCTTGGTGTGGCGTGTATGGAGGTGCTTGAGCCGCCGGGTGTCATCTCTGTAGCAGAACCGCCGGCCTGCCTGTTGGAGGCAGGGGCTCGCATGCGGGAATCTATTGGATCCCCATCACTCTCTGCATCACTTAGGACGCCAACGCTGCCATCGATGCAGGCTCCCTTGACATCCATGGCGGCCTCAGCCTGCAGGGCCCACCATTTAGTCTTTCGGATCCTTTAAAGTTTTCAAGACTTGCACTGTTTTCCGGCGTGGTCCCTACGGAGGAATAGGTTAAAACTCAGTGTGAATCCTTCCAGGGAAACTCCTGTTACAGGAAGGACATAATTTAAAAAGGACTATTTTTCATAGTCTATAAAGATGGCAGCCTGGCAGAATACAAGGAAGTATAGGTGAATATGCATTATCTAAGTGGAATATGAACATACCCCACTCCCTGCTGTACAGGGCTGAGTCCTGCAGACAAAGTTTGTGGAGACAGGAGTCGTTGTCGACGCATGTCTTGTCCTCGAAAGCCATTGCCGGATATCTTGCGGTGTACGGTTTTCGAAAGGACACACAGAAAGTCTAACTTTTTTCTAAGTAATGGCATCAGCCAAGAAGGAACTCTGATATGCGTCTGACTACGATGGCGGAAAAAAAGAAATCTGAGGGACCTCGACGAGTGAAGGACAATGGGTACGGTACAGTGGACGTCACACTAGGGATAGTATTATTGGCACGCCCTGTCGACGTACCTTAGAGTTTCGAAATAACAAAAGAATATAATCCTCCACGGCTACCACTAGATGTCGGCCTAATGCATAGCATGTGATCTAAGCAGATCCACAAGCCTCAAATATATAGAGCACCTGGTTTTACTCCCCCAAGAATAGCTGACTGCCATTCTAGATGTGTTGTAGGTCTGACTCACCTGGACTGCTTATAGTAATCTAAATAAGGATATACTTAGGTTTGTGAACCATAAGTATTGAGTTGGTTTATAGAATTATGTTTATATAATATGTTATAGTACCTACTTACCCAAGATTTAGCTTGGCCTACTTGTGTTTAAATAAACCCTTTAGTTTTTACAATACATAGTGTCTTGGTGTTTCTTTGGACCATATGTATGCTACAATTATTTTGTACTAAGCTACAGCCCTCTCTCCCTCCTAAGATAGGACTGGCTGCACTGTCCATGCTTACATGTGCTCAGGTGGTACAGCCTTGTACTAAGAGTCAAGCTTATGTACCGTCTCAGATGTATGGTTTTATGAATCCCTTAGTTGGACTTTAGAAAGACTGTCCTAAACACTGGGCCACCCAGTTAGGTTTTTCTAAATGCTTTTGGCGAGAGGCTCAGAAACCAACCTGCATTTTACATGCGTATTGGAAAGTCTTGAGTCTATTGAACACACACAGGCGAGTATTATGCTTTTCTTTATTTGAAAGCCCAAGCAGTAACAATTTAAAGCAATTGATGTGAGATTACTTGGCATGGTCAAACAGAACTTAATTTCCCTTAAAATCTGACAGACTGCAGTAGTGCCAAACAAAGAAATGACTATTACCATTTGGCCACTGTACATCAATCCAAAGAATGCCTGCCCCTTTAGACTGTCGCTCTTTCTTGCTGCATAACTAGAAAACCTGAAAACCGCTCAACAAACATCAATATCTGAACACAACTGCCAAACTCTTCTTAGCCGGATGTCCTCCAGAGACTATTGTAGCTATTTGAACTGTAGCTGATCACTTAATCTTCCCTTCTGCACCTAGGATGAATGGAGTATCAAACGTCAGAAACTAAGGCGAGCATTAAGGATTCATGCAAGACTATATTAAAACATTCACTAGAAAAATTATCTGTTCAATACTTTAACAGAAACAAGGGGTGTGCCCTTGTCAGGGGTGGGGGAAATGACACATCAACCTGGGGTAGGTGGCCTAGCAAGGCAACACCAAAACCAAACCTTCCCAGGAGGCAGTGTGGTGGGGCCATGGGAAATTCCTGGCCCACTGCGTATGTAGTCATGCATGTACACTGTCGCCATCATCTGTCCCAATGCCTTTCAGCCTCCATCATTGTCAGGTCTAGGTGTATTCTTTCAGGTAGTTTCAGAGTTAGTACAGTGAGGAGCATGCACTAGAGAACCCAGGCCTCTGGCATGGGAAATGGAACCCTGGAAGCAGCACAGTCTGTAGAAAAAAGACAAGTACCACAATTCATCATTGCCTTACCGACAAGAGTTGGAACAGGGGGAAGTACTGGTTAACCCAGAGGAAATGGACAAGGCTAAACACCTACCTCTCGAACCCTGGGCTGGCTAAAGGAGAGCAGTGGGCAGCAGGTGCAAAGCTGGAACCTCACTCGATCCGAGAGGGGAATAGAGAACAATCCCCCACTTTGACTGCATGGCAAAGATGAGGGCTGAAAAGGGGGCAGGGCTGAAGGCTCTTATGAACACTTAGTCAAAGCCCCAACCCAAAATAGAAGGCGGTAGAACTAGAAAGATTGGTCCAGGGAAGCAGCTTACTCAGGTATCCAATGGGAACGGATAGAACCTTCGACAGGATGGGGAGGCCTATAAAAAGCCAGAGTTGGTGGGAATTGAGAGGGGTTTACATTGAAGGTAATTTTGGAAGGGGGGAGCAAAGAGGGAAACACGGGCTCGGGCGGGGGCGAACACGGGCTCGGGCGGGGGCGAACACGGGCTCGGGCGGGGGCGAACACGGGCTCGGGCGGGGGCGAACACGGGCTCGGGCGGGGGCGAACACGGGCTCGGGCGGGGGCGAACACGGGCTCGGGCGGGGGCGAACACGGGCTCGGGCGGGGGCGAACACGGGCTCGGGCGAACACGGGCTCGGGCGGGGGCGAACACGGGCTCGGGCGGGGGCGAACACGGGCTCGGGCGGGAGCGAACACGGGCTCGGGCGGGAGCGAACACGGGCTCGGGCGGGAGCGAACACGGGCTCGGGCAGAAGAGAGCACGGGCTCGGGCAGAAGAGAGCACGGGCGGGAGCGAACACGGGCTCAGGCAGAAGAGAGCACGGGCGGGAGCGAACACGAGCTCAGGCAGAAGAGAGCACGGGCGGGAGCGAACACGGGCTCAGGCAGAAGAGAGCACGGACGGGAGGGAACACGGGCTCAGGCAGAAGAGAGCACGGGCGGGAGCGAACACGGGCTCAGGCAGAAGAGAGCATGGGCGGGAGCGAACACGGGCTCAGGCAGAAGAGAGCATGGGCTCAGGCAGAAGAGAGCACGGGCGGGAGCGTGCATGGGCTCAGGCGGAAGAGAGCGCGGGAGCGAGCATGGGCTCAGGCGGAAGAGAGCACGGGCGGGAGGGAACACGGGCTCAGGCGGAAGAGAGCACGGGCGGGAGGGAACACGGGCTCAGGCGGAAGAGAGCACGGGCGGGAGGGAACACGGGCTCAGGCGGAAGAGAGCACGGGCAGGAGGGAGGGAGGGCAGGCGGAAGAGAGCACGGGCAAGAGGGAGGGAGGGCAGGTGGAAGAGAGCACGGTCAGGAGGGAGGGAGGGAGGGCAGGCGGAAGAGAGCACGGGAGGGAGGGAGGGCAGGCGGAAGAGAGCACGGGCGGGAGGGAGGGCAGGCGGAAGAGAGCACGGGCGGGAGGGAGGGCAGGCGGAAGAGAGCACGGGCGGGAGGGAGGGCAGGCGGAAGAGAGCACGGGCGGGAGGGAGGGCAGGCGGAAGAGAGCACGGGCGGGAGGGAGGGCAGGCGGAAGAGAGCACGGGCGGGAGGGAGGGCAGGCAGGCGGAAGAGAGCACGGGCAGGCGGAAGAGAGGGCGGGAGGGAGGGAGGGCAGGCGGAAGAGAGCACGGGAGGGCAGGCGGAAGAGAGCACGGGAGGGAGGGCAGGCGGAAGAGAGCACGGGAGGGAGGGCAGGCGGAAGAGAGCACGGGCGGGAGGGCAGGCGGAAGAGAGCACGGGCAGGAGGGAGGGAGGGCAGGCGGAAGAGAGCACGGGAGGGAGGGCAGGCGGAAGAGAGCACGGGAGGGAGGGAGGGCAGGTGGAAGAGAGCACGGGCGGGAGGGAGGGCAGGTGGAAGAGAGCACGGGCGGGAGGGAGGGCAGGTGGAAGAGAGCACGGGCGGGAGGGAGGGCAGGAGGGAGGGCAGGCGGAAGAGAGCACGGGCAGGAGGGAGGGCAGGCGGAAGAGAGCACGGGCAGGAGGGAGGGCAGGCGGAAGAGAGCACGGGAGGGAGGGAGGGCAGGCAGAAGAGAGCACGGGAGGGAGGGCAGGCGGAAGAGAGCACGGGCAGGAGGGAGGGAGGTTAGGCGGAAGAGAACACGGGAGGGAGGGCAGGCGGAAGAGCACGGGCGGTGTTAGGGAGAATTCTCTGTTAAGGCTAATTTTTCTCCCACTCTTAGACATGATTTGAGATATCCTTTGACTTTGTAATGTGTTTAATGGGCTATGGGGTCTTTTACTCGAGCACGGGCGGGGAGGGCAGGCAGGCGGAAGAGAGCACGGGCGGGAGGGAACACAGGCTCGGGCGGGAGGGAACACAGGCTCAGGTGGAAGAGAGCACGGGCGGGAGGTAAGGATGGAGGGAGGGCAGGCGGAAGAGAGCACAGTCGGGAGGGAAGGAAGTTTAGGCAGAAGAGCACAGTCGGGAGGGAGGGCAGGCAGAAGAGAGCACGGGTGGGAGGGAGGGCAGGCAGAAGAGAGCACGGGTGGGAGGGAGGGCAGGCAGAAGAGAGCACGGGCGGGAGGGAGGGCAGGCAGAAGAGAGCACGGGCGGGAGGGAGGGCAGGCAAAAGAGAGCACGGGCGGGAGGGAGGGCAGGCAGAAGAGAGCACGGGCGGGAGGGAGGGCAGGCAGAAGAGAGCACGGGCGGGAGGGAGGGCAGGCAGAAGAGAGCACGGGCGGGAGGGCAGGCAGAAGAGAGCACGGGCGGGAGGGAGGGAGGGCAGGCAGAAGAGAGCACGGGCGGGAGGGAGGGAGGGAGGGAGGGCAGGCAGAAGAGAGCACGGGCGGGAGGGAGGGCAGGCGGGGGAGAGCTAAGGTGGGCGCGCAGGGGGAGAGAGCTAAGGTGGGCGCGCAGGGGGAGAGAGCTAAGGTGGGCGCGCAGGGGGAGAGAGCTCAGGTGGGCGCGCAGGGGGAGAGAGCTCAGGTGGGCGCGCAGGGGGAGAGAGCTCAGGTGGGCGCGCAGGGGGAGAGAGCTCAGGTGGGCGCGCAGGGGGAGAGAGCTCAGGTGGGAGCGAGCTCAGGTGGGCGCGCAGGGGGAGAGAGCTCAGGTGGGAGCGCAGGGGGAGAGAGCTCAGGTGGGAGCGCAGGGGGAGAGAGCTCAGGTGGGAGCGCAGGGGGAGAGAGCTCAGGTGGGAGCGCAGGGGGAGAGAGCTCAGGTGGGAGCGCAGGGGGAGAGAGCTCAGGTGGGAGCGCAGGGGGAGAGAGCTCAGGTGGGAGCGCAGGGGGAGAGAGCTCAGGTTGGAGCGCAGGGGGAGAGAGCTCAGGTGGGAGCGCAGAGGGAGAGAGCTCAGGTGGGAGCGCCGGGGGAGAGAGCTCAGGTGGGAGCGCCGGGGGAGAGAGCTCAGGTGGGAGCGCCGGGGGAGAGAGCTCAGGTGGGAGCGCCGGGGGAGAGAGCTCAGGTGGGAGCGCAGGGGGAGAGAGCTCAGGTGGGAGCGCAGGGGGAGAGAGCTCAGGTGGGAGCGCAGGGGGAGAGAGCTCAGGTGGGAGCGCAGGGGGAGAGAACTCAGGTGGGAGCGCAGGGGGAGAGAACTCAGGTGGGAGCGCAGGGGGAGAGAGCTCAGGTGGGAGCGCAGGGGGAGAGAGCTCAGGTGGGAGCGCAGGGGGAGAGAGCTCAGGTGGGAGCGCAGGGGGAGAGAGCTCAGGTGGGAGCGCAGGGGGAGAGAGCTCAGGTGGGAGCGCAGGGGGAGAGAGCTCAGGTGGGAGCGCAGGGGGAGAGAGCTCAGGTGGGAGCGCAGGGGGAGAGAGCTCAGGTGGGAGCGCAGGGGGAGAGAGCTCAGGTGGGAGCGCAGGGGGAGAGAGCTCAGGTGGGAGCGCAGGGGGAGAGAGCTCAGGTGGGAGGGCAGGGGGAGAGAGCTCAGGTGGGAGGGCAGGGGGAGAGAGCTCAGGTGGGAGGGCAGGGGGAGAGAGCTCAGGTGGGAGCGCAGGGGGAGAGAGCTCAGGTGGGAGCGCAGGGGGAGAGAGCTCAGGTGGGAGCGCAGGGGGAGAGAGCTCAGGTGGGAGCGCAGGGGGAGAGAGCTCAGGTGGGAGCGCAGGGGGAGAGCGCTCAGGTGGGAGCGCAGGGGGAGAGAGCTCAGGTGGGAGCGCAGGGGGAGAGAGCTCAGGTGGGAGCGCAGGGGGAGAGAGCTCATATGGGAGCGCAGGGGGAGAGAGCTCATATGGGAGCGCAGGGGGAGAGAGCTCATATGGGAGCGCAGGAGGGAGAGGAGAGAGATGAGAGCAGGAGGAGCGGAAAGAGCAGGAGGGAGTGGAAAAGAAGTGACAGGTGGGAAAGAAAGGAGAGCAGGAGGGGGGAGAGAGCAGGAGAAGCCGAGTGGTGTAGGGAGAAGACAGGCATAAGGAGAGGATGGTGAGGTAAAGGCTGAGAGCAGATCATCAGGAGGAAAGACAAGCCAGGTCAAACAGAATTCCCCCTCTACATCACCTAGTAAGTCAGAGTACTAGATAAGGCCAAAGCCTCTAGGCCTTCCTAGCATAGGCGAAGACCAGACAGTAGGGGTACTGTGCCCCTTTCAAGGACGAGGGGAAGGATACAGGGTCCACCCCTAGACTTGGAGCCCCAATTGACACTTCATACATATTTTTTATAATTAAAGTTCAAAACGTATGGGATTTTTCATGTGGGTCCTTGAAAACCTTGTCACAATACACATTCACTGCCTAAATTGGTTAGGGAATACTCTCTGCTGCGGTTATTCAAGCAACCTCTAAAACCATCCCTATTTTCATTGCAAGTGGCTTGATTTGTTATAAAATGGAGTTACAAAATCACTGTTTTCCTCAGTTTACATTATGCGTGTATGCGCTCGTGTGTGTGACAGACCGGGGTGCTCAGCCTCTCAGCCAACGCCCAGTCCAGAAGGTACCCTGCTGCCCCCACCAGGGCTTTACATTCAGTCAGACACAAACCGCAGCATCCTAGCTGGCACCCACAAGGAGGGTGGATCCAGCAGCATGGCCCCTGCTGGCATCCAACAGCCCCAACGAGGACGAGGGGCTAATGGACACTGTGGCATCCTGACCAGTGCATAGCGCCCCCGACGGGGACACATGCCTAATAAATGCAGCTTCAGCTGCTGCTCACGGCTCATTGATGGGGTCAAGCAAAAGAAACATTTTAAAAAGGACCAGACCAACCGAAGCAGTTAATGGTTGCTAATATCAGAATGCTTTTTTCAACTTGCAAGTCCTCATCAATAAATATATTTCCAGAACAGGATGCACATCTGATCATCTTGGTGAAATTTTGAAAAGGTATTTTAATTATAGACCTACAACATTTCTAATACATATGTGAGTTTATATAAACAATACATACATCAATTCATGTAAATAATATGCATTTGATGTGCACATACATTTTATTGACAAAACAAAAGTTCAAAATTCATCAAGATTTTAATACTCCTGCCAAGAAATAAATGTTTTTCATATTGTCTGAATGCAATCCATTCAACCCAATCACTTCTACTTCTTAGTCATTCACACCCGAGTGGGAAAACGCACACAAAGCCTACACAAGTTTCAATGTATATCAAACAGCGGTAAATTAGAGTTGCGGAGGTCATACTGAAAAAAGGCTTGGACGCCAGACCACCCACATCTTCAGGGAAATTAAGTGAGAATGTATAATTGTAATACATACTGCTGTGTTGAATGTTAATGAACAAGTGCACTGCAAAATACAGTCACTAATATCACTGCAATCTTGGAGGAATGCGATTCTATGTCAAGTCCGGAGGCGAGCATTATGCTCAACTTCTTTGATTACTGCTTCCAGCAGCTTTTTAAAACTCTTTAAAAATATACATATATTGTTTTAAAGAATTCTTTTTTTACATCAGCTACTGGCTGTATAACAAAAAATCTGTCATTAAACAAAAATAGAAGCGAAACTATAAATCCCCATGATCTTCTCCTTTATGGTAGTCCCGAGACCCTTTTTCTCTCTCCTACAATCAGGACCCTACCCATATTACATAAGTCTTCACTAGGTCCTTGCTGCTTCTTTTTAGCTTATATCCGACAGTCAAGTGCTCCTTGAATTTACTTACCAAGAACATATACTCGTAAGTGTTTATTGCCTTTTGCTATATATATATATATATATATATGATACATTACTTACCGTAATCGTATATCTGATGCTTATATCTTCTTAGATTCACATGTTATGAACAGGCCGACATCTAGTGAAAGCTGCAGAGTATTAATTGTTGTTCGAAACTTGAAAAGCGACATTGACAGGGAGTGCCTGTAATACTATCCATAGTGTGACATCTACTGTAGCCATGGTGCTTCACGTGTCAAGGTCCCTCAGATTATTTTGGTTCCGACATGAGGTTGCATGAAGTGTAGCGTGAGTACAGGTGTAATAAAGAAGATTATGTATCAGATAAAACCCAGAAAACATTATGCACCTTCTACTCCAAGGGGAGGAAGGGTGGGCGCATGTAAATCTAAGCAGATACAAGCATCAGAAATACGATTACGTTAAGTAATGTATCCCTTCTAAGGCTTGTGGAATTTGCTAGGATAACATGCTATGCATAGATTAGCAAGCAGTGTTTGGGGAAGGTGGTGGGTTGTGATAAGGTACAGTGGCAAATATATGTTTTACATCGCTTGTACCACCTGGGAATCTGCTTTAGAGTGAGCGTCAATGCAGTAGTGCTGAGTAAAGGTGTCGAAAGAGCTCCATGTAACTGCTTTGCAAATGGCGTTCAGTGGGACGTTTGCGATAGAAGCCAGGGTAGCTCCTGTATCCCTGGTGGAGTGAGCTCTTGGTATGAAAGGCAGTAGTTTATTTAATAGAGAGTAGCAGAGCTGTATGCATCTGACTATCTGGAGATGGTGTTTTTAGAAATGCAGTGTCCTTCCCTGCCTGGAGCTATGGATAGAAACAGTTGGTCTGTCTTCCTTAGAGGTCTGGTCTTGTTTACTGACATCATGTGTATGGAGTTCTCAACTGAGCTTGATGGATTTTGAAAGTAAGCTGGTAGTTCGATGTTCTGATTGACATGGACCTTTAAAATTAACTTGGGTGAAAACCTTGGGTGCATTCTTAATACCAATGTGTCTTGTGGATAATAAAGAAAGGGTTTTGCACTGAAAGCTTTCAGTTCACGGACTCTCCTTATGGAGGTGATAGCCACCAGAAAAGCTGTCTTATATGTGAGGCATTTAAGGCTGGACCAATGCAATGCAAAGGCTCAAAGGGGGTGGTCCTATGAGCTTTGCAAGTACTACATTTAGGTCCCACCCTGGTCGCGGGTTTGAAGGTGGAGTCTACTCCCTCCATGATAGCCTTAATGACCGTGACCTTCCATCAGGACACCTTACTTTGAGAAGTGTAGCAGATAGAGCTGCTAGGAGAACTTTGATTTGAGTTCAATACTAGCCCAGAGTCTAGTAAGTGAAACATGTAATGAAGGTATGATGGAGTACATTCTATTGGGTTTATTTGTTTTGACTGGCACCAAATTACAAATCTCTTCCACTTGTTAAAGTAACAGTGTCTGGTTTACGTGCCTCCAAGGATTTCCATACACCTTTGAGGTAGATTTAAATGTCCAAACTCTGACTTCAGGAGCCATGCTGCCAAGTTCACAGACTGAGGTTGAGGGTGTAATGTCGTCCCCCTGTGCTGTGTGAGCATGTTGAATGGGCACGGGAGTTTGATTGGGTCGCACATCGCTGGTTTGCGCAGATGTGGATAATAAGGTTGTCTCGCACACATTGGAGCAACTAGGATTAATGTTACTTGTGGATATTTTTCACCACTTTGCTCATTAGAGGAGTTGAGGGACAAGCATAGGCAAATTTCTCTGACCAGTTCATCCATAAGGCGTTCCCCTTGGAATCGTGTTGGGGAAATCTGGACACGAAGTCTGGCCATTGTTCATTTTCCCTTGTTGGGAACAAGTCTAACTGGGGGTAGCCCCATTGTGTGAAAATGTAGTCTAGGATATCTTTGTCGAGTTGCCACTCGTGCTCTTCTGGTAGAGGATCTTTGCTTAGTGAGACCACTAGAGAATTGAGTTCCCCTGGAACATGTTGTGATGTTAGGAACATGCCCCGCTTGAGTGCCCACATCCAGATTTTCTGTGATAGCCTGGACAGATTTGGAGAATGTGTGCCCCCCTGTTTATATAAACCATTGCAGTGGTGCTGCCTGCGAGAATTTCTACGGATTGATTCGTCAGTTGTGCTTCGAAGGCTTGGAGCGCTTTGCAAACTGCTAGAAGTTCCAGCAGGTTTGCCTCAGGAAGATAGCTCAGGGGCAACGTGCTTGCCTAGGAAGCAACACAACACAGAGCAACACAGGTTTGCTCCCCGGGTCCACGCTTAGAAACCTCTGGGTATTAAGCACGTTATAAATAACCAATCATATCATTATCATATCATGTGGTTCTGTGCTGTGATTAGAGTCCACAGACCATGCGGTGTGAGATGTAGGTGATGGGCCTGTTTTAACAACTGCATGCACCGCTGGGTCGTAGAAGGGTTTTCTCTTCAATGTATTCCTTTGTCCACCAGCGTAGGGCTTCTCCTAGGGATGGCGAAAGATCGTCCCACTGACCGCTTGCCTGAGACCACTGTTTCACCAACTACTCTTGCATTGGGCGCATGTTCAAACGCGCATGTGGGACTAGGTAAATGCATGATGCCATCATCCCGAGCAAGTGCATTGCTTTGTGTACGGTTATCTGACGACTGGCTAGATACTGAGGTAGTTGCAGGAGCATGTTTTGTACCCTCTCCTTTAATGTAAAGACTAGACCCTCTTCAGTTTTTTTTTTTTCCATGTACATTTTGGATTAACATTTGCAAAATAGAGAACTAGTCCCCTCCCCCTTGACCCATCCGGAATCCAATGCAGTCTTTCCTTTCCTCTTATTTGAAGATAGTCCGGATACTCAACTACATAACAATGCCCCCCTCAGGATCTTTGTCAGCAATCTTCCCCCTTTTGTCCTGCCGCCTTCTCATTGTACGTTTCTCTCTCACACCAGGCCCAACAGATTCATTTTTCTCAGACACCATGCGCCTCTCAGGTCTCTTTGTAAGAACTTCATTACCAAGTCCCAATCCCCCACAAATCCCTGATGGTTCCCCTGTATTGCGTACGATAGCCATTATATCAATGCAAACTGCCAAATATTGCTCACCCATTCACGCTCTGTGGGTGGTTCCTTCGCTTTCCATTTCTGAGCAATCACTATGGGCCCTGACAACATCAGTATCACATACACCTTTTTATGCCCTTTAGAGGGGAGCTCCTCCATTATTCCTCCAACCCCCAGCATAGCTCTGCCTAGGTTACCCTTACATTGGATCCCTACCATTTCCTCTATCACCTCCGATATTATGTCCCAGTACTCCTGAATTCAGGGGCAGCCCTACCATACATGGTTCCAAGTGCCTTCGTCCCCCCCATTCTCTCCGGCAGTTCTTATTCACATGCAGGAATAATTTGTTCAGTGTCCTCGGGGTGAGGTGCCATTGGCACATCAGTTTAGTCTAATACTCTTGCAGTTGGATTGATCTTGTGAGTTTTGGTATGTGAGCCCACACCTGAACCAACTAGGACTCCTCAATCTGTCGACCCACTCCTGCCTCCCATAACTTTTTATATAAAATGTTCCCTGCTACCTCATTTTGTTTGATACATTTATAAAAAGGTGCCCACTAAGGTTTGGTCTCCCTCATTTTCTGTTGGTAGTGTTTTCAAAAGGCGTTGGGGGCCTCAATACTGCCTTCTTGACCTCCCGTTGGAGAAGCTAATGTCTCAATTTCATGCATCGAAATCTTTCCCACTCTTCCAGGGAGAATTCCACTTTACATTGAACCACTCAACATAGGCCTTGATTTTACTACAACTCGCCATTCAGTACCTATATGTTCCCCCACACATTTGACTACAGCCCCCTGCCCTACGCCATTGAGAAATCTTAGACTTGGATCTAGACATCTACAACATCAGACACAAACCCCTAAAGTTAGAAACCATACCATCACTAAGATAAATCGAGTAATCGGCCAAACTTACTGAACCTGACAATAGTTGCAAAATACAAATACCCACACCTAGGAATAGTACCAATACTATTAAAGTAGGGCTTATCAATGCTAGATCCCTCCAAGCACATGCCTTGGGCACCGCGAACATCTTGACCCTCCATGACCTAGCTATCATTGCCATTACTGAAACCTTGCTTTATCCTTACTTCAGGTCTCTCACTAGCACTAGCCTTACCAGAAAATTACACTATCCTACGTGCAGACAGAGAGACTAATACTACCAAAGGAGGCGGTATTGCGTTTATCTTTAAATCAGAGTTAGAATTAAGACTGATCAACAAAGAAACAATACCTACCTTCAACTGAACTACTCTACATCAAACTATCCACTTCGGCATATCCACCATTACTAAACATCTGATTTACTGACCACCCTGGGCCCACCTCCACATCCAAAAATGATACATCACATCTTCTATCCACTAACAAAAAGTAATCACAAGGTATAATCCTAAGAGATTTTAACTTAGGCCTTCATGACCCTAAAGATTTCAAAGCATCTGCCCTGAAGGATACCATTTCAGAGCTAGGGTTTATACACCGTATAACCAGTCCTACCCATAATAAAAGGTAGAACGCTTGACTGGCTAGCAGATCTCAATTGCAGCATCAAGGTACTGGCCAACACTCCATGTGCTTGGACTAATCACATTTACTATTGACAAGGTAGCACCCCCCCGCCAACCCCGCCCCCCCCCCCCCCAACTACACACACAAGCTCCAGCTACACTGACACGAAGTAGACACAACCTTACTTTAGAAAACCTGGTACCACTACTAGGTCCTATCACGCATCCCACTACTTCCTATTCAGACCCAACTGATGTAGTGAATTTATACACTGAAACTATCCTTAAGGCTATCAACATGATCGCACCTCTTAAAATGCAGAAATGTAAACCATGCACCCACATCAACAAATGGTACACACCACACATAGATCCTTAGGAAAGAAAAACGTACAGCGGGAACTGCTTGGAAAAGCTACCCATCAGGACGAAACAAAGTTATCTTCATGGCAGCCTCACTTAACTACAAAATAGCCATTTTCCAGGCAAAAAAAAAAAGATAACTTCAATGACCGCATTGCCAAAGCCAATTCTAGCACCAACGAATTATTCAATATTCTAAAAGAACTTTAATCTCCTGCACCTATACCAGATTCCTGTACTAAGGACACCCTATGGTGTACTAACATACAGAACGCTCTCCAAGATAAAATCAACCTGCTATTAAATAAAATATCTACCAAAAAAAACCTTATAGTCAACGACACCAAAGGACGTCCCCCCCCAGTGGCCAACCCCAATATGCCACAATTCAATTTCAAACATCAACCAAAGAAGTAGAGATGATCCTTCTCAAACCTTCCAATTGTAAGGGCAGCATCTGCCCGGCCACACTTAAGGAAGCTGCCCATATACTCGCTCCCTTCATTACTACATTTATCAATGCATCATTTGACTCAAGCACTGTACCCACCAACTTGAGACGCGTGGGTACTCCCATTATTTTAAAAAACGTCTTGACCCTAAGATCCCTTCCAACTATAGACCCATTACAACCGTCCCGTTCTTGTTAAAAAAAGTTCTAGATCGCGCAGCATATCTCCAAATTCAGCAGTATTTGGAAACTAACAATTTGCTGGGTCTAAGACAACCAGGCTTCAGACCTAGACATGGGACGGAAACAGCGCTCAATGACTTAAAGACACAAACCAAGTTACTAAAAGACAACGGGAAATATGCCCTACTTTTATTACTCTATTTATCTGCGGCATTTGACCTAGTGAACCATGAAATCCCCTGCAAACATTTGTCATCTGCCGCACACTTCTCAGACCAAGCCAACTCTTGGGTTAAATACTTCCTCAGCAATAGATCTATGAGGGTCTTTGCACCCTCTGCATCAGCCTCACCTACACCAGTTACCTGTGGAGTCCCACAAGGTTCCTGCGTGTCCCCAACGTTCTACAATGTATTCACCAAGCCTCTATTTGATATACTTGATAATCTGGTTATCACGTACATGAATTACGCTGACGATACCAGGATACTCAGCCCCATCACTGGTGACTACGTTGTAGACAGCAAAACTCTGAACGACATCTATAGCACTATTCAAATCTGGATGGCCAAGCATGGTTTATGTCTGAACGACGATAAAACTGAACTACTCCTCCTGGTCTCCCCAACTAAATTGAATAAACTAGGAACTACATTCACAGCCTTCAATATCGACGGCAATATTATTAAAGTAGCTAATGATGTGAAAACCTTGGGTATTTACATTGACTCTGCACTTTCACTTACAAGACAAACGAATGCCTTAGCCTCATCCACGGCGTACACATGTAAGCTTATTATAGCTTGCCAACCTTATCTGACTTCTACCAATTGCATTTCAGTCACAAGAGCATTAGTCCTATCTAAGCTTGACTATTGCAACACGCTCTACTTAGGAACATCTCAACATAATATTAACAAAATGCAAATCATGCAAAATAATGCAATTAGATCAGCATGCAATATTCCAAGGAAACACCATATCACTGCAGCCAGACAGAATAGAAACTGGCTTAATATCAAGCAAAGAAGAGACCTCAAATCGCTTTCACTTACCCACAAGTGCCTCTATAATCAGGCACCCATATACTTATGCGATTCCTTCTCTCGCCATACATCACAACCTACTAGAACAGCGCAAATGCATGGTCTTGTCATCCCACGGCTCAACCAACAGGCTGGTGGAATTAGCTTCCCAGTCCTCGCTGCAAAAAAATGGAATGCGCTTCCTATACCCATCAGAGAAGAACCCTCCTTTTCGCTTTTCTGTAACAAGGTCAAAGCCTAGTTCATGGATCAGGATCTTAAAGGATAGTTCCGGGACTTTTTTTTTATTGTCCCTACGGTTCGGCCATGTGTTTTTAAGCATAACTCGGTCGATCGTAGAAAACTTTCCTATGGACCTTACCCGACTTTTCGTCCATTAACGCACTCGAAATCAGCCGCCATTTTCTGATAATCCTATCACTTGCCGCATCGCCCTGGCTCACCTGCTTTTGCGGCACTAAATCAAATCCCCCGCCCCTGAAACAGACTTTATCAAAACATTCATATTCCCCGCCTCTATCCGTGACGTGACTGAGCTGCGTAGGCAAACGCGCCCAGGCGTCTTCTACGCGACTCCACACAGAACCCGGAAATCAACACAGATCAGCTCACACAACACAGCGCGCCACAATTCGCAATATGAAACTGTACTTTTAAATCAAACCGCAAGATTGTAAATTTGGTAAAGTACATTTATTTGACATCAAATGTTTAGAGAATATTCAGCGATTTTCTTTTTTATTTGCTCACGTTCCAAAAAGTTCGTTTTGAGGCACGCGAGGTTCCTTTGCTGTACACAGGGTCTTAGATCATCTCACAATACAGCGCCACAATTCGGAATATGAAACTGTGGTTTAAAAGCAAACTGCAAGATTTTAATGTTGCCTATCTTTTTAAAATATTTTTTTTTACTGGACTATACCTTTAAGGAGCTCGGATTCTACTTCTATTTATATTGAGGCAGACCGAGCCCGCCTCAGGGCTCCGGTCTGCCACACACACAGTGCGCAGATTTTTATCTCCCTCTTACCGCAACCACCAGCATTAACAAGCTTGCACAACCCCGTAGAGAAGGCTGGCGTGACTTGGATACTGCACAATGCGCATGTGCATGCGCGACATCCATTCTAACTGCGAAAGAGCCAGCAAGCAGTAAGAGAACGAATGCTGCCTTTCCTTCAACTTTCTGAGCAGCTTTTCTGCAATCTATCAGCTGCAGAGACTCCAACGCTAGTATCATGCCAAAGAATGTTAAAGAAAAATTCAAAACGAAAATATTTGACATAAACTAGCATTAAGAAAGAAGGCTCCAAAGCACTCAGCACCTCCCAGAAGGAAAGCGAGAGCTTTATTCAGCTCACCCTAGCCTGACCATTAAGTGGTCATGGCCTGTGACAGGGGAGACCACACAGCCAGCAAGACCTAGGAAGGGGAAGCAGACCTCTCCCAAAGCTTCAAAAATGTTCTAGGAGACTCCTTAGTACAAGCAGTCATGCAAGGTGTTAAACCCCTTCAAGACAGGCTACAAGTCCTGGAAGACATTTTGGGCAACTAAGCTGGCAAAAGATGACCCATGTGAGGGACCTTTCACAATAGAACCCATTTAAGAGGGTGATAAGGGGAGCAAAACAGCCCACAGATGAGGACGATCAATACGATACAGATGATGCAAGCATCCACACGCACGGAGCGCCTACCTGCAAGCCTAAAGCAAGCAATGTGGAAGTACCTCAAGATGAAGACGATATGTCTGACATGTTCAAGCCAGACCAACCCCCAGGTCAACAGACTGGGCCCCATCACCAAGAGTAGCTCTCTACATGGCATAAAAAATATGCAAACCACCATAGAAAGAGACCAGGTTCCATCTAAAAGCAGAATGTCCTAGACCAGAGCAAGCAGGGAAAGTAGCAGATACACCTGAGCTCGATCTGAAGATTCTCACCTTCGTAACAAAAGCAGGAAAAGACGCCAGAAAGGGCATGGATCGTGCATAGAAGTCCTGCCAGGACAAAATATTAGACCTAGCAGGGACCATAGCAAAGATTATGGACCTCGCAGAAAGAGCAAAAGATACAGGAGAGCCGGTAGACCCTCAAGTTCTAGCGAACTGGGCTCAGTGCTCAGTATGCATGTTAGGTAACACATTCCACAATTTCATCCGAAAGACGCAAGTGCATGCTCCTAAAAATAGACAAGAAACTAGGGGACCTGGCATCCTACGAAGCAGGAGAAGGAGCCCAAGGTTGCTTTTCGGCAAAGCCTTCGTGAAAGAGATCAACACATTTGTAGGAACTGTCCCAGTGCTAGAAAAAGCACAAGCCTCCGTCCGGAAAGTATTCCTCGGGAGAAATTTTACAGGGGCCGTTTGACTGGCCGTTTCAACTCACAAAGAAGACTCCAACGACCTATAGCACAATATTGGGAATCAAGAAAGCAAGATGCCTTCCCCCCACCCAGGCCCTCAAACAGAGGACAGGGGGTATAGAGGGCGCTGAGATAGAGGATATTCCAGGCAGCAAGGAATTACCTCAGGTGAGAGCACACAGCACAAACTACCCTCCGCTAGGAGGGAGGACAAAACTAATTGGCGCGTGTCTTCCAAACCATAGTAGGTTTCAAGCAAAAATGTATGAAGACAACAAAACAATCTCGTTCTCCCACGAGCATTTGCATATCACATGCAGAACGCGTCCTGTTAGATACAGAGCTACAGTTGCTATCGCAGAAAAATGCAATAGAAAGCTCACACGAACACTAGGCTTTCAGAGCAACAAAGTACGGCCGTTAATAAACCTAAAATAACTAAACAGTTGGCTAGTGTACAGGCATTTCAAGATAGAGGGGAACCACCTGCTAGGGGATATGCTCAGGAAAGAAGACTGGTTAGCGGGCCTAGACCGACAAGACGCATACCTTACTGTACCCATACCAGCAGAGCACCATCCCTTTTTGAGGTTATTTTGGAGGAGACAGACCTGGCAGTTCAGGAGTCTCCCCTTCAACATCGCCTCAGCCTCTTGGGCTTTTACTAAACTGATGGGGCCAGTAGCAACGGCGCTCAGAGAACAAGGAATTTGGATGATCAGATACTTAGACATCCTGCTTATGGCAAATGACAAGGAAAGGCTCACCAAGCAAGTACAATGGGCGAGCTCCACTATAAAAGGGTTAGGTTTCCTAGTAAACAACGAAAAATCCACCCTAACTGAGCAAGAGGACAGAATTTAGGCTTTGTCATAGATACCGGGAAGGCGACCTTCGAACTACCCATACCCAAGATGAGAACATCCCGTGCCCAAGATGAGAACTTCCCGTGCCCAAGATGAGAACGATAAAGATCTGAGAGTAGCTCTCAAAAATCTGGTTATATCGCTTCGGAATCTAGCCAGAGAAGTGAGCCTACTTACGGCATCTATTCAAGCGATTTTTCTTGGTCCCCTATACTACCAAGCCCCACAGAGGCTCAAAATCAAATATCTCCAGGAGGGTGTGTGATACCATCAGTTAATGCCAGTAGACAAAGACTGGAAGTCAGAACTTCTATGATGGCTTCACAAAATTGAAGTATGGAACGGCAGAGCCAATTTTGGGTAAGCTCAGAGTGCATCAGAGTCCTACGCCAGCATACAGGCTGGGGCGCAAGATGTGATCTAACGGAAATAGGAGGGAAAATGGTTATAGGCAGTAATCCATCTACATATCAACTGTCCAGAACTACTAGCAGGCTCATTTGCGTTAAAATCAATGGTCTAAGAGAAGGCACATTTTTTGTGTCCTACTTCGGATGGACAACATCTCAGCAGTGAGATATATAAACTGGGTGGTGACCGGAGGGGTGTGGGTGGGGGGTTGCAAATCCAAGATGCTACCAGAGCTAGCCAAGGACTTTTGGCATTTCTGCCTTGAGAAAAAGATCACAGTCACAGCAGAGTATCTGTCGAGAGATAGAACACAGTAGCAGATTGGAGCGCCCGCTATCTACAGGACTCAAGCGACTAGAAACTACCCAAGTCTGTATTCAACAGGTTACATCTGTGGGCACCATTCAGTACGGATCTGTTCGCATCGAGGCTCAACAACAAGCTGCCAAAGTACTTCAGTTGGAGGTTGGATCCAGAAGCATAGGGGACGGACGGACAACTTCCTACGCAGCTGGCCTGGCCAAGACCATTATGTGGAAACTAGCGAAAGTAAGCAGAGAGCAGATATACTGATAGTGACAACAGAATGGAGATAGCAAGCCTGGTTTCAAGTTCTGATGGAACTTTGTTCGGATTTCCCCCGTAAGATTCCGCAGAGAACTGATCTCCTGATGGCTCAGTCAGGGTCAGCAAACCCACTAGTGCAGGCACAAACCCTAGCATTGATTGCATGCAAAATTTCAGGCACAGAAGGTGTTTGCCAGCACTTTCAGAGGAAGCCATAGAGCTGATCGGAATATATTGGGCTCCGTCCACCATTAGGAGCTATAGTACCACTTGGCAAGCCTGGGAGTTATGGTGCAGGGGGAGGGGTTTTCCTGCCATTTCAGCCCCTATAGGTCAAGTAATAAACTTTCGAGCGACTCTGCACAGTCAAGGGAGGGCTTTTAGAACAGTAGGAGTATATAGATCAGCCATCTCAGCCGTACACGAGTTAGTAACTAGCACCCCAGTGGGAGAACATCCAGCAGTAGCTAGATTGATCAAAGGAGTGAAAGTGAGCAAACCACCTCAGCCAAAATATTCTTCCCTGTGGGACGCGAACAGGGTGCTAAACATTTTTGAACAATGGACAAGTAACAAAGTTCTGTCGACAAAACAGATATCAGGAAAGCTGGCAACCCTACTTTGTCTAGTATCCTGTAGGCCTGTTTCAAACGTAAAGGCATTAGACATTGACAGGAAAGCGTTTTACCCAGAAGGAGTGGCATTGCAAACAGTCAGTTTATGCGTAGCCCAGTGCATTAAAAGTTTTGTAGCACTAATAAACTCTACGAACTACGTAAAAGGAACAAGTAACTTACCTGTAACTGTTCTCCAGCATGCGTCTGGCATGGATTTGCATGGTCATGAATATTTCCCATCATCAGGCCGGGAATCCTCGGTAAAAGAAAAAACGTTCACTTTCGTTTATAAACTACCTTTCTCTTATAAACCAATCACTGAGCTCTGGGTCATACTGCCCCCAGCCAATGACACCCCTCTCCCTAAACTCCGCCTCTGGCAGCCATCTTCAGATTTAGTAGCACGTAAAGTGGCCAAGAAGAGCCGCAGAGGGGCAGGAGGGAGGGCTTGCATGTGAATCCATGCCAGACCCATGCTGGAGAACAGCAGTTACAAGTAACTTGTTCCTTCTCCAGCATGGGGTCTGGCATGGATTCACATGCTCATGAATAAAGAATACATAGCAATACATACACAATCACGGGAGGTGGCAAGGCTCAACTAACACATCAGGCTCATCTTCAAGCGAACAGGTTATGTAGCACTGCTTGGCCGACTCTGGACTCCTCCCTGGAATCGCAATCGACGCAGCAGAATTTCGTGAAGGTGTGAGTAGACCTCCACGTAGCAGCCCTCCAGATGTCCAGCAGGGGCACACCAGACAGGAACGCAGTCACAGAGATCGCTCTGGTAAAATGGGCTCTCGGACGGCCAGGCAGAGGTCAGTTTGCCAACCGATGACAATGAGTGATGCAGCCAGAGAGACACCTGGAGATGGAGGCCTTGAATAAGGCCTTCCCCATGGTTCACAGAACCAAAGTTCCAAAAAGCTGAGAAGTCTTCCGAAAACTTTGTGCAGGTCACATAAAATTCAGCACTCGAGCCACATCCGGCGAGTGCAAAGTTCTTTCGGCCGGCAACAAAGGCGTCGGAAAAAACACAAACACCAAGGGTTTGTTTAGATGAAATTCCGACGGAACCTTGGGCATTAATGAAGGGGTGCGTCCGCAGCACCACCCTCGTCTCGTGCAAAGTCCAGTAGGGCCGCTTGCAGGACAGGGCCTGAATCTCACCCACTCTCCTGGCAGAGGTGATGGCCATGACAAAAGCTGTCTAAGAAAGGAACTAGAGGAGCTCGATGCATAGGCTCCAAGAGGACCCCTTGAGCCTAGTCAACACCACGTTCAGTTCCCACACCGGGGCAGGGTCCTTCACCAGCGGGAACGATCGGCACAGTCCTTTGATGAACTCCTTGACTAGGATGTGTGACCAAAGAGAGGACCATCCCGGAGATCTGGTGTAGCGGCAGATAGCCGCCACATGCATTTTGATGGAGGCGTGCGCCAGCCGCGACTTGGCCAGCGACAAGTACGAAAGGACTTGGGGGGCCATGACCCTCAGAGGGTTAATCTTCTGCAACCGGCACCAAGTCGCAAAACACTTCCATTTAAGAGTCGACAATGCCCTGGCAAGCATCTCCCTGCATTCCGCCAGCAGCTGGTAACTACCGAACTAATGCTGCAGGAGCCAGACCTTCAGATTCAGCGATCCTGGATCGTGGTGCAGAATTGCACCTCCTTCCCTAGCGAGCAGATCCGCGACCACTGCTAGCTTGACTTCAGGGGACGCTGAAACGCTGAGAAGGTCCGGGTACCAGATCTGTCTCGGCCACGCTGGTGTGACGAGGATCAGCCTGCACCAATACAGTCTCGAGTTGACGTATGACTCGCAGGAGAATGTGTCCCTCATGCTCCCCGGCTGGGGAATCCTGCTGGCGAACATCTGGCACTTGGTGTTTGTCGTCGCAAATAGATCGATCTGGGGTTTGCCCCACTTGAGGGAAAGGTTCTCCACTTATTCCTGCAGAAGCTCCCACTTGTGGCAAGAGCGCTGCTCCCTGCTGAGCAAGTCAGCGACTGTTTTTGACTCCCGCCAGGTAAAACAGAATGAGAAACATCCCATTGGTCGACAGCCCAGTGCCACAATTCCTGCGCCCAGCTGGAGCGCGCCAGGGATCATGTGCCCCCCCCCTGCTTTTGGATGTAAAGCATTGTGGTGGTATTGTCCGTGAAGGCCCTTATCACTTTGCCCTTGAGGGATGGAAGAAATGACTTGAGGGCCCAAAACACTGCCCGTAGTTCCAGGACGTTGATTTGTAATGTCTTCTCCTCCGGCAGCCACAGGCCTCTGGCGGGGAGATGTCCGGTGTGGGCTCCCCAGCCCTCCAGGGAAGCATCCGTTGTGACCTTCTCCTGGTATCGTGGGCTCTGGAAGTCTGTGCCCCCGGCGATGTTGCAGCGCACACCCCACCACCTTATCGCTCGACGGAACTCCTCTTCGAGCACGATCTGCTCTTTGAAGTTCCCGGACACACGGATCCAACGGGCATTCAGGAATTCCTGGAGCGGTCGCATCTGCAACCAGCAGAGCCGGATCAGCTAGATACATGACATCATGCCGAGCAGCAACTTGATGGTCCTAACTGTGGTGATCTTTAGTGCCAACAGCCGTTGCATCTTGCCCAAAATGGCTGTTATCCGCTCCGCCGAGGGGGCTGCCAGGCAGGCCACTGTGTTGAGCCTGGCCCCCAGGAAGAGCGCATCCTGGAGTTAAGCAGGACTTTGCATAGTTCACTGAACCCCAGATCCATCAGAAGCCGGACGGTCCTCTCTGAAAGACTGATGTCCCTTACCCTGGTCCGGATGAGCCAGTCGTCAAGGTACAGGTACACATGTATCCCCTGTAGGTGCAGATGGGCCGCCACCGGAGCCAGGCACTTTGTGAAAGCCGCATACTTCAGTCTGAAGGGGAGAGCCTTAAACTGGTAGTGGTTCCCTTGTATGACGAAGCACCGGCACTTGCAATGTTTTTCGTGGATGTGGAAGAATGGGTCCTCTAGATCAAACGACAGAAACTCTCCCTCCTCCAGTGGGCTGAGCACATGCTGCAACGTGACCATCCTGAAGTTATGTGAATTGATGTACTTGTTGAGTTGCCATAGATCGAGAATGGGCCTCTAGCCCCCGGTCTTCTTTTTTACTAGAAAGTATCTTTAGTGAACGCCGGAGCCCCGGAATTGCTTCAGAACCAGCTCCATCGCCCCTTTCTTTAACATGACCCGAACCTCCAGCAGCAGCTAAGGGATATGTTGTTCCTGCCGGGCCACTGGTGGTATCCGCTGACACTTTTGCTGAAACTCCAAAGTGTGTCCGTGGGCGAGAGCATCCAGCACACATCGATCAGTGGAGAGGTTTTCCCCAAACACTGACTAAGTTCGCCAGCTGGCCTCCCACCCGGGTGCAGGGGCCCGAGGTCTTGGCAGGTTCAGTCCTGCTTGGAGGCCGGCGCACCACCTTGGGAGCTGCGATGACGACAGCCACCTCAGAAGGCCTTATCGCGACCCATGTAGGCTTCCTGGGTCGTGGAACAGGAGGGCTGGCGGTAAGAGGACGATCTGCTGCCAAAACCCTTTGAAGATCTGCCTGACTTCCCTCCTGAAAAATGAAATGACGGACGGTGTTGCAGCATGCCCAGGGCACGGGCCATCTCCATGTTGATCTTGATGGCCTGAAGAGATTCATCGATGGCCTTTCCAAAAGAGATTGACTCAGTCAAACAGCATGTCCAAGACCATCGTTTGGACCTCCTGCCTAAAGTTGGTGGCCTTCAGCCAGCCACGATGACGGAGGCAAACCCTGTTGCCCATCTGACAGAATCCTGTGTCTGCAATGTCCAGGGCCATTGGCATTGTCCGAGGCCACCTCGCCTTGCTGAAGGATTTCTATCGCATCGACCCGCTTGTCCTCGGGGAGGAAATCCAGAATCAGAGCCATCTTGTACCAAAGCTCCCGGTCGTACCTGGCCAGAAGAGCTAAAGCATTGGCCACCTTGACAATCGTCACCGGGTAGATGAACTTTCTACCAACGCGTCCAACTTCTTCCCCTCGCTGTCTGGGGGGAAACGGATGCTGAAGACAACAGGTTGGACGACTTCTTCAGCAGTGCCAGCCCCTTGTCCCAGATGTCGTCCAGGAGAGGCACTGCCAAAATTGTCTTCCTTTTCATCTCCCAGCATTGATACACCTCCGGTGTGAGCTGGAATAGTTCCGAAGCACGGGCGATCAAGTGGCAGGAACCCACTTTGTCCAGGGGAGAAGCCCTTGGTGGCGGAGAGATGCTGCCATCAGTGTCAGTCGTCGCCATGTCCGTCTCCCTAGGGGTGGGGGAAATATTGGCAGTAGGAGCAGACGCGTAGGGTGCCTATTCCTTTTCTTCAGCGGTGGTGGCCCCAGTGTCAACAGGGTCGTCGCTGGTGGTGGCGCCGCCAGCATCCTCTTCTGAATCTGACACCAGCATGTGGAGGGTCGAGAGATCATCAGAGATCTCTGGGAGGTACCTGGGGAGTAGGCTCACTAGGCCCAGCGCCAAAGTCGTCGCCACCTCCTCCTCCTCGACATTCCCGTCGTCCCCAACATCTCCCAGGATGCTGCGGACGGAACCCTTGTCCTCCACGTCGTAAGAAGAAATATCCATGCTTTGGAGTTCTTCCACTCCACCCCCCCCATCCCCATCTTTGGGTCCTGAGGGGTCGGCATCGTGCTAAGGGACAGCTTCCTCTTTTCCAGGGTCTTTTCCACTGGCTTGGCCGAAGCCTCCCGTCTTCGAAAGGGCGGCCGCCACCAGTTCGATAGATGCAGAGGATTTAACCTGCATCACCTGGGCCTTCACGGGCAGGCTGGCCACCTGTTCCTGTTGCTTGCCCTTCTCCGGTTTCTCCTGTAGCTTCCGCAGGGTAGCTGTGTTTCTCTATGATGAAGAGCTGGAGATTGAGGCTGATGGAGATGGACACGCCCTGGCTGTCGCGGGACCTGCTTGCACAGCGACCCAGATGGAACCGGACTTGCAGTGCTTGGCATTGTCTTGGTTCCCCACGGATCGAGTGCTCTCAAACGAACTTAGAAGACCATTCTGGCTGGCTAGATGGATCCAGAGGAGGCATGCCCCTGTGAACCACACGGGGCAAGGGCCTTGGATTTGAGCCACACCGCCAGCCTGCTGTGCAGATACTTCGTGCACTTGATAAAGCCACGGCAGATCTCGGAGTCTTCCTCCTTGTGCATCGGGTGAAGACAAAGGCACTGGGAATGTTTGTCCTCCACGAACACATTCCGCAAACCGCAGATGTTGCAAGGCTTGAAGAGGGAACCCATTCCTTCTCCTCCAACATGATCCGGTGTGCGGTGTAGGCCCGATATCCTTCTGGAAACTTTAAAGAAGGACCACTCGATTTTGACCTTGAGGGGCTATGACAGAGGTCACAAAATGGATCCCTGTTAGTCGGACAATGAAACGATACAGCACACGGGCTCGATCAAACAAATAGAATTTTCCTAGCAAAAAAGCATGAAGAACGCAGAAAGCTCCAAGAGCATGTCAGTCTAGAAAAATGGATACCTCTACTTTGTGACCGCAAACGTATTTTGGTGGCCGTGGGCCAACCGTCTCATGCACGATATGACAGAATATAGGTTTTCGAGTTTGCCAATGAACGGCCATTTTGATGTAACAAGAATCGCCATTTTGTTTTCTAACCATTGCTCATTGCTTTCTGTCCTATTGCTTCACAGTATATTTTCCACTTACACTGCTCGACTGTAAAACATTGTTGTCTGTATGTAAAAAGGACAAGGCCGCAGGGCCGGGAAGATGACAAGAGTTTGTTGAAACACAAACGTAGGCAGCGCCAGGAAGAATGCCCGGCTCCCTCCTGAATGTAGCCTTGAAGCAGAGCTGCAGGGCATTTAATCATTTTGCAGCTGCCAGCCAGTCTCGTTATATGGTAGAATAGGTTAGAATAATACAGCTAAAGGCTTGAATTATGCTCTTCTTACGGCCCCCCTTTGCTGAGCCCGCTAGAGCGTGTCGGCTCCCAGGACACGAATAGCACCTAATAGATAGCAAGGTCCAGAATGCAACTCATCCCCCCTGTATGTAGCTCGCTTCCAAGAACAGAAGCGCTGTGTTCTATTCAACAACTGAAAGATGCCTTCACACTCACAAATTGCAAAATGTTACTAGAATAGATGTTTGAAGGTGTCATAGTTGTCGGAGATGTCCATCACACCAAGTTCGAAGAAACCCAATAAAAGGGGGGGTGTTAAACACGTCATAGCCGATTGTTTGATATGCATTTTGTATATATATATATATATATATATATATATATATATATATATATATATATCTGATGTACGTAATTCACTCTTGCGTCCCTCGAGGTCTAGAGATACACGTCGCGGGCCGTGAGACCGAGTTGGCCAACTGAGACTTTTGCTTTGCAATGAAACCCTAGCTTTGGGAATACAACCTCGTGTCTGGCGTATCTATCGTCTGTGGTGACTCGCCTTGTTTCCATAGACGTCAGGGTCCCCTAGGTCCCCTAGAAACCCAACACTTGGACGGGAGGTAGAAGTCAAGATGGCTGCCAGAGGAGGGGCTTAGGGAGAGGGCAGTCATAGGCTGGGGGCAGTATGACAGAGCTCACTGAGGAGAAATACAGTTTATAAATGAAAGTAAAACTTTTTTTTACCGAGGATTCCCGGCCCGACGATGGGGAATATTCCTAAGCATGTGAATCCATGCCAGACCCCATGCTGTAGAACAGCATTCATACAATCAATATCTCAGCCGGGCAACTTGATAGGAAGTATGGGCGATTCTCACCACTTCCTGTATTGAAATGTTATTGCCAAAAAAAATATTCCTACTCTAACACATGGTGCAGAAGTGACAAATTCTAAGGGAGTCTGGCTGCAGTTTGAGAGCAAGCTTTGGCACAAGGTGCTCATTGCCACAGGGAACCCTGGTGTCTGCAAGACATACTTTAGGTATTATATGAATCCAAAACATGATTGATTGAGTGCTTGCAATTATATCGAAGCTTACTTGTTCTGCCAGGTGGATCTTTGTAAAGCTGCATCGCTTACTCTCGGCAGATGTGTGTAAACCTCTGACTCGGTTAAAAAATGTACTACGATTTTCTCAGAGGGTGGTGTATGAGGAAATGCTTGCGTTACGCCAAGTGCAGCCAGGAAACTCCTGTTTAAAATGGACTGGATTGATAATAGGAGGCGGTCGTCATCATATAGGGTGTTCGAGCACTTTATGATAGAAGACCTAGTGGGGGAATGAATACTATATTGCAAAAATACCAGTCTAAAAAAAAAATGGAGGCACACTTGGCTGTATCTAAAATTAAACTTATTTGCCACCACAGGCGAGGCAACGGTAGGTAGATCAAACATTCCCAGATGTGAGAGGTTATGTCGGCTTTGTTATATAGAAACGGAGACCCTCTATCACTTGGTAATGATATGCTTCAAGCTTACTATTTTGCGTGCCAACACAATAGGAAGATTTTTTTTTATCTGCTACACTACTTGAAGGGACTTTAAACATTTGGCATATTTTACTTGGATCCCCAACAGTTCCCATGATGAAGTTCTGAGATTTCTAGATTGTTGTGAAACATGTTTGAGGTTTTATATCTTGATCTTTTGTATTTTTTGTATTTTAATTAATTGTAGAATGATTTTGCTAAGTTTGTTGATTGATGTAATGGTTATTATGGATTATTTTACTCTGATTGTATGAATTGTATTGATGAATTGAATTGTTTTCTCCAAATTAATTTGTTCTTAATATTTATCTGTACTAGAAGAGCTTTAAATTTGATTGTGTGAAAAAAAAAATGTTTTTTAAACTGTAAAAATAAAAATATATATCTGCTAACTGTTCAACATGGGTTAAACACGCAGTTAATGTGAAGAACGACCATCTTTAATTACCTTTACTGTGAAACCAGTGCATTTCCACAAGCGTATTAATTTCTGGAGTCTCCAATGTGGCCAGGTACAACATCCAGCAAGCAATTCCTCCACCCAGGAGAGACGGGCCAAGGCAGCCCAAACAGGCCACGCTGTAGGGTCAGCCCAGGTACCGGCCTGACTCATGACAGTAAACACTCAACCCCCTCAACCCTCCCCACCCACCAGGGGGTCCGGAACCAGAGATCACAAGAAGCAAGACATCAGCATGGCGGCACCCGCACTGGTAGACTGTTGGGGGAGGGGATTGGGGAACTGAACCAGAAGTAAAAACAATACTTTAATGGAAGGTTGAGGTCTGAAAAAGCCTAATACAGAAAAACGGAGTGAATAGACCACAGGTCCAGGGTAGTTGGAGAGGAAAGACTGCAATGCTTTAAATGTGGACATCCTAACGTGACGTGTGGGGTGATTGTTACTGACCCAAGAGTTACAGCATTTGTTGCCGTTTTATTGTATTCCATTTTATGTCTATTTATTGTAAGGCACTGCAAAACTAATTTTCTGGTCATACGTTTCCCTCAATAAATAAGAATGCTGATGCTGCTACATCACAAAGTGCTACTCTAGAAACACACTGATCTTCTCTTCAGTAACCATCAACAGTACCATGCTATTGCAGGCTTGAAATGCATCATTCAAGGTGAAATAATGCTCAGGTCTGTGCATTTAATAGAAGACTTTCCTATGAGACATTCTAGAAAATATTATTTCTATGTCAAGGCCAGAGGAAAGCATTATGCTTGTTTAATACTTACTCGCCACTAATAATTCCTGCTGCTCAGTAGATTTAAGAAAACACTGAAGACAGATTGGCCAGACCAATTGATAATCTTCAAATTCTCTTAACCCCCACCAACTTGAAATGCTTTAGATGCCAGGGCTCCTGTAGTGGAATGCCCGCAAATTTGAAAAGCTCTCTGCCTGTAACACCGTCTAGCATTGCTATTTTGCTAACGTCTCTGAATTTACTTGTTTTGTGACCTAATTAACTCGGCACTAGGATCCTTCTGCAAAGGTTCCATACACTCCCGAAGGCTTGGAGACCATGAACTACGCATCATTTTGAATGGACCGAGAAATAAGAGTGAAAGCCTCAGTGTTACATTTAGCGTTCTGTGAGGTCCAAGTAATTCCATCATGTATACTATGCCCTTTAAAACCAGCTGTCTAACGTCCAATACCGGTCTACAGCATATTAAACCAAGGTAGTACGCTTACCTGATCGGGCTAAGTGTGATAGCTCTGCATTAGCCACCCATTCTTGGAATAGGGTCAGCGCGACATTTATGTCCCAAAAGGGGGCATATGGAGCAGCAGTGGCTCTTTCAACGAGTATCCTAAGGGAGGCTCACCTACTGGCAACTGTTCCACTGCAACATGGAGTGTCGGAAAAAGCACAGCGTACATGTATGCTCCTGTATGCCTTCCCTTCTTCTGCCAAAACATGCAATACACAAGATACAGGGGATGAAAAGGGATCCAACTTTCTCTCCACACATCACCACCACCATACCGGCGAAGAGGATGTGCTACTTCGAGAGATAGAGGGGAAGCTAACTCTCCCTAATGAGGCTGGATGCTTTTCCTGCACGCAACTAACACTAGTGACCAGTTCGCCACCAGTGGGTGCAGAAATCCCTTGGGATTAGTCTGAAGATGCACACTGGGGAAGATGGATATAAAGTTCCAGTAAGCCTGTAAACCTAGATTGCAAGCTCCACCATGGCGTTACTATTACTGCTTTTGCTCGCTGCAGGATCTACACCACAACTTGAGCAATAAATATAAGATAGGGAGGGTGGGTAACCTTTAGTTCCTATTGCACAGACTTGATGGAAAGCATCTAAAGGCCTCGAACAGAAGAACCACAGAAGCTCGGTATTGCAAATAAAAAGGACCCCACTCATGCTGCAGGGAGGAGTCAATGTTGCTAAATCAATGGAATCTGTCAGGCATGTCTAATTCCAATTCACCAGGGTGTTGGACAAAACTGGCAAGCACTCTACTGTACTCAAAATGCGACAAGGCAATCATGCTTAAGTCTTTTGGGAGCTCTGCTAGAAGTCATGACTTGTGTCGCCTTGTGATTTATTGATTTCCATTTTCAATATATTCAGCAACTGACTCTGCCCTAGGTTCATGTGCATTTCAAAGCTCCCTTGGATCCTTTCCTACCCAAGGTCCTTGACCTGCACCTGGCACTCCAGCCTTCTCTGCTCATGTTGGATTATTAGGTCTGGAGCTGAACCCAATCCAGGCGTCCATGTTGTCCAGCGGTCTGTAACACCACTTTTTATGAGAAATCAGAGTAAAAGAAAGAGCCCCGCCCCACCCACAGATGAACCGTCTTCAGCCTCTGCAGGGGTCTGTAGTGTAACAACCAAACCTATGATGGCTTTGATCGATGCTGACAGGAGGCCCACGACACTTCCCATCTCTCAAAGCTAGCAAGAACCCCCACCCTCTCCCCAGTCTAGCACAAAAAGTATCCCCTTCTGATCTTTCAGTTTCTCGCACCATAACCAGAGTGACTCATGTCAGATGCCTGCTGTGAAACCAAATTCCATTCCCTCTTGGCGTGTAGACCTTTTGCCCAACAGTCGATTTATGTCAATATCTATCTTTCTCCGAGGATATGGCATCATTAGCATTTCCAAGACAAATCAGTGTTGCACCCAGCCGGCCAGTGTGGATGGATGCACCAGTCTTTCACGGCAGGTATAGAATCTCAGAGAGTGGCCCAGATAAGTCCAGCAATTCATCCTGGCAGGCGTGCAAGACCCCATTGAACTTTGGTGTTCCAGCTCAGGAATGATCAACTTTGTATCCAGAGAAGGGGTCAGAGATACTTTTCCCTGCATGTCTGCGCAGGAGACATTGCAACCTTATATCCAGCAGTTTATGTAACCTTGTTTTTAAATACTCTGCCACTGTTGGGAAAGATTTTCTTTTAGCAACTTTGCCTCCATAGTTTCCTATGGAACCCCATTCCGTTCGCTCTGTTTTTATCCATTCCTGACTTTTTGAATGAAAGTAAAGCATTCAGCTTCACTTCTCTTCCCTTTTGCTCACATGTTATGGAGAAATAATTGATACGATTGGAGACCTACTGGCTGTTTGAATGGTGCAGAAACATCGGTGGGCTTGGACTTGCTTCCTGCTCAGATTTTGGATAAGAGGAGGACCTCTGCAGCTATTCTTGAGATCTACATTGAAGCCAAGAGTACCTCGAAGAGCAGCCAGTTGAATATCCGAAGACAACACCTGACGTGGCCCAGCATCCCTTCCTCTGTCCAGCCCGGTGAAGCCCTGCCACTGTTATTTTCATTCCTCAGTGTGTTCCTAAAGGCCAAAAATAAATGTTTTTATAACTGTCTAAATGGAATTATTGTGTGCTATTCTGTATCGACTCATTGAGGGCCCAAGACCACCCCACTAACACTCCTGAGACTAAGCCTTCACTGCTCTTCCATGTACCTAGATTGTGTTTTGGTTAAGCTCGCAGTGCTCCTTGTTAATCTCAACTAGGGTGGACTAAAATCTGTCGACCAGGCCAGAATCTAGAAAATCCATCATAAAAGCCACTCAAGGAGATTGTGTCTGCTTTGACCCAGACAAGATTACCCATCGTTGGTAGTCTAACATACACGTTGTGGCGGTTGGCTCGGCTATAGGGGAGAAGTTTAAGTAGCTTAGGCAGAGATTGGCCCAGGAAAGCAGTGACTCAGGTTGTCAATGGAAGCAGAAACAAACTATAAAAAGCCAGCTTGGTCGGCGTGTTTGGGTGAGATTGGAGAAAGACCAAGAAACGAGAAAGGGGTGGTGGAGGAAAGAGCAGGAGGTGGATAAGGACTTGGAGACTATTTGCTTGTTTGGAGATGGAGACTAAGGTGTTTTGAATGAGAGGGTGGTACCAATTAGGTAGCATGTTTGTGAGAGTGATTGAAGGTAACTGGTTAAGCAAGAGGCACGCTCCATCGCCTGTGAGCGTACGCAGGGCAGGAGGGAGAATGAATCATGATGGAGGACAGCAGGAATTTGGGGAGGAGTGAGATACGGAGGAAACATAACAGGGAGGAAGAAAGAAAACCAAGAGAATAAGTGGGAACAGAGGAGACAAGCGAGAGTGAAGAAAAGGTTGAGAGACTCACCCAGAAAAAAGGAAGTCGGGGAACTAAAACTACCCCGTAAGGTCACTTAGGAGGTCCCCGAGTGAGCTTAAAAGAGAAGGCTACTGCCTTTTGACCTTCTTATAGTGGGGCTTGCTTAGACAGTTTGGGTCACCTGTCTAGAGAGACTGTACTGCAAAAAGACATTTTGAAGTAGGGAGGTTAGGGAGGTGGGAGTCCGCTTAGGGGACAATGGAGACAGTACAGGGATTGTTCCTAGCCTGCAAACCCCAAGTGCCCGTTTATGTACGACTCAATAAGACAAATTGACAGGTTTGGGTTGTCCAGTCACACATTGAAAACATGGTCACATTATCTATTATAAAGGTCTTAATCTTCTTTGTCTCTTCAAATACTGCCCGTTTGGTTAAATTGGCCAAGCTTGAGCTCCCTGCACATTCAAATGTGCACTGTAGTATCTCAGTCCAGAACCAGTGATCCTGCAGCAAAAGCCCTGAACTGAAGCATGCACTGCAGCAAGTCTATTGCTGTGTTAATCACTCTCAGTAGCTGCCGCTGCTTAAATTCTCAACAAGACTATGAAATCAGAGCTCGGTTTCCTGTGGCAATAACAGACAAGGCCATCCAGTCCTGTTTTTTCCTCATGGGATTTCAGGAATTGTGTTTTTCTTTTCCATTTAGAATTTGGGAAACCTACAATTCCAAGGACTCCAAACAAAAGCAAGACTCAATGACCTCCCATATGACTACTGGAAACTTGAGAGAACTGGTGAAATAGCAGACAAAACTATTACCATAAATCAATAGTAACAAAAGTAGTACTTTTCTGCTGCTTGAACAGCTAATAAAGAGCAGGTCAAGAACAATAAGAGTCTATAGAGGCAGGGAGCCTCTAGATTGGTGTACTATGAGCAGATGTACACAACTACTACAGTTTGCTACTTTTCATTAGAATGTAATTCGGTTTGACTATAGGTTTGACTATAGGAGTAACGTCTTTGATACCTATAGGCGCTTATCCAACCTGTATTCACTGAAAGCATACCAATAAAGACCTTTTGTTTTAACACCAATAGTCATGTTGCATGCATCATTGCTCGACCTTAACAGAGTATCAAGAGTTATAAATGTCGCTAGGGCTTGCCAAACTAAGGTGTATTGCGGATACATGTTAAACGGATGTGGCAGGTCCAGTGTTGTAGGGAGCTGCCTATTGCTTGGGCCTTAGCTTGAGGCTTTGGCAGTCACAGAAAAATAGGCGTTTGATTCTCTGGACAACTCCTCACCCTCTTGCGTCAGGTGTGCTTGTCATAGGGACATTTTGCCCCATCCATGCATTCTTCATCCCTTCCCCGCCCCCTCATGTGCTATCTGGGATATATGTTCTGTTAGTTTCTGTCTTGGATTGCTTTGAGTCCCATGCATGTAGCTCACCTCTACATTGTCCTGGGCATAGGGGCAGCATTTCTCTGTATCCGTGTGTTTGCATGTTGTGGTATGTGTTTGTGTCCCATTTGCCTGTCCTGCTGGCCACGGTGAGCAAGTACAAGGTTGATTAATATGGTGTGCATGTACAACTCAGACAATGCTGGAATACTACTTAGAACATTCATTGAAATCACATTGAATGTCAGTTGGGGCGCAGCTGGAATTATTGAGGTGGTCAGTAGGTGTATGTATGTGTACTCTTAAGGTTTAAGGACTGAACTGGTTGAAGTACAAGAAAAATAAACCTACTTCTAAACACTGCCTGCCTCACAAGTCATTAAGCATGTGTCATCTCGGGGGCGCTAGCGAGCCCAACCAAAATGGCTGTGAACCTGTGAAGCTCCCATGCACCTATAAATCTGGTACAAAATTCTGAAGGTTCCCGACCCACTTCTGGTAACAACACGCCAGAAACGGAGAAAGCAGAAGGTCGTGCTCCTGTGGACTCACTCAGGGAGAAATCGGAGTGGGCAAGCCCTCTATTCAGGCATTGCGGTGGAGGGCTGCAGAGGAAGTACAGAGCAGAGGTGGAGAACGGGTGGCTGCAGCCTCCTGGTTGGAGAGAGGCCCTGGATCGGACCTTGTGCTAGTGTCTGAGGACCACGATAGGGCTCTGGAGAACCTGCCTAGAGTCTGCCAGAGGGGAAGCCTACATCTACCGGCTGCAGAGGTGATGGATCGGCATAGAGACTGCCCCAGAACCCACTGCACAAACCACATGGGGGAGGACTGATCCTTCGCCAGCCGAGCACCATAACGGCTGGGGACCTGAGTGAGGGTTCCCGTGCCCCGGCAGGGCCCGTCCAACATCTGGGATTGTCTGTGGCTGAACTGGCTGCGGGCTCGCCTGGAGGTGGTGCCGGGCTGAGAAGGGACGCACCCGGAGATCTGCCCGTGGTCGCGTGGATGACCTGCATAAGAAACATCTCGGGGCAAAGGTGTGGAGGAGGGGACACCGGGGTGTGCTGGGGCAGACCCGAGGGATGAATGGCGCCCCGCCGCCCCGTCTGGCCTATGCATCGGGCGGGGGTACATTCTGCGTGCGGGGGCCGCACAAGGTCCTGGCCCAACGCCTGTGGGAGGAGGCGCCGTGGAGCCCTGAAGCACGGCGAGCATGGTGATCTTCCGATGTGGTGGGAACGTCTCTGGGGATTGCACCATAAGGTACAACCAACGGCCCCCTCCCCACCCCAGCGCAGACTGCTATCTGACAGGGCCAGGGGCGCACACAACACTGCCTTCTCCAACCACACCACAGGGTAAAAAGGAGGACGCACCTGGCACATGCTTCCTCGCTGAGGGGCAGGGGGACCAAGGAATGAAACAGCAGTGAGCTCCTGCTCTGACCGCCACTGTGGGGTATAGAGCGGTGCCACTCAATACACAGACAAGGGCAGCAACGAAATCCCAGACAACAGGGGCACACTAGCAGATCAGCATCTGGACGTGCAACACCTTTTTGCCGTGTGCCCCCATTACCCGGCGTGTGGGGGAGAGGAAACTTGCTCAGATTGCCCAATGACTGTGCGTGTTCACCCAGAACGGACCATAGCTCCGTGCTATCCCAAGGCAATTACACTGAAGCAGGTCCAGGTGTCTAGGCAGAGGCATCTAAGCCCTTCTTGGTGGGATATTGCATAGCACACTTCAGCGGGGCAGAGAACGTTGGTGGAACTATAGCGAAGGTCTGCAAGCTGGCTTGTACCCCAACCTGGGAGCGCTAATGGGACTGCACGAAACCACACCAAACCAGCTGAACCCTACACCACTTGCAGGCCCGGAGGCGGCAGATTCCTTAACTCTCTCCATTGTCACGGAGCGGCAGATATCATCCGTTGCCTGCGGCACATTCATCACTGAAGTGAGGAGTTTGAGGAGTCTGGCGGCAAAGTGGGGTGTGGAGACCTGCCTGTCCACCCACAATTAGCACCGGTCCATTCGTGGGGCACGGCTGAATATGTCCAAGGCCAGGAAGGGCGGTAAACATCAGGGTAAACTGACTTCGAGACAACACCTGAGCCAAAAGGGAACCAGGACAATGGAGTACCCACAGGAAGACCAAACTTTGGTGTCCCCCCTAGGATCCAACGCCAGCCATCCAAGACATCAAAGCAATGTTGTCGCAAATGCAGTCTGGCATACAGTCCCTGGACGAAAAGCTGGACACCTTGACCTGCAAGTTGGACCATATGCAGGTGAGGCTGGACAAACAGTGAGATTCTGGATGAAGCGGAAGCCAGAGTCTCACGAGTAGAGGATGAGACAGCCTCATCTCCAGGGATATGTATTAGGTAAAGCATGCTCTGAAGGAACTCGCAGCGAAGCAGGAAGATCTGGAATCACGCTGCAGAAGAAATAATGTCAGGATTGTTGGGCTGTCGGAGTCTTTGGACTGGAGGAATATGGAAGGAATGGTGAAGGAGCTGATTCGGGAGCCACTGGAGCCCGAGGAGTTTTCACCACTGTGTATAGTGGAGAGGGACACAGGATACCAAGTGGCAGGAAACCAGTCCATGGAGCACCGCCTCGCACGCCGATAGCTTGCCTGTTGAATTATAGGGATACAGCCCTCCCCAGGGCACTGGAAATGGGCACTGTCTGCTACAAGGGGGACATGATACAGCTTTTCCCCCAACTTCTCGGATAAGGTCCAAGCAACCAGGAGAACTTTCATTGCCATCAAGAAGAGATTACGGGATAGAGGCATGAAATATGCCATGATGTTCCCAGCCAAGCTCAGGGTCGAGCACGTGGGCAAGCCCATCTTCTTTCAGACCCCGGAAGACGCTAGCTTGTTTTTGGATATGCTGCCAGGGCTCCACGCCCACGTCAGAACAATACTTGAAATGTGGCTCGTATGAACGGAGCAGTTAACAGCTGCGCAATAAGGTTCGGGATTTAAATTGGTGTTACAGGTTCAGGAACCGCACATCTATTGAGTGCATGGTGGGTCGGTCCAAGCCTACACTATAGCAGAAGCTTGATAATAGTTAATGATTGGGGGCGTTGAAGGGCTGAAAGGTTGGTGTATTCAGCGTGGGGCGGGGGGGACAGCAGAGGTTGGGGGTGGGCGGTGTGATGATACCACTGACGTGTTGGCATTGTCGGTAGTCGAAGGAGGGGGGGGGGGACCTACGGGTACATGCAATGTTGCATCCAGGCATGATGTGGAATCTTCTAAGTGCGTGCTAAAACATGGGAGACCAGGTATATCCGGGGTATCCCTCCTCTGCTGGGAGGGAGTGATGCAAGCAGACCGGTTATGGCGACAGTAAAATTTCTAACTTGGAATGTAAAGGGCCTTAACAGCTCCTCTAAGTGCCGTAAAGTTAAAGGGTACATGAGACGCCATCAGGTGGGGATAGCTTTCGTACAAGAGGCACACCTCACATCGGAGTTGGCAGGGGATGGGATGCCACAGATACTACTCCTCGTATGCAAGATGGGTGTGCATTCTAATACACAATTCTGTGGGATTTAAACATACTAGGACTACAAAAGATAAAGAGGGCAGGGCACTGGTTGTACAAGTTGAAATCCAAGAGAAGCTATACACATTAATCAGTTACTACGGCCCCAACCAAGACACATTGGAATCATTGGATTGGATCGAGCAACAACTGGGGATTAAATCTGAAGGCAAGATAGTATGGGCAGGGGATTTTAATGAGGTCTTGGAACCCTCTCGGGATAGGAAGGGGAGGAACCTGCGCCCACAAACCAAGGAGTCTGTTAGGTTACAGGGAATGCTCCAAGTATGGGGGCTGGAGGATGTGTGGAGAGTAAGCAACCCAGAAGCACGTCAATATATACATCACTCTGATCCCCTCAACTCCGCCTCCAGACTGGACTTTTTCTTAATATCCGAGACCTTGCTGGGTTAAACTTCAGATGTGGGCATACTTGCCCGCACATTGTCGTATCATGCCCCAGTATTCTTAAGAATAGCCCTGCTTGGGAGGGGAGGGACGCGACCACCTTGGAGGTTCAAGAGCAAGGGCCTGTCAGATAAAATCTGTCGAGAGGTGCTGACTGCAGCTATTGACTCATATTTAGAGATGAATTAGGGGTCGGTGGACTCGGTGGCAGCCCTATGGGAGGGGTTTAAATGTGTGATTCGTGGGGAATGTATCGCAAAGTAGTCTGGCATATTAAGGCAGACAAGAAGAGAGTTGGGCGAGAAAGAGGCGTTCATTCGGGCCTTACAGTAAGCTCATCCCACCCCCACGACTGCCCAGCAGGCGGTACTGATGCAAACACTCCAAGAGTTTCACGCCCTAGGCCAGAGGGAAATTAAGTTTTATGGGATAAGAATGCGCCCAGACAATACGGGCAGGGCCAGGCCCCGGGGAGATCCTTAGCCAGGACTACTAGGATGGGGGTCTGGAGGGCAGGATAGCAGCTTTAACCGATGAAAGCGGGGTAGACCAATACAAGGATCTCAAAATTGTCCAGGAGTTCCAGAAACGTTAAACGTATTAGTACTCTGCTCAGACCCATGCCCCTCAGGCGGTCATAGACTCGTACATAGACCAAATAGGGATGTACTGGTGTAGTGAGGGGCAGAGGGAATGGTTGAATCGGCCACTGTCTTTAGAGGAGGTTAAGGCAGCGATTAAGGATTTACCATCTGCGAAATCCCCTGGGCCATACGGCTTCACTGCTGAATTTTATAAAATACTATATCGACAAACTGTCCCCTCACCTGTTACAGGTCTACCAACAAGCTATTGGGAAGGGAAGCCTGCCACACTCCCCCAGAGAGGTGGTGGTTCTGTTGGAATCAGGGAAGCCGGGTAAAGATTGCTCATCCTACCGTCCGATCGCACTGATCACCCTTGACAATAAGATACTAGCCAAAATACTTGCAGCACGATTCTCGCCACTGATGCAGACTGTGATCAAGGCTAACCAGGCAGGATTTATTCCGGGACACTCTACTTCGTATGGGCGGAGGAGAATATTTGGCCTAATGGCAGCCCTCCCGCAGGATGACCCAGTGATAGCAGTACTGCTCGACGCCACCAAGGCGTTTGACTGTCAAGTGGCCATATCTGTTCACAGTTCTGCGCCGCCTAGGCATGGGTGAGTTCTTCATTTCACTGATGGCCCTTTTGTATCCGGACCCGGTGGCTAAAATACGAGTGAATGGGCAAGAGACAGAGGATCCCGCTCAGGCACGGAACACACCAGGGCTGCCTATTATCCCCCTTGATATTTGCCCTGGCAATTGAACCGCGGATGGAACGAATCAGGGAGCTACATGTACACAGGGGTATCAGACTGTACAACCATAGAGTTGTGATATCATATGCTGATAACATGGTAGTGTTTCTTGGAGACCGAATAGTTAACCTGGACCCTGTAATGCACGAGGTCCAGTGTTATGGCTCTGTCGGGCTTGAATGTTAATACTAGCAAATCTATTATATTTCCTCTAACAGGAGTGGTCACTCAATTCCGGGATAAATGGGGATTCCAGTGGGACCTACTCCAAACGCGGTACCTGGGAATCACCACATCAAGGAACAGAGGTGGTGTATCGCAGTAATTATGTGGCGGCCCTGGAGGTCGCCAGAGGTGCCATGCTACTCTGGAACTCGCTCCCACTCAACCTTTATGGTAGAGTATCAGTGGTGAAAATGACGATCTTACCCAAATTTCTGTATACATTTCTAAACGCACCAGTACCGTTGCATGTGAAATTCTTCCGTGAATTAAGGGCGGCTGTCACACAATTTATCTGAGCAGGCAAGAGGGCAAGAATATCTTGGGATAAGATCACAGCTCCGATAAATGAGGGGGCCTAGCATTACCTGAATTCGAGGCGTATTATAATGTGGCTCAGGCTGGGTTTCTTATGTACTGGTTTGGGACACATCAGGACCGGAGACACGTGGAACTAGAGTGCCTTGGCTGCTCCTGCGCTTTTGAGATCCGTAATCCTTACCGCCCCAGAACGCGTACACAAACCCAGGCACATGGTCGAGTTGACGTGCAAAGCCTGGACCGCAATAGAACGGAAAAACAAAGGGGAGGTACTCTACTCACCCGCACTTCCGGTCACTCATCCGACATACCCGACACGTGAGGCTGGGTTCATATCACTGATGGAGGCTGGGGGTCAGTAAGCTAGGCCAATTATTCCCGAAAGGGGAGTTCATGACACTCGAAATGATAAAAGAGGGGCGGCAATCGACACTTGACATCTTCCTATATTTTAGGGTGAGACTGACTTTGCAGACCCTGCTCCCGTCGTTCGCCTAAACAGCTCCAGACCGCACATATATTGGACAGCATAATACAGGGTTCTTTGGGTAGCCGGGTCACATCTGCATTGTACATGAAGGCCCTGACCTATAGACCATCGGTCACGGCTCATGCAGGGAGGCCAGGGAACGGGCGCTGGGGAAGGAAATACCGGTTGAAATGTGGCAGGATTGCTGTGAGATGGCCAGGAAGAGGGCCATCTGTGCCAGGTTTTAACTGATACATTTCAAATACCTGCATCAGTTTTATTATACACCTGCCAGGATAAAAGATTCATTTCCGCACACTGATGGGAGATGCTGAGGTGCAATCAGGAGACTAGTTGGCCTTTTGCTGCTACTGGCTAAGCAAAGAGTGGCGATGGTGTAGGGTGGGAGACAATGGTCCAGAGATATTCTGTACTGCAACATGGAAACCAGGTGGGGCAACATGCAGGGTAGCAAATGGGGAGACAGAAGAATGTGGGACGCATACACTCTGTACTTATTGAAGGAGTCCGGTAAAGAGAATTAAGGGAATCTTTCACCGCAAGACTCTTCCTGAAAACACTGGCGGAACCAACAGAATTTACGTAGTATCCGCACAACTGTAATAGAGGAGAAACATCCCCTTGGACAAGGAATACCCCCCAATACACACACCTGGTGAATGGACTCTGGACCACTGAACACCTGTCAGAGACTGGCCTGCTCCTCGCCTGGAAATGTCAGGTCCCCATGCACTGGCCCCGTTGGGTCAATCTCTGCCTTAAACTTGAATCTGTCATTCCGACAGCACTTGCACGCACCTACTTGATACAGACTGGGAGGATGCACTGAATTGAATGTACCGTGTGGAGGGAGGGGGGGGGGTTACGGGAGGGATATTGTTATGATGTTCTTATGTTGTTGAAGAAATGCTAATAAAAAGATGTTTTAAAAAACGTGTCATGTCAACTTTTTTCCATATCCAATATATAAATATGATGGTCATTCCTAAATGGTTTAGGATTTCAGTTTTTACAACATCCTCAACGTGGGTCTGCCCTGCCATGTGGACAGTATGAAAGGCTGTTACGCCACCTTTAACGTTACTCACTGGTCAAGCACACACTTTGAAGACTGCACCCTGTGTGCAAAGCTGAAACTGTCTCTGGGATGTTCTCCCTCTAGTGTCTGAAGAAACAGTGCTCCCCACTACTGCTTATTCTTTGGTTCTAGAAATAGCACACATTTGGGCTCAGTGCATGGTACAGGACAGCTGGGTCACCAGACCTGTAACTTGCCAATGCCAGAGTCTTCACAAGTATCGCCTGGAAGCGGTCGTACGCGCTTTAGAGCCTGTGTGGCAAGCACTTACTCCATGACCCAGGTGTTAAAGAGGAGAGGGTAACCTGGGAGATCCTGCTCACACCACTCCTGAATCTCAGAGAGGGAGATTACCCTCAGCCCACATAGGCATATCACATGGGTCGCTAAGGGGGCAGTTGCTGGTTCCCCAATTTGGGATCCGTGACTAATTTATCATATACTAAATGGTATGAAGATAGTCATGCCTCCGGCAACTAGGTACATCATTCTATGTAGCATGAACAAAGCTTGGGCTGTTCTGGGTGACAAATGAGTATTTGACACACATGGCCCTCTCTTGCAAGCAGACCATGTGCTCAAAGCAAGACTATTGTCGCATTATGTCAGATGTCTATGACCTCGAACTGGCAAGAATTGTATCAGGGTGGGCTGGGCGCAGTCTCCCCACAATTCAAGGTTCCCAAGTAATTATCTGATGTTCAAGCCTTCATTCCCACAACACAGAAAGCTGCCCTGTTCAGTGTCTCAATGCATATGAAGCAAGCACATAACAGACAGTTCCTCATTGTAGCGAGTAAATCACCCGACAGTTTTCTATTCCACTGAATATTTACTCTCCAACTGTGTGCTGCCCACAGCGGAGTGTGCCGGGAGTAGCAGTGCGGCTGAGAGTCTGACTGAAAACGCTGACAAACGAAGAAGTGGGGCAAGCTGAAGCGCGGACTGGTGAGCCCTGAGAGGGCGGCAGCAGCGCCCTGCTGTTCCAGAGGCGGGTGCAGCGACTGACTGCTGTGAGCGGTGGGCCCCTGCCTGGAGGGGACAACCGGCCTCCCCCCACCCCTCCCCAGGTGCTGCAAGGAGACTGGGGAGAGCTGTGGCAGCCAGCCAAAATGGAGCTTGTTGCAGCGATCAGGCAGGTGAACAGACCTGGTAAGTGCCCTTTCTCTGCGCCTGCTGAATACAGGGTGGGGGAGTGGGGGTGGGTGGGGATGTGCGTGGCCTGCAAGGATGCCGGGCGAGGTATGGCTTGCTGTGCTTTTTTTCTTCTGTGACAGCGGGGCCCCCCGGTGAAGAGGGGATGTCTTGGCCCCATGTTGACCCTGCACCTCCCTGGAGCCCAGAAGAATCAATTGGCAGCCTCTACCGGTCCTGTCCGGGCTGAGAAGGGCCAGTGGTGAGCCCTGAGAGTATCAAGACAGCAAGCTGGGTGTGCCAGTCTATCCCCTTGGCCAGGTGAGATAGTGCTGTGACTCGGTGGATCAAGGCGAGACTGGCTTGCAAGCCCCCCCTCAGTCTTACACTGAGGGTGGTGCTACACTGGTCGGGCCCGGTCTTGTTGGTAGACAGTCTGGGGGCACTGGTCCCAAAGTGGGCTGGTCTCCTGGCCCCACTAGCGATTGGTACTGTGGAAAGTTGCTGAGTGGAGGCCAAGCGCTTGGGGTGCGAGGTCTACCAACATTTGAGAAGCCGAGTGGGCCCAGCATGGGTAACCAGGAAACACAGGCGAAGATGGATCAATATGCCAAATCAGATCAGTCTGTGCCACCGGCAGCTGCATCTCCGGGTCCCTCACAGCCTGATGTGGAAGCCTTGAAACTAACCCTCCGGGCGTCGAAAGATAGCGCAAACAATTTGGGGACTTAGATAGACAGCCTCGCATGCAGGGTGGACATCTGCAGTTCAGATGGACAAGCTCTGCAGACGTATGACAGAGGCAGAACAAAGTATCGAAATTGGAGAAGATAAGGTGGCGGAGCTGCAGAGAACTTGCCCTGCTTCAGCAGACTAAAGTTGCAATGACCTTGAGGAAAGGTCATGCAGGAATAACTTGTGCATACTGGGACCCACGGAGTCCACCCATATTGATAATATGGAGAAATTCGTACAGAAGCCAATATGACATCCTAGTCATCCCCCGCCCCACACCCCACCCTCCCATATCCCTCCGTCTCCTGCATGTTCCTTGTGGACAGAGCGCATAGGTCCCTGGAAGCTAAACCATCTCCTGAGTGGGCTATCATCGCCAGGATTTTTAACTGCAGGGAAAGGGATGTGATCCTGAAGACGGCAAGAGAGAAAGGCAAATTGCGATTTGGCTCGCCAATAATACATGTGTTCCTGGAATTTAGCCCACCTTTTCAAGCCGTCAAAAATATCCTGCGGAAAAAGGAGGTCTGCTATGCCATGCCGTTTCCCATGAAATTATGGGTGGTGCATAATGGGAAAACATGCTTAACATCTCCAGAGCCAGAGAAGCCATTTTCTTCAGAACTGCCGGATCCAGGGGGGATCCTCACATGGCTCAAACCGCTAACACTATCAAATAGAAGTAGTTCCATCCTATGTATTCGATTTCCTGATAACTAAGCTGAGTGTTAATGTGAGCCAGTTCTTGAGTGGCACTTAGATCCCCTTGCGAGGAGTTGTTGCAGAGAAGAGCATATTATGTGTGGCTCGTCAGTCACTGAGTCAATGTGACTGCCAACAGCTCCCCTTTCTTGCAGTAACTGCTTACTAGGGTGGTTTGTAGTGTTTTACTAGGAGTTTGGGGTTTTGGGGGGGCCAGTGTAGCCGGTATGTTCGAGTTGCTGACTTGAGCAGGTGTGGGAGGGAGGGGGAAGGCAGGATGAGCACAGTATTAATGTCATGTTTGGTTTACAGATTTAACAGCTGTCTTGTGGGGGCACAGAGCACCCGCTTAGATTCCCCTCAGTGTTTCCTCTGGGAAGGCAGGACTGGTACCATAGCACTGGCACGTTTGTGGGATGGGAGAGGGGGAGGGGGAGCAATTCACGATAATGACCTCAAACATCCATCGATTGACAAATGGGAAGAAATTCCGATTGTTCATGAGCCAGGCGAAGCGGCATCAGATAAATGTGCTGTGCCCACAAGAAACCCATTTAGCTAAAGGTGGAACACTTCCTGGGGCCTCAAGTGGGGTGTGCCATAGAGCTAGCTCCTCATTCTTCTCATGCCAGAGAGGTCGCAACAACCCTTCACAGATCCCTGAACTTTCGCTTGCATGACCAGGTTGCCGATAAGGAGGGGTTATTTCTAATCCTGGTGGGGGAATGTATGGGTACATAGCTTCCAATTGTTAATATCTATGCCCCAAATGATGATTTCCCAGATTTTTATCATTGTGTGCGTCCCATATTCACAAACTCCCTTCCTATGAAATTGTGTGGACGGGCGACAAACATTGCTCTGGCCCTTTCAATGGTCTACTCTGCCTCCACTCAGCAGGTCCTCCCAGAGGGCTCCGGTAGTGTGAGGGCATGTAGCGGAGTATGACTGCCTTGTGGATGCCTGGCAGCATTTTCATCCCCACAGCGAGGGAGTATTGATTCTATTCAGGGGTGCATGACAGCGCATCCAGAATCGATTACATTATGATGACCTCGCTAAATTGGCAAAGACCGCCAAATTATTGAAATCGGACACTATTGGACCACTGTCTGCTTGTGGTGGCGCTATCCGGACTGTATCAGGAGACGCCTACTTCGGTGGCGTTTCTGGGCTTGCTCCATTTAAGACGCAATGTTCAGTGACAAAAATCACACAAGACATACAGGTCATTTCAGACACATGTTTCAGTCCCTGACCCCAAAGTGATATGGGAAACGTTTAAGGTCTATAAATGAGGTTGTTGTTGTATATCTAGGGAAGGCCGGTATTGAAATTATTATGTAGTTCCATAGGCACACTGGAAGGGGAGATTAACGAATTAATATGGATGCTAGGTAGGGATCCAAATGTGGAAAGGGCCCTTCAAGAAAAAAGAAGGAAACATGCAGATCTGGCATGTGGAGAGAAGAAATATCTGGGAGATCCGATTGCCGTGACCACGTGTGGAGAGGGAGACGGGCCTAGTCGAACCCTGGCATGGGCGAGAATAAAAATGGGGCTGGGGTTCTCTTCTGGAGATTATAGACTCTAGGGGAGAACTAGTAAGGGACTCTAGCCAGATTAATACAATGTTTCACGATTATTACGACTGGTTATACACTCCTCTCAGTTACAAGTAATGCAGGACGAGATTAGTCAATTCCTGGATCGTGTGGCTCTGGGATGGCTTGATCCAGCACATTCGGATTTGTTGAATGTACCACCGTCTGAGGAGGAGATCTGCTGAGTGATTATGTTTCTCCCGAATGGGAAGGCTCCCAGAGGGGGGGGGCATTACTGCAAAGTTGTACAAAGTATGCACAGTACCTGCCTCCCCCCCATTTACGCATTATGTATGAACACTCCATCGCTACGCTACAGGAGTGCGGCCAGAATCTACGAGAACGGCATTGGTGACATTATTGCTGAAACCGGATAAGGATCCCCGTCAACGCTCCTCATACAGGTTATCCTTGATAAATGCGGATAACAAGATCATAGCGAAATTATTCACCAATGGACTTCTCCCACATATGCCAGCTTTAATCCTCCAGGACCAGGCTGGGTTTATCCCCAAGAGATCTACTCCAAATAATCTGCGATGTACATTTACTCTGATGCATTATGTAGATTACGGGGTCCCCATCGTGGTAGATGAAGAGAAGGCCTTCGAGTCTGTCGAATGGCCATTCCTATTCGAGGTCCTTCGGCGCTCCGTGCCGAGTCCGACATATCTTCAATGGATTAGGCTTGTGTGTACTGCACTCCGGGCCAACATGTTAATTTATCAGACAATGTTTGCCTGCATCAACCCTACTAGGGGCACAAGACAAGGATGTCCCCCATCTCCTACACTGTTCGCCTTTGTGATCAAACCCTTGGCCTGTAGCATAAGGGAGTATCATGCCCATAGAGGGGTCAAAATATATTTGCATGTCTAGACTATATCGTTATATGCAGAGGACATGCTTCTGTACGTTAAGAGCCCCAAAAATAATCTGCAGCCACTGGTGCAAGAGATGAAGTTATGGAGAATGCGCAGTGCTAAAAATAAATTAGTCAAAAATCAGAGATGCTGCCCTTCATGCTTGCGGTGTGCGCAGGGGAGGGTTTTAGGTGGTGCCCCAAGGGCATTCAGTATTTAGGTGTGAGGGTGTCTACTTCCCGGTCCTTTCTATATGTAGCCAACTATGTGGCAACACTGGAGCATTTTGAACGCAGTGTGGAAGCGTGGCTCCTCCTTCCGCGATCGCAGGCTGCAAAGATCTCCTTGGCTGAAATAGTCATATTCCCTAAGCTGCTATATGTTTTTAACAATGTACCAGTGGTTCACCCATCTAGATTTTGGACGCGCGTTAAAAGCCTTCTGGTGAGGCTGGCGTGGGCAGGATGGCAAACCAGGGACTCCTTTGACACACTGACTGCTCCGTTTGAAGAAGGGGGTTTGGAATACCCCGATTAGGTTGCTTATTATCTAGCGGCACAAATGCAGTACTCTGTTTGGCGGTGGCATCCATCACCCGAGTTCCGACATGTTAGACTGGAAAGGGCGAAGACGTGGCCCGACTACCTGAAAGGGATGCTATGGGGAACAAAGAAAACAGTGGTTAGAGGGAAGGTGCAGCCAGTGGATATCACATGCTGGGCCTGGGAATGGGAAGTACCTCGGGAGGGAGATGAAGGGAGGTACACTTCTGTATTTTCAGTATGTGCTATGCATGGGGTCGAAATAAAACATGAGAAAGTCTTCAAGACTCATTTTGAAGGCCTGGAAATTCACTCCTAAGGGGATATGGTTCAGAACGGTAGATTCCCTGGGATGCATTGAAGGAAAAGGGTGTCTGGAATGCAGTGAGAATGTTGCTTTACTTCCGGTTCAGGGAGATGCTTGGTGGCCTGTTGCAGAGCTTTCCGGAAGCACCTGCAAACTCTCCCCTGGTTCAATTAACCCACCTGGACTCACTAAGAAGGGGTCTCCATTATACAAACTGGCGCAGCTGACGCAGGGGGGGTGGGGGGGGTCACACCATCTTTGAAGCAAAATGGGAGTCATAGGGTTGGGCATTCGACAGAGGCAGATCTGTATGCTATGCCAAGGATTTTCCTTAACGACATACATAGTTTGATATACTTAAAGTTTCTACACCAGGTGTACTACACCCCGGCCCAACTGAAAAAGGTATTACTCAGATAGGTCAGCGAGATGCACTAAATGTCGGGTGGACCCAGTCTACTTTATGCACAGTTTGGGAATGCGGGCATATATGACCCTTCAGGGAACAAATCCATAGGATTATGGGTAAAATGCTTCCCAACTGTCTCCCCCCACAGCTCCCCTAAAGCCTGCTTCTTGGCTTGGTTTTATACTCCCAAGGGCTGACAGGAAACTGTTGGGCATGGCTTCTGCAATGCTGTGGTCTTTTAAATCAAGGGCCTGGGGAAAGCCGAGGGCCCCTAATGTGCATGAATGGCTGTCATGTTTAACCTCTTGCAAAAAGCACAAAACTTTGTATGCCTCTATGCTACCTAGCTGGAGCAGGCCATTGGATTATTGGGCTCCCCTGCACGCCTACATGTGCAAGGACCTTGCAAACTCAGGAACTGAAGGGGAGAAGCTGGACGTCTCTGGATGATGCATCTGGCCATGGTGGGCCTCTGGAACAGCTGGGGTAGAGGGAGAGACATGTTATGGGACTTGGTAGGGAGGACTGGATTTGTATTCATTTAGATTTATATAGCGCTTTAATCCAAAGCGCTTTACATGAGGAACAATCAATTACAACAAGCAATACATGACATTGAATCAAACCAGAAAACAGTACAAGGAACAATTTACATTATTAGTGAGGTTAAGCGCGTATGGAGGGGGGTGAAACAGAGAGGAGGATTCAGTGGTGAGAGAGGAAGCTGAAAGAAGCTACGGGGTGAATGGAAGATGTAGGATTTTAGAGAAGTGCGAAATGAGGGGTAGGAGGTAATAGAGCAAACAGGGAGGTGAAGGTGATTCCAATGGAAAGGAGCGATAAGTTCGAAGGAGCGGAAGCGGGAAAGGGTACAGGGTGGAGGAGGAGAAGAGAGAAGGAAGAGATCCACAGAACTGAGAGTAAGGGTGTAGAAAGTGAGAAGGGAGGATAGATAGGGAGGGGCAAGACAATATAGGGCTTTGAAGACTAGACAGAAGTTAAATTTAAGTTGGGAGTGAAAAGGGAGCCAACCTAGTGAGTCAAGGGAAGAGGAGATGGAGTCGTGAGGTGAGAGAAGGCAGAGGGAGCGGATAGCGGAGTGGTAGATGGATTTGAGAGGGGAGAGGTGAGAGGAGGCGAGTCCAAAGAAGACAGTGGAATAGTAGAAGAATCTGGAGAACATGAGGGAGGAGATTAGGAGCTTAGTAGCGTGAAAAGTTAGGAGAGGACACATTTTACGGATGTTGTAGAGGTGGAAGCGGCAAGATCTAGCAGTGAGAGAAATGTGGTGGGAAAGAGGTGGGGCGGAAGAGTTGGAAGTAGCATTTTCTTGTTCTCTTTTTTTGTTCTGGATAGGACTCACCTGGCTACAGCGTGGTGGTTTCTGGGAGGTTAGTTAATCATATGCTGGACACTACAATTATGTTATCCTGTGCTTTCCTAACGGCTGTGCTGTGCTTTTCTTGGGGGTTGAAGGGGGGTGGGGGGGCGGACAGGGGTTCAGAATGTGGTTGGTTTTGCTTTTTCTGCATGTTCTTATGGATTTAAAACAAAGAAGGTTTTAAAAAAGTACAGAAAAGATTTGATTCTATTAAAGGTTAAAGTGGTAAGCACTATTCCATCCACCTAGAGTAAACAAGGAGTAAAATGTGTGTCTTTGCGACTTACTGCGTTCAATGTGTTTTCACATCATGGCTAGCATAAAAAATATTGTGACATTGTATAGTGCATTTCCCCATCAAAGTTGCATTGTTGATTTAGGTTGCTTACCCTCCTCCCCGTAATTAGAGGTAGTTGCAGTTTCCTTTCAAAGGCAAAGAGGATACGTGGAGGGCAATGGGACATGGGGCTGTGTCAATGCTCTGTCAAAAGCATGAAGTCACAAGTTCCAGATTAGTTTTTCACATTTATGTCCAATTGTGGACAGTGAGTCAACAGGTGATTGATAACTATGTACCATACAAGGCAGAGGCCAAGAAATGTTCTAGATTCAGAGAGGACCAGATCACCATCTGTTTGCCTAGAAAGAAACAGAGCACGACAGACAAAACTCACAGAAGATGCCCAACAAGGCAGAAACACATCTCCGGGTTGCTGGTCGTTCTCTTGTTTGGCGAATTGCCTGGCTTTTTGGTGTTAGACTGCGCCGCTTGTGGGTGGGACGAGAATAATGTGCAAATATATATTTCACCCCTGAAAAGGCACTGTTAGGGAGAATTATCATAAATGTGATAATTCCCTTTACCTTAGAGACCTCCCACCAGCAACTTTGCTGGATTTTGAGGATTTGATTTTTTTTTTTACCTGGAGAGCGCACAACCCTTTTTTCCCCACTTTCTCATGTATTTTGAGGTGTGTTTTACTCTTGTGTTCTTGGATTATGGAGTTTTAGATAACTCCATAGGCATTATCTTTTCATGTGCGTCACACAGCACCCTCAGTGCAGTGACACAGAGAAGCCTTTTAGGCTGTCAAAAAGGTTTAAATACCTTCTCCGGGATAAACTACTCTTTCCCAGAGAAAGTAAAGTTAAATTGATTATACTTGCCTTTTTAAATTCCTAGACCCAGCACATACCATCTTCCAATAGAGTGCTGCAGGGGTTACCTAGTATCCCCTGTGTCTAGAAACTCATGTAGCAGTCAAATGCTACCCTTTCCTATCGAAACGGCGGGTGGCAGTGGTTTTACAACGAACTACAGTGGTTTTACAACCAACTACCATGATTTTTCATGACCGCGAAAACAGGTAGCAAAAAATTGCCGGAGTCATGTTTTTCAAGATGGCGTCTGAGTCCCCTCTGTAAAAAAAAAAACAGGGCCCGGTTGTCTTTTTTCGCCATTTATTTTTGGAAATGTCTTTCTAGAGTTTGTCTCTGCGCGCTAAACCAAGTCTGGTCCCTTTGTTCCTACGCCTTTGGCGGGCTTCAGGACTGAAGATCGGCTCTGGCGCTAGAGTTTCTGAGTTGGGCAGGAAGAGTGAGGGAGGTGCCCGAAACTCCCTGTGCTTAGTCTCCAAGAAGACCCAAATGCACTGGTGCGATTGGCTGGCTGACTGTCCGGCAAGGACAGCCACCCTACTGGGTGAGTGGCAGCTAGGCTGGAATGAATGGGAGGAAACTGGATAAAAGGCAAGTCTCTCGGCTTGGAAGGCAGTGTCTACCACTGAAATGAAAGAATCGAAGACGAGCTGGAAGAGGACGGCCGCTGCAACTCCTGGACCGTTGGTTTGCCCGTTGAAGCCCTGCTGCAGGTCAGAATCAGCAAGTTCGACAGAGAAGCCCTTCAAGGACGACTTCTCCCTTTGAGTTGGTGGGACCAATCAACTCGTAAGACACCTGGACACCATTCTCCGAGCTGGTTGCATTTTCCTCAAAGTGCTGCAGGAAACCTAATAACCAGGAAGGACAACATCAGTTTGTGTGCTTGACAACAGCTACCGGAATCGAAGATTTGCCAGATTTGTGATCAGTCCTTGTGCAGTGCAGGAGTCAGACGTCCTCCCTCTTGTCCCCACGACTGAGGCTCAGGAACAGCGAGACCTGCAGGAACTGCCAGGAACAGAAATCTTCAGCTGCATCTTTTTCTTAAACATAAGTTACTGTGAAAAACCGACAGAGAACTTACCTCTCACTGCAAAAGTGCATGAAACTTAGACAACTTGCAGGCCTAGTCAGCCTGTGCCCCAACATATGAGCCTTGCTTCCATGAACTACTTCTGAGAACCGTGGCAAAGACTTTTCCGTTTAACTACCAGAACCGTTTTTACCTATACAAGACTCTAGCTCATTGAATGCAATAGGTAGGCCAAAGTCAATCAACTCCTCTGGTGAACCCAAACTATTTTCACTGTTTAAGAGTAACTAATATTCATTTTATTAACGTATGCCTTTTTGCACCTACTTCAAATGCTCTGAATGCCATTTTGCTCCTACTTCAAAGTAATTTAAATGTCACAGAACCGGACAGTGTGAAGTACTGTAGTATATTTTTGTGTGATATTGATTGCCTCCTTTTAATGAATGTTTTCTAACTGACTGTAATAAATTAATAAGTGTTTTACCAAGATATCTTGAGTAGAAGTGTCTAGCTGAATACTTGTGATTGTAGACCTCTGTGTAACATCGAGATAAGCCTGGCTGCTCAGCTCGCTACCAAAAACTGTGTGGTACAGACTTATACCAAAGGTTGGTTTTGCTTACACCTGTAGTCATAGTTGTGTGCAGTGGTCCCAGAGGGTACTGCATGCAAACTTTGCATAACAGGCACACATTGCTAAAGCCAGATTGTAGACCCTCGAGTGTGCACCTTTGCATGCAACAGGTTATTTAAGCTGCGTTCATCGGTAGAGGTAGTCTCACATTATTGGGCAAGAACACTTTGGTGCTATGGGCACCTGTGGGGATTCTAGGATTAGTGGCCCAGGTCTGGAGTGTCATACTCACTAGAATGTTTTTTCCAGCAATTTGGAAGGATATTTCAGGGTATAAAGGGGGCCTGTGGTATACTTCCCTACACCCCTGCCAGGAGTCGCATCACAGAGCTAGTGGGTCCCCCTCTACAGCAGAGGATCACAGTCCCTCCCACAGGCAACCCACCCGTAACCACATAATCTCTTCAAAACACTCATTACCCACAACAACATTTCTCATAATTCAACAATTTTGTTTTTGTGCACTTCGGTTTTGCCCCATTAAAGAAACAAGAAAGGCAGACCATCTTTTTGCAGATCAGTGGCCATTTAGTTTACAGTTTCCTTTAGGCCTACACTATATGCAACTACTAATTTTTTAAAAAAAAAAAAAACACAAAAAAAATCAAGCTGAGCAAAAACGGTCTTTTTACAAATGAGATGAAAGGATTCTAAACAGAAGACACGTAGACACAAGCTAGCAAGTGTGCTGCGGTTACATATGCAGAAAAAAAATGTAATGTAAAGTAACAGTATGTTTCCCACATTCAGTGCCAAAAATAAATCAAGCTTACCTTCATGCACCACGGTTTCCTTTTCGACTGAAAAAAAGTACAAACACATCCTCGTTAACCGAATTATAGACACGCACCACCACAGATTCTTTAGTAGCACACAAAACGATAGAAGATGGTAGTTTTACAAATAGATGGAAAGCATAACTTTTGTGGCTGCTAAATACGGCCAGTGGGGAGATTAAAAAGAAAAAGTTCAGAGGAGACACAAACATCTAACAGAAGTGCATTGAAGGGGATAGTGAGGAAGGGAATCAGACAGTCACTTCCACCTTTAAAGGTAACTTAAAGCATACAATCAATTTAATGACAAAGGTACCTTACAAAACCATAATGTGTTACCAACCGTGGCAGAGAAAACAAAGCACTGTTCCAGTACAAGGTGGTCCTCAGTAATTCTGCTGCAGTGGCAGATTCCTCACTTCTGAAGCTCAATGGATGGAGTGTCATTTACCCAGCCTGGTAAAAATATCAGTCACATCAAATCCAATTTAGCTTAATAGGTTGAACCATCAGTGATTATTAAATAGTGACCATTGGTCTTAAAGGTGACGCTTTGATGGCTGAATATGGACCTAATGGCTGCAAGCATGTTTTACTGTTGATGCTTTTCAAGTTATGTAGCATACTGTTAAAGTAAGATTTTCTTATTTGTGCTAAATCTTCCTGACCTGTGTCAACCCGAGAACTCTTTTGCTTGTACTTGGCGATTATTTTCCCATGTCCCTATGTGAAGGGGAATCCGTTTCCCCTCTCACTTAGTCTTTTAATCTTTTTAAGGGTAACCTGTTTATGTCTCTCCATAGTGTTTGGTTGGAGTTAGTTTCCTATAACCTTTGGGATTAGGCTGGGTTGCCCATTTGGTCTTCCCTGTTCATTTATCTTTAATGTACTTGGATGAACTACTGTTCCCAAGGGGTAAAGAGGGATTTTCATCCCCCTTTAGATTTTATATAGTGAGCCAGCACACCCCACCGTATGCCGAGTACTGGGGAGCTACAATGCATCGCCTTGCTTACTTGCCTGTAGCATTTTTGTTACAATGGCAAGTTTACTTGAATGGCTGGTGGCAGTGGTTTTACATTTAGTGACTTTTTAGTCTTCTTACTCGCAAGGCCAAATCAGGGACTAAGGAAATCTTTGCTATCTTCAGAGAGCTGGAGACCCCCAGAGCCCCACCCCTGCCCCCAACTCTCCACAAGGATGAAAAGTTGTGGAATAAAATTCAATCCCCATGCTTGACAAACTGGACACCCTGCATAGCAAAATCCTTGCTCATCAACGGGCACGTAGCCACCAAATCTCCAACTTACACAGTAGCATGCCGGCTTATTATGGACCTGGTGAATCCCCACCCTTGGACTTCAAGGAAAAGAGCGAACTAAAAGTCATTGCCTGCCTTAATTCCATTAAACCGTCCGTCGGCAAAGGGGACGCCTGTCCGGCTCAGCTTATTAAATAAAGACTGTGCCCCTACCCTGGCCCCCTTCATCACGACCTTCATTAATGCATCCTTCCAGTCAGGCATTGTCCCTTGTGGCCTCAAGGAAGCCTGGGTACTCCCTCTCATTTAGAAACCTCCTCTTGACCCAGCAGTCCCAGGGAACTGTAGACCGATCGCTACGGTCCCGTTCTTACCAAAAATCCTGGACAAGGCAGCTTATCTGCAAGTCCAAAAATTCTTTGAGACAAATAGCTTTTTCATCCTCCGTCAGTCTGACTTCCGTTTGGGACACAGTACCGAAACTGCACTGTTGGACCTAAAAAAATCAAATGGACTATTTCAGCGACGCAGGCAAACCCGCTTTCCTTATGCGCCTTGATTTGACCGCAGCTTTTGATTTGGTAGACCATAAAACCCTCTGCCACCATCTCTCCTCTGCAGCCAACTTCTCCACAAAGGCCTGTGTTTGGTTCACCTTGTTTCCTCGGGAAAAGGGCTAAGAAAGTCTTCTCTGACTCAGCCTGTGCCCACACAAGTGACATCAAATGTGGAGTCCCAGTGTTCTTGCATCTCACCTACCTTGTATAACCTTTTTACAAGGCCACTGTTCAACATTCTGGTCGCGCTGGGCATCTCATACACCAACTATGCCGATGATACGCAGGTGCTTATCCCCCTTACTGGCGACTACGAGGCCGTCGTGAACACCCTTAATTCCATATACTCAACGATTCAAACATGGATGGCAAAAACCTGGTGCCTCAATGGCGAGAAAACATTACTTCTGCTAACTGGATCACCTGCCACCCTCAATAAACTGGACAAACAATGCAGCTCTTTAATGATTGAAAACATGGCAATCACTGTATCTCAGGCCGTCAAGACACTGGGTGTATACCTGGACTCTAACCTATCCATGAGCCGGCAGGTTAATGCTATTGCGTCCACATCAGCATACCACTCCAACTTGCTAACGCAGCAAGACCTTTTCAGTCTTAACAGAACTGCCTCACTATTGCTAGAGCAATAATTGGATCTCGGTTGGACTAATGCAATGAACTCTTCTTATGGACGTCCAACATCTCGAAATTCCAGACGGTGCAAAACAATGCCCTCAGGGCCGCTACCGGCATTTCCAAGAGGGACCATGTATCTGAGACCAGGAGGCAGGCCCATTGGCTTCACGTGAAAGAGCAGATCTTTAAAACTCTCGCCCTAACGCATAAATGCATCCATAACCTTGCACCGGTTTACCTGTCTCAAAGAATAGTTGAGCCCTTCTCAGCTAGACCCATCGGATCGGCTTACACTAACCGAATATCCACCCCTAAGACCAAAGAGTTTGTGTAGGAGGCTCTAGCTTCCCCGCCCCCCACCCCCGGCTGCGACCCATTGGAACACTACCGCCCCACATTAGAAGCATTGACTCTCACAATGCCTTTCGAAAAGTGATAAAAAAGTTGCCGTTTGTATAAAATACACTGTGGCACCGAGGGAAAACTAAGGATCCTGTTTAGGCTGCATGTCTTAATATCCATATGAAACCTCAAGGAATACTATATTACACTAACATATAATTCTTCTGTAATGATCGTACAATACTCAACCTGTTCGGTTACACGTTTTCTGTAACCACTGTTGATACAAGCTCACTGTAACCCTGAGCTAAGCTTTATTTATATGCAACTAAGACACCTTCATGTTACAGCGCCTCAATGCCTTTGGGCTGTTAGTGCGCTTTACAAATCCCAAAAGAATTAAATAAATTGAGCTGCCAGGCTGGGGCAGGAGCCTTCACCGGCAGGAATGTCCTGAAGAGTGTCTTGAGGCCGGGATGTCCTTAAATTCTGCAGGAACAGCATAACCCCCAAACTCTAGGGCTGTAGGAGCCATGCCCTCAGGTTCAGAGACTACAGGTCGTGATGCAGAATCCCCTCCCTCCCCACCTTCTCTGATGAGGTCTGGGACAGTGGCATCCTGATGGACGAGGCCACGCTGGGTTGATCGGTTAACGGTTCATCACACGTAACAGAAGGGGAACTGAGGAGAAGCATACAGGAACAGTCCCGCCCACGGGAACGAGAATGCATCCCTCCCATACTCCTCGTTTCTGGCACTTAGCGTTCGCTGCCATTGCAAAGAGACCTATCTGGGGCTACCCCCCACTTGCCAACAGAAGATCTGGTGAAGTTCCCACTTGCAGCAAGAATGCAGTTCCTTGCTTAGTGAGTCTGCGATGGTGAATCCTGGGCCTCCGTAGAGAGAGCTGGTGAGTGGGTGCCCCCTTATTCCCGGATGTAGAACATGGTGGTGGTGTTGTCTGTGAAAAGCTAAGACAGGAACATGATCGGAAATGGTTATGAAACCAATTTCTGAATTAATAATGGTAGGAAAAAGAAAGGGTGTGTTGGAAGCGGCCGTTTGTTTCCTTCAGAGAATCCAACGGTGATGGTTTGACACTCAACATCCAAGCTGGGAGGTTCTTTCCTCCAGTTTAGTGCTGCAGTGTTGCTGTGCAGCTCAAGAGATGGCGGCTCGAGAGACCGTGAGGCCGTAGACCAAGTGAGATTGCAAGTTTTAACTGGTAAGTGGTGCTAGAGCTGCATTAGTCGGCAATCGGTGACCTGCTGCTCTAGGTAAACTTTTCTTTTTGGATGCGAACAGGAAAAAGCGTTCATTTACTGCATCCGCTCTGTTCAGTGTGACTGCTCCCTGTTTGATCCCTGCTTGCTCCGAGGCTATATTGCCTTCCTCTGTGAGTGAAGACATGAACGAGCAGGGAAAAGTGTTCCGCTGCATTCATTGCATTTGCTCAGTTTAGTTTGTTTGCTTCCTGCTTGCTTTTCATGTTATATTGCCTTCCTTGTGAAGTGGAGCTATAAATGATGAATATGAATGTGGCTTTGACCTGACGAGCCTACTGACACCCAAAACGAGTGATTCAGTTGAATCTTGGGAAGAGGGAGAGGATAGAAACTTGCGAGGAGGAGCTTGCAGTATATAGGTCTTATCTGCTCTGCGGAGTGGGGGGTACATTTGTTAATTCCTCTTGACCCACTTCTTCCATTGAGCTCCCCCTTGTGCTTCCTGCGTCCTTTTGGGGTTGTGAACAAACATGGTAGCTTCAACAGGCCCCTTAACGAGGCATCGTGAGAAGAATCTCTCGTCAGCGGATCCCCCGCCCCCGTCCGACACCCTATTGTTGTCGGTTCTCCCTCCCCTCGAACATAAGAGGAATTGCAACCTGACTTTGAGGAAAGAAGATCCGCCTGTTACAACTCGGGCGTAAGGTTCTCTACTCATCTTGCACTTTGTTTTCTGAAGAAGTGACTGAACATATGGAGGGAAGTTTGTAACCACTTGAACATCGGATGAGAACCCTCAGTTGGTTTCTTTCCAGCGATTGTCGCAGGTAGAACAACTTGCACCTTGTGTCACCGATACATAACACGAGGCTGATAAAAACCTGCTTTCCCTGCATTAGTGGAACCAAGAGGGAAATATAATGCACAACGACACTCTGGGTTCTTGGCAAAGAGCAAGTGTGTCAATAGAGCATGAACTTGGACAATGCGATTCTACCTTCGGTTTAACTTTTCCATTGTCCCAGAAAGATAGAGCAATTCTGGCTTAACAAATGTTTAGGAAAAAAAAATATGAACAAGCATCCAAGACTATGTTCAGTCATGCAAGCCTGTGAATACCAACTCTCGCATTGCATGTCTCCCTCTTGATATCAGAGATTGAGCTATTGCTGACAAACAATGAAAAGAGAAATGATGTCTTCGGCCCTTTGGACACAACACTCAAGGGAAGACGTCATAACGTCAACACAAATGCATCCAATACCTAATTGTCCTGTAGAACTTTGCACTTTAAGAAAAGCAGCAACTTGTATAAATATCCCACCAAAAATGGAAAAGGATATCTCAGATACATGGGATCCACAAAAGGATGCGAAAAAGATCCAACAAGATACATTAGCAATCATGTTATTGTTCGCCGCCGGAAAGAATCCAGCAAGAAGTAATTCCAACAACTATGATGGACTAACAGATCTTACTAATGGCAGAATCTAGCCAAGCTTTGTTACCGTTCCTTAAATTACAAGAGACAATGACGGATACTATGAAAGATCAGGCAACCTTGCTGGCCTTGATTCAGCCCAATCAAATACACCTTGAGGCATTTATAAATAAAATTCAAGGTCGTTTGGACATTGAAGCTGAAGCCACAATACAATGGCAAATGCAACTATTTGATATAGCTAGGAGTGATTGTGCAGATAAAACAGCTGACAGCGGCAATGTTAGAGATGTGTGCCTCTACGCAGCGTCAAAAAGACAGTACTTCAAACAGGAGTGATGGTATAAATGTACGCTATTCAAACCATAAACCAGGAAATAATCAGACCAACCGACAACAATTTACGAATGTAACTAAGGTCAATGAACCCGCAGTTGATAAATGAAATCCAAAGGAAACATCAGCAGGGGAATCAGACAGTACCTTTATACCCAGAGTCAACTGCAAAAAGGAAGACTTCTCAAGAGTAGTCCCCCCTCCTAGCTAAGGCACAAGGAACAGATTCCTTTCTGATTTTCTCTTGGAACAAACAAGATGTCGCTTATACCCTGGATAATAATACGAATAGACAAACTAAACGTAGTGAATGTCCGACCAAGAAAACATATATAGAGAAATGGCTCCAGGGCATTCCTGAGAAATCTCACAATCCCTGCCCTGATTAAAAGTGAACCAATAAAAAAAGCAAAAAGTGGTTACTTCCTCAAACAAACAAAGAAAGGACAAAGCCCCATCGAGTGTGATAAACCATACTCCTGTGTCTAAGGATAAATCGAAGAACAGCGCCAGCATGAAATTGATGAATCCGTCCACATGGATCCAGAAAATACATTGATAAATGAAGAAAGTGAGATAGAAGATTCTTCGCCGATTATCCTAGACGAGTATGAAGAAGGTTATACCATACATACCCAATTAGTGGAATTGACATGCAAAGATGTTTTGGATAACAACCTCTAACGGATTTAACATCCGAGTCGGACGACTCAGTCACTCGGTGCGAGTACATGATCAAACTGGAAATTCTAGTGAGAACGAAACTGCCTCTACCATGCGATTTTGGTTTAAAATTACCGACATTCATTGATCCAGGCCATTCTGATTCTACCAATACAATACAGAGACTAGAGAAAACAAACGATGGTCTTATACTAAACAGAACAAACATCTTACGCCTTATACCACAACTGCAGAGTATTATGTAATGATATCAAAATCAGTAGAGTTTATTCATGACATAATTATGGATAGGGTGGCGATACAATTCAACTCCATGCAAATAATGGACAAGGTGATGGCAAGAACGTCAATTACGAAAACTAGGATTCTGCCGTTTAAGAACACAGAATAAAATCCCATGTGAGAGGTGTGATCAGAAATCTCTGAAACAAGAATGGAGTAATACTCCTACAGAAAATACATTTTAGTCCGATAATCTGACTAAAATGGGACCAGAGTTAACTGAAAAAAGAAATCAGTCTTATCAACGGACGAACAGAAGTGGTACTGGAAGGATGTTAGCAAGATCGAATATAACTAAACATTTTACATGGAGAGATATACAGAACGATAATTCATCGCTTCAAACATATCAGAGGAACCAACAATAACAACCACCACCCAGTCAATAGGACTTTGCTCCTGAAATTCAAGAGGCTCAGTACATCGATTCCAAACAGAAAACAATGATCTCGCAAGCTATCAAATTATTTACTTGCAAGAGACATGGATTTACGAGCAGCCACTTTGCGACGGCTACCTGACTTATATGAACCCATTGTTTAAAAAGGCGCCCGTCTGCAGATCTGTTAATCCTGATTAAAATAGCTTCAAAGCTACAGGTATTGGAAACAATCAATCTCAATTTGTGGGCTCAATTCACCATCTTACAATATCCAATTCAAATCCAAATGATGGGAGATAATCAACAAAAAACACTGCATGGAAGACAACTAGGTGTTATGAATTTGTATTGGAATCCATTAGCTATCAGTGATGAGTGTTCTACAGATCTTGTTGTTTCATCAATGGATGGGGCAATGATAACATTTCCTGACATTGAATATATTTTGTGCCGATTTAAATATCCATCTCTTTGCCACTAATGGAGATACAATTCCGGGTGACCACTTACCTGTAAGAGCCCAACGATGGTCAAAAGAACTCTCCAAAAAGAAACATGGCCCTCTGTGATGGATCCGATAGCATCAATGGTATCCGCAAACTGACTTGGTCTAGAGGATCATCCACGGCCATTCTCCATTACATTTATACCTCCACAGAAATAAAAGACCGAATACTTGCGACAGATGAAATTCAGTCCTTAAACAGTGATCACCATAAAATTACCATCACATGGACCTCCAACTCTACCTATTCAAGATAAACTTAATCTTCCATGCCTGGAGTTGAATCAGCGTACACAGACTGCGATTAAGCAACAAACAACTGAAAGGCCTGTCTAGACTTTTTTTCAATACAACGCTCAGAGGAATAGCAAAAAGAAGGAGTATGAATGGCTGTTGGTTCCCTTTAAACATACTAACTCCCAGACAAGAATTTCAAGAAAATCTCACATCCATATCTACAACCTTCAAATAGTAAGGAAAAAAAAAAGGGAACTCCGAAATCAACTGAAAGTAATAGCCAAAACAGCAAGTGAAGATCAAGTTAAGCTAGTTATACCAGCAAAACGCTATAGAAATTGCTTAAACACAATAGTCGATGAACCAACTCGATGCTGAGAATATACTAAAAGCACTGAAAAATAAAAACTTTAAACATTTATGGAATCTACTAAATTGGAATTTGCAACAAGAGCACCTTATTCAAGAAGTTCCGGAAGAAGAGTAGTTAACGTATTTTACTCAGCTTTACAAGGAAAAGGACGGAACAGCAAATACATACTGTGATAAACCCATAATGAAATGGAGTACCAACTGGGATTTAGAAGAAGTCCTTAGTAAAAAAATGTGAACATATCCAGGGCCCCTCGGTCCCGATGTCCCCTCCTAAAATGAAATACTGAAATATGGGTGAATCTCTGTATCCAGACTTTTGAACTGAGCTCAGAATTTACCATGATTCCTTTGAAATGAAAAGCTGCTATCCTTATCCCGATTTACAAGCGATAGAAAATTAGCAGCCAATTACCGCCCCATAGCTTTGCTTGATCCCTTGGGAAAAGTCGTTGCATCCCTCCTCCAGAAGAAACTTAGAGGGCTACAAAAAAATAAAAAAATAAATCACAGACAAGATCCTAGGCAAACATGTTTCGGGAAGAACATTGGAACCAATATCAATCTATTGCTCCTAAATATTTTAAAAGAAGAGGCAATAAAGAAAAACTGCCAATTTATGCAGCATTTATTGATCTCCAACTAGCCATCGATGCAGTGAACAGAACCAAATATTGGAAAAAACTAGCCAAGTGGGAATGCCTGAATGAAATACTTCAACCTATTAAAGAACTGTACACGATCAGGATAAGATTGGCCCAGGAGGGAGCCTTCTCCCACCAGATTCACACATGGAATGGGCTGAAGCAAGGTTGCCCCTTCTGCAGCAATCTTAATTTAATCTGTATACAGCAGATATAGCAGACAATCAGTGATTCATGACAGCAAATCCTCCAAAAGTGAAAGCCACTCCTCTCCCGTATATCATGTATGCAGATGACCTAGTAGTACTAGATCAAACCCAAATGGGCCTGCAGAACATTTTAGGAAATCTGGAAATCTATGTGAAAGATAACGATTTGATGATTAACACAGAAATCAAAAATTATGACCCCGACTGATACATGGAAAGCCAAGTCAAAATCAATGCCCCTCTTTTTTGACAAAAAAAAAGAAAAAAACTTGACCATGTAAATACAATCAAATATTTGGGCATATGGCTTAATTATTCAGAGGTCGAAAAGGATTGGGCAGTCCATCTAATTTCCAAGGCACGTTCACTGGCATGACAAGGGCTAACGCTGCATAATAAATTTGGCAAATTTTCAATGTTACCTGTGCTCACCTTCTATAGGCAGAGGGTTGTAGCCATTCTCTCATATGGGAGTGAGACTATTCTAAATATGGATCAAAAAATATAGCAGAAGATAGAAGGGCTTTTTTGGTGGAAAATTCTAGCTTTAACCCCAGCATATTCTGTGCCGCGAATCCGATATGAAATAGCCATACAATCGCTTGAGTCCATAGTAAGATGGAAACATCGAGACCTTTTTAAAAAGACAGCGATAAATGACCATATACCAGCAATAGAGATCTTACGCCAACAATCAATTTCCATATGTGCTACAAGTTTAAATGTGTGGAAAAATGCTGCCACGATGATATTGCAGAAAGATGATATAACTTTAGAGATGCTTAAAGGTCGCCCACAACAAGCAAAAAAACGATTACAACAGAAAGACTGGATTCGTACAATGCAAATCAAGGCACAGCTTTTACTCAATTGTGATACAGAGATAAGAGCAATAAATCCACCTCCACAGTACCTAAAGATGTTTCCATCAAGACACATTTGGGATGACATGCACTATTTACCGTAAAAGCATTTCTGATGATTGTATCTGCTTAGATTCACATGCTGTGCATATGGTCCGACATCCAGTGGTAACCGCAGAGTATTGCATCTGGTCTTTCGGGGGTCCGAAAGGGGACGTCGGCATATGCGTGTCTGAAACACTATCCCTATCGTGACGTGTGTAGTACCCAAAATCCCTCACGCGCCGAGGTCCCTCCGATTGCATTTTTTCTACCATGAGGGAGCCCAAGGCTATAGTGAGTGAGTACATGAAGAGAGAAAGAGTAGTAAGAAGTCTATGTTCCTTCCACCGCGAGCGGGGAGGCAGGGAGGGCGCTTGTGAATCTAAGCAGATACAATCATCAGAAATGCTTTTACGGTAAGTAATGCATGTCTTCTGATGCTTGTTATTCTGCTTAGAATCACATGCTGTGCATAGACTAGCGAGCAGTACCCGGAGTTGGAGGTGGGTTGTGAGAAGGAACAGTAGAAAAAAAGATGGCTTAGTACTGCTTGTCCCACCTGAGAATCAGACCTAGAATGAGTGTCTAGGCAATAGTGTTTTGAAAAGGTGTGTACAGAACTCCAGGTTGCCGCTTTGCAAATGGACTCTAGGGGAACATTTGCAATGAATGCTATGGATGCCCCAGTGCCTCGAGTAGAATGTGCTCTAGGCTTGAAGGGAAGTTCTCTCTTTGCAAGAGAGAAACATAGTGTGATGCATTTGACAATCCACCTTGATATTACCGATTTAGAGACAGGGTCCCATTCTCTACCAGCTGCCACTGAAACAAAGAATCGTTTAGTTTTCCTCAGTGGTTTGGTTCTATCCATGTAGAACATGACTGCCCTACGCACATCTAGTGTGTGAAGGCTTCTTTCGGCCATGTTAGTAGGTCTCTGGAAGAACGTGGGTAGTGTGATTGACTGGTTCACATGGAACTTCGAAATAAATTTCGGCGCAAATCTGGGATGAGTGCGCAGAACTACCTTATCTTTGTGGACTGTCACAAAGGGGTCCAAGACCGAGAGGGCCTGTAGTTCGCCAACTCTTCTGATAGAAGTGATAGCTAGCTACTAGAAAGGCTGTCTTGTAAGTCAGGTCTTTCAGACTAGCTTTATGCATAGGCTCAAAAGGGGGTCCCCATGAGCCTAGTTAAAACCACATTTAGATCCCACCCAGGGGCTGTGTGAGTGATGGGGGGTACATTCTTTTAACCCCTTCCATAAAGGCTTTAATCACAGGTACTTTCCACCACAACACCGTTTGCTGTGACGTGGTGTTGGCGGACAACGCCGCTAGGTGAACCTTTAAGCAATTGAAGACTAACTCAGAGTCCAACAGATGGGTTAGATATAACACAATGTGTGAAGGCGAGCAATCGGTGGGATTGACGCCTTTGGAACTGCACCAGATGACGAAACGTTTCCATTTGCTGACATAGCAATAACGTGCGTTAGGCTTTCTTGCCTCCCTCAGCATGTCCATGCATCTTTGAGGGAGTTGCAGATGTCCAAACTCTAGGACCTCAAGAGCCAGGCTGCTAAGTTCAGAGTTTGTGGGCATGGGTGCAGAGTCTCCCCCCTGTCCTGAGACATGTTGTACGGGCAGGGCAGCTTGACTGTTGGGTAGAGGGACATTTCCATCAGGTGCGCGAACCAGGGTTGGCGGGCCCACATGGGAGCGAGCAGAATCACGGCGACTGGTTCCTGGTGCATCTTGTATACTATCTTGTTCAGAAGGAGAGTCTGGGGAGGGGGTGGGGGGAGTGCGTAAACAAATTTCCCCGACCAAGTTATCCAGAGACCGTTCCCCTTGGATCGGTTCTGGGGGTACTTGGAGGCGTAATCTGGGCATTGGGCGTTCTCCCAAGTAGCGAACAGGTCGATCTCTGGAAACCCCCATTCTGCGAAGACGTTGGATACAATGTCTTCGTGCAGACGCCATTCGTATTCTTCTGGCAGAGGAAAATCTCTGCCGAGTACGTCTGCCAGAAGATTGAGTTCCCCTGGAACATGTTGGGATATCAGAAACATCTTGTGTTTGAGAGCCCATATCCAGATGTTTTGGGACAGCTTGGATAGCCCTGGAGAGTGAGTGCCCCCCTGTTTGTTCAGGTAATACATTGCTGTTGTGCTGTCGGTTAGGACATGCACTGTCCTACCTTGCAGTTGCTCCTGAAAGGCTTTCAATGCTTTGAACACTGCCAGTAGCTCCAGAAGGTTTATATGGTTGGACGCTACCTGAGGGGACCACACTTCGTGCGCTGTCTGTTGAAGCAGATGAGCCCCCCACCCTGTGAGAGATGAGTCTGTCGTGAGAGTGGCTTCCACTGCAGGGGTGGTGAAGGTTTTCCCCTTCAAGAGGTTCTCCCTCGACCACCACTGCAGAGAGAGAACGAGGGCTGGCGAGACAACTAACAGATCTTCCCATTGTCCGCTGGCCTGACACCACTGGCTGTTGAGCCACTCTTGCATGGGACGCATGCGCAGCCGCGCATGGGGGACCAAGTATATGCATGACGCCATCATTCCTAGCAAACGCATAGCTTTGCGTACCGGCACCTCCCGACTGGCTACATACTGAGGAACTTGAGAGAGCATGTTCTGAAACCTCTCGCTGGAAGGGAAGACTAGAATGTCTTCCGTACGAATTAGAACCCCCAGGAACTGTTTTACTTGGCTGGGGACTAAGCTGGATTTCTTTTCGTTGATAGAAAATCCCAGGCTGAACAGTAGGTCTACTGTCTTTTGGGTGTTCGAAAAACACAGGTCGAACGAGTCCCCCCTGATGAGCCAATCGTCGAGGTAAAGGTAAACTGGAACTGAAAGTCTGCGGAGGTGTGCTGCTGCCACTGCCAGGACCTTGGTAAACACCCTTGGCGCTGAGGCTATGCCAAAGGGGAGTACCTTGAACTGGTAGTGTTTGTCCTGAATCACGAACCTTAGGAATTTTCTGTGCACTGGCAGCATTGAAATATGAAAGTATGCATCTTTCATATCCAATGTTGTCATGAAGTCCTCTTTTTTTAGCAATGGGATCACCTCTTGCAGTGTTACCATGCAAAACTCCTGGGGCTTTATGAACTTGTTCGCTGGGCGCAGGTTTAGAACAGGACACATGGTGAGATCCTTTTTGGGTACAAGGAAGTATATTGAATAGATACCCTCGTTTACCTGAAGAATCGGGACGGCTTCTATGGCGTCCTTTCCCAGCAGCGCCTCCACCTCTTGGGACCAGGATCTGCTGATGTTCCGGTGAAAGGCGTCGATGTTTCGGCGGTCTGAACTGTGGGGGTGGGGCGTATTCCACACAGTAACCGTGGGCGACCGTCTTTAATACCCACTGGTCTGAAGTTATCCCCTCCCATGCCTTGAGGAAAGATGTTAATTGCCCCGACTGGGGAGACATGGGAGGGGACCTGAACTTGGTGGTCATTTCTGACCCGAGGTTGACGCACCTCTGGAATTGGAGCCTCTTCCTCTATTCTTTCCGCGCTTCTGACCCCTCTGGGGGTAGTAAGTGGGGCTTGCAGCCGGTTTACTTGAGTTGAAGTTGCCCTTGCCGAAATTATTTTGAGCGGCGCGGGCTTGTCCTCGAAAGGACCGCCGAGAATTGCTGCCCCTCTGTGAAGAGGGTTTTTGGGAAATCTGGTGCAGCGACTTAATAGTCTCGTGCTCCTTCTTGGCTGTCTCCAGCGCATCGTCTACCGCCTTCCCGGAGAGGTTTTTTGGCGGAGGTTGATCAGAAGCCCTGAAGAACTGCTCCAGTCGATCCATATACCCCTCAAATTGCTCCGTGGTCCACTTGACCCAAATGGACCCAGCTGAGCAGGAACCGGGTCCTCCGCCCTAAGGCGTTGAGAGGATCTCCTCAGGGTGCTTGAGAGGGGTACCTGGCTTTCTTAGTAAGAGTCTTCGGGATCGTCTTCCAAATCCGTGGAAAACCTTTCGGCGGATTGGCCCATAACTGTGGGCGAAACTGGTAATAGGCCCACCGCCGTAGCAATCCTATTGATGCTCTTACTGATAGTCACCAAATCTTCGGGAGACAACGCCTCCGATGAAGGCTTCTCGGGTAGAGGCCTACTCGTAGTTTTCGGGCCTGCACGGGCCTTGGAAACCTGGAAACTCGAAGTTTCTTGTTCAGAAACTTCGGCGTGTGTAGTTTGGGGAGTAGCGCCCTTGTTATGTTCGTTAAGCCCAGTCGTCATGCGCTGCTGCGGATGCGGGGAAGGCTTCGGATCAGATCGATCCGATGGCGCTTTCGCCTTCTTCGACAAAGTCGCTGAGGAGGGCGCTTGGGTTGTGTGCTTTGTGCGGTGCGATTGTACGCCCCTTTCACCGGGTGTGGTCCCTATAGCAAGACCAGAGTCGAGCCTGGAAGGGTCGGGGACGGGCATGGCGGCTCTAGAATAGTCCGCCTCAAGGTCTATAACGTCCATGTTGGACGTGTGGTCATCCGATGTACCCGCGTCACTCTCGGCTGGTGTCGCGGCAGGGGAGGGAGGCTCCACGCGTATCATTCCGTACGCGGCCCACCGCTTCAACCGGCGCTCCTTAAGGGTTTTAGGTTTAGGAGTTATATGCCGAACACCGCTTTAGTGCTCTAGGGGGTGGCAAGCGTTACACGACGTGTGCTCGACTTTCCACGGATATCTGACCCTTCACACAGGGCAGAATCTAAATTGAGTCCTTTCCATTGCAGAAGGGAAGGGTAACCAGACCAAAAAGGAAAGAAGTGGAAAAGAGGAAAGACATAGCAGTATGGCAAACCCCCAAGCCCACTCTCCCTACTGTGTAGGCCGGCCAGAAGGCCCGACCACGTGGAGGTCCGAACGCCGGATCTTAGGTGCCGGAACCCACAGCCGTAGACGATTTCCCCCGTAGTCTTCGTCGAAGATGTTCTTGATAGGCGAAGTGACTTAACAGGGATTAAACCGACAATTCGGTAAGATAAACAATGTCTCATGAAGAGCTCCGCTATAGGGCGACCAGTTATCTGGGCGGAAAAACACAATCTGAGGGACCTCGGCGCGTGAGGGATTTTGGGTACTACACGTCACGATAGGGATAGTGTTTCAGACACGCCTATGCCGACGTCCCCTTTCGGTCCCCCGAAAGACGAGATGCAATACTCCGCGGTTACCACTGGATGTCGGACCATATGCATAGCATGTGATTCTAAGCAGATTAACAAGCATCAGAAACCTTTTTACGTCTACGCCTTAACCTGTTGCCCACACGGGAAACTGTGGTCAAGACAAAACAGCTGCCATCGGACTTGACCTATTGTCGCTTTTGTCTCTATCCCAAAACAGTTGAATCTATATACTAGGGGTGTACCGAAATTCGGCTTGGAGTAAATATTCAGCCGAATTCCGGCTAAAATTAGCTATTCGGCATTTGGCCGAATATTTAATTACCACTCGAAGCCGAATAGTTTCCCTTGCAAAATATGACTCCAGCATCAAGCTGCCTCCTGCTTCTAGACCCCCTCACCCTCTCTCGTACTCTCACTGTATTTCTGCCCGTCATCTGCTCACTTGATCTATGGTATTCCCCCCCCTCCCAAAACCATTGCTCTGTGCCACTCCTTGTCATTTCATATTACTGGAGGTTCAATCGAGCCATCCATCGCCCACTTCATGAAACAGAGCGGTTGATCTGTCTCTCCAGCACCTGGACCAAGTACGGCAGCATTCCCCTAGAGGAAGCAAAGAAAACCCTGGCAGATCAAATCTTAGTTCCACTGGAGATGTGTATTAAGGGGCAGGAGAGGAGTCATCTGGAGCATGGCAAGTCAATGAGGTCACCAGACAAACTCGGCAAACAGAAAAAAAATGTACCATTTAAATGTGAATGCAGGCCCATTGTTTGCGAAATTCAAGCCTTGCTTGATCCCATGTGTTCTGCTTTTCTCTGATTGTGTGCACAAACACTGATGGTCAGGCTAGGCAGAGCAGAGGTTCTCAAAGTATTCTGCTTTGGTTCAGAGCGTTTGCTTGGAGCCACTGAAGGTTAAAAGCAGTTAGGGAGGCATGAATAATAGCACATGTTTCTTTGCTATTGAGGTAATAAAAACATGAACCATACTGTGGAAAATCCACAGGACAGGCAGTACTCTCTGACCTGGCAGGGTAAGGTGGGAAACTGAAGGCGCCTTTCTCCTGTTTCAACTCCCTGATGCGAAGGCAGCTGCGAGGACTTTATAATCAGGTCTGGCGCTGTGCTCTTAAAAAGAAAACCTGGGCAGCCCCATGTACATTTGTTCCAGCGGGAAAGGCATTGGGATGGTGAAAGGGGCCTGCCTGAAACGCCAGTGCGGGATGTCAGCCAGAGAGGTGTAATCACAGGACAATAAAGCCTGTCTTTTCCCTTTTCCAATAATTGCCTCAGTGTAAAATGCAATTTGGCAGCTAGTATGTAAATTGTGAAGAATGCATCACACAGAGGAATTGGTCACTGCTCGCAGCATGAACAGCCCACGGGTGTGGATTTTAGATTTATGATTCAAGGCAGCAAGCACGGAAGGCAAGCTTATGTACCTAGCTGTCTTTGTGTTTTGCTGCTGAACAGCATTTGAAGGTTTAATGAAATAAGAATCTGCGGCTAATCTATTGCCGTTTGAGCTGCCTGTGGGCTTTCATTTGTTGTGCTACAGAAGCTTTCACTTAATGTTTATGCATTCTTCGTCACCCGTTTCTTCCTTACATATGCACCAACGCTGCTGATGCAGTTATATTTTGTTTTAGGTTTCCAGATATTGGGCTGTTTCTGTTCTGACTCTGCTGCTTTCTCACCCAGAGAGGCGTCACTTACCAGCATCACACAGCAGAAACCTATTAGAATGCAATTGCCTAGGTGCTTGTCAGACACACATGTTGTTAAGTGCCCGGCCAGCTAGCAAACACGAACGCTCAACCACCCGTAGTGTCCATCAAGTACCCTCCAGGGCCCACACTGGAGAACAACAGGAGTTACATTACATACATTGAGCTGCTGTGCTCTCACACACCACGCAGAACACTATCTCACTAAGTGGGCTTCTCCTTTTTACTTGATTTACAAGCTGGGGTTTGCATATGGGCTGCGATTTGCAGAATGGCTCTGCTTTTAACATTGTTTAATTGGCAACTGTGATGTACATAGTGTTAAAGAGTTGATGCCCTAATGGCAGCTTTTACAATGATGTAATGTTCAAAACATGAACCGTTCACACTCTTTATTAAGTATGTGGGAGACCAGTTCAAAACTATTCTTATGAGCAAACTAAAACCTTTTGGGTGGCACTCTTGCAGACAGAACCCTCTCTGCTAGATTGCCCTGTTGCATGGGTTGATAATGCAATGCATAAAATGAACTATTGAGATTACATAATGTGCATCGGAAACACCCCATTCAAATGAGAAATGTCCCTTTTTAAATGCGTCCCTACAAAGCTATAACATCCATGCTGGGACATCGTGCCCTCTGCAGTGCAAATGGTAAAATGTGAAGCTTTCAGCAGGGCATGAACGTTCAATACCGGGCAGTTGCATGTTGATATGTTAAGCTGCAGATGCTGGATTCACACCTCAACGAGAAACTCGGTGCAAAAGCTGAACTTCAACCTTTCAAAATGCGCTCCTAATTATTAGTATATCATTTTGATATTGTTTGCTAATAAAAGTGTATCCATCAACATGGGCGTCTTCCTGGCAATTGTGTGCATCCCATGCACCATAACACACCCTGTCAAGCTGGCATAATTCTATATACTTTGTGACTTGTAACTAAGAGGTTGTTGCCTATAGTGAAGGTTATGGCATGGTATACTCTACATTTAAACATTGGAATGATGCAGGTGCCAAAAGTGCTGGGCAGGAATGTCCGGCTTAGTAGTTTAGTGACCTGCACTTCTTTTTTCCCCTCCATTTAAAGCACTGATTATTATCCTGCCACCAATCTCATTGTCCCAATCAATAAGATCTATTTCTATACATATATCGACACATTTCTAGTAGTAAACCACTATTCGGCTCACTATTCGGCCGAAAAGTAAATTTACTATTCAGTACACCCCTACTATATACCAGTTTGTAATGGGATGCACAGCATTAAATGAGTAAAGAAAATTTGAGATATCTTACCCCAACCAGGAACTGACTATGATGAGAGTGAAAGATGGACGCAGATTCTATTGGGGAAATAATAAATCTTTAGTGTTCACGATTATCCACTTTTGGAACAATATAATGCACTAGCGGGCTAATATTCTTTAAAAAATAATCTAGGTCTGACTTCCCCAATAAGAAGCAAACATTAAGTTGAAAGACATTAAATTAATGTTTTTAATTGAATGTCTTTTCAGAAGTATGGTTTTGTAAAAATTAGATAGTTGATTACAAACTTCATTTATATCATTAAAAAAAATAATGGTAGGAGTTAGCGATGGGTTAACAAAAATGTAGTCTAATCTAGAAAAAGAATGATGTGGGGGAGAATAAGAAGGTAAAGTCGTTCGCATCAGCGTGACAAAAACCGACAGGAGTCAATCAAATGAAGGTTATCAAACATATTGAGAGACATTTAGCGAGACTTGGAATTAACAAAGTTGGAGGTAGATTTGCGATCCAGAGTGAAGTAAAAAATTGGTTTAAATCTCAACACAAGAGAGTCCTTTTGAACAAGTTTCAATTTGAAGTTGGTCCAGAAATGGAGGTCAGGAGCGGTAGGGCTACAGACATTAACTATAGTAACTGGTAGTTTGTTGAGGATTGCATCGATAATGATCCAGCAGCCTTCGGGCCCTCTTCTTCATTGATAAGACAAGGAAGAGCGCTTGTTGATCAAAATAGAGACATCACCCTTTTTAGCTAGAGCATTTTAAAAAGCACGACTAATCCAGGAAGCTTTAATTTTGTAATTTTTGTGGTTGGAATTCAGGTGAGTTTCTTGAAAGTAGGCGACGTCAACCTTGAATTTTGCCAGTTGGGTAATCATTTTATGGTGTTTGATGATATGATTTAGCCCCTTGACATTCCATGTGACACCCGTAACAGACATTGGTAATTATAAAATTATAGAGTATTGATCAAGGGGTGCAGCAAAACTGAAAGCAGTGAAACGACCAGATTAAATGTATGGTGTTATAATAGTTGGTGAACAAGCACAACGCTGAACTCCATGTCTTGTAGCGATATTGGGAAGTACAGAAGGATATGTTAATGTTAATGGACATTCGTACCGCGCACTATCACCACCGGAGTAATCCCCTGGCGGCTCTGAAAATATTAACATGACAACAGGGAGATAATAACTAACATTATCAAACAAAGAAAACTAGGGCAACATGCGAGTAGCCGACCTAAGGTATATGAGCTATGCAAACATTTATTAAATAGGCTGTGAACATGAATTAATAAAGTTGGAATATTGTGAGAGTAAAATTTTATTGAAGTTTGTAAGGCAGCAATGGCAGGTTCTGTGTTTTCTTTTTTTTACTCTTTTTGTTCATTTTCATAGACATAGGTAACATTTATTCAAGTAACATTCTCCAACCCCGATGGTGTAGAATCCAGTCCCTGAGCATATCCTTACGCGTGTACTATGTCCATTATTCAAATGTTATGGGGACACCATTGTTTCATATAGTCATTCTGAAGGCACCTAATCACCGGTCCCCATTCTTCCTTGAACGCCTTTTGGGCCCCCTGCAATTGGTAGGTTACCCATTCGAGGGATACAATGTTCCATACTTTCTGTAACCATTCGCATATCCTGGGTGCTGTTTTTTTTCTTCCATTGCTGGGAAATCGACAGCCATGCTGCTATTACTAGGATCATGCATCCCCTTTTTTGTGCCTTAGTGAGGTTTCCCATACCTGGTTCCCATATCCCTGCCCCCCCCCCCCCACCAACCAAACCCTTTCCCAAAGCCATTCCTTACCATTTTGCCCAACTATTTCTTCACTGCTTCCCAAAGTTGTAGAAGAACTGGGCAGCTCCACCATATGTGCTTCCAGTCCCCCTACACTTTGCATCCTCTTCAACACCTGTCTGAAGTAGCCGGACACATGCCATGAAGTTTATCAGGCATATAGTGCCATTGGAGAATGACACTTTCCACATCTCCCTCAGTTGTATTGAACGTGTAAGCTTGGGGATGAGTCCCCATGTGTATTACCACTGTTTCTTCGTTATCGTTTCCCCTAGTGTCTTTTCCAGTTTTACCACATAATTCCACCGAACCTCCTGTGTTTAGGCACCTAGAGGTTTGTTACTAATTTCCCAGATCCTGCGTTTGTTGTCAAGTAAGTCTCAAAAGGCGTAAGTTGTCTAGTGACTGATTGTCTCAACTGGGGGGCTACCAGCCAGTGTTTAATTTGAGTTTATTTAAAGCCAACTTCCCCGTAAACCCCCGTTAGGGATAATTCTCAGAAATGTGCTAATTCCCTCCACCTTAGAGACCCCCAGCAACTTTGCTGGATTTTGAGGACTTGATTTCTTTCAACCTGGAGAGAGTGAGAGCCTTTTCCCCCACTCTCTCATGTATTTCTATGTGATTGTTGAACAATGTTTCTTTTGGTTGTGGAGTCTGACAAACTCCATAGGCATCATATTTAACATTGTGTCACACAGCACCTTCAGTGTAGTGGCACAGTGAAGTCTTTCAGATTTCCCAAAGGTTTGAATACCTTCTCTTGGTTAAAATACTGTTTCTAAGAGCAGTAAAGTGAAATTGACTTTACTTATATTGGTAACTTTCTAGACCCTGTGCACACGATCTTACAATAGGGTGCTGGAGGGGTTACCTTTTCTTCACTGAATGGCTGGTGGCAGTGGTTTTGTTTTAAGAGTGCGGGAGCCCAGAATCAAGGAAGGTCCATCTCGACAGCCAGGAACCGCAGTGTTGCTATTTGCGGTAGACGCAAGGAGCTGAAACGCCACTGAAAGGGAAGTTTGCCATTTGCAAGTTTTGACCATCCGAGTACAGTGCAGGAGTCCCCCGACGTCCTGCCTCTTGTCCCCACGACTGAGGGGTTCTGCAGAGCTGCACGGGAACAGGAGTCATCTGCTGCATCTTTTTTTCCATTTTAAAAAGGTACTGTACAAAGTATGAGAGAACTTACCTCTTACAGTAGAGTTGCTTGCATCTTCTACTACTCACAAATCTAAAAAGAAAATGAGAATTGGGCAATAAGGCCAAATACTCCCAGCGCTTGCGACGTGATTAACGGCGTCTGTGGTCAATTGATGTACGAGTGCCTTGCCCAGCACCCACAGTGTAAGCAAAATAGAACAATTGCAACAATCGAACTGTGCCACACACGAAAGATTTTAGCCAATCAGTACAAGTGTACAATTGTTTCATTTATGTCATGAACAGCCTGACACGTGTTTCGAGCGTAGCAGTTAGCATAGTTGTCGAATAAATGATATGTGCTGCCATTATATAAAAGACTTTCGTGTACAGCAAGTAAACAACAGCAATTCTTACTCATCACTGGCAGTATTATTGAGCAAATTATTTTATATTATTGTTTTGTTGACCTTGAATTTGCCATACTATGCTGGCATTCTGGATTTGCTGCACGTCCTAAACCCAATTATAATTGGCTATTACAAGCTAACTCAGGTAAAATCCTCATGTTTTTTAATTTAGAGTATATTTCTCCGTGTGGCGGAGAGGATATCTTAGTGTGGATTTGTTATTTTCTTTCAGTTACGGATTTTGATTTCGCTCTGTGATTTACACAACTTCTTTATTGGGTAAGTGGCAATTCTTGGTATTTTGCAGCGCTACATATCACCTTATTGGTTTTTTATTAATACTTATCCCATTTCTTAATTATTAGTGGTCCAAGTTGGACAGGATTGCATGGTAAATATGATTTTCTCTCTTTTTTGGTACATGCATTTGTGATTATGATTTAAGTTTTTTGCACAGAGCTTTATCGCGACTGCCCACCCACCAATCTGGCTAACTGCAGGCTTAGTTTAATTTTTTCCTCCCTTTTTTTATTTTTTCCGTTGTTTTGGATTACTCCGATGCCATCCCTGACCGGGTAATATGAATATTGCTTCTTTTGTGAATGTTACATGAATATCATTTGTCAAACTCATATTCAAACAATTTTGTATAAATGTGGTTCTTGGATGCTGACATTTGATGCCTGATACTTGTGTATTGGGTGTTGTTACACTATGCTGATTACCTGTTGTCCATCAACATTTGGCCCATGTATTCTGAATGGTTTTTGTGCATCATCATGTATATTTTCACACAATGATTGATTATATGACCTTTTAACAGCCTCAGAGGAAGAGCTACGCTCGAAACATGTGTCAGGCTGTTCATGACATGAATTAAACAATTGTACACTGATGGGCTACAATCTTTCGTGTGTGGCGCAGTTCCGACTGTTGCAATTGTTCTATTTTACTCACAAATCTAATCAGCGTGTGGCCTTACATTTGATTCTTCTTTTCTTCAAAGACTCCTAAGACATTGTGCAAAGACTTTCTACTTACCTACCAGAAGTGCTGCATCCTATATAAGGCTTTTGCCCATTGAATTTGGCCTAGCCTAAAGTACTGAATGACTCTTATTAGGGGATCTGAACATATTTGCCTGCTTAAGAATATGTGTGGTCTCTTATAAGTCAAAGGAAAAGGTTATTTAGAAAATGCAACTATACGATTCTAAATGCAACAGTGATATATTAATGTCCCCAGCACCCTGGCAATTGAAGTCACCTGATGGTGTAGGTAGTGTCTGTGGGCCATCCCAAAAAGGTATCTACTGATTTACAGATATTTAGAGTGTGCATTTCATGAAGTGTATTCGAGTGTTAGTATTACATTGCTGCCTTCTGAAGAAGGCTTATTCTGACTGATAAATTAATAATTGTTTATTCAAGAAACCTTGAATGTAAGAGTTTATTTGAATACTTGTAAATGTAAATCTCTAACTCCACTACAGCTCACATTGACCCCTCTTGAGATAAGGCTGGCTGCTCAACACGCTACCAAAACTGTGTAGTATAAGCTTTTACCAAATGTTGGGTTTCCTATACCTGTAGTCAGAGTGGTTTGTAGAGGGTACTGCATACAAACGTTGCCTAATAGCCCCAAAGCTTGGTTGCATTCTACAAGTGTCATCAAGTTCCCCCCATACATATCCCTTATCGTCTGAAATCCCGCCTTTACCCATTTCTTATACGCGTTTGTCTCCATCCCCGGTTGAAAGTCAGAATTCCCAAACATTGGTAGAAAAGGTGAGGGGAGTGTCGACAGTGCCCCTCTTGATTGCTGTGTCCTATATCTCGACCTCCCACCCCCTCGCTGACCCTGACATTCTGGTGTCTATGTTGCCCCTTCAGCCAAAGTAGTCCCGATAGTGGGGATACCGCCAACGCCCCTATCCTGCTCAGTTCATATGTGGTGGGGTCTCAGCAAACCATTCCTTCACTACCCTCAGCAGGGCCGCTTCATAATATCTGCGGAAGTGGGGGAGTGCGAGCCCTCCCTGATGTCTTGGTGCCGTCCTCGTTAGCATTGCTATTATTGGCATCTTTTGTTTCCATATATACGTCTTAACGGCTTTGTGTAGGGATTTGAAAAACGCATTTAGGTCTCAACGGGTAGGGCTTGAAAATGATATAGCAGTTTTGGTTAGCACCACAGTTTTGATTGCCACCATTTTCCCTCACCATGATGTGACTAGCGGGTCCCATTTCCCCGATATCAGATTTAATTATTTCTAAATGATTCGGGTAGTTTGCCTTATATACATTTGGCCCAGTGTCGATGTCAATGTTATCCCTAAGTAGCTAATCCCTGTTCCCCCCCCCCCCATTTTAATTGCATATTGCGGGATAGTTTCCCCACGGTATCCGGTTTTACCTTTAGGTTCAATATTTCCTATTGTCCGCAAATGCCATAGTTTTGTGTTCCCTTCCCGCCGTATCTATGCCCTTTACAGCATCTGCCTCTCTAATCTTAGCCAATAATGGCTCCATAAATATTGCATATAAATGCGATAGTGGGCACCCTTGTTTCGTACCCCTACCCAAGTTAACCGGTTCCGACACTAGTCCATTTAGGGCAACCCGCATCTGAGGCGAGGGATAATTAGCCATCACCACATGGAGGAAATTCTGTCCAAACTCCATTCGTCTCATTGTGTAGAATAGCTGCGTCCACCAGACCCTGTCAAAAGCTCTCTCTGCATCGAACGAGACGAGAACTGCCGGCTGGTGTGTTTTCTCCACTTTTTCTAACCGATGATATGCCCTACGCGTATTCCGACATGTGTTATCAAAAGGTTTTCCTTGTTGGAATAAACCCCCCGACTGACCTGGCGCTAAAAGTGCTGGGAGCAAGAGTGAAATCCTATCTGCCAACATCTTCATATAGAGCTTCGCGTCTAGGTCCATCAGGGCTATCGGGCGGTATGATCCTGGAAGCTCTGGGTCCGTTACCTGTTTGGGGAACACAATCATTCACTTAATTTAGGAGCCAAGATATCCTGGTATTGTTTATAAAAAGCAATCCAGGTGACCATTTGGGCCCTGGGCTTTGTTTCTCGGCAGACTGTTAATAGCATTCTGGACTTCATCTGTTATATCTCACTCTAGAATTTCCTTTTCCTCATCAGAAATTTGGGGGGGGGGGGCAGAGGTCTAAATATTTCTCCTGTGTGTCGAGTCAAGGGTTGTCAGATTTGTAGTGTCTGATGGTGTTCTCTTAGTGTCTCACCCATGTACTCATCTTTCGTCTGCACTTGCCCCAGTTTGTCCCCGAGTTCTGCTATTCTCTTTAGCCTTTAGTTGCCTTGCCAGCAGCTTATCTGCCTTGTTGGCTCCAATATAGTACCAGTGTTTAGGTAGAGGAGTGCTTTTCCTGCCTATTTATTACACATCATTCCCAGTTGGCCTTGGACACGTCTTAGTGCTAGTCACAGCTTCTTAGCTGGATTCTTCGAGATCTCCTGTTGAATCTCTTTCAGCTTTCCCTCCAGCTCCTCTTCCCACCTCCGTTTTTGCTAGTCTCTCCTCGCTTTTAGGGCTATCAATTTCCCCCCTCAGCACTGCATCCCATACCACACCCTGTGGTGGGTCTCCTGTGTCATTGTCCGAGATGTATTGCTCCATTTCCCTTATGATGTCCGCCATGACCTCATCTTGTAGACATTCTGTTGGGAACTTCCACCTCCATATTCCCCAATATGAAGGTGGCCATGACCGGGGCATGGAGAGGGGGAAGAGAGGGAAGAGAGGGAAGAGATCCAACATCAATTTCTTTTACCTTACCTACTTATCCGGTTGAAGCCCATATATAATCAATCCTCGATTGCGAGGTGTGGACCTGAGAGTAAAAGGTGTATCCCCGATTTTGTCCACTTACCGCCCTCCACACATCATGTACTGCCAGCATCTCCATTTTGTTTTTCAACACCCTAGATGGGGCCTGTGCCCCCGATCGCATAGTGGTGGTTCCTGTCCAAGTGGAGATCTCATGCCAAGTTGAGATCCCCTGCCAGGAAAGTTTCTCCACAAGCAAACTCTTGTAGCGTGGATAGGACCCCTTTTTAAAAAATAAAACATCTTGGCCGGTGTTATGGGCATAAATCGAGGCCAACGTTTTTCCAGTCTCCAAGTGTTATATTCAGAAAGAGGTATCGCCCCTCGACCATTGTTCCCTGAACCTGTATTCCTTGTTCGTCCCGAATTCCTACCAATACCCACGCCCTTTTCTCCCCAGCATTGGCCTGATATATTTGAAAGAATCCTCTCACTCTTAAATGAGGTTAGTCTGTTTTCTTAATGTGTGTCTCCTGGTATATTAGTATGTCTGTTTTCTTCCCCCTCACCAGCTGTTCCATCCTTTTCCTTTTAATGGGGGATTTATTCCCCTTACATTATATATGTCAACACATTTAATGATGCCATCCTAGTCTTCATTCCCTCCATCTCCATTTACTTTCCAAGACTTTGATTCTACATTCCACCCCCCTATATTCCCTCCCCCCCTTCCTGTACCCTCCCCCTAAAATCCCCACCTACCCCAACTTTCCCATCTGTTCACCCAGCCCCCAACACCCCGAGGGTGTTCCATGTTCTTATGTCTGGTCAGATGACATGTCTGCCGTGCCTGGCCCTCAAACCACCCAGAGTTATCTGAGTGGGGGTTACTAAACCCCACTATGAGTTCCAAGATTCCACTCCCATCCCACCCTCCTGGGCCTCTTGTTCTCTAACCTGGACAGTTCCGATCCTTCACAGGATCTAGTTACCATCTTTTATCCCAATCTTACTTGTCCACCTTGTATTCGTCGATCTCCATCTCTGGGCTTTATCGCCCCTTCATTTCTTATTGGCTTTTCTGACGCCACTTGTGCTTGTGACCTTTTTCCATTCCCACGACTTACTACGGGATCTGTCCCCACTTTGTAGTCCCTCACCCGCTTCCTGCGTGTCTCCTTGCAAGTTCAGAATCTGTTCTTCGCATGTGGTGATGCTGTGCTGTCGTCCGTCCCATGTGACTAGTAGTCCAAAAGGCAATGTACCTTGTTTCCTTTGACGCTAGAAATGTCACCACTGGCCCAATCTGCCTGCTCTTCTGTAATGTGGCTTGTGCAAGATCTCGATAGAGTTGCACCTCTTCTCCGTTAATTCGAAACCTGGCCTGCTAATCTTGCTTACCGCAGGATCAGTTACTTCTGCCCATAGGACATAATTGCTGCAAGTACATCCCAGGGGCGTGCCCCTGGTTCCCCTCTTCGTGAGCCTACACAATGTACCCGGTCTATCTGAAACACATCTTCCGTTTCGTCTGCCAGAATTTCTTTTCTGCAAACAGTTGCAGGGTAGTTGCTTTCTGCTCTTTATCCTCAATTTGTACCGAAAGATTTGTAATGCTTATATTGGATCTCTGAGCAATTTTCCAGGTCCTCACTTTGTATCTCCAAATTGTGCATCAGGCGCGCAAGATGTTCCATGGCCTCCTCCGTCTTTTGCAAGTCCTCCTCCCTATTTTGAACTGCCCTTTCAATTTTATCTGTTCTTTGCTCCAGTTTTGCACCATCCAGCTTTAGACCCTGTACCGATTGTCTCATTTCCACTTTCAGTGATTTGAATTGCATTTGAAAAGAGACCATGGACTGGTCCGGGAATTCCTTTAACCAGCTTTGCATGTCTACCTTGCACGTTGCCATCTGTCCTTCTGCCCCAGTTTCCTGATTTGGTGAAGTTTGCTTCTTGCCTCCGCCACGCGTGGTTGCTGTTGACTCTGCTCTCCACAGTTGTTTGATGCTCGCTATTTGTTTTGTATGTGGGGTTTGTAGGGTCGCCACCGCTGCCGCTTTCCCTCTCGTCTTTGACATGTGGCTGTTGGCCTATTCCTGTCCTGGCCTCTTCCAGTTGTGTGCATCGTGCACCACCTGTCCTCTGCTCGTGTGTCCCCCGCTGGGTCCTGGTCCGTTTCTTATGGCTCCCTTACTCCACCCCCAGGGTTTCTGCTCCTTTTGCTGGCTTGACCTTGTCTCTGTCGCCCCCCCCCCCTTTCCTCCATTCTCACCTGGGGCTTTGGGTGACCCTGTATCTTTTAATATTGTTAATATTAGATATTTACTATTGTTAATTCATCTGGCAATGTTGCTTTAATCACCTTCAGTGCGGCCCTGTGGGGGAGAGGCTCTCAAACACGTCCGCTACCCACAGCGGCCATCTTGGAATCAGGTTCCGTGGTTTTAATAGGTGATCTAGATGGGTCTCTGGAGCAACTAGGATTGGAAGAAGAGGCCATGGGTGTAGATGAAACTGAGCTTTTGTTGATTTTTTTTGATCTTTTATAATAAGGTAGTTGATGCCAAGGGTCTGGTTTGGAAGAGGAGGATGTTGAATCTTTAGTATCCATCGGAGTAGATTGAAGATACTGGAATAAATTGAATTCTTTAGTCGGGCCAACCGGAATTGTAATTTTTTTTTAAGGTTCAAGCAGTCCGTATCCGATGCCAAGGGTCTTCAAGAAAGTTCTTCCATCTAGAAATCTTTCTTTTGGCTTGTGTGTATTTGGAAAAAATCCAGTGAGACAGATTTTTTGAGCTTGAAAAAGAATAGAGTTTTTCCTGGCAGCTAGTAAGGTTTGGAGCGCTTGCTGTAGTCTTAGAAAAGAAGCAATAAACAGTCTGGGCGTATATAGTTGTTGGTAGAAAAACAAGGCCTTATTCAGTGAGCTTTTTGCAGTTCCAATGGAGGTGAAAACGTGATACCTAAAGTTGAGGGGATCCATTTAGTAAGTAAATGTATAGGGTCATCCAACTATTTTCTCAGGGAATCCTGTAAAAAAAAAAAAAGTATAGGTTATCCCTCCGATTTCTATCCTCTGATTCAGTGAAGTCAAGCTCCAATTGGTGATTTTTTTGCTGCACGTTTTCAAGGCCTTCCATCCCATCTTCAACAAAAGAAATTCTTTCTTCAGCCTCATCCAATCTGCCTGAGAACATTTTAATCTCATGTTTGAAGCCTTGGATTTATTTTTGAATATTGGAGGAATGAGAATCAAGAGTGGAGATGGAGGAACAAATATTGCTGAGCTCCTCAAAGATCTTCTCCATACAAGAGTTGAATGAAGAATTATCCAATAGGTGAGGCGTTGGTGTTATCAGCCATATGTGTATTGAAAGACAGTAATAGTGAGCCAGAAATAAAAAAGATAAACCTAATACTAGGCACGCAATCTCTTATTGCGACACCGGGTGTCAGAATTGAGCAGGCCACTGAAGTGTTAAAGCAGCCGGGGAGTAACGTAATCTGGCATCGAGGGACAGGAAGCAGACAGTCAAGTGAGGCAGAAAGGCGCCAGAGGAGAGCATCTGAGCAATCTGCAGAAGGTGCAATCACAGACCACACCAAAGCAATTGGAACACCCCCTGTGAGACCGCAACAGGCGCGGAATCAAGGAAAACGTTAAACCCTAAGTGGGTAGAGAATGTCACCTCAGAAGAGGGACACTGACGACACGAGAAACTCTTAACGGCATTAAGAGTATTGTCCTGAGCCACTCCGGAGCACAACAGGGTGCCACTTAATATTTTCCCTCGTCTCCGGTGGCCAACCTCACCAACAAAGTTTGTGGATATACGTAAACGAGACAAACCTTCAGAGACACGAACGCAGCGTTTCTTTAGATGCGTAGCCTCCAACAGCAAAGTAAGAGTTATTTAACTGCTGTAGCTCAGAAACTCAGCAGAAATGCACGGTCGCTGCCGTTTAATGGTTCAAATTGATGTTTCAGAGATAGTAGAGTTTTGCCCATATTTAAGAAATGATCTCTCGAAGGCAGAGCCTCTCACTTAAGCCACCATCTTAGGTGCCGCTTGGCCAGTCCACCTTGAATCATTCTGTCGCTCCTCTGCTGCTAAAGTGACGATTCCAGTGTTTGGGTATTCACCCATGCAGTTTGCCTTGGTCTAACACTTGTGTGCGCACAGGAAGCCTTTGGCAAGGTCCTTGTAACCTTTATGACCAAAGTCCATTACTTGTTATTGAAGAATCCGCTGGAACTTTGCCTTTTCTGCATCTGTACCATACTTGCGATAACTCCAATCGGACATTGAAAAACCCATACAAATGTGCTCTAGCACCTTGAAGCATCTATTGTGCTAGATGGGATTACCAATAAAATAACCAGACAGACTCAAAGAATATGGCAAAGTACTACTTTATTCTCAATTTAATAAAGCAGGGTCAACTGGCAAACATCGGACTGATGCTTGCACCCACAAACTGGATTACACAGTGGTTTTATTCTCCAATATGCTTCATCTACGATGTCATCCTATGTGGCAAACTGTAAAACCCATCGACGGGAGGGATTGGTTAGGGGAACATATCTACTTATAGGATACATATGGGTTATTTCATTGGCTGTCTCTTATCTGTACTACCTCTAAATAAGGAATATAGCGGACAAGATGGCAGCGGATTGGTCTATGCAACATTGTATAGCAGGCTGCCCCATAGACCCACAGATTGGTTGGCATCCCCACCAAACCTTGGACTTTCGGCTTGGCTAGCAGCACGTAAGCAAAACTAAAACCAGGTGCTTGAGTCACGGCAGATTACTCCACTTTCCCAAGTAACCCAATGTCTCATCAGTCCGGCCATGAGCCAACATTTCCCGTTTGTATTTCACCTTGTAGCCTGCTCTCTGTTCTGAGATATTCAAGGGAGTGTAAGCACATTACTATCTCCTTCCACAGCTTAATGAAGAGCCCTGGTTTTCAACTTCTGGATCACATCTGAGGAGACCGCAAATGGGTCACTTTCCTGCTGGGTGCTGTTTCTCCTCTTGGCCTCTGGAGACTTGCTCACTTCATCTTGTAGGAGCCCTATTCATTGCTAATTGTCCAATACTTTGGCTCTTGCAAATTTCTTCTTTAATCAAAAAGAAGAATTTCTCATCCATGGCTCATCTGTTTGCCTCCCTTTGTGCTTTACAGCCATTCCTTGAAATAGCATTCTTGATCCCAGGCCAACAGACTGCTGTGCACATGAAGCAGATTCTCCACCGTCCGACTCTGCAGCCCTGATCTGTTTGAGGTAGCTGAATTGAATCTTTACACAAGCCGGTGTCCATTTTCCCATCATGGCTGTCTTGCTGTGTTATATTTTCCTCTATAGCAAACTTCTATGTGTCTCATCTACCTTGCGTTGGTGCGCATTTACACTTCAAATTACTTCATTCTTCTTTCTTTATACGATTACTTTATCGTTTCGTACATGTTTCTCTTATCACTTCAGTTACATCGTTACTCTTCAGTATTTTCATATCGTTTCAGTATGTCCTCGTATAGCTTCTTTCTGACATCATTCTGTTCACGCTAGATTTCATTCAGCAATATATGATATCCAGAAGTGTGTGCTGACATCACTCCACACGACATCCTTCAAGTCCTTCAGTGCGAGGATACATTCGATAGTTGTCAGAGTGCATATCGTTGTTAGGGAGAATTCTCATAAATGTGCTAATTCCCTTCATCTTAGAGACCCCCACAGCAACTTTGCTGGATTTTAAGGACTTGATTTTTTTACCTGGAGAGAGCAACCTTTTCCCCCACTCTCTCATGTATTTTGATGTGCGTTTTACTCTTGTGACCTTTGATTATGGGGTTTTCGATAACTCCATTGGCATCATCTTTTCACAAAACCCTCAGTGCAGGGACACAGGGAAGCCTTACAGGCTGTCCCAAGGTTTAAATACCTTCTCTGGGATAAACTACTGTTTCCCAGAGAAAGTAAAGTTACATTGACTTTACTAGTTTCTTTAAATTCCTAGACCCAGCACACCCTATCTTCCAAAAGAGTGCTGGAGGGGTTACCTAGTATCCCCTATGTCTAGATACTCATTTAGCAGTCAAATGCTACTCTTTCCTATAGAAAAGGCTGGTGGCAGTGGTTTTACAACAAACTACTATGATTTTTCCCGACCGCGAACACCGGTAGCATTAAATCGTGGAAGCCATGTTTTTCAAAATGGCCTCTGAGCCCCCTTTGTTTAAACAGGTCCTGGTCTTTTTTCAACGTTTCTTTTTGGAAAGGTCCTTCTAGAGTTTGTCTCTATGTGCCAAACCAGGTTTGGTCCCTTTGTTTCTATGCCTTTGGCGGGCTTCAGGATTGAAGACCGCTGCTGGCACCCGAGTGTCTGGGGTGGGCAGGAAGTGAGGGAGGTGCACGAAACTCCATGTGCTTAGTCTCCTAGGAGACCCAAAAGCACTCTGGCATGATTGGCTGGTTGACTGTCCGGCAAGGACAGCCACCCTGCAGGGTGAGTGGCAGCTAGGCTGGAATGAATGGGAGAAAACTGTTTAAAAAGGCGAGTCTCTTGGCTTGGAAGGCAGAGTCGACCACTAGAATGAAAGAACCGAAGAGCTGGAAGAGGACGGCTGCTGCAACACCTGGACCGTTGGTTTGCCCGGTGAAGCCCTGCTGCAGGTCTGAATCGCCAAGTTCATCTCGACAGAGAAGCCCTTCAAGGGCGACTTCTCCCTTTGAGTTGGTGGGACCAATCAACTCATAAGCCACCTGGACACCATTCTCAGAGCTGCTTGTATTTTCCTCAGCGTGCTGCAGGAAACAGAATAACCAGGGAGCAGGACACCAGTTTATCTGCTTGAAGACAGCTACCGGAATCGAAGATTTTCCAGGTTGACAGCTTTGTGACCAGTCCCTGTGCAGTGCAGGAGTCCCCCGACATCCTCCCTCTTGTCCACACGACCGAGGCTCAGGAACAACGAGATCTGCAGGAACAGAAGTTTTCAGCTGCATCTTTTTCTTCAAAATAAGGTACTGTGAAAACCAGACCAAGAGAACTTAACTCTCACTGCGAACGTGCGTGAAACTTTGGCAACTTGCAGGCCTGGTCAGCTTGTGACCAGACATATGAACCTTTCTTCCAATAACTACTTCTGAGAGCCGTGGCAAAGACTTTTCCGTTTAAACTAGCAGAACCGTTTTTACCTATACAAGACACTTGTCCATTGACTTTGGCCTACCCATTACATTGAACTAACTCCTCTGGTGAACTCACTATTTGCACTGTTTTAGAGTAACTGTAATATTCGTTTTATTATATTACGCCTTTTTGCTCATACTTCAAATGCTCTGAATGCCCTTTTCCTCCTCCTTCAAAGTAGGCAGTAGTTTAATGCCTCCAAACCTAACAGTGTGAAGTACTATAGTATAATTTTGTGCGATATTGATTGCCTCCTTTTAGTTAATGTTTTCTAACTGATTGTGTAATAAATTAAGAAGTGTTTTACTAAGAAACCTTGAGTAAAGTGTCAATCTGAATACTTGTGATTGTAGACCTCTGTGTAACACTCTTACAGCTCACATTCCCACTTGAGATTAGCCTGGCTGCTCAGCTCCCTACCAAAAACTGTATGGTACAGACTTATACCAAAGGTTGGTTTTGCTTACACCTGTAGTCATAGTTGTGTGTAGTGGTCCCAGAGGGTACTGAATGCAAACTAACAATCGTCTCTTGAACACTCGATGCAGTATAGGCATAACACATGGTGTCCCATATGGGGCCCTTCTCCTCCTGTTCCAGTATGACGGTGGTGAGGGGGCAGGAGTTTAGGATATTATGTCCACCTGCTCTTCTACACCTAGATAGGAATGGACTGCTGAAGTCCTAAAGCCTCTGAAAAGTAATACAAGTCTTTAAGAGTACTGACCTGATATTGGTGTTGATTAACCTTGCTTAACCTTTTTATTCCTACAACAGAACATTATCTGAGTTGCTATAACAAGTGATTTTACTCACTTTTGAACTATGTACATATATCATTTTTTACTTCTGGTTTACTCACCAGAAGTATTGCTTTGATTTTTATATGGCGTTACTTAGCATGAAAGAGTACCGAGCGAGCATATAAAATAACCATTTTACTCCAACTACAAGTGTGCAAGAGTTTCTTCGGGCCTATGTATTTACTGAGTTCACTGAACTTACATACAGCTCACATCTCCTTCCTAAGCTAAGCCTGGCTGCTCTGCCATACTACCAGAACCTCGAGTAGTACAGACGTATACTAGAAGTTGGGGCCTGTATACCAAGGGATAGTTTTATAAGGTCTCATCATAGGTAGACTTTAGAAATAAATCGCCCAAAAATGAACACTGCACAAGTTAATTAAAAAATGCGAGATGGGGAGTTACCATGTCCAGGCCATCATTTCCAGTGTCACTGCAGGTATTAAGGGGGGGAGGGGTTGCAGATAGCCCTAAACTGCATGGAGCAATGGTGGCACTCTACTTTTCTGAAAAGGAATTAGAATGTCCCCACACTGATTTCAAACGCAACTGAATTGTCGCCACCAAGACATCCAAGTTGAGCTTGAAGTTACTGACACATTAGATTGAGAGCAATAGCCACATGGAAGCATTAAAGGGAGGTAGTGGTGGCCATCTTAACTCATGCCCTGTGCCTACATCATTGTTTTGATCTCCGCATATGGCCATTAAACTTAGTATGTGCATGATTCGCCAATACAATGCTCGTTTGTCAACATTTTATCATCATGTAGTGGTACCAGAAAGCCACAACTATACAAAGGGGACAAATGAAAACATTTTTAAATGATGTTTTTCAGACTTTTAAATTGGGGAAGGGAGTTAGTGTGTGGACAACAGTAAATGGCAAAGGTGGGGGGTGGCTGACTAGCAGCCATGCAGTAGGGCTGCCTCTCCTTTGTGCCCCTACAAGATCCTAAGCAACACTAGCCTTATCGTGCCCATTTTGGTGAAAAACTTGTACTTCCCGAGGTCAGAGACCCTCCTGATTGAAACTGCATCAGCACAGTTGGTGAGTTCTGGCAGACTGCTGTCATACCGGGAAAGAAACAAGATTGAACAGATCCAAGATGGCGGCCGCCACTCAGAAGTGTCAAGCAGGAACCTGCGTGACTGAGGGATGTCCACCGGGCTGGCCTCCCATCCCAAGAGAGACTCAAGCGGCCCACAGTGCGGCTACAGTAGAGGCGGTGTGGCATCATAGGCTGCAGGGCTTTGTGCTGCTGAGCACAACAGGGTGCTCCCCGGAGGCATGATTTGGCCATTCCTGGCAGGAGGAGTGGCCCGGGAAGCTGTGCTCCATAGTGCCAGGCTAGCACTGTGCTGTGTTAGTGAGAATGTTCCTTTCTGTGGCAATTACCTTAGAGACCTCCCTGTTCTTTTGCTTGACTCAGGGCTTTTTAATTTTTTACTCCCAAGGGAGTGAGACATTCCAACTCACTCATGTGTTTTCTGGACTATGATTTCCTATGTTCCTTACTGTTTTATGGAGTCTGGTAAACTCCATAGGCCTCTGCTTTTGCATTGAGACAGCACTTTTTGTGCAGTGCCACTGGAAAGTCCCTTGAACTTTTGTTTAACTACATTTTCTTGGGGGAACTGCTGTTTCACAAGAATAGTAAGATGACCCCTGTCTTACTTACCTTTACTTTATGGGTCCAGCACACACCATCATATGTAGAGTGCTGGGGGTTGCCTAGTAACTCCTTTAACACATTCCTCATGTAACATTTTGCTACACTAACTCACTTGAATGTCTGGTGGCAGTGGGTTCTTTTTTACTACCTAGTGACATGTATCTGCAGGCTGATAGCTCAGCTGCAGTGCTACACACCCAAGGGTGACCATTTTCTCAAAATGGCCCCAGTCATCTTCTTTCACCATTTCTTGTAAGTTAGTTTCTTCTGGGCTTTTACTCTGTTTGCATCAGGTTTGAGTTGTGTGTGTGTTTTGCCTTTGGCGGGCTTCAGCCCTGAAGACCGCCCATGCTCCAGGGTGCCTGGAAAAGCAGGAAGAGGGCGAGGGTCCTGAAACTTCCCAGTCTTTTGTCTCTAGGTGTGCCTGAGTGAAACCAGTTCCTATTGGCCAGATGGCCATACTTGTGGACAGCCACCCTGGTGTGTGATTGACAGCGTAGGGCTGTGAATGACGGCTAACCTGCATAAAAGTTAAGTTTTTGGGTTTAAGAGGAGAGTCGACCACTGGAGGACAACATCGGAAGCAGAAGACGAGAGAAGATGCCAGCAGCACCCCCCTGGACCTCGAAGTCCCTGGTAAAGCCCTGCAGCTGTGCTGACCCAGTTTTCGAATCAACAGGGAAGAACCGTAAAGGACGACTTCCTCCCTTAGGCTGGTGGGACCAACTAGCCTCGAGACAAACGATTTTGGCGCAACCCCTGACTTGCTGCGACTTTCCAAGGCCGCAGAAACCCAATACCTGGCGTACCTCGACCACCTGTGAGAGCATAGTATCCTGCCAAATCTTCGTGGGCATGCAGGGGACGATACATAAGCAAACAAATCTGCATCTAGAGTCCAGGACAGATGGATCAAGGAACGCCTAACCTGAGCTCTTCGTTCTTTGGCACTGAGAAAAGAGTGCGAAAACAACAAAGAGCTGCTGATCGAAGGAAATCCATTGCTGCAGAGCCCCTCTCTCGAGCGCTGCCACAGGAGCCTGCCAGACATCCTCCCTTTCATCACCTCGACCAAGGACCAGGAACAAGGATCTGCTGCATTGCATCCAGAAGGCTTCCAGCTGGAACAACTTCATTTCAAAACGTACTGTGGGGGCTTGGGGTACATTATTCTTTTGCCATTTGGGGCGTTTCCCATCTTTGGGAGTGTGATTTAACCCTACACCAAGTTGACCTCAGCTTACCTGCACTGGCCTTACAGCTTGTGCTTTCTAAAGGTGACTCCTCAGTTGCTGTCATTTATCTTTAACACTGACTATTTAAGAACTTTTTTAAGAAGAGCATCCGAACTTTGACTTTGCCCATTGACTTTGGCTGTCCTGGCTCCCTAAAGCCCTCCTTCTGAACCTATTGGCTTTGGCAGCGCTTGTTCCCACAGATTTTAAATGTTGAACACTTTAATGCTGGGATAATAGACTGCCTGCATCCCTTTGGGAGAATCCAACAGTTCTCATCACGGATCGGCCTGTTCTGATCTAACCCTAACCTTTCCTTCCTTAAATAAACTCAATATTGCAAAGGTGTTACTTATAAAACATGTTATACTGACCTCAACTGACGCCACCTCTGGGTCCTAAAACATGTGTAACATATGAATGAATTACTCACCTGCATTATTGTTCACCTTTTGAATTGAATTCTAACTTGGGATTAATGTAAGAACTAATTGGTGCTTTTTAAGGAATGCTTTCAATATCCTGGTGTATAAATAATGCATTATATAACTAAGTGTGTATATTTGGATACCTGCATTTACTGATTTCCTTCTACAGCTCACATTACCCCAAGATAAGCCTGGCTTCTCGGTCACACTACCAACTTGTGTAGTACAGGCCTATATTAAAAAGGTGGGTTACCTAATACCAAGAGATAAGTCTTGTGTAGTCCCACACCAATTGGGCTGCATCAATTCCTACCCAACACTGTCTGCTTGGCATCTGGGGGAGTGAACAAGGCACCTGGAGTGTCTCGGGGGGTAATGGCTGCTGAACAGGGTACTCCCTCAATGTGTGCCCCCCCCATCACAATAGGGGGCGCTTTGTCAGTGTGATAGCTGTTGCCCGATGTTGTGGCCCTCAGCTGGCCTGGCTGTTACCCATGGGCATAACAAAGCACGCCAAGAAGATTGCCTGCTGAGCATTCAGGTCGGCCCCGGACCTCCTATTGTGATAACTGAGGCCGTGCTATCTCTTGGATGGGGGACAGGTGGGAGATGGTGGCAGAGGGCTGGCCTGCTGGTCACCGAGGATAGCCCATCCCCAAGGACTGCGGAGGTAGCACTTGGGGCCTCTGTGGCTGAGCAGGGTGCGGGACTGATGCCAATTGAGCAGCAGACTAACACAGTTGAGCAGGTGGGTTTTGGTGGTGGTGGACCTGGCCCCGGCCTCAACTTGGAGGGCTGGGCGTCACCGAGGTGACCTCAGAGATTGAGAGTGCTTGCTCTGGGCACAAATCCTGCGACTGCCGCATGGCCTCTGCCTTACTCAACCGTAGCCAGCGTTCCCACTTTGGCCACAGATGCCAGGCAAGCAGCATAGAGGCAAGCAAACAGTCGTGGAGGCCTTTGTGCGGAAGGAGTGTGCAGGCACATTGCAACCGCTCGTCGCTGATGAAGAGAGACCTGCATCTTCGTCGCTGAGCCAGCAGGGGGAAGTCACATCCTAGCTGCAATTGCATCCTTGAAGTCGTCTCTGGAGCAGAAAACGGATGCAGTTGTCGTGGATGTTGGACTGCTGAGGCAGGTTGTGCGCGGGTTATTGGATTGGATAGGCACTGCAGAAACAAGTGATGGCGAATACGACCGGTATCGCTACTACCCAATCTCCGGTTGCTGATTTGATTGACAAAGTGCGAATACTAGAACACCGGGTCGAAGACCGAAGAGAGAGCAAAGATGAATAATATCAGGATCCTTGGTTTGCCTGCAGGTGAGGATGGTAACAACCCAACGTCTTATGTTAAGAATTTGCTCTTACAGGATGTGGGACCTAGCACCCCAACGCAGCACTTCACAGTGGAGAGGGCACACAGATTGCTGGCCAAGAGGGCTCCCCACAAGGCCTAGGATTGTGAGAATCAAACTATAAAGATAGGGAGAGGATACTGACCTTCTCCAGAACGTGTGGCTGGTGCACAGTGGCAGCATGCATGGCCTTTAACCGATCCTAATGGTGTATGGCTTGCCTGAGCAAACTTAGGAGGGACAATGATGGGTCGGTGGGGACTTGTTGAACCCGGGGGGGGGGGGGGGGGGGGGGAGGGGGGATGGCTAGCAGTTTGAGAACAATCACTTGGAATGTCAAAGGCCTCAATAGTTATATTAAGACTGCGAGTGAGCACTTGAGAAGGATGGAGGTGCACATTGCGCTCCTCCAAGAAGCTCACCTCACAGCAGATAGCCAAAATGTGGGGTGAGAAACTGAATGGATCACAGTTTTCTACATATGCTAGAGTGTTCTTATCTGGATGGCACCGTCTGTTTCCTTCAAGGTGCTGGAATCAATACAGGACGACAAAATGAGAATGGTGCTGGTGCAGGGGTTCATAGAAAACGGGGAGGTATGCATCCTTGACACCCATGCCCCTAATACCACGCCACAGCATTTTTCAAATCCCTCTTCTACAGGGGGACAGTGTACAGGGGACTGCATTGATTTTGGGCGGGGGCGGGAGGGGTGTCGAGTGCACACTCAACCCTCTGTTGGACATGTCCGATGATAAATACCGAATGCTACCCCTCCCTTCCCGGCCACGGCTTTAAGCTCTTTGCTGCAGACCTTAGATTTAGTGGACACTTGGAGGAGTTCACACAACAGCACCCGAGGCTATTCACATTATGCGGCACCACAGGTGGTACATGCCCGCATGGATTATATTTTCACTGGGGGAGACATATTGGGGGAGTTCACTGTCATTGAATAGGGCCAGGGTCCTCTTTGATAATGCCCCATCGATAGCTACATGACGGAAGACTTCGCCCAGACCGCCAACCCCCTACTTGGCGACTAAGGGCTGAAGCCTTACTGGATTACCTCAATGACGAGATGGAGTGATATTTTGATATAAACAAAGGCAGTGTAGAGAAAACTAGCACCTTATGGGAGGCCATTAAGATTGTAGTGGGCGGGGGGCCATTGGCAAGATGGGTGGGCTCAGGAAATAAACACTGGAGGACCATTTGGGCATGGAAGTGGCGATCGAAAAAGCAGAACATGGAATGATGGGGGAGGGGAGGCGGCCGAGAACCCAATGGCTCTCAGAGGTGTCTGACGGAATGGCACCCGTTGAGCAGATTTGATTTAGCTAAATATACACAACCTCCATGCAGGAGCCAAGCCGCGCAGACTAATTGCATAATATGAGGAAAAGGGGAGTGGGGGCTGGCCGTGTTGCAGCTGGAGTATGGAGGCTCCATTGGCGGTCTGCATTGGATTATCATGGGGATTGGTGAGCGTGCATGCGCACAGGAGACTCGCTAAGCCCCTTCCTGGCCCGTGCTGCTGCAGGCACGGGCTGGAGAGCAGGAGAGGAACTTGGTGGTGGTCGGAGGTGGGGCGGCAGCACTGAATGAGGGACAGGAGGAGGCAGCACCGGTAGTCTCCCTCGCGGCAGGCGTGTGAGCGCCGCACAGACCGCAGGTTATTCCAGCTTCAAGGCATGTTCTACAAAGCCTGGGGAGGAGGCGGTGAGCCCACTTTCCAGGCCTCAGTGTAATCGCTCCATTGTTTGGGTCACTGCCATGCTGGCTAACGGGGGGGGGGGGACCGGTGAAGGCTACGCTCTGGTAAAACACTGCTGTTAAGGAACGTTTCTCTTGGCATACAAAACGTTGCTTAAACTAGCCAATGAAGGCATATGAACACTCTTGATGGAGCGTTTGTGGACATGGGTCAGGAAGCATGCAATATTTGTTTGTACGTTGCTGCTTGCTAAACACACATTTGGGATTCACAGGCAGTCAGGAGACTGAAGCGTCTGAGGGGGGAACTAAACATTGGAATACCTCTCTGCCTCACGCCATTACTGCGTCATGTGTTTCAGCAAGCACACATGCTAAAAGGTTATGGTCTTGTGTCTTGTACATGTTTCCATGTTATTGCTAGTCCAGGTATTCCTGGTGCTATGTGCTTTGTTAGTTGCTTACCAGCTATGCAATGATTACTGAATGTTTGCTGATCATGAGAGCGTAATCCTAACCAAGAAGGAATATGCTCAGTTTAGTAGAAGTGTGCATCTAGGAGTTAAGAGGTCAAGGAAACGGGAGGCTACTTGCCATCATCATAAATGATGTATGTTCCGTTCCTTACTTCCCCAATTCCCATCCGCACCTTATCATCAATCCAGCTACCCTAACACCCCCTGCCCTATCCACAACTTCTCCCTAACCCTCTTCTCCCCCCGAATCCCCATTGGCTGCCTCGTGGTAACCCGTTGACTAGAATCAGGAGCCCATGCAAACCAAGGTGGGAGGGGTCAACTACATTTGGCTTCCGTGGTCAGGAAAGAAATGTGAGATACTCCAGGGGTGTGACAAGTGGCTGTGCCGCAGGGAGGAGCTACGAGAGATGATTTAGACCATCTGGGATGAGGGTGTAATAGTGAAGACCCAGAGTCAGATTAATGATGTTTTTTCTGCATACTATAAAAATGTGTACTCTGCAGGGTCATCGGATGGGAGTGAGGTCGACATCGCTAGATTCCCCGTTCACCCCCGAGGAAATAAGGTCAGTTATAATGTCCCTGCTTTCTGACAAGACCCCGGGACCAGACGGTCTGCGGGGGGGAATTTTATAAGGCGTACGCAGAGACATTGGCCCCCAGGCTTTTAGCGATGTTCAAAGAGACATAAGCGGTGGGAAAGCTGCCCTGTAGCCTGAGAGTCCATAATTGTGTCTGTACCTAAACCCGGAAAGTCACAGTTGGACTGCAGCACTTACAGGCCTCTTTCTATGGTTAATAAAGAACATAAGATCCACATGTCCCTACTTGCAAACAGACTGAAAGGAGTGATTGGAGAACTGATACACACTGATCAAACAGGTTATGCGCAGACTCCACCATGTGATCGACCGCACCAGACGACAGTCTAATACTAATGTGGCCTTGCTGGACGCGGTCAAGGCATTTGACTGAGGTGGGACTGGTTACACAAGACCTTGAAACAATTCGGCAGGAACAGGATTTCTGAGGTGGGTTCAGATTGTTTATACTGAACCACAATCAAATGTAAGGACAGGGAGGCAGATCTCCGAGGCACGAGAACTGCACAAGGGCACCAAGCAGGATTGCCCGCTGTCCCTGATGTTATTCTTGCCCTAAAACCGCTCGCTGCATTCTTAAGGGCAGAAAATGCAGAGGCAGGTATAGTGATCTATGGGATCAGGCATTTGATATTTATGAAAGCGGACAATATGCTCCTTCACGTTAACACCCATGAGGTAAACCTGCCATAAATCTTAAGACATATTAGAGCATTTTGCAGAGCTCTCCTGCATCCATATAAGCAGTTATTAGACCCATTTGTTCCCGTTGGCAGGCCCAGCTGGCTTGAACCTGAACCAGCCGGCTTACTTGCACCCAAAAGGATCGGTCAAAGGCCACATTCAGTTATCTGAGAATTAATGTCTGGCACGACTTTGTTATTAAGTCCATGGCATTGTGGAGGAGGTTTGCCTCGTCTGTGGCAGGCAGGGCTGCCCTTCTTAAAATGGCAGTGTGCCAAGCCCGGTATTGTTATATCATTTTGTCAATGTACCCCACATCATACCCGAGAAGTTCTTCAGTACTCTGGAGTCAGAGACACGATCATTCCTATGTGGAGGGGGACGGAACAGAATACCATTGAGCACATTGTATAGGGATTACAGTACAGGGGGAATCTGACTGCCCACATCAAATGATACTAATTTGTGGGACAGCTGCAGTTTGTAGTCAGTTGATTGGACAAAATGTCGTCACTTAAGCAGTATTTTCTGAAGGAGGTACTGTGGGTTAAGGAAGACCGACTCCCGTGTCAGCCCTGGCTTCTCGTGCTAGGCAGGAATGTTTGGCACAAAGCGTGGAAATGTATGGGAATCTCTGATCCTTACTCCCTGAATATCCCGTAGCTGGGATTGGCTTCGAAAGGCTACGGACTCAGTTATACAGATCAGGCGGCACTGGGAGAGCAAGGAGATAGTTACATTGGGAGATTTGCAGCTAGAGACAAGATTGATGGACTTTGTTACGCTGATGCACATTTCTGACATGCATAATGGGCAGTTTTTGATACACCTGGGCCTCGCGAGGAACATTGGTGAGAGGCAGACAGATTTTTGCGGAGAGATTATAAATAACCAGGTACTAGAGACTGTATGTGGTGCCAAGAGGAGGACCACACAGTTTCTGGATTATATGAACTGCTTAAGACTAAACTTAGCAAACCTTTTCTGCCGGTACGCTCAAAATGGGAAGCGGACCTGGGTAAGACATTCACAGATGCGGAAAGGGCAAGGATACTGTCATACACTAAACATGTCTCCAGAAACTGCAGATTCAAGCCCACCCGACTGTACACATAGAGACTACCTGTCCCTCCCTCTCCCCTGACAGGATATCATCGTTCCGCTGAGCGGGGGGCGGAGGGGACGGGGGTACTTGTTTAACTGTCCCAGATGTGTGCAGAATTACGCTGATTTGCTACGCATGTTATGGGCCTGCCAAGACATTGGGCGGTTTTGGAAGGAGATTGCAGAAAAGGTGGTTAGGGGGAGGGATTCAGATGCACACGTGGCCCCCAGAGACTTGTTTGCTGGGAATATTACCGGAGGGAGGGAGAAGGGACCACACAGTACATCTCACTAGGATAAAATACCTTATCTGTGTGTGTTAGCTAAAAGGGAGAATCGCAATGACTTTGAAGTCAGCAGAGGGTCTTAGAATGGAAGCTTAGTTGGCAGATTTGGAACGCTGGGCGAAGGCTGAATCAGCTCCATGGCGTAGGACGGTGTATATTGAATGGCGGAGGGCTTCTTGGAACCGTAGTATCCGCAATGAGACCCAGGCTCAGTGGGACTGTAAACATGCATGTGAATCGCATATAGGAACCGGACAGTTGAGGTTACACCTTAGGCACCTATCAACATTGTTATCACCACTTCCTTGAGAAACAAGTTGCAGCTTTGTAAAATGGTGTGGTTCCCCTTTGGTTGTTGGTCTATTTTCTTTGTGGGGATATATTAATTATGAGGGGTGGCCTGACTGTATTGGGGTGGTCTGTGGAGACTCATCTGTATGGGCAAGGTTCTGAGGGTGTAATCACAGCTATTCAGTCATTTGTCTTCATCATGGATGGACGGTATGCTAGGGACCCTACGGTGGCATAAACAGTGGATTGTGTAGACAGAGTCCGAGGTGGTAGCTCTTTGCTCCATCCTTGACCTCCTGATGCTGTGTTCCGAGGAGAGCTGCATGTATTGGATATGGCAGAAGCGATTTGGGGTGGATTGGAGGGTAAGAGGTTGTTGATGGGGAGATGCTTGTACTGTGGTTTCATTTCATCTGTATTCACTTACTACTCCCTCTTTGTTTGGTTGTGGGTTGTGTTTTGTTTAAAAAATCAATAAAGCAGATTAAAATAAATAAAGTAAATAGCATAAAGGTAATGCCAGACAATATTAATACTATGGAGGGGGAAAAAAATATGATGTCTCACGTTTGTTGCTCATCATAGGAAATTGTTTGGTACTATTTCCATCAAGCTTTAGTATTCCCAAAGCATTCAGAATGGTCATCCAATAATAACTCCTCAAAAGCGCAAAATGCGGTTTAATTGTAGATCAGCAAAAGTGCAAAGACTTAGTTCCACATTCTGAACTTGGCGCAGTGAAGGTGCTAAACAGCACGATTCACTGCGCCAAAAGAGGACACCCAGGTTCCACTAGTATTCTCAAGTGGGCTTGGGCGTCCTCGTAGAGCACGACAGTGCACTGTATGAATTGCGCCTGTTTTTTGTTTTAACAGGCGCAATCCAATCTCGGCAGCATTTTTTCTAAAATAACGACATATTTGTTATTTTACAAAAATGCTGCCGAGAACAGTTCCTATACACCAAAGCGAGCAGCTTCAACGTTGCAGGATGCAATGTTGAAGCTGCTCGCTTTAGTGTATAGGAAAGTGTTCATATACACCCGTGCGGTGTATATGAACACTTTCATGTACACCATGTACACCAAAACAGCAACATTGAAGCTGCTTGCTTTGGTGTACATGAAAGTGTTCATATACAACACACTTGTGTATATGGACACTGTCGTTTACACCAAAAAGGCTTCTTGTGGCACTCCTCCAGTTTAACGTCACCAAAAGGGTATTGTATATGTGTGCTATTTTAGCACACATATTAAAGTGGCGGAGTGCCACAAGAATAGCATTCCAAAAAACCAGTTCACGAATGTGGCGGTTGCTGGATTGCTTTCCAACCCATCCTAGCAACCGCCACATGTATTCCGAAGGTGGCGCATTCCTTCCAACTGCAGGAGAATGCTCACCTTCAGAATAGGTCTTAAGTACCGAAAAGGTTAACCCTTTTAACGTCCTTTTCCGTACTTAACACCTTGATGAGAGTGTGGGCCTTAGTCTGAAAGAGCCAGGTTTCGCCTTAAAATTTCTAGAGTGAAAAGGAGCATGGACATCAGATGCGGTTAACTTAATTCTACGGTAGACAGATGGCAATGTAATGAGCAGCTCAAAGTTAGGAAACTGGTGGGCTAGGAGGAATGATCATGGGACATTTCTTTGAGTACATTGTACAAACGAGGAAGCTGATTGGCAACAAATACAACTTGAAGAGACTGCCCACCTCCAAGGCATTGCTGCCTCCCCCTCCAGTGGCTACAAACCTTGCTTTTGGGATTCTTCAGACTTCAACTGTTCCTTTGTCTTTGTCGCAAGCGCAGATAGTCTATCATTGTATCGCTCTTTATCACCATTCAAGGTTTTCCAAATCTACAAACAGAAGAACAAACAGTGCATGAAGTCTCATAAGAGTTGTGGGAGCAATGGTTTTGAAACCAATGCCATACTCCCTGGTTACATTACATACATCCAAGCATACATTTGACTACTTCCCATTATTTTACAGTGGCAAAAGAACCACAGAACCATACTGGGAAATTATGATTGTTATAGGATTAACACATTTACTACAATTTTCTGAATATGTGCTTTTATGGCTTCATATAGAGCAAACCCAGCTGCAAGCAACAGTCATGTACAGGGGCTAGGTCAGCAAAATACACAGTGGCAAAGGGTTGTGCGGAGTCTGAGGGAAGCTAGCAATCCATTCCAGGGGTGCGAGCTACAAGAGAAAATGGGGATGGAGGAGTTGGCAGTTTGCATTGTGCTAAGTGTTCTTGAAGAGTAGTGTCATCAATTTCTTCCTGAAGTGTACAAGGGAGTGTGAATGCCAGATGGTAGTGAGTGGATTAGATAAACATTTCAGGGCCCTATCTGGAGAAAGCCAGTTTCCCGGCTTTCTCTTTCTGCAGTGGTTAGTTTCCATCCCGGCTTCTTGGGATACATTGTCCAAGACATTATATTTCTCAACCGTGTTGGATGGAGCACTGGTGGTGTTGCCTCAGAGGTGATGCAGGCCGTTTGAAGTGGACAGTGGCTTACATGGGTAGGAGATGCAGTTCCGGAAGATGGAGTGAGGCAGTTATAATATTCTCAGGGAGGGTATGAGCTGCTGACAGACAGTCTTCGAGGAGGGCTAATGAGGATGCTGCAAGCAATGCAATTTAATTTATTTGCATCATCGAAGGTATAGCTTCTTCCCGTTTGGCAACCTCTTGGCACTAGGTCATGGAAGAGAGTTGGATGGGTAGGGTGGTTAGTGGCAGCAGAAGGTGCACAATCAAGTTTTGAAGCAGATTCACAAATGCCTGTGTACACATGTGATTCTAGTTAACCTGGACATGTGGGTTGCGTTTTGTCACATAAGCCTCAGATTTATCCAAAGGGGAAGGTTAGCATTGGGAAGGGAATGTGATGGGATGACGTTATGGATGAGGTAGTCTATGGTAGTCACAATATACACACACAATCTCTCTGCTCCCGTGTGTCTTTGTTCATTTTTATGTGGAGTGCAAGGTGGAAGAGGGAGCGTAGAGACAGGTTAGGTGTAAGAGGTTGACTACAATGGTCTTGGGTTGCAGGGTTCATGTAAGATTGAGTGGGTCCAGAGTTCCCTCAAGGTGTCCTTGTAGTTGATGTCAATTAGTGTACTATAAATAAAAGGTGGCAGATAAGGTGCTTCTTATTGAGGTTTGGAGAAGTGCCAGGTTTTCAGCAGTTTCCATAAGATAGTCATCCAGGCGTGGTGTTCCAGACATTGGTGACCACCACAGCAAAGGTTGCCCTCCTGGTCCTTTCCAGTTGTACTGGTGGAGCATCATTAAGGAGGCCATGCTTCCTCATGTCTTGCCTGGGATAGAGGGTGGATTTTTCCACAATTACCAGGAGTTTGTCAACTCCATCAAGACAGGCAAGAATGAAGGCTTGGACAGGGGTTCTGAAGTCTGAGGAGGGTGGAACGGTTGGATTTTGCTGAGGAGACAGCAGATACCAAGCAGTCCGTTTTAATGGCGACAAGGGTCTTGAATGAGAGATTGCAGTTGGTTAGAAATCCTAGGGATTGAGAGAGGAGTGGTAATTCCTAGGGGTTCATCCATGCTAGCTAGGTCCTGTACAGAGCAACATTCAGGAACAAAAGAAAGAGCCATGGTTTTAGTTGATGTATGTCATTAAGAGTGCACATCCTTAGAGTAGTCTCTTCTGCACATTTGTGGATTTTGATGTCCAGATTGGTCAGTTGCCCCAGAGGCACCATGTAGATATTGAAGAGGACTTGGTGTCAAAGGAATCAGATGGTGCTCATCTGGAAAAGCTGGCATCTATTGGTAACGAAGTAAACGAGAACAGATTTATCCAAACCCATGATTGTTGCAAGGATGTGAAGCAGAGCCGTGTGAAGATGGAGGTTGGGGGAAGGAGTCAAGCAGGACCACCAGATAGGAATCTCCCTCGGATAATATGTGGACGGCATGGTGCATCTAGACCAGAAACTGAACTGGCAGCCACACATGTGATTTCGTTTGGAGATGGGTGTGTAATTGGAGGGAGACTGCTTTCTCATTGATATTACTGATGAAAGGTAGTTGTGTAAAAGGCCAGTAGCAGTAAGATCTGTCCCATTTTAAGAGGGTGGGAAAAGATGCATGAAGGGAGCAAAGAGTTGATTGATGTGAACAAATCGTTGATTCATAACTAAATGGATTATGGGCTTACTCTGCAACACATTTTACAAGAAGTGGGGAAAAGGTAAACTTCATTAGAGCAGCCTTGGCTTAAGAAAATGTGGGTTACGTCTCCTATGCTTATGGTTTTCAACATGGTCCGTTAAGGTACACTTGGTGATATGGGATGGAGGGATGTCTGATGTGGATGGAGTGGTCCATGTTCTGTTTTAGGCGATTGTGTAGGTAATCAGTTTCTTGCAAGCGGTGTGCTGGGACTTCAGAATTGCAAGGTCTTCCACTTAATACCAGAGTTTATTTGAAAGTGAATATAACGTTTGCTGTTAAGGGATCTTCAAAATAATTGATGATTTAGGTCAGTTCCAAGATTTCAGGGGATCATGGGTGTGGTCAGTGTATGTCAGAGTATCAATTTCATCCATAATGTCAGTTGAAGTTCAGGGCAGGAGGATGAGGTTCTCTTGTAGCATGCACATGGGTGGGAGAAGTTCCAAAGGAGCAATACAATGGTTTGTTGGCCATTGTGATAGTGTGTGGTGAAATTGTACAGGTGCACTAGACATGGCCTGTCTGACCATGTGCATTTTAGGTTGGGAGTGCTGCTAATAAGGATGGAAGGTTCTGAGAAGCAGTTTAGAGATTCAATTAGTAGAGCAATGTTTTTGAAGATTCTGTGGCTGCTGGGAGATTAATATAGCAAACTACTGCTGAAATATTTTGTGAAAACTGTCAAAGAGGTCTGCGATTGAACTGAATAAGGTGGCTTTGTTGGTATGTGGAAGCTGTAGATCATGTACAGCATGCTTGGCAAGGAGCAGATCAGTAGTTCCATGGAAGACGGAAGTACAGGATGCCTTGTGTACTATTGTGAGCAGTCTCATTGTTCCTGTCCGATCACAATGTTGCATCTTGCTAGAATAACTAGGTCTAGGATGTATGCCGTGGTCACAGAGAAGTAAGTCTCTGTAGCAGTCTGCAACAATGCCTCTGGCATGGAAAACTTCAGAATATGCTTTAATGAGGATATTGCAGGATTTTTTGGGAGGTGTGGGGTTGATGGTGAGGAGTGGGAGATTGTGAGGGTTTCTGGAGCATGGTTCCCAAGTGTCTATTGGCCGTGGCTTAGTTGGGTGAAGGAGAGGTAGCCTTGAGTGAACCCAGACACCACTCAAGATAGCTAGCTACAGGTTTGGTCACAACAGCTTGCCCGCTACTCTGCACAACGAGGCTCCCCAAAATTAATACTATTGTAAAGAAAATAACACATTACAAAAGTTCACACAAATTATTAAAACATATGAAATGCATGATTTGAGACCACTTTTGTAGGCGGAAATGACACAGACATCAAAACCACAGACTTAAGCATACATTGCATGCAACATGAAACATAGTGCCATGACAGACAAACATATGACAACAGTGGGGTCTACACATGAAACTGAACTATTTCCAAAAACAAAATGATTCTGGTGGGACTAACCAAATCTAAAAACTAATTACATGCTGCCTCACCCACTACATAATTATCACTGGCCCAAGAAATGAATAACTAAAAAGGACAGAGCATGCCTTCATGGGTCTGCTTAGAAAATGGCGGCAGCAAACCATGACAAATGAGTAAAACATACAAAAAGAAAACGTTGCTAGATGAGAACATTTATAAGCATTCACATTAACTAGAACAGGTACCTTCATCTGATTGACGGTTCTAAAAACAACTGCTGTCAGAGCCAGGCATGATCGGAGGTCAGACACCACATACTTGCCCATCTAACTCAGAGCTACAGGAACCAGGTCTCCCAGCTTAGACTATGGTGGATAAAAGGTAGCCCATTATAGAAATGAAGGCCCCATGTCCCTTGGTACTGTAGTGCTTGTGGATTTGAAAAGCATCATCTACCTGCAGCTTGGGAAAATACAGGAATGCCTGCAATTTTCCAGTCTGCACAAACCAAAAGAAGTGTACACGCTGAACCAACTTTTATCATCAAGGTAGAGTCAAACACATCCTGGATACAGTCATGGGTGCTATTGACAGAACCCCCCCACTCCAAGTCCAGGCCCCCACTCAATCTAGGTCAAAGAGCCCCTGATGATGCTGGCAGTTATGGTGCTCGATTTCCCACCTCAAGTCCAGAATTCCAGTATATGAGGGCAATCGCTGGGACCCAGTGGCAGGGAAAGGAGAATAGGACTTTATCCCTCAGAAGATGCAGACTGGACAGCTGTACAAACAGAAGCCGGTCCCTCATGGTCACCATATACTGCGATGTACACTCAGGTCTGTGGTGTACCGTATGTGAGCAGGGACCCTTGCAGAAATGTAACTGAGCCAAGACACAGAAATGCAGCCAAGAAATGTTACTGCACATCAACTCTCCCCGCAAAGCCCTGCATACCAGATGGGACACCGACAGACTAAACAGAGGTCTACAAGCTATCAGACTGGTGCAGCAGGTTAGCTTAAATCACACGTCCCGTATGTCAGAGGGAACCAGCGTGGAGGAGTGCCAGCATGGAGAGTCTGAAGCGCTGGAGCCAACAAAGTAAAAAGGAAGCAGCTGGAGCCCAGAAGCCACAGGGAACCAATGTGGAGCCCACAGTGGTTGGCAAGACTTCGTTCAGCCTGATCTTGGGTTAACCACAGGTGCACTGAAGGCAAGGAAGTGTTTTAACCTAGTAGAGGGTGGAAAATATGAGACAAAACCAATGATTCCCAGGCCATTACACATTGGCATGTAGTATCTGGGAAGATCAGTGCAGTGTGCACCAGGAGACTCGCGCTCTCACGCATTTCGAATGCGTTTTACTCTTGTGTTCTTTGATTATGGAGTTTTAGACAACTCCATGGGCATCTTTTCATTTGTGTCCCACAGCATCCTCAGTGCAGAGACACAGGGGAAGCCTTTTAGGCTGTCCCAAGGTTTAAATACCTTCTCTCGGATAAACTACTGTTTTCCAGAGAAAGTAAAGTGAAATTTATTTACTTTACTAGCGTTTTCAAATTCCTAGACCAAGCACACCCTTTCTCACAATAGTGTGCTGGAGGGGTTACTTAGTATCCCCTATGTCTAGAAACTCATGTAGCAGTTTAATGCTACCCTTTCCTCTCGAAATGGCTGGTGGCAGTGGTTTTACAACGAACTACCATGATTTTTCCCGACCGCGAACAGCCTGGCTACTCAGCAACGCTACCAAAACTACCAAAACTCAGTAGTACAGACTTATACCAAAGGTTGGTTTTGCTTACACCTGTAGTCCTAGTTGTGTGTAGTGGTCCCAAAGGGTACTGCATGCGAACGTACCTAACAGCGGGACAGATAAGTAGCAAACTGGGCTATATACGGTCAGTTGTCCCCACCCCTAGACTTTATATGCCTTTCAGTATCTTTGACTTCTGTGTTTATTTATTTTATTGTACATTTATAAGACGCTTATAGAACAAGTAAATTGTGCTTCAAAGCGCCCACAGGGCAACAGGGAGGCAACATGGGAGTACAATTAGATACAACACTAAAGATAGAGGTAAGCAGAGAGAGAGAAGGGGTGGGGGAGTCGGGGGTAAGTGCTAGGGGTATCAAGTTTGAAGTGCAAGTGAGCAGCTGTAAGTGCCTTGGTGGAGTGGTCAACCACCAATAGATGGTTAAGTGCACACCTGTGGTGGAACAGGCCAGTGGGTGCAAAGACCAAGTGCTGGGAGGGGCGGAGGCTGTAGGCAATTTGGTGTGGGAGGACAGGACCCAGGAGGACACAAGGTCCTGGTAACCAATCTCAGCAGCTGTGGGGTTTAGCATAGGAGGGAGGAAGGAAAGGAGGAGGTGAAAGGGAAAGTCTTAAGACGCTTCCGGAATTTGAGGAAATCTGGTTCAAAACGAAGGCGGCGGCGAGGCTGTTCCATAGGAGGGAGCCTGCTAAGAAAAGATCTGTCACCAGCTCACTGTTTAGCAAAACGTTTAACACACAGAGTTGGTGCCAGAGGAAGGTAAAGATCTAGAGGGAAAGTATTTAGTGAGAACATGTTGCAGATAGTGTGTTCCCAGGCCCCAGACAGCCGTGTGGATGAAGCAGAGGAATTTGAATTTGATCCTTGCAGCAACCGGGAGCCAGTGGAGAGTTTTTAAGCGCTGGAGAGATGCAGTCCCTGGGCTTGAGGCCAAGGATAAGTCTTGCTGCCCTATTCTGGATTAGCTGGAGGGGCCATAGGGAGGAAGGAACAAGTTACTTACCTGTAACTGTTCTCCAGCATGGGTCTGGCATGGATTCACATGCTCATGAATATTCCCCGTCGTCAGGCTGGGAATCCTCGGTAAAGAAAAAACCAGTATCAGTTTCGTTTCTGATCTGTCTTTCGTAGTAATAACCAATCACTGGTCTCTGCGTCATACTGACCACAGCCAATGACTGCCCTCTACCTAAGCACCGCCTCTGGCAGCCATCTTCAGATTTGGAAGCACGTGAAGTGGCAGTATGACCAAGTGAAGAGCCGCAGAGGGGTAGGCGGGAGGGTTCGCATGTGAATCCATGCCAGACCCATGCTGGAGAACAACAGTTACAGGTAAGTAACTTGTTCCTTCTCCAGCATGGGGTCTGGCATGGATTCACATGCTCATGAATAAAGAATACATAGCAGTACACACATGCACAACCACGGGAGGTGGCAAAGGCTCAACATTAAGCATCACATCAACTCAACATTAAGCATCTTACCTCCTCACCAGGCTCACCTCAGGCGAACAGATTGCGCAGCACTGCTTGGCCGACCCTGGACTCCTCCCTGGAATCCCGGTCGACGCAGTAGAATTTCGTGAAGGTGTGCGTCGACCTCCACGTAGCAGCCCTGCATATGTCCAGCAGGGGCACACCAGATAGGAACGCCGTGGTAGCTGCGATCGCTCTGGTGGAATGGGCTCTCGGACGGCCAGGCAGCGGTCGGTTTGCCAACCGGTGACAGCACATGATACAGCCGGAGAGCCATCTGGAGATGGAAGCCTTCGAGAGAGCCTTCCCCTGATTGACAGGTCCAAAGTTCACAAAGAGTTGTGACGTCTTCCGAAAACCCTTCGTGCGGTCCACGTAGAACTTCAGCGCTCTAGCTACATCCAGCGAGTGCAAAGTCCTCTCAGCCGGCGACGAAGGCGACGGGAAGAACACAGGTAACACCAAGGGTTCGTTGAGATGGAAGTCCGACGGTACCTTGGGCATGAAGGAGGGGTGCGTCCTGAGCACTACCCTCGTGTCGTGGAAAGTCAAGTACGGGGCCTTGCAGGAAAGGGCCTGGATCTCTCCCACTCGTCGTGCGGAGGTGAAGGCCACAAGAAAAGCTGTTTTCCACGATAGAAACTTCAACGGGGCCGAGTGCAGAGGCTCGAACGGAGGTCCCATGAGCTTGGTCAGCACCACGTTGAGCTCCCACGCCGGGGCCGGAGCCTTCACCGGCGGGAACGATCTGAACAGTCCCTTCATGAACTCTTTCACCAGACGATGAGACCACAAGGACGTACGCCCCGTGGTTCTGGTGTATCGGGAGATCGCAGCAAGATGAATCTTGATGGACGCGTGTGCCAGACCAGCTTTGGCCAGCGTCAGCAGGTACGGCAGTACTTGGGGAGCCGTAATCCGTAGAGGGTTAATCTTCTGTGCGTGGCACCAGACAGAGAACCTCTTCCATTTGTGTCCGTAGCATTTAAGAGTCGAGGACGCCCTGGCCTTTGCAAGAACCTCTCTGCAATCGGCCGGTATGTCGTATCCTCCAAACTCTAGCGCTGCAGGAGCCAGGCCTGCAAGTTCAGCGACTTTGGGTCGTGGTGGAGGATGGCGCCTCCTTCCCTGGAGAGTAGATCCGCGTCCGCCGGCAGCTTGATCGGCGGGGACGCTGACAAGTCCAGCAAGTCCGGGAACCATATCTGCCTCGGCCACGCAGGTGCGACGAGGATCATCCTGCACCGTGACCTCTTGAGCTGGTTGACGAGCCGGATTAGCAGAGGCAAGGGAGGGAACGCGTAGAGGAACAGGCCCTCCCAGGGGAACGAGAAAGCATCGCCCATGCTCCTCGTCTGGGGAAACCTGCTGGCGAACCTCCGGCACTTGGTGTTCGTCGCCGTCGCGAACAGGTCGATCTGGGGTGTGCCCCACCGTCGGAAGAGGCGATCCACCAGATCCTGCCGTAGTTCCCACTCGTGGCACGAGCGCAGCTCCCTGCTGAGTGAGTCGGCGATGGTGTTTATCCCTGCCAGATGAAACGGCACCAGAAAAATCCCTTGGGCGACGGCCCAATGCCACAGGTCCTGCGCCTCCTTGGACAGCGCTGGGGACCTGGTTCCGCCCTGTTTCCTGATGTAAAACATGGTGGTGGTGTTGTCGGTGAAGATCCTCACCACCTTGCCCTTGAGGGACGGAAGGAAGGACCTGAGGGCCCAAAACACTGCACGGAGCTCCAGGACGTTGATATGCAGGGACTTCTCCGTCGGGAGCCAGAGTCCCCATGCGTGCAGATTTTCGGTGTGCGCTCCCCACCCTTCCAGGGAGGCATCCGTGGTCACAGTCTCCTGGTGGGCTGGGGTCTGGAAGTCCATGCCCGCCGTCAGATGCGCGCGGGTGCCCCACCACCGTATCGCTCGTCGGAAACTCTCGTCGAGCTTGATCCTTTCCTCGAAGCTGCCCGTCGTCTGGATCCAGCGCGCATCCAGGAATTCTTGCAACGGGCGCATCCGGAGCCTGCACATGGGAATGAGGTAGATGCAGGAAGACATCATCCCGAGGAGGGACTTGATGGACCTCACTTTGGCCGCGTCGGCCACCAACATCCGTTGCACCTTGCCCAAGATGGTCCTGGTCCTCTCCTCCGACGGGGAGGCCAGAAGGGACACTGTCGAGCCTCGCTCCCAGAAACAGTGCGACTTGCGCGGGCACCAGGTGGGATTTGGCGTAGTTCACGGAGAATCCCAGGTCCGTGAGGAGTTGGACGGTCCTTGCCGTGTGGACCACGGCGAGCTCCCTCGTCTTGGCGCGGATGAGCCAGTCGTCCAGGTAGGGGTAGACGTGAATCCCCTCGCGGCGCAGCTGCGCCGCCACCGGTGCGAGGCACTTGGTGAATACCCTGGGTGCCGACCGTAGTCCGAAGGGAAGGGCTTTGAACTGGTAATGACGCCCCTGGACCACGAACCTGAGGAATTTTCGGTGCCCCTTTAGGATGGGAATGTGGAAGTAGGCATCCTCCAAATCCAACGACGATAGGAAGTCTCCTTCCTCCAGCTGACCCAGGACGTGCTGGAGGGTGACCATCCGGAACTTCTGCGCCTTGATGAACTTGTTCAGACGTCGCAGGTCTAGGATGGGGCGCCATCCTCCCGTCTTCTTCTTCACGAGGAAGTATCTCGAGTAGACTCCAGAGCCCCGAAGCCTCTTTGGGACGAGTTCGATGGCGCCCTTTCTGAGCATCGCCTTTACCTCCAGGAGAAGTTGAGGGACGTGAAGTTCTTTCCTGGCCACGGGGGGGACGCGCGGGCACCTTCTTTGAAACTCGAGCGCGTGGCCCCGGGCCAGGGCGTCCAGCACCCAACGGTCGGTGGAGATGGACTCCCACACGCTGACGAAGCCCGCCAGCCGGCCTCCCACCGGGGTGCTTCGGTGGGGGCCCGACCCCACGGCCGGTTCAATCCTGCTTGGACGCGGCCTTGCCGCCTTGACCTCCTTGGCGACGACGGCGGGGTCCGCTAGACTTGCCTCGTCCTCTGTAGGCCTCTTGCGACGACGAGCGGGCCGCTTGACGGTAGGAAGCGAAACCGCCGCCGGAACCTTTGGAGGCGCCCTTGCCTCCGCCGCTCCGAAAGGGCGTCCGTCGTTGCTGCAGAACTCCAAGGGCCCGGGCCGTCTCAGTATCCGCCTTGATGGCCTGAAGGGAATCGTCCACTGTCTTCCCAAACAGGTTGTTCCCGTCGAAGGGCATGTCCAGGACTCTGGTCTGGACGTCCTGCCGGAAGTCCGTAGCTTTGAGACATCCACGACGTCGAAGGCAAACGCCGTTGCCCAGCTGGCGGAACCCAGTGTCGGCGATGTCCGTCGCCACGGTGATGGCGTGGTCCGAGGCCACCTCACCTTCCTGCAGGATCTCCAGGGCCTCCGCCCTCTTGTCGTCCGGCAGAAAATCCAGCAGGGGAGCTATCTTGTACCAGAGCTCCCTGTCGTAGCGAGCCACGATAGCCAAGGCGTTGGCCGCTTTAATCGTCGTCGCTGCCGACGAGATGACTCTACGTCCCATAGCATCCAATTTCTTTCCCTCGCCGTCCGGCGGGGAAGTCGATGTGGAGGCCGCACCCCCCCCCCGCTTTCTTCCTGGCTGCCGCGGAGACGACGGAATCCGGGGTAGGCTGCGCCCGGAGGCATAGGGGGGCCGTGTCCGGGACCCGGTACTTTTTCTCGTACCGGTCTCTTCTAGCTGGCGTCGTGGAAGGGTTCTTGAGGAGGGAAAGGCCCTCATCCCAAATGTCGTCCAACAGAGGCACTGCGAGGACCGTCTTCCTCTTGGCCTCGCGCCGCTGATAAAGGAAGCCTTCCTTTTTCTTCTCCTCAGGGCAGAGTTGGAAAAGCTCGGAAGCCCTGGAGATCATGGAGTGGAAAGATCCGATCTCGTCGGGCGGAGAAGCCCTGGTGGGAGGCGACGACGGAATATCCTCGTCGTATGCCTCGTCGTCCGTACCCGTCGCTGCCGTGTCAGTCCCCGTATCATCCCCTCGGGTGGACGGGGAGGAGGGCTGGACGGGGCGCGACGGTTGAAAAGGAGGTGGTGGATGGATCCTTCTTTTCTTGGTAGGGGGAACACCAGAAGGTCCCGGTTCTGGATCCCCCGACGGGAGAGGTTCCTCCGTCGGTAACGGTAGCCTCGTCCTTATCTCGGAGCATAAGGACTGTATGGCCAACAAAATGGCCGCCGAGTTGTCTTGCGGCGCTGGCAGAGGGGAATCCGACGGGCGAGCAGGGGCCCCGTCGGTATCCTCGACGATGTCGTCGTCGTCACCTGCGTCGGGGTCCATTCCGACGGGCTGGCCTTCTTCCACGCCTAGGCCGTGGCTTAAGACCTCGATCAGCTCCTCTTCTGAGGTTGAGGCCGAATCTACGACGACGCCCTGCCCCCCCTTCTTCCCCACGGAGGGTTTCACGGGGGTCCTATCGATGGGCACAAAAGAAGACTCCCTCCGAGGAGGCAGGGAGATTCTGGGCCCTGAGGTCGCCACCACTGGTGCAGCCTCCACAGGCTGAGCCAGGGCCGCCGCGACCGTTTCGATAGAGGGCTTGGTCGGATGGATCAAGGCCTTCACCACCTTAGGTGCGCTCACCGCCTTATCCTTGAGGGAGGGGGCACTGCCACGCTCCTCCTCTGCCTTAGAGCTCGACCGGGGCCTCTCCAGGAGCTTCGCCGGGTGCTCGGCCTTCCTCTTACCCGACCCAGAGCGTTGGCTCGTGGTTGATGGTGCCGGGGAGGGTGCGCCCTGCCTGGCGCCCGTAGAGCCCGACCGTTCGGCGCTCCCGGTGCCAGCGGACTCGCGGTGCTTGGCCTTATGTTGGGCCCCCGTCGCCGGGGCGCCCTCAAAGGTCTTAGAAGACCGCTCGGATTTCTTCTTCTTCTCGCCAGACGGGCTCTTACCCTCCAGCCAGTTGGCGAGACGTTGATGGCGGTCCTTCATGGTCCGTTCCGACATGTTGCCGCAAAACGCACAGTCCTTCTCCACGTGCGTCTTGTCCTCATGAAGGCAGTAAAGGCAGAAAGAGTGTTCGTCCTCCTTAAAGACGTTCTGCAGCTGGCATCCAGGGCAGACCCTGAACAGCTTTCCGGGCGTCGAGCTTCCCTTCTCCTGGGCCATCTCCGAGACCGGGCCTGAGAAGCTTCTGGAGTCCTCCGAAGTGTAGCTCGACGAAATCTTCACCCTTGAGGGGCACAGACGAATCCGACACGGGTCCCCGTTGATCGGATGTAGGATCGGTGGAGCTTGAGGCTCTTTTGACCGAAAGAATCGAAGTTTTTGTGAAAAAAGCGCGAAAAATAGCACTAACGCTCGAGAGCAATAGCACGAGGATCCCAACACATGAACGTGCGGTAAAAATCTGAAGATGGCTGCCAGAGGCGGTGCTTAGGTAGAGGGCAGTCATTGGCTGTGGTCAGTATGACGCAGAGACCAGTGATTGGTTATTACTACGAAAGACAGATCAGAAACGAAACGGATACTGGTTTTTTCTTTACCGAGGATTCCCAGCCTGACGACGGGGAATATTCATGAGCATGTGAATCCATGCCAGACCCCATGCTGGAGAAGAGGAGAGATAAAGGAAAAGGCTATTGCAGTAGTCTAGCCTAGAGAGAACCAGAGCTCTAGAGACATTGAGCTTCTGGGGCAAAGTGAGGAAAGTAAGAATTCCTTTGAGGAGGTGGAGTTGGCAAGGTCCTGAATGTGAGGGATGAAGGAGAGAGGAGTTGATCGATTACTCAAAGGTTTCTGGCCTAAGATAAAGGAGAGGGCGGAAGAGCCCATGAAAAATGGTCAGAGTCATTGAGAGAAAGAGGGGGCAGGAGTCCCAATAGCAAGGATCTCAGTCTTGCTGCCGGAGGCAGAGGTCACTGGAAGTACACCAGGACTGGATGGCAGGAATGATAGATGAAGTGAGAAGAGGATCAGAAGGAAGTTTGAAGAAGAGTTGTGCGTCATCTACATAACATAGGAATCTTGGGCAGAAGTTGGAAATGAAGTGTGCGAGAAGGGTAAGATAGTCGTTAAAGAGCCAAAGACAAAGGTTGGAGCACTGGGGGATGCCACAGGTGGACATGAAGATTGGGGAGGAGAAAGAGCCCAGAATGACCTGGGACGGACTGTCACTGAGGAAGGTGGTCAGCCAGTCCAGTGCCCGCTCCGAGATACCTACTGTATCGTGGAGCCGTTTTTATGAGGCTGGAGTGGTTGACTGTATCAAACGCAGAGGAGAGATCAAGTAGAAAGAACAGCTGGAGAGTTGAAATCAAGAGATGCGAACAGTTCCTCACGGGTGTGCAGAAGAGCAGTTTCCGTGCCTCTGGATGATCGGAATCCAGATTGATGGGCAACTAACAAGTTTAGTGTGCTGGGTCCTTTGGGCAAAGGCCATCTTCTCCAAGAGTTTCCCACAGTTTGGTGCCCTACATCAGTCACACACACCATACTTTATATTTAAAAAAAAGGTATGAATGTATATTAAACTAGCTGGTAGAGTGGAATACCATGTTTGTGAGGGTCCGGGGGGGGGGGGGGCATAAATGCTGTCCCATTTTATGGGAACCCTTAAGCCTTTGCATTTTTCCCCTCAGTGTTTCTAGTTTTCAGACCTTATGTATGGGGTCCAAGAGACTTCAGTAGAAGACAACCTGCCATTGCAGCCCTTTCTGCACACAGTCCAATAGTAGCCAGTCTGGCTCCTAGGACATGGGTGTTTTTCAAGCACCCAATTTTGGCCCCACAGTGATATCACATCACCCTACTATGGTATTGCGGAGTAGGCTGGTAGCAGCTCTAACTTAGTTTTGGCTTCACAAGGGGAACTGCCACTTTTAAAACATTAGTAGCTCAATGTACCAGTATGGTAGCCACTGGGGTACAAATGCATTAATGCATTTTATTTTATTTATTTATAAGTCCTACTCCCTGCCATTTTGTTTTGGGGCATCCCTGTGAACCTGTGCATTCTACAAGTCTGCTGATTCTAAATAAAATTGCTGAAGGATTTGGCACAGAGATGCGGTGCAAAATCTTTAAGACCATGTTTGGCCATTCTGGCTGGGCTATGAGTCCTTAGCTCCAGTTTCCTATGGCATGTGGGTCGTCCCTGTTCCTCATCTTCACTGACTGGATGATCCACACTCTGACTGTTCTTGGCAGTTTCTGCATGCCGACTGACCAGTTTTGCCACGTGAGCCAACCGGATCCGCTTGGTAAGGTTCCTAAATCTTCCTGGTGTCATCTTTGTGGTTACTCCTTCCCCTGGCTGGTGGTTCAGTGCTACATCTCTATCCTGCCTGTTGGAGGTTACTCACACAAAAGACAGTCTTTAGACCGCTTAGGTGCGTCTCCAACCAGCAGGATTCTGCCTCTCCAACCCCTCCCCCCCTTCACGTCTTGCCTCATCTGCTCACCCACACCCAGCAAGACGGCCACCCTGTTGAGCCCCTCTTCCACCTCCAGACCACCCCACCTTCATGAATGCCCCAACACAAAAACCACTTAAGTGCAGCGGCACGTTGCACCTTTTGCAGTGGGTTCTCAGGTAAGCATTTTCTGCATGGCCCCTTATAGAAGCAGTACAGTAAATACAGTCCTATGAGCGGACACTAGTGGGTCAGCCTTCTGGGAAGCGAGAGTCTTCTTTTGGGTATTTGCTGTTCTGAGATACAAGTTCCTGGGTACCTTTATAAAAATGGTATGCAATTAAGATATCACATTATATAAAGGCGACCTGGGCAGATATGAGCAAGTGGAGTGCACAGGAACTTCACTGATAGGCAGAATAGCAGCAATAAAAACCAACACCCGAGCGAAGCGGCTGTATCCATTTCATGTATTCCCAGTGGCGCTTCCCAAGCAAGTGCTTGGGCAGCTCCAAAAATAACTGGACAGGTTTGCATGGAGGAATCGGCCAGCTAGGGTAGCGGCGAAAACATTTTACAAATCTAGGAGGGGGGGAGGGGGGGGCATAGCCATGCCACACTTAGGGAAATACTACCAAGCGGTGCAAATGAGGACTTTGCTGGACTGGATAGACCCTGGCTCGAAGAAAGTGTGGAGACAACTAGAGGAGCAGGTGGTTGGTAGACAACTTGGGTATATGCCTTGGCTACCCAGATCAGATCGCCCTATGAGCATGTACGAGTTTCCTTCCACCGATGGAGAACGAAAAGGTTGGGGTTGACACCATTCCATGGCCCAGCAACCCAGATTCACCATAATGTAAACTTTGCATAGGGATCGCCCTTCCCCATGTGTGCTTCCCTGTCCCAAGATATAGCTTTGGGCTTTGTTGGAGAGGCTGTGGAACGGTAGGCACATACTCACATATGTGGTGGAACTGCCCTAAACTGCAACCTTACTGGGGGAGCCAGTTCTCACCCCGAGGTAGATAGACGGCTCGATGATTGAATGTACTCCAGAGGTATGTCTGTTGGGACTATGATAATCACTTAAAGAGCAAAGCTGGGTGGCAACCAGGGGGTGTGCTGATGCAGTGAGCCCAAGCACAATCCGCTCCCGAAAAGTGAAGTGAGCCCCCACTTTGTGAACCCTCCCAGACCAGCAACCCAGGACTGAGAGGCGGTCAGTACCCACTGCCCCCGCAGGCGCAACGGGCCAAATCGGCCCTGGAATGTAGGAGTTCTGACCTCCGGTGGCCAAATGAAGTAAGCTTCCCACCGGACAGAGGTTGGTAGAGAAGGCACTCTGCCTCCCCGGCTTCCCTGAAAAGCGGCCCGTCCGCTTTTGAAAATAGAGTCTCGGAATTGGGGAGGAGAACCCCCTTTCCCACCCATCGATTTCCATCGGTGTTCGCACCTGAGGGGGATCGCCCTACCACAAGGCAGCATATACCACGCAATCTACAGGAGAGCAGCAGGCCCACGTGACCTAACCTGTCAGGATAAACAAAGTGAGCGCCTTACGGACAACGTGCCGCAGACACATCGGCTGGGGGATAGTGGGCCCAAAATTAAACTAGAGAGGCACGGAGAGGACGCCCGACATAAACATGGTGTCCTTGAGGAGATTGGTGCTCCACCTGCCTCCCCAGAAAACATTGTGAGACGTGGGGCAGAGGACGAGGGAGGCATAGGAGCACAGCAGGCCCTGGGAGGAAATCACCCTGGATGAAAACATGTTGAAGAGCACAGCTGGGGGGGGTGAGGGGGACTAGAAGTGTACCTCTGAGGCAGGGAGAAGAAGATTGGTGGAAAGGAAAACAGTGAGACCACAAGGCCTGGAAGGACCCCTCCTGGAGATTGAGACAACCCCAAACATGAGGCAGGAACCAGGAAGTGGGGGCACCAAAACTCAAACCCCACCTGGTGAGAGTGGCGTTTCATTACAGGACTCAAATTTGTACAGGGGGTGATCTCCACCCCCTGCAGTGGTCCTGGAGTAGTTTCTATAGGGGTTGGGTCTCCCTGCCACGCAGTGCAGAGGAGGAATTGATTGAATAACGGTGGAAGGTGAGGTGCCCACCTCCCAGCCCTGATAGGAGCAACAGACCCCGGCCGGCAGACAGAACCCAGGGGACTGCACAAAAAGGGTGCACCAATCAAAGTCTCCGGCCGGTGGGTTATCTGAGACACCCAAGTGGGGGTCCATTCGACTAGCAGGAGGAGTATGGATGAGAGATTAAAACTGGCCACCTTTGAATATACAACGGGACGGAGTAGAGAAGGAGTTGTCACGCAGGCCAACATGTCTACCACCGTAGAAGCTTCTGCAAAACATTTTTTTTTAAAGGACGTTGCAGCGCTCATGGAAGAAATTAGAAGCATGAGGGCTGACATTGGGGGTAGGCTGAATAGAATCACCTAAAGGATTGACAAAATGGAGGAGACTGGAGGAAGGCAAGCCCAATCAATCCTCTCAACACCCTAGAAACCCAAATGGACATGCGCATGTCCGAAATGGAGAGGCGAATGGAGAAAGTTAGAATGAAAATTGACAACTTGGAAAACAGAGAAAGGCGGAACAACTTAAGCCTGTTTGGGATCCCGGAGAAAGAAGGGGAGACGGAGGCGGACCTGAGAACATTATATGAAGTCATGGAAAAAAAAAAAAAGATAATTCACAGAGCACGTGGGGCAGTGGGAGGGACGAAATCTGTCGTCACTCGCGTCCATAATTACTTGGACAAACTAAAGATCCCTGAGAGCTAAAGAGGCACATTCATGTATGGCACTTCGAGTGTCGATATTCCAGGATGTATCCTCCCTGACCCTCTCCAAGAGAAGGCTCTGCTCATCCCTGACAAAATGGGGGCCTGACGACAATGTTCCTACAGTCAATTAGTTCCTCTGGTGGTGTTCATCGAAAGATCTTAATACGTTGATAAAGTAAAAACTGTGGGTTTATAATGTTTTCCAAAGTACACTTCATTTAAGGCACTTAAAAACTGAAGCATGTAACAGCAGTGAATGCACTTTTCCTTGTAAAGATTTGACTCTTCCATGTGCATGTATTTTATGGATCCATTTTGCACTCCTGATAAAGATTTTTATTATTTAACTTTGCCAGTTCCCTCTTCTAATCACAAAGGTGAGATCGGGATGTTGGATGATCTGTTTAGCCACCCATCAGGGACAACGGATCAGTATGCAGAAATGCCAAATACCATTACAGGTAAGTAACATTTTGCGCATGGACTAGTGACCTGTTCGATGTGTCCCCTGTAGGGGGGTGTTATACAGGCACTTGGGACAAATAAGTTACTTAAATGGCCTGCAGTAACACTTGCTAAATGTGCGTATTCAACTTCATGTAGCGTCTTGCCATATGAAAAAGGCATATGGTCATTCGCTAGAAAAGCAAAGGTTGTTGCTTGTGCCCTTGTTGCGTATGCTCAGAGTCTATCAGGCAACAATAGTTTGTTTGCCTGTTGGTAACTTTTCTGTATACAGTGCAAAATCCATTAAGCAATTCTTGCTTGGCTAATAGAGCTAGCTTTTAAACAATGCCAAAAGCTATAAAGAACGGACTGGTTTCACATTCTCAGAACAAAGTAGATCCAAAATTCAGTATTGCCCTGAGAAATATCCTTTGTGCAGAGTTCTCTCAGCAGTGGATTGTGGCTGCGTCGAAAAAAAATGCAAATTTGATCTAGTTGCGTGGAACGCCAATATAAACTTTGATCAGACCATCAAATGTGTTCTGTAGAGCACCTTCTCTTTCTGTATTGTAAGGAATGGCTGATTCACAGAGGAGGCAGTAAATCACTTCTTACTGGAGTGATTGAAACTCTGCAATGTTTTATTTACAAGAATTTTTCAGAACCATTACAAGCAGTCTTCCCTCAAAAATGTCTGGTCAATCTTGAGCATAGGGGTTTCCTGCCCCTTGTTTCTTTGTGTCTTTCTGGTCTCTCCTCTTGGTATTGGTCTTAAGGGGTTGCCATCTTGGATTTTAAACTTCTTTCCTGGAGTCTTCTTGGCACTATATTATGCTGCTAGTACGGAGGTCGGTATTTGAAAATTGTATTAACTGCAGGGCAAGTTCTTTAACATCTCCCACCTCCTGTGTTCTGTTTAAGGGGTTATTGCTGTTGACTTTGTCTGAACAGCCTATTTCACGCTGGAGATTTATGTGAAATCTGATGTCATCGGAGAACGTCTTAAGCTAATTCATGAAGGGCCCCTGATGTCTGCAGTGTAATGTTTTTTTGAGTCGATCCCAGCTCTCATAAGGGAATGATGTACCTGGTATGGCGCTTCATAAAAGCGAGGAAGCGCTTGGCTCTAACCTCCCCAGGGAAGCTGGTAAAGGATAAATTGCTCACTGTTCTTGAGCCAGGGTGCCTCCTTTTTATCTGAACAGGGCAGTGTGAACATAGCCCTCCCTGTTACTGTCCCCTGCCCTGTGACGGGGGTTGAGTGATGGTGATCAGGAAATCCTCGCAGTACCCACCCCCTGGCCCCTTATCTTCTATCTTGTAGAGGCACTCTGGCCCATTTGTCATCACACTAGAACACCCCCACATCAAGCAATGGTATTTTCTTAATCAGAATGAATACATGCCTTTATGGCGAGATTGCCCCTTTACCAGGACTCGTCTCTTTGAGTGAGGAATACTATGAAAGTACTGGGAATGTCATCCCCAATTCACTACTGAACACTAGGCCCATGCAAGAACGGGAGTATCTTGCAGTGGTCGCAGAGTTAGAGGCACTAGGAGGCTTGAGTGGTTGTAACAAAGGCTATGCAGTTGCCTCAATGATGGAATGTGTATAATCACAAGGCGACGTCCTCTCGCAGCTCCCACTCTACAAGTGACACCATTGAATGATGACTCGCTCACAAGATGGTCGGCAGATCTAAAGTTCTTGTGGGCACAAGGCAAAGGATAAATGAGCAACAGGCATTATATATCCATATCTAAAAGATCTTGGCTATGTCCCTACCTTAAGAGGTTTTCACACCCATGTAAAGGGAAAGCATGCGCTAGTCTGGGTGGACGTTACTACTGCATTGTTTTGCATCAGCTCAATGCCAGGGATTGACGTTTGTCTGGCAGAGTATTTGTCATCACTACCAACATGGTCACGAGTGCAAGTTTAACTCCCAAGACTATCCAAATAATTTTAATTGTTTGTGGCACACCATCATCTCTCTGTGATAAGGGAATAAACAATGCCTTTACTTTGTCTTTAGGGACCCACAACAGGGGGTCACTAGGCATTATTGATGGATAAACTGATCATGGATATTTGCGTATGCTTTTCCACCAGCATCCCTAATTTATTGGGTGATGCAGAACATGCAGGAGACAAACACTCATTTTATGCGTACCTAGCTCTGCCAAACCTCTAAGTGATCCTGCTACCTCAATAGATGAGGGTGTGTCATGTGGTGCGTGCATCAACAAATCGATCCATTACAAGGTACACCAACTGAAACAGTAACATATTTTATTCTGGGTTAGCCTATAGTTAAAGATTTTCCTTTCGACATCGGCTGCATTATACTACATGCCAGGACAAAAGCTTATGGTGAAAAGGCCCAGTGGTAAAAGGGTTCATGGATGGAGATTAACCGTGTACACGTACCAATAAGTAGGCCAGTATTGGATCTGAACGCAGTTCCACATACTATTACCTCCATTTAACCCATTTCTCAAATGTTCCATAAAATCTCACTTTAAAGTTTGCTTGTAGTTTCAATCACTCCAGTAAGAAGTAATTTACTGCCTTCTCTGTGAATCAGCCATTCCTTACAATACAGAAAGAGAAGGTGCTCTACAGAACACATTTGATGGTCTGATCAAAGTTTATATTGGCTTCCACGCAACTAGATCAAATTTGCATTTTTTTTCGACGCAGCCACAATCCACTGCTGAGAGAACTCTGCACAAAGGATATTTCTCCTCCCGCTACTCTCTTCCTTCCAACTCCACCCACCTTCTCTACTATTACCTCCTTGTTCTGACCCTCCAGTCTCTCTAACTCCACCTACTGATGTTACTCTCCTGCTACTCCCTCTGCCTTCTACTCGGTCACTCTTGTTTCACTCTCTCAACCACTTTCCACTCACTCTTTACATTTCCTCTAACACTCACTCATGCATGGCCACTCGCAACATACAACCACTTGCTTTCACCAACCAATACCTCACCTTTTCTCCAAAACTCCACAATACATTCCACCGTCCTTCCTCCTTCTCGTCTCTTGGTATGCCACTGCCTCCTCCTCTCCTCCAACCTCACCGAACACTCCACACCTTATTTCCCCATTTCCCTTCTCATTTTCTCCTTCCTTATACCATCGGTCTTTTCCTAACCAATCGCCTCCCGACGTCCCCGCACATGAGGTGTTACAATGGGTGAAAAGCCCCACCCTTTCTTCCGTGCGGCCCGGCCGGGTTTAAACAATAGTAGACCACATTGGAGAGTGTTCTAGTATGCATTTGGGAGATGTGCTGCTGCAGAGTCTGATAAATCTGAGAAATTATTTTCCGATCAAAAGTCGCTCCATGCGAGTTGGTCAGAGACAATCTTTGCAGACTCTGTTGCAGCGGTGTACACTGGTAATCCATGCACAGCATTCGTGGCGGCTGTACAGACTTCCCGCTGCTTGACTTAGCAGGGCTCTCCCGTCTTGCTGGTTGTAATGACCTGTTGACTGGAGCCTTTGTCTAAAAGACTCTGGTGGATCGTTATCCTGTGGGCAGTCTGGCCCGACCTTGGTTGCATGTTGTGGTTCTCTGAAAAGCAAAGAAAGAAACTGGCCAGCATTGTTTGCAAGGTGTAGGGGTACTTCACAGTGTACTGTCAAAGCGCATGCAGGTAATAAGTGAAGAGAGGCCCTCCCAACTGCCACATTCCTCCTGTCGGGTAGGAATGGCTGCTTCTATCCTTGTAGGCCTCCTACCCATAGCTGCAAGGGGCTCTCCATCCCCTCTTCTTTCAGACTACATAGAAATATGAAAATATACATCTTTGCATCCTTTGTGGACATACAATCTCCCAATCTCCTTCCATCATTTGAGTAATGACCTCTTGGAGAATGATCTAAAAATGTTGTTACTGTATTTTGAGATCTGTTTAGAGGTCAGAAATACAGCATCAGTCTTTATGTCCCATCTATTTTGGCAATAAGAAAGTATGTTGAATATATGCACCTCTGGCACTTGTCCTTTGCAGTATTTGTTAAGTGTTCCTTTTGATAGGAGAGCTTCTGCTTACACTACCAGTAGCAGGAGGGAGGATTCCTCTTTTGTTCTGTCCTTTTTGTTGATACTGTATATACTTGTTTTTGTTTCAGGAATTTGGTTAAATATCCGATTACTTTTTCAGGCACACACGTTTCCTTGGTAATTACCTCCCAGCTGCAGTCCTAGTTTGTTCTTCACCCAAATGGGGAACTAACCATCATGGTTTCACAGGGGATGTACAGCTTGGTGGCTCCCCCCTTCCTGATCTTCGGATCACGCGATGGACATCAGTTTTGCCCTAGTTGGAACGGCTGTAGTGTTTGTTGCCATGAGGCAGCATGCGTCTGAAAAGCCTGCTTGAATCCCAAGCCTTGCATCCCCTATGGCCCGTTGGGTACATAAACCCTCTATGCAGCCTCGATGCTATAGCCCCTTGTGATCTAGTAGTTTAATTTTCCTTTATGGCCTGCTTCTGAGATTCATTCAAAGATGTTCACATTCATATAGCATGGTGATAATTTGGGCTTGAGTTTCTGACTTGAATCCAGACAGCTTGAGCATATCAAACCATGAAACTACCAGTGCGGTTGTGGCTGCTGTTCTTAGCATCATTTGGACTCGCACTGATGGGGGCGCTTGCAACAATATTCCCTACCCGGTGAACCGGTTTTACTTTTGAGTCTTGCTTCATCTGGATGAGGCTTTTTAAATGGGCTCTTGTACACCAATATCTTGCACAAAAGACTCAACTAGCTTTTGAACGCCTGGATATCCCTTCTGCACCCCTCAGTGTTTTGCATGCGGGTATTTTAATGTTTCATCACAGTATTTAACTTTCATAAGGCTTGTTGAAAGGAGAATATGTTCATGTTGGCCCACCCTGCCCTGCTCATTATCTTTGTGGCATGGAAATATCCTGTCAGATTTTGAATCTGAATCCATTTACATTGGGGACAAACATTTCTTCTTCCGATTTGTCTTCATGATCGAGAATGGCCACGACTCCTGAGGTTTCTGTGCTTCCATAGTTCATATCGTTGCAGGTTTGGAGTTTCACACCTATAGCCTTACTTTGCATAAAGGCTTTCTCTGATCATATCCTTTTTTACAGGCAAACTGTTTTCTTGGTGCCAAAACGCCTCATTGTGCTCTTTTGCTATGCAGTACCACAAAACCTTGTTTGGCGCAGGCCTTTTCCTCTGCAGCATACGTCTCCAGAGCATGTGACTTCACAGCACCATTCATCTCATGCCGTTTTGATGGCCTGTGTCGCTTTGGGCCGTGTTCTGATGCCACAATTGCTTGTGCCCAAATGTAAAGTATTTTTCTTTTTTTAATCGCAGCCTTTACTAGTTTTGTTTTTGTGTTTCTACGCCATCTTTATTCCCTCGTAATTTACTACAGGCACGAGTGTGGGGTGTGACTATCGGTAGCACGGTGTACTTTACACTAAGGCGGCTGTCCTTCACCAAATGGGGTTGAATGCCAACCTGCGATTTAGGAGTCACAGACAAGCCATTTTCAGTGCCCATGTGCAGTTCTGACAACATTTTGGCTTCAATATCTTTGACGCCGGAGGTTTCTTCCAACTATGTCAGGGCTTCCGATCGCCCAACCTCCCTGACATAGGTCATCTAATGCTGCTATTACCTTGTATTTATAAGGTTTGGGCCAGGAACTTGCACTCCTCGTGGCCCTGTGCAAGACCCAAGTGCAAACGCAGTCTGTGTGCTGAACAAATTCATGTTAGCAGGAGAGGCAAAACTTTGGAAAAAAGAAATGTAATCAAAGACTAGGGAGAGTTCTAATCATCAAAAATATTCTCATCCAACCCGTCTCCCTGGCATCAGTGGTTGTATGCTCTGAGCAAGCTTAAATGGTGTTCTTTATTTTCCTCTCAACTACGAAAACAAATGGCGACAATATACAATCCTTGAAGGGTCTCAACTTTAGTATTATCGTAGGTAACAGCAGTAGTTCATACATAGACCAAGGAAATTTTGGTATTTTCTAGGAGGTGTCCAACATGCCTATTTTGTGATTAACTCTTTGAAATCAGCAGAAATAGAAAGCAAGATGCGTTTGTTCTTTGAATTTCTTGATGGAAGTTTCTGTAACCAAGGATTTCCTTACATGGAATTCTTCAAAATTCCAGAATAATTTTCCATCGAATGGTAAAGAATGGAACATAATGCTACATTGTCAGCAAGCCGTGGTTTATTCTCATGCTGGTTAACAAGTTATACAATAAACAGCTATCACGGATAAATAATGTCCTCCACTTCTCAGCACCCCTCCCCCACAACGCAAACAAAACGTGAATTAAACCAAAGCCTCTTACATAAAGTCCTGCCCCTGTGACTGCGCCGCCTACAATTATGTAGTATACAAGGTGACTGCCATCTTTGCCTGGGAGACCCGTAGAGAGAGATCTAGAAGGGGATCTGAGATGCTGACACTGGCCAACTGAAAGAACAAACAGAAGAAAAGCAAACAAGATGGAAATAGAGAAAAACAAGCAGAGAATACGAAGATCTCAATTTGCTCAGTGCTTCACAACATACATACTGGGATTATGTTCAGTTGCCCCTCTTGTCTGAACATACAGAACTGAACACAATAGATGGAGTCAAACAACAAAACTGCAGAATACAGAATGTATATTAAAAAAACAAACAAATCAAAGCCTCGATATTTTCAGAGGCCTGCAGATGTGAGGGCATGCCACAGTATCCTTTAAGAACCCTTTTCCACAACGCTTTTCAATACAGTACACATGAGTAAAGTCCTTATTTTCGGATGCCCCCCCCCTTTTTCATCAAAACACTGAGTTTGTGGCTTGACCAACAATGAGTCCTATTGGAGTATTGATGCAGAACTAAACCCCGAATGATGCACATCAGTAACAGGCCCATCTCTTTAAAATATGAGCAGAAACATTAATTTCCAAGTTGGCCAATACCTGAAGATATATTTCACTGTTCGCGGCCATCCAAAATGAAGTTATTGCTTATCGCCAATACTGCACGCTCTTGTTATGTAGCAAGTTATTAAACACATCCAGCATAGTCATTACCCCAACAAAGGACATAGTTGAAAGGTTAAAGATGTGAGGTGTACTCCATCGTACTACTGTCCCTCTGGGATATAAACAGACAAGACTGACAAGACGACATACAGAATAGTAAAGACCTGCAAAAGCAAGGAAGCAAAAAACATACATTAGTTGCTGGGACTGTTTGCAGCTCATTTCAGAAGCTGTTGCTTTACTTACATATGCAACTGCTCCTACAGCTGAAAGGGCCACCATTATGGTATAATAACCAGAGTCCCCTTTGTCCCCAGGTGCACCACCAGAGCTAGCCATAAGCCTGGTCGTATGCTGCTCTATGGGGACAATCCATCGCTGCACCAAGTTACCTGTGGGATACAATTTATTAGACAAAAAAAAAAAAAATCACATCAAACCACACTGAAATTCTGTCTGCGAGCTAAAGAGACAACAGAAGATTACTATATTAACTGGACTCATTTCGGGTTAATACAGAGTATGATGAAAACTAATTCATAGCATGGCCCTTCCTGTATCAGATTTGTTACCGTATTAATCCGTTGCATAGTCATTTGCTGTCCAACATAACCCCACAAGAGTGTCATTTCTGTCTAGTGCACTCATCTGTATATTTCCTGCTTATCATGAGCATAGTCTCTTCCAAGGGCTTCTTGTTAAAACAATTTGCTTGGTCAGGGCTGTCACAGTATTGATACAAATTAACCACATGTACCCAAGGAGTGAACAACCACTAGAATAAATACAGCATCACAGGAGAATCCCCAAGCAGCTGCTACCAATTACTAGACTGCACTGCGACCATCAATGTATTTATTTATTGTATTTGTTATACGCCCAAACCCGGAGGTATCGCAGGAAAGCTTTCTGGTTACAGGTTGTGTTACAAAACATACACGTCAAACAGGATACAGAAGTGAAATGCATGCATTACCAATTATGTCCCACTTATCTCACTAACAGTGTCACTCAAAAAAGGTCAACTAGACCCCTCAGATCAGGCTCTAGCACACACTTTATCCCTAGATTCGAGAGCTGCCGGGCAGGGGGGGTACTAGCTTCCCAGATCTGCAACTCCCTCCCCATGCACATCAGAAATTAACTCTCCCACCAGCGCTTTAAGAGTCTTATCAAAACTTGGCTATTCAATCAATTATAACCAGTATCACTGCATACTGAAATGTTTAGGCCGGTTGCTGTAACTATCCCGTCTCCCTAACTGTTACCTGTATGAAACGTAATGATGCATCTAATCCTACCTGTATTGTAACTTCCTCTGCATCCAAATAAGCAATCGCATGTAACTTATGCCATGATACCTGTGGGTTTGGGCATGTAACAAATGCTATAAATAAAAAATAAAAAAATAGCCTGGAGCGGGTCGATCTGGCCATAGCCATGGGGTCGTGGTAAAGCCAATATTAGTTGAATTTGTTAAATAGCCAAGTTTGATGAGCCTCTTAAGGCGCAGGTAAGATGGCTTGTTTCTAATGTGCATGGGGCAAGGTATTCCAGATCTTGGGTGCTGCTACTGGGAAGCTAGAACCCCCCCCCCCCCCGGCCTTGAATCTAGGGAAAAACCAATGTGTGCTAGATCCGGATCGAAGGCATCAGGTGGATTTTATTTTTTAGGCGACAGTTGTTCAGGTAGGATGGAGCATCCTTAGTCATGCATTTATGTGCAATGGTCAGTGTCTTGAATAGGATTCTAGCTAGGATGGACAGCCAGTGCAATTCCCTCCTCATGTGGGATATGTGGTCGTTTTGCTTTAGTCCGAAGGCTGCCATAGGGCTTTAACAATTGCAATTTAGTCAGGTTAGTACTTGTAGTTTCTAGTAGGGGGGATGTTGCTCCGACCAGGCAAAAGTCCAGCAACCATGGAAGAGCAGGCATTTCATATCTCTGAAATAATTGGGGTTAAAGTCATGCACCCTTTGCGGCTTTGTGCACCCACCAATTAATTTAAATCAATGTAAAACGTGATAGGCTTTAAGCAGGTACCTGGTGAATTCTAGAGTATGCTTTTACCCTGTACCATCCGACATTCAACTTCCAGACAAAGCTCACTTGCTCAAGGCCATTCTGCTGTTCCAACACCGAAATTGAGTTCGGAGATATGGATTTCCCCAAATTACACTTTTATACCATTGATTTAATGTGCCCAGATTATTATGCTGCACCCCCAGCAAATGAACATAATCTTGGTTGAAACAGCCTTGCTGCTGTTAGATCACTCAGGTCTTTAGTTTAAAGCTGTATTTATGGTTCTCTCATTCATGAAACAATCAACATCAGTAAAAACAAATAGTTGACAGAAGGATATCACGCATTTATTTCCATTACTTTCCAATTAACTTACCCCATTATTTAAAACCAATTCATGATAGCTCGGAATATTGATTCATAATAACAAAAGGTTCAGCAGAGTGCCCCTAAAATATCTGCTCTCTTTTACAGTCAGAAAATGTACAACAAGAAAGCGGACATGAAGATATTGGGAGAACCAGTCAGTAGAATGCCGAAATTCGACCCACTGCCATCACCTACCAGATTCGCACCCACCATAATGATGCCAACTCGGTACCAGTGGGATATTTCTCTTCTGAGCGAGCTTATGTCACTATTTGGACTTTTAAAGCCTTTGGCAATAGGGAAATGTCGTGCGTGTGGGGGATTCAGGGGTGGGGACGGAAGCTATTTCATTAGCAGATGGTGCCTTGAAGTGTCTTCGGGGGACAAAGAAAGCCTCCATTACAAAAATCTACAATTCGCATTGAAGAGGGGTGAATACACTTTGCAGAGAAGTACAGTTAATTTCAAAAGCCAACAGCTCTCTGGATTTCTGGTAAAAACAGACAGTGACAAATGGAACGATGTAACACCACACAGGGTAAGCTCCAACCTTCTATGTTGCTTTATTGATGCATTTTAGGCACAGATTCTGCAAAGAAGGGCTCATACTTGGGCCAAAATTCCAAGATTACCTACGAGTAATCACCACTGTGCCGATTTCATCTCGTTTTCATCCCGTCTCACGAGTTGCTCATACACCCTAGTGTGTATACCTTGAACTGCCTTTGGGACAGAAGCCAGAAAATACTCCCAATACAAATTGGGAGAGACACGTAGGAGGTTGCTCCCTGCTTTCATTCACACAGCTCCATGAATATGTTTAAACCAGTCGGAAACTTAGTGCCACAGGAAGAAGCCTTCTCTTATAACTGCCTGATCGGAAGAGGTAAACTATATTTTTAATGTGCAGGAATACCTCTGTGCAAAGAAATATTCACAAAACATTTCTATTTTACAAGTATAACCTATTTTTACTCGGTTACAGAGTACCCCCATTGGGAATGAGACTTTTTTTTAGGGTGTAAAAAAAGTAAAATGTTACTCCCTAAAAAAGAAAATTGTACTCGCCACTTTAAAAAATAGGGAGTAAAATATTCCCACTTCAAAATCCTTATGTGGAGCACTAAATACAAGGATAAGAAGTCAAAGGTAAAACCAAAGTCCTCTTCAATCTGGGTTTCATCCAGTCATTCTACCACTCTTTGCTGTCTCAGGTCTCGCCTCTCTTCACACTATGCCAAAAACTGCTCTTTGTACTCCTTGATCTATATGCGATTTTCCGCTCGTTGACCACCCATGCAGGTGGTCTATGGGGTTGTTTTGATCTGGTTTCAATCTCATCTCACAAACCACCCCACCTCTGTCTCTTGAGCTGGCCTTTCCTCCCATGGTGTACCCCCAAGGGTCTGTCCTCAGTCATTTTCTCTCTACACTCTCTCCCCCCAAATGGGTTCTATCATTACTTCCTTTGGCTTTTCTCACCACCTCTATGCGTACGATTCGGAGATCCTTCTTGCCTTTTTTCGACCTTCTCCGACTAAATCGCTCCTTCTCAGCTTATCTGCTAGATAGACTATCTTGGATGTTTTCTCACTATCAACACCATAATCCAGCAAAAACGGAAGTTCTTTTCTTTCCTGCTTTCTCCATTCCTCCCTCCCCCCCCCCATCTCTGCATCTGCTGGTAATCTGAGTAATGCGACTCCTCCCCCCCTCCATTCTCATCTCACATTTCTTCTACCTGCAAGCTGCTGCCTATTTCAACTTTTCTATATCCATAAAGCCTGCCAGCTCTCAACTGTGTATGCTTCTAAAATACTCATTTCATCCTTCGTATACTCCAGTTTATTCTATTGTTCTTGCTTACTACTTGGTCCTTCTCACCTACAGTCTTGCTCCACTCCGCACAACCTCCTTCGATCCACGTTCTTTGCACTCTCCTTATGATTCTATTTCCACTGCTTTGCATTCTCTTCAGGGGCTGAACTTAAAAAAAAAAAATGTCACCTGGCTTTAATTTCTCTGCTTACTATTTAAATGTCTCTACAGTCTTGCTCGGCTGCATTTCTCTTTTTGGGTCCCCTTTTATTCTCCTTCTCGTTCCCTTTGCTCCCAGTCTCTCTTGCTTCTGGTGGTTACCCATCCTCCCTGTGATTCATCTAGTTTCTGCTCCTTCTCCCTCCTCACCCCTGGACTGCCCTCCCTCTTTCTATTCGATCTCCGACTTCTTGCTCTCTGTTCAGAACTCATTTGCCAACTGATTTTATTGTCATACCCTACTGCTGTACCGTTTGGACCGCTGAAGCGCTTATATTTTAAACATTGGATGAATAAAAATAAAGTCCAACCGGGGGAATGCCCAAAGTTAACTACACTGACAAAACCCCTCGGCCTCACCATCCAGCAAATGCCTATTCAAATATGGTCAGGCTGGGTAAGCCCTCCCCAGAAATGTATGCATAGTAGAAACAATACCTATGAAGATAGATGACACTTAACGGGTATTACCAACTTTAACATTATCCCATCTACTCTCCTGGTCCCAGTCTTCACATAGCAAAGGTGCATCAAACAGTACCTAACTTACCTAGCCCCGAATGCACAAAGGAATACGTTCTTCTAACCACACTTCTAATTAGTACAAAAACAGTTTACATATGGACGAACTCCAAATGAACTGTAAACTGAGGAGACAAACATCCTATGTTTAATGGCACACAAATGTATTTTAGAGAGGCCCAAGCGGCTGACGTGCAAACCACAAAAAATGTGCACATTTTTAGCTTCAGCCTCGCTGTCATCCACTCCAAACCCTCAGTTGCCAATTTAGTACTACGTGGCAAACGGAAGGCAACACCTGGAAAATGGTGGCAATACCTGGGTCTATGATGCGAGAGTGTGGCAAATATCTGTCCAATAGCTATACACAAGACGAAACTGCTGGTTTTGCCGATGCTTGCCTTATACAGGACGTCAGTGCATGGAACAGAGGAGAAGATGTGCATATAGCTCATAAATCAAGTGGGGGGAAGGCATACATGGTGGGATTTTCGTGTTTACACCAAGAGCTCATTTACAGCAGCAATTAAGTAATGAACTTATAAGACTCCTTAGAAATTACATTGGAAGGACTGCCCAGTACATTGAGATGTTACTGCGAGATGGCGCTAGCTCAAAGAGGTCTTGACGGGAGGGTAAAAGTCACACACAAGCCCCGTGTGCATCCTCGCATCTCATCTGCAATGCAATGGTTTTGATGTGGCAGAAAAAAATAAAACTGATATAAAGACTAAAGATTAAGTGCGCCGAGATGTTATGACGGTCACTGCAGAAAGACCCATCTTAACTTCTCCAAACCGCTCCACAACCATGATGAGGTAAAAGTCTGAACTGTTTTTCTCCAGCATCACGGAAACAAACAGCTAAAATGTGGCCCCCACTGTACAGATATCATTTACTTGCTACCAAGTGTCATTTTAAGGTCGGTTCATTACATGTGGCTAATCGCGGGAAACCCAGTGGGTCTTTTTGCAATTTTTCTACTTTAGATTGGTCACAAACCGCATCTACAACATGCATATGAGCGCACATTGTGATGAGAATTCATCACCAAAGGGAGCTCCGGTTTGCAAGGCATTATTTATTAGGTTTTTAAGGAGCTTTTTTGAGAAACAGTCAACACAAGGAGACACTTACCATGACTCTCTCCAAGGCCCTCCCTCAACTGTGCCACTGTCTATTTGGTCAGAGAGCTACAGGTGGCAGGAGGGCATCAGTGTGCGACAAGGTCACCCAGAGGATGCTGAAGAATAGAGTTTTGGGGTCCCTGGGGCGGGCAACACACTGGGACATCCCCCAATGCATCCATCACATCCCCATCTTCGAGTGCTGCACTCCCCCGACGGAGCCCTAGCATCAATGCAGCCCCAGACCTGGGCCCCGCCTCACCAGGGCGTTCAGGGAAACTCCCGACAAACAGCACAAATGACCATCCCCGTCAAACTATAATCCTAGCATTGCAGACTGCATCAACACGAAAGCATAATAATTCTCAGCATTGATGAATGCACCAACAAGTCTTTTCAAAAGGAAACTACAAGGCTCACCCGCATACATTCGGGATAGCTTGCAGACAAGGGAGACCGTGAACAGAAGAGTGCCATGTCGGCAGCTGTATGTAGGCTTTGGAGTCTGGTGACTGGCAGTAGGCAGCCTCTTGACTCTAGATCAACCCGCCCCTCACCCCCCATTTTCTAGCTTTACTGCACGGAGCCTCAGCCCAGTGGAGTTGACTTTGGAAATAATTACACATGCAGACGCTGTAGTTCTATCGGGGTCTCTCACGCTTTATGCACGCATACATCCATCCAGACAACTCGCAAATAATACATACAGACACGCTCACTTAATTGCAGCGCCTGTCCCGGCACCTCTGGCCGGCTTGGCACCTGCGCACGGCAGAGTGCCGGGCGCAGGCCAGGCATGGACGCCAGTTCTCTCTGTTAAGTTTACAATTACAATATATATAAGGATACACGATCGTTTGTTCTTTTAGTTTGTTTATTCATAAGAGAGTACCCCCGGCCTCGGCACAACGTCTCCTCACCCGAGAACTGAATCCCACGTTCCAGGAGACGTTGCACCGAACCCGGGTATGGGTTCTAGAATTAACAACATCATAACATCTCCCCTCCTCAACAACAAAAAAAAAATGAACAGTAACATGGACAACTTGTCAAAGAATAAGAACATTAAATAATAATGTAAATACTTGAAAGGATACAGAACATGGAATCTTCCTTGAATTCGTTAATACTCCAGTAAAGTCACATGTTTGCTAATAATAATATATGTAATCTTCCTTGACACGTGGTATCCTTTTCCTGGTTTTCATTCCAGAGCCATCATTATCTATGCTGTCTCTATGGCATGCCATTTTGGATGATGATGGCTCGACTTCCACCTGGACACCTCTCCCTTCCATCCTTTCATTGTCATCCATCATCCGTTTTATTTTCTCATCAGACCTGACAATGTCATCACATGACCACCTGCTTCTGTCTTCTAATGTCACAGACTTATTAGAACAATCTACAACTCTTTGTGGATAACGATACTTAGATTCACCTTTCATGACTCTTCTTGGTTCTCTCACTTGAATCCAATCTCCAACTTTAGTCTTGCTCTCTACTGCATTTTTTTTTTGTCATAATATTTCTTGTGCTTCTCTTGTTTATCCTTCACTCTCCTAATGACTGCTTCCATATCCACAATTTTAGTCTTATTTGACATCAACCAAGCTGGCCTCAACCTGTTATTGGCAACTCTTCCCCTCATCATGGTGAATGGTTCTTCCTCTGTTGTAGAATGTGGCGTGAATCTATAAGTGATTATAGCTTCCTTGAGAGTTTCTCTCCATGGCATATTGTTTACTATAGCCAACTGAATGGTATCTTTAATGAAACGATTCATTCTCTCCACTAGTCCATTCCCCATGGGATGATACAAAGCCGTGGTCTTGTGTTTGATAGCTCTCTCTTTGAGAAACTTTTGTATCTCAATCGACATGAATTGTGCACCATTATCTGATATTAACTCTAAAGGCTCTCCTTCCCTGTTAAAAATTTCTTCAAGAAATTTCTTGACTTTCATGGCTGACACTGATTCCTCCATAATACCACATTCTATCCACTTTGATGTATAATCAAGCAAAACAATAATATAAATTTTGTGAGGTTCCAAAATCTCATATGGACCTGCTATATCAATAGCCAATTTCGTCCAAACAGAATCTGGTATGGAAACAGGCTGCAAGGGTGTGGCTCTGGTGATCCTTCCTTTGTCGCTAACTGCACATGCAGAGCATTCTTTAACAATATTTTCAATTTCACTCCACATATTTGGCCACCAAAAAGTCTCTCTTACTCTCCTTTTTGTAAGGTTTCTGCCTATTTGTCCCTCGTGTGCTATTTCCATTATCTTCTCTCTCAAACTCGAGGGTGGAACTATTCGATCTCCACGAAATATACAGACTTCATCACAAGACATTTCATCCTTCTTATCCTGCCATGCTGAAACTTCATTATCCATTTCTTTCCAATCACTTTTAATAGCTTTTCTTAACTTCACCTGTTCTTCATCCATCCCGCTGGCTTGGATCCAATATTCCTTAGTAAAACTAGGATGTATTTGTGCTATCACACTGTCCATCTCCACCACTTCTTCTTTCGCCTCCTCATCTATCGAGGAACACGGCAAACGAGAAAAACAGTCAGCAACCATGTTAGTTCTGCCTGGAGTGAAGCTAACAGTAACATTGTATTGCATTATGATCAGAATCCACCTTCTGATCCGAGGAGACATCAAATGTGAATTTTTCGGACTCAAGATATGAATCAAGGGTTTATGGTCAGTCTTGATCTCAATGGGACTCCCCGATATTAAACCTTTGAAGTGTTCCAGAATCCACATTACTGCCAAAGCTTCCTTTTCTATAGTGGAATAATTTTTTTCAGCATCTCTTAAAGATCTAGAAGCAAAAGCAATTGGAACTGCTAGTCCATGTTGAATTTGTTCTAGTACACCTCCTAGTCCCACATTGCTGGCATCAACTGAAATGATGGATTTAGCCCTACAGTCAAACATCTTCAAAGCGGGGGCTTTGTTTATCAATGTCTTGATGGTATCCAATTCACTTTTGCATTCGGCTGACCACTCAAATTTAACACCTTTTTTCATCAAACTCCTCATACAATTCGTTCTGTCCGTGTAGTGATCAATGAATTTGGAATAATACTCCGTCAAGCCCAACAAGCTCCTCAACTGGTCTTTGTTTGATGGTTCAGGCAAATTGAGTATGGTATCCACCAGACCCTCCTTGGGTCTTATTCCTTCACTATCGATACAATGGCCCAAATGGGTTACTTCTCTTTTTTTATCTTGCATTTTTCAATTTTTAATGCGAGTCCTTTCTGTTGTAATATTTGCAAAACTCCAATAAGTTTGGCATCATGATCTTCTTCCGACATAGCTGAAATCAAAATATCATCCTGAAAAAAATATACGCCACTTAAGCCTTCAAACAAGATTTGCATTAGTCTTTGAAAAACAGCAGCTGCAGATGCCAATCCGAATGGCATCCTCTTGAATTGAAAAGCACCCAACGGAGTTATGAAGGACGTGCGATGTCTAGATTCTTCCTCTAACACAATCTGATGATATGCAGAAGATAAATCAAGCGTGGTAAAGTATTTGGCAGGTTCCATGGTTGAGAGCATCTCTCCTATGCTTGGTAAAGGGTGGCGATCAACCCATATTCTGTTTAAATCCCTTAAATCAACACATTCGAATATCTCCCTTAGGTTTTCGCACTATCACAATGGGAGACAACCATTCCGAGCTTTCTATAGGCTCAATTATATCATGGAAGCATAACCTTTCCAATTCTTTCTTCAACGGTTCTCTAGTGCCCACCGGTATACTTCTCACTTTATGGACAACTGGTATGGTTCCTTTCTTTAGAATGATGCGATGTTTGAAACCTTTGAGCATACCTATCCTGTCATTGAATATTTCAGGAAAACTTTTCACTAGAGTGGCATCAGAGTCGCAACATTTGTCCTTAACACTCATAATGGGATTGCTCTCCCGGATGAATCCTAATTTTTAAGGCTGCTTGTTCCCACCAACCTATTACGGCAAAACCTTCACGAGCCACATACAACTTGCAATAAGTTTGTCTCCCTTCAAAGGTTAATTGGACCCAGGTGTATCCTACTATGTCTATCGGAGACTTCCCATACCCCGTGGCTTTTACTTTAGTGATATACAAATCTTCATGTTTTTTTTTTATTTAAAACCTTCTGAAATGTGTCTTCATCAACTATGGTATACGGGGAGTCTGTATCCACCATAACTTGTATGATAATTCCATCAATAGCCATTGGTACCCATGAGTCTATACGTTTTTCTTTAGAAGAAAGAGCCAGAATTTGCACTTCATCAATTTGTGTAGATATGGCCACTATATCATCCGATCTGGGATCATTTTCTACAGCACTCACACCTGAAGTGGCACGTTTAAAAGATTGGCGATAGCTTCTGTTGCCAACTCCCCGCATGACACTCCTTCCTTTCCCTCTAAGGCTTCTGCACATTTTGCCATAATGTCCCATCTGACCACATTTGAAACATTCAGCACCATTAACTGGACAGTCCTTTTCTGGATTTGTATGCTTGTACCAACCACACCTACCACAATTGGTTTGCGATCGTGAATACATCTCATTACTCCGTCTCAAACCTGAGTTAACATCTGATCTCACAAACTTTTTTACCATGGCTACCAGCGCTTCCTCTTCTTTATTCATTTCGCTGTTTCGGATAGCTTGAATAGACCCTTTGTCAATTGCTTCTTGTTTACTTTGCACCTCTTTCATACATTTATCTCCCAGTTCAATGGATCGTGCGATCTCTACTGTCTGTTCCAAAGATGGATTTTTCGCTTGCCACAACCTCTGTTGTATTTTAGGATCAGCAACATGAAGAACAATTTGATCTCTTAGTTATTCATCGCAATCTCCAGTAAATTCACATGTAGATATGAGACCTCTCAATGCTGCAATATACATGTCAATGGATTCATTCCTAAGTTGTTTTCGGGTAAAAAAAATCTGTATCTTTCTAAGACTACATTGGTTTTATTCCCAAAATGCTTTCCCAGTTTTGCCAAGGCGGTTTCATATTTCCTTGAGCTAGACGTGGAATCTTCAGATCCACCTGCGATGTCAGCATTATGAGGTAATGTTCGAAATATTCTTAATGCTTCAGCCCCTATGCAATTTAGCAATGTAGCCTCTTTTAAGTCGTCATTGAATTTAGCACCACCGATGGCCCTCATGTATACTTGAAAATTATCTATCCACTGTTCCCAAGGGAAAACTGGACATCCAGGCTGAGCCAAAAATTTCTCTGGTGCCATGATGTTCCGCATGTTGAGGCTTTAGGCTTGTGGATTGTTTGTATTTGCCAATTGCTGCTGTCAATATATGTATAATGTGCCACAGATCTCTTTCCTTACATAGCCATTGTCTTCCAATTATAAATATTTCTTATGGTTTCGCTATTTACTTTTCTAGTGAGATTTTCACCATGTTGTAATTGTCTGTAACACTAATATAATGCACACATATGTCCTCTTTTCATGTAAATAACCTTTGTGCTTCTGGTAGATGTGTTTTCTATTGTAAACTCTGTCTTCATATATTTGTTTGCATAGCCGCTCAGTCGTGCGACTTTATGTATGTATCACTTTCTTCAGATTACAGTTTCCGCGTAGTATCAGATCAATCTGTGATCGTACACACTGGGAAAGCCGTTCACTAGCTCCGTTATAATGTATGCGATTTCCCTAAGATGGCGGCACGTATAGGACGTTTAAGGTCCTTTACTCTATTTTTTCTCGTACGGCAGGACGTATACGGGAAGCTGTCCTCATCAATACAGTTCACGCCGACTTTAAACAATGCACTACTTATTTTCAACGTTGATCGGTGATCGGTGAACGTTGCTGTATCTTTACACTTTATCCAGTAATTAAAACGCTGTTACCTTCAGATTGGCGGCAGTTGTATTTGTTTTCCTTCGTCAAGGCGTAATTAAACGTTGGTTCAGCCGACCGTTCCACGGTTTCTTTCCTTCACGGGAACTCTTGACGGAACGGGCTGGCTCCTCGTTGCCACTTGTTAAGTTTACAATTACAATATATATAAGGATACACGATCGTTTGTTCTTTTAGTTTGTTTATTCATGAGAGAGTTCCCCCGGCCTCGGCACAACTTCTCCTCACCCGAGAACTGAATCCCACGTTCCAGGAGACGTCGCACCGAACCCGGGTATGGGTTCTAGAATTAACAACATCATAACACTCTCTGGGCACCGCCATACTGATTTCATCACGCATGCACGGCAGCCGGGCATAGGCGATATTCTTGGAGGTCATGGGTTGCCATAACTAACACGCACGCCGCTGACCTCGTTCTCAGGAGAGGAGGGGTATTTAAACTACTTTCTCCCTCCTCGGTTAAGTGTGTCTTAATGCGTTCAGTCGGAACCCTGTTTGTGTGCTTTCCAAAGCCGTTTTGTCCTCATTCCTTTGTCTGGCTAACTGCTTGCCTGGTCCTTCCTGACCTCCTTACCTTAAGTGAATACATATGAAGTGTCCCAAGTATGGACATTCTCGTCCCTCGCACACCAATATACTATAAAAACAGTCAAAGACTCACCATCAGCATAACAGGATCATTTGCTGGACAGAGTCAAATCATCACCTCCTTGGGGCTGCAGTCCCGGCTTGCCGTGCGGCCGGACTGCTCTTGCGGACCTCGCCCAGATGCACCACAACCAACCAAAGATGCAGAACACATACGCAGGTTAAACGAGGCGCTGGTGTTGACAGAGTCTCCAGCTGATCCATGCATCCACTACCCGAGGTACCCGTGTGATCTGGCCTCTATGCCCCACAGCAAACCAAGGGAAACTGAAGGAGCAGCTCCAGCTCTAGTGCTGCAATGTCTTCCAGAGTCACCGGAGTCCACCGGCAGGCCATGTTATAGGCTATATGCTTCTACAAAGGCACTCAGGAGCAGGAGTACATGCCAGCCTACTCTAATCTCAAAGTACATTCACAATACCAGGGAGATCCCTGAAAAGTAAGAGGGGCGGGGCAGCACCGACATCTGGTTTGATAGTATCTGGATTGGGAGTGGACGGGAACCTCTCATACAGGAGTCTGAGGCATACCAGATAGAACTCAAGAGCAAGTCCTACCCCGGAAGTGGGTTCTGGCAAATTCTCGTTTTATCCTCCCCTCCCACCCACTTTGTGCTAGTCTTTTTCAAAGCAGTTCACAATTGCATCACACCGTGGCCCATACAACCAATGGTTGTCAGTCTCTGCATTAGAATCAATACAGTAATCCCGAAAGAAGAAACACATTAGACGAGAGCGATAAGCCCCACCCCCAATTCCATCAGAACTGTCCTTGCTCCAGAAACTGCAGGCAGCCAAGAATCACCATTGAAAATAGCAACTCTCTGGAAGCATGCGCTACTGGTGTCCCAAGCCAGGAGAAAAAGCACTGGCAGAACAAGCCATACGTAGCTACCAGCAGAGCCGCATCACGCTTCCAGGGCCGGCAGAGACACACTGCCTCCGGCAATTTACTCCCTAGACCACCAAGGACATGAGAGAAACAACATTCTTGTGAAACAAAAGACAGATTGCTGGAGAGCTGACTTTCCGAAGGAGAGAGTAAGCCCTAAAACCTGCACTAAGAGCTGAATAAAGGGATTGCCTGCACTGGGTCCTTTCGCGCCAGTTTAGACTTAAAATTGTCACATCATATTGCTCCAGGATTCATGATGTCTGCAAAGCTCTCTGTTCGCAAAGCAAAAGGTCCCTTTTGGTCACACTTGAGGTCCAGTGGCAAGAAAACTGATGCAACAACACAGGGCAATAAAGATCAAGTAAGCTTGAGAACACTACAAAGTGGCTGGCGACACCTAGAGCACCTTTCACGAAATCAGTCCTTTGTGACTATTGATGCACTGGAGGAGGGCATTTCCAAAATGGTTCAACAAGAAATGCAGGTGAGCCATGGTTAATCACCATAAATCTCACTAAAATTAAACAGGATTTTGGTCAGTTAGGATAAAGAGCGAACAATGAAACCTCAGTGGAAAATATTCAAGTATTAACCTAAACTCACTGCAATCTCAAGGTGACCACGGGGATGCTGCGTTGACCTGCCTGAGAGATCTTGAAAATAGACATGGACAGTAGACCCACTGACAGGAGAGCCTTCAGGTTCCCGGCATTATGGAGGTGACATAGGGTTTCAAATCTTAAGGAGTGGATGCAGGTAATGTTTCAAACCCCATTTCCTGTAGTAGCAATGGGAGATTATTTTGGACCACCATTTATAGAATAGGTCTGTTACGTAGGAGGAGCAAAGGCTGTACCCACGGAAACTACCATGAAGTTTCACAAATACTTTTATTTATATAGTGCTGCAAGCCCGCAGGCATCAGAGCGCTGACAAATATGACGTAAAACATAAAACAAACTAGAACCATATATTGGGGGGGGGGGCGTGGAGGGGAGGGACAGTATACATTTTTACAATTCATTTTTACACCGAATACTTCAAGCAATAGAATTCATTCTGAACTATTTCACTACAAGTTTTAAGTTCGAGGAACCTTTAAGTAATTGCAGTTACTCAAGTAAAAAGGATAGTTACTTGCTCCACATCCCACTGATAATCAATCCCCATTGTCCTGGTTACACCATTCAAGTCTTCGAACCAGTTTCACATCGGAGCATCTAACTACTCGATGTCGATTTTTCCTTTGCCAGCCCATAGCTTTGTTCCTTAATGCGTCTCTTGGCTCCCGCCTACTGGGTTTCTCTATATTCGCAATGACGAAGTTCCTTCCATCCATAACAAAAATCGCATAGTGACTTATCCTTGGGTACTGACATTTGCGATTTCCTAACTCAGGTGTTGGGGATTCACGGACAACGTACGGCTTGTCACAGATCGCTCAGTGTCCATGAGGCCCGGTTTGTACTGCTCCACCTCCACCAAGGATGCAAGTTTTTCGTTACATACTGAAGCGGGGACACAAGGCCCAACTTTTGAAAGGGGGCCATTAGAAATGCTGACATCATTTGATATTAACTCAAAGGTCAACAAAGTACGGTCACTTTCAATCAATAAAAGGAGCGGACTGGTCACCAGATCTTACGTGATCAAGGGATTGTCCACCCTGATGAGAGGATAATTCCCTACACAATTGTCAAGAGAGTCCTTCCAAGAACAAAAATTGAAAGCTGTTACACCGATTCAAATCTTTTATTATATTGGCTTTTATCAACATCCACTGCTCTGGAGTGGTCTGCACCTGGGACACCTCATCCAGAACCGGCCGACCCAATGCGGGAAAAGGGGTTTGAGGCACAGGGTTAATCTCGATACCGACGGAAGACAAGAAGGGCATGATGGACGCAGAGGACGCGCAGGTATCCTCAATCACACACGATAGCTTACCAGTATCCGTCCCCTCCTCTTTTATCCACTTAACCATGACCAATTCCTTACTTCCCTCATTCAGAGTTTTAGAAACCCCTATATCAGGGAACAACTGCACCCTCTCAGTACACTTCCTTTGCTGCAACCTTGGTCTCATAAATTGACTCAATGCCTGAACCTCCATTATGAGGGCCCCAGGGTGGAACGGAGTGGGGGGATAGCCCTGGGCGTAGCCGTGGAAATACGCAATGAAGAAAGACATTGTGTGACTCTCAGATATGGGACGATCTCCTGTTAGGGCCTGACACTTCAGAAATATCAGGATTTGACTGCAAAGACCCTGCAGAAAAGGCAAACCTTCAGGCCAAGGACATAAGCTTTGGTCAAAAATGGACTACAGATGGTCCATCCCATTTGCAATGATCTTTGGAAGGGCATGCAGGTGTGGTGCACCTATCTGTATGAAGCAGCAGCTCTACTGGGCGTGGATTTGTGACATGCCGCCAGACAGGGAAAAAAAAAAACAAAAAAAATAAAAAACGGACAGCAGACTGTGCCCACCAGACAAGGAGGATGACCAGCAAGGCTGCCCTGGTGGGAAATTCAAAACCTTGCCACAACGCAAACCTGTCTACTGAAAAATATTGGAACCTTTTTCTTCTCAAGAGTGTCAAATGAGGGGGGCGTGTCTAACCGCCATGTAAGAAAGTCGGGCTTCGTTACAGCTCCGCCGATGCGTCCAATATACTGCCGCCAAACTGCACCTTTGCTGTGGTGAAACAGCATCAGCAACCCACGAACCCATGAAGAAGTGCCCAGTGACCCATCGACAGAAGTTTTGGACCGCTGCGTGCCCCCAACGTGGAGAAGCACCGTGGTGAACAGAGAAAGAGCGAGCCCGAAAATGGCAGCTGCCTACTGACTGCCTGAGAGCCGAGCTCCGCGCCCGACACCGAGGCGCAGCGCGAGCGAAGAGGCTTACCCCAGCTGCGGCTGAATAAGGCGAGGACAACAGGAGCCGTGCTGCAGGCCCCGCCGGGCACACTGCGCTGCGACCGGCGGAACGAAACTGGGACCCGCCTCCGAGGGCCCCCTCCGGTGCGGGACCTGCAGCGCAGCTGGAGGAGGGGATACGGCGGCGGCACACCCAGCGTCCAGGTGCGCCAGCGAGTGGCACCGAATCAAGAGGTACGGAGCGGAGGGGGTGGGTTGGGAGGATAGCCCGACATAAGAGCCACACAACGCAGCCCCCGCCTGCCCACTTACAGAGGATCCACTGGCGGGACCGTGCCCCGAGAGGGCCGCACACACAATTAGCCCGACGTGGCGAGCAGAACACAGAACACCCTGCTAAGCGGTCTGAAACTGACCCGCATGGAGGCCACAAGGAAGTAAAGAGCCCCAATGATTGTTTGTGCCTGCGGCTAAAGTGCTGGCTAAATGCTTCGTGATAACGTCAGGAGCTGCGAACATTAAGAGCCCACACAACCTGCAATCCTATACCTGAATCCAACAGTTACAGTGAGCCAATTGCTGGAGCACATATAAAGATCACCACAATAGTACAGCTACGCAGACTGCGCCACAGAGCCCATAAATGAACTAAAGTTGAATAGCCACAGGCAAACCACTGACACCAGGACACGGCAAGCTTGCCAGCACGCGAGGGGATGTCCGTAAAAGGCGCCAGAGGCAAGCACAGGCAGACAACCATGGAGACCTTCACAGCCACAGGCGTCTCCAAACCAGACGCCACAACCACAACCTCGCCTGCGGCCGAGGAAGGGCCTCCCGAACCAGCAAACTCGCAACTCCTTGAAGCCATCATGGCACTTCAAAAAACTATGGAGAGCAAAATAGATGCCGTGGCTATTGATTTAAATCTGCTCAGACAAGATGTCCGCTCTATTGCAGGCAGAACGGAGGCACTGGAGTCCCAGGTAAAAGAAAACACTGAGGCAAAAACCCACCTCTTGAGAGAGGTAGACGCCTTAACCCAAAAAGTAAAGAACCTCGAAGACAGGGCAAATGAGGCGGAAGGGCGCGCACGCCGTAACATCAGAATTATTGGATTGCCGGAGGGAACAGAGGGAAACGACCCCACAAACTATGTGGAGAATTTGCTACTGCAAGAAGTCGGAGCCGGGAAACTATCACAGGGGTTCACTATCGAAAGGGCGCACAGATCCCTTACTAAATGCCCACCACCAGGGAATCCGCCAAGGCCGATAATTGCCAAAGCCCTCAATTACAAAGACAGAGATGATCTTAGCTCATTCACGATCAGGCGGCCGCATAGAAAGAGACTCGGCTAAAATTGCCGTCTACCCGGACTATACCCTCCAGGTCCAGAGAAGCAGAGCCCAATACTCCCACATTAAGGCGAGACTGAAAGAAGCGGGCTTGCGATACACTACTATACCAGGCTAGATTGAAGGTCATCCTAAACAATAGAACGTACCTCTTCGATACACCTGCAGAAGTAAACTAATGGATGGATAGGGAGCATATCCCTGACAGAGGGAAGAAAATGCAAACACAGGAAAATGGCACCCCCAGAAAAACCAACTAAAACCAACAGAAAGTAGCTATAATTTGCAGATTGCGGCACCACTGAGTGACTTGGAGCTGGCCGAACATGTACTGCCCGGTAACAGACACTACCGAGGCGGTTTGCCCCGCACCCCCGAATCTCTTTGGGTAATTAACCCACCCGTAGGGCACCAAGAGACCGAAGGTCGAATGGAGCGGAAACGGGATAGTCAGAACGGGGGGAACCCCGCTAGACCAGTTTTGTTAGTTGGGAACTCCAAGTTTATTGTTCAATGGGAAGGGAACCCGTTTGTTAAAATCCTGATTCAATTGTTTAACGGGGAAAAACAGGGCCACCGTGAACACCACTTACTATCAGATCGAGTGAGAGATGCCCGAGGAGCACGCCATGACCATCCACCGTGCCATAGATTGACAGACCAGGCGACGGAGCCACCATATAGCCCACCCAGGAACCCACATAGACGCCACATTCATGAATAATAAAGTCAAAGTCATGTCTTGGAACGCAAGAGGCTGAACAGCTACATTAAGCAGCACAGAGTTCATACCTTCCTCAAACGCCACAAAATAGGAATCGCCTTACTGCAGGAGACCCATCTGAACGCACAAAAGCTAGCAGCAATGGCTAAAGTTTGGAGAGGAAGCCCGATAGGCACCACGTATTCCAACTATGCCTGAGGAATACTAATATGGATCGCCCCTTCCATTCCCATCAACCTGACCCACATTAACAGATAACGAAGGCAGAATGGCCCTGTTAAGAAGTACTATGGAAGGCAGAGAACTCTGCCTAGTGAACACATACGCCACCAAACACCATGCAACAGTCTTCTTCTGATCGTTGTACACCCGGCTAAGTCCAAGTAGAAATGGCATGTTAATATGGGGAGGGGACCACAACTGCGCCTTAGATCCACGCTTGGACAGATCGGACAGCAAACATTCCCGCCCTTCCCCTCCCGCTAAAATATTGAAAGCCCTCTTACAACAATATGCCCTGCAAGATCTCTTGAGGGCCAAGCACCCAGAAGGCAGAATCTATTCCTTTTACTCACCCCCACACGCAGTACACACTAGAATTGACAGTTTATTAGTGAGCGAGTAACACTTCGATACATTCGAGGACACACAATACTTGGCTAGAGTCCCATCGGATCATTCCCCCCTAGTTACCTCATGCACAATGATGGCACCCAGACCCCCTATACCCACATGGAGACTCAGAAGCGAAGCACTGTTAGACAAGGCATTCTGTGAGCAAATTAGACAATGTACGACAAATTACTGGCAGACGAATATAGACAGTGTCCAGCACATCAGCACGGCATGGGAAGCATATAAAGTAGAGGTTAGAGGGGAAATGGTAGCCACGAAATCCATCACGACAAAGTTAGTGAGCGCTGAGGAAGAGCTGAAGCAATTGGAAACCATAGCCTCCTCAGACACAGCCCACATACGCAGAATAGTTGAACTAAAGCAGGCCTGCCTGCAACATTGGGAGGCCCTTGGAAGTCTCAGCTACGCGAAGCATATCGAAAGAGGTCATGCCCTAGGAGATAAACCGGGGAAGCTGCTAGCGTGGCTTTATAAGCGAGAAGCCCCTAGAAAACCCATCTGCCTTATCCGCGACGCTGACGGCATAGACACACACTCACAAGCCAGCATACACCACGCATTCGCCGAGTATTGCCAGGCTCTCTACACCGATTCCTCACCGCCAACAGATACTGAAATAGAGGATGTGCTGGACATCATTAGGCTGCCACACCTTGAGGAACATGTGGCAGAGTCCCTAGAAGGCCCGGTTACCCCTGAGGAGGTTGCAGTCATTATCAGATCACTACCCTCCGGGAAAGCACCGGGACCGGATGGGCTCCCAGGGGAATTCTACAAGGCCTACGAGGATATACTAGGTCGGTTACTCTCCCAAGTGTTCAATGAGGCATGCGATTTAGGCCACCTCCCAGATACCATGAGGGACGCAGTCATTATACCACTGTTAAAACCTGACAAAGACAGCTCCAAGTGCAGCTCATACGGACCCTTGTCCTTACTAAATGCAGACAAGATACTGATGGCAATTTGGCTATGAGGTTGCGCAAAGCCATTCCGACCCTGATCCACCAAGCCCAAACGGGGTACGTGCCCGGCAGAACCATCACCGAAAGCCTACGTAGACTGCACCATGTCATTTACAGTACCGAAGGTAGACAGGAGGAATGTGCAGTGACGTCCCTGGACGCCTCTAAAGCGATAGACTCGGTATGCTGGAAATGGCTTCTAGCTACCTTGTCCATGATGGGAATAGGGCCTAGTTACATTAAATGGGTCACACTCATTTACACTAACCCCGATGCCAGAGTACGGACCAACACCACCTTTTCAGACAAATGGAGGCTATCCAGGGGAACTAGGCAAGGATGCCCCCTATCACCCATATTATACATCATTGCCATCAAACCCGTAGCGGCATACCTTAGACAAGAGTATGGAGACGGGGGCATAGTGATAGATGGGGTGAATCACTTGATTTCTATGTATGCAGACATGCTCCTCTATCTAACAAACCCCGTACACATACTGCCTTACATATTAGAGACCTTGGAGGGATTTCACAGATATACGGGGATCCAGATTAACCATAGTAAATCCTGCCTGTAACCCCTGGCGGCCTTGAGCGGGCAAGAGGCCGAAGCTCTCCCAACACTAGCCCTGAAATGGGAACCCTCCTCTAAGTACCTGGGCATCAGGGTTCAGAGACCCCAAGACAGAGCATGCTCTCAACACAGTCAGGGCAAAGGAGGGTCTGGCAAAGTCAATGGAGTTCTGGGGCAGGCTACCACTCTCGTTGGCGGGCAGAGTGGGCCTGCTCAAAATGGTTGCTTTACCCAGACTGCTCTACTTTTTCACTAACGTACCATACAACGTACCACAACAATTCTTCAATGAATTACATAAGCTCTGCAGGACATTTCTGTGGCAAGATGGAAGGCACAGAGACGCCTTGGACACAATGCAGAGACCCTATGACAAAGGAGGCCTCAAGGTTCCCAATTTCAAACTGTACTATTTAGCTGGACAATTGAAACACGTGATCCAATGGATGGCTGACGAGGCCTCAACAGACACCCGCCTGCTGCAGCCAGGAATCACCCAAATGCTACTCAGGGACCTGCTATGGACTGCGCCAGGAACAAAACACCAATATCCGCACCTGATCCTCTAAGGTACCCAGATATGGAGAAGAGCCTGCAAGGCTGCTAAAATAACAGATCCCTACTCCCCTCAGATCCCGATTGCTGCCATCATGACAAACAAGCCGGGAAGCCAAAAGACAATAAGAGGCAAATGGGAACCAAGTGGCGTCGCCACCGTTGGTGATCTGGTGGATGAGCAGGGTATCTTAAATTTTACTGAGCTACAGGAAGCCTCTGGGATTCACACGGGACAGTTCCTACTGCACAACGCGGTTGTAAAGAGACTAGCTGCCCGCTGGCCCACAGTAGAAAACCTAGACACGAAAGCATCGAGAGCCTGCTGGGGGCAGCGGAGGGAGGCCACGAGACCTCCAGAATATATGAAGCACTGCTGGACAGCACCACCCAGCACAGCCTCAAGTGTAAGGAGAAGTGGGAACAGGAACTCTGCTTACAGTTCAAAGACAAGGCATGGGAGGACATAACGAGATACCACAAGAAGGTATCTAGGAACGCCAGGTTCCAGCTCATACAATTTTACATCATGAATAGAGCGTACCTCACTCCAGACACCATTTCCAGATTCAGCAGAGCCGAGGCCACGGGATGCCCTAAATGCAAAGAACCTCAAGCAGGGATGACACATGTTCTGGGGATGCCCCGCCATACAGACCTTCTGGGCACAAATCAAAGCCAAGGTTGCCGAGGCGGATATCACCCTGGAGGTGCACATGCCAAAAGCATGTATCCTCGGAAGATATCCTAGAAACAAAAAGAACAGGCCATTAAACAGACTCAAAGACTTAATGTATATACTTGCAAAAAGACACATCGCCATGAACTGGAAGCGCCCTCAAGCCCCGTCCTTAACAACGTGGTGGGAAGACCTTGGCAAATGGTTGAATGCCGAATCGGCTGTTTGGGAGACAGCCCAAAGACAGGACACCTCGGATGATCTACTCCAATGGGTGGCACTAACAGTGACGTTGTTTAGCCCTAAGGTGGATGGCTCCTCACGTGATGACACGAATGACTCACAATCATAGCGATGAAACTGGTGGTGTAGAACGTTAAGGTCTGGACAGTTGGGAAGGGGGGGGGGGGTGTTATTGTATTGTTAAGTAACCACGCTATTGAATTGTTGAAAACAAAAATAAATTTAAAAAAATAAAAATTAAAAAAAGCATCAAATGGGGCTACTCACCTTGATAACAGTGCAAGTAGCTACACATTAAATTGTGTAGGCCCTTTGTGGTTCTGTCATGGATTGTTATGTTTTTAGCTTTCTCGTCGCAATCCTGGATGGGCGCTGCCAATCCTTTTCAAATTTTGATACCATGGGGAGTATCGGAGGTCGTAGCTGTGACCTCTTAACTCCCTCCACCCCCAGCCCACCACCCCAAGAGTCAAATGGGTCAAGTTAATTTTTATCATTTTAACTATGAAGCATGCCAGTGTGGGGCGCCCCCATTGTGGCAGATGCTAGGGTCTCAGCCCGGGATGGCAGGTTTTGTACTCCTTCTCTGGAGAAGTCTAGTCTCTCCCGCCTATTAACGAGTCTTGGGGCGACTGTTTGTTGATGGGCTAACCAAAGAGTGGGCAAGGCTGCAACATACACAAACTGGTTAGGAGGGTAGCTTAATGCCACCCTGACTGATCTGCTAAATAAGCATTATTCGAAGACGTGTCAAAAATTTCCAATAAAGCCGACCATCTTAGCACTTAAGCTACGCACAAGGAAAATGCAGGAATACGTACAAGTACTGGGAGCGGAGGGGTTCTTCTTGTGATGAAAAACAGAAACTGAATGTCTTTAAATGCTTAAAGGGAAGGTTGCCCAGAGCAATTGCCAGTGGTTTAGATTCATTCGAAACCTTCCACTCATCACTTTTGTGGTCAGTTTAAATGCTTCAAAACAGAAATCTGATGTCTCAGCTAGGCAGCGTACAGGTATAAAGCTTTCAAAATGCAATTTACGAGCCAGTCATAAAAAGTCAATTGCCACCTCAGTTCTACACATACACAGAGCACACCATTTCTTACTTGCCAGGAGTCAATTATTACTAGCTAGTGGCGAGTGCAAATCTTGCAGAGTATAAAAAGTGATCTTGTAGGAATGGATGTATCCCAGTTAATGCAGAGGCCAAGGTGAAATTAAAGCCCAACCCAGAAGGGGGGAGGTTTTCCCAGCTATGACCACTCTGAAACTGAATAAATCTCTGGGTTCTGATGGAACCACGGTCAAGTTTTCATTGGTCCTTCAATTCCTTCAAGATTCGTGAATGGATCAGTGTAACCATATGTGAAGCACTGTGACTTATGCTCGTCAGGCCCATCGCACTGCTAAATGAAGAGAAAAATTGTACACTAAAGTACTGATCACTGTGGAGAAGAGCCTGTTTCAGAGTCACAAAAAACTGAAATAAATTGGCATGCAAAGTTCATATAATTCAGCCCCCCAGAAAACATACATGCGGTCAATATCCTTGCTGCTAATGAATATTTAGTCACAGCATTCCATCACGCACTTTCTGCAAATGAGCAATACAGTTCCATCAGGTCATCAAATGTTTGCTGCAATGAAGGACGCCACCAAATAATTAAAAATAAGCAAACAATGTCACAACAAAAGAAATCCTCACACTAGAGGAGTACCCCAACTCCTTGCACCACTGCCATCTTGCCCCCACTTCCACAAGCAGGTTTGTTTCTAGGAGTTAAATCCCCTTCTCTGCAGCCTCGTTGTAAGCTACTGGGACATGGGCAGGGCTGGGTAGAATCTCAAGAATCTAGTACATGTATACCGAGCTTTGATGCCATGACAGCAAGGACAAGGGCCTCTTCTGCAAGAGCCCAGTCTGCATTATGTATTTGGGACTTGGACTCCAAAGCCTCACCTGGTGTGATGCAGTGGACTAAACGGGATGCTGTGGGGCACCGTTTCTTGCATGCAGTAGAGACACGTCCAGATAGACTTGTGTCACACGGGCACCACTTTTCATGTCCTGGGCTTTAAGATGCTAGGGCATGCATACCTGGTTCGTTACATGTGAACTACTTGGAAAAACGCACCAGATAATCACAGCTCAGTCCTGGAAACAGTACAATATAAATCAGGTTTCTGGCCACCCCAAACTTGCACATGAATCCTGCTGCAGGGTGCCATTTGAAGCAGAACAGCATGGACTGCAGAGCATGCCATTTTGAGGCATTTCATCCCGCAGCGCATCAGAAAAATGCTTTTACAGAGACATGTCTGGTGCGATGCAGCCAGAGCTCCGAAACTTTCCTGTACACACACAGTCATGGATGGGACGGCTCAGCCATACTGGGCGACGGGGCACCGACTTGCCACTCATACGAGCCAAACCAGTACAGTGACAACACTAAACAATCCCCCAGCTGCAGCAAGCAGCTGAGGGAGTCTCCTGGGCTGCCTTTAACTATCAAAAGAAATCCAGTAACCCAGCGTGCATGTCCAATGGACCATGCAGGGCCGGGGGTGTTTTACTTCCCCAGCCTTGCACGCTCCAGTCAAGATGCCGGCTGGGGAACTGTAGACTTCAATGTGCACTTACGCTTCGCTGCACATTCAGGGGTGGCATGAAAGAGGTGCTCTGCTGCCTCCAGGGGGGCATCGTGGCAAGCAGAGTCCGGACTGGGGCTGAAAGTAGTAAAATGTATGTATGGGTACAAGCAAGGATTTGTGTTTAAGTGTGCACCTGAATGGTGAATGCGTTTGAATGAACACTTGTGCACTTGGCTGAGCAGTGGCCCTCGAGGATGCGTTTTCTTACTGTGGCATGTCGACATTTCTTACTGGCCATTAAAAAGGTAAAGCAAGCAGAATAAGTGGAGGAGTTGGGTGTTACGTGGCTATACTGACCTATACAGCCAGTCGTGACATTTTATTACAGTGGCGTGGCTTTTTTTACTGGCAAAGCTTATCGAAGTTTGTTCATATATGGAAATACTGGCATACATTTCAGTCTTCATGAACATGTATGGGCAAAGCCAGCATGAAACTGTTAAACCCTGGCATATATTGTGGGCAAAGGCTTCATGAAAATGTGTAAGAAAATGCTATGCACTGTTTCGGACTTACATCCATTGGATTTTAACATGCATTTGTATTTATTTGAAGAACAGGAATGTCAATTTCAAAACAAATGACTTACAATAACATGTTTACAGATGGCGGAGGCATTCCCAGGAAAGATATACAAAAACACAAAGAGGCGAACAAGTGGGGAGCCAGTTTAAAAGAGTGACAAAAATGTGGGATATATACCAGGGAGAAAACAAAACAGAAATATATAAGTAGGATAAGTCGCACATTTCACAAGGGCTCCTAGTAGCCATTGCTGGAAGTTCACCTCCAGTCATTGCGGAATATGTGACTTAGCTCAAATTAACTATCCTACTTTTGTAGTTATAAGCCTTTTTAAAAAACACACCGTAACTTTCTTGGTGCAATATACGAAAAAAGGTGACTTACAAAAAGGTAACATTAACCTAAGGGGGCAAGTGCTTCAAACTAGAGGAGGAGTACTATTTAAAAACATACAAACTAACATTAACACTGGAGGCAGTGGTAGGGGCAGGGGGAGGGGTGAGTTTCTGGTGGGGTCAGGCAGAGATTTGAAGTTGGGCGAGCGATGATTGTTATGTGCAGTAGGTTCCAATGGAGTGGTGCCAGCAGGAAAGAGCACAACTGAGAAGAGGCACCGGGAAGGTATTTGCAAGTAAGGTGGAGTGCAGAGAAGGATCGGAGGGAACAAGATGGTGAGCAAACAGAGATACAATCAGACAGGTACTGAGGAGTAAGACCATTGATCGTTTTGTAGACTAGAGAAGGAACTTTAGAGCAGTTGTGCATGGAAAGCCCACCTGCATGTTGTCGGTAAGTAGAAGTGGAGGAGGATCTAGGTAGGAAGTAGAGTGCAGGTAGCAAAGTTGAGGACTTGTCTAGAGCGAGGCAAGAGTAGATAGGAAGGCCAAGAAGACAGCTTGAGCAGTAAAGTTTGCTGAGCACAAGCGTGGAGAATAGAGTTTTTGTAGAGGTGTTAGTAAGAAAAGAACATATTTTCCTAATGTTTCGGAGGTTTATACGAGCAGCAGAGACTGTGATAGTGATGCATTATTGCAGCTGTAGGTCACCATCAGAGGACCCGCAAGAAGGCCAGGCAGGAAGAAGAGGTGGCATTGGAAGCCGGGAGAAAAAGGAAGCATGAAGCGGAGATCCATCCAGTGACATTGCAGTGAGACAGCTCATAATCCATTCCAAGACAGCTGGGGAGGAGGCCACCAAGGGGGTGCATGGAAGGTAGCAGATCCTCCTGTCGGCTCCAGTAGCACCGGACGTAAAGGGATTCTGAGCCCCCCCTTCACCACTGAGCGGTCTGAACAGAGGGCAGGCCCCTGCAAGGGGAGCACCCCTGGCACCCCCACTCAGGTTCTGGGACAATTCCGCCGACGAACGGCAGAGATATCAGTAAGGAAAGGAGAGGAGAGGCGACGGTCTGACCCGTAGTGAAAAAGTGAAAGTAATACACAAGGTCGGATTCGGAGCAGACCTTGCAAGAAGAAGGGCGGATAGCAGTGTGGCGCGGGCACTGCAGAGGCAAGCAGAAAGGATGGGGGTGCAGCGGGATCGAGTGGGGAAGACCTGGAGACACCCCTGTTGGGAGGAAGAGACAGGGCTGGGGGAGTCCCTCGATGCTGCACTCACGCCCCGAACCTAGGAGGACGACTGGCCAGGCACTACAAACCTGCCAGCGTGAGGAGCCCATCCAGCGAGGAGCTGAGGGGAGAGGCCCTCTGGGGCCAACAGACAGTGCGACCACTCACGGCCACAAGTAAGGAGCATATTGGGAAATAGATAAAGTTCCCTGGAGGCCCCATTGCAATCCCAGAGAGACAGCAACCAGTCAGAGGCCAGGTGGGGCCGGCCCACTCCAGGTGGGACAACCAGGGAGATCCCAGGGACAGAGGCCTTGCAGACCCAGTGGGGTGAGCTGACCTGGGGAGCAGGGCGTGGGGGAGTCCCTGCCACCGGCTGAAATCATGTGACTGTGCCCCCCTCGGATGGGCACCTAGGGGGCTCCAGCGGATAAGTGCAACGGAAGGCAGCAGAGAAGGTGCAGAGGCGGGAGCCAGCGGCGAGAGTGAGGCCACCAGCCCCTTGGGGTGTGCCATCGCCCCACCACTCTGGGTACTCGCAGTGGAGGAGAGGGAGGGAGGGTGCTGGAGTACGCTGGCCCGTCCCCTGGACACGAGGGTGCCGTAGTGGCGACAGGGTGGACAAGGCCCAGCTGCAGAGGAGCCGAGGTGACACCACTCAACTGGGAAGATCCAGCTGCGAATGAAGAGAAGACCAAGGCGGCCCCCAGTAACAGGCACAGAGGTGGGCCTTTGAGTTGAGCCTGGAGACAGCCTCGAGGATAGAGGGCCCCTGCTCAGAAAGCGTGGGTGCCACAAGAGGGGAAGAGGACACCCTGAGTCTACCAGAGACCCTCCCCAAGAGCAAAGAAAACCCAGAGCAGAGCCTTAAGATCCCGGACCGAGAGGGAGATCGTGGACAGCGCATAGAGCCCGGGCTGACTCCCCCTCCCCCAGCCCATGAGCCGGAGATACTCACTACAGAGATATCAATACGCAGGTGGTGACCGGCTGGCAATGGAGGACGCCGTACACAGAACCTCGGATGAACTCGTGGAGCAGTCACGGCTCCAGGCATCAGCCTTGGGAGAGACCGTTGGATCAATGGCCCTGCCCACGAGCTCCAGAAGTCGACGCAAGATGGCAGGGGCCCACAAGTATAAAAAGCTTAATACCCCACGAGGGGCCCCTCAAGCCCATGACCCAGCCTTATGTATGGGTCGAAGCTGCCAAATGGCGATGTGAAAGCAAATGGTGGGCCAGCCCTGAGGAAGATTGCGAGGGGGAGGCCCAGGGAGATAAACAAGAGGGATTTACTTTGAATCTATTGACCCCAGGGTATTGTGGATGCTAATGTTGACAGTGTGAGATGGATGGGGAGATGGAGGGGGGCTCAGTAACAACAAGGGGTGTTCTTTGAGAGTTCTATTGACTTGGGAGACTTCTGGTGTTCCTATCCAGGCGCATTCAGTGTCAGGGTGGGATGGTGGGCAGGGTAGCCGGAGATTCCTCCAGGGGGAGTTTAAGTGGTTCAAAGTTCTTTCAGTGGTTTGGGTACAAGTTGGTGTGATTTCGCGAGGGGAGGGATGCTTAACCAGAGGGAGTGGAACTGGGGACATGCCCGTCGACGACGAATTAGTGATTGGCTCCCTCAACAACTGACCTGGTAAGAGGTCAATGACCAAGATAATTCAGACGGGCCAAACTGGACATTCTCATGGTATAATACACACTGGCAGAGGGGAAAGAAACAGACTGGGGGCAAAACAGGTGGAGGTGGTGTTCACAGCTTCAGGTACGGAGAAAAAAGGGCGGGGTGGCGATTGTGTCGTCCCGCCTGGGACTGGTGGTGGATGGGACACAAAGGGAGCCGGGTGGACGCTACTTGTTTATTAAGGGAAGCCTGAAAGGATCACCCTGTGCTCCATATTTGCCCCCAACACGGGGCAAGTAAACGTCTAGGAATAGGCGAGGTTTAACTGCTAATGTTTGTGGAAGGCTGTCTGGTGGTGGGAGGGGGAATTTCAACATGCTCCTGGACTGGGGGGGGGGGGGGGTGTGTGTAGACAGGTAGACAGTCGGGACTATAAGGGGCAAAGATGGGGTGACCGTGCACAACCCAGAGGGATTGGGGAGGGAATTTGTCACTTGCTCTAAAAGACTCTACACTTCGACGTTTGTTTAAAGGCAACAAGCGACAAATGCCACCTCTTGGATGCCCTGGCTTTAGTGGGGATACAGCGTGTGTGGGGGGGGGGGGGTTAGCGAGCTACCTGGGAGAGCCCATATCTGAGGAGGAGGTGGTCCAGTCTATAAAAGGGTTGAAGGCGGGCACAGCCCCAAAGAGAGACGGGTTCACAGTCCAATTCTATAAGCGGATCAGATCCACTCTGGCCCCTTATATGGCTCTGGTCTTTAACTCAGTGCTGGAGGGGGACCCAATGTTAGAAGCAGTAATTGTGACTATAGATAAAGAGGGACACAATAAGGAAAAGTGCACCTCCGATCATACGATAGCTCTACTAAACAGCGATGTGAAGATTCTGGCTAGGATCCTAGGTACCAGGTTGGAGAAATGTAGGCCATCCCTGATCCATGGGGATCAAGTGGGCTTCATAAAAAAGGTAGACCGGGTGCCGACAACTTTTGAAAAACAATCTGCTACACCAGCATCAGACCCTAGAGGAGTGACGCTTGCCTCGTCTCCGTGGACTCTGACAAGGTGTTCGACAGGGTTGAATGGCATTTTATGAAGGCAGTCCTAAAAAGAATGGGCCTCGGGCAGGGATTCATGAAATGGGTGAAGGTGTTGTATACACAACCAAGGGCGCGAGTGAAGGTTAATGGTATCTTGTCTGGGGTGTTTAACCAGACGTGTGGAACAAGAGATGGGTGTCCCCTCTCGCAGTGATCATACTGGTGGAGGGCTGCAGGACATGGTGACAACAGTCAGCGGCTTGCACGCCTGCCTGGGGCTCTGGGCTCACCAGAGAGCTGTCACTACCCGGCTCCGTGCTTCCTGGAGTTGACACCGTTGGGGAGTGGCGGGACAGCGAGTTTGCAGCTTACGCGCAGGCCATTGAAGAGTGTGTCAAACCTGAACATTAATAGAATTAGCATAATCCTTGGAGGCGAGAAGCTAGCTGGAGCGCACGTCTTGTGCTGTGCGGATCGGTCAACAACATTTGCAGGGCTGAGAACCCGCCAGCGGCGAGTTGCAGGGGAACTTGCACAGAATTAAGTTCGTAGAGGAAACGTATGGTCTGAGGGGCCAGCTCCCAGCAGCTGCAGACAAATGCTGCCAGCAATATATGCGGATCAGAGCACTTGTGAAGACTGGTGTGTCTAATGAGTACATGCATAGCATTCTGTACCTGGAATACCACTTGCAAGATGTGCTTGTAACTGCAGAGTACGTGGCTAGCTTGAGGTGGTGACTGATGCATCTGGTGCTTGTAGGGAGCACACAGAGTTGTGGCATTAACAGCCATGCAGATTAAAGATAGGTCCTGAAGCAGAAAGAGGAGCCAAAAGCTAATTGTCTGCAAGACGAGTACTACCGCTGTTGGATGCTAGTGTCAAACAGTTGCACTAGAGAATATCAGATCCGATCTGAGTGGAGACAACTAAGAAAAGGAGTCGCAGTTGCCTTGGTATGCACCGTTGAGTGGGTCGGTGATGGAGGGAGACAGCCTCCTGCTCGCGATCACAGGGTTTTGTCTGTCCCCCCCACTCCACCCCATTCACCCCCCCCCCCCAAATTACCATGACGAAGGGGGCTGAGAAGAGGCTAAGACCCATGGACCGCTTTACCAGAAAGCCAGAGAGGGCGATGAGGCCAGAGGCACTTGTGAATGACACTGCACATGTTGATCCACTTATGGTGGCTATGCAGATTGGTTTCGCATCAGTCAACAGCAGACTGGATGACATTGTGGCATATAGAAGTTCCCCGCAAGCCAAATTGGACAAGGAAAGTGTGCGCATAACAGAAGCCGAAATGCAAATTGGTGGTTTGGAGCACAAGGTGGAGCAGCACAACCATGAGATTGTAGCGATGAAGGCTTTTATGGCAACTACGCGCAAAATGTGACAACCTAGAGTTGCATCACGCCATAACAACGTCCGCATTGTAGGGGTGCCTGAACACGCAGTGAAGGGCACGATGGAACTCTTTGTTGAAGGGCTTCTGAAAACTATACTTGGGGAGGCTCAAATCTCAAGGCAATTTGTTGTGGAACTGGCCCATTCTGTGCTAGCCATGGTTCTGAAAATATTTGCAAAGTTACTGGCTACTGCCATACATGCAGACGCTGATCCAGCCGACCAATCCGGGCTTATCCCAGAACGATCCACAGCATTGAATCTGAGGCATCTCTTTTGTATTCTATCGCAAATAAATCCACAGGCCAGAGCTATTGTGGCCTCTTTGGACACCAAGAAGGCCTTTGATTCGGTCTGTTGGAAATAGCTATTTGGAGTACTACAGCGATTTCGATTTGGGCAATACATTCTTAGCTGCATCACAATACTGTATTCCCACCCTACAGCCACGGTCCACACCAATAACACTGTATCCCAGAAACTGGAATTGGAGAGGGGGGGGGGGGGGGGGGGAACGCCCGGGTTGCCCTTTGTCTCCCCTTCCCTTTGCACTCATGATGGATCCTTCAGCGGCACGCATACGGGTGAAGCACAGACTGTTAAGAGGAATTCTCATTTCTGTGCAAATTCCCTTTAACCTTAGAGACGCCCCGTCCCCCCTGCTCTTTTCCTGGACTTTAGGACTTTTAATTTTTATCCTGGAGGGAGACCTTTTCCTCACCCTTACATTTTTGATCTGATTTGGACTCAGTTTCTTTGTTTTTGGAGTCTGACAAACTCAATAGGTATCTATCTTTTGTATGGTGACACACAGCACCTGCAGTGCACATACGCCCCTTGGATTTCTCATAAGGTTTAAATACCTTCTCTTGGGTGAACTACTGTTCCTAAGAGTAGTAAAGTGAAATTGACTTTACTTATCTGTTTTTGCAATGGAGGTCCAGCAACACACCATCTTATGTGGAAGTGCTGGGGGATTACTTAGTAGCCCCTTTTCCTACCTAGCCATGTAACATTGTTTATGTTACCCTCACTACTTTTAATGGCTAGTGGCAGTGGTTTGATTTTCCTACCACTGTGTTCTTACCGCAGGCTGAGACCCCAGCTGCAGTATACCACCCATGGGTTCCCACTTTGTCAAAACAGCCTGAACATCTTTTTCGCCATTTTCTGCTTGTGAGGTCTTTCCTGGGTTTTACTCTGCGCACCAAACCAGGTTTAACCCTTCTGTCGTTTCGCCTTTGGCAGGCTTCAGTACTGAAACCTGCCTCTGGCTCCAGTGTGTCTATCAGGATAGGAAGCGAGGAAGGTGCCTGAAACTCCCTGTCCTTAGTCTCCTTGGTTACCTGAATGCACCCAGTGCTGATTGACTAGCTGTGTGAGTGAGTGACAGCTAGGCTGTGCATGAATGGGAGAAACCTGCATAAAAGGCAAGGTTTCTTGAACTGAAGACAGTCGACCACTGGACGAAACAGACCGAGGAAACTGGAAGAGAAGCTTGCTGCACCCTTCTGGACCGTTGTAACTGCCCGGTGAAGCCCTGCTGCAGTGCTGAAGCTCCAATTCTGAATCGACTAGAGAAGCCCCGGAACAGACAACTTCTTCTCTTGGGTTGGTGGGACGAACTAACGCCAAGATGAATTTTGCTGGAGGACCTTCCCCAACTGGCTGTACTTATTTGATGCTGCTGGAATGGAGTGCTGGGGGGGGGGGGGGAGGGGTCCGAGAAATCCATAGTCGAGTGCACGTCTTTAAGCCGGACCAGAGCTCCAGGAAGATCCTGAGGACCCTCCCAAAGCAGGAAGACCCAAGCCAGAGTCACCTCACCAGAATGCTGGACTCCAGAAGCAAGGGAAGCCCATCAAGTGTACAAGATCCACAATAGTACCATTTGGTGGTAGCTGAAACCGCAAAGTGCCACTGAACTGAAAAGAGCCCGTAGCCGCCGCCGACCTTCAAACTGCAGTGCAGGAGTCCTCCAGACGTCCTCCCTCGTGTCCCCACGACTGAGACCCAGGATCTGCAAGGCTGCAACCTGAACAGAAACCAGGTGGATCCTCTTTTTCAAACCTAAGGTACTGTCTTGACTAAGGGGTACTTACCTCTTGTCTGTAGCTCCCATAATCTCAGTTGAGACTTGCAGTAGCTTCTTTATGCAGAGTGGATTTCAGCTCTGCCCTTTACAAGCTTAACAGTTTATGGCCCAACAGTGATTTTATTACAAACTCTCTAAACTTTGTGCAAGACTTTTGTGCCATCTAAAGAAGTGCCTCAGCTCAATAGACATTGTTCAAATTGACTTTGGCTGTCCTGGCTCCCTGCAGACTCTTCTAACCCATTGACTTTGATTCTAACTGTCCCTCACAGGTGGTGCATAGGTTTAACTTGCATTGCTGGGAAAGATCTAATCTAGACTTCAATGGGAGATTGAAAAGCACCAACATGCTCCAAGAACCTACTAACCTTTTCCTTCCACAACCTTTTCCTTTTCCAAAACCTCAGAATTGAATTAAGTACAAAAAGTGATATATCAATGCCAATAGTGTCCTAGTAATTGAAGTCACCACGAGGTGTATGAAGTGTGTGAGAGGCATCCCAAAAGGGTATCTACTTGCTGATCTTAAATCTGAAGAAGTGCTATGAAGTGTATTTTTATTGTTGCAAATTGCCCTTTTTAAAGAAGGCTTACTTAACACTGGCAGTTAATTAAATAACTATTTTACTAGAAAACCTTGAGTGCAAGTGTTGTTTGGATACTTGTAATTGTGAATCTCAGTGTTTACATCTCTACAGCTCACATTTACCCCTCTTGAGATAAGTCTGGCTGCTCAGTCACTCTACCAACTTGTCTAGTACAGACCTATACCAATAGGTGGGTTACCGATTACCAAGAGGACAAGGCTGGCGTAGTCTCCCGCAGGGAGACTGCATCCAATCTTGCCTAACTGACATAGGGGAGTCCGTATGACTGATCCACCACAAGTAATCTCGTTGTATGTAGACTATACCCGGTTTGTTCGCGACCCAGACATAAATCTTAACCCCATAGTGAACAAGTTATATGAATTTGAAAAATACTCCGGCTACAGGATAAATAGAGTCAAGCAGTGCTCCAGAGGATTTTGGAGTGAGTATTTTACTCCCAATTTTTAGAATTAGAAAGTAAATCCAATTTCAAGAGAGTAAAAATGATTTTCCTCCTCTGCTAGAGTAAAAAGTGTCAGACAACATAAGTGACAAAACAGCTGTATTTCAAAGTGGTTCAAAATAATGCATCGATGTATAGGCGCGTTATAAATGCCATAAGTGTTTCAAAGTGCGACGCAGCAAGGGAGGGGTGGGGGGGGGGAACAGAGGGAAGACAGACAACGATCCTACTAGGCCAGGTATCATTCAGATCAGGCAAGTGCAGGGGAAGGGGAAAAGTGCAGGGTGGGAGGGGACAGTGCAGTACATAGGATAAATGGAATAAAAAACAAGCAGTACGGCCAGCTGGTGGCAAGTGCAAGGTTAAGTGCAGACATCAGGTGTCAAGTGCTGGTGGGGGACTGTAAGCATACAGAAAACAGTCCCCAAGTGCGGGGGTTGCCAGGGAGGCAGTGGTCGAAATGTATGAAAAGAAGTAGTGGAACTATGTTCCATACTGGCCTGCACCGCTCCCCACAGACCCCATCACCGCGCCCCCTCCCATGCACAATAAAAACCCCAAAACACATGTGCCTGCTCTTTAAGGAAACGTCCAGTGCAGTGCACTGAAAGTGCAAATTTCAATTTCTTCCTACACTTATTTTAAAACAAAACCGTTCCAGAACGGTTTCTTTTAAAAATAAAAGTATAGGAACGGTAAAATTTAATTAAAAGTAGAGGAGCACCGCTCCCCCCCCCCACTTCGACCACTGAGTGCAGGTGTGCAACTGGTGGGTGGAGGGGACCTGGGCCAGACATCAGAGGGTGGCCAGGTAACCAGTACAGTTTAAGCCAGGAGTTCAGCAGGAGAGAGGAGGAGAGCAAACAGAAGCAAAGAGGAAGGTTTTGAGGTGCTTCCGGAACCAGAGATGGTTCTCCTCAAGTTTCAGGGAGGCAGGGAGTCTGTTCCAGAGGGAGGCCCCAGCCGAAGAAAGATCTACCACCAACTCGTTGCTTGGAGAAGCGACTGACCCTGAGGGAGATGAAGGCGCATGAGCAAAGAGCTCGAGAGGGAAGATATTTAGGAAGAGAGTTGAAGGTATTGAGGCCCCAGAAGGCCTTGCTAACAATGCAGAGGGTTTTGAACTTAATCCTCGCATCCACTGGGAGCCAGTGCATAGATCTCAGTCCTGGAGAGATACAATCCGTGGGCTTGAGGCCAAGGACAAGTCTCGCAGTCCTGTTCTGGATGAGTTGTAGAGAGCAGAGAGTAGAAACAGGCAGATTTAGAAAGAGGCAATTGCAATAGTCCAGCCTAGAGAGAACCACAGCTCTGGAGACATTGAGCTTCTGGGGGAAGGAAAGGAAACATACCTCTGAGGTGGTGCAGCTGGTAGTGTGACTTCTTAGAGACATCAGAGATGTGAGGAGAGAAGGCAAGTGTGGAGTCGAAGATAACCCCTGAGGTTGTTAGCATTGCAGGTGGGAGCAGGAAGAGGGCCAAGAGAGGCCGGCCAAAAAGAGTGACGGGAAAGGAGGGACCTGTTGCACCTGTGGAAAACCTTTTCCCCACACAAGAACCTTGTAGATGCATGCTACCCATCTTCACGATACATGGGCACAAACTCTCTTAAGAGTTACTACAGATGCCAGCTAGTTACATTGGGTGATTCATAAATCAAGTCCCTCACTCTACGCGCATCACTTCTCTGCCTCTCGGGCCTACTGTTGCTGCTTGGCAGCCACTCCATGTTTTTTCTCCATCTCTCCTTCCCTTTGCTACTTTGTTTCCCCATGTCTCACTCTGATGCTCTGCCTCTCACCCTTAAATGTTGCGATGCCACATTTTGCGGCATGTTTCTGTCACTCTGGATCTCCCATCTCTGCATTCTATTGTTGCTTTTGCCCTCCTAGATCTTGCTGCTTCGGTTTATATAACTCCTCTTCCTCTCATGTCATTTCTCTGGCTATATCTGTTTTTTCATTTTCTCGGTTGTGGTTGCTACTCCTTTTGATTATCTTTCTTGCACGGCCGCTTAGGTCATTGGTCTGCCCTTCTCTAGTCTTGCTTTTCTATTTCCATCACTGCCCACCTGCTGTTGATCTGTGTTTTATTTTACTGTCTCCAAATATCTCTTTTGCTGTTGCTTCTATCCCTCACTTCTATTGTGTGGTTGTTCTATTAACTCTGTGTCCCTGCTCACTTTCTTTGTTGCCCTATCATGTAGCTAATTGTTCTCTCTTCCTGTTCGTGAATTCCCGTTTTGGATTGTCTAGTATGTTTGCTGTCCCTTTGAGCCCTCCCCCCACCCCACCTTTTTCTTCTGTATTCCTTCGGTTCAGAGTTGCTCTTCCTCCTCTCCTGTTTTTCTGTTGGTCTTTTAACATAGCAGCAATAAATATCCAAAAAGCTGAAAAAGCCATTTCCATTAAAATATCTAGAGCAGCTTTACCATTGGGTGCTCCTTTTTAGGGGTGTGCAAACTTTTTTTTGGCCATTAGGCAGGGAATTATAGAGTTTTGTCTGACCAGATGCAGCACTTGCTTGAATGCAGATGCTTTACGAACACTGTATACCACTACAAGTACAAGAGCCAATTTGAGATGTGTGTTCTGAGCCATCACATATATAGCAGCCCCAATGAGGTGTGTGTTCCGAGCCATTACAAGCACAGCGGCCCTGAAGAGCTGCATTATAGTGGTCCTCATGGGATGTGTGTGTTCTACTTCTGAGCCATCAAAGGTATAGCAGCCCCAATTAGGTGTGTGTTCTGAGCCATTACAAGCATAGCAGCCCTGAAGAGATGTGTGTTATGAGCTATTACAAATGGAGCATTCCGGATGAAATGTGTGTGTTCTAAATCACTGAACATTTAGTAGTCCTTTTGATAAGTCGAATGTTAGGTCAACTGTTACAACTGAATTTTAACTGCATCTTATATGCATATCTCTGATGCAGACTCATTAACTCACCTATTAACAGGATTTGAACAAACCGGTTACACAATAATCTCTGCAGCAGGGTTATTGACCCACTGAGCTGCCTTTCCCAAAAGGCTGTTTATTTTATTTATATATTTATAACGCGCCGGAGCTCGCGAGCATCAGGGCGCGACAAGTACACGAGAGGACAAGATCACAGGACAACATAGAAAGAAGAGAAAAGAAGTGACAGGGGACTCAAGGGAGTCTATGCTGAATATATAACAATTACCGAAAGAGTAATGTTTTCAGCTGCTTCCTAAATGGCAGGTACCTACTTTCACATCTAAGATTATCCGGCAGCTCGTTCCAGAGTGCTACAGCTTTGGTGGGGAAGGCTCTCCCGAGTCCATTAGCTTTGACTTTGGTGTGGCTGGCTTTGAGTAGCCCTTTTTTAGCAGATCTTAGACAGCGGCTTGGTTCGTACCAGCGAAATTCCTTCTCTAGGTATGTGGGGGCCGTGCCATAAAGACAGCGATGGACCAGTGTCAAGGATTTGAATTTAATGCGCTCCTCAATGGCGAGCCAGTGAAGGCCTATGCGTTCATGGGTAATATGCTCGCGCTTGGACTTCCCGGTGATGGTTCTAACAGCATTGTTTTGGATTATTTGGCATTGTTTGATGCAAGAGTTACTTGAACCGAGCATTAGCGCTGAGGGTTAGGCCACTGGCAGTTCCACGTGAGGCTTGCCTGACAAATGGCTCGTCAAAAGCTCTAAGCCGGTTTGGACTTTCCTAAATTAGTCAAAAGAATGAGGCTTGGAAATGTGCTAGATTTTTGGCAGTGGAACTCCGTAATCTGAGATGGGATAAGCAGATGTTTTGAAAAGCACAAGACCGAGTAGAAGGGTTTGATGTATATGACAGCAATGCCATCTTCTCACACTGTCGGGGGTTGGTGTGACGAGCTCAGACAGTTCTTACTTTGTACTTCAGCTTGCTGCAGAAAATGCCAACACATGTTCGTGCTTTCTTAACAGCAGCTCTTAAGAAATTCAGGTACTGTCCCAAAACAACAGTCCTACTAAGAAATGTGGGCATGATGCAATCAGCCCTGCTGTGAAGATTTGGCATTGTGCCATAGCATGCGCACGGTATAGCAGCTCTGTTGATAAATTCGGCTACTTTGCCTGAATATATAGCAGTCCCATTGAGAGGTACAGGTAAAATCTGTGCCACTGAAAATATATACAGCACTGCATCTACTTGTATCTATTATACCCGCTTGCCGTTAGTAGTCAGAAAGGGAGTTAAAGTTCATACCACATGCCCAGCTATGCAATTGGTGTGCTTCTGTGATGAAAGGAAAACGCATGAAATGCCCATGCTGCTGCAACTGTGCTGCCTCTATTAAAGCCAATTAAGCAGAAATGCAGCCCTTGCTTAAGACAATTTATTTCATACAATACTTACTACCCGTGTGCTAAAGCAGAGTGAAAAGCAGGTTCATGATTGAAGATGCTTTAAAAAACACTAACCTATAAAATGCAGGCAGTTGAACAAAGTAAACAAAGCACAAATTCCCCTTTACATTACTCAAAGTATTATCTTGATAGAATCATTAACAGAGGTGAATGTTAGACAATCCCAGTTGCTTCTTTCAAGGAACTATGTCGATTAAAGTAAAGAGTGGATTTGCAAGCTGCTGCTAGCTAGGCTGTCGCCAGTGAGCTCCACGATTTCTGGGGGTGCTGCCATAAATAGCCTGTGTAAATGGTAGGCAAGTAAGAATTAAAAAGGGCTCTGTTGACAAGATTTCTGTGCTTAAAAAGGCCCAATACGCAACTTAACTGGAGGGCAGAAGCCAAGTCCAAAATATTTACCATTACGGATGCAGCTGTCCCAACGGCTGGGATTTAAATGGGTTTCTTCTCAGTTTTGATAGCTTGGTATAATGGTCTCTGGCACACTAAAATCATTACATGCTGATAACCACGCAGTATACTTCCATCAGCTCACCATTAGAATTAAGGTATGTCTTGCCTCTCAATTTCCACGTATGGACGACTGTTCCACGATTGTGCTTCCCAAATGACTACATTTCTTTTGCAATATAGCCATGTGGCCTGGTAGAGCATTTATTTACAGCGCCGGGGTGTTTGGGGTCATAGAGTGGCCAGAATCAGTTTTATGAACATGGGGGACTCGCCACGTCAGACTTGAGTGATGTCATTTGGTGGCACAGGCCCAATTTGCAGGTTATTGGTACGCTAGCGAGTCCACTCCAGTACATCTGCAATTAGAGAGGTATGGGGCTGCGCCGGTGTGCCTGAAAACAGTACCATTTAGCGATAGATATGTTGACTCCTATACTCGACCCAGTGTGCAGTACAGTGAATGGCTGGGCAAGGCTATATCGCAGGTTGGGATCGATCGTCGTATATAATAAAAAGGGCCCCACTATGGAACTTCTCAAGTAATTCCCCCTTCATTTGACATGAGTGCGGAAATCCTGGGATGCGGAGTGACGGTTGTTAGGAAAGGATTTCATAATCCTATGTAATGTTCCCTCCATGTGTCAACCCCCAAACATTTTGCTGCTGTTTAGACACCGTTGACTGACTTTGCCAGAGAAGCACAGCCTTCAGCTGCACTCCTCTGGGCTTTCACTCACTTCTTATGGGGAAACCGACATGCCCTTAAGACAGTCAGTACTGGGAGACTGTTTCCCTTAGTCGTTTCCTCATGTTGCAGCTTTTGTACAACATGTAACAAGTGTGCAATGTATCTTACCATACAGCACACTTGGGTCTCTAGTCATTTCCAAAGTCATAAGAAACTCTCGCTGGACTTTATGAACTGTGAAGATATGTCATGGACAGGACTGGTGGCAGCTATCTTTTCGCATTATTTTTAACCCTTTCCTGCCATGTTAACCGCGTTTGGCACGAATAGGTGGCCTGGCTCCATAATGGCCATGTCACAAGGTTCTTTGTCCCTGTCCTTTGGCCATCTTGCCCCTTCACCTTCCCCAGGTCGAGCCGACCCGGGGCAGTCCTTATTTGGTCATGCACTTTCCTGCACATCCCAATGCTTTTGCGGGCTTCTGCATGCCTTGTGCGTGTGCCTCCAGGATGTGGGCTGGGATGTCTGATCCCAATACACATCCTGGGTGCCAGAGAGTCTGGAGTGCCCTGAATGCCTGGAACCACCGTGGTCCGTGATTGGTCCACGTATGGAGTGTGTGTTTGTGAGCAGATCTCCCATTGGGTCCCCTCCGTTTTGGCACGAAGGAAACTTTGGATAAGAGGAGGCTGAAAACACCACTACCATGTCGATCTCCTGAGTTCACACTGAAGAAAGGATAGGAGCCAATTCCTGCAACTACAAAGCTGAGTTGAGGAACCGCTGGTGACCTGCTGCAAGGTTTGGCACCCTGAGCCCGCTGTCGTCCCGTGGGACCCCTCTGCATCTTGTCGTCCTAGAAGGTCGGCGAAGACGCTTCGACCCATTGGAATAGTGGGACCTACTATTCGACACCTTCATCAAACCCTGCAAGTAAGCTTTCTCGGAAGTGTCCCTGGGCCAACCAGTGGACTGACCAGCTTACCCAGTTGCTTTGCTCCGTCACTGCCGCCGTTTCGATGAGGCCCTCGAAACTTGGTATACTGCTAGCTGTGTCCACAGCACCCTCACACCGAATTTTGTACACTTGGTATTCCCAGGTCTGAAGTGAGACGAGTGCGCCAGGACCAGAGTAAACGCGGTTACCGTGTTGCTCTGCCGCGGCAACGACCTGTGCAAGTTTGCTGCATTTTTGACCCTCTTGCCCCTGAAGGCTGCTGCAGTGAAACTGGGTCGATTTGCCCTCCCGGAGCGGAGAAATCGCCACTGTCCCGTTTGGGAATCATTGCTGTATCTCAGGAACTACATGGTGCCGAGACGTCCTTTTTGCCGCATTCGATCCTGTCAGCGAAGTGGACTGAACTGGCGAAGTTTGGGTCTGCCTGCGTCGGGGACCGGTGAGTACTCCTTACCCCAATCGGTGGCCCCTAGTGCAGGAGCCCATTTTTTTAGCCCATTTTTTTAATGCACGAGTGGCCCCCCGAGTGCCCCGTTCCTTTCCACAGCTATTGCGAAATAGAGACTCCATCCCGCACTCTCAGACTGCCTCTGCCTTCAAGTAGAGGTCCTCCTTAAATAGTGTGAACTTGTTCTGCATCGCCTCATCCACCGTCCTGAGCTGTTAGAGACCCTCGAAGAGACCCTATCCTTCCCATTTGCACAAGCGCACGCATGTACTGTTGAGCACAAGGCTCCTCTCTTCGTAGGGCTTGGACTGCCCCTTAGTTAGGTGTATTATCGATGTGGAACTGGGTCTAAAGATTACCTGCATTGCCGGTTTCCTTCCCCTCTAGGTTGTCAACATATTTCGTGCATTTAACCCTTTGGACCCCAGTGGTCTTGTATATATATTGTATTGAGTGTGATGTGTTGGTTTACTTAGTGTTCATGTGATTCTTTGCTATGGTCTATGTTACAAAGGCCTTGTAATAAATGTGTCTATATTTTTAATATAACATCTGTCTGGAGTAATTTGTAAGTGTCCTTGCTCTGTGTGCTCATTGAGGTCCTTCAGTCACCCTCGCGCCTCCTGAGATGAAGTCTTGACCGCCTGCCATAGCTACCCTGATTGGTCTGGCTTGTCCAAAGGTGACCCTGTTCCAAGAATCTAGGCTGGCCTTCTGAACCTCTGCCCCTCCAAGACAGAGTTCAGAAATCCTTCTCAACAACGGTTGACTCTTGGTGACTTGCTCCCCAAAGGAAGATTCAGGACACTGGAGAAACACGAATACGCTTGGAAACAACCCCATATAAATAATGCATTACTGTGTGATATTTATGGACACTATATAGTGATGTTACGATGCATATCGGTCAACCTTTTGAAATGAAAAGGCAGGATAAAAAAATTAAAATACCAAAGAAGATTTTGCTTTTACATGCAAGTTCTCCATTGACGTTTATGGACAGGCAATGGGATTGAGGGGGAGCATAGCTCTCAACCTTTCGAGCCCAAGGTGATGGTGACAAGAATTGTGTTTTGGGAGGGTGAGAATCCATTCAAGTTAATGGACAGATAAAGAGCTTGGCGGGTAAGTGGACACTCACTGTCTGGTGACACCTCACGGAACCGGAAGCTCACCATGGAGAGGATTTGATCCTCAGGAGGGTCCAACACAGGTGCCTGAAATCTGCCATAAAATCCTTCCAGATCCCACAGAAACAAAAAAGGACAATTTAAAAAACCCACACAATACCTATGTGCGAATAGCATGCAATCCTTCAACTGCGACTAGAACTGAAGCAGCCAACTTGTGGAGTTCAGCAAGGAGTGAGCTCCCCGCCAGGTCACCAGACCGGCAACTTGCTTTTGGGTGCCACAGGAGACCCGGGGACGAGGCAACTGCTTAAATAATCCTGCAAAGATGGCAGAAGGGTAAGGGAAGGTTGCCCTTGCTGCGATATGGGCGTCACCTGCAGCGCTATGGTGCACCCTGGGGGATACAGATGCAGACATCTGCTTGACGGGATTCTTGCCTGGGGACAGAGGTGAGCTTTGTCCTCCTAACCCCTGCCAGGATGAGGAGCACTGAGGCTGCTTGATCCTGGGAGACAGCAGGCTCGGCACCTGCTCTCACACAAGACAGACGGACGGAGGAGCCTACTGCTGGAGAGGCCATGTCAGTGGGGGATCCGGAGGTAACATACTAAATCAGGGTGAAGCAAACCCCTTCTGCCAGTTAGGCGTGCAAGTGAAGCAACGTCTGCGCAATCAAAGTGTGCCCTGCATACACGAAGGAGCACCGGGCACGTGCATGAACCGAGCGAAGTACCAGGGACACTGGGTTAACGGTGCAGGATATCACTTTAGAGGATAGTGGACCAAGGTCATAAGACAAGCTTTAAGTAAAGTGATCCTAGACTGTGCTGCAAGCCAACTAAACATACTGCACAGTTGCTAACATCTTGCGACATGGCTGAGGTTGCCACTTGTTTGTAGCTTTTGTTCACTGGCCTACATACATTTATTGACACAGCCTGAACATAAGCCGTCCTTCTCTGCAGACTGGATGCAACCGAACCCCTGGCACTGGCGAACCCAGACTCCTATGCAAATGCTAAACGATGCTCCCTCTTGAATATCCTAGCAAATTAAGATGGGCGCCAAGACACTGATGTCCGCTGCAGAGGTTAGGCCATAATGGTATGGCGCCCCATGACTAGTTACTAAGATTGGATGTCCTTGTTCCAAGAAGTGATGACTTGTGATTTAAAGGCACTTTATGCGTATTGTGGGGCAGGGTTCTCTCCACCAGAGTTTGCCCCCCACATCCCTCCTCCCCCCCCCCCCCATCTGCTGTAGGAACAGTGCGAGTTTCCTGCTGCCTCTCGACTTCTAGCACCTCATGTCTCCCTTAACATCAGGAGACGCTGCGGACCACTCTACCCTCGTGCTTGTGCCTGGGGCATTCCCCCTCTAAGGGGGCCGGGGGGAGGGTTTCAGCGACCTGTGGGATGTCCCATGCACTTGACTCATCTGTGCCAGTCTTGCTACTAGGCTGCCTGGTGAGTTTGTCGTGCATTGTGCAGGTTCAGTCTCACTCTCGCCCTTTCCATCTCCAAGCTATTTCCCACCATGGTGCTCGCCATCTTCCCCAATTATTGTTACCCCAACTCTTTGGAAGCCTGGAAGGAAAAAGTTCAAAATAATCTCTCCTGGTCTCCAATTCAGGGCTGCCCGCTGACACCTACGTCAACGCTTCTTCCAGGCAGACACAGACATCCTCTTTTTCGCTCCCTCTAATCACCTATGGACCCCACCCCCTAGCCAGATGGGGAGTACTCTTAGCATACTTCCCATCCTCTAGGTGCAACATTAATGTCTCCCAGAACGGCACGATCATGGCCCAGGGCTCTCAGCCCAACCTTCTTCTGGACAGTGGGATGTTTTAACCCACTGTCCATGCCCTGCAACATTACTGTGCACTGCTTGCATCAGAAACAATGGCCGCTGGAAAGCATTATGCGCGCTAAAATCACCCATAAGTGCGCAGGAAAACCCGAAAAAAAGGCCTCCAATTCACTTTTGCCTATGTCCGTGGTACAGGAGACCACTACCAAAACCCATCATTTGACTGCCCACAGAGGAAAATGAAACTATTTGAAAAAGCAGTCCTGCATTGCAAGAGAAACACAGAGCTGTTTAAAAATCTGTTTTTCCTCGGCTGTGGGAAGTGCAAAAATCTTGGTTCTCAAACATCACAAAAGATCCAACATCCCTGTTGGGTGTTAAACATCACTGGATATAAAGAATTCACCTAAGCACAATGTCAGCAGAAACATATTTATCAGAAGAAAATCCACATTTAAAGATGCTTGCTTGGAATGATATGTCAAAAATGGGCGCAGTACCGCTACTCACCTGTGTCAGAAGCTGGTGATTACTTAACTTGTCAATTTAAACTGGTACATTGAAAGCAAAGTATGAAAAGGAAAGACTTGCTACCAGAAGCAATAGAGGTGGATACAATTCAAAACTAGATTTCAAAAAGGATGGAATTAAGAGATCGATGGATATATTTGTTAAAATGTAATTTGTATTTTATGACAAGACTATTTTAAACATTGTGTTAAAAGTTAAAGCCAACTACACTGAGCTTCAAAGACATTCCACACCTTCTCCCAAACAAAGGAATCTTTCCCCCTGCTCTGCTGAGGATCTGACATGGAGGTGTGAAAGGAAAGGGGAGGAGCACTTTTGTCTCCTAGCAGAGCAACAGGCCAAAGACTCCCTTTGACTCCAAGGAAATGCTAATTCGGGTGTAGGCTGAAACCAGATGCCAAAGTCAGAGGCCTGGGACTGCTCTCTAGCCCATGCAAGACCTTGGAGGCAGAGACGAGCAGTTTTGTTTATTCAGAAAACACAGACATTATATTTTTTGAAAAAGACTTATAGAAAATTGTGCCGAACTGGTAAAAATATGGAATTTAGAGGTTATTAAAATTAAAATGTTGCTCACAAGTAGAAACTACTCTGGAACTTGTGCGATATTCAGAGACAGAATTATCAATATGTGGACTTTGTAGCAGGTGATGTTAAAAATATGAAACTTTACAGGAATTGCCCAGATGGTATGTGCATGCATGTGAAAAAAAATGGTACAGAACTGACACTGAGTAACCGACCAAAAGCGCGAAAAACTCATTTGTGAACAGAAGCTCTCCAGAAGATGGGACTTTGACGGATGCGTGCTTTATTTAATTTGGGATATAAATATGTAATATTAGCAAGTTGGGGATATTGTGAATATGCTTCTTGTGAAAAATAAGATGTACTGTACAGAAACATAGGGGAGGGTTTTCTCCCTGGACCATAAACTAAAATTCTCTGACCTATCAGCTTCTTAGAGGGTTGGGCATAGTATAATCAGCCTACCCACCCCCTTGAGAAATACATGAATAGGGACTGTTGAGGGCACAGAGACACACACATTCACCCATCACTGATCTACTGGCGAAGCGCTCTGAAGGAGAATCCAGATCCAGAACTATCCAGACTCCAGAGCTATCCAGACTCCAGAACCCTGAAGCAGAAAGCCCTATCCAAAAAGCTGAACCCTTCTCAGCTGGCCTTTAGAATCTTGCAACCTGATTTTAACCCCAAACATCCACGGGGCCCAACCAATTCAACAGCCTGGCTGTGCCGTTTTGGCTGCTTCTTGCCAAGAACCCTTGCTAGAACCCAGAGATCCAAACCAGTAGAGCAGAGCTGTACCCAGAACCAACCCATCAGATCCAGTCCAGGAGGCCGTGCAGACCAGGGTGCCTTGCTGAGAGCATAACCAAGCGCCTGAATCCTGTCCGGTGGCGAGCAGATTCCAGTCCAAAACCCTTGACCAGATCCCGACGGGCCTATTCCAAAACCATAGTTGTGAGTATTTAGCATAGAATTGTCCATAGCCAATCTCTTAGCCTTAAATAATCCCATCCAACCCATTCCAACATATCCAGATTGTATTGTAGAATCTCTTTTGTCTGTCCTGAATCCTTCTCTCATCCACATAGTCCTGTGATAATTGTAGTGATGTATCATCTTTGCGCTAAATATATTTGCTGAAGAAGGACAAGTGTCTTGGAGGGCAAAAGTCAGAGCGGAGGCACCGCTGTTCTGGGGGCTGACCGTTGGGTATCTTGCATCTTCATAGCCCCTTAGTGTAAGCCAATCTTTGTTTCTAATCTTGAAAAGCATGCCTTTCATTTGAAATCTTAACTCTTTTTGAGAAAAATCGACCTCTACTAAAACCTCTAACTCTTGAACTGTACATGCAAGGGACGAAATTTAAGTGTCAATTTGACGCCAACGTCCTCAGCTTTCAAACGAATCCAAAACCGCATTCGAACTCCTTTTGCCGCAATCGCGTTTCCTGCACGCGGACAAAAGTTGCCGCGAATCTGCAGTTGACTCAATTTCATCCAATATAAAATAGTTATTTTTTTCATTTAATCTTTGAATTCAGTTTCCCATCTACCAGTTATCCCACCATCATTGCTAGTGTTTTCCTGAAGTTCAGCTACCACTAGTTCTGAATCCACTTTAGAGAATTAAAGTCATTTCAGTATTTTTCCCATTCATTACAAACCACATTCAAAGCATTTGACCTGTTTAAAATCATTCCTGTTTTCTCTAAGCTTGCTGGGGGAACTGGGAGCGAGACTGCATTTGTTGATTGTATTCCTGAAACCTGTGTGCCCTCATTCCCCCTCTTCATATTGCATATTAGGGGTGATTGAGCAGTAACAGGGGGAAAGTGTGATTACATAGTCTTTGATTAAATTCTTATCGAGTTTTATTTCTGTGCTGCCTTAATTTCATATCATTGCATTTCATTGAATCCATACAAAGTTTATTTTCTACTACATTATTCTTCTCACCCATACTCCTATTGATTAAAGAGATTGTTGATTGTCATATTACCCATTGCTGATCAGTGCATAAATATTAATAAGTGTGATATGTAGATATTATTAATTAAAAAAATTATATATATATTCAATTCATAAAATACATCTTTTAACTTTGCAAAACAACCTACTTCTTGGTTCAGTGAGACCGGGGGGGGGATTCAAAGAGGGGCGTTATATAAAGGTACATCATCCAGAAATAAAAGAACTGTTGACATCAAAATATATAAATAAGGGTTCCAGCTGGCCATCTCACGCTAGACAATGACTTAGGTGGAGTGCTGGGTTGAAATCACTTACAACAGGCGTCTACCGTCTCTCAACAACTTCCTCTTCTCCTGCCACTCCTGCCAGCCCCTCTGGCCGCTTTGCCACCACTGACAGACATACCACATTCCTGTACCCCTCCTAGGAAGACTTTCAAAGTTGGCAACCAGCTTCACCAAGCTACCCTCAACTCTTGATCTTCTGTTAAACACTCCCTTGACATACGTCTCCTTCTTGAAGACTGACGATGTTCACGCTAAAACATGGTTCAACTGCTAGCTCCATCACTGCTTTTGACACACTCCTCCCTGAGGGCTACAACATCCTCTCTAAGGCCAGGCCTAACCAGTCGGAAGGTGGCGTGGCACGGATCTTCCCCGAGTGGGTCCTTGCTACTATCATACCCATTCAGACCTACTCTTTCTTTGAAGGTCTCTTCTACAGGCTTGCTGTCTCTCCAATCCTCTCGCCACCATCTGCAGGACCCCTGGTCCGGGCTCCTCTTCCTCTCGGAGTGGTCAGACCTCACCTCTTCTCGCCTTCACTTCCAACCTTCTCCCCCTCAGACTTAAATATTCACCTAGACTCTCCTGATGCTGCCACTGGACTCCAAGCAACCTCTGTGGCTACCTTTCCCCTCACCATTCTTCCCTCCGGTCCGATACTCAGCCAGACACCTTGGATGCTTGCGTTTTATAATGCTAGAAGTGAATGCAGGTGCTAGGGAATGCATGAGAGAATGTTTGGTTGTGAGTGTAGGAATGCCAGTCATTGAAGGTTCCAGGAGTGGTCAGTTGGAGAGGCCTAGCCTAGGTGAGGGGACCCAGTGGTTCATGTTAACCATCTTAATGTAACTGGAATAATGCTTGTTGGGTGTCCTGACCCACGTTTGAGCTATCATGCTGCAACTTTTGGTGCTGTGGGCTTTGAAAATCCAAGATGGCCAAAAAGCCCACATGTGCGCCAGAATCCAGGAGAACCACGCAGTTTGTGCGTACACCAAAATGGCTGCCTAACTTGCCACCCACCAGTGCGAGCATGATGGGCCAGGGTGCCATGAGTGGAATGGGTGCCAAATGTAAAACAGCAGCGCCCGTTAGCTCAAAAACGCTTTAAAATTACCTTTGGTTTCTCTGAATGCCAGCTCAAAATGCCTATTTTCAAACATTGCAACACATCCAAAAATCTCACTGAACACCAGCGGACATCTGGCAGAATGAAGTATGTGTGCATACAAAATCTGGGAAGATGAAGAGCCCAAAACAATGTTCATAACAAAACTGGCTGAGCTATGCATGTCAGCAGCCTAACTGAAACTGGATTAAAACCACCAAAATCGAAATGTTTAAATTAACTGAGTGACCTACTTTTGAGTGTCACATAGTTTGTAACTGTTAAAATGTCATAGTTTTGAACTTAGAATCAGCATTCTAGCTGCATATGTAAAAATTGTATTGACTTAAACTGGGGAACAAAAAGTGACATTTTAGCTGAAACCTGGCTTAATGAAACTGAATTCTGCCTGACATCTACCCCCACAGGAGTTAAAACCTGCTCAGCCACTCTTCCCCTTGCCAAAAGGAGTTGTCACCTCTCTGATTAGATTAGGGATGGAGCAGCTGGGGACTACAGGGAGGTGAACAAAGGCCTGTCCTGGACTCAGGCAAATGTTATATTGGGGGCGTCGTAAAAGTGGCTTCCTCTTGGGAGAAGTGGGAGGAGAAGTGCCTCTGGGAGCCACCCGAGCTGGAGGCGGGGACAGGCAGAAGCTTCCCCCCCCCCCCCATGTGCTTTGGAACCTAAACCACACCCATCTGGGCCAGAGCATAATTTTAAAAAGATAGATAACTCATAGTGCGGACTTGTCAGAATTATACAAGTAATATCCTTTTTGTGATTTTTCTGTGAACATTTTGAGATGCGTTAGGACCCTGTGGTGTATTCTGGGGGGTTGCTAGCGGAAAATAGGGTCTCACTCCAAATGTCTGCATGTTAAAAATCTGACACTTCATCAATTCATGTCCATACTCCTTGTGCACATGTGTGTAAATTTGGGTAAATGTCCGATATTGCGAAACCAGTTAAAAAGCGCAAAATGTTGTCATTTTTGAATGCAAGCCCCCAGGAAGATCAGAGGCGGACAAGCATGGACCATAAGGAATATATAATGTGCACATGTAATTTCAACAAGTTGTATATCTGGGCAAACTGACCAGGGGAGGATCCTCTGACCCATAAAACCTACAGCATCACTCTGACTCACATTTCCTTCCCCCAATCATGGGAGAGGGGAGAATTGGGCCAGTGACAAGTAGAGAGGGACTGGCTTAGTGATGCTGCGCACACACCCACTTTCAAAAGACATAAAAAGAGCCACTGGATCTAGAGAGGGATTCAAATCCAGTTGCTGCGGAGCGTTTTGCCGGATCACACAACATCCAGAAGATACCAGTTCCAGACTGACTCAAGCTACATACTCCAGAACCTAGAACTTCTACTTTAGAACCTAAATCAGAGGCCTAAAACCACAAGCTGAGTTCTCTGCAGCAGGCCTCAAATCATTGCAAGCTACTCACAGCCGGGCGAGCTGCTTGAATCCCTTGCCAAGAACTTTTGCCAGGACCAGTGAAAAGATCCAGGAGCTGTGCAGAGACCGTTGCATCCGGACAGACCAGGCATCCAGAGTGACCCAGACCGCTGTGAGCAGAACCAGAGAGCTGACCCAGATCACTGAAGTGCCGAGACCAGAACCGGAGTCCAGTCCAAAACCTGACCAGATCCGTGGCGAGGCCTATTTCAAATTTATATTGTGAGTACCTAGCAGAACTGTGCAGAACCAATCTCTTAGTTAAAATAATCTAATCCAAACTATTTTAACCTAAGTAGAACAGCCTCCTAGAAATCGTGTCATCTGTCATTTGTAAAGCTGCAAGCGGTCACCTGTCATTTTGAGTTTACTTTAAATCCGAAAAACCACCTTTATTTAATCATCCGTATCTCTGGAACCGTTTGGGATAGGAACGAAATTCTTTTGCCGTAATCACGATTCACGCACTCGCGAATTGTACCGCGATTTGGTTAAAAATCCAGCCACGTGTAACCATCAGCAGTCATTTCTTTCCTTGCTAAAAATTCGTTTGCCTCTTAATCACCACCTCAGAATCACTGCTAAAGTGAGCCTGAACTCATCCCAAGTATCTCTCACTCACCCTGAACCTCCTAAAGGGAATTAAAAGCATGTTCAGCATATTTCTCACTTCATTGCCACCACATTCAAAGCACTTGGGCCTGTGTTTTAAAACTCATACCGGTTTTCTCTAAGCTTGCTGGGGGGGAACTGAATTTTGTATTGTAATTGATTGCATTCCTGAGAACTGTGTGCTCCTCTTTCCATCTACTTCCATGTCTTACATTGCATAGGGGCGGGGGGTGAATTGCCAGAGAAAAAGTGATTATATTATCTTTTGCTAAAATCATCTCAAGTATTTCTGTACTGCATTGTATTCCTCATTGCTTTTCCCTTGAAATCATAAAAGTATTTTTGCTACTTGATCCATCCTATACTAACTCCTCATTGATTATAAAGAAGTGTGCTAGTGTCAGATTACCCATTGTTCATTAACATTATATTTATAAGGGCGATATCGATTATTAATTTATTATAAAAGCATGGTATCTATATTTTGTCTTAGTTCTCAAATAAACCTTTTAAACTTGCAAAACAGAACTACTTCTTGGCTCAGTGGGGTCAGGGGGATTCTAAGAGAGGGGTGTTATATAGGGGTAGTCATCCAGAACTCATGAACTGGACATAAAGATATATCAATAAAGGTTTCCATTCAGTATCCCAGACTAGGCATTGACTTAGCTGTAGTGTTGAATTGAATCTTCGTACATGCTTACATATGGAACCTGACAGATGCATCGAAGGATCTTACATTTCTACACTGGCAATGAGGATGGACAGGTGGGTTAAGCCTTCCGCTGTATGAGTGGTTGGGAATTGTGCATGTTCCAACCGGGGTAGATCGGGGTGTGTTCACATTCCGCCATCACTTTCATTCCATTTATCCCGAGTTTCATCGCTCATAAAAAAAGAAGTCACCCTTAAGTGTTCCCTGTTCATTCCCTTTCATGGATTTGTGTGTGCGAGTAAAGGAGGGAGATGTGTTGTATTGTGCTTGGTGTGAATGCAGGTGCCTGGGAATGCGGAGAGAATGTTGGTGTGCCTGGGAGAAGGTTTGTGTGCGAGTGCAGGAATGCCTGTAATGTAATAAAGGTTCCTGTGGTTGTCCCTTGGAGGGGCCTAACCTGGGTGATGGGACCCAGTGGGTCACTGTTATCTTGTGTAACTGAAATAAAGGTTACCCGTGGAACCTGACAGATGTGTCCGAGGAACCTACGTTCCTACAGCTTTCATCTCAGCAGACATCCCCAACTCACTCACTCCACCTCAATCCAGGTCTGGCCATGCGCCCCTGTCCTCTCACCTGGGTCTTGGGTCCCCCAGCTAAGCCTCTGCCCGCACTGACAGTCTCCTTCTCAGTCACTCGACCGTTAAAGCGAGGGTCAGTTTCTGCTGTTGCCTCCACTTTCATAACTCCTCCCACTCCAGCCACTGACTCCCACACCAACACATTCCTTGCTAACCTTCACCTATACATCGACAACAACCTGGACATCCTTGCCCCTGACATGAAGATCCGCATGAAACCTGCCTCCAAGCGCAGCACCTGGTAGGACTCCAACCTACCCTCTCTGAAACCAAGTGCTAAGAGGAAGTGGCAGGCTTCAGGCACATCCTCTGACAGACTGGCCGCCTATATCCAAGCCTGCATCTCTGGGACCACTAACAACAGAGGTGAACCATTCAAAATCTGCAAGGAACTCGCCAAACCTACTGCAGACTCAACTTCTTCTCTGCCATCCCTGGCCCTCTGCAATGTACTTGCCTCCCACTTGATTACCAAAACTCAGGATATCCTATTCTCCTGCTGCTCTACACCCCTGCCTCCCACCCTCACCTGCTCTGAGACTTCCCATAGCTCCCCCCCCTCCCTCCCCCTCCTCCCCGTCCCCCTCCCTCTCCCTTTCTCCCCCCCCCCCTAACACCGGATGAGGTCTCGAGACAAGTCCTCTCTATGAAAGTCTCCTCCAACAGGTGCTGCCCTGCTCCTGCAGAACTATCCAGTACAACATTGCCTCCCTTGCTCCAGCCTTGGCCGATTTGTGCAATCACCCTTTTGCCACTGGCTCCTTCCCTCTACCCCTCAAGCAGTCCCTTGTTCAGCCTCCCCTCAAAAAGCTTTCTGCTGACCCCTCCTGCCCGGATAACTACCGCTTTATCTCGATTACCCTCTTCCTGGGCAAACTCTTCGAGAAGCTGGTCATACCCAAACTGATCCACCACACTGAATCTGTTGGTTGTCTCCACGACTACCAATCTGGCTTCGAAGCAGCAGAACCTGCACTCATTAACACCTGTGAAGCCTTGCTCTCAAATCCCGATTCCAACTCCTTCCGTTCTCATCCTTCTTGACCTTTCCTCTACCTTTGATACGGTCAACCATGCCACCCTTATAAATTGGCTCGATGATACCCTTGGCATCACTGACCTGGCACTGGACTGGTTGACCTTCCTTTCTGACCGACCTTCCCAGTCCTCCAGATACAATTTTGAGGTGAGAGTATTTTACGCTCTATTTTTATAATTAGAGAGTAAATGCAATTTTAAGAGTAAAAATAAGTTTGTCTTCATAAGAGAGTAAAAAGTACAACATCTAATAGGTGGATAAAGTTAAAACTATAGAAGAATTTTTTAAACAAAACAATATCGTGCAGCTGTGGGTTACGCCCTGGGATCCAATAAAGTACCCGATAGAGGGGACCTAATTTCTCATGGCTGTGCTTGGTGTCCAGCAAGCACTTTGTTGTGTCTTGTAGTGTTAATGAATATAAAGGGAATGTGGTTTATTGGGTCTTGTTGCAAGTCAGGTCCTGCTGGTCATGATTGCATGCTGTGAGAATGTAGTTGACTAAATGAATGACGCCTCAATGGATGTTGGATGGGGAATGATGCACGAGTGTTCTGAAATTGCCAGTTACGAACCGAGCTTGTAAGCCTGAGGATGGCTGGCGTGTGTGCTCCCGATTACATGCAACACGAAAAGTAACTGGTACTTGTGACATATGTACCATACAGTTAAGTCTTTCTTACCTAGCTCCCTGCCCCTTCATGCTGCATCTGAGCAGGAATCCCCAAACTTACAGAACAATGGACTACTTGGGCAGGAACAGATGCACGTTGTAATACTTTAATGCTACTTATAACATCATAATTACAGGACACGTCCTAAAGAATAAGTAGTTGACTAATTAGTATATGGAATGCACAAAATGACACAACATTATGCCATAGAACTTAAGATAAAGGCAATACAAGCCTGTTTAAATACATGGACGTGGGCAGGTACGCCTCTGTTAACTGGTTGTATCCTGCCCCTTCGGATACATTTAGTCGATTGGTATTCTAACAGGTGTTCTCTTCTGCTATGGAGTTTCTTTATTCTGGAAATTCCTCCCGTTATTTTCCTTTGTATAAATGTTGGCCTACAAGTACCAGAATACGATGTGACGTGAGCTTAAAAGCCAGGACTGGTTAACAGTGAACATTTAGACAAAGGAGAATGTAAGATTTCTGTAAACTCTTGTAGAGGAACATTCCAAAAGAACCTGCAATATATGATCCTGATGTTAGTGATTTGTAGACTTTCCTACAGCTTGCTTTTATATAAGATTAGTTTAAATCTGCAGTTCAATTGAACAAATGTTTGTTTTCCACCCATTGAACACGCGGCCACCATGGAACTGCAATAGGCAGCTCTGCAATGCTTATTTGTCTTCTGTTTTTGTTTTCTTAAATGCCGAGTAACCAACTGGTGGCTACTTGGGATTTTGATTTTGGGTCGGAGATGCAGATGTGTAGGTACCGTAACAATTGCATTGAATTAGACCTGGTTGGGGCTCCGAGTCGCCTCTTTAAAGATAGTAAGTCTCTGTCCACGACCATCTGTTTCTAATGTGTAAGCTGTGCACCTCACAGAGCAGTGAGTGGGGCCAGAGGAAAATCCACAATGGATCTGCAGGTTGGCTAGAAACTATGTTCTAGGTGCATTTTATTTTGGTGCCAGGCACACAGCCCAGTAACAGAAAAGGCCATGAAGGCAAGCCAATAATAGTAAATGGGAACATCCAGGAGACGGCGTGAAGTGGAATCCAAAGGAATTTTTTAGTTGGGGCTTGTTGTGTAGAGCATATCTTAATGCAGACATACGATACATGTTCCTTTGAAGCAAGCAGTGGAATAGAGGGTTGGAAAGGATCGCAGACATTTGGAGGTGCATCATGCATCGGTCAGTGAAGCATTACTACCACCTGCAAACTGTGTACAGTTTTCCTTGTTCACTGGAGCTGCTAGCTGGTCGTGTGCTAGCCCTTGGCATGCATCGAAATCTGCCCAAACCCTAGGGACAGATCCCCAGGGGCCGCTGGAGCAAAGAACAAAAATACCATTTTGCCGGTTACCTGTGGATAAAATACCAAAACCCTGACCAAAACACTATGCAACCCCATTAGCCTTGGGTGGGTGGGGTAAGGGGAGAAGTTGGTGGCAAGAAAGATTGAGGGGAAAGAACAGTGTTCTGCCTGCAAGACTTGTATCCATGGCTGTCAAAGTTTGATATGCGACATTCTCATGCTTAAGGTATGGTTAGGTATATTTCATGTCTTTTGTGACGCTTCGAGTGAACAGTTCTCTCCGTTTCAACAATCAAAATGCCTTCCAACTACTTCCCACCTCTGGTCCCCAAGATCATCTCATCCTCAAAGCATGCCATAGAAAACAGCTGTAGTGCCAACTAGCTGAAGTGCTTTGCTATCACCCTCCAGTCTCTCAGTGCAGACCCATCATGTTCCTTACCCACAATGCTGCTTTCCAACCGTCCCCTCATACACAGTATCCTAATCCCCTCTTTATCAAAGTAATCGGTTCCGACTTCCCCCAAGATGTACCTGCCAAGTAAGTGGCAATTTATTCTGACGGCCCTAGCCTCATTAAATGTGTTATGACCGACAGCTGGTTTCCTGCTGTGTGCCTATAAAATGATTCATTCAGTCTAAATCATTTGAACTTGAAGTTCAAGGTGAACCAGGTCATCAATGTCAGGGTTACAGCCTTGCACCCGACAGGCTGAGGGCAATGCATACATGTTGATGTTATGTTATTGCAGTTTATAAAGCGCGCGGTCGCCCAAAGGCATCATGGTGATCGAAAAGGTGGCTGCTCGGTCGAGAAAAACCAATGGACGACCAGAAATTAAAATAAGTAGGTTTTCAGAGCTCTTCTAAAACCAAGATGGGTGGCAGCGGCTTTCAGTAGCGGGGGGACGCTGTTCCACAATTTGGGAGCAGCAATAGAGAAAGCTCTGCCACCAAGCCTTTCCTGATTAGCTCTAGGAACGGTCAGACGGTTAGAGGTCGGAGCGGAGGTCCCGATCCGGTATGTATCTAATAAATTTAGACTAAACATTTGGCACCCTGGGCGTGAATAGCCCGGTGGACGATGCAGAGACTTGAAATTAATTTGCTGCTTCACTGACAACCAGTGAAGTTGGCGTAGTACTGGCGTGATATGAGCCCCATAGGGGGAGCCAGTGGCTAACCTGGCTGCAAGGTTCTGCATACGCTGGAGACGATGGATAAGACCATCGGTTGTGCCAGGTACAGCGAATTACAATAGTCCAGCCGTGAGAGTACTAGCGCAGCCACCACGGGAGGACGAAGGGCTTCGGGGATCATAGGCATGACCTTCTTATGGACCCAGATCTGATGATGGGTGGACTGACAAACAACCGTGACCTGGTTAGCCATAGACAGAGCAGCGGAGAGGATAAGCCCTAGGTTCTTTACTTTGCTAACTGGGCCAGGTAAAGGGCCCAGGGAGAGGGGCCAAAAAGCAGGGGTCCACAGTAGGGGGTTGGGAGGGCATCCTACCAACAGTACCTCCGTCTTGTCCCCATTAAGCTTTAGCCAATTCTGATCCATCCATATCCCGACTGCCCCAAGACAGTCATGGAGGCAGGCTGAAACCTCAGATTGAGCCTGATCTAAGCGGATCAGGATTTGTGCGTCATCCGCATATGACTAACAGTTAAACCCATAAGAACGGATGAGACAAATCAGGGCCCAGATATATATATTGAACAAAATCGGTGATAGAGAGGATCCCTGAGGGACCCCACAGGTGAGGGAACAGGGAGTAGATAGAAAAGGAGGCATAGCGAGGGTCTGAGTGCGATCAGAAAGAAAAGAAGTAAACCAGGCGAGAACAGAGCCAGAGATCCCGATCTGTGAGAGGAGGATGGAATGGTCCGTGTCGAATGCGGCAGAAAGATCTAATAGGATCAAAGCCCCGGCTCCGCCAGCATCGACAAGTGTGGACAAGTCATCTTGCACAGAGACAAGGACACTTTCAGTACCTGTGCCTGGCTTGAAACCAGCCTGAGCATGATTAAAGATTTTAGAGGATTCCAGAAAGGAAGACAATAAAGGGGTAACCAAAGATTTCAAAAGTTTAGATAGGAAATGAAGAAGGGAGATGGGATGGAAGTTAGCCGGAATAGTAGGGTCCAGGGAAGGCTTCTTTGGGAATGGAATGAAACTCGCTGATTTCAACTCCGATGGCACCAGGCCAGTCTGGCATATCGCCATCGTGATATCAGTTAAGATGTCTGGGGCAATCGTCTTCATCATAACAGCCGGAATAGCATCCTCAGGAGAAGAGGATTTGATCTTTAAAATGGCTGCCAGGACTTCTGCTTCGGTGAACAGAGGGAAAGAGGACCAACTCGCAAGAGTGTCACTAGGGAAAGGGGGGACAAAACAGGTGGTATCAGGAGGCAGTAAAGAAAGAGATTTTGCGATGTTAGCTCGAATGACATCAATTTTTGTAATGAAGAAGGAAGCCAAGTCATTGCACAGTTTCTGGGATGGTTTAACCATAGTGGTAAGAGTCTCCAGGAAGGTAGCGAGTGCACAATGGAGAAAAGAGCTTTAGGTTTGCACAGCGAGTGTTCAATTATCTGGGCAAAAAAAATGGATTTTGCCAGTTTTACACTGGTCAGATAAGTGGCCAAGTTAAGTTTATATAGATCTCTAAGCACGGGACCATAGCACGCACGCCATTTACGTTCAGCTTGTCTGCGTTGGAGGCGAGCCGTTCTGAGCTGGTCCGTGAACCGGGGTTGAGAGGGTAGCCTACGACCCTGAGTCAATTTCAATGGAGCATAGAAATCAGCTGCGGTCGTCAGAGAATGAGAAAGGGAAGTCAAAGATAATGCCTTCAAAGAGGCACAATTAGAGGTAATCTGGGCACTACGTGCCTTCGGGTCGACTGAGCGCCACAAGCGTAGAAGCATCTTAGGGGGTGGAGGTTTACGGAAGGAAATAGTGGGTAGAAAAGAGCAGGAGACCAAATGATGGTCAGACCATGTCACTGGTTCAATCAGACCAGGGCACAGTAAAGAGTCTTTAGCAAATACTAAGTCGAGGATGTTACCATGTATTGCAGTAGGAGCTTGCACCAATTGGTGTAGATGTAAGTCTGAAAGAGTATCAAAAAAAGACATAATTTCAGCAGAGTTAAGCATGTTAGGGTGCAAATTGAAATCGCCTAGAATTACAAGGTTAGAGAATTGAAGGTTCAAGTTTGCTGCCAAATCAGCTAGATCTTTGCCAAAGGATCCTATAGGGCCCGGAGGGCAGTAAAGAAGTAGAAGGTGGATGGTCTGGGAAGGCTTAATAGCACACCAAATAAAAAGGGCTTCCATGTTAACATGATACATGGCTCCTTCTCACCACCCCCACCTCCTCGGAAAGTTATCTGTTCAGCTCTCCTCCGTCTCACCCTTCCTTCTCTTATGGGGTCGTGCCAACCCCGGTCTCTGCTACAGTTGCTCACTATCTTCCGCTGCTCTGTACCCCTCTATTCTTTAGATGGCTACTTTACTCATTCCAGTGTCCCCTTCCGATCAGTACTTTTTCACAGCTTTCATTCTAAAAAAATGTTGTAACCCTTAAAAAAAAAAGGTGGCATTTCTAAAGAAATTGTAAGTAGTTCTAGTAATAAAATGATAGAAACTTTCACTATGAAATGTTCAAAACTCTGCTCTTCATTCAGTTCCACATTGGTGCTTCCTTCCAGTGCCGTCATACTTTAATTGGAGCCCTGCTCTCCTTTTAGCGGACACGTTCTGCACTTAAACATTAGCCGTTGAGATGATAGTACAAAATATTAATGCTGGATGGGAAGCATTAACCAATAAGTTATAAGCCCAAATAATATGGTGACAGAAAAACGAAAATGTGCGAGTAAGCCAGTGGCTTGTCCTTCAAGGACGATAGTATCACTACTGCCTAGCTAGTCAAAAGAAATGACATTTTTGGCAATCCGTCTGTGTGTGGTTAGCTGGGCATGGATACTGACTTTTCTGAGAATGTCATTACTGCAGCCAGGTGGCTCTAGGGCACATCTACATAGCAATACTATTGGGGCATGTACATCTTAGTGTTTGCAAGGAATCATTGTGTGGCAAATGGGTATGTAATGGCTTTCTGACAGATTTGCCCTTCGCTTGGACTCATTTGCCTTTACTTCCACATTTGAATCGGGTGCTACCACAAGGAAAACGAGTCAACAGCTCAAAGCTGTCTACTCAAGTACTTTTAAAGCTGAACATCATGGGTTCGTTCCTTCCTTCCTTCCTTCCTTCCTTCCTTCCTTCCTTCCTTCCTTCCTTCCCCCCCTCCGCTGCTACTACCCCTGCGCCTGCCTCATTTGACAGTTTCCTTCTGAATACTAGAGGGCACCAGGCCCTCCTCGCCCAGTCCACCCCCGTCCTCGCACTTAGCATGTGGCTCGTCACTCCCTGGCACTTGTCCACCTGGCCTCCTCTTAGCACTCGCCTAACCCCTGGGCCCTCTTGACCCATCTTCTCCTCCAGCACTTGCACGCTCACTGTCCTGCACTTCCCTTCCCCACCCTTGCATGATTGCATTCCTCTCCGACCGGCACTCTCCCTCAACCCACCTCTCCCTTTTTGTTACTGCAATTGCATGACCCGAATGAGACAAAGCATAGTAGGAACGTTATTGTTTCATCCCTGTTCCCCTTCCCATTTTTTGTCTTGTGGCACCTTCAAACACCATTTGCTGTATAGGCACTTTATAAATATCCAATAAATTATATAACATGTACCAAACCAGTCATTCGATGAATGGGGCACGCTCCAAGTGGGAACGAGTTCTGGGAAGTAGCCAACAGATGTGCAGTGGAAGAGATGATGCCCATTAACCAAAGAGCTATCAATGTGTGCTAGATATCCTATAGTACAATTCAAGGTGCTTAACCAACTGCATTATAAATGTTCTGGGACAGTCATCCTGTTGCTCAATTTTGACGAAGCGTGGCTGGGATGCTCAATGATATATTGCTGATATTCCACCCACTTTGTCTCCTATTAATACCTGCAGGGAGACATTGGTAAAGTATCAATTGTCATCAGGAGATTTTAGATTGTGGCCTGTATTGTGGTAAAAAGTATCTTACGGTACTGAAGTCGTCATGAGAGCCTACTTGTACCGGGTGGCTCAGATCTGGTCTATACCAGCGAAAGGGCAGAGACCTGCACAGGTACGGTTACCCTCATCTGCAGGCATAAGGACATTTGGGGGTCTCTGCGGATGCATCAGTCACAATCAATACATACAAATGGTCCAATCGACTAATCTCACTAAGTGGGGGGGGGGGGGGTGGAAACTTTTGAACTGTTATGGTGTTGCTAGACTAACTATATTACTACTTTTAGTTGTACTTCGCCACACTTTGCTGTAACATGGGGTTCAGCATGCATATCATATAATTGTCCATGTTACGGTATCCGTTTTCGCTTTAAAATAAAGTTTAAAAAGAAATCCCAACACAGAACTGCTTTGGATAACCTCAACATAGATTGACTTGCTGGGATTTTCCTTCCCCTCAAAACTGGCCTCAAAATGTTCAACTGCCACTGGCTACTGATAACAGACTTGTCATCTAAAACATTATATGATGTGTGGAGGTGAAGGACTAAAGTGGCAAGCGACTATGCTTGACTAGCAGCATACAGCTTGAAATGTCTACCACTTCAAGGACTCTGGCTGGGATCAAATTAGAATATAATTGAACCAAAAAAAACCCCCACAAGATTCTAAAATAAAATGGCGGTCAACCAAAACAACAAAAAAATCTTTAAAAAAAAAAAAAAAAGAAAACTTATCAGTTGCAGTACTTTTAGGGTAACCATATACACCCTCAATGGACTGAAAAGTCAACCAGTGTTAAAATGAGATAAGAGAGACCAGAGGAACCAGAAAGATTATTCATGGGAAGTGGGACTACAGCAAAGTGTCCAAAAAGGCATTCAAGTAGATAGGTACCACTTTTCCATTTCACAAAAGGTTAAGTTAATTCCCAGAAGGAGTTGCGCCTCTAGAGTGCCATGTGGGCCTGGAGTAGCTTTAGCCTGCCGACTCATCTTTGGAGGAACTGAAAAAGAAAATGTAACACAAAAAGCACACCAAAGGGCTGGGCTCATTCTGGTTTTAATAGTCTCCCCTGAAAATGGCTCAGAATGAACCGAGACAAAGAAAGAAGAGCTTTCAGACCTAAGAGAAAAGGTGTTGCAATGTCACGCTGACTTAACTACTGCCCCATTAGTAATAAAAGTTGGGCTTCTACGGTTAGGAATTGTGTTTTGAAGGCTCCCCTTTGTTGTAGAGCACCATTCATAATGTGCCAAAGAACATTTCTGGGAAGAGGGGGGTAGATCATAAATTAAAAATGTGTCACCATTTCCATGTGTTTAGTTCATAGAGCAAAATGAAATTATAACCACCCTTTCTTTAAATATAAAGTTGTGATAGAGCTGAAGCTAGGCACCGACCTTACAGGCTGTGCTCGTTAGAGCTTCCGATAGGAGCACAAAAGGCTCCTTTCTCCTAAGAGTTTCCTCCTGTTCATGCTGAACCCAGCTGCTTTAAAGCTAGGAAAGAACGTGCTGCTGCAAATATTACCCATCCTAACTCTACAGCTCTTAATGTGATACTCGTGCTGCTGCTCGATTAATTTTTCACCAATTCATCACGCATTTAAGGCTTGAGAGTCTTTACCCATAGCCTTGACCTGGACCCTCTTCTACCAACACAAGTAGAGGCCCACAACCGTGTTCAAACAAGGTTTACAAAGTCAGCCCCTCTGAGGGTTGCTTTCCACCAACTAAAAGCAATAATAGCTTATTCAAATTATAAAATGACATACCCGAACAGTGACTCAAACATCACTCTTGGTTTGACATCCCACAGATACCCACAGGACCACTACACAGTGCCCCTGCATTGTCTCCCGCCTGCCTGATGAAGGCCGCCCAACTTTGAGCAACCTAGACTGCTAAATGTGGCTGAAACATACCTGTGTTGACAATTTCTTCCCCCCTCCACCCAAAGGGCCAAATGTTAACACGGTCATCTATAAGCTGTCAGAATCAGCAAGTACTACAAAGATTTTAGCTCCCAACAAGAAAATGTGACACCTTTGCTTTGTACAACATGCATTGTAAAAATAGCTTTCTTGCATTTCCCTTGTATGTGCACTGATCTATGTGGCTATTCCATTAGAACATATACATCAAATGTGTGTTTGCCCTGTGTAACCCAGGCCTCACTAGCGCCAATACCTACACCAGTACTTCCTCCAGACAAACCCTTACCAACATCCTCTTTTTCATTCCCTCTCCAGACCTATGGACCCCCCATATCGTCTGTTCGCTCTCCTTTTACCTCCTCCCTCATTAATGCTGACCCACTTAACTATAGTAATGTATTTTTGGGGTATCTTGAAACATCTGTGTTCACAACTAACTCAATTCGATCAAGGACTTCTCTCCAAACATTTTAACCCTTGAACACTCCCATAACATGGGCAACAGAGTCACCCCCTCCCCCAACCATCACCACACCACCAGCAACAATCATCCTGGAAACCTAAAACACTTTCTCAGGAGTCCAATACAACCTACATAAATGTTTTCTGCTGTATTAGTCGTAACTTTAGATCCAACTTCATTAAGGTTGCCTCTTTAGTCGCCTTTTCCCACTCACACCGACAACTCACAATTCAACTCAGTAGACCACTTTGCCTTCAAACAATCCCATCAGTAATCTCAGACCCAACCGACATGAGTCCAAGGAAAGTCGTACCCTTAAATCTTAACCCAGGTCCATCAGCCAATGGGACATTAGTCATATCCATCCTTTGACACAAAGATTTCAAATCTAAAAATCTTCGTCTATCCCTCCTACACAATCCACATTTATCCCCCAATCTCCTAAACTCAGCATACCCTTCTTCACACAGCCTTTCCAAAATGTCACTATTATTCAACTGAAGAGCCGGATTGTTCCATAAGGAAGCCTCCTTATGTAACCAGACAACCTGCTCATTCTCCTTTAACCATTCAATTAGCGCGGTACTAGTCATCCGTATAGAGGGTGAAAAAGTAATAAAAATAGTGGCATCCCACACATTTGCAAGCCGGAAGGGTGCTACTGCCCAAGCCTCCATAGCCACCCAGATTGGTATTTTCACTTCAGTTTGTGTAAAGTACAACACTTCTTAAGAACGAAACCTCTACAATATTTACCCAGATCCGAATATCCAAAACCTCAATGCCACACATGAGCCAGGATAGAACGAGGAATCCCTTTAGTCTCTTTATCCTCCTACAGAAGGTTCTTGAAAACGTAGTAAGTTCTTTGAGAAAGGCAAAGATAGTGACTGGATAATATAAATCTTTAGTAATAAAGACATCTTTATTGCACTTATTTTGTCCTACATAATTAAAGAGATAATCTTCCATTTCGCAACATCTTTCTTATAAGAGAAATCACTTTCTTCACATGAACCCACAATCTTTTTTTAAATCCCTTATCGAGCTAATTCACCCCATGTATGTGACCCTTTCATCTGACCATTTACAACTCCATCCTTCAGAATCATTCATATAACAACTGTCCATTAAAACAATTTCACTTTTAGTCCAGTTACTTTTCTAGCCAGATAACATTGCAACCTCATCAAAAACACTCTTTAGAAGTGGACATGACACTGGAGGGTGCAAAAGTGCAGCCACCAAATTCTCTGCATACACCAACAATGAAACCTAAATGGGCCCTAGCTTTAATCCTTTAAGACCCATTCCATGACGATTTGCAACACTAATGTTCTATTTATTTACATCTATATTGACACCATAACCCTCAAAACATCAATGCTTAATTATCAGCATGTATCCAAGACATCCAGAATAGCTAGCTATATAACTGACTGTACATATTTGATTCCATACAAGTATTGTATATACTGTAAGAACCTGGAAATGCTATACATTGATGCAAATGCTCCTATTCTACCTGCATATACTGTGTACTATATTAACTGTAAAGGTCATACATATGCCTTGTAATATTCATACACTGACTGTGATAATGATTGTAACCATGTAACCACGTTAAGCGCCCAGATGCCCCAGAGCCAGGCGGCGCTATACAAATAAATAAACTAGAAAGTCTTAATTCTATTAAAAGACACATAGGCGAAGGATTACGCTTTTCTCCAAACTTGACCTCGAGCAGCATAGTAAAAATATAACAAGGTAACAAAACCAAAAACTACAAATCCCATAATATGAGTCTTTTGGTAGTCCTTAAACAATGGTGTGCACTGACAAAGGGTCCCATTAATCAATCCGTTGCTCCTTCATGTCCTTAAACTCTCTAACCCTTGTCATTTCTTCCTCTTTTGCTGTTCCAACTTTTTTTTGCACCTCAATTGGTTGACGTCAACTCAAGATCGCCTTCCACTCACTCCTCATGAACCTGCCGGCTTGTTCTCTGTATCCAAACCTACAACACAAACAATGTTTTAATAAGAGATCTACTCTAGGTGGGCAATCATGCCATTATTACTTTACAGTATTTCACATAATAAAACAGTCAGTACATACAATGACTATATTAACAATTGCCATAGTGGGATCATCCTTAGTCTCTGTGTCTTTAATACAATTAGGACTTTCTATAAACGTTTGTGTTGAAAATCTGAATTCTAGGTCAATACCCAGCGTATCGGATTATGATTTTCAAAGCTTACCTACCACCACAGTCAAAATCTGCTCAACAGGTCGGAAATACAAATTCTTACTTAAAAGTTGACTCATTCAACCAGTAGGCTGCCTTCAGTATATCTTCCAGCCCAGCCCCTACGTTGTATGCAAAACCAATTGCTGCATAACCGATACATTTCTGCATAACCCATCTCGCAATTGTAGCCGGTTACTGCTCCATAAGTCTAACGTAATGCTATGAGCAGCTGTGATTCTCCTGTGGGTCTAAAGCGTTCCGTCATGGCCTCATAAGCTGCCAGAAATCTGACCGGACAAAGCTTGGGCTGATCTGGGAATGAAGCATAGGACACTATTCTTAAACATAACTTGGTTCTTTTCGAGCCAGTGAACGCAACCCCTGTTGGGGACACAAGCCTTTCTAGTAATCTCTAAAGCCCTCACATCCAAAACCCTTTTGCAAGCTACAAGACATAGTAGCCTTGTCGCTTGGCTGAAAGAGGCTTCCTGGAAAGTTGTGCATGGTCGGTCCTCAACACCACATCCCACAACCGTGTGTACTTAGGTGCTGACGACTTTAAACTCTTTATGCATTTTAGCAATCTACATACCAAGTGATGTTCTGCCAATAGTAGGCCCTCGACACGCGGATGTCCCCCTGAAATCACTGACCGCGATGTATTAATTGTTCTATAGGCCTTTCCTTGTGCCGCCAATTGCGCCAGGAAATTCCCTACATGCGCCACATCTGTGCCAGTGGAATGCACGTTCCACTCCAGACACCAGCTATGCATTGTGTCCACGCAGATTTATAAGTCCTCCTGTGCCCAGGAGCCCACGACTCCTCTGTGATGCATTCAGCTTCTCCCGAAAGAACTGCCATAACCCGGGAATCACCCACGCTATTAAGTTCAGGTTGCCAACTGTACCAAGGGATGTCGTTCCGTGTTGCACCCAGCACAATCGTCTCTCATCTCTTGCACTGGAGTCCTCGGAATAATTTTTAACTGAGGAAACCCATACTCTGTCCGGCCCCAGGACTGGAAAAACACATCCATTGCCTCCGCCTCGGGGTCCAGTCTCCAACTGAAGAAATGAGGCCAGTCTGTTCAGCCTCGATGCAAATAGATCTGTCCAACACAGACCCCCCCCCCTCCCCCCCCCCCCATCAGGACCTCCGTTTCTGGAATACCTCAGAGTACAACTGCCAATGGCTGGCATCCCGAGATCTGGAATTCCTGTCTGCTACGTCGTTCTGTGAGTCTGGTAGGTAGTCGGTCATTACCAAGATCTTCCTCTGCAGGCACAAATGACAAAAATCCTCCGCTAACATTCTGGATCTCGTTCCGCCCAGTCGATTGATATATATTTTTCTAAAGACGCATGGTCCATTTTGAGGCCTACACAATGCCCTGTGTCCTGGGTTCAGCATTTCACTACAAAGGAACCCGCTAATAACTACAGGCAACTGATGTGCATATTTAACTCCTGTCCCGACCAGCTGCCCCCTATCATTTCTCCACAACAGACTTCACAGCCCCACCGGCTGGCATCAGACTATTACTAGGTCCGGGGAGGAGACAAATAATGCTCTCCCATTCAAGGGCTCCATATGCTGGGACCACCACTCCAATTCAGACATTGCTCCTTGATATAGCAGCTGCTCGTAGGACAGGCCCTTTCTGAGATGTTGGATCTTCAACTGTTGTAGGGCTCTGTAATGGAGAGGACCAGGGAATATGGCCTGGATTGAGGCCGCAAGTTGACCCACCATTATAGCAAACTTCCTCAGAGACGTCATCCTGATCACTCTTGGCCCAATGATAAACAGAGTCCCGTGGGTCGTGTCTAGCACAAATCTCAGGAGTTCCATGGACTGCTCCAGCCATAGTGGAGAGGTCTCCCAATTTACAAGAAAGCCCAGCTGCTGCAAAAGATCAGTTGCAATTTTCACTTGCGCCTGAAGTAGATCCCTATCCTGACGCATTAGACATATCGTCCAGGTATATGATCAGTCAAATACCCTGTTCCCTTAAACTCACTACCGGTCTCATGAGCTTGGTAAAACACCAGGGTGCCGAAACTAGTCCGAAAGCCAGACAGACATGTGAACTCTGGGGGTGGCGGTCAGCAATGCGAGGCGAACACAAAGTTGAAGTATTCTCAATATCTATCATGTTTATTCAAACAACAAGAGACCCATCATGCCCTTTCCTATGAAAACAAACCTAAAATACAAGTTGTCCTCGTGTCCAAATGCATCCATTCCGCACACTAACAGAAGAAAAACACATACACACACGCTTTCAGCAAGACAATCCTTGTTTTCTAAGTTTAGTTTTCCTTCCCGTGAACTGTTTCAGGAAAGGAAATTTGGAAATATACTGTTTCACCAAAGTTCTTTTAAGGATGATGAAAGTGTCTTATTTTCCTTAAGCAGCCGACAAAGGAAAAAATGTTTTATTTACGATAAGGGTTGAAATAGGTTGAAAACCAGTAGTATGCAGGATGGTCAAAACAAACTGTTTAATTTCAACAAAGGGTTGGTATAACAATTATTTTCCAACAAAGTTTGGATTTGATGGTGTATTTCCCTTGCCATAAACTCCTTCAACCAAAAGATTCAATTTCAACAAAGACTCAATACAACAAAACTGCTTGTCCTCCCTTTGGTTCATATAAGACCCCCAGGTATACGCTCCTGCCAGGTATCTTTCTCAAAAAGGTTCCAATACCCGATTCTCTTATCAGGCCTCTTCAGAACATTCACATTTCTCTCACAAAATTCCCAAAGTTCAGTTTCTACAGAGGCACAACCTGTTGACTTCAGTAAGCACTTGTTTTGCTTTCCCCCACAGGGATATCTCAAATATTAGGGTGTTAGGCTCACCTGGTATCCACGGGGGCGCCACACGATGCTGGATGGGCTTTCTCTGCTTCGTTATTTGCCTGGTGGGGGTGGGGGGGTAGCACCTTGGATTGATAAGCGTAGAGCTGTGCATCCTGCTTCTCTGTGCAGGGGGTGGGGGAAGTTGTGAGTGCCAGCTTTCCGTTGGACCTAGTTGCTTCACTGGTCCGTGGGCCCCTTATATCGGGTCCAGACCAGCTGTGACTCCAACTCTTCTTGCTGTCTTCAGGTGAGATAGTGTTTTTTGCAGTCTCTAATCTGTCCCCTTCTCCTCTCTTTGTTCTTTTTGATATTGCCTTTTCCGACTAAGCAATTTCTCTAATAATGTCTTTTGTCTCCGCAGGTATGGCTGCGGTAAGAGTTCTTGACAAGAAGCCGGATTGGGTATGCAGTGCCGGGCGGCGAAGATTACAGGTAAGTGCTGATGCACGGAGCGCAGCGCTGCACTTGGATTTATTGTGAGAGTTGCTAACCTGCTGTTGTGTTCCCTCTCCTCTTTCTCTTGATGTTGCAGGTTGCGGTAATATTCCGGAGTGACGAGCGAGCGAAGCGCTGGAGCGGTTTCAGGATCTGCCGCTTACCCAGTTAAGTGTTGTTAGTAATGCTGTTCTTGTTTCTTCCAGGTCGGTGATGGCGTTAGGATCGAGGGCTTCAGGGTCGGGCTGGGTATAAGCAGGTAAGCAGGAGCTGGACACGGTGAGCGTGACGCTGCAGGAGTGCAGAATAACGCGAAGCGTGTGTTTTGGCCGTGGCTTATACAGCCAGCCACACCTGAAGGCCCCGACCACACCCAAAACACTGGTCTGCATACTTCAGTTCTAGGAACTGAACTGCGCTACAGGCCTCCATGTTGGGTTAAGGCCCAAGACTGATACTAGTCCTATTCTTGACAATGAGCCTGGTGCCAGAGGCGCCAGGACTGACTTAAGTATTCTTTCTGAGGTGTTTAAAGGCCCTTGGGGCCACTTTTGAGAGCTGTAGTTCCACTGTTGCCAGGGGCTGTTGTGCTTGGGGCATGAATTGTGACAAAGGGTTTGCTCAAACTCCCTCTGTTAACCTCTTTTACAGCGTGTCTTGGCAATGCTTGTTCGAGGTTTCCCCAACCGACATCTCATGTCAGGAGAATTGTATAATTTTTACCTTTCTTGTTACTCTACCAATGTCTTTTAGCTTATGGCAATGCTGGTTCCAGGTTTCCCCCCCCAACTGACATCTCATGTCAGGAGAATTGCGTAGTCTGTCTCTATTTCTATTTGGTCTGTATTCTAAACGTATACTTTCTTGTCCATGCACCTGTTGGAACGACCCAGGGTCACCACTAGCAAATGACCAACTCGCCAGTTTTGCTATTTTGCAATAATGGCAGAGTTCCATTATGGGTATAAGATCCATAACTTGTCCGAATCCTTTTCAAGTTCTCTGCTCATTTTGCGGCCCCTTGCCGGTACGGGCACGGCTTTACATCGAGGCAGCACTGTTGACAACCTGCAAATGCTGACACCTCTGCAGTCCTTCTCTGGAGCCTGATGGCTTCCGATGGGTCTTCTGCCACTCCGGTACGTTTGGGGTGACAGAAGGCAGTCCGGGAGCACCTCTCCTCTTCAGTCTGGTAAACTCCTGCATGTCTGCCTCAGCAGCTTGGTTTCCTGCTGCATGCACTCTGCAGCCCGACCGTGCTTCTTCTTCCACTTTCTCCTGCTTGTTCTGGTTTCACTTCATTTCCTGCCTGCAGGTGTTTCTCATGTCTAAATGTCCCACACTGTTGATTAAAGGGACAACCATAAACCATACATTAATATTGGCCATATTTTAATCCTCATCTTCTTTGTCCCAGTACTTAAAGCCTTCTGGGAATTAAAGTCCCAAGGTTTACCACAGTAATTTAAATTCTGGTGTGGCACATTTTTATCTATACAACAGGCACCGTCATTAGTAGATGTTATAGAATGTTTAGAGGGGTTGTATATGGGTGAAGAACACAGAAAATCCTGCTTAAAAAGGCGTGGATTTCAAGACCAAGTTAAAGGGTACTGTATAATAGCAGAAGGCCATCAGAAATTATTATATAGTTTCTTCTTCACTGTTATGGGAGTAGTACTGCGTTCCTGCTATCAGAGTCACCATCGTCACCCGACAGCCACCCTCCCCCACCCATGTGATCCACCCTCAGAATACCACCCACAAGGTCAGGATCAGGTAGCGGCTGCCTTCCCCATGCCACATGGGAGGAGACTTTAGGCTGGGTTTCAGCGATGATTCTGTAGGATTCATCACAACTCCCACCTCTGTCCTACCCAGAGAAATCGCAGGAACCTTTGATGTTCTGGGGCAATGGATAACATCAGATGGGCGTCTCTGAAGTCTACCCTGGCTAGCCAGTCTTCCTGCTGTAGTATGTACCTTAGGAGGTGGATATCCTCCACCTTGAAATGTCTGAACTATGAACCTATTTAATTCTTAGAGATGATCACCGGTCTCAGCTTGTGTTTGCCTTTCACCACAAACATATTGCTTATGAACCCTTAAGTGGCGTCTGACATTTGACCAATGGCGTTCTTCCGCCTTAGCTCTCCGATTTCAGCATCCAGCAGTTGCTGGTCTCCTTTGCTGAACAAAATTGGTCCTGTAAGACATGACTGGACTGGTTCTAGATAAAGAAAATCTAAATGAAAGCCCTGGACTTTATCTAGAGCCCAGGGATCTCCAGAGATCGCTCTCCAGCTCTATGCACTGCGCTACCCTCCCACCTACTGCGGGGATCTCTGAGCTCTTTAACTGAAGTTGCTGCGCTCTTTTCGCTCTGACCTGCATTATGTTGCCGTCTTGCAGCAGGACACCAGTTTCTTCCCCTTGAGGGGGGAAGAACAGATTTTTGTTGTCTGCCTTCCTGCTCTCTCTGATGGGTTTGGTCGTTGTAAGGCCTGAAGTAGGAGGGATGGCTGGCCAAGCAGCCCGCTGCCAACCTGTCCGAAAACCTGTCTGCCAAACACTTTTTTAGGGGATACTTGGGCTTTATCCAGAGCCGTATCTCTGTGTGCAAACGTAATTTCCTTTATAAACAAATCTCCAAACAGTGTGTGTGTCTCCCTCCCTCCCTCCCTCCCTCTCTCCCTCTCTCCCTCTCTCCCCACCCCCCCCCCCGGAGTCCAAACAGTCAAGATTATGAGATCTATAGCCTCCCCTCTGATTGCAATTCCCAAAATTATAAACCTATGAATACAAAACAAGATCACAAGAGACACAGCAGTAGATAGTAAACTAAACACAGTTAATTATGCATGGCAGAGGTCCACTGCTCACTAACAAGCCAAGCGCCCCCCCCCCCAGCACTCAGCACTACCACTCGCACTGAAAAGAAATCAACTGTATACATAGTGCAGTGACGTACATCACATGCGTAGAAGCATTTCAGAGAAACATCATTGCTTCTAGTTCCGTACATACATTTCTCAGAGGCATATACTGTGCTGGAACATAATGACATGTAGTTCTGAAATATTCTGAGAAAGCAAGACATATTGTGCGAGCATTGTGTCTCTGGTAACAAGACATTGCAATTCTGCCGAAAACATTTATCACGCTATCTTTCTCCGTCAAGGCCATTTCTCTGTGCTGAGAATAGCTGACAGTCCGCCAAAAGATACGCTCTTCTAAATAACATATCTACACTGTTCAGCCGCATTCAGCATTAATCATTGGCACACAAACATATTTAGCGCTTAGAAACTAGAATTTGCACTGTACATAACAACAAGTATAATACATGTATCTTTCTGCATGGCTCTCAGAAAATCTTGATCCACGATTGCTCAAAACAAACCATACTGCTAAACAGAGTTTAAATTAATGAATGAATGGATTAGCTTTATGCCAACCATCAAAATGTAGATTCACCTACTAATGGTGTATCTTTGTTATTGGACCCACCACATTTAACATCTTATCCTGGAACGATCTCCTTGATTTGTCCAGGCCCTTTACATCTTTAGCGTCATCACCCCATAAAAGCGAGCATTCGCTTGTCAATTTTAGGGGGTCTCTGCTGCCCCCCCCCGATCGATGCGGCCTGACGTGCGACTCAACCTATTCCTGGACACTTTAGACACTAGAGTCCTTAATCTATTTTTTAAATATGCCACAATCTTTGCTGGCAGATCCCATTCTGAGGATCTGGGACGAATCAGCAAATCATCCCGTCGTCATCCTCCTGTACCTTTGCCCTCTTCCTTTACTGTCTTGGACTTTACTGGAGGATGACACCGTTTCCACTGCCTCCTCACTTTATGCCTCATGCCAGCTCTGGTCTTCAAGGCCATCCGAGCTGGATGTGGTGACCTCCTGCCACCTATTCTCTCTCCATTAACCTAGCTGGTTTCTTTTTGCCACCCTTCTCTGTACATGGCGAGCCGGGGGTGGGGGGGGGTGAGGAGGGGGTTGGGGGGTGTGAGGGGGGTAACTGCAAACCCTCAGGCCTTTTTTCTTAACCCTTTGATTCTCCTAGCGTCCACTGAACCTCCAAGCTCTTCCATTCCCTGGGAGAATAGCAGCCAATACTCCATAAGACTCATGTGCTTGGCACTGTGCCCTAGCCCTGCACTTGGTGCCTTCTGTATAACGCGACCCATGCAGGGTTGTAGCCTTTTATGGAGTCTTGAAATTGGTTAAAATGCTGGGTACTTGTGCCTGCTCCATCACAGTAAATACACACACACACACACACACACACACACACACAGTAATAACACCAGGTCAGGGATATCTGCAAATTACACAGCTTAGCAGTTTTTCTTGGGACTCTGCCTGTCAATACCTCAGCAGAAGCTGATGAGTGCTTCCGGCGTTGTATTGGACACCAGTTGGGCAAGTATGTCTCCATGCGTGCCAAAACTTTCTCCAATGTGACATGGAAGTGCGCTCGGCTAGCGCGGGCTCCTCACGTGCTCATAGCCACTTCCGTGTTGCACCGCCCTCTACTGAGGGATCCCGAGTGTGGCAGACGCCACTGCCCTCAGGCCCTTCGCGCAGAAGGGGATATGCTCTGCCGTTCGCTGTGCTCACATACCACGAAGCACGTAATGTGAACGCGTCACAGTTAAACACATTCCAGAATCACAAAGCACTAGTAATAACATAGCAAAAGTGTACTTAGCTGCTGTTCGAGCAGCAAAGAAAGAGGAAGCTATAAGGGTTAGATAGTTGAAGGACATGAAGGCGCAACAGAATGTTGAATGGGACCACGTGTCCATGAACATCAATCATTTAAGGACTACCAAAAGACTCAAATATATATTGGTATTTATAGTTTGTGTTTTGGTATCTTGTTATATTTTTAACTATGCTGCGCTATAAGTTTAGTTTGGAGAAAAGCATCATCTGAGCCTCCAGGTCTCGACATACAATCAGTGGGGCAGCCCTGTCTCGTGCCTCTATACAACTCGAAAGCCTCAAAAACAGTACCATTAGCCCAAATCCTGGCTGAAGCCTCATTATGCAAACAATCAACCATATTTGTAAAAGTACCACAAAAACCCATCTTTCTTTAAGTAAATCTCAGTTCCAGATAACGAAGACTTTCTCTGCATCCTTAAAAAAATTCAACACTGCTTTCAAATTCAGGTCATACTTACGTCCAATCACATTAATAAGGGTCCTGCTATTATCATATCCATTTCATTGACTGATAAATCCAGACTGCAAAATATGAATCACCTCTCCAATATAGCCACTTAACCTATACCAATATATTTTTGCAGGAATTTTCATATCAACATTAAGTAAGGAAATCGGGTGATCATTTTCACATTTTAGCATGGTCGTTTACAGGCTTGGGGATTAACGTAATAGTTGGATAGTTCCCCTCTTGCTATCAAACCGTTATAAACATTACAGAATATTAGAGAAAGCAGGCTTGAATTGATAAAACTGTAGAGACAGCCCAATCAGGCCAGGGAACCTCTCCAATTGTAATTGATTAATAGCTATAGTTATTTCAGCATCCAAGATCCCCTCTTCCAGCTTCAGACATACATTTTCGGAATAAAGGGACCATAATATAATTTGAAGCATTTGCAGATCTCATCATCAGTTAGAACTGCCAAACAATCATCAACCACTAAATTCTTTTATAACAAACTGATGCGAATAGCCCCAGAGCTTCTTAGCCAAGAGCAAACGACCCGCCCGCCGGAACCTCCACACCCCCAATTCCTTATTCTGCCAGTATGCCATAAAACAAACCGGTCAGTTTGTGGAGCTATTTTACAATGAAGAAATTGCTTCAGTCTACTCAGTACAAGCATGCCGCTACCCTTTTTGGAATTCACATACCGGCTTTACTTAACCAGTGCAGATTCCAATAGCTTTATCTCTGCCACAACTTGTTTCTTGAGGTGAATAGTCCGATTTATACATTCCTCTCTTATCGTAGCCTTAAAGCAATCCCATTCAATGCGGATGTCTGCAGTATCCACATTATCAATACATTATTTATTTTTTAATCTGTCAATATAGCTTTCCAACCCCCATTTAATGGTGTCATACTTTAAAATGTATGTGTTCAATCTCCATAATCTATATAATGTTTTTGATGAACTTCAGACAAACACTAGCATGATACAAAACGTTCCTCTCCTGGATGTTGTGATGAATCCTGTGGAGTAATCACTGATCCCCAGACTAAAGTCTCCTCCCATGTGGCCAGGGTACAGCAGCCGCTGCCTGATCACATGGGAGGAGAGTGATGATTTCCTCAGGAGAGACACCGTATTCTTCTCCACCATCCGAGGAAGGCCCTAGAATTCCAAGATCCCTGGTGTCCTATTGTAATTATATCCATCCCTTCAATTGTAAAATCCAAAAACCACTTCTTACAAATACCCGACAGGATAGTATTCATACTTTACAAATAACCAACACCTATTTATGATACAATAGGCAAGAATCCCAAACAGAATCTTCTTAAACCCTCCTATTTTTCTATAGACTCAACTCATCTGCACGGGACATTTAAAACTGACTTCCACCGACAATCAAGCGGTGTGGAGTCGGAGCAAGAAGGCGCACTCCAGGAAAAGCGAAAGGCAAAGCAGCAGGAAGAAGCAGACCGCATGGGAACAGGCAGATGCTTTAGTACAGGCGTGGCAAGACCCAACGCAGCAAGGCAGGCTCCAGAGAGAAACCGCGAGGATACCAGCAGTAGCAGGGAAGCTGTACTGGGCGCCATGAAGGTAGGAAGCAGCCACGGTACCCCAAGTGAATGCAGGATCAAGAAGAACTCTGGAAACAGGGCTGTCTAGTAGGAGACACCATTCTGACCTGGAAACTTCGCCGCAGCAGGGTGCAGGAGCTTGGGACGGAAGGAAATACCAGCGAGTTGTCCCGAAGATATGGGGGAACCCCAGGGCATACAAACAAGCACCTGGACATTTAAAAGTGCCATTTAAATTCCGACCAGGTCCATTTTAAAGACTGTATTTGCACAATTACTCATGCCTAAACTGTCACTGAGGGAAGCTGGGGCAAAATGTGATCATAAGCAAATGAATGTTAACAAAGAAGCTAAAAAAAAAAAAAAAAAAGACCTGCACAAGTCTCCATTCATGAAGACGTCATATGGGTAAAGTCGGAGCAAGCATTAGCCTAAGCAAATCAGTGTTTATGTATAGGAACTAAAATTACAAATGTAGTGACTTGTAGCATCCTAGTTAAGTGAACCATATCTATAATGGCATTGCGCAACGAACATCAATAGTATGCGTAAAAAAATATGATGTTAGAACAAATAAAACATACAAAACAGATAATAAATCCCAAATACACAATTCTCAATAATCTTTTTTTTTTTACAAATGCACAGTTAAAAGATCAGAACCATACACCTCAAAGTGCCCCAACTAGTTATATGTTGCAATCTAATTTCCCACTGCCAATGACTATATAAATATCCAACAACCTTACTATCACCAAATAATATCGGGATTAGTGTACTGCCCAAGTCCAAAACCTTAACTTCTGTGAGGGCAGAACTGCATAATATCAGATACCACTGGGTGTCACCAGCAAATAAAGAATCCAGTAACAGTTGGTGATTATATATATCTCTCTCACAGGTCTCACCATGCGGCAGAGCAGTCAGATCATAGCGGTAGACAGAGATTGGGGAGATGCGCAGTGACGTACAGCACACCTCAATAGATGTAAAATAACACTATCATGTTAACGCTGTTGCCTTTCGGCAAGCTCAGATGTAGCGTAACATGCTGCATGTCCTTCGCAATAGCATCCATGGGTTTGCTCCACGTACCATATCCTCGGGAGGCAGCCGAACGATCCTGAAGTTGAATTCTACCACAGCCGTATGATGTCACGCGTTATCAGGGCTCGCTCCAGGTGAACTGACTTTTTCTTGTTTCTTATTTGCTGGACAGCTAACTCCAAGCCTTTCATTCTGCAGAGGTTATGCGGTTTTCCATATTATGAGAGGCCAGATCTAACAAACCATGTTCTTCCATCTCCAATGCATCGAAACCCTTCATTTGTAAATATTCAAGACGTTATAAAAACGTCACACGGACGTCGATACAAACTGAACGTCACTCGGATTTCGTTCTTAACATTGAGTAAGTCAACAGTGCTTTGCTATTATTCTCAAAATAGAAATCTAGTTAAGTGGTTTTACAGGATCGGGTAAGAGGTTCTTGTTTATTGCCAAAGATCTTTTCTATTGTCAACATGCGTGTAACAGATGTTCTGCCACAGATCTCCGTCTCATCCTGCTTCCTACAAGTTCACCATGCTTTAGAACTGGTAACTTGCGCTGGTTCCTCCGATTTAAGTCAAATTGTTGCTTTCACCACTTTTAACAGTAAACCTTGTGGAGATCTTTTCCTTACCATGCCGCTCCTTTTCTAATGGTAAAATGTCTGTCTGGCTAAAGCATTCCTGAGTCTCTTCAACTCCGGCACAGTCGCATGAATATATTAATGAAGCGTCCTGTTCTTGATTTCCACAATTTACTGTTAGTTCACTGGGTTTTTAGCCCCCACATTTTCAATGTGTCCCCCAAAGACAGTATTGTTCTCCCCATGTCATCTCTCTTTTTGCAAACTGCCTCTTTAAATTAGGCTTGACTGCCAAGTTTCCTTCAAGGTCTCCCACCGGGGAGCAAGCATTGCTCCCTGCTATTCTACCATCACAAAAGGGCTTAACGTTTTTCCTGTCCCTCTTTTCTCATCTTTAAATGTGCTTTCTTTATTTTGCGTAATTTTGTTTATTTTGTTTATTCTACAAAAAAAAAAAAAAAAAAAAAAAAACAAAACTGGCTAATTTTCCAAACCTGAGGAAAATTCACTCAATTGCCTCAACCCCCCCTATTTATTTAATGCATTAAAAAGAGGGGTGGGGCATGGATTCCAAGATGGCCGCCGTCTGGTTAGAGACATGAGAGGCGAAGCTCCATCTATACTGGGCCACAACAAAGCAAATGTAATAGAGAGAAACATGTGCACACCCTGCATCAGTGAAGGCGATCGGCGGTGGCCAGGTTGCATCCATGCTTGGGGGGGGGGGGGGGGGGGGAAGGGGGTAAAGGGGGCCCAATGTTTGTTGTGAGGCACATTCTGCATCATAAATCTGACCGGCGAGTGGCAAGCCCCCACCGGTCTAGGGATCCCAGAGTCAAAGCGGCAGTAGCGGATTGACCCACACCTGTGAGAAGCACGCTCTGGTCCAGATGAGAGCACAGAGAAGGCGCAAATAATGTGGCCCTGAGCAACTTACATCACAAGTGCCAGCTGGGAAGGGGATTCCCTACGGACCTGCAGAGAGTGGTGGTACTCCCCACAAGATGGTCACAAAAGGCTCAAGGCGAGCTCCCAGGAGCTGCTCCGAGCACCACAGGTGAGTCTGCAGACCCAGGCCCCCTACAAGTGAAGCCCCCCCCCAACAGAGCCATGGGGTGGCAGGGAAGCCTCAGGTGCAGGCGGTTTGCAGAAGAGTCTGGTGAGTGCCTGCCATCCCCTTGGGGTACTGAACAGCAGATTTCCCTCGGCAGCACACCCTGGTACCCCAGAAAGAGGTCAACAAGGAAGGGGGTGAACAGCAAAGGGGCCGGAAAAAAGTGCCAAACCTGAAGCTTTGACAATTGGCATATAGAACACAGGAACCTTAGAAAGGGTGCCTCGTGTCAAAAGGCAAGGGGAAAACACTGGTAGCCAGACAGGACAACCCCCCCCCCCACCACCCCAACGTGCTTGGAAGTCAGAATTTTGAGGTATTGGGGGCAAGAAGTGCATCAACGCTATAGTGAGGGCGCAGAGGGCCAAGACGCAGAACTGCAGGGCAGTTATGTTGAGCTCGACATGGCAGTCTGCAAATGCAGTGCACAGTCAGCAATGCTTTAAAGAATGTCAAGATACCATCACGGAAACTTTCCGGACCCAGTTTGCGCTGTTGAAAACAGAACTGAAACAGTCCATACAGGAGGTGAAGGTGGATATGGCCAAGCTAGACGAGAGGACGGATGTCACGGAAAAGGTACTGCAAGAGATGGCGGACGAGACCAAGAAAAATGAGCACCTCTCCCGATTATCCCATCTTGAACTACAATGTGAGGATCTGAAGAAGAGGTTAAACATTTGCACCAAGAATCTGGCAGAGATGGTCAAGGATAAAGGCCTGAAGAGCACAGTACAACAACTCTTAGCAGATCTATTGGAAATGGTGCAAGGGGTGGGGGCATGCAATTGGATAGGATCCACCATGTGGGGCCTTGGAGGAGTGAACCAGGGTCCAGGGAGCATTAACCTATCCCTGAAAGGAGCCGATCTTGAAGGCGGCAAACACCGCCCCATAAGGATTAATGGAATGGACATACAACTATACTAAGACCTGGCCCAAATATCAGGCCCAAAGCACCCTGCAAAAAAACAGCAATGGGAAAAAAGGAAAAAAAAAATACAAATGAACATTTCCTTTCAGTTTGTCATTTACCTGGGAAGGCTGCCAGCACAGGGTCACGACGTGTGAAGAAGGGGAACAACAATTTTCTGCCCAAAAGAAAACCCTGGGAAATGAAGAAAGTGCTGATGCAAGGACGGCAAAAGGAAGCTGTGACCAACTCACTAAATCATAACTGGCAAACAACGATGGATTGCATTTTAAGGTTTAATGGACATTTAAACGAGACATTGCATACTCATCTGTGTCCGAGATAAGGTTTTGTGGTGGAAGTAATGTTTTAAAAGTGTAAATTACATTTTGAGAGAAAAATATTTGCCTTTGCAAGAGTGTCAATAGTGGAAAGGCACCCAGAACATTAATAAAAATGAATAGAACTGAAAAAAAAAATTTCAAAAAGATAATAAATCAGTTGTGTAGCAAAGAGGTCTGCCTTCAAATAATTAATTACATTTGTGAAAAACCGTCTCTCGCACATTAATATGTATTAACACCACATAGATGCATCATGCACTGGTAAGATCTCTCCGCACGTTGTGCGCTCGCTGCAATGTCCAAGAGATCGGCAGGTTACAGGTTTCAATCCCGGCAAGACCAATGGAGCATTTCATCCTTCAGAGGTCGATAAAGGAGTATCAACTTCAGTTAGGTGATAATTGTATGTACGAAAGCCCATAAATAACACATCAGTTGGCATTGATGATGAATGCCCACACCACATGAACTCTGAAAAATACTTGGTGCAATGAAAGTATTCACTAAAAAGCATAATTTTTTGGCAAAAGACTACTTCCCATTTGTATTAAATCTTCCATCTTATTACCGTTATAATCCTAAAAAGCTAGGAAAATAAATATACATGCATTATGAAATGCATCATTTGCATGAGCATCTACAGACCCAAAGCACAAGCAAAGTTAAACAAAGAAACCATTCCTCCTCTCACTGTGTGCTGGTTCTGACAGGCTTGGTGCGTGCAGCACAGAGAAACATGTCGGAACTGCTCTTATATGGCCTGCAATTTCATCTATGCAGAAGATTCAAAAGAGGTATTCCGGTTTCCATCAAGTCACTTGCCCTTTGAATTGCACTGCACTCTGCTCCCAACTGCTGCGTTAATGGTACGCACAGAAAGATAAACGGTGCCGTATTTACAAGATTTTAATGTGCGTAAGGGCCCAGTACAAGTTGTATCTGGAGGCCTGCCTACAATTTAAAGGTGGGGATGTTGCAAACAATCTTGTGTGTACTTCATAGTAATTGTGTGCATACAGATCACACATAATAGGTTTTGCTTGCAGTATTGTGGGTATGCAAATATCTCAGTTAGTGTTACTGCTACAATCGCACAATTTTTACAAAGCAATGTCAACTGGTATTAGAGGCTAACACAGGAGCCGGGATGGGCTACGGGTGGAAGGGCACAGAAGAACACTCCTTCGGGGTGAAGAACAAGTCAGCAACTTTCAAAAACCAAATCAGACATTTTAGAAGTGCAGTGAAGAAATGTGTTGGTTGGCTAAAGGATACGAAACTTTAGTAACTGTCTAGAAAACTGCACCTTCTCTTTCTTTCTATGCTCATCTACAGAGGGTTTTTTCAATATTATCACAGGTTTGCTTTTATTGCCTCCATCATCCCCATGCGTCTTGGGCAACTGATAACTGACTTTAAGAAGAGGGGCCTGTAGTTAAAGAAGGTGGTACTCAATCTGTTGTATTTATGAGCATTGCTGCTACTGACTTAAAAGGCAATTATTTGAGATTTTCTTCAACAGGGGTCCAGGATACCTCAGTAAGGCTCTTAATGAATTTTAGCTAGGCTGTGGAAAGGAAGGGTCAGCAAAACTATAAATTATTTTCTCTGTCATTTCACTTCCTAGGGCAAGGTTACAAGCCGGGCCCGATACGATTTTATTCCCAACTTGGAATCAAATGATTTTTCAGGGAATAAGAAAGTAATTCGATTTGCCAGTAGAGATATTTCATGCCTATTAAAATATTTTCTCTTTCTCCTTAAAATTACACTGGACAAAGTCAGACACTTCGGCGTCTTGGTTGGGCAGGATTAACTCTAAAAAGGGTCCCCCTGCCTAGGGTCCTATACATGTTTCAGGCATTACCAATCCGGGTCCCGCCCCCTCCTTCCAAAAACTGAACAAGGCGAATACTTCAGGGGGTGTGGCTAGCCGGAGACACCGCAGGATGCGCCTCCATTGAGCTGCTGGTCCCGTATCGACTCGTAAACCGCTCCTCGGGAGATGAAAGACCCCTTTCAAAAACAGAAGTGGGCTCCCAGAAGGTGCAGGAGAACTTGGACCAACTTTGGTGGCATCAGAGGCATGGTGAAGGGGTGAAAGGCTCCCCGACTCGAAGCGCAGCTGGCTGAAAACAAAATGGCGGGCGCGACTGAGCACGAAAGAAGGGAGGGACTGGTTAAGCTTGGCCGGGAAGCGAAGGGAGAGAACCCCCAATGTGATCATTACCCGTGTGAGGTGCGTGGCGGTGGTGGGAGCTGGGAGGAAGGCGTCTGGCACACGCGCATCGGACCCTCATACCAGTTAAGCTATTGTGCCCGCAGGCTCCAAGAACAGCAACAGGCAGCCTGGAGGGGCTGGCTCGAGCGAAGGCGAATGAGAGTAGAGTCAAGTCCGACTGATGGTACGCTATGTCGGCAGGGGGGTGGATCTCCCCAGGGGTCATCAAGGGAATGGCTGGAGGTGCGGTGGAGGTGCCGTGGATTAGGAGCCAGCCTGCAGAAAACACTCTTCCCCCCCCCCCCCACGAGGCCCCAGCCAGCATGGGTTAAGTGTGAGTGATTCCAGCAGCGACGCTCGGACAGGGCACCAACGGCAAGCAGCAGTGAGATACCAAGGGCGGGGGAGGAGTCAGAGGAAGCCCACTGTGGCAGAGGTTAGAAGCGTGAAAGGAGGAAACGAAGGGGGGGGGGGGAGGCTCTGGATCTCTCCTGAGGAGAGTGGATGCAGGGGAAGGCTCCGAGCCTCTGGACTGTGTGGCAACAAGAAGAAAGAGGCGGTGGCCAGGACAGAGGGGGCGACAAATACGTGGTGGCTGGAGTAACTCCATTGTCCACCCACTGTGAAGTAACAGCGCAGCGGCGATGGTGACAGATGGGACACCAACAGCAAGCAGCAGCGACTTGGGACGTTGAGCCCGATATTGCCAACCCAAGGCCTATAATCGGAGCGAGAGGTGCTGGAGGAGACCCATTGAGGAAGAGGAGGGAGGTGAGGAGCAAGAGGGTGTGGGGGGCTCCGGAACCCCCCCCCCCCCTCACGGAGAATCAGATATTGGAGAAAGCTCTGTGTCTCAGGGCGGTGTGGCAGCAAGAAAAAAAAAAAAAAAAAAAAAAAAAAAAAAAAAAAAGAGGCAGTGGCAGGGACAGGGGGGCGAGAAAACATGAGGCAGATGGAGTAACTCCTGTGCCCGCTCACCAGGAAGCAACAGCAGGCACTGTGGTGTGAGGAGCCCCACAATAGCAGTCATGTGGATCAAGTGCATAACAGAAGCTAAGAGGAAGGTGGAAAATCGACAGCGCTCGCCCCACATGGTCAATCTTACACCGGAGCCCCCAAAGGAGCAAGCTGATGCCATACGAACTCTCCTGCTGGCAAGTATGGCTAATAAAAGCCAGGGGAAACTCAAGGGCCCACAATCCGGGGACATTAAAACACTCATGATGGGCGCAGAAACCCCAAAACGAGCGCAACAGCAAACAAATGCACAAATCCATTCTCGGCTGGCACTTCCCACGGTGGAGGAAGACCCACCGCTTCAGAGATCTGACCTAAAAAAAAAAATCAATGGTGAGGGAAACAAAGCAAGATGGACCTAACAAAGGCCATATCGGATAACAAAAATGTCATGGCTGTTGAAAGAGTGGAGGAGCTGGAGTCACTTATTTGTGAACATGGGCACGACCAAGAGACTCAAGCACAACGGATGGAGGCTGTGGAAAAATAGATGCAGTTCATCCTTGATAAAACAGGAAGACACCGAAAACAGATCAAGAAGAAACATAAGGATCAGGGGAATTCTGTAAACAATTGGGGAGAAAAACCTTGCGAAGTATGGACATGATCTGTTCCAATCCATCTTGGGTGGGGAAGGCGCTCGAGAAATATTTGATCACACCCACCGGGTATACTCGGCATGGCAAATAAGCAGGAATCTCACTCCAGATATACTCACCAGGGTACACTTGTACCAAGTGAACGAAGTAATCATTAGAGAAGAACGTAAGCAGGAGCCGGTGAGATTCAGAAACACTACGCTGACCCGGTTCCAGGACTTGGCGCAGACGACGCTACTCAAATGTAAGAGGCTGAGAGTAGCGACAAATTGGCTGTGATCCAACAAGGTGCGCTATTGTTAGGAACTTCCCATGTGCCTTACGATTTGAATGGCAGGGTCGTCAATACGAAATTGCCAAAGAGGAAGAAATGGCCTCCATCACGGGAAAAGGAGAGGAAAGACAGCCCCCGGAATTGAGAGGGGATATAAAAGAGGAGGAAACAGACTTGCAGTCTGGAAGGAGAGAGAGAGAGAGAGAGAGAGAGAGAGAGAGAGAGAGAGAGAGAGAGAGAGACTCTCTCAGCTCAAGGGGAGAGGCAAACAGAAAACAGTGGAAGGCAGAGATCCAACATGACATGACACGAGTGGTGGTCGGAGTGGTAAAGAGAAAGCCTAAAGGGAAGCTACTGGATAAACTCAAGGGGTTAACGATGCAGGTAGAGGTGTAAGAAGAAGGGCCGGGGGGGGGGGGGGGGGGAATCAGAAAGATCCCCAAATCTCTGGTTGAGAGATAAAAGTACAAATAAAGGTTTGTTTGGGGGGTTGGGGTGGGTACTTCTCACAAGTTTGGGGTGGGAAAGGGGATAGTTTTGGTGGTTTACAGATATAAGCTGACTTGTCAAGGATTCGGGTTGCGGGCGGAGCTTTACAAAGGGTGCCGTTAAGGGATAGGATGACTGCGGATATCCATAGGGCATCCCTGAATGTCCAGGGACTTAATTCTCCTATCAAACAGCGTTCGATCCTCGTTCCAGTGGCGTGAAGAAAAGGGGTGTTTCAATCTTAATAGCGAAGGAGGGAGCATTTGCTAAGCGGTTTGTCCACAAAGACCCAGAGGGGAGGTTCCTTGTTGGGGGGGGGGGGGGGGAGAAAGTGAGTTAATAAGAAGCCAATTAGTAACATAAGTGAGCATTTATGGGACAAATGAGCAGCAGGAGCGCTTTCCAATGAGGGTTGCTTTATGGACCCACACATGGACAAAATGCTCCCGCCCACGCAAGTGGGTGGGAGGAATAGGTTAGCGCTAGCTCAATTCCTCAGGGAACTACACCCGATAGAGACTTGGTGTTTCTTTAAGCCCCAATCCAGGGACGACTACACATTATTCAGCGGCTCACAGGGGGTTCTCCCATATTGACATGATCCTGGTCTCAGACTTGCGTATTCCCCAGGTAACAGAATTAGAAATCAGGGGCGGGGTGGTTTCTTACAGACCACGCTCCAGTGGTGCTGCACTGGGAAGCCCTAGTGGGCCCTCCAGAGAGGCGGAAAGCATGGCGATTAAACACCCTTATTTTGAAAGATCGAGTGGTAAGGGCGCACATGGAAGGCACGCCGAGGCATTTCTTCCAGGAGAATGATACAGAGGGGATGAACTGGGGAGTCATGTGGGATGCCAGTAAAGCGTTGATGCGGGGGGAATTTATTGCACAAACAGCAACTTATATGAAAAGGGAAAGAAAGGGTGAGAGTGACTTTGGAGAGGGAGGTGAGGGAGACGGAGGCCCGACACAAAGGAAAGGGTTTGAGGAAGGCCTGGGGCGCACTGATGAAGGTCAGGGCTAAAATAGAGGTGCAACTGGCAGAAGGATCAGCTCAATTATTAATACCTACTAAGCAGACATACTATATCAAAGGGGATAAGGCAAATAGGTACTTAGCTGCAAACTTAAGGAAACATCAGGCTGGAAAATATATCTCACAGCTGAGGCATGAGAAGGGGCAACCAAGATGGGGGGGGGGGAGAAAACATATCATGTGTAACTTCCATGCGGAAAACTTAGCGGGGGATGGTCTCAGGGAGGACGACCAAATAAAGTTCTTAGAGGGCTGTGACATGCCAAGGCTGGCGGAGGACGACAGTGGGGTGTTGGAAGCTCCCTTTACATAGGAGGAGACTGGGAGGGCAATAAATATGCTGGCCGGGAATAAAGCTCAAGGCCCAGACGGGTTTGGGAACTAATAGTATAAGATATTTCAACAGATTCTAGTTGGCCCACTCACAAAACTCTTTAACCTCATAAAGGAGACGGAGGAAAGTGTCGGGGAGAACACGGGGCCCTCCACAACCATTCTGTTGTACTTTTTTATTGATTTGTAGGGCACACCGAACCCGAAAGTAACTGGGCGCAATGAATACAAGAATACTTAAAGCTTAGGTTACAGGTTGGACAGGCGAGGGTTACATGGGGAAAGGGTTACGTAGGACAATCAGACAACAGCAGAAAAATTTCAATAGGAATACAGAGGCATTATGAGTAGGTACGTCCATCAAATATAAAGTTTAAGTACAGTAGGGATCACAGGTCATTGGTTTGTAGCCAGTTCAATGTGTTACGTCTAAAACGGAGGAAGGATTAGTCAGCTCTGAGGGTGAGAGGTAATGCGTTCCATGATTTGGTAGCTTTCACTGGGAAGCTACTTCCTCCAGATTTTATTTTTTTAACTTAAAGGGGTAGTCCAGTTAAACTTTTTATTTAGAAAATAGATAGGCAACATTAAAAAAAAAAAAAAAAAATACTGGCACTTTTTTTTTTTTAAACTTCCTATGTAAAATTGAGCTATTCAAGCTCAAAATTCGCAAAAGCAAGCACATGGGCGCATCCATTTTGTGAAATGGATGCCCGCCTGTGCTGGCTTTTGCGGCACTAATGAAGGAAAAGCCAGCCAGCTGTAGTAAACAAAAGCTACCGCTGGGTGGCTTTTCCTTCATTGGTGCTGTACGCGGAGAACGGGGACCGGAGAACAGTGCAGGAATTTTACATAGGAAGTTTAAAAAAAAAATAAAAGTGCTAGTATTTTATTTTTTTTTTTAATGTTGCCCATCTATTTTTTAAATAAAAAGTTTAGCTGGACTACCCCTTTAAATTTAGGGATGTTCAGACAGAAGGAATTTGTCTGTCTCGAGGGGTGGGTAGAGGTTTTCCTAGAGATTCTGTTAGGTATGGAGGGGCAGCATTGTTGAGGCATTTGAACGTGAGGGGAAACTGTTTTAAGCAGAATTCTATCACTGATCTTCAGCCAATGCTGTTCTTTTCTGAGTTCTGATACATGTTCTCTATTAGGTATGTTCAGAGCAGTTCTAAACGCATTGTTCTGGAGGGTTTGGATCTTGTCTAGGATGTATTTGTTTGCGCCCAAGTATAGGGCGTTAAAGTAATCCAATTTTGAGAGTATTAGTGCATTGGCAAGGATGATGCAGCTAGCTTTGGATAGGAATGGCCTACACGCCCTGATGAGCTTGCATGTGTAGGCAGTTGAAGATGCCAGGGAGTTTACCCGTTTGCTTAAGGATAGAGCGGAGTCAAAGTAAAAACCTAGAGTTTTTTCTTTTCGATTACCTTGATCGCTATACCGTCTACAAGGAAGCCAGAGTAGCTGGTGTCCAGCTTTTTTAAGTTAGTGGCCGATCCAAGAAATCTGTTTTGTTGTCATTCAGGCAGAGGCCGTGGGTTGCCATCCATGCCTGAATGAGGAGGTACATTTTATTTAACAAAGCTGTGTCGTTACTGTAATTGCCCAAAAGGGGAATAAGGATCTGGGTGTCATCTGCATAGTTAGTGTAGGTGACACCCAGCCTGTCCAATTTGTCAAACAGAGGCTTTGTAAATATATTTTACATAGTCGGCGATACACAAGATCCTTGTGGAACGCCACATGTAGTCTGGATAGGGTCTGCAGAGATTGGGAGAAAACTCGCATTGTTCTATTGTTTAGGAAGGATTGGTCCCACACTATTGCATCATTCGAGAAGTGGGCCGCCGATGCAAGGTGTTTGCACAGAACTTCTTGGTCAACCAGGTCAAAGGCAGACGATAAATCGAGAAGCATGGCAGTTTTCCATTTATCCTTGAGCTCATCAATTTGTGTTTTTAGCTCAATTAGTGCCGTTTCCGTGCCATGTAGTGGTCTGAAGCCCAATTGGTGGCACACTAGGAGGTGGTTGGTCTCAAGGTAATTCTGAATTTTTAAGTAAGTTACTTTGTCAATTATATTGAGAAGGAAGGGCACTGTGGTGATGGGCCTGTAATTTGTTGGGATGGAGGGGTCCAGGGTTTGTTTTTTAGCAGGTGTAGGACCCAGGACTCTTTTAGGTTGCTGGGACCGTGTTAGATGCAAAGGAGGAGTTAATGTCGAAAATAAAAGGCGCTGGGTCTCTCGCTGCATCTTTGATTATTTGGGCGGAGCAGTTGTCACCCTGGCAGACGGTTTCAAAGATTTTTCAGTTTCATATTTTGGAGAATCTAAATGGTTCTAAGATGCTGCCAGATTTAGTCGGAATGGTGGATTGTGGTTCAGGATTGGGCAGGGTAGCTTTTTTGATGGCCAAGTGTTATTTGGTAGCTAGCGCATTTTGTATGCTTATGCACCAAGGCTAGGCCTTAGGCACATTGTCTGTGGGCGGAACAGGGGATTCCATTTCTCGTAGGACCATAAATAGTTCCTTAGTGTTGAACTTGCATTGGTGATTCTTTCGTTAGAGGTCTTTTTGAGTGTGAATTATTTCCCTATTGTAGTTGTTTGCAAAGTCAGTCAGTTGTACTTTATTTTCATCTGAAGGATTACGTCGCCAAACAGATTCTAGTTTTCTTTTTAGTAGTCTAAGGGTTTTGAGTTGTGGAGTGAACCAGGCATTGAGATGTGCACGCGGTTTGCTTTTGAGCATTTTGAGGGGTGCAATGATGTCAAGTGCCTTGGACATAGTATTGTTATAGGCCTCAACAAGGACGTTAGGGAGTGTGTTGAGATAAGGTTGGATGTGTGGGAGTAGCCTATTTTTTTAACTTCTGGTGGGGAGGGTTGGTGCCATGGCATTGTCTCTGGCCAGCTGTCTATTCATTGCTAGGGTGAAGGCAATCAGATGGTAGTCAGTCCACAGTTGTGGAATGATGGTGGTGATGGAGGTTTCGCAGTTCAGGTCCGCCACCCAATCTACGGTCCTCACTTTGACATGGGTGGGTAGGGATACTCTTTGGGTCAGTCCTTGTTCTGCAAGGATGTTAGCTACTGCCTGAGCATTTTTGTCTGCAGGATCGTTAAATCCGAGGTTAAAATCACCCAGTAGTAGAATTTGGGAGGAGTCTTTGGTGTTATTGCTAAGAATGCTGGAGATATCCTCCTCGAAGGTACAGATAGAGCCTGGAGGTCTACATAGTAGGTAAATAGAAAGTGCGACAATTGGAGATTGCCAAACTCCCAATGAGCATTTCACAAGATTTGAGTGGGAGGGATGGCAATATATGGTCCACTGGGTGTTCTTGTGGATCATGTTTCTCACCTAATTTAAGTCCTCAGGTTACTTGAGATTAGTGGACTGTCAGTCAGCTAGGGATTGTTGAAACCAGACAAGGACCCCACTCAGTGTTCTAGTTACCGCCCAATCTCTTTATTTAATGGGGATGCCAAAATATACTCTAAAATATTAGCACTTCGTTAACAAGTATCTGCCTAAACCTATCCATCCAGACCAGGTGGGATTTATAATGGGCAGACACACCCAGGGCAATACCCGCAAGGCAGTGAATGTGATAGAGTGGGGGAGAAGGACCGGGCAGAGGTTTTCGGTGGTGGTGGTGGTTAGATGCCTCACACGCATTTTACAGCATAGATTGCAACTACCTTAGACTTAAGATGGCCCATATAGGATATGGGGAGGTTTTAACACTTATGATCCTAGCAAATTTGCAGACCCCCTATGTAAAAGCTATATATGAATGGGAAGTTATCAAAGACTACGGAAATGGAAGACTGGGAAAGGAGGATGTGAGCTTGAACAGCAGTATCCCGCTGGGATATCTAGGCTAAAGCAAGAGAGGTTGGGGGGGGGGGTCTCTGCTGGCTGCCACTAGGAACACATTCAGATACTGGGACAAAGCATTGGGAGCGAAGAAACTCAATCCGGCGAAAAAACCCCTTACCCCACTGGGTCATAACAGCGAATTCTGCCTGGGCCTAAACCTGGGTTTCTGGGCAAATTGGGAGGGAGGGAGTACTGCGACTCTAAAGGATCTTGTTCAAGATGGGGTTCCCATGCAGTTTGAGGCATGCAAAACAGAATTACACCTGCCCGAAAGTGAAAGATTCCACTACGTTCAAATAAGACTGGATTACACCCAAGGAGTGCCGAGAGACAGCGAGTAGAGAGCCAGTAGGGCTGGAACTTACAATGAAAGAAGGGACTCCAAGAAAGGGGAATCTCAAGGTTATATCGTTTATTGGACAAGGCGGCAATGGGACGTTCATGAAGAGTTGGGAAAGAGATCTGGGCAAACCAATATCGGAGGAGTGGGGTCAGATTTGGCCGAGGGCCAAAAAAAGCTCAAGGTGCAGTACACAATCAAAGAATCTGCCTACAAAATGTATTTGAGATGGTACTTGGCAGCAACGAGGCTGAAAAAGGCGGACCCAGGAGTGCTGGAGGGGCTGTGGACAAGTGGGGGGATATGGGGCACAAGTGGTGGACATGCCCCAAAGCTGGAAAGAAATACTAGACCACATTAAGGAAATCACTGGAGGTCCAGTTGCCAATGTGCCCGAAGGTGGTACATCTAGGCGCAAAAGGGGTATATGGGGCATCAGTAGCAAGAGTGAAGCTGGTTACCCATATGCTGACAGCAGCTAGAATCACGCTGGTGCATAATTGGAAATCGGAACAGGGTCCGATACTGGTGATGTGGTGGGTGCGTATCCGGAACATTATGGTCATGGAAAAGGTTTGCGCGCTTGCATTGAACAAATATCAGAATTATGTGAAAGTATGGCTACCGTTCCACGAATACACAGAGAGAATTATTTCCATAGGCCAGCCACAAGTGTCTCAGAACTTTAACGCGGGAAACGAAGGATCCTGGACACAAAAAGGGACCCGACGGACTTACAGGAACAAGGCCTGTCCCGTAATCTAGAATGACAATAGCGAACAATCCTTGAGGGTTAACAGCGGAATAGATGCCGAATATACCACCAAGAGAAGGCTGCAGGGGGGGGGTTTTCATTTATCTGGACTAACAAATACCCACGGCTAGCCTTGAGCATGTTAATGCTCTCTACAGCGAGGATGGGAGCGGGGGGTTTGGGTCTGCCGAAATTCTTGAAATATTACCTGGCTACACAAATCCATGTCATGAAAGAATGGTGCGTGGAAAAAAACTGGGAAAAAGATGGAGTGGGTACGGGGGGCGGGGGGGTTGCAGCTCTGAGACATGTTGTGGCTGCCTAAACCAGATCGATCCCCTAACAGTCATAAAAGTGCATCATGAAGCAGGTTGAGAAGTATGGAACATGGCAGTTAAGAAATACTATCGTACGACTCTTCCTTTACCTCTTACACCGTCATTTCACAACCCTCAACTCACACCAGGCCTTGAACCCCATACATTTGTAGATTGGAAACAGGCAGGCTGTACTAAACAATGGGACATTTTTCAAGGTAATGAACCTAAATCTTTCATACAATGCAAGTCGGAAATGAGGTTTCACGAAGTTGCCCGAGTACTTTCAGGTCAGGCACTGAATACTTGCACCCCCCTTAAAAGAAAGCAGCAGTTCGAGATTTAAGAGATTTAACCCCTTTCGAAATATTTGTAACTACCAATTCGGGTGATACAGCCCTCATCTCCAATCTATACAAAATCATGGTTGAGATCATCCCACAACTTCTCCGACAGACAACGCTGGCATCTGTCCTTGGGGAGTCGCTATCGGAAGCTGAGTGGGAAACCCTATGGAAGGACATACCCAAATATACTAGGTCTATCCAAGTTCAGGTATTTTGGTATTCTGTATTGACTCAATGGCATTACATACCTCTGTTAGTTTACATAAAATGAAGCCCTCTGCCTCAGATAGGTGCTGGCGGGAATGTGGAGCATTAGTGGATTGGGTACATATTTGGTGGAGCTGCCCAGTGCTTGGAAATTATTGGGACAAAGTAAATAAAACATGACGATTCCAAGATGGCGGCGGGTCTGTGAGGTCGCGCTCCCCGGAGCTCCCGCACCGCTTCAGTTCAGCAGCACGCAGAAGCGGCGACTAAGCTGCAGGTGCCCTCCCCGTGAATCGCCTGGTGTGGGGGAAGCTCCCGGAAGTCCAAAACTCAGCACTAAGGCTGCGGTGGTCGCCGCTATTGCTCGGCTGCGGTCGCCTCGTACAGAAGTGGAGCAACGAATCCTGAGCTCGGTTGCCCGTGCGGGAAGAGGCAGGCGCGGCGCCAGGGGGAAGGACACGGGCCATGGAGGAGGTGGCGGCGGCATTGCGGCTCCCCCGGGAGATAGTCGTTCACAGGTTCCCCAAGCATCAGAACAGCGGGGGAGCCGGACCTGAGGTGCGGAGGCCGGGAAGGAGGACAGTGCCCTCTGAGTGTGCGTAGGGGGCATGAGACTCTGGGAGCCCGGAGAGGGGGCCCTGCCGGCTGGCGCCGGGGGGGAGCGCAGCGTCTGCCTGGAGGCTGGTGGGCAGTTAACGAAGAACACCCGCAGAGGACTGGTGCCCGCGGCTTGTTAGGTGTAGAGCCGGGTGAAGCTGCCCCGTGGAGCAGAGAATCAAGTGCGCTACAGGTGGCTCCATCCATTTGCTCTTAGCTTTCTGTGGCAGCGGAAGCAGCATAAAATTATGACCAATGTCTAGCAGGGGAGTTCTTCACGGTAGCAACTTTGTATGCACCAAATCAAACCCAAGACCCCTATATACAAAATACAGTCACCCGCCTAGGGAAATTTGCAAAGGCAAATATCCTCTTGCTAGGACACTTTAATTTAGCCTGGGACCCCGCCAAAGACAGGAGTTCCGCCTCTTGGGGGACAAAGGGGGGAGGGGGAGACCTTCAGGGGACCTGGTGAAGAAAATGGAAGTTCTGGCCTTGGTCGATGCCTGGCGAGAACTTTATGGCGATGCGCCGGGGTACACATTCTACTCACGTGCCCATAGGTCACACTCACGTATAGATTATGCCTGGATTTCGAGTAGGGGCAATTACTTTGGGCGACCACGCTCCACTTACCCTCTCAATAACCAGGCCAAAAGGGGCCCCCAGGCCTTTGGAAGTGGAGATACCCAATTTCGCTGTTTAAGGATCCAGTTCTCGTCAAGGAGATAGAGGAGGGAATTCTAGACTTCACTAACCACAATAACTGGGAAGACATGACCCCCCCAAAATGAGGGCAAAATGCCCTCAAGGCCACTATAAGGGGTAAGATTATAGCAACCAAGGCCAGACGCAAACGGGAGCGGAGATTAGAAGAGCAAAAACTGGAAGCCAGACTCAAGGATATCATGTCTCGTATGGGTGGGAGGTTGTCGGCAGCCACTAAAAGGGAATATAGGGCAGTGAGGTCAGTTGAACCGTACACAGACAAGGGCGGCCAAGCGGAACCTCCTCGCTATGCGACAAAGGTTTTACATTAGAGGCAATAAGGCGGACTGCCTTCTGGCCAGGAAGCTGAGGTAGGAGCCTGGAAACAAAACAATCTTGAAAATAAAAGGGGCAGGCAGTGGTCCTCCTTACTTAAAATTCGGAAATTGAAGGGAAATTTAGCAAATTTGATTCTGACCTATACAGATCAGGTGAGCCTTCAACTGCAGAACAGGAGGCCCATCTTTCTCGGGTGAGGTGCCGTCAGATCCCTCAGAAGGAGAAGGATGTGCTCGACCTGGAGATCACAACTGATGAGGTTAGAAGAGTGATAAATAACTTACCGCCCAGCAAAGCCGCAGGCCCAGATGGCTTTGTATCTGAATTCTATAAGACACATAAAGAGGTCTTGGTTCCTATCCTCACCAAACTGTTCAACTGCATGGGGTCAACAGGCGCTCTCCTCGAATTGATGAATGAAGCCAAAGTCATCTTAATACACAAGAAGGGTAAAGATCAGACCGAGTGTGCTTCCTACTGCCCAATAGCTTTGATAAACGTGGATGCTCAAATTCACTACAAGGTCCTGGCCAACCGTCTGGAAATGGTTCTCCCTAATACACAGTGACCAGTCGGGTTTTATTAAAGGGAGGCAAACTTCAGACAATGTTAGAAGATTGCCCCACCTGATCGAAAAGGCTCCAAAAAAGAACATCCCGGCCCTTCTTTTGGTGATCCAGGCCGAGAAGGCATTTGACCGGGTTGAATGGGGATTCCTGTTTGCGGCTATGGCCAAAATGGGGTTTGGCCCAGGCTTCATTGAGAGGGTAAGGGCAAACGACCGTAACCCAGTTATCCGGCTAGCTATAAATGGCCAAATATCTGCCCCGGTTAGGGTGGGAAGGGACACCAAGCAAGGTTGCCCGATGTCAGCACTCCTCTATGCCTTTCACTTAGAGCCTTTCCTGGAGACAGTAAGAGCGTCAGAGGATATAGATGGGGTCCAGTTTGGTGGAGAGGTCCATAAAATAGCGGCTTTCGCTGACTACATGATATTTTTTGACCAAGCCGATCACCTCCCTGCTGACGGTGGCTAGGGAGTTACAGGTTCGGCCAAGTAGCAGGCCTAAAAATCAACACCCACAAGTCTGAAGCGCTCCCCCTCACTGTCACCTAGTGAGGTCCAGGACCTCAGGAAGGCTTTCAATTACAGGTGGGTTGACTCATCATTTAAGTATCTGGGAATTTCCCCGACAAGGTCCACGGGCCGACCTATACAAGGCGAAATTCCCTCCACTCCTTCAGAAGGTGAAATTGAAATTGGTGGATTGGGCACCCCTGGAAATTTCATGGTTGGGGAGAATCAACGCCCTAAAGATGACAATCCTGCCCCTGCTCCTTTACCACTTCACAGCACTCCCCGTGAGCATCCTGTCGGCTTTCTTTAAGTCCCTACAAAAAATAACCCCTCGGTTTTTTTGGAATCCAAAGCTCCCGAGACTAGCGGCTGCCCTCATGAAAGCTTTGGCCGGCAGGGGTGGGATGGGGGAGCCAGACTTCAAGGTTTACTATCTTGCGGCTCAGATTAGAGTTATCAGGGACTGGCAGAGAAATGATAGGGGGAAGGTGTGGAGGCAGATGGATGGAGCGGTGGTGGGGAAGGACTTGGAGGGAGTTCTGTGGGTGCCGAAGCAGGATAGGCCTTCATGAATGTATTGCAGCGATATAACTTCAACAACTGGAGAGGCATGGGATCAAGCCATTAGTAGAGCACACATCACCACTTTCCCTTCCCAGATTATGCCCATACATGGGAACTCACAATTCACTCCAGCAGTCATCAACCCGCTGACTTTTCTTCCTTGGTTCCAGGGCGGCTGTCGGATGGTCCGGGATATGTTGGAGGGGGGGAGAGGTGAAACAATTTGAACAGTGTAAGAAGGACTTTGGCATAGGGGAAAAGCAGAGATACTCCCATCTTCAGATCAGGCACTGGGTCTCTCAGCAGTCGCTTAAGCAGGCGGGCTCACGCTCCCTTACCCATTTTGAAAAGTACTTAGATACTGACTCCGGGGATAAGGGGGTGGTATCGGCTATTTATAAACTTATTAAAAAGGCAGGAAATGCTGCATTCGAGGGAGGAAGTATATGATTAAATGGCAGCAGGATGTGGGTGTGGCTATTGAGGAACAGCAATGGGTAAACTTGTGGTCTCAGATCCCGAAACTCGCCAGATCTATTCAAATTTGGGAGATATGGCTGAAACTGATGAGGTGGCACTTAACCCCAACCAGGTCAAATAAGGTCTATCCCAATGTGTCGAGGTTGTGCTGGAGGGATTGCGGCTTAGAGGGCTCCTGGGCTCATGTCTGGTGGGACTGTCCCAAAATTGACCCATTCTGGACACAGGTACAACATGCCGTCGCCCAGGTGTTGGGAATCCATCTGGGCCAAAATAGAGGCTTGGCCTTATTAGGCTTGAACGACCTGTTGATGACTCTTTCCACTAGAAAGGACTGCAAACTCTACGTAATAAAGATAATGGTGGCAGCGCTGGTACTTGCCCGGAGGTGGAAGTCGAGGGTTCCCCCTCAGGAACACAAATGGGTCGCCAAGCTGTGGTCACTGGTGGCAGTGGAATGGCTCACCTACTCTATTCAGGGCCAACACATGCGTTTCACCTTGGACTGGGCCAACTTGCTAACCTACCTAAAAGCGGGGGCCCGATGGGCCTGGTGTCCCAAAGCTATGGAATTACTGGGCATTATTAGCCCTCAGGACGAATCTGATCTGTGAAGTTTGGGGTCTATTATCGCAGCAAATCCAAGGGGATTTTGGTTTTGGTTCCCAATTCATAGATTCACCAAGGCACCCTGGCCGAAAGATTTTATAATGATAAACATTATGTGTGCAGTTCATATGTTATTTGAGAACCTGTTGAATCTGGAGGGGGGGGGGGTTGTTTCGTTTGGTTTTCTTAAATTTCCTGTGATGTTTTTATTAAAAAGGGTTAATAAAAAATGTATTGGAAAAAAAAAAAAAAACAATGATGCAAATATTCGCCCTGCAAGGGCCCAGAACGCCTAGATCATGTGTAATGGTTTTTAAAATCGAAAAAGATTTTAAACATAGCTCCAAACAAAAATGCAAAGCCTTAGTCACCCTACAGCTAGCAGCACTCTTGGCGATTGCTCAAAACTGGAGGTCAAAGGACTCATCACATATCACCAAATGGTTTGTTAAGGTATGGAATTTTGTGGCACTTGAATGGATGACATACTGCATACAGAGAAAACAATCTAAATTTACCAGTGACTGAGACATGGTGCTGGACTTTCTCCAAAGTGACTAACATTTCTTACTGTCCTCATAAACTTCGAATTTTAGGTATTGCTTAATTCTTCAAGTACTGTTATTCATACCATGTACCGCAGGGAAACTGGGGTGGGAGGGAATGTGTGGCAATTCCTTTTTGCCATTATCTAAAATGCCAAGAAGAATAAAATTAAAATAAAAAAAATCAATCAGGAGATCAGGCAGTACTATTATTTGAGTTCCTACCAATGCCACTGCTCTATTGGCCACTGATTAGAAATAATATCAGTGGAGCTTTGTGGGTAGAAGTAGGGGATAGGCTCCTATATGTTCATGGTTGCGAGTTTTTGAAGGGTGCATTTACCTGTTGTTTTTAGGGAGTAAAAATGGATGGTGTACACGTCTCTTAGCTGGAAGTCTGGTTTTGAGCAAAAGCTGTTAAAACTTACAGGACAAGGTAAAGTGAATAGTAAGCAGAGGACCAGGAATTCTGTGGTGCATTATTCTGGTGCAATTATCATCCTTACACAAATTATGAGAATCATGTTCTCCTGGCCCTTGAATTATTCATTAAAGTGGTGTGCCTACCTGGAAACAGTTAATGCACAAGGTGATCGGCAGCTCGGGAGAATGTTGGTGAATGTTCCAAGAGTGGCAGTTGGGGCCTGAGCTAGGGGCAAGTGAGGATATCTGTCCCTGTTTCTGTCTGATGTAAATACTAAGCGGAACTGGAAACTTTGCATATCCTTAGCTGGTTCCATAAAGTGGCTCCACAGCTGGTCTGCATCTTGGTCAACCACTTCCATTTACAATATGAATGACGACGAGCTGCAGAACCTCAAGAGTGAAATAGGCATGCCGAGTGACTTGAGAGTAACCGGGGTCTCTGAAGACGGAGAGGTGACCAATCAACGATCGAAGTAAGGAGTGCGAGAGCTGTGGGACGGGAGGAGGGGACAGCTTAGCCACTCACCGTTCTCCCATCTCTCCCACCCATCCTCACTCCCAGCTAATCAGAGGGAGACCATGGTGCCAATTAAGCCCTCTGCGGCCGTGGCCAAGCAAATTCGTGCTTAGTTTGGGCAAGAGATATGGGGTCCAGGCGTTCTAGTTGTCCCCCAGGGTGCCCCAGTCAATGGTTGTGTTAGAAAGGTTGGGAGCTCCGTTCTGTGTCTGGAGGAATGATGATGTTGTGAACGTCCAGCACAGCGCCAACGGCCCATGCAGTGAAACAGACGTTTCTTCATAGGGTGCCCCATCGACAGCAGAAGTAGGGGGAGTGGATCTTCCTACAATGGTGCAGCAAGCAGGATGACAGTGGTGTGCTGTGACCCACTTTAGTTGTTGCCATAATCGGGGACTCATGTACAAGAGGTATTAAATAAAGGGGTTCCGAAGTCTTCTTTTTATGGCGGGCCAGTAGCAAGAAGGAAGCCATTGACTACCAATTGTTAACTATGAAGAGGTCGCAGTAAGAAGAGTTTTTTTTTTTTCTTTTTTCTAAAAGAGTACAGTTGGTAAACCGCTGTCCTCCGAGACATTTATTTTGTGCCATACAGCATCTAGATTAGAATGCAGCACGTCGTTTCGAGATTTATTAATTGTTGTTTTGATGCTACCTGCACCTGTAAAGCTGTGTTTAACATCAGTTTTGGTAAGGCAGCTAGTTCTGAAGGATTTTCATAATTCATGCGTTTTGTTCTTTCCTTCAAGGGTTCATCCGCAATTGAGATTTTCAGATGGAGCTTTATTTCTTTTATTCAGGATACATATAGCCGTGATAGCCCAGAGTTCTGGGCGCGAATAACAAATGAAAATAAATCATTGTTTTGTGCGTTATTAACTGGCACGCCATCGTTCCGCTTCAGGGTAAATTGTGTGTAAATGTGGTTAAAGGGGGAACTCAAGGGGCAGGGTGTCTATTGTAGGAATTAGTGACGTATCTTTTTTTTTTTTAACTTTTCTTTATTGGCAAGAAGTAGCAGCCGATACAGTGTAATTTAGCACAGTGACACACATTTCACATTAAAGCATGGATCATGGCGTACAAATATTACAGATGGTCATATACAGTGCTATCAGCGGTTAACTGCGGTAGAGGCGTGCTTCATGTACCGAGATCAGCCCCCCGATCCGGAGAGGGAGGGGAAGACAAGAGCTCCAGGTCCACCTTATTGTTCAGGTAACTACAAAACTCCGTCCAAATGTATTTAGGGCGAGCCTTACTAGGCAGCATTTTAGCATAGTCTTCTTCACAGGATTGTGTCTAGGTGAGGGCCTTGAGCCACATCTCCAGAGAGGGAGGGGACCTGCGCTTCCTACACTGCAGAATGCATTTCTTGGCCACACTCGCCGCCACATTGAAAAACTTGGCTACCCGTTTCGCCTCAGTCCCCTCCCAGAGCCCAAACAGGGGAGGCAGGGGTTCAAGATCTACACTGAACCCCACTATTTCAGTGAGGGCATCGAGCACCGCGTTCCAGAACGGGGCTAGTGCCCCGCACGACCAGAACATGTGCGCATGGTCCGCATCGCTAGCCCTACATCTCTGACATGGGTGCGATTGATCTCGGGCAAATTTTCCTATCGCATAAGGGGTGTAGTACAGGCGGTTGAGCAGCTTGTATTGGATACACCTAACTCTAGAGTTAAGGGAAACCTTGCGGGTGTGCATGCACATTTTGGATCACATATCATCTGCGATGTCTAATCCCAGGTCCCGGCTCCAGGCATCCCGGACAGTGTGGGGAGGTTCGGTAGCCCGTGTCATCAACATTTTGTATAAGTAGGATACGATACCCCTACAACCAGCGGAATTGGCTATATAGCAGACCTCGGGGGATTCAGGGGGTTTGTTCGGGTATGAAGGCCACAGGCCCTGGACCGCCGCCCTAATGCGGAAGTATTGCAGCATTTCTAGTGGGGATCTGGAGTGGCCGGGCCTCCACGTCTCCGGGGTGATGAATTTCCCCATGAGGGAACAGATCAGAGAATGATCTGTATCCCAGGTCCGACCAGTGGCGTATAAGGAGCTTATCCTGTGTGGGGGTGAGGCCCGGGAAAGACCAGAGGGGAAGCCATTTGTAGTACAGGGGGGGGGTTCGGAGTCCGAACTAGGCGTCAGGATCTGCCGCTATGCTTTGATAGTGGAGGCCACTGGGTCGGCAGGGGCGTGCGTCTGATACGAGTGAAATAGGATCAGGGACATAACATTCACCTCCTCGGTTGCTAGGATTTCGAGTTTAACATGCAGGGGGGTTCCTGGTGGTGGTACCAATATGTAGCATGTTGGGCTTGGGCCGCCGTCCAGTACTGGGTGAGGTCAGGAGCTCCAAAGCCCCCCCTCTCGTATGGGAGGGTCATGTGCAACCACTTCCTGCGCGCGGTGCCCGAGTGCCAAAGAAAACGGGTGAACTCAGAGTGTAGGTCCGCAAAGTATTGTTTCCCGGGCGAAAGAGGAACATTAGCGAACCCATACAGGAGTTTAGGCACGATAATCATTTTAATTAGGGATAGTCTCCCTGATAGTGAGAGGGGAAGGTTCCGCCATCTCTCTATGCTGGTACGAACGTACTGTGCGGCGGCCCCATAGTTATCAGACACTAACCAGGCTTTCGAGAGGGCCACATGGACCCCTAGGTATTTGATGCGCTTGGGCGCCCATTTGAGAGGAAATTCACATGCAGGTTGGGGGGGTAGCATGAGTAAGGGGAAGGATTTCTGATTTAGAATAATTTATGGTGAAGCCCGAGAATGTGCCAATTTTTATGATTTCTCGTATGATCGGGTCGAGGTGGACTGAGGGGTCTCTGACATATAAAAGCACGTCATCTGCGTATAGTGAAATAATTTCGGGGGCGTCTCGGAGGCGAATCCCTCTGCGCATGTGGTTGTTTCGCACGCTATCAGCCATGGGCTCGATGGCCATAGCAAATAAGGGAGAGAAAGGGCACCCCTGCCGCGTCCCCCTGTGGAGGGAGAAGGGAGCCGATAAGCGGGAGTTGACCAGGACTCTGGCTACCGGATTAGTGTATAGTAGTTTAATACAGGACAGCATGTATGGGCCAATCCCCATCTTTCCAAGCACCGCCCACAGATATTGCCAAGAAACCATGTCGAACGCTTTTTGGGCGTCCAATGTCACGGCCACAGCGTTGGCTTGGGGATCAATTCTGGAGATGACATTAAACAACCGTCGAATATTTAAGGCAGTTGAGTGGGCAGGCACAAATCCGCTCTGGTCAGGGTGAATTAGATATTTCATGATGGGGAGGAACCTGTTAGCTATGATTTTGGCAAAGATCTTGGTGTCCGTGTTAATGAGGGATAGAGGTCTATAGGATCCGCACTCATCTGGGGGCTTGCCCGGCTTAGGGAGCACGGTAATGACAGCCTCCCGCAGGGACCGTGGGAGGGTGACAAGGCACAGCGACTCCTCCCAAAGCTCGTGAAGGCGTGGAGCGAGGAGAGCAACATGCTCCTGATAGAACTCGGCGGTCAGGCCATCCGGACCGGGGGCTTTCCCTTTAGGAAGGGCCGAAATGACTGCAGTGATCTTGTCAAGGGTGAAGGGAGCATCTAGTTGTTCTTTGGTGTCCAGGGATAATAGGGACATTGGGATGCCGTCTAGGAGGTCGTCCAGGTCTTGTGGGCAGTGCTCCGATTGCTGAGCATAAAGGGTTGTATAGAACTCTGCAAAGGTCTCAAGAATGGGGCGGTCGGACCAGTGTCGCACTCCATCGTTGTCTATGATACTATCAATGCGTGCCCTGCCACCCTCGGCCCGGGCGAGACGGGCCAGAACACGGCCTGGTCTCTCTCCCTCCCCGTATTTTCGGGCCGCGATGGGGCGGGCGAGGTAGCTTATCTCGCTATGGGCAAGGGACTCGAACGTGTCTAGTTCAGTTCTAATCTCCGCTAGTATGGGCGGAGTCGGGGTGACCGCATATTCACGCTCTAGGTCTCCGAGCTTGGTCTCAGAACGGTGCAGAGAATTTCTAATATCTTTCAGTACCCCAGTCTCCCTAGAAATGCACATGCCCCTGATGAAAACTTTAAAGGCCTCCCATCTTACCCCATCCGTTGTGTCGTGGCGTTTGTTGCTGTCAAAAAACGAGGCGATATCTGCAAGAATGTCAGCCTTGAAGACTATATCGTGTAGTACGTCAGATTTAAATCTCCAGTTGGAATGCAGAGGTAGGGCAGGGCGCAGAGCGATATCCAGTGTGATCGGGGAGTGATCGGAGAGTGTGCGAGGGAGAATCTGTGAGGTGAGCGTTTTGCCCATGAGGCCCGCAGAGAGAAGGAACAGGTCAATCCTGGAGTGACTGTCATGGACGGAGGAGTAAAATGTAAACTCTTTCGACATCGGGTGGAGAATCCTCCAGGCATCCACCAGACCAGCGGTGAGCATGTGTGCATGGAGGCGGCGGGCGGCCCTGGACAATGCTCTGGGTGCAGCCCCGGATCTGTCCAGGTCAGAGTCCAGGATGAGGTTCATACCCCCCCCCCATATGATGGGAACCCCAACATAGCCAAGGAGGATATGGTCAAAAAATTTGGGTGTATCAATGCATGGAGCGTATGTGTTGACCAGAAGGCACTCTGAATTGGCCAGGAAACAATGAAGGATCACATATCTACCCTGGGCGTCGATATGACTGGCGCGAAGGGAGAACTCCAATGAATTGTGAATCAAGGTGAGGACACCCCTGGATTGAGAGGAGAACACAGTGTAATATTTATTGGGGCCCCAAGCCGGGGCGAGCGAGGACGATAGTTGTGCAAGGGCATGAGTTTCCTGTAGGAAGAGTATCTTGACCCCGTGCCTCTGGAAGTAGGCCGTGACCCTGCGTGCCTTGGTGTAGTTGCTGAGCCCCCAGATATTCCAGGACATTAGCCTAATGGCCATTCATAGCAATTTAGGGGGGATCCGAGTAGTGTGTGTCAAACATTGCCAAACAGATGCCGGCCACTAGTGCGGTGGCCTGATGTGTCATTTCGAAAGCTGCCACTGTCTCACCTTTTTTGTTAATAAAACATCCCCCAAATAACACCTCCCCCCTCCCTCACTGCCACCCCCAACCTAGCAGTGCCCAGAAACCCACCCAAATTCTCATGGCGTTCGTACCAAGCCCAACGTGGCTGGTTCAACCCCCAAACCAAACAGGGGGGCAGCCCATGAACTAAACAAGCCGAACTCGGCGTTGCAACTGCAGCGGGGGTAGCTGCTGCCGTGAACCCGGACAACATAGTTGAACGGTGGAGTACACCAAATAGTGTATAGCGGTGATTAAATTAAATCGTGAGAGGAGACCGCATAGTAGGGCCCAGTGAGCAGGGGCTGTAGGGGTAGATAGTCAATGTTTAGGTGCCATATATCGTGGACTACCCATCTGTGACCCTCGTAGCTTGTCTCAAAATTCAACAATGAGTTACGACAAAAGGAGCATTCACAACAGGAGGATACATGAAATTACAAGTAAATCACAAAGAACAAGCGTGGTACCGGTACCACAACGAGGCAAGTATCAGGTGTGTTTCAGGCCAGCTCAGTCCTCGTCAACGGGATCGGCTCCAGGGCCCGTGAGAGGGATACGAGCCTCGACAAATTTCACCGCCTCCTCTGGGACAGTGAAAAAGTACAGTTTATTACGGTGGTTGAGCTTCAGCCTAGCGGGGAATAACATGGCATATTCCACCTTCCTCTCTCTGAGCATCTTCTTCACTCCATTAAATTGCCTGCGCTCCATTTGAACACTGACAGAGAAGTCCGGGAAGATGCGAATGATCTGGGATTCAAGTCTTAGTTCCCCTTTTTCGTGGGCCAACCGCAGGATGTGGTCTCTGTCCCTGTAGCTGAGAACCTTGCCTATAATTGGTCTGGGGAAGTCGCCCGGTTTGGGGCGAGGGGCCAGTGAGCGGTGAGCACGCTCAATAGTAAAGAAGGGGGAAAGTTGAGGATCTCCCAGGAGGTCTCTCAGCAGGGCCTCGACTGCGTGTTCCATTTTGCCCTTGAGGGCTGTCTCAGGAACCCCACCGATGCGGATATTATTCCTGCGGGACCTAGATTCCAAGTCATCGCACTTCGCCTTGTCCCGTTTCATATCTCGCACCAAGTCCGAGACCGTATTCTGGGGCACGTACACCTCATCCTCAGTTGTTCCAATCCTAGTCTCGGCCTCACCTAACCTGGTGCCATGCTGATCCAATTTGGTGCGTAGGGAGGCTACGTTGGCATTTATGTCGTCTAATTTTTCGTGAAATGACGCAAAGTTTTTGGCCATAGACTCCATAAGCGACGTACGGTCTGGCTGAGGGGGGCAAGAGGAAACATCTGAGTCGTCAGGAAGAGGGGCAGCCCCAGCTTGGTCTTGCTTGGCTAGGGCTTTAGCAAACTTATCCATTGCCTCAGCCTTATTGGCCCCGCGTGCCTTGCCGGACATCCTCAGGGAGCGCCTTGAAGAGAGAGAGTGAGTATTTTACGCAGGGAGGCAGGAATGGGGTTTAGAGAGGGGCTCGAGCCGTGATCAGTGACGGGGCGGTCGCTGCCTGGCAGGAGAATGCAAGAAGCACCCACACTTGGCGTGTTCCGGGGTGACAAGTCCACTCGAGGGGCCCGGGCCGAGGCGGCCAGTAGTAGCAAGCAGCAGAGTCAGGGGCGCAGGGTACCCCAGGGCGTAGAAAGCGGGAGCCCCAATAAGAGCAGAGTAATGGACGCCCAGGGTGGCCCCAGCAGCAAGAGAGTGGTCACAGGGGGGCAAGATGAGTCTGGGGTTCACTTCACCCCCAAAATGGCAGAGGCGCAGCCCAGATACGAGGCGGAGCAGGCGGGCCAGATGTGCAGCGGCCAGATCCCACACCCTCCTCACCTTGGGACCTCGTGAGTCGAAGAACCGATGTTCATCCGGGCCGTAGCAGGGCCACCAGCTTCAGCAGTGTGTCCAGGCAGGATCAGGCCCCCCAGCCTCAGCCAGGGCCCGAAAACAGCCCCGCGCCGAGGCCAACGGAGGGAACCAGCAGAGCAGTCGGCGAAGCCCCTGAGCCGGAGCAGGCAGCTGGATCGTGCAGGGCCGCGCCGTCACATGGGGCCAGTGGCGCAGGCGGCGGGGCGTTCGGGCGGTGTCCGCACGGGGGCCGCTCCGGCAGCCCCCGCTGTATCTTCACCCGCTGGGGGCCGACACCCTCCGTTCACCGACAGGAGCGTTCAGAGGTGGTGCCTCTCCGGGTGGCCACCGTCTCCGGCACGGCCCCGCGGGCGGAGCACAGGCCGTGGATGTTGATGGCACATGGGGGGCAGGAGGGCGGAGAGGAAGCGGCCCAGGCGGCCGCACTTCGAGCCGAAGGGGGATGGGCCGCAATCGGTGTCACGCGGGCCGGAGGCCTTCACAGGCGGCAGCTATGGCCCCCGATGTCCGTTTTCACCCAGAAACAATGCTGTGTGTAGAGGCGGCAATGGGCAGTAGGATGCGTGGGGTCTCAGCAAGAAATTATCTTTAGAATCACCGATTCCGGCGGATTATAGCTCGCGGGTCACGGAGCTTAGATGCTAAGTGGCAATCTTGTCGGCTGCTCAACAGCGCCCCCCCATTAGTGACGTATCTTGACGCAATTTTCCAGTTTCATTTTCAGTTTCGTGGCCATTATTGAGTTGCATGCTTGTTGGCATCTACATCCCTAGTTGCTCCCTCATTGTTTTGCTTGGTGATCTATGCTGGACAGGGTTATAAATAATTTTTTAGTGAAATGTGTAGTATGCTTTGGTTCAGGTCAAGAAAAGTGATTCAGGTTTACACATTAAATGAGTCATACCTCCCGGGGCTGAGAAAGATTTTGGAAAAGGATTTTAGCTCACTAAAAATGTTTAAGTAGGTGTCATAGGTCTCCTTGCGTTAGGAGATATCCCAGGAAAACATTTTTTTAAAGTGTGTACATGTCTTTGGGTCAGGAGATATTTTAGGAATGATATAAGGACATAAAGTTTTACAATTTGGGAAGGGTCCAGTTAGGATATGACTCTTCACTATTGAAAGGAATCAAGATTTCTGATGCATCATTTTGACCTTGCAAGGAAATTTTATCTTTAGTCCAGACTGTAAATATATTTTGTCCAGTGTTCTGGTTAAATGTTCACTTCAGCTTATTGGTACCACCAGGTGTACCTTTTTTTTGGATGTTTTGCACAGTGTTTTGCGTGGATACTTGCAGTCTAGTTTTGCGTCTCACAGGTATGCGGTACAAAGTGCATACGTGTCTGTACGAGTGTTGTACGGATTGTATGTGCTAGGAAGGGTTATATGTCTGTATGAGGGTGCGCAGATGATAGTTCAAAGCATAGCTTGTCACGTCAGTGGTTTTTACTATGGGTGAGAAATGGATGGATATGCACCCCATCTTGGTCTGGTTTTGTTAGTTTGCTGGCCTGGGGGTGTGGTGCATCCGTCTGGGCTCTGCATCCGTCTTTGTGCGGTGCCTCCTGTCCTGTGCTGTGTGACAACAAGTTTGTTTCAAACCATTGTGTTGCCCTGGTACCCGTGTTGGTGTATGAGTTTCATTTCAGTTGGTTTCCCTTAGTCGAGTGTTGCGCCAGGGTGTGGCAGGCCTTGGATCTGAGAGTGGCAGTCTCAGCTCTGAGGAGTTTTGTTCCTGGTGATAGGCTGGTGTGGGTGACATGTGCTGGTGTGTTTGCTGCTTTTGATTGTGTGTTGAATTGGTAGGAAGGGGGATGTTAGGACGTGTTTATGTTGTCTTCCTGGCTATGCATGCAATTAGTAGAATGTTGCTACAAGAGATCATTAGCAGCTGGGGAGAATGCTGGTGAATGTCAGAGTGGCAGCTGGGGGCGAGCGAGGATGGACGGTGGGTGTACTCTCTAAGATCAGTCCCTGTCTGATGTAAATAATTACAATAACCTTTGTAGATATGTAAAATAAAGCCCTACCTGGTTCCATAAAGTGGCTCCACAGCTGGTCTGTGTCTTGGTCTACCACTTCCATTTAAAACAGGGGGCTGGCTGTCCTGAAACAGCCACCAGGAGAGATGAGGAGAGATGCCCACAGCCACTTCCAGGTGACCATAGATGCCTTCTGAGTAACTGCTGTTGTGCAACCCCTCATTCCAAGCATCAGGAGAACTCTGTATAGGACGACTCTCTCACTTGGACTGGTGGGAGTAATCAGTCTTGAGACTACCTGCATTTTGAGCCATCCCACGACGGGCTGCGACCTTCCTGGGCTGCAACCCGCCAATACCCTGGGACCTGCGACCATCGTGCAGTGTGTAGTCTTCTGAAGATCGAATCCTTGAAACTTGGTGGACTCCTTCAAGTCCCCTCACCAGTGGTGAGCCGAAAAGCGAGTCAAATCAACAGGGCAACAACAGTTCTTCCATTTGGTATCCTGAAAAGGGCATCTGGTATCCTGAAAAGGGCAACAAAACCACAGAGCCGCGAGAAGAAACGAAGAATCCCTTGCAGGTAGCACCTTGCCAACTGCTTCTGCGAGATCCACTCCGGCGAACCTTCTTTCGTCTGCCTGACCAAGAATCCGTTGAGCAGGTCTGCTGCTGCATCGTAGAGGTATTGTGCTACAACTTCTTCACTTACAAAAACTTAGCTGGAGTTGTTTAGCTCATGTGTTGCTGGAATGCAGATGAGAGCCTTCTACGAAGTCCCGGACACTTTTTTCAACAAAGACTGTTACTTACTTGCAACTGATGACTTCCTCTGGAACTTTCGAACTTTCTACATCTGTGGCGTACCCATTTTGCCCTCCAATCTTACTCTGAGACACTCATAAGTAGATAGGGATGGACTTTTGAAAAGTGCTAGGCTTCTGAGAAAATATTGCAAAGTATTTATTTACCTTGTGTTGATTTGTTTAATTTATTTTTCCTGAAACAGTCATTACAAAAGTATTTTACTTAACTTTTGGAATTGCATACTCATTGTGTTACTGTGATCATTGTCTTCGTTTTTCTATGTGCTATTTGAATGTATAGTACTTAGTGTATATATAAAATAAAACATTTTATAGCGTTAGTATGAAAGTTTCTTTGGGCCCATTTATATACCCCAAGTTCTTTGTACCACCTACAGCCCTGCTCGCCACCCTAAGATAAGCCTAGCTGTTCAGCCAATGCAACCAACAAACATGTGTAGTTCAGGCATATATACACCGTTGCAGCCCTGTGTCCCACGTGTGAGTCTTCTAAAGTCTTACCTAAGGTAGACTTTTATAAAAAAACTTCCCAAAAATAACGCATAGCATACTTGGATTAAAACCCAAATATGATTTGTGTTATTACTTGGTTAGACTGCATATGGAGGCAGCCGAGGGACGGCATTGGGGCCTTTCAACCATTTCAAATCAATGCGGCCTTAGGGGCCTCCCAGTAACTGCCCTCACGTTGCCAGTCAGTGGTCATGCAACATAAAATATATTTATTCCTGCTGGGTCTTAAAATGTAAACCTTGCAGCGCTCTCATTACAAGCTGCGTTTTGTCTTCCCACAGGATATGTTATGTTGATTTATACTACGCACCGCTACCACCCAGGGGTAGTCTGCAGGGATTCTATACAGAAGTGTTATCAGCTCATTGCCTCCTAACACTGGTTCCTTCACATCAGCCACTTGCTGAGAAGGAAGGGTTTAGAGCTCGAGTGAGCATTTATTGTTCAAGCTGTCTGCTGGCTAGCCGTCTCGTGAAAATCAGCACCTATTAACATTATCTTTGTTGCTACTGTAATGTATGGGTGCTTCAGACGGTTTTCACTCTCAGCAGTTTCCCCTCCCCTAATCTTCAGCCGGGCCTGGGGCAGCCATTCTAGTCCTTTCCTACTGTGGTGTGACATTTTCTCTGGACATCCTGTTTGTGATAGCAGTATTGCTGTATGCTCCTGCTCTGCTCCCTCCCTGCACAATAGGTGGCACAGCAGGAGCACGATTTGTGTCACAATCCAGGAAGTTGAACGCACCGCAGGCCCAATACAGAGTAAAGTCATACATAGGAGATGCAAGAAAAATTGCGTATCAGTTGAGCATTTATTTTCCAAGATGCACTTGAGGGGAAAAGCAGTAGGAAACCCACCCCAACTCTTGCAATGCTGGGTACTGCAAAGGGGTTGCTTGCGTGTCACTCCTAAATTGGAAAGTTTGGAATGTATAGGGCCCATCCTTCCAGTGCATGTAGAAGGGGGGGGGTAGACCCCATGATCAGTGCATTAAGTGGGCTGGGCCAGCCATGGCCAGGCCTCAGCAGTCTCCAAAAAGCAGGGCTGAGCCACGGCACCCCAGTACTACCACACCACAGCAGGACACATTATCCCACCACGGCCGCGACGGGAGATGTGCCCACCATTAAGCCAGGCAAGCTCACAGAAGCCGGCCACAGAGTCACTGTGCCTGGCTGACATTTCTGTCAGTCAAAGTAATTTCCTCTGGTGACCTACTGTCCTCTTGTTTCCCCACCCCCTCCCAGGTCACAGATGCATCTTGTTTACGCGTAGTGAATCTGGGGATTTCATGACATATATTTCTAGGTTTATGAAAGATGGCTTGAAAAGTACACAAGCCATAGTAAGTACACACACAAATACGTAAATGTAAGCATTTATATATTTTTGTACATACCTCACTATGGGCTGTGTACTTTTCAAGCCATCTTTCATAAACCTAGAAATATATAACATATTTCTACATTCATAAAAGATGCCTTATTTCAAAAAAAAAGGTAGCAGGCGCTCCTCTCCAGAAAGAACATGGCCAGATAACCTGTTCTGAGATGAGAGAGAGTTTGCAGCATGATCTTTCGAGAGAGGCACCGGCTACCTTTTTTGTATAAAAGATGCCTTGCAAAGTATACAAATCATAGTAAGGTATGCATACAAGCATATAAATGCATACATATGTATTTATCCAGGCCACGCCTATCATACAAGCCACGCCCCTAAATGAGCCCCACCCCCTCCATTTCTTACCCCACTTAAAGCCCTGTCCATGACCCTTAATCTGAATGCAGCAAAATCATTTACAGCGGACACATTTCTACCTAATGTGCCTCGTTCACCATATGACACCTTCAACCAGTTGGGTGTATTCCACCAATTCCACTTTGCATGCTGCCACTTGGAAGTACATCACTGACAGAGCAAAAAGGAAAACTAAATGCATCGAAATGTAACGAGGGGTTAGCTAAAACAGCTGGACTGGCTATAGGTAACAGGCGTTGGCATGGTGCCACTTTGCAACCTACAAGCTAATGCCCAGCAAGGTAACACTTGCATGCATCCCCTCTCCCCCGAAATTGCAAGAAGCGTGTACCCGTTCACTCTCACCTGTGCCTGGCCTGTTCCGGGAGCTGGGACAGCGCGCGCGCAGAGCAGGAACAAGCAGCCTCTGTAAGGACCTGCAGCGGAGCATGTTGCTGGCTCGTACAATGTCCGCGCGCTGAAGAATACAGGCCAGTAACCGAGGGCATGCAGTGCCCTTCGGACCGAAAGTGTCAGCGCACAAGGAATCTGTGATTGGCTGAGTCTTCGGAAGAGCGTTGCCTACGTCAGAGAGCTTCGGCTTTGGGGTTGGTTAAAATGGAGTGACAGAAAACATTTCGCTATAGTCTGTCTTTTGTGTCTATGCCACACTGTACTGCTTTGCAGTTCAAATATGCAAGGCAGCAAAAAAAAAGCCACCACAGAAAAGCACAGCAACAGGTTTCCTGCTACCGAGTGAAGAGGTCATATGATGTTTTGTTTTCAAGATCAACGTTTTGTAAGCTTCATATAAGCAAGGATTGTTTTTTTTAAACATTATACATATACAAAAGATGCATATGACGTAGGAATTAATACATATGTAAATGCTCCATAATTCTAAATGTTGAAACAGTTCAATGACGATGACGCCAAATGACCGTTCGTCATTTTGTCAATTACTTATACTTGTGCGGAATGTGCGCAATAAGTGTACAGTCAGAACTGATCGTAAGGCATCACCATCCGAGATGGCCGCCGCTTTTCCGTCTGTGCCTTGTGTAGGATGACCAGAACGTTTCACCAGACGGAGTTTAGCAAGTTCATGTGCAAGTGCAATACAAATGGCACGTGCGTTTTTTGAAAAACCTTTGAAACGTTTGAGGTGCTCTTTTTAGAGATGGAAGTTAGACATAACTAAACATGACAATTTCTCCTAGATCTCGTATTAATAAACGCATAGCTCACAAGTTTTCAATGGCCATGCTTGACAAGCATAAATGCAACTTTTCGCAGTGAGTTTGAGAGAAGCATAAATGCAACTTTTCGCAGTGAGTTTGAGAGTTATGCATTTGCAGCATTGCCCACATTTGAAACGTGCATAATTTGCATAGCTTGACCCACCTCACTCAAACTGGTGGAATTACTGATAATCTTCATTACTCTTCCTCGTCCCAGTACTTACTTTTGAGAACCCTTTCCAAGCTACTTTTCTGGCCCTGGCCCTCATGTGGAGGTATAACCTCCTGTTATAGTGTTCTGGGTCCTGCGAAGTGCACTGCCAGCAGGGCCGGCGGGGATGGCAGGCAGGGCCTGCAACCTGGCGTGCTGCGCAGTGCAATGTTGTAACACGACACAATTGATCTGGTGTCGGAGCGGAGACTGCCTTGGCGGTCTTTCTCGCTCCCATTTATTTGCTTTACTTCACGCGTTCTGTCCGGACCCTGTCAGTTACAGATCATGTGGACATCACATCCCTCTCCAACTTGGAATAACAAACAACATAAACAATAACTAAGTCAACAGTAAGACTTTAAAACATTTTGGTGGTTGCTGGTGGTGATTGTCTTGTGGGCATTCGCTCACGTGCGTGTGTAGATGCCATGCAGTACATATCCTTGGAGTCGGGTGAGCTTCCACTCTTGGAGTCCGTTCAGGGACATCTTCGTCCTGTTCAGTTTCTTCCCATAGGGTCGATGGTGTCCTCGTAAAGTGGGACACGTTTCTGGTGACTGTTTCTGGGCCTCGTGTGGCTATTATGTTATGTTATTTGGCATTTATATAGCACTCTATATATCATTGGTATGACCTCAAAGCGCCGGTAGGTTGAACACCCTCGGGGACCGCAGTCCAGGTCAGTAGAGTGAGTAGAGAGAGTGTGTGTCATACGGTGCGTGGGTGCACCAGTTATGTGAGCAGCTGGTGTAATTGCCTGATGGTAGCTAGATCCTAGCATTAGGTGTGGTGGTGGAGATATCAGTTGAATGTATGCAGTCTGGTGGGTGGACATCCAGACCGGGTTCTGGCTGCATTAGGCCTGTATGACTCTTATGTGAGCAGCTAGGCCGCTGTAGCCAGCCTGTGTTCTCGGTGGGTGACGGTCCATGGGAGAGATTCATAGGGGAGGGTCATCTTTCCCCTCTGGGTGCGGTTCTTGATGAGAACAGTGTCTCCTACTCTGAGGTGCCTTGGTGTTGCTCGTCTGGTGTGGTTTTCCCTTTCATTGTGTTCTTGTCTCCTCTGTTCAATTTGCTCCAGGTCCACTTGTGGGTTCACCACGAGTGGCCTAGGGTAGGTCCTGCTTGAATGGGTACCCCAAACATCAGGGCTGCTGGGCTGACCTGAGTGGCTGATTGGGGGGTTTGCCGGTATGAGTTGGCTCATGGTCAGCATGGTGTCTAGCGGGAGATTCGTCTCTGACAGTATTGACCTCCAGAGTTTTTCAGAGGAGAGTCCATGTATGACCTGTTGCCTCACTGCGAACTCATCATCTGGGAAGTCGCAGCCGATGGCCATCTCTCTCAGTCGGCCATGGAAGTCATCGATGCTCTCTTGTGGGCGCTGTCTGGCTTGGCTCCTTTTGAATTGCTCAAAGTCTGGGCTGATATGGGGCTTGAACTTCTTAGTGAGGATGGCCTTCGCTGTCTCATAGTCATCTTCTGTGCCTCGGTTCGGGAGTGCGTTAAATAACCTGAGAGCCATGGTGCTGAGGTTGGGCATCAGGAACGTCCTTTTCTTCTCCTCCACAATGCTGTCGCGTGATATTAGGTTCAGCTCGAATTGCTGGATCCAGAGCTCCCAGCGGAGCCCTGCACAAGGGCCAAATGGTTGAAATGACTACATAAATGTTCCCTGCGCGGTGTCTAGCCACGTGTTGGTGTCCGGATTCTGGGCTTGTTGCCTCAGTGGCATTACAGTGGGGTCCTCTGACATGGTGCGTGGTTTACAGGAGGGCACATGTGCTTGGTGATTGTCTTTTCCTCGCCGATGTATTGTGGCTGTCTGCCATTGGCTTCAGTACTGACTTGGCCAGTGATGTGTGTGTCTCCAGCTGCTGTGCTGTGTGCTTGTCCTTACTAGGGGCCCTGGATGAGGTATGGGGCCCAACGCTGTGAGGTTAGGCCAGGTGTCACATATGCTGTCCTGTGCTTTGGGGTATTTAAGTTGTGGAAGTATGGACTTCTAGCCAGGTGGTGTGCTCCCTTTGGTGAGGCTGTGACAGATGTGCTGACTGGGGCCGAGGGCTGGCAGTTCATGCGTGGCCTGCAATGAGGGGCGCTACTTTAGCAGGCGCACGCGCATGCAGCGCACTTACTGTCAATGAGGCAAGTTGTTAGTTGTTTTATTTTTCCTGTCTCTGGCTCTTCACCAACACCCAGACACCATGCGGGGAATGGCGCTACACGAGTCAGCACGCCCTTAGTCCATAGTTCAACACAACCATCTCTCACTATCAAAGAGTTTATCAGAACCATACTTTTAAACAGAGCCACAATAAACTGTTCACAGGGGCTTATCCGATGGGCAGAACATCGCAAGGATGAGTGCATTCCACACCTCAATATTCTCTGTAGGTTCACGTATGCCTCAGTTTAATACCAAGCCCTGACATGGACCCTTCTGCACTGAGGGGGAAAGAGGAGGAACTTCCATATTGGGACGAGGAAGAGTAGGACTATGAGTAATGAAGATTACCAGTAAGTAATCCCACCATTACCTTCATGTCCCTCTTCCTCATCCCAGAATTTACCAAAGCTACCTTTCAGGGGAAGGGAATATTGACCACGAGAGCCACTCCAGACAGAATCACCCATAACCCTTTTATTGTGAATTCCAATAAGTTCAAGAATCACTCACTCACAGGTCCCAGATTGCGACACATCCAACCAAAAGGCACTTGACCGGGGATCCTCCAAGTTCAATATATAGTGACACATTTGTTACGACTAGCCATGTGGCTGCCCTACAGTTATCCTGCAGTGTACATTTGCCAAAGAGGGCACGTGGACCTTCCTAGGACGGGACCCCTGGGTTGCTGGTCAATGTGGTCCTAGGCCATTGGGATAATAGACATTATCCACGATGAATGGTATCCATGGAGGCCTTATGTCCAGACTGTTGTGTCCCAAAAGCCACCAGTAAGCTATCAGTCTTCTGAGAAGTTGTGGTGAGATCCAGGTATTCCAAGGTTGATCTTTTAACCTCAAGAAATTATGTCATATCTCTTCCTCAGGAGAGTGAGGCTCTGGAAAAAAGGCCGCTAACACAATCTCCTGAGACCATTGAAACCTGGAGAGGACTTTAGGATTAATCACTGGATCACACCTTAGAACCTACGCTTCCTCCCGGATCTTCAAAAAGGGGGCTCTACATAATAGGGCTCCATTCTCACCCAACCATCTGGCTCATGAGTCTGCTATCAAGAAGGTGGTTTTCATAATGATCTATTTGAGATCAATAGAAGAATGTAGATGTGGGCACCACCCAATGTGTTGCAAAAATAAGCCATATATCTCTAATATTATCATGGGTATAAGAAACACTACAGTAACCCAACAGGCACTATTGTGGATACACCAAACATCATATAAGATCTGGAGCTTTGGTACTGTGTGCTCACGCCTCTGGTTATAGTGAACCATCAAATCATTTCAACCAGAATAGACATTGAAATTGCTTCATTAACAAATAAGTACTCCAAGATTCCAGTTATTCCAAAACAGTATTGTATTAGTGATCAATATAAAACTATGTTGAAAGACAAAGGAGAGCGAACTCTATGGCCAATGCATTAATCAGGCTATATATAAATCAAGTAAAATAAAACAGAAAAAAACAAGAAGAGAAAGTAACTTATACAAGGAACCCCTGCAATGAATCCGGCGGTGACATCACTGATCCTAAGCCTAAAGGTGTCATGATGCCTACCCCCGGGGACCTAGACCAAGTCCAGCAACCCCGGAAGCAGGCATCAAGTTACCCCAAGCAAACCCAACAACCCCCGCTAGGGGCTATTTAGATGCAGTCCTGGCGCCTATGGCGCCAGGCTCATATGGAGAGTCAGTCCTTGCGCCATAGGCGCCAGGCTCATAAATTAAAACTTACCTGATGCAGACCATGCTGCAAACTTACCTGATGCAGACCATGCTGCAAGAGCTCCAAGCCAAACGAGGCTTGGAAGGGACTATTTTACCTAGAGACTATTTTTTTACTTGGGTGGAGCTGGGGAGGAATACTTACCTGGGACTACTTTGGACGCTATTTAAACCACGCCCAAAGATCAGCACACGCTTCGCGTTATTCTGCATCCAGCAGCGTAACGCTCACCGTGCCTGCAAGTCTGCATCCAGTCTTCTGCCACGCCCGCCTCGAGTTTGGAGCTCCTAGAAAAAGGGAGAAAGAAGGAGAAAAGGTTAGAACAAGAGCAATACCTTTGATCCTTACCTGATTTCCCGATCCATCGTGCCTTCGAGCTGGAAGAAAGAAGTTATTTTATGCGCGTCGCTTCGCCTGCTGCAGCGCCGCGCTGAACTCACCGGCCTTCGCAACATCTTCACATTTCTCCGCATCCTCCTGCATGTTACCGCCGCACTCCGGCACCTAAGGAGAAGACAAGAACAGCAAGGTGAGCCAAGGGAATACACAGAGGAATACCCCCCATAGACTTAGCTGATTTTACCACCGGGGGTACTAATCTTCTTCACGGATCGGCGCAGCTTCCACTGCATCCTAGCCGAACCCTGGCCCCTAAGGGGAAACAAAAGGACAGCAAGGTGAAACAAGGGACTAACAAGGGGAACTTTCCTCACCACAAAAGACTTACCTAATTTTACCGCCGGAGGCATTATTCCCTGAGACTTCATACTTTCTCTCAGCGCCTGAATAAGGGAAAAAGCAACAGGTTACATATGGACATTATTTTATCGAACTGTGTTGGATAATACATATCCTTACCAGAACATTACTGGTTGCCACAAGGAACTCTTCAGTAGGGTCAAGCTGCAACCTGCAAGGAATCGGACAAGAGTGAAAGTCAGGCATTTGAACTCTTATGAACTACATACTTACGGCGTCTTGCCGGGAATATCGGAGTCAATATTGTCCTGGAACTCACCAATTCCTTCGAGCCAGTGAAGCAACTGGTTATCTACGTGCCCCTGCGCTCAATGCAGGACGGAGAGCTCATCTTTTCAAATCATCAGGTGACACTATAAGAGGGAAGATCCAAGGTGATCAGTGGGGAGAACAGCGGGGTGGGGGGATTTACGCTCAACTCCACGGGTGGTTAATTCCCTTTCTCCACTTGCAGAAGAATATTCCTACGGGCCAAGCGAACAAAGCTAGGTGGGCCAGTCCAGTCCGTCATCTCGGCCCTACGCGTCACACTGGTGGAGACCGCAGCAGTCCAGTCCAGATCGACGCCTCTGTGGGAGCAAGGTGAGCATAACAGAACGCGAAGCCTACCCACAAATTCCCACCCGGGCCTTATGGATACCTCAGAGACTGACCAATTGGCCCAATTACTAGGGGAACTGAGGGCTGAAGTGCATTCCGCCCGTCAAGAAACCAATGATCCTAGGAGAGAACTGATTTTGTCAAAGGAGCGAACTGATGATCTTGCTAGGCAACTATTGCAAAGCCAGGCTGGACAAGCACCCCTACCTGGTCCCGGGGGAAATCCGGCTCCTGTGTTATCGAGTAACCCTGTGCAAATAAACCTACCAGGACATATTCCATTAGCCCCACCCGAACGCTTTGCCGGAGATCCCAAAAGGTTTGCCGTGTTTATGAACCAATGCCGCTTGCACTTTTTATGCAGACCTGGAGCCTTCCCAAACGATCAAGCCAAGGTAGCCTTTGTATTGTCATATCTCAGCGGCAGTGCAGCTGCTTGGTCAATTCCACTAGTTACTCAGGATGACCCAATTCTTCGGGATTTTCAGGGCTTTCAAACTAGCATGGAAAGACTATTTGCCCGGCACTCCCAAGGACAGGCCCTGGATAACGAACTTTTGTCCCTACGACAGGGTAACCAGGATCTTCTATCCTACATTGCGACCTTTAATAGGTTAATAGTGGAAACTGGATGGCCTGAGGTAAAACGAATCACGTTATTTCATCGAGGGCTTCGAGGAGAACTCAAGGATGTCTTGGCTCAAGTCGTGAACCCACCTAAAGACTGCGCTGAATATATAGACTTAGTGGTCCAGTTAGATCACAGACTTCAGAACAGAAAGGCTGATCGAGCCAAGTTTGAGAATCGGGTGTTAGACAAAACCCACGATAACCCCAAAGGAGCAGATGGTTCAGAACACATGCAAATCGGAGGGGTTAAAGGACCCTTAACCCAGAAGGAAAGAGAAAGGAGACGGCAAATGCAATTGTGTCTATACTATGGAACTTCTGGACATTTTCTACGGGATTGCCCTGTAAAACCACCCAAGAAGGTGGTAGGAGCTGCTGATAAGAGCCATAGGGAGTCAGACTCGGGAAACGACCACGCCCGACAAGCGTAGAGGTCCGCTTGCCGAGCTTGAAGAAGGATACTCAGACCTCGCATTTCATCATACCAATGGTGCTCGTAGATCCAGGGCAGCCATCGCGTATGCACGCAGTAAGGGCATACATTGATAGCGGGACCATAGGAAACTATGTGGACTATGAATTGGCTTCCAGGATGAATCTACCTCTCTGCCGAAAAACCACCTCAGATGTCATCACCACAGTCGATGGAACTGAAATTGCCTCTGGGCCTGTAACTCATTCCACCGCAGAGATGACACTATTGGGTCAGGATGGGCATCGAGAGACTATTGTGTTTAATCTATTCAAAGCCCCACAGTTCCAAATAATACTGGGGATACCTTGGTTGGAAACACATAATCCTTGTATTGATTGGCGAGAGAAGAGAATAACCTTCCCGGATTGTGCACAAACCTGTTACCCAAAGAAAAATCAGAACGCAGGCCTGGCCACAGTAACCACAGCAGTCATGCAACTACCTCCAAAATACCAAGAATTCCAGGATGTCTTCCAAAAGGAGCAGGCAAACACGTTACCTCCTCACAGATCGTACGATTGTCAAATCGATCTCATACCCGGTGCACAACCCCCTTGTAGCAGGATCTATGCCCTTACGGAACCTGAGAACCTTCACCTACGACAATACTTAGACCAGTACCTTGCCAATGGCTTTATTCGCCCATCCAAGTCCCCTGCATCTTCAGCTTTGTTCTTTGTACTCAAAAAGGAAGGTGACCTCAGAATGTGCATAGACTACCGCGCATTGAACCAGATAACTGTTAAGAACCGATACCCATTGCCTCTGATCCCTGAACTACTAGACCAAGTGAAGGACGCTTGTATATACACTAAATTAGATCTCCGGGGGGCATACCATCTGGTACGTGTAAAAGAGGGCGACGAATGGAAGACTGCTTTCCGCACTAAGTATGGGTTATTCGAATACCACGTGATGCCTTTCGGGTTGTGCGATGCACCAGCAGCCTTCCAATACTTCATGAACGATGTCCTTCGTGAACTCATTGACATTTGTTTTGTCGTGTATATCGATGATATTCTAGTATACTCCTCTTCAGTATCTGACCATGTGAAGCACGTCCGAGCAGTCGTTGAGAAATTGCGCCAGCATAAACTATATGCAAAACTAGAAAAATGCGTTTTTCATGCCACAGAAGTTGAATTCCTTGGGTTTATCCTGACCCCAAAGGGAGTCCGAATGGACTCATGAAAGGTGGACGCAATCTTTAAGTGGCCATCACCAAGTTCAGTTAAAGGAGTACAAAGCATGCTCGGCTTTGCCAATTTCTACCGCAGATTCATCCCAGATTTTTCACATGTACATCCCATCACAGCACTCTTGCAAAAAAATAAACGGTTTATGTGGACTGAAGAAGCTGAAAATGCCTTCCAAGAGCTGAAAGCGAAATTCACGTCTGCACCTGTGTTAAAGCACCCGCGCCCTGAACTTCCATACATAGTGGAAACTGATGCATCCAGTCTAGCCATGGAAGGACCCTGAAACTAGCCAGCTTCACCCAGAAGCATTTTGGTCCAGAAAGTTCTCGACACCTGAGTTAAACTATGCGGTTACCGACAAGGTGTTATTAGCCATTAAATCCGCCTTCAAGGCTTGGCGGCACTATCTTCTCGGTGCCAGGCATACCATTACTGTGATCACCGATCACCGGAACTTAGAGTATTTAAAAACAGCCAAGGCCCAATCGTCACATCAACTCCGATGGGCATTGTTCTTTGCCGAGTTTGATTTCGTGATAACCTATCGACCAGGTTGTAAGAATGGTAAAGCAGACGCCTTATCCCGAATAGGGATGGGAGAGGCAGAAGTGAACCCAGAACCAGTACCTATAATTTCCAAACAAAGGATTCTTGGCATGACTACTCTACAGACACTAGAGGACATTCAGGTAAAGATCCAGCAACTCTTTGATCCTACAGCCCTGCAGGACTGGGTAAAGAAAGGCCCGGACTACTCTGTCACCGATTATGTGCCTTATTACCAAGGGCGGCTATTTCTGCCACACAAGGAACTACAAGAGCTAGTCATTTCCTGTTATCATGATACCCTAATGGAGGGGCACCCAGGTATGGCAAAAACTGAAGCTAAAATTAAAAGACAATTCTGGTGGCCCACCTGGCGAAAGGATATTAAATCATTTGTGATGTCTTGTGACATTTGCGCCCAAAACAAAAGTCAAAAGAAAAAACCAGCTGGACTCTTACAACCTTTAGACATTCCGCCTACACCATGTCACACCTTATCGTTAGACTTTATTACCGATCTACCTCCTTGTAATGGGTTTAACACCATTCTAGTTATTGTGGATCTTTTTTCCAAGATGGGCCACTTCATTCCTTTAAAAGGACTACCTTCAGCCTCAATCCTGGCCAAAGAATTCCTCGAAAACATTGTTCGCATACATGGATTTCCGTCCATGTTGGTCTCTGACCGGGGCAGTCAATTCATTTCACATTTTTGGAAAAAATGCTGTCAATTGGCGCAAATCGATGTGAGGTTATCGACCAGTCACCACCCCCAGACCGATGGTCAAACGGAGAGGACCAACCAGACTCTCGAACAATACCTGCGTTGTATGTTACATCAGACGGAGAGTAATTGGAAAGACATTCTTTGGATCGCCGAATATGCATACAATAATTCAGTACACTCTGGAACTGGACAAAGCCCCTTTTATACCTTATATGGGCACCATCCTCGAACCTCAGACCTTGACGCACCCCAAGACTTAGAAATGCCTGCAGTGGACCATCTGCCCGCTACGATTACAAGCCTTTAAGGAAGCAACTACACATTTAAAACAGGCAAAAGAAAAATACAAGAAAGATGCTGATGGCATAGAAGTGATTCTCCACAATACCAAATAGGGGACCAAGTATGGTTAGCCACAAAACATATACCTCTAAAAGGAACACGGACCTTTAACCCCAGATATTTGGGACCTTACTCTATTAAGGCCATTGTCAACCCGGTGGCTGTCAAGTTGGACTTACCTGCTAATATGCGAATTCATCCCGTCTTTCACGTGTCACTTTTGAAGCCAGTACAACCAGGGACAAGACTAACCAAGCCACCAGACCCCATCCTTGTAGACGGAGAACCCGAATTTGAAGTTAAGAACATCCTGGACTCCAAGCTGATAAAGTCAAAACTTTTTTATTTAATCGACTGAAAAGGTTACGGACCACATGAAAGGTCATGGGAACCTAGTGACCATGTTCATGCACCCCGATTGGTGAAAAAATTCCACCGAAATTTCGCAGACAAACCGAAGCCACAGGGAAGAACGACTTTAGGAGGGGCCTTGGGGGGGAGTGCTGTCATGATGCCTACCCCCGGGGACCCAGACCAAGTCCAGCAACCCCGGAAGTAGGCATCAAGTTACCCCAAGCAAACCCAACAACCCCCGCTAGGGGCTGTTTGGGTGCAGTCCTGGCGCCTATGGTGCCAGGCTCCTATGGAGAGTCAGTCCTGGGGCCATAGGCGCCAGGCTCATAGATTCAAACTTACCTGATGCAGACCATGCTGCAAACTTACCTGATGCAGACCATGCTGCAAGAGCTCCAAGCCAAACGAGGCTTGGAAGGGACTATTTTACCTAGGGACTATTTTTTTACTCAGGTGGGGCTGGGGAGGAATACTTACCTGGAACTACTTTGGAGGCTATTTAAACCACCCCGAAGAGCAGCACACGCTTCGCGTTATTCGGCATCCAGCAGCGTAACGCTCCCCGTGCCTGCAAGTCTGCATCCAGTCTTCTGCCACGCCCGCCTCGAATTTGGAGCTCCTAGAAAAAGGCAGAAAGAAGGAGAAAATTTTAGAACAAGAGCAATACCATTGATCCTTACCTGAATTCCCGATCCATCACGCCTTCGAGCTGGAAGAAAGAAGTTATTTTATGCGCGTCGCCTCGCCTGCTGCAGCACTGCGCTGAACTCACCGGCCTTCGCAGCATCTTTACATTTCACCGCATCCTCCTGCATGTTACCGCCGCACTCCGGCACCTAAGGAGAAGACAAGAACAGCAAGGTGAGCCAAGGGAATACACAGAGGAATACCCCCCATAGACTTAGCTGATTTTACCACCGGGGGTACTATTCTTCTTCACGGGTCGGAGCAGCTTCCACTGCATCCTAGCCGAACCCCGGCCCCTAAGGGGAAACAAAAGGACAGCAAGGTGAAACAAGGGACTAACAAGGGGAACCCTCCTCACCACAAAAGACTTCCCTAATTTTACCGCTGGAGGCATTATTCCCTGAGTCTTCATACTTTCTCTCAGCGCCTGAATAAGGGAGAAAGCAACAGGTTACATATGGACATTATTTTATCGAACTGTGTTGGATAATACAAATCCTTACCAGAACATTACCGGTTGCCACGAGGAACTCTTCAGTAGGGTCAAGCTGCAACCTGCAAGGAATCGGACAAGAGTGAAAGTCAGGCATTTGAACTCTTACGAACTACATACAGAGTCTTGCCGGGAATATCAGAGTCAATATTGTCCTGGAACTCACCCATTCCTTCGAGCCAGTGAAGCAACTGGTTATCTACGCGCCCCTGCGCTCAATGCAGGACGGAGAGCTCATCTTTTCAAATCATCAGGTGAGACTATAAGAGGGAACATCCAAGGTGATCAGTGGGGAGAACAGCGGGGTGGGGGGATTTACGCTCAACTCCACGGGTGGTTAATTCCCTTTCCACTTTCAGAAGAATATTCCTACGGGCCAAACGAACAAAGCTAGGTGGGCCAGTCCAGTCCGTCATCTCGGCCCTATGCGTCACATTGGTGGAGACCGCAGCAGTCCAGTCCAGATCGACGCCTCTGTGGGAGCCAGGTGAGCGTAACAAAAGGATCTAAGCCAAAACACTTGTGTATGGGTGTGATATAAATAAAATATCATATATCATAAAGTCTCCTCCCATGTGGACAGGGGAAGGCATCCGCTAACTTATCCTGACCCTGGGGGTGGTATTCTGAGGGTGGATCACATGGGAGGAGATGGCTGTGGAGGGTGGGGGTTGTGACTCCACAAGGAGAGAAGCAATATACTTCTCTTTATTGTGACAAAGTATTGGGGAGGAGCTAGCGCCTTCCTGCACCCCCAAGCGCTTTACAATTAGGCAAGACTTCTATAAGCTCACCTCACCTAGATTCGACTCTGCAAAAACCACGAGGTTTTTGCCATTCCAAGATGGCCACCGCCGCTTCTGTGGCTTGCCTGTAACCACCTGGTGTTCCTGTTTTCCCCTGATTAGCTGTCCGTGGCTTCTTAGCCCAGTGGGAGGGACCAGCAGGCGTAAGCCGGCCCCCCACGAAGGCAACCAACAAAGGCTCCTCCTGACTGAGCCTGACCGAGCTGGACGTGCTCGAGTGCTCCTTCAAATACACGCGCCATCCCTCTTCTTAACAAAGGTGAGATTTGCTTGCACCACACTATTGCCGCACTTCAACCTGTAACTGTGATTCAACGTACGTACAGCCAGACCCTCCCGCCTCCGCCCCTGCAAGAGCAATAACCAATACACTAAGTATCATGCCAGCATAACGTGGCCAGTGCCTTTATTCCCAATTGATACACACCGGTATCCCCCGCCCACCGGATCCGCTGTGCGTGCGTCCGATTTCTGAATTCCATATGCCTCATTAACTTTCCAACGCTCACCGGATTACGGCGCCTGAACTGTGTTTTCACTACATAACAATCTCTGTACACTGTGAATACAGACCAGATATGTGCCTAGTTAAACTCGCCTTAACCTCCTGTCGCGTGCGGCGACTATGCCTATCCTTATGTTTAAACGTGCCCTTCTAATGTATGTACCAGGGTTTGTTACCTGCATCTGCCATTACCGTGTTATCTAGCTTGGCAACAGTGCATCCGCTCAATCGTATGTTAACATTGCCTACTTTCTCCCTACTACATTGCAAGTGCCTTTGCTACAATTGAGATACATTCGCATGCATTATGCACCTATAACTTACCTTAACTTGTATGGTAACTATGCCATTTAGGCCATTGATTTGATGCTATTTGTGCATATCTGTCCCTGAACTGCTGAGTCTGTCTGGACTGTTTAAGGCTATCTATCCCTTAGTGACCTACTTGGTATGGATTATTTCTGTTCTGTACCACGTGATGCTACATTGAATCCATGTACTGCCTTGTGTTTTAGCCAATTGTTACCACTTGATGTTAGACATTTCATTTAGCCATAGCATTTAGTCGAATCGGCCCACACCTAGAACCTATGTGCTAACATTGGCATTTGATAACTGCATTATTTTACAACTAGATGCTGCCTTTATGTAACTCCTGGCTAATTGCTTCTATTCTGAACTACCTGGTATCACCTTATTACAACCTAGCCAAATTGATTAACTGGGGCACTAAAGCTGTGGCTTTATTCACTGCAGCAACCTAGACGAACATCAGTGAACATAGCTCTAGACACTGCATTTCATCTTCAAGTTCCAATAGTACCACAGACACTGAGTTCCTAATCACTGCCCACTGGCATCGCTTACCTCCACTATGTATTGGTGCCTAACTACTCTCCTCCACCTATTGTACACTTACACTAGACATTGGACTTGTCAGCCCCTCCTACATACTAATCAATACACATATACCAGCACACTTAAGGTAGCTACTACCCACACCCTGTGGATTAGTACTATGGCCTCTGCAAACCCATACCTGGATGATCCGGCACTCTGGATACGCCACTTTGCTACCAGACCATCTCCTAATCAACCTTGTACTATTACTAATGGAAACCTTAGACTTAATTCCAGAACTACCCCACTAAAACAGCGCCCATACTTGAAGCTATATAATAGCTCATCCTTATCTTGCAAAAACATCACAAACAATCTCGCTCCTACCTCACCTTGCTCTCACCACCCTAGCATTTTAACAAGAAATTCGAGATTAGGAGCCCGATTGGTTACTAAAAATCCCCAACCACATGCCCACAAGAGCAACAAACACTTGCGTAGAGATAACAACCTAGCTAATCTGGCCACTGATTCAAATAGCAACCTAGACCCCATCTCCTTGCATATACTACCCCTACCTCCACAAAAAAAACCTGCAAAAGACACATTCATCAAAGCAGCCTTGGTGAATGCTAGGTCCCTCCATGCCCATGCTCTGGACATCGCTGATTTCATAACTCATGAAAAGCTCGATCTTGCGGTCACGGAAACCTGGCTAAATGCAGCCTCTGGTCTATTTCTGGCCCTTGCTATACCTAATGACTATGCTATCATCAGACGTGATAGAAACACCAATCAGGCGAAGGGAGGCGGACTCGCCCTCATCTTCAGAAACACGTTTGACATTAGAGTCATTCAGGATGCCCAAATCCCCTCTGCTGAATCCTTGTCCATGAAACTTCCATTATCACCTAACCATACAGCAACAGTGCACCTTATCTACCGACCACCAGGACCTATTTCCACATTCTTAGAGGATATTGTATCCCTTATATCCACGGACACTAAACCTAACTCACAAACTATCCTACTCGGGGACTTTAATCTTGGTTTTAACAAACCTAAGAATACTAACGCCCGTGATCTAGCCAACACCCTATCTGACTTAGGTCACACCCACATTATTCACGAGCCTACACATATCAAAGGAAGAACATTGGACTGGCTTACTAATATTAACTGTTCTATTGATCTCCTATCTAATGATCCTTGTATCTGGTCGGATCATCATAAAATAACCTTTCCATCAAAGCCAATACACCTCACCCGGCTCCTATCATCGCTCCTGCCACCCGCACGAGAAACAAGAAAGACATCACACCGGATAAACTCCTTCCACTATTACTCCCCCTTCTCAACAACACTGCCACCTCTGACCCTACAGTCTTAGTGGACATTTATAATCAGGCAATTCTTAAAGCGCTGAATACCATCGCACCACTAAAATTGCGGAAATCTAAACCACAACGCCACTTAAATACATGGTTCACACCGCATCTAAGAGAATTACGCAAAACTAAAAGAACTGCAGAAGCACACTGGAAAAAATACCCTTCAGCTACCAACAAGAATTAGCTAACCCTAGCATCCTCTGGCTACAAAGAAGCCATCTTACTCGCTAAAAAAGACACCTACAACAAAAGGATTACGCAAGCAGAATCCAACACAAAAGAACTGTTCAAGATCCTAAAAGAATTAGAATCCCCTATTGCCCCTATTGACAAATGTGTCACAGATGCACTATGGTGCAGCAACATCCAGAAGGCACTATTAGATAAAATATCTCAATTACAATCGAAAATCAATGTGAAAAAATGCTTGTTACTCTCTGACCCCGACTACAGACAACTCCCCAACAAGTCACCCACCTTTGAGTCAACTTGTAAGCCATTCAGCTTCTCACCCCTTTCAGTTTGGGAAGTAGAAAACATTATTAGGAAACTTAAACCGTCAAACTGCCAAGGCGATGCCTGCCCTGCCCCGATCATCAAAGCGGCAGCACATGACCAGGCACCATTCATTACTAACCTTATCAATGCCTCCTTCAAAACCGGAGTAGTGCCTGATAATTTAAAAGACGCCTGGGTCATTCCACTACTTAAAAAACCAACTCTTGACCCCTGCCAACCCGTCTAACTATAGACCGATAACAACTGTACCCTTTTTATTAAAAATACTAGATAGAGCTGCCTACCTGCAAATACAGGCTTATCTAGAATCAAACAATCTTTTGGGACTAAGGCAATCCGGCTTCCGACCCAGACATGGCACGGAAACTGCCTTAATAGACCTCACTACTCAGATCCAAAGCTGTCATGATGCCTACCCCCAGGCATCCGGACCAAGCCCATCAGCCCCGGGAGCAGGCATCTAGACATTTAGTAAAACCTCAGCAGCCTAGGGGCTATCTGGGTTCAGTCCTGGCGCCTTAGGCGCCAGGCTCATAGTAGAAATCAGTCCTGGCGCCTAAGGCGCCAGGCTCATAGTCATTACTTACCTCAGGCCGACCATGCTGCAAATGACTCCAATCCAACATGAAGCCTGAAAGGGACTATTTTTCTACAGGGACTATTTTTTACTCGGGTGTGGTTCTAGGGACTTCTTACCTGGGACTACTTTTGAGGCTATTTAAACCACGCCCGACCAGCAACACATGCTTCGCGTTATTCTGCATCCAGCAACGTAATGCTCACTGTGCCTGCAGCCTGCATCCAGTCTTCTGCCACGCCCGCCTCGAATCCGGAGCTCCTAAAACAAAGAGGAAAGAAAGGGACAAGGTTAGAAAATGAACTTATTTCTATTCCACACCTGAGTCTGGATCCATCTCGTCTGCGGACCTGTAAAGAACATCATTTTTGCACACGCCGCACCTCCAGCTGCAGCGCTGCGTCATACTCACCAGTCTTCACAGCATCCTTCGGGTCGGCGCCGTGTTTATGAACCAATGCCGGTTGCACTTTTTATGCAGACCTGGAGCGGATTGGTCAATTCCATTAGTTAACCAGGATGACCCTCTTCTTCGGGATTTTCAAGGTTTTCAATTGAGCATGGAAAGACTATTTGCCAGACATTCACAGGGACAGGCCCTGGATAACAAACTTTTATCATTACGACAAGGTAACCAGGATCTACTAACCTATATAGCCACTTTCAATAGGTTAGTGGTGGAAACCGGATGGCCAGAGGTAAAACGAATTACATTATTTCATTGTGGACTTCGGGGTGAACTCAAAGACGTTTTGGCCCAAGTTGTGAACCCACCTCAGGATTGTGCAGAATATATAGACTTAGTGGTCCAGTTAGACCACCGATTTCAGAATAGAAAGGCTGATCGAGCTAAGTTCGAGAATCGGGTATTGGTTAAACCCAATGTTACACTCAAAGGAACAGATGTATTAGAACCGATGCAGATCGGGGGGGTCAAGGGACCCTTAACTCAAAAGGAAAGAGAAAGAAGACGGCAGATGCAATTGTGTCTGTACTGTGGGGCCTCAGGACATTTTTTACGGGATTGCCCTATAAAAACATCTAAAAGAGTAGTTGGAGTTGCTGATAAAAATCAAACAGACCACGCCCGACAAGCTTAGAGGTCCGCTTGCCGAGCTTGACGAAGGATACTCAGACCTCGCACTTCATCATACCAATGGTCCTTATAGATCCAAGGCAGCCATCACGTATGCACGCAGTGAGGGCATACATTGATAGCGGGGCCATAGGAAACTATGTGGACCACGTTTTGGCTTCTAGGATGAATCTATCTTTCTGCAAAAAGACCACTTCGGATGTCATCACCACAGTCGATGGAACTGAAAATGCATCTGGGCCTGTAACTCATTACACCGCAGAGAATGCACTATTGGGTCAGGATGGGCATCGAGAGACCATTGTGTTTGATTTAATCAAAGCCCCGCAGTTCCAAATAATACTGGGGATACCTTGGTTGGAAACACATAATCCTTGTATTGATTGGCGAGAGAAGAGAATAACCTTCCCGGATTGTGCACATACTTGTTACCCGAAAAAACGCTTGAACCAAGGCCTGGCCACAGTCGCTACTCCAGTCGTGCATTTACCTCAGGAATATCAAGAATTCCAGGATGTTTTCCAAAAGGAACAGGCAAACACCCTACTACCTCACAGATCATACGATTGTCAAATCGATCTCACACCCGGTGCACAACCTGAAAATTGTCATGATGCCTACCCCCGGGCATCCGGATCGAGTCCATCAGCCCCGGGAGCAGGCATCCAGATACTCATTAAAACCCCAACAGCCCCGGCTGGGAGCTGTTTGGATTCAGTCCTGGCGCATTAGGCGCCAGGATCATCATAGAAATCAGTCCTGGCGCCATAGGTGCCAGGCTCATAGACGTTACTTACCTTATGCAGACCATGCTGCTAATGAGTCCAAGCCAACGTGAGGCCTGGATGGCACTATTTTATTACAGGGACTATTTTTTACTCGGGTGTGGTTCTAGGGACTTCTTACCTGGGACTACTTTTGAGGCTATTTAAACCACGCCCGACCAGCAACACACGCTTCGCGTTATTCTGCATCCAGCAGCGTAACGCTCACCGTGCCTGCAGCCTGCATCCAGTCTTCTGCCACGCCCGCCTCGAATCCAGAGCTCCTAAAACAAAGAGGAAAGAAAGGGACAAGGTTAGAAAATGAACTTATTTCTATTCCACACCTGATTCTGGATCCATCTCGTCTCCGGACCTGTAAAGAACATCATTTCTGCACACGCCGCACCTCCAGCTGCAGCGCTGCGCCATACTCACCAGTCTTCACAGCATCCTTCGGGTCGGCGCTGCCTCCATCATTTCTTCGCCAAACTTCGGCACCCAGGAGACAAAAGAAAACCACAAGGTGAGCCGAGGGAACCAACAAATATAATTCTTACCACCATTGACTTACCTGATTTACCACCGGAGGCATCCTTTTGTGACTCTCCATATTTTCACGTGCCGCATCTGTAAAGAGAGACAAAACAACACGTTTTCCACGTGCAACATTTACCGGACAGCGCCGGGTAATACAGACTCTTACCTCTTACCTGGGCGCCACCAGCTGCCACAAGAGCATGTTTTCACGAGCCAGCTGCAAGACAAGAGAGGACTGTGGGGGTGCCATCACTTGAATCCACAAGTGGCTAAATCCATCTCTCGACTTGCAGGAGAATATGTCTACGTTTTAAGCAGACAAGATTAGGAGGGCAGATCCAGTCAGTCATCGCTGCACTACGCATCACGTGGGTGGAGACCGCAGCTGTCCGGGTCCGACCGACGCCCCTGTGGGAGCCAGGTGAGCGTAACAGAACGCGAAGCCTATCTACAAATCCCCACCCGGGCGTTATGGAAACCTCAGAAACCGACCAACTAGCCCTATTGTTAGGGGAACTTAGGGCAGAAGTGCACTCCGCGCGCCAAGAGATTAATGCCCTCAGGAGAGAACTGATTGTGTCAAAGGAGCGCACTGATGATCTTGCTAGACAATTACTGCAAAACCAAGCTAGGCAAAGACCATTACCTGGATTCGGGGGGAATCCAACTCCTGTTTCATCGAGCAATCCTGTACAAGTAGTTCTACCAGGGAGCATTCCTTTAGCTCCACCCAAACTTTTTGCTGGGGACCCAAAAAAGTTCACTGTGTTTATGAACCAATGCCGCTTGCACTTTTTATGCAGACCTGGAGCGGATTGGTCAATTCCATTAGTTAACCAGGATGACCCTCTTCTTCGGGATTTTCAAGGTTTTCAATTGAGCATGGAAAGACTATTTGCCAGACATTCACAGGGACAGGCCCTGGATAACAAACTTTTATCATTACGACAAGGTAACCAGGATCTACTAACCTATATAGCCACTTTCAATAGGTTAGTGGTGGAAACCGGATGGCCAGAGGTAAAACGAATTACATTATTTCATTGTGGACTTCGGGGTGAACTCAAAGACGTTTTGGCCCAAGTTGTGAACCCACCTCAGGATTGTGCAGAATATATAGAGTTAGTGGTCCAGTTAGACCACCGACTTCAGAATAGAAAGGCTGATCGAGCTAAGTTCGAGAATCGGGTATTGGTTAAACCCAATGTTACCCTCAAAGGAACAGATGTATTAGAACCGATGCAGATCGGGGGGGTCAAAGGACCCTTAACTCAAAAGGAAAGAGAAAGAAGACGGCAGATGAAATTGTGTCTGTACTGTGGGGCCTCAGGACATTTTCTACGGGATTGCCCTATAAAAACATCTAAAAGAGTAGTTGGAGTTGCTGATAAAAATCAAACAGAGCCTGATTCGGGAAACGACCACGCCCGACAAGCGTAGAGGTCCGCTTGCCGAGCTTGAAGAAGGATACTCAGACCTCGCACTTCATCATACCAATGGTCCTTATAGATCCAAGGCAGCCATCACGTATGCACGCAGTGAGGGCATACATTGATAGCGGGGCCATAGGAAACTATGTGGACCACGTTTTGGCTTCTAGGATGAATCTATCTCTCTGCAAAAAGACCACTTTGGATCTCATCACCACAGTCGATGGAACTGAAATTGCCTCTGGGCCTGTAACTCATTCCACCGCAGAGATGACACCATTGGGTCAGGATGGGCATCGAGAGACTATTGTGTTTGATTTAATCAAAGCCCCGCAGTTCCAAATAATACTGGGGATACCTTGGTTGGAAACACATAATCCTTGTATTGATTGGCGAGAGAAGAGAATAACCTTCCCCGATTGTGCACATACTTGTTACCCGAAAAAACGCTTGAACCAAGGCCTGGCCACAGTCGCTACTCCAGTCGTGCAGTTACCTCAGGAATATCAAGAATTCCATGTTGTTTTCCAAAAGGAACAGGCAAACACCCTACCACCTCACAGATCATACGATTGTCAAATCGATCTCATACCCGGTGCACAACCTCCATGTAGTAGGATCTACGCCCTTACGGAACCCGAAAACTGTCATGATGCCTACCCCTGGGCATCCGGATCGAGTCCATCAGCCCCGGGAGCAGGCATCCAGATACTCATTAAAACCCCAACAGCCCCGGCTGGGGGCTGTTTGGATTCAGTCCTGGCGCCTTAGGCACCAGGCTCATCATAGAAATCAGTCCTGGCGCCATAGGCGCCAGGCTCATAGACTTTACTTACCTTATGCAGACCATGCTGCTAATGAGTCCAAGCCAACGTGAGGCCTGGATGGGACTATTTTATTACAGGGACTATTTTTCACTCGGGTGTGGTTCTGGGGAACTTCTTACCTGGGACTACTTTGCAGGCTATTTAAACCACGCCCGAACAGCAGCCCATGCTTTGCGTTATTCTGCATCCAGCAGCGTGACGCTCACCGCGTCTGCAAGTCAGCATCCAGTCTTCTACCACGCCCGCCTCGAATCCGAAACTCCTAGACAAAAGGCAAAGAAAGGAGAAGAGGTTAGATCACAGACATTATTTGATTCCTTACCTGATTCCAGACCCAGCACATCTCTGAGCCTGGAAAGGACATTATTTCAGCACGTGTCGCTTCGCCAGCAGTAGCGCCGCGTTATACTCACCAGTCCACCGCATCTTTCGACTCGGCGCTGCCTCCATCATTTTCTTCGTCGAAACCCAGCACCTGGGGGGAAAACAAAAGGAATAACAAGGTGAGTCGAGAAAACCAACAAGAACAATCTCTTTGCCACCATAGGCTTACCTGCTTTACCACCGGAGGTATTATTCTTTAATTCGCCGCATCTTCCTATGCCACACCTATAAAGGGAGAGAAAACAGGAAGTTAAACTCATGCAACTTTTACCGGACAGTGTTTGGTAATACAGACTCTTACCTGAACGCCATCAGCTGCCTCCAGGCAAAATTCTTTTGGACCCAGCTGCAACCTAACGAGGGAATGGAACAAGAGTGAACATCGGACATATTGAACTCTTTGAACTTTATAGACACTGGAGTCAATATTCCTCCAGAACTCCTCCAGTACCTTCAACCCAGTGAAGTAACTGGTATCTACGCGCCCCTGCATGCCATGCAGGATGGAGAGCTCATCATTTAAAAACATAAGGTGAGGTTACCAAAAGGGAATATCGGAGGTGATTAGTGGGGAGAACGAGAACTGTTGGGGAACCATCACTAAAGTCCACGGGTGGCTAAATCCCTTTCTCCACTTGCAGGAGAATACTTTTACGAGTCCAGCAGACAAGATTAGGCAGGCCAGTCCAGACTGTCATCTCTTCACTACGCATCACGTTGGTGGAGACCGCAGCTGTCCTGGTCCGATCAACGCCCCTGTGGGAACCAGGTGAGCGTAACAGAACGCAAAGCCTATCTACAAATCCCCACCCGGGCGTAATGGAGACCTCAGAAACCGACCAACTAGCCCAATTGTTAGGAGAACTTAGGGCAGAAGTGCACTCCGCGCGCCAAGAAACGAATGCCCTCAGGAGAGAACTGATTGTGTCAAAGGAGCGCACTGATGATCTTGCCAGACAACTGCTGCAAAACCAAGCCGGGCAAATACCACTACCTGGACTTGGGGGGAATTCAACCCCTGTTTCATCGAGCAGCCCTGTGCAAGTGGTTCTACCCGGGAGCATTCCTTTAGCTCCACCTGAACGCTTTGCTGGGGACCCGAAAAGGTTTGCCGTGTTCATGAACCAATGCTGCTTGCACTTTTTATGCAGACCAGGAGCTTTTCCAAACGACCAAGCCAAAGTAGCCTTTGTACTTTCATACCTTAGTGGCAGCGCAGCGGATTGGTCAATTCCATTAGTCAACCAGGATGACCCTCTTCTTCGGGATTTTCAGGGTTTTCAATTGAGCATGGAAAGATTATTTGCCAGACATTCACAGGGACAGGCCCTGGATAACGAACTTCTATCCCTACGACAAGGAAACCAGGACCTGCTAACTTATACCGCAACCTTCAATAGGTTGGTGGTGGAAACCGGATGGCCAGAGGTAAAGCGAATTACATTATTTCATCGTGGACTTCGGGGTGAACTCAAAGATGTTTTGGCCCAAGTTGTGAACCCACCTCAGGATTGCGCAGAATATATAGAATATCTGGTACAGCTAGACCACCAACTTCAGAATAGAAAAGCTGATCGAGCTAAGTTCGAGAATCGGGTATTGGTTAAACCCAATGTTAATCCTAAAGGAACAGATGCATCAGAACCAATGCAGATCGGGGGGGTTAAGGGACCCTTAACTCAAAAAGAAAGAGAAAGGAGACGACAGATGCAGTTGTGTCTGTACTGTGGGGCCTCAGGACATTTTCTATGGGATTGCCCTATAAAACCATCCAAGAAAGTAGTCGGAGTTGCTAATAGAAATCAAACAGAGCCTGATTCGGGAAACGACCACGCCCGACAAGCGTAGAGTTACGCTTGCCGAGCTTAAAGAAGGACACTCAGACCTTGCACCTAATCATACCAATGGTCCTTATTGATCCAAGGCAGCCATCACGTATGCACGCAGTTAGGGCATACATTGATAGCGGGGCCGTAGGAAACTATGTGGACCACGAATTGGCTTCTAGGATGAATCTACCTCTCTCTGCAAAAAGACCACTTCGGATGTTATCACCACAGTTGATGGAACTGAAATTGCCTCTGGGCCTGTAACTGATTCCACCACAGAGATGACACTGTTGGGTCAAGATGGGCATCGAGAGACTATTGTGTTTGACTTAATCAAAGCCCCGCAGTTCCAAATAATACTGGGGATACCTTGGTTGGAAACACATAATCCTTGTATTGATTGGCGAGAGAAGAGAGTAACCTTCCCGGAGTGTGCACAGACCTGTTACCCGGAAAAAACCTTGAACAAAAGCCTGGCCACAGTCGCTAATCCAGTCATGCAGTTACCTCAGGAATATCAAGAATTCCAGGATGTTTTCCAACAAGAACATTCAAACACCTTACCACCTCATAGATCATACGATTGTCAAATCGACCTCATACCCGGTGCACAACCTCCATGCAGTAGAATCTACGCCCTTACGGAACCCGAAAACCGTCACCTACGACAATACTTGGACCAATACCTTGCTAATGGCTTCATTCGTCCATCTAAGTCCCCTGCATCTTCAGCTTTATTCTTCGTGCCCAAAAAGGAAGGTGACCTCAGAACGTGCATAGATTACCGCGCATTAAACCAGATCACGGTGAAGAACCGATATCCATTGCCTCTGATCCCTGAACTACTAGACCAAGTAAAGTATGCTTGCATCTACACTAAATTAGATCTCCGAGGGGCATATCATGTGGTACATGTAAAGAAGGGCGACAAATCCGTACTTGGTGCTTTTCGCACCAAGTACGGATTATTCGAATATCAGGTGATGCCCTTCGTGATGTGCAATGCACCAGCAGCCTTCCAGTATTTTATGAACAATGTCCTTCGTGAACTCATTGACGTCTGTGTTGTCGTATACATAGACGATATTCTAGTGTACTCCTCCTCAGAATCAGACCATGTGAAGCACGTTTGTGCAGTCCTTGAGAAACTACGCCAGCACAAGTTATATGCAAAATTGGAAAAATGTCTTTTTCATGCTATAGAAGTTGAATTCCTTGGATTTATCCTGACTCCAAAAGGAGTCCGAATGGACTCTCGAAAGGTGGATGCAATCCTCAAGTGGCCATCACCCAGTTCAGTTAAAGGGGTGCAAAGCATGCTTGGATTTACTAATTTCTACCGCAGATTTATTCCTGACTTCTCATATGTTGTACACCCCATCACAGCACTTTTGCGAAAAAACAAACGCTTCTTGTGGACCGAAGAGGCTGAAAAGGCCTTCCAAGAGCTGAAAGCGAAATTCATGTCTGCACCTGTCTTAAAGCATCCACGCCCTGAACTTCCATACATAGTTGAAACTGATGCATCCAGTTTAGCCATGGGGGCTGTCCTGTCCCAGAAGGATCCAGAAACGGTCAACTTCATCCAGTAGCATTTTGGTCCAGAAAATTCTCGGCCCCCGAATTAAACTATGCGGTTACCGATAAAGAGTTGTTAGCCATCAAATCCGCCCTCAAGGGTTGGCAGCATTATCTTCTCGGTGCCAGGCATACCATTACGGTAATCACCGATCACCGGAACGTGCAGTATTTAAAAACAGCCAAGGCCCAATCGTCGCGTCAACTTCGATGGGCCTTATTCCTTGCCGAATTCAATTTCATGATCACTTACCGACCAGGTTGTAAGAATGGTAAGGCAGACGCTTTATCCCGAATTGGGATGGGAGAAGCATATTCGGAACCGGTGCCTATAATTTCAGAACAAATAATTCTTGGCATAACCACTCTACAGACACTAGAGGATATTCAAGTGAAGATCCAACAACTCTTCGATCCAACAGCCATGCAGGACTGGGTGAAGAAAGGCTCGGACTACTCAGTCATCAATGACCTACCTTATTATCAAGGGCGACTATTTCTACCACACAAGGAACTACAAGAACTAGTCATCTCCAATTATCACGACACCCTGATGGAAGGACACCCAGGTATCGCAAAAACTGAAGCTAAAATTAAGAGACAATTTTGGTGGCCCACCTGGCGAAAAGACGTAAAGTCATTTGTAATGTCTTGTGGCATTTGCGCCCAAAACAAAAGTCAGAAGAAAAAACCAGCTGGCCTCTTACAACCTTTGGATATTCCACCTACACCATGGCACACCTTATCGTTAGACTTTATTACAGATCTACCTCCATGTAATGGATTTAACACCATTCTAGTTATTGTGGATCTTTTTTCCAAGATGGCCCACTTTATTCCTCTAAAGGGATTACCTTCTGCTTCAATTCTGGCCAAGGAGTTCCTCGAAAACATTGTTCGAATACATGGATTTCCTTCCGTATTGGTCTCTGACCGAGGTAGTCAATTCATTTCACATTTTTGGAAGAAATGTTGTCAACTGGCGCAAATCGACGTGATGTTATCAACCAGTCACCATCCCCAGACCGATGGTCATACGGAGAGGACCAACCAGACCCTTGAACAGTACCTACGTTGCATGCTACACCAGACCGAAAGTAATTGGAAAGATATTTTATGGATTTCCGAGTATGCATACAATAACTCTATATATTCAGGAACCGGACAAAGACCCTTTTATACCATATATGGACATCACCCCCGAACCTCAGAACTAGATTCGCCTCAGCATTCAGAAATGCCTGCAGTTAGTCATTTGCATTCTACTATTACACAAGCCTTTAAAGAGGAAACAGAACATTTGAAACAAGCAAAAGAGAAATATAAGAAAAATGCTGATCAACATAGAAGTGAAACTCCACAATACCAGATTGGGGTTCAAGTTTGGCTGGATACAAAACACATACGTCTGAAGGGAACTCTGACTTTTAACCCTAGATATTTGGGACCTTACACTATTAAGGCCATTATCAACACGGTAGCCGTCAAATTGGAATTACCCTCTAATATGCGCATTCATCCTGTCTTTCATGTTTCACTTTTAAAACCAGTTCAACCAGGAACAAGATTAACCAAACCACCCGACCCCATCTTGATAGATGGAGAACCTCAATTTGAGGTAAAAAATATCCTGGACTCCAAGATGGTTAAATCAAAACTTTTTTATTTAATCGATTGGAAGGGCTACGGACCACAAGAAAGGTCATGGGAACCTAGTGACCACGTCCATGCACCTCGGTTGGTGAAAAGATTCCATCGGAACCTCCCAGACAAACCAGGGCCCAGGGGAAGAACGACTTTAGGAGGGGCCCTGGGGGGGAGTGCTGTCATGATGCCTACCCCCAGGCATCCGGACCAAGCCCATCAGCCCCGGGAGCAGGCATCTAGACATTTAGTAAAACCTCAGCAGCCCCGGCTAGGGGCTATCTGGGTTCAGTCCTGGCACCTTAGGCACCAGGCTCATAGTAGAAATCAGTCCTGGCGCCTAAGGCGCCAGGCTCATACTCATTACTTACCTCAGGCAGACCATGCTGCAAATGACTCCAATCCAACATGAAGCCTGAAAGGGACTATTTTTCTACAGGGACTATTTTTTACTCGGGTGTGGTTCCAGGGACTTCTTACCTGGGACTACTTTTGAGGCTATTTAAACCACGCCCAACCAGCAACACACGCTTTGTGTTATTCTGCATCCAGCAGCGTAACGCTCACCGTGCCTGCAGCCTGCATCCAGTCTTCTGCCACGCCCGCCTCGAATCCGGAGCTCCTAAAACAAAGAGGAAAGAAAGGGACAAGGTTGGAAAACGAACTTATTTCTATTCCACACCTGATTCTGGATCCACCTCGTCTCCGGACCTGTAAAGAACATAATTTCTGCATGCGCCGCACCTCCTGTAACAGTTATAACTCCGTTGAGGTTAATACCTCTCGGTATTGTGTTACCAATTCCCAAAAAGGATATTTAGAAAAACACTAACCTGATCGGATGCCAACATGTTCAGAGCAGCAACAGCAGAAGAGAAGAATCACCCTGGAATCCCTGTTCCCCCTAGTACCGAACATAAAAGAATCAGTGAGGGGAAACACGGACCCCAGGGAAACCCTCTGGGGAAGAAAACCCTGGAGATCTTGAATCAGCCTTCTTGTAAGGAAAGACTCCGGACTTCAGAACTGGTTGTCTCTCAGGATGGCCCTTCTCTATGTGGCGAAGAGACCTACAGAACGAGAATAACAGGTAAGTATAAGAAGGGGGGCGTGGCTTGGACGGCCATGTAAAGGGACGTGCTCTCGTGGAGCTCCGCTGATCCTACAATGATCCTGGAGGAGAAGTGCGTGCACGGGAACCGGCCGGTACTGGAAAATAATGCCCATGCGTGTGAAGATGATGGCTACACTCGCTGAAATGCGAGTGGAGGGTGAGGACACTGAGTTATACTCGTCTGCGTGCCGTGGGCCCCGGATCGGCGAGGGGAACAAGATGGCGGCAGAGACAAAGAGGACAATAGGGGTCACGAGATGTAGGTCCTGTAAAGCCCCTGCATCGAACTCCAAGACCAGCGATTAGAAGCAGACCGCGGCACTGGACCGGAAAGCGCTGTTGCTTCACTGAGGCGGCGCACATCTGTGGGCACACGTACCCGGAGCTGGTACAACCAATGGACTGTGCATTGCCGAGACTCAGCGAGCACATTGGTAACCGACGCTGGGCCCGCGTTGTAATCGGATCGAACGCCAGCGGAACCCAGGAGGATTCATTGTGGCAGCGCACCAGTTGGGTGGCCGCGGATCCTGGGGTCGACGCGAATGAGCGGGCGGTGGTGGCTGCAGTTTTCCACAGCGAAACATCGGCGCCGGCCAAGTGGTTGAGACCGACACAAGACAATTGCTGATCCCCTACACTTAAAGCGGCCCCTCTGGGCCTGGGCATTGTGGGCCGGATGGCCTTGGGATCGCAGAAGAGGGGGAACAAAGGGAGTGCGGCGAATAGGTGAGCGCACTCGAGCACTGGCCACAGAAGGAACATGACAGAGACCGGGCCACAACTCCAAGAGGGTACGAGCACATGGGAGGAGACGGCCCATTCTGGGCGCGAGAGAAGAGACAAGTACATACAAGTACATGCTTGGCCTGCTGAGAGTGGTCCGTGACCACGCGGACCTTTGTGCGGAGGGAGGCACGGCAGGCCCTCGCCCAGTTAACATAGCAGGATGTCATCTAAAGTGGTTAGACCCAGGATCCGACAGTCCACGATGGAGACCTACGCCAGGTCGCCCCCAGAAGCGGAGGGGGGCAAGAGCAAGGAGACCCCCACGGCAAAGGTGGAAACACCGGGCATGATCCAGGAGGTGCTGGCAGCGATCGCAGATTTAAAGGTGGCCTGGGAGACTAAGTTGGGTGAGGCAATGAAAGAGCTGCAGGAGGGCCTGGACCTCAAGATCGAAGCGGTCCAGGAGGAGGGGAACCTGCTGAGGCAGGACGTGCGAACGATTGCGGAGCGCACTGGGGCCTTGGAGAAGGAGATGGCCCCGAACACGGAGGCATGCGCCGCACATGGAAAGGTGCTCCATGCCCTCGTGCAACGGGTGGGCAATCTGGAGGACAGAGCTGAGCAAGCAGAAGGGCGCGCCAGACGTAATAACATCCGTATAGTGGGCCTGCTGGAAGGTATGGAAGGGTCAAACCCCACAGAATACGTGGAATCCATGCTTTTACAGGAGATAACAGGCGGGGTGCTGACCCAGGGGTTTGCGGTTGAAAGGGCGCACAGGGCCTTGACAAGGAGACCGCCCCCCTGGAGCGCCCCCACGGCCGCTGATCGCAAAGATCCTGAACTATCGGATCAGGAGAAGATCCTCGAAGTTTTCCGGAGGGGAGGAACGATTGAAAAGGGTTCCGCAAAAATCACGGCCTACCCGGACTATACGCTGCTTGTACAGAGTAGTAGGATGAACTTTGGATCGGTGAAAAGGAGGCTGAAGGAAGCAGGCCATCGCTACATGTTGCTCTACCCAGCCAAGTTGAAAGTGTTTTATAAGAACAGATCCCTTTTTTTCGAGACGCCGACCGAGGCAATGGACTGGCTGGACATGCAGGGCCGACCTCAGGAACCGGATGTCCAGATGGGGGCTGCAGGAGATAAGTAGCAGACAGCTGTGGCACCTAGGGTGACATGGCCAAGACATTGGGACTTGATTATAGAGTTGTATTAAGCTTGTGAGGAGTGTGTTGTAGTATCAACTGGCTGGACCCGCTGGACGCACCAATCCTAAAATAGACGACTGGGAGCTCCTGGGAGGCATCCCTTGTACCCAATAGTAATATACTTAGTTAGGTCACTGTTAGATCGGTGATGCCCCGCGGGGTCCTAGTCCTCGGCGACGGGACAGGACCAGGCGCGGGTGGGCCTGAGATCCAGGGATGGAGCTGGGAATTTGTTGGGGTAGGGCAGGGTGGGGGGAGGGGCTGGGTTGTGTGCAGTGGATGGGAGTTGGGGAACAGGGAGGGGGGAAACTGTTGAGGGGTTTAGGGGAGAGAGCCGGAAAACAAACCATCAAGGGAAGCATTGAAGGGAGAGGTGGGTTGGGAACAAACTGAGTAGATGGCATCGGGTAACCTCAGAATTGTGACCTGGAATGTACGGGGCCTTAACAGCTATCTGAAACGTAACAAAGTGATGCTGTATCTAAAAAGGATGCACATTGATGTGGCCCTGTTGCAGGAGACTCATCTCACAAGGGAGAAGTTGGAGGTTGTCAGGCGAAAATGGAGGGGACATGTTGTGGGGGCTACGTATTCTGCGTACGCTAGAGGGGTTATCACTTGGGTGGCGCCGCACGTGCCGCTCCAGGAGCTTAGCTCAACGGTAGACCCAGAGGGCAGAATGGTGGCAGTGACAGGACTCCTGGGGAACAGGGAAGTGCATATCATAAATCTGTACGCCCCCAATCATGATATAGCAGCTTATTTTAGGTCCCTCTACAGCAAAACTAGCCCCCTGGTTGGGGGTGCGGTGGTGTGGGGAGGGGACTTTAATTGCACCCTGAATCCCAAAATGGATAGGTCAGCCGACAAAGCGGGGAAGCCGGTGCCGGCGGCCAAAGCACTGGGGACATTGTTAAAAGATCTACGCCTAGAAGACGTGTGGAGAAGGTTGCATCCAATGGATAGGCAATACTCGCACTATGCAGCACCACATGACCTGCACACGAGGCTAGATTATGTGTTCGTCGCGGCTGAGATAGCGGGAGAAATGGTGGGAGCGGAATACAAGGTCTGGGTACTATCTGACCACTCGCCTTTGGTGGTAGAGTGGCGACACCAACCCCCCAGAGCGCGGATCCCGACATGGAGACTTAGGACTAAGGCATTACAAGATGAGAGGTTCCGGGAGGACTTGAGGGAGGCCATCGAGGAATATTTTGATATAAACATGGGCAGTGTGCGCTCGGTTGGAACAGTATGGGAGGCGTTCAAGGTGGTGGTGCGTGGAGTAGCCATTTCGAAATCTAAAGGGCTCCAGGGGGGCATTGAAAGGGAACTTCAGGAAACAGAAAGGGAGTTGGAGGGCCTCACGCGACATGAGGATACCGCCCTGAAGAATAGCGATAAGATAAAAGACCTACAGTTAACCTGCAGTGGACTCTGGGATAGGCTATGTAGACTAAATTACAAGAAATCTACGGCGAGGCTACACGCAGAGGGCGATAAGCCGGGCAGATTGCTGGCCTGGCTGTATAAGAGTGAGACCCCCCGCACAGTGATCAGTGAGATAAGGGATGAGGAAGGTCGCATCTGTAATACCCAGGAGGGGGTGAACGAGGAGTTCCTCAAGTTTTCCAGACACATATATGAGGACGCAGGGGAGGATAGGAGCCAAGACATACTGGACACGTTAGAGGACATAGAGCTGCCCACCCTGGACGACCTAGAACGCGCGGAACTGGACGCCCCTATCACCTCGGAAGAGCTGGAGGTGGTGATCCAACATTTGCCCACGTGTAAGGCACCCGGGACGGACTGCTTGCTATGTTCAACGAGGCCTATGAGCAGGGGGAACTGCCATTGTCTCTTCGCGAGGCGATGATCATCCCACTCCTAAAACCAGGCAAGCCGGCCGCGGAGTGTGGGTCTTACAGACCCTTGTCCATGCTGAATCAGGACAGCAAAATACTTACGGCAGTGCTGGCCAATAGGCTGAAGAGGGTGATCGGTAAGGTGATACACCCAGACCAGACGGGATATGCGAATTACGGAGCATCACATTCGGCAGAAGCGACGCATTGAAGCGGAGTTCCGGGTTCCTTAAGAGGGATCAGATGACTGATCACGTGTTCCTGACGGCAACGTGAAACAACTAGACTGCTGGCATAGGATTCTCTTGCTGTATCGGAGTTTCCTCGAATCATAGCTCCACACAGGGACCAATGACGCCTAAGCTGCCATCGGTGAAAAGGTGTAACAGTATGCCCCCTCCTCAGGGGAGGCGAACCCGGTTTACCCGGGTGAAGGCGAAAGAAACGGGGCACCAATCGAGGCGCATGTACTCCTGATGCCGATTCCCATGTTCTGTCTGCAGGGGAGTAACCTTTCCAATCAATAAAGAATTGGAGACGGCCTCGACGATATCTGGAATCACAAATACCGGCAACCTCATATTCATCCCCAGAAGAGGTCATAACGGGAGGAGGTAAAGGTTTGGTGGACCGAGGGAAACGGTCTGGTAAATCCAGCCTGATCTGGGACAAGTGGAAAACAGGGTGAATGCGAGACCAAGAGGGAGGTAAAGACAGTCGCACTGCTACTGAACCCACCCGCTCTAGTACCTCAAAGGGTCCAAAGAATCTTGGGGATAGTTTGGAAGGGATCAGATGTTTGGGTAGAAAGCGAGAGGCCAACCAAACTTTGTCCCCTGGATTCAAATTTGGCTCGGCTTGACAGTGTTTATCAGCATATTTCCTGGCATGATCTTGAAGGCTAAAGGTCAATGCTAGTACAATCATGGATTGGTGGAAGACAGGCTGTTCTGGAGACAATCCTAAAATATGTGGGGAACTCTGAATAGATTTCCCTACCTTGGTTCCCTCTACGGCAGGGCTTTGGCGTTTCCCGCCGTCTGAGGTTTGGTTCTGTGAGGAGGAACAATCAGGCAATCACGTAATATGTGAGAAGAGGAGCCACAATACATACAAAGCCCCAGGGTCTTCCTTCGTTCTCTTTCGGTGTTTGTTAAAGGACCCTTGACGGATCCAATCTGCATAGGTTCCTCACCCGTAGGGGCTTTGAGAATACTGGGCAGAGGATCAGAATGAGTACGGATTCCCTTAGGCTTCTTCTTTTCATGCGCCCTTTCTTGAAGTCGGTAGCCTATTTGCATGGTGAGGGTTATCATTTCAGCCAAGTTGGCCGGTCGAGGACTTTTGGAAACCTCGTCCTTCAACTCCTCAGAGAGTCCTCGGCGAAACAACGTTAAGAGACCATCATCTGGCCATCCAACCTCTGAGGACAATTGTTTAAACTGGGTGATATAAACAAGAGGTCCTTGTTTCCCTGGCGGAGATCAAGAAGCTTCTCTTGTGTAGTAACCGAAATTTCCTGGTGACTAAACATAGATCTCAGACTGTTTACAAATGCTGGGTAAGAATCTAATACTCCGTTACCTGACGTAACTAAAGGGGTAGCCCAAGCTAGGGCAGGACCAGATAGATGCGAGATCAAAAATCCCACCTTATCTTTATCGGTTGGGAAGAATCTGGGTTTAAATGTGAAGTGCACGGTGCAGCTATCCAAAAATTCCTTGTGTTTATGAGGATCCCCATCAAACCTGCCCATGCTCAATGAAATTGGGGGAGTCTCGGAAAAGGCTCGGGTCACCTGTTGCCTTAATTGAGCATTATCCTGCTTGATAGCTTGCATTTCTAGTGACATAGACTGCATAGCGGCCATTAATTGCTGCATTTGCCGCTCCATGTTATTGCCACCCGATCTTGTCAGTTATATTAGGCGTCGCTTACTGTAACAGTAACAACTCCGTTGAGGTTAATACCTCTCGGTATTGTGTTACCAATTCCCAAAAAGGATATTAAGAAAAACACTAACCTGATCGGATGCCAACGTGTTCAGAGCAGCAACAGCAGAAGAGAAGAATCACCCCGGAATCCCTGTTCCCCCTAGTACCGAACATAAAAGAATCAGTGAGGGGAAACACGGACCCCAGGGAAACCCTCTGGGGAAGAAAACCCTGGAGATCTTGAATCAGCCTTCTTGTAAGGAAAGACTCCGGACTTCAGAACTGGTTGTCTCTCAGGATGGCCCTTCTCTATGTGGCGAAGTGGAAAGAGACCTACAGAACGAGAATAACAGCTAAGTATAAGAAGAGCAGAATGAAGGGTAAATTGATGAGGAAAGTGCGAAACTAACTTTGGATATGGCTGGAGTTAGATCCTTCGAATGGGTCTTCCCGGGCAGTTGAAGGAGTGGTAGTCCAAAGAGGAGGGTGACAACTGACAAAGGAAAAATGGTAAGTGTGGTTCTAAGCAAAGAATAGATAGACCAAATGTAGGAATTGGGCTTACTTCCGATAGGCGGACCTTCTGACTAGAGCGGAATATCAAATGCAGAGCCCTGCTTGAAGAGACGAGGGAATTCCCTGGACTGAACGAAGGAGAGGAAGTGAGCAGGCCGAGACGAGATACAATTCTATAACAAAAAGGAATTTTAGTGAGAAAAAGAAAGTTGAATAGCTGTCGATAGAATAGGGTTCGGGGTTCTGAATCTTCGCGAACTTACGGAGCGTCACATTCAGCAGAAGCAACGCGTTGAAGCGGAGTTCCGGGTTCCTTAAGAGGGATCAGATGACTGATCATGTGTTCCTGACGGCAACGTGAAACAACTAGACTGCTGGCATAGGATTCTCTTGCTGTATCGGAGTTTCCTCGAATCATAGCTCCACACAGGGACCAATGATGCCTAAGCTGCCATCGGCGAAAAGGTGTAACAGTCTGCCTCCTCCTCAGGGGAGGCCAACCCGGTTTACCCGGGTTAAGGCGAAAGAAACGGCACACCAATCGAGGCGCATGTACTCTTGATGCCGGTTCCCATGTTCTGTCTGCAGGGGAGTAACCCTTCCAATCAATAAGGAATTGGAGACGGCCTCGACGATATCTGGAATAACAGATACCGGCAACCTCATATTCATCCCCAGAAGAGGTCATAACGGGAGGAGGTAAAGGTTTGGTGGACCGAGGGAAACGGTCTGGTAAATCCAGCCTGATCTGGGACAAGTGGAAAACAGGGTGAATGCGAGACCAAGAGGGAGGTAAAGACAGTCGCACTGCTACTGAACCCACCCGCTCTAGTACCTCAAAGGGTCCAAAGAATCTTGGCGATAATTTGGAAGGGATCAGATGTTTGGGTAGAAAGCGAGAGGCCAACCAAACTTTGTCCCCTGGATTCAAATTTGGCTCGGCTTGACAGCGTTTATCAGCATATTTCTTGGCATGATCTTGAGCATTTTGCAGTGCCACTCGTGCCGTTCGATGTCCGTCTTGTATATCAGCTATCAAACTGTCTACTCCAGGAATTCGTGATGAGGTTGAGGAGATGGATTGCACAAATGAAGGATGATATCCATAAGAACAGTAGAAGGGACTTGTCTTTAATCCTGCATGCTTGGCATTGTTATAGGCAAACTCTACAAAAGGTAAAAGCTCTACCCAGTTGTCTTGAGCAGCCGACACAAAGCAGCGGAGGTAGCCTTCTAACGTCTGATTCAAGCGCTCAGTTTGCCCGTTGGTCGGGGGATGATATCCTGAACTTAGACCTCTCTTGATGCTTAAGGCTTGGCATACTCCCTTCCAGAAACAGGATGTATATTGAGGGTCTCTATCTGAAATGATAATATCAGGAAGACCATGTCTTGAAAATATTTCTGAGATGAATATCTTAGCCATCTGGGCAGTTCCTGGAAGCTTGGGTAATGGAGTGAAGTGGGCCATCTTGGTGAAGTAGTCGACAGTGACCATAATAGTAGTGTTCTGAGAAGAAGGTGGAAGATCGACTATGAAGTCAGTAGAGATGACTTGCCACGGTCTTTCTGGTATAGGCATGCGGGCCAACAATCCGAAGGGAGGAGACCGTAGTGTCTTCGATTGAATGCAAACACTGCAAGCCTTTACATAATCTGTGACGTCCGACTGAAGGGTAGGCCACCAAAAGTGACGTTTAATCAAGTCAAGAGTAGTTTGAATGCCTCGATGTCCCGCTGCACGGGTGTCATGACACATCCGAAGAACCTCCAATTGTAATGGGTACGTAGGAATCAATACTTGGTCTTCATGAAAATACAATCCCTGATCTCTGGTTAGATGGTAGGACGTAGCTAATCCTTCAGACAGTTGACTTTTATTTGAGGTTTCAGATTTAAGGGCCTGGAGAAAATCAAAAATGATGGAGACAAATCGAGCTTGGGGAAACATTTTTTCAGAACAGAATCTAGTAACATGAGGATTCTTACGGGATAAAGCATCCGCTCGTAGGTTCTGATTCCCTGGTAAAAAGGTGAACTCAATCCGATATGGGAGAAAAAAATGTGCCCATCTTGCTTGCCTGCTATTGGTGGTTTGAGCATGCTGAAGTACTTTAAGGTTTTGATGGTCAGTACGTACCACTACTGGGAAGAGGGAACCTAATAAAAGGTGTCTCGATTCTTCAAAGGCTTTCTTTATAGCCAGAAGCTCCTTTTCAAGTACTGAATAATTTTCTTCGGAATGAGTGAATGTCTTCGAAAGATAGGCTACGGGTCTTTCGTCCCCAGTACTTGATTGTTGCAATAGGACCGCCCCTAGCGCATGATGAGAAGCGTCAGTTTCTACAATAAATGGACGAGTTTGATCTGGAGTGACCAAGATAGATGCAGAGGTAAAGAGACCTTTCAAAGTATCAAATGCATGTTGAGCTTGTTCATCCCACTTGAAACGTACGCCCTTCTTGAGTAACGTTGTTATGGGTAAGACAGTCTCAGAATAACAAGGAATAAACTTTCAATAAAAGTTTGCAAATCCTAGAAATCATTGGATTTCTTTAACCGATGTGGGGGATGGCCAAACTAGAACGGCTGAAACCTTCCTCTGGTCCATGGAGATACCGTGAGCTGATAGAAAGAATCCCAGGTAGGAGATCTGTGCTTGATGAAACTCACATTTTTCAGCCTTACAATACAGTTGATTAGCCTGAAGGCGCTCCAAGACGATGTTCACGTGATGAATATGATCCTCCTCATTTGCAGAGAACACTAGGATATCATCCAAATAGATGATTACAAAATGAAGAAGAATGTCGGAGAATAAATGGTCCATAAACCTTTGGAAAACAGCGGGTGCATTTATCAGTCCAAAAGGCATCACCTGATACTGAAAGTGTCCAAAAGGTGTGCAAAAAGCTGTTTTCCATTCGTCTCCGGGGGCGATTCGGATCAGATGGTAAGCCCCGCGAAGATCTAGTTTGGTGTAAAGTGCTGCTCCTTGAACCGCTTCTAGGATGTCTTTAATCAGTGGCATCGGGTACTTATCTGGGATGGTGATCTTATTGAGTCCCCGATAGTCTATGCAGGGACGTAACTCCTCTGAGTCTTTCATTGGGATAAAAAAGAGAGAGGCTCCAACTGGAGATTTGGACTCAGTAATTAACCCATTCTGTAGATTAGAATGAAGATACTCCTTGAGAGCCGCTTTTTCTTTTTGAGACAGGACATACATCCGTCCGAACGGAAGAGGCTGATCGGGGAGCAGGGCGATGTGGCAATCATCCCGACGATGAGGTGGTAAAGAGGGAAAAAGGGGTTTTGAAAAAACTTTATGGTACTGTTGATGACATTCAGGCACTGTCTGTAACTGATTAATAGAAGAAGTTGTGGGAGTATTGGAAATTTCCGATGGAACTTGAATTCCAACTGCCTCTTGAGATATACAATGGGCTAAACAATACTCTGAACCCAAAAAAAGAGTCCCTGCTGTCCAATTTATAAACGGGTTATGAGTGCGTAGCCAAGGGAGTCCCAAAATGACAGGAAAGTGGGCAGCCTTTATCATATCGAAAGTCAAACTCTCCTTATGTGAGGCAATCATACAAGTCACAGGACTGGTTTGTTCTCTAATAGGTCCAGATATTAAGGGACTACGATCTACTCCTTGGATTGGAGTGGAGCAAGATTTAAGAGTCCTTGCGATGCCATTTTTAGCTGCCCAATGGTCATCCAAATAGTTTCCAGCCGCCCCACAGTCGAGTAAAGCTGGGATATTTTGTAATAAACGATCTGGAAGGCTAAAGGTCAATGCTAGTACAATCATGGATTGGTGGAAGACGGGCTGTTCTGGAGACAATCCTAAAATATGTGGGGAACTCTGAATAGATTTCCCTACCATGGTTCCCTCTACAGCAGGGCTTTGGCATTTCCCGCCGTCTGAGGTTTGGTTATGCGAGGACGAACAATCGGGCAATCACGTGATACGTGAGAAGTGGAGCCACAATACATACAAAGCCCCAGGGTCTTCCTTCGTTCTCTTTCGGTGTTTGTTAAAGGACCCTTGACGGATCCAATCTGCATAGGTTCCTCACCCGTAGGGGCTTTGAAAATACTGGGCAGAGGATCAGAATGAGTACGGATTCCCTTAGGCTTCTTCTTTTCATGCACCCTTTCTTGAAGTCAGTAGTCTATTTGCATGGTGAGGGTTATCATTTTAGCCAAGTTGGCCGGTCGAGGAACTTTGGAAACCTCGTCCTTCAACTCCTCAGAGAGTCATTGGCGAAACAACGTTAAGAGACCATCATCTGGCCATCCAACCTCTGAGGACAATTGTTTAAACTGGGTGATATAAACAAGAAGGTCCTTGTTTCCCTGGCGGAGATCAAGAAGCTTCTCTTGTGTAGTAAACGAAATTTCCTGGCGACTAAACATAGATCTCAGACTGTTTACAAATGCTGGGTAGGAATCTAATACTGCGTTACCTGACGTAACTAAAGGGGTAGCCCAAGCTAGGGCAGGACCAGATAGATGCGAGATCAAAAAGCCCACCTTATCTTTATCGGTTGGGAAGAATCTGGGTTTAAATGTGAATTGCACGGTGCAGCTATCCAAAAATTCCTTGAGTTTATGAGGATCCCCATCAAACCTGCCCATGCTCAATGAAATTGGGGGAGTCTCGGAAAAGGCTCGGGTCACCTGTTGCCTTAATTGAGCATTATCCTGCTTGATAGCTTGCATTTCTAGTGACATAGACTGCATAGCGGCCATTAATTGTTGCATTTGCTGCTCCATGTTATTGCCACCCGATCTTGTCAGTTATATTAGGCATCGCTTACTGTAACAGTTATAACTCTGTTGAGGTTAATACCTCTCGGTATTGTGTTACAATTCCCAAAAAGGATATTTAGAAAAACACTAACCTGATCGGATGCCAACGTGTTCAGAGCAGCAACAACAGAAGAGAAGAATCACCCCGGAATCCCTGTTCCCCCTAGTACCAAACATAAAAGAATCAGTGAGGGGAAACACGGACCCCAGGGAAACCCTCTGGGGAAGAAAACCCTGGAGATCTTGAATCAGCCTTCTTGTAAGGAAAGACTCTGGACTTCAGAACTGGTTGTCTCTCAGGATGGCCCTTCTCTATGTGGCGAAGTGGAAAGAGACCTACAGAACGAGAATAACAGCTAAGTATAAGAAGAGCAGAATGAAGGGTAAATTGATGAGGAAAGTGCGAAACTAACTTTGGATATAACTGGAGTTAGATCCTTCGAATGGGTCTTCCCGGGCAGTTGAAGGAGTGGTTGTCCAAAGAGGAGGGTGACAACTGACAAAGGAAAAATTGTAAGTGTGGTTCTAAGCAAAGAATAGATAGACCAAATGTAGGAATTGGACTTACTTCCGATAGGCGGACCTTCTGACTAGAGCGGAATATCAAATGGAGAGCCCTGCTTGAAGAGACGAGGGAATTCCCTGGACTGAACGAAGGAGAGGAAGTGAGCAGGCCGAGACGAGATACAATTCTATAACAAAAAGGAATGTTTGTGAGAAAAAGAAAGTTGAATAGCTGTCGATAGAATAGGGTTCAGGGTTCTGAATCTTCGCGAATTTACGGAGCATCACATTCAGCAGAAGCAACGCGTTGAAGCGGAGTTCCGGGTTCCTTAAGAGGGATCAGATGACTGATCATGTGTTCCTGACGGCAACGTGAAACAACTAGACTGCTGGCATAGGATTCTCTTGCTGTATCGGAGTTTCCTCGAATCATAGCTCCACACAGGGACCAATGACGCCTAAGCTACCATCGGCGAAAAGGTGTAATACCTCCAGCTGCAGCGCCGTGCCATACTCACCAGTCTTCACAGCATCCTTCGGGTCGGCGCTGCCTCCATCATTTCTTCGCTGAACTTCGGCACCTAGGAGACAAAAGAAAACCACAAGGTGAGCCGAGGGAACCAACAAATATAATTCTTACCACCATAGCCTTACCTGATTTACCACCGGGGGCATCCTTTTGTGACTCTCCATATTTTCACGTGCCGCATCTGTAAAGAGAGACAAAACAACACGTTTTCCACGTGCAACATTTACCGGACAGCGCCGTGTAATACAGACTCTTACCTGAGCGCCACCAGCTGCCACAAGAGCATCTTTTCACGAGCCAGCTGCAAGACAAGAGAAGACTGTGGGGGTGCCATCACTTGAATCCACAAGTGGCTAAATCCATCTCTCCACTTGCAGGAGAATATTTCTATGGGTTAAGCAGACAAGATTAGGAGGGCAGATCCAGTCAGTCATCGCTGCACTACGCATCACGTGGGTGGAGACCGCAGCTGTCCGGGTCCGACCGACGCCCCTGTGGGAGCCAGGTGAGCGTAACAAATCTTAAAAGACAATGGTAAACTTGCACTCTTCTAACTGCTTGATCTGTCAGCAGCTTTTGACTTGGTCAACCACCAAAAGCTCTGCCCCCATCTGAAATCTGCAGCACACTTCTCTGACGCAGCCACTGCTTGGATCAGCTCCTTCTTGGCAAACAGAACTATGAGGGTCTTCTCTCCCACTGATTCTCTGGAACCTTCACCGGTACCTTGTGGGGTCCCGCAAGGCTCCTGTGTGTCTCCAACGCTCTATAATGTATTTACGAAGCCCCTCTTCGATATCCTTGACTATCTGGGTGTCACGTATACTAATTATGCGGACGACACCCAGATACTCGTTCCCATATCTGGTGACTTTGCAACAGACAGCATAACCCTTAATGAAATATATGTAGTAATACAAGCATGGATGGCTCATCATGGACTTTGTCTCAATGACGAAAAAACAGAGCTGCTTATCCTTGGTACTCATGCCAAACTAAAAAAACGAAACACTGCTTTTAAATCTTTCACTATAGATGGTAACACTATTCCCGTCTCAAACAACACTAAAACCCTTGGTATCTACCTGGATGCCACCTTATCCTTCTCCAAACAAACTAATGCAGTAGCATCATCAGCCGCCTACACCTGTAAACTTATCACTGCATGTAGGCCGTTCATCTCCACACCTAACTGCATTACACTTGCTAGAACGTTCGTTTTGTCCAAAGTAGACTATTGTAATGCCCTCTATTTAGGCACCAGCCATAAAAATATTAACAAACTACAAATAATTCAAAATAATGCCATCAGGGCAGCCCTCAACATCCCTAAGAAGTCGCATGAAACCAGACGCAATCTCCATTGGCTCCCAGTAGAGCATAGAATATCCCTCAAAACTCTTGCCCTTACACACAAAGCCAGGGCCAACCTTGCACCATCCTACCTCATCAACCAACTTACCCCACACACATCATTAAGACCTCTTACAGCAGCTCAAGCTAACACCACGTCCATACCGAGATTTAAACTCCATAACTCGGGAGGAGCAGCTTCCCTGTACAAGCCTCAAAGCTATGGAACACACTCCCCGCTCTCCTCAGGTCAGAACCCTCATTCAACCTATTCAAACGTAATACTAAGCACTGGCTTCATGACCTTGACACAATGACAGCCTAACTTCCTAGATCCTAATCTTGTTGCCTGCCTAATGTGTGTATGTAAATTATATATTATATTATATGCTATATTATTATTTGCACCTTCCATTGCTTACCACATGAAAATGAGAACTTGTATGTATGTACCTGTAACTGTTATGTATGGGCACTCGTTCCTCGCTAAACCACGGGCTCGTTTCCCTTTAAGGAAGGCGAAACCTGGTACCTGGAAATTGGCATGGCAACGCTGGCGTCCACTCTACTCCTCCCTCGGACCACGTCGAGTAGTGCGCCGGATTGTCACGTGAATTGCTTCCTTATTAGCACCTCCTCCTACTGGTTCGGTGCTTCTGATCACAGATTAGTGGCGTTTGGAATTGTGTTTACCCATATCTGGTTCTTGTTCTCCCCGTTCCTGTCCTTGTTACCCTGTTCTTTCCTCCACAGTGATTGATCACCTTGGCTCCTCGACGCGGACTGTTTATTGGATTGCCTTTTTCTTGTCGCCTTGCCTGGAATTGCCTCGTCTGGTTTCTTGATCTCGGATTGCTATTGGACCTCTCTTGCCTGCTCCTTGGATACCTCGTTTTCTTCAGGTCAGACCTCATCCTCTTCAGTATTTTGTTCTTGGTATTTCTGGAACTTTGAACTGTAGTAGTGGTACACGGACTAGAGACTTCCTGTGTGTACTAGCGTCCTCGTGCCGTCGGGTCAGGGTGTTATTAGGCGTCCTCGTGCCGTCGGGATAGTCCTGGACTGCTTCTTGTGGATTGCTTGGATTCCGCCTGCGAATACTATCCTTCTCCTAGGACACAAACACCGGTAAGCGGTTAACCTTTTTCTGATAAGACTGGGTAGAAGGAGGGGGGTGGTTTTTGTCTTATTGTTACTGGCAGTTGTTATTACGAAACCTACCTTTTTGCATTGCATGGTATATCTTCGGTATCACATTTTACAAATCTTGTGGTTGTGGTGTGTTGTTATCTCACCTATGCAGGTTTGGTTCCGAATTGCTGCATGATACCCTTATCCAAGTCTCCTTGACATCCCGCATTTCAACCCGAGTTGTTCCACGGAGACTCCAGGATTTCCATCGGCATCCATTCTTTTCTCCAATAGATCGCTCTGGTTCTTTCTAGTCAAAACCAGAGGGGTACATTGGGAAGAAGAATTCATCGGCTACACTACGAGGGCAAATCTGGTATCTGACAGAATCAGAAGCCTTAATGGATGCCAATGAAACATTGGCCACCATCTTGCAATTGGTGGCCGATCTCCGCAATGATATGACCGCTGCCCATACTGCTACGCAGCGGCGCATAGATGATTTGCAAGCAGGGTTGTCGCCTCGGGGGGCCGAGGCGGCTCCTTTTGCGGGTATTCCTGACGCAGCTCCTCTCCCATCTCAACAGGGCACGGGTCCTGTATATATGACAGCACAGTTCCCCTTGGCTCCTCCTGAACGGGTCCATGGAGACCCCAAAACATTCAGGACCTTCCTGAATCAGTGTAGACTGCACTTTCTTTGTCGTCCTGCCTCTTTTCCTGATGCAACTACCAAGGCAGCATTTCTGTTGTCCCATTTAGGGGGCACTGCTGCCGCCTGGGCGAATCCACTGTTGGAAGAAGGGAGTCATCTTCTATATAATTGTGACGCATTAATAGATGCCATGAGTCGCGTCTTTGACACACGTTATGCGACACAAGCTACTGACTTAGAACTGCTCAATCTGCAGCAAGGAGGTCTCTCTCTGCTAGCATACGTGGCCAAATTTAACCAGTTGGTGGCAGAGACCGGTTGGCCTGAAGAAAAGAAGGCCTCCCTCTTCTATAAGGGCTTATCTGATTCCTTGAAGGACACTCTAGCAACTGTGCCAATGATACCCAAGACATTCCCCGAACTTTTGGATTTGGTTCTTCAGATCGATTCCAGACAGGCAGCGAGGAAAGGAGAGAAAAGAACAGCTCCCCCGGTTTCTCTTGCTGTTCCTGTTCCTGCTTCGGGATCCTCTGAACCTATGCAAATAGGGGCTCTGAGAAGTCCTTTATCAGCAGAAATCAGGGAACACCGTAAAAAGAACGGTCTATGTTTTTATTGTGGAGCTTCCGATCACTTGCTCAGGGATTGCTCCAAAAGACCTACCAAGAAACAGGGAAACGCCAAAACCCGGTGACTGAAGGGATCCAGACGCCGGGTATTTCATCTACAGATCCTTCTTTGTGTAGCCCTTATTGTCTGAACGTGTCACTCATGGCCTCCGGTGTTGAGAGAAAGCAGGTTAGCATGGTATTGGACTCTGGAGCCACAGGGAATTACGTGGATGCCTCCCATGCGAGGGCATTGGGTCTCCCGATTGTCCTTAAACCATGTCCGGAAATGGTGAATGCTGTGGACGGTTCTTCTCTGGTGTCTGGGCTAGTGACAGAACGCACTATTGACTTGGTAATGACCACGGATTGTGGGCATCAGGAAAGTATATCCTTTGATCTTATTGCCGCCCCACAGTTCAGATTTATATTAGGTCTGCCCTGGTTCAGACTGCATAACCCATCAGTGGACTGGTATTCAGGGGACGTGTGTTTTCTCTCTGATTACTGTGATACTCATTGTCTAAAAATCCCTGCCATGGTCAATCCAGGCCGCGTTCTCTCTGAACTAGCTGGTACCGTAGGGGCAGTTATCAATACTACGCTTCCTGTGGCTTACCAAAAGTACAAGGATGTTTTCGATGCTCAAGGGGCAGAGGTACTTCCACCCCATAGACCTTACGACTGTCCTATTGACTTGGTCCCTGGGGCCAAGGTACCTTCAGGACGCATTTACTCCTTGACCCCAAAGGAAGACCTGATTTTGAAGGACTATATTCAGAGTTCCTTGGACTCCGGATTTATACGCCCTTCACGTTCACCTGCTGCCTCCCCATTATTTTTCGTTCCGATGAAGGAAGGGAGACCTTCGTCCTTGCATCGACTATCGGGCATTGAACGCAGTCACTATCAAGAACCAACATCCGATCCCTCTGATTTCCGTTTTACTGGATCAATTGGGGTCGGCCAAGGTGTTTACTAAACTGGACTTAAGGGGTGCATACAATCTTGTACGGATCCGCGAAGGCGACGAATGGAAAACTGCTTTCAAAACCAAGTATGGTCTCTTCGAGTATTGTGTTATGCCTTTTGGCCTGTGTAACGCTCCAGCTACCTTCCAGTTTTTCATCAATGAGGTATTCCATGACATGTTAGACCATTACGTTGTCATATACTTGGATTACATCTTGATCTATTCTCCTTCGATTGCCTCTCATGTCATTCATGTTTCCAACGTATTGCAACGATTGAGGGAAAATCGTCTATACGCCAAACTGGAGAAGTGCATGTTTCATGTCACTGAGGTGGAGTTTCTGGGCTATAGCATTACTAATCAGGGCTTGCAAATGAGCCGTTCCAAGGTCGCTGCTATTTTGGACTGGCCGCGTCCCAACACATTGAAAACCTTGCAGTCTTTCCTTGGTTTCGCAAATTTTTATCGGCGGTTTATTCAAGATTATTCTGCCCTAGCTTCTCCACTAACGGCTCTCACCAGCACGAAACATCCGTTTAAGTGGAATGCACAGGCACAAACCGCATTTGAAGCCCTGAAATCCGCTTTCACTTCCGCTCCTGTTCTTCAGCATCCAGATATGAACACACCATTTGTTGTTGAAGCCGATGCCTCGGATATAGCCTTGGGCGCTGTTTTATCCCAACATTGTCCAGATACCAAGACTCTCCATCCAGTGGCTTATCACTCCAGGAAACTTACGCCCTATGAAAGAAATTACACTATCACGGAGCGTGAGTTATTGGCTGTCAGAGACGCATTCTTGGTATGGAGGCACCATCTGTTGGGTTCTCCCGAACCGGTACAAGTCTTTACAGATCACAGGAATCTCTTAGCCCTGCAGTCGGTGAAATGCACCACGGCTCGCCATGCTAGGTGGCATGAATTCTTTTCAATGTTCAATTTCACCATCACCTACCGTCCCGGTTCCTTGAATTCTAAAGCAGATGCCCTTTCGCGGCTTCATGGACCTCCGACTCCCTCTAACCTTCACGGCTCTATGTTACTGCCTACTCAAGTAGTGTGTGGTTGCACGTTACGTCCTCCATTAAACTTGGCAATCAAGGACTGGGTGAATAACCATCCCTCCGAGTTGGCAAGCCTTGGTCTGGAGCTGGTTCATTCACTACCCTATAAACAGGGCAAGATATTTCTGCCAGATGTTGATACTCGGCGTACCGCCATGCAATGGTGTCATGATGCTGCTATAGCGGCCCATCCGGGGGTTGGTAAGACCTTGGACCTTTTGGGAAGGTGGTGCTGGTGGCCTTCTATGAACAAGGATGTGAGGGAATACATAGCTGTTTGTGCCGTTTGCGCCCAGTGCAAACATCAACGTGGTAAACCTGTGGGTCTACTACAACCCATGCCTATACCTGAAGCCCCGTGGAAGATGCTTTCCATGGATTTTGTCGTGGAGCTTCCTTTGGTGGAAGGTTACAACACTATCTGGGTAGTGATTGACTACTTTACCAAGATGGCTATGTTTGTACCGTGCCATGGTGTCCCTACTGCTCCGGTACTGGCGGATCTATTCCTGAAAAATGTGTTTAAAAGGTTCGGCCTACCCACTATGATCATTACGGATCGGGGACCACAGTTTACTTCTCGCTTTTGGAGGTCTTTGACCACAACCTTAGGTATCGATGGCAGATACTCCAGCGCCTATCACCCTCAAACAGATGGCCAAACGGAGAGGCTTAATGCCACCATGGAGCAGTACCTCCGTTGCCTCACTCTTCAACGTCAAGGTACCTGGGTCTCCGTATTGCCGTTGGCGGAATTTGCCTACAATAATTCCCTCCACTCCGCGACCCACATGTCCCCATTTTACGCTATGTATGGTCGACATCCACGGTCCTTACCTCTTGATGCTGAGCCACCCTTGCACAATCCTGCTGCCTTAAATTGTTTTAAGAGACTCTCAGACACTCATGCCTTAGTAAAGAATCAACTGGTTCTGGCCCAGAAGCGTTCAAAGAAATATGCGGATTCACGACGCTCCTCGGCTCCTTTGTATACTCCTGGCATGAAGGTCTGGTTGTCCACGAAGAACCTACGATTGTCAGGTCGACGGACCTTGTTACCACGCTTTGTGGGTCCCTATAAGGTTCTGCAAGTCATAAATCCTGCAGTGCTCCGTCTAGCTCTACCTCCTACCTGGAGGATACATCCGGTGTTTCATGTATCCTTGGTGAAACCTTGTCACCCATTGACCAAACTGCCTTTACACCCGTCTCCTGTCAGAGTACAGGGGTTCGACGAATACGAGGTGGCTGCTATCCTGGATACCAAAGTGTGCAGGGGACGGCGTTTGTACTTGGTCGATTGGAAGGGCTATGGTCCAGAGGACCGCACATGGGAACCAACTGATAACATTCATGCCCCTGTCCTTATGGCCCGTTTCTGGTCCTCTCGGGGGGTGAGGTCCCCTTTGCGGGAGGATACTGTTATGTATGGGCACTCGTTCCTCGCTAAACCACGGGCTCGTTTCCCTTTAAGGAAGGCGAAACCTGGTACCTGGAAATTGGCATGGCAACGCTGGCGTCCACTCTACTCCTCCCTCGGACCACGTCGAGTAGTGCGCCGGATTGTCACGTGAATTGCTTCCTTATTAGCACCTCCTCCTACTGGTTCGGTGCTTCTGATCACAGATTAGTGGCGTTTGGAATTGTGTTTACCCATATCTGGTTCTTGTTCTCCCCGTTCCTGTCCTTGTTACCCTGTTCTTTCCTCCACAGTGATTGATCACCTTGGCTCCTCGACGCGGACTGTTTATTGGATTGCCTTTTTCTTGTCGCCTTGCCTGGAATTGCCTCGTCTGGTTTCTTGATCTCGGATTGCTATTGGACCTCTCTTGCCTGCTCCTTGGATACCTCGTTTTCTTCAGGTCAGACCTCATCCTCTTCAGTATTTTGTTCTTGGTATTTCTGGAACTTAAAACTGTAGTAGTGGTACACGGACTAGAGACTTCCTGTGTGTACTAGCGTCCTCGTGCCGTCGGGTCAGGGTGTTATTAGGCGTCCTCGTGCCGTCGGGATAGTCCTGGACTGCTTCTTGTGGATTGCTTGGATTCCGCCTGCGAATACTATCCTTCTCCTAGGACACAAACACCGGTAAGCGGTTAACCTTTTTCTGATAAGACTGGGTAGAAGGAGGGGGGTGGTTTTTGTCTTATTGTTACTGGCAGTTGTTATTACGAAACCTACCTTTTTGCATTGCATGGTATATCTTCGGTATCACATTTTACAAATCTTGTGGTTGTGGTGTGTTGTTATCTCACCTATGCAGGTTTGGTTCCGAATTGCTGCATGATACCCTTATCCAAGTCTCCTTGACATCCCGTATTTCAACCCGAGTTGTTCCACGGAGATTCCAGGATTTCCATCGGCATCCATTCTTTTCTCCAATAGATCGCTCTGGTTCTTTCTAGTCAAAACCAGAGGGGTACATTGGGAAGAAGAATTCATCAGCTACACTACGAGGGCAAATCTGGTATCTGACAGTAACACCAACATCTGTATTTATCTGTAACCGTAACCTTGAAACCTTTGCCTCCTGCATACTAATGTAACTGTAACCCAGTTTCCTGTAACCAAATCTAAACTTACGCGCCCGTATGCCCCTGGGCCTGGCTGCGCTTTATAAATAAAACAAATACAAAACACAAATACAAATAAGCACTGGAACACTGAGAAAGCTTTTTTCATGAAAAATAATCACACACAGGCGTGGCCAGCCACTAAATGAAAATAGTTAGTATTTAAATATAAGGTGCAAATAACCATTAGTTGAATACACTTGTAAAGGTTATTCTGTTATTCTGTTTTTCTATGTAGTTTTAAAATATCAAAGCACAGTGAATTTAGCCTGTGCTAAAAATAGACTACAAACATTGCCTGGTATCGGCTAACTCTGGTAGAGCACACGAAGTAGCTGAGCAGCTGTTCCCTGTCCATCAAAACACCCAGGCAGGCTAGGGCTCATATACACAATGTAAATGTATTGGAAAACAGGGTTTTAAGCAGAATTACTGGACCAGATAAAATATAAGAATATTGAGTGAAGTGTGGAGAGTATGACGGAAAGGTGTGTTTATATATACATTTTTATAATATAGCAAATGATGACAAACAGGATTGACAATGTATTCCTGCATAGGCAGCAGTTTGCTAAGTAGTTTGTAACCTGGCCATACAAGAAGGAAGACTGCAGAATCCCTTGTAAGGCAAGAAGAACAGTTTTGGATGTGCTATGCCAGTATCCAGTAACCAAGTTGAACAGTATATAAGGCGCCTGCTTGGCATCAGTCTGGAGGAGCCGCCCACAGAAGAAGGACAGAATGCTGGTCGGGGGGCAGAGTCCTTTCCCCCCCATCTTCATTTGTGTACAGATTAAATTGTTATCCGTGCAAGACCAGACTCTTGGCCTTAATTCCCTAGAAGGACGAACTTTAATCTGGTGCGAGCGTGATTAGGGGTATCCTAATATATTTAAGGAGTACCCCTGTAAGTATCGGCTACCTTTCAGAAGATCCATTAATTTCAAGGTGTTTCACTGCTTGTTGCCATTATTCAAAACCATCTTATTCTAAAGCACTGAGAGATATTAAGTTTAAACAAAAACCTATTCAGTCTTCATGTAGATATGGTTAAAGTAAAATATGTGAAACATCTGATGCTTATGGTAATTGTAATGATATTACAACTGTTCAATCATATAAAGCAAAAACCATTAAAACCTCCTTGGACTCAAAGGCACTGAAATCCTCAAATACTGTGACGAGGAAGAGGAACAAGGAGTACATGTGGAGGAAATGTGACAGTGGGCCTCATTACGACCCTGGCGGAAATCGAAAAACGATGGCGGAAATGCAATACCGCCATCGAATAGCGCTCGGTGCGATCATGACCCGTCACCGCAAAGTACGATGCCATTAGCGACACCGTAGTGAACGCCAACGCTAACTGCACCAAGTACGCGCGCGCGCGCCATGCCAAACCGTAATTACCACCATGGCGTAACGGTACGCGAATTCCGACCCTAGCGGACATGCACCTAACGCCATCAAGCACGGCGGAAAGTACCATTCCGCCATGGTGAGAAGTACGGCATCGCGAACCAACCGTAAACGGCCCTACTGAGTGCTTGTACACCGCTCCCTGGCCACATTGTACAACCCCCCGTAGGTGCAATGAAGTCACACAATGCAACCAGTGAAATGTACTAGTCATCCATGCCTGCCAACGAACAAATGAATCTCAAGAGGGCCCAATGGGAGCTGCAGGGCACAGATGGCACGAATACAGAAGCTATACAAATGGACATGACCTCAGTCTCCCACCAAGAAACGCACGCAAACACAGGCACCTGTGACCAGCAATATTCCGATAATCACATCATTCCACCAATCCAACTGGCTGACCGGCAACTGTCACACAAAAGCTAATCCCCCGCCCCTGAGCATGACATCATCAAAACAGTCATAATGGCAGCCCTTATCCCTGACCTCACTGGGCTTCGTAGGCAAACGCGCCCAGCACAGTACCACACAACTATACTCCGAAGCTGGAACCCAATGCAGATCTCCTCACAATACATCGCTCCCCAAATAGGAATATGCCACATCACTCGCAAAGAAGAATGCTACACGGTTCATATCAGAACAGAAATTTAATGCACAACAAATTCACCAAGCCCATACAGCCATTAGGCCATGAACTCCAAAATATATTTCACCATTGTGGGCTGCATCCGCAATAAATGACCAGCTACTTCTTGTGTGACGCCCTGTTCCTTCATGGTACACAGGGGCTACATTCCCGTACGAAAAGGCAACATGGAAGCGCCTAGAACCGCAGGGCCGTCCCAATAGGGAGGCACTAGTCCAGCTGAAAGGCCGAAATGTTGCTCCTAGCCACTAGTACTGCGTAAGGGCATGTGGCCCATTGGCGATCGTCCCATAAGATCGTAATGCTGCTCCACTGATTAACACGAAGCAGCAGGTGTTGGGAGTAAAATCCATCTGCAGGAGTGGCATACAGATGGCAGTGGCAAAAGGGGAGGAGATACCTGTCAACCAAATGAAATGAAAAAGAATAGTATGGCCATCAGAACTACATTTGAATTACTCACCTCAATGATCACACCAAATCCACAGCCATATGCATGTTAGCCCACTCCAAAGGATCATCACCACCCAAAAACCACTTGCGAATCATAACTATCCATATCGAGGTGAAAACACTATCACAAACGAGTGTACCTGTGCATGCGTCTGTTAAAACAGAATCCATCTGATGGGATTGGTAACGTGCATAGACACAAGTGTCTGAAGGCGCGTCGAGACAGGGAGGGCTCAACAAGGCCAGATAGACGATGGTCCCACTATGGCAGCCCTGCATCACATAGCGCAGGGGAGGTGGATAGATTCCAAGAAGCCCTGTACATGGCAAACTCTGTATCAAATCATCTGTCCATGCATCCATACATCATTCCCTCATCCCGTAATGAAAACGCCTGTTTCCATACTCACATAACATGTGAAATTTCCATTGAGTCTGTGCGTTATGCAGCCTGCAAAATCCACTGTGCCCCAGCCCGTAATTCCAGTGTTGTGAAGTAACATGTATTTGGGAACGTCCGGCCTCATCGCCCACGTCGCTATTGCGCATCCCAAACTATTCATATCAATCATTGCATCCTCGCCATGGCCCCTGTCCCAAGGACATTGAACAATAGAACGTTATATTTGCAGTCAGACCTGTGGGCATCTCCTCGCCGCTAGCTGAAAACCGAAAGCGCCGCCCTTCGAATTCCTCATTTGCAACATCACGTCGAAAAGGCATCTGTGGCCGCTTGAAACCACAAATTAATCCATCTAGTGCGGCTGTGTGTGAAAATGGCAACTGCCTTCACTCACAAATGGAACGCCCGTCGGTGAAGCTCGGTACAGTGTTGCATGAGGGTCCACCGTTACTCGAGTACTACGTTCCACTGACCCTTCACAAGTCTGTTCGCGACTGCAAAGATTGTATGTGAAACAATGGGACCATAGCCGAATGTACATATCAACCAATGTTACACTGCCATCGGGTACAAATACATGATTGCAATAGCAAGATGCCATTCGTCGAATTGCAGCGTTGTGTGCGGGACGTGCTCGCCCAAAGGGGAGTGCAGCTTGCACAGGTGGAATGAATCACCACAGGTGGAGGCCATTCAGCCTGAAAACACATAAATTGCACACCCAGTCTCCTCCCACAACCACACCCACTCCGAAATGCTACCGGCAGGACTAGCCATGTTGGCCCTGGGGGACCTGATAGCACTGCAAGTACTCCAACTTCAAGAAGAAGACGAACACCAACTACAACCGGCCGCACGGCGGAGACGCAGGAGGAGGAGGAGGAGGCCAAGGCAGGGCCAGCAAGGGCCGCCAGCACAGCCACTACCACCACATAGGCAGCCCGCAATCCCACGCCTCCGAGCACATCCGTTCAACCTCACTGATGAGCAGATCCACACCCTCTACCGTTTGGACCGGGACACCATAACCGCCATTGTGGACATGACACAGGCTGACCTTGTCAGCATGATAGATAGCCCAACCGCCATCCCACCCCTACTGAAGGTGGTGTCTGTACTCCACTTCCTGGCCACAGGCACCTACCAGCACACAGTCGGACAGTTGCATGGCATATCACAGCCACTGTTCTCACGGACACTATTGCAAGTGCTCGATGCCCTCCTGAAGCACGCAGACGACTACATCTCTCTACCACGCTCGGAGCAGGAAATTACCAACACAAAAGTGGGATTCCATGCACTTGCCGGCATACCGGGTTGCATTGGTGCCATCGACTGCACCCATGTGGAATTGGTCGTCCCACATGCCATGGAGGCCCAGTACCGCAACCGAAAACAATTTCATTCCCTGAATGTACAAATGGTGTGTGACTCCAACAGGATCATTACACATTGTTGTGCCAGATTCCCTGGATCAACCCATGATTCTATGGTCTTGAGGAACTCTACTATACCACGCTACATGGAGCGACACGCAGGGAACAGATCCTGGCTACTCGGTGAGTCTCATTTCATGCATGATGATGTGGGGTATGTGATGCGGCAATGACCTGGCAGGAAGGGGGGGGGTGCGTACATAGCAATGGCATTCCTCAAAATTCCTTTCTTGTCCACATACAGGTGATGCCGGGTATCCACTGAAGAGATGGCTCCTCACACCAGTCCGGAACCCACGGGACCAGCATGAGGAGGACTACAACCATGCCCACTCACGTACCCGTGTAGTCATAGAACAGGCATTCGGCCTACTGAAGACTCGTTTCCGCTGCCTCAGCAGGTCTGGCGGGGCACTCCTGTACCGCCATGTGAAGGTACAAAGATGGTCATGGCATGTGTCATGCTCCACAACATGTGCGTACGTAGAAATGTGCACATGCCCCCTGACGCAGAACTGCAAGCACCTGATGATGGTCATGATGAGGGTGGGGATGTGGCAGCACCTCAAGGAGTCTGCGAGGCACAGGAGGGCCGTGACATTCGTCAGCATCTCATAGATGCATGCTTCTAGCACTCACGCCTGGTGGCTGATACATGGACACGGGACTCGTGGCACTGTGTGTGTCTGGAACATGCACAATATGGACTGTACGCCTATAATGGCCTCGTACACAAAGATCAATGTCCACACATCTCATTGCATGATCGTGCATTGTTTATGGCATATGTGATATCATGTTAAACACCCTATCGACCCGCCACCCAAGTGAGCCCAACACACCCCCTCCACCCTCCTACCTCCCCCCGAACACCAGTGTCCAAAGATGCTCATTGTCAGTGGGCTGTCGCTATTGCAAGCCCCCTCTGCGGGTATCAGGGGCACCCCTGCCTGTGGAGCGCAGGTTCCTCCCAGATCTACGTTGGGGGCTGCCCTGGACGGAACTTGCAACGGATGATGTCTCTGCCTGCTCACGTCCATGCATGTCCCTAAGGGTTTGTGAGAGCTCAGTGAGCACACGGCGCACTGCGGCAAGTTCGGCACATACGTCTTTGGACGTCGCATGCAGTTCCCCCCTCAGGCTCTCGGTGCTTCTCTCCATTTGTACTCTCAGGCTCTCGGTGCTTCTCTCCATTTCTACTCTCAGGCTCTCGGTGCTACTCTCCATTTGTGCCCTTAGTGTCTCTGTACTTCTCTCCATTTCTGCCCTAAGTGTCTCAGTTGATGTTTCTATGGCTGCCTTAGTGCCCCCACATTCATCGGCATGGTCCTTGAGGAGCGTGGCCAGTTGCTGCTGTTGCACGATTACCTGGTCGAGGGACTGTTGCCTCTGCTGGGCCATGGCCATTTGCGGTGGTGTCACAGAGGGGCTGATCACCTCATGTTGCCTTGCCACAGGGCTTGTGGGGGATGGCCAGTCGTCGTCTTGTGGGTGCCCCTGCGTGGTATCCTCATGGTGTACGGGATGGAACAGACAGGGGGATTGAGACAGGTCATGGATGGATCTAACTTCGACATCCCCGTTTTCTGTGTCATGCTGCCATTAATGCAGTATCACCTATGGTGCTGCTGCCACCAGAAGCAGTGCCTACTGTGGCATCCATTGGGGGGACCTGTGGTGGTGGTGTTGTGGGCATGCTGGCTGCTGGGGTGCCTGTTGGAGTTCCCTCCTGTGTGCTGCCACTTGATTTGTGCTGCTGCCGTGTCTTGATGCGTGCAGCTGAGGTGGAGGGCCTTTGGCCGTTGGTCTTGGCCCTCTTTGCAGGTGTGCTGGTAGGGGTGTCCTGGAGCTCGTCGTTTGGATCGGACCCTGTGGTGGAGTAAAGGAGGGCGAGCGTTATTAATGGGTCTGTGGGAATTTGAATGGCAATGTATCACATGCATTGGGGTGGTACCTGAGGGTGATTTGGGTCGGGGCCTTGGAGGTGGTTTCATTTGTGTGTGGAGTGAGGGTGCAGTTGTTTGGCAGCCTGCAGTTAGGGTGTGCCTGCTGCACGTGTAGAGGGTGTTTTTAGGATTTTTAATTATTTATGTATTTGATGTGAGTTTTAATGTGTGCTATCAGGCCTATGTATGTGGACGTTCTCCTGGACATGTGTTCCTGTTGCACTATGTGGGCACGTGGTACTTCACATGATTGGACATTGTGGTTTTGGCATTGTTTTATTTGGGACACCTACCTGAATCTTCGGATGTCTGCACTCCTTTCTCCATCCCTCCGACTCCCTCTATGCTCTCCATTCCAATGGTGGAGGCACAGATTTCTTCCCAGGGGGTCAACTTGATGGGTGATTCCGATCCTCCCCCGGTAGCTGTGGCAATGTTGCGGTTGGCAGAAAGTATGCTACGGACGCGTATCCGCAGGTCGTCCCATCGCTTTCTGCATTGCTGTGGGTTGCGGGGTGCGGTCCCCACCGCACTTACACGCTGTGCCACCAGGGCCCATATGGCCTTCTTGTTCGCAAGTGCCGTCCTGGTCATTTGCGTGGAGAAGACGACGGCAGCATTCTCCTGGAGGGTCTCCGTGAGCACCGTGTCATGATCTCTGCTTCCAAAAGGTCAGGGTTTTCCCAACTCCCTTGGAAGCAGATCCATAACCCAGGTTCCGAGTGCCAACCAGTCCCAATTGGGACCTTTTGGACCCAGTCCTGGCGCCAGTGGCACCAGGCTCATAAATATGCCCAGTCCCAGCGCTGGAAGCGCCGGGCTCATAATGCTTGGGTGGACTTACCTTCAGCAGACCATGCTGCTTACTTGCCTGCCAGTTGAGCCTCTGATCCTCTTCTGTTTGGAACTACTTTTCCTGTTGGGTGGGGCTGGAGCCACTCCCTAGATTCAAAACACTGGAACTCTTCTGGAAGGTAGGAACTCTTTTCTTACCAGGAACTCTTTTCTTACTTAGGCGTGGCTTTGGAAGGAGACATCTAAGCACTACAGGAGGCTATTTAAACCACACCTGGTGGATGAATCTTGCTTTGCGTTATTCTGCAACCTCTGCAGCAGAACGCTCATCGTGTCTTCTGCATCCGGTCCTGGGTCTAAGGAAAAAGGCTTACCATCCTGAATCCAGTCTTCATCAACACCTATAAAGACAAGAAAGAACAGGTTAGCATTCCGGCATCTGAAAGGCAAAGGCTTACCATCCTGAATCCAGTCTTCAGCAACACCTATAAAGACAAGAAAGAACAGGTTAGCATTCCGGCATCTGAAAGGCAAAGGCTTACCTACTCTTCGTGCGCTCCGGAGGTCTTCACACTGCATTCCGGCATCTGAAAGACAAAACAAGGTGCGTTTAAAGACATTGGGGAACTTTAATACTCACGTGCCATTACTCCTTTCCACATCTAATCCAGTGGGTATTCCGGCACCCTGCAGCCGCTCCGAACTCGTACCTGCAAAATAAAAAGACAGTTAGAGCGCATAGTGAAGCAGGCAACAAGCGCTTACTTACGTGCTTCCAGGCGCTTCTATTCATCACACGGGCTCCATCTTCAACTCACTTCAGCCCGTCATCCGCCATCGCCGGAACCCTGCAAAACAAGAGACATCATTACTAAAGACTTTAAAGACATTTGAATGACTCGAAACTTACCGTTCGTGCAGTAAACGACGGACAGCAGTCCTCTGAAGTCAAGGGGCCTGCGCTATCTATCCAGTGAAGAAACTGGTTACAGCACCCTGCCCCGAGGCAGATGGAGAGCTCGGCATTCACTTACCTAAGACATCTTACTCTACACGTCAGGCATACAGTGCACAGAGGTCCAGCCCAAAGAGCCAACCGGGTGCTACACATCACCTTTGAAGATACGGTAGTCGCCCAGTCAAGACCGGCGCCTCTGCGAGAATCAGGTGAGCGTTACAGAACGCAAAGACCACCGCAAAACTCTCGCCCAGGCGCTATGGAAACCTCGGATACTGACCCCCTAGCCCGGTTACTTGGGGAACTAAGGGCAGAAGTGCATGCAGCTCGTCAGGAAACGAATGCTCTAAGAAGGGAACTAATTATTTCCAAGGAGAGAACAGACAATCTTGCTAGACAAGTGCTACAGTCACAAGCCGGACAGACCCCGTTACCCGCATCAGGGGCAAATCTTCCTTCAACATCCTCTATGAATCCAGTGCAGATCAACCTACCTGGGAATGTACCTCTGGCTCCGCCCGAACGATTTTCTGGTGACCCAAAGAGGTTTGCAGTATTTATCAATCAGTGCCGGTTGCACTTCTTATGCCGGCCAGCAGCCTTTCCAACTGATCAAGCAAAAGTAGCTTTTGTACTTTCGTACCTTAGTGGCAATGCGGCAGACTGGTCGATCCCTCTAGTTAATCAAGATGATCCGGTTCTCCATGATTTTCAAGCCTTTCAGCTTAGTATGGAAAAACTGTTCGCAAGACATTCACAGGGGCAGGCCTTGGACAATGAGCTTCTTTCGTTGCGACAGGGTAATCAAGACCTTTTGGCTTATATTGCATCTTTCAATAGACTAATAGTGGAAACTCAATGGCCTGAGGACAAAAGGATTACGCTGTTTTATAGAGGTCTACGTGGAGAGCTCAAAGACGTTTTAGCCCAAGTAGTGAATCCCCCACAAGACTGTTCGGATTATATAGACTTGGTCGTTCAAATAGATCACAGGCTGCAGAACAGGAAGGCCGATCGTTCCAAGTTTGATGCTCGAGTATTTTCCAAACCGCCAACTCCTTCCAAAGGAGTAGAATCCGGGGAACCCATGCAAATAGGGGGTCTGAAAGGTCCTCTAACACAAAGGGAGCGGGAAAGGAGGAAACAGTTGCAATTATGCCTATATTGCGGAAACTCAGGGCACTTTCTTCGAGACTGTCCGGTGAAACCTGCCAAGAAGGCAGTAGGAGCTGCAGTTACCAAAGTTACAAACTCTGAGCAGGGAAACGACCTCGCCCGACAAGAATAGAGGTCCTCTTGCCGAGCGTGAAAACCAGTTCCGTGACCTCGCATTTCGTGATACCTATGGTCCTCATTAGCACTGATAATCCGGATCGATTACATGCAATTGAAGCTTACGTCGACAGCGGTGCCATCGGCAATTATGTGGATCATGAAATGGTTTTGAGGATGAATCTAACTCTTTGTCCCAAGGCTGTAAAGGACGTCATTATTACGGTGGATGGTACGGAGATAGCCTCCGGGCCAGTAACGCATACCACTCAAGAGGTGACGCTAGTAAGTCAAGATGGACACCATGAGAAGATCGTGTTCGATGTGATCAAGGCCCCTCAGTTTCAGATTATTCTAGGAATACCTTGGTTAGAGAAACACAATCCTCTGATCGATTGGCGAGCAAGAACGGTCCAGTTTCCAGAATGTGTCTCTACTTGTCACCCTCCACCTGGTGTTGCACTGGCCGCAATTTCTTCAGAGACTCCCCAGTTACCTCCCGAATGCCTAGAATACCAAGATGTTTTCCGGAAGGATCAGGCTAACTCTCTACCTCCTCATAGGTCTTATGACTGCCAGATAGACCTGATACCTGGATCTACTCCTCCTTGTAGTAGAATTTATGCCCTCACCGAGCCTGAGAACCTTCACCTTCGACAATACCTGGATCAATACCTGGCAAATGGGTTCATTCGTCCTTCCAAGTCCCCTGCTTCTTCAGCTTTGTTCTTCGTTCCAAAAAAGGAAGGAGACCTTAGAACTTGTATCGATTATCGCTCCCTGAACCAGATCACCGTTAAGAATAGATATCCGTTACCTTTGATCCCTGAACTCCTGGACCAAGTCAGAAAAGCATGCATATATACAAAGCTGGATCTTAGAGGAGCTTACCACTTGGTACGAGTAAAAGAGGGCGATGAATGGAAGACGGCCTTCCGCACCAAGTATGGGCTATTTGAATATCAGGTCATGCCCTTCGGACTTTGCAATGCCCCGGCCGCCTTTCAATATTTTATGAACGATGTCCTCAGAGAGCTCATAGATGTATGTGTTGTTGTTTACATTGACGACATCCTCGTTTATTCTTCATCGGAATCTGAACATCGGAAACACGTGAAAATGGTCCTTGAAAGATTGCGTCAACACAAACTTTTCGCTAAGTTGGAAAAATGTGTTTTCAACGTGACTGAAGTTGAATTCTTGGGATTCATATTATCACCTGGCGGAGTGCGTATGGATTCAAAGAAGGTCGATGCAGTTCTCAAATGGCCATCACCATCCTCCGTAAAAGGTGTGCAAAGCATGTTAGGCTTCGCTAACTTTTACCGCAGGTTTATCCCCGAATTCTCTCGAATAGTCCAGCCCATCACTGCCTTGTTAAAGAAAAACAAACGTTTTGAATGGTCTACTGAGGCGGAACAAGCTTTCCAGGATTTGAAGACTAAATTTATCTCTGCACCAATCTTAAAACACCCTCGCCCCGAACTCCCCTACATCGTGGAAACTGATGCTTCAAGCCTTGCCATGGGGGCAGTTCTATCACAAAAGGACCCGGTAACCAATCAGTTGCATCCCGTGGCATTTTGGTCCCGCAAATTCTCGCCTCCTGAAATCAATTACACGATTACTGACAAGGAACTTCTGGCTATCAAGTCTGCCTTTAAGGCTTGGCGGCATTATCTGCTGGGGGCCCGACACACCGTTACTGTGATTACGGATCACCGAAACCTGCAATATTTGAAGACCGCAAAAGCCCAATCCTCTAGACAACTCCGTTGGGCATTATTCTTTGCCGAGTTTGACTTCATAATTACCTATCGACCTGGTACAAAGAACGGTAAAGCCGATGCCCTTTCTCGGATGGGAGTGGAAGAACACTTGGTCAACCCTAAACCTGTACCAATCATTCCCGAACAAAGAATTCTGGGTGTAATCGCCACAGAATCCATAGAGGAAGTTAAGGATAAAGCCAGGCAACTTGTAACTCCAGCAGACATACAGAATTGGCATCTGCAGGGAAAGGACTTTGCAGTAAAGGACAACTTATTGTATTTCCAAGAACGATTATACCTACCCAGCACAGATTTACAGAAAAAAGTAATCTCTTGTTATCACGACTCTTTAATGGAAGGTCATCCCGGTATAGCCAAGACCTCAGAAAAGATCAAGCGCTACTTCTGGTGGCCGTCTTGGAAAAAAGATATCAGAGACTTTATAATATCCTGTGGAGTATGCGCCCAAAACAAGAGTCAAAAGGAAAGACCAGCAGGCCTCTTACGCCCTATTGACATCCCACCTCGCCCTTGGCATACGCTTTCTATGGACTTCATCACCGATCTACCTCCATGCTCCGGATACAATACGATTCTAGTAATCGTGGACTTATTCTCCAAGATGGCACATTTCATTCCGCTCAAAGGCTTGCCAACAGCAGCAACTCTGGCCCGAGAATTTCTCGAAAACATCGTCCGACTGCACGGTTTTCCTTCGGTTCTAATTTCGGATCGAGGTAGTCAATTTATTTCTCATTTTTGGCGAAGTTGCTGTCGGTCGGCTCAAATTGATGTGAGACTATCGACCAGTCACCACCCTCAGACCGACGGACAAACCGAGAGGACCAATCAAACTCTGGAACAGTATTTACGCTGCATGCTGCAACAAACTGAAAAAACTTGGAAAGATATCCTTTGGATAGCCGAGTATGCCTACAATAACTCTGTCCATTCGGGAACTGGGAAAACCCCGTTTTTTCTTTTGTACGGCAGTCACCCTCGAACCTCGGAGTTGGATCCCCTCCAAGATCTTGAAACACCAGCAGTAGACTACCTGCATTCTACAATCACCCAAGCCTTTAAGGAAGCTGTTTCTCACCTTCAAAGGGCTAAAGAACAATACAAGAAAGGAGCAGATCAACATCGGAAGGAAGCCCCTCACTATCAAGTAGGGGATCAAGTCTGGTTATCCACCAAATATCTATCTCTAAAAGGGCCACGCACATTCAACCCAAGATACCTTGGTCCCTATTCCATCACTACCATAGTAAACCCAGTAGCGGTCAAGTTGGACTTGCCCCCGCACATGAAGATACATCCGGTCTTCCACGTCTCTCTATTAAAACCTGTGCAACCTCAAACCCGACTAACCAAATCTCCAAAACCTATCCTAGTGGATGGAGAACTCGAGTTTGAAGTCAAAAGCATTCTGGACTCCAAGATCTCCAAATCTAAACTATTCTACCTAATTGACTGGAAAGGCTACGGCCCCCAAGAGAGATCCTGGGAACCTGCTGAATATGTCCACGCTCCTCGCCTAATCAAAAGATTTCACCGAACATTTCCTGACAAGCCAAAACCCCCGGAGAAGCCCGGTTTGGGAGGGGCCTTGAGGGGGGGTACTGTCATGATCTCTGCTTCCAAAAGGTCAGGGTTTTCCCAACTCCCTTGGAAGCAGATCCATAACCCAGGTTCCGAGTGCCAACCAGTCCCAATTGGGACCTTTAGGACCCAGTCCTGGCGCCAGTGGCACCAGGCTCATAAATATGCCCAGTCCCAGCGCTGGAAGCGCCGGGCTCATAATGCTTGGGTGGACTTACCTTCAGCAGACCATGCTGCTTACTTGCCTGCCAGTTGAGCCTCTGATCCTCTTCTGTTTGGAACTACTTTTCCTGTTGGGTGGGGCTGGAGCCACTCCCTAGATTCAGAACACTGGAACTCTTCTGGAAGGCAGGAACTCTTTTCTTACCAGGAACTCTTTTCTTACTTAGGCGTGGCTGTGGAAGGAGACACCTAAGCACTACAGGAGGCTATTTAAACCACACCCGGTGGATGAATCTTGCTTTGCGTTATTCTGCAACCTCTGCAGCAGAACGCTCATCGTGTCTTCTGCATCCGGTCCTGGGTCTAAGGAAAAAGGCTTACCATCCTGAATCCAGTCTTCATCAACACCTATAAAGACAAGAAAGAACAGGTTAGCATTCCGGCATCTGAAAGGCAAAGGCTTACCATCCTGAATCCAGTCTTCAGCAACACCTATAAAGACAAGAAAGAACAGGTTAGCATTCCGGCATCTGAAAGGCAAAGGCTTACCTACTCTTCGTGCGCTCCGGAGGTCTTCACACTGCATTCCGGCATCTGAAAGACAAAACAAGGTGCGTTTAAAGACATTGGGGAACTTTAATACTCACGTGCCATTACTCCTTTCCACATCTAATCCAGTGGGTATTCCGGCACCCTGCAGCCGCTCCGAACTCGTACCTGCAAAATAAAAAGACAGTTAGAGCGCATAGTGAAGCAGGCAACAAGCGCTTACTTACGTGCTTCCAGGCGCTTCTATTCATCACACGGGCTCCATCTTCAACTCACTTCAGCCCGTCATCCGCCATCGCCGGAACCCTGCAAAACAAGAGACATCATTACTAAAGACTTTAAAGACATTTGAATGACTCGAAACTTACCGTTCGTGCAGTAAACGACGGACAGCAGGCCTCTGAAGTCAAGAGGCCTGCGCTATCTATCCAGTGAAGAAACTGGTTACAGCACCCTGCCCCGAGGCAAATGGAGAGCTCGGCATTCACTTACCTAAGACATCTTACTCTACACGTCAGGCATACAGTG